>NC_047035.1:85651040-86929442 GCF_011762595.2 Tursiops truncatus | reverse complement strand
TAACCAACTAATCAAATGCTGCTCATAGGTGAAGTAAGATGATGACTATGAATAAACAAGTGGATTTAGCAACACTGAAATCACTGGTACCTTGAAAAGGACACTGGTGCTATGGCAGGGGCAAAAGCCTGATTAGAGTGGATTTAAGGGGAATGTATTTAAGCTGTTTCCAGCATAGGCTGCGAGAGGAATTTACTTCCACCAATAATCCTTCTACTTAGCAGAAGGCCAATAAGATTTCAGCTCACTTTCTGTGAAAGTTACCTCAGTTGATCATACTCATTACTTTCAAGTAAAAAATTCTATGGTGGAGTTAGTCCTTGGTCCTCTGAAACGAATTTTTCCAGAAATAACTGTATTAGAAAGCTCACTTCAGTTCTTAGCACCTAGAGTGAGCATACATCCTTGATTTTCTAAAGGTTCCATTTTAATATAATTTTGTCCTGTTAATGAAGGGGATTCTTTGTATGTGCAATTAAACATGATTTAATTTTATGCCACTATAAGAGTTTTCATATTAAAATTTTTTCTCAAATAAAAAAGAAATTCAGGGGACTTCCCTCATGGAAGAGTGGTTAAGAGTCCCCCTGCCAATGCAGGAGACATGGGTTGGAGCCCTGGTCCAGGAAGATCCCACATGCCGCGGAGCAACTGAGCCCATGTGCCACAACTACTGAACCTGCGCTCTAGAGCCCATGCTCCATAACAAGAAGCCACGTGCCGCACAAAGACCCAACACAGCCAAAATTACATAAATAAAATAAATAAATTTATTTTTTTAAAAAAAGAAATTCATTTTCAGCCAGGGGGCTGGGACAAGGGGAAAAGGGGAGTTTTGTTCATTGGGTATAGCATTTCAGTTCTGCAAGATGAAAAAATTCTAGGGATCTATTGCACAACAATATGCATATAGCTAACATTACTGTGCACTTAAAAATGATTAAGATGGTAAATTTTATATTATGTGGGGTTTTTAAATCACAATTAAAAAATTCTTTTACAGACATCATATCCTGCTGTCAAATAAATCTCTAATTGGAGGCATTGCAGGTATCAGAACAATATTTGGGGAGTAAAATGTGTTTTGTTTGGGGGAGGGGCACCATTTAAGGAAGTAAAACCTGTTAAGAAACTTCTCACTAAGCTGTAATATAGTTTCCTCCTTTCCTCTAGTTAAAGTAAGAGATACTGTACGGCATTAGGGCAGCAGCATAAGCTATACGAATGGGTTATTTATAAGTAGAATATGTATAAGTACTAAACTACCTTGCAGAATTTTATATGAAAGTTTATATCTATATTCTTTAGTCATATAGTCTTTCAAGTTTTTTACCAGGGCTTTTTAGTTGGAACTCTCTTTCATCCCTTGATCTTAGCTGCTCTTCTCTGGATCTTTCTTAAAACTTAAATCATGTAATCAATACTGAACAAAGTTTTGCAGGTATGGAAAGACTGTGATTATACAGAGGCCTAATAGCATATTGCTTAAAAGAACAAGCTGTAAGGTTAAATTGCCTGAGTCTGAATTCTGAATCCATGACTTATTGGCTCTATTACCTTAGACATACTGCTTAACTTCTCTGCACTTCAGTTTCCTTATCTGTAAAATGAGAATATGATCTGCCTCATCGGAGACAAACGAATGTTTACAATATCTCCTCCTCCCCCTCACAAGTAGTAAGTTCTTCATAAATGTTAGCTATTATTATTATGTAAAAGAGTAGAATGTCTACTTTATTGTTCCCAGGACCTAGCACAGCAGTCCCCAAAATTTAGCCTTTTTGTCTAAAGTAGTATATTGGAAATTTCACAGAATTTCCCAATTTATTACTTTATCCCCACTTCCTTTTTTTGATAGCTCAGAGCTAATTATCCTATAAGTACTGTGGATTATTTTCTCCTAAATGCTTCCACTGAATCTTCAATTTTTTCCCCCAATGCATAGTTAATGATCTTTCTGTGGTTTATCCCCTTCAACAGTACCATCTGTACACTGTGAACTTTTTCTAAATCATTCATTAAAAATGTTAAATATGACCAGTTGCAAAAATGATCTCGTCCTCCACCGTTTATTATTCTCTGAGAAAGTAACCATGGTACAATGGAAAAAATACTGGATTAGAAATCAGAAGACCTAGGTTTTAATTCCAACAATAGGTATGAGACCAGAGGAAAATCACTTTTAAAAGCTTTAGTTTTATCTATACAATGGGAACTACAAGCCCTATCTACCTTATGATTTCATTGTAAATATCAAATTAACCAGCCTTTCAGATCTATTATTCTCTATTCTTGCTGCCATTGTTTTAAAATTAGGCCCATAGTTCTTGCCTAAAATTCTGCATAATATATTTCGTAACTGATCTTGACTTCAATTTCTTTTCTCTACAATTATTCTCCATACTATGCCCATAATTATATTTTCAAAATACAAATTTGATTATATTGTTCCCCATCACCAAGAGGGTGATTAGTATGGCATATAAAGATTCTAAGAGTCTGACTGTAGACAGCCCAGAAATAAACCCCCACATATATTGGTCAACTGATTTTTTTTTTTATGGTGCAAGATACTTGTTTTTTTATTGGAGTACAATTGCTTTACTATGTTGTGTTAGTTTCTGCTGTACAATGAAGTGAATCAGCTATATGTATACATATATCCCCTCCCTCTTGGACATCCCTCCCCCCCATCCCACCCATCTGGGTCGTCACAGAGCACTGAGTTGAGCTCCCTGTGCTATATAGCAGGTTCCCACTAGCTAGCTTTTTCACACGTGGTAGTGTATTTATATCATTTGGTAAACTGATTTTTCAATGCTAAGACCATTTAATGGGAAAGAAGAGTCTCTTCAACAAATGCTGCTAAGACAACTAGATAACCACATGCAAAAGTATGAAGTTGGACCCTTACCTTGCACGATACAGGAAGATTAACTCAAATGGATCAAAAACCTAAATTCAAGAGCTAAAACTATAAAACTCTTAGAAGAAAACAGGGGAAAATCTTCATGACCTTCAATTTGGTAATGGTTGTTTAAATATGACACAAAAAGCACAGGCAACAAAAGAAAAAAATAAAACTATACTTTATCAAAATTTAAAACTTTTGTATATCAAAGGACACTATCAACAGAATGAAAAGACAACCCACAGAAAGGAGAAAATATCTGCAAATCATATATCTGACAAGGATTTAATATCAAGACTACATAAAGAACTCCTACAACTCAACAGAAAACACATCAAAAATGAGCAAAGGACTTGAATAGAGATTTCTCCAAAGAAGATAAAAATGGCCAAGAAACACATGAAAAAATATTAAACATCATTAGTCATTAGGGAAATGCAAATCAAAACTACCAATACCACCAGGATGGGCTATTACTTAAAAAAAAAAAGAAAGGGAAAATAACATGTGTTGACAGGGCTACGGAGAAACTGGAAACCCTGTGCATTGCTGGTGAGAGTGTAAAATGGTTTAGTCACTGTGGAAAACAGTTTGGTGCTTTCTCAAAAAGTTAAACATAGAATTACCATATGACCCAGCATTTCACTCCTAGGTGTATACCCAAAAGAACAGAAAATAGAGATTCAGACAGACTTATACACCAGTGTTCAAAGAAGTATTATTCACAATAGCTAAAAGGTGGAAACAACTCAAGTGTCTATCAACAAAAGAATGGAAAACAGAATGTGGTATAAACATACAATGGAATGTTATTCAATTGTAAAGAGGAATGAAGCTCTGATACATGCTACAACATAGATAAACTTTGAAAACATTATGCTAAGTGCAATAAGCCATACACAAAGGACAAGTGTGGTATGATTCCATTTATGTGAAGTATCCAGAATACACAAATTCATAGAGACAAAAAGTAAAATAGAGGTTACCAGAGGCTGAGAGAGGGGGGCAGTTATTGCTTAATGGGTACAGAGTTTCTCCTTGGAATGGTGAAAAAGTTCTGGAAATAGATAGTGGTGATGATTATACAATGTTGTGAATGCCACTAAACTGTAAACTTAAAAATGGTTAAAACAGTAAATTTTATGTTATGTAAATTTTACCACAATAAAAAATTAATAATAAAGAGTCTGGCCCTAAAGAGCTTTATCTGCAGCCACAAATTCCCTTCCTTCTCACCAACATGTACCTTGCATTCCACTCTCCTATTGAACTGCTTGACCTGTGAAGGTACAACATACTTTCAAGCTTTCCTGGCTTCATTTATGTTCCTTCTGTCCTTACCCCTTTCTAAGTTTGGTGAACTACTCTTCATCCATTAGGATTCATCTTTAGTGAATCTTTTCTTTCCTGACTTCCTGAAGC
This sequence comes from Tursiops truncatus, assembly GCF_011762595.2. Classification (NCBI taxonomy): domain Eukaryota; kingdom Metazoa; phylum Chordata; class Mammalia; order Artiodactyla; family Delphinidae; genus Tursiops; species Tursiops truncatus. The sequence goes on along the minus strand of NC_047035.1, from coordinate 86,925,109 downwards.
AGTTAATCAATTGTTCCTTAATACTTTCAAATCCCTTTGGAAACAGTTCTACTGTGGCATTTAATCATGCATTACGAATTATTTCTCTATGTGTATCTCCCCCATTAGACCAAGTTCCTTGAGGACTAGTAATTTTTTTTAATATTCTTTTTTTAAAATTGAAGTATAGCTGATTTACATATCCACTGTCGAGGACTAGTATTGAATCTTATTTTTCTATCCCTAGCACCTAGCACATGGTAAATACTCAACTTTCCCATATAAATGACTTACGCATATAATGTGCTTTGAAAAATCACAAAGCACTATATCAGGAAAAGGACTTATTTCATTTTACCCTTTGTGAATTTATTTTAAGTTAGTTTCCAGTTTATGCAACAAGTCCCTGATGATACGCAGTATACAAGACAACTCAATTTTTTTCATTATGCTCCCATTAACTAATCCTAAGGTTTTCTTCTCATATAAATGCTAAATTGAACCAGGAGAATATTTTTGAGTTTCTAAATGAACAAAATACTAATCTAGATGTACTATCATATGCTTCAAAAAAAGGATACATTCTATGTATGCCAGAAAGATAATGAGTTGATAATGAGTGCCTTTACATCAGAATATTTTGATTATGTCTTCCAGAAAAGTAGTGTAATCAGATATGTGGATAATATCTGTGGTAGCCCCAGCACATATTTACACATGCTTTAAGAGCCAGTGCAGGGGCTTCCCTGGTTGCGCAGTGCTTAAGAATCCACCTGCCAATGCAGGGGACACGGGTTCAAGCCCTGGTCCGGGAGATCCCACATGCTGCGGAGCAATTAAGCCCCATATACCACAACTACTGAGCCTGCACTCTAGAGCCTGCAAGCCACAACTACTGAAGCCCATGTGCTTTACAGCCTGTGTGCTGCAACTACTGAGACTGCGTGCTGCAACTACTGAAGCCCGCAGCCTAGAGCCCGTGCTCTGCAACGAGAAGCCACCTCAATGAGAACCTGCGCACCACAACAAAGAGTAGCCCCTGCTCACCACAACTAGAGAAAGCTCGCGTACAGCAACGAAGACCCAACACAGCCAAAAATTTTTTTTTAAAAAAGTTTAAGAGCCAGTGCAAACTGCTGAATCTATCATCAAATATTTACTGAGTCCATACATAGGGCATAGTACCAAATATGTTAAGTGTTTACAAAGTTTAGACTATATATATATATATATATATATATATTTTTTTTTTTATTATTATTATTATTTTTTTTGCGGTACGGGGGCCTCTCACTGTTATGGCCTCTCCCATTGCGGACGCGCAGGCTCAGCGGCCATGGCTCATGGGCCTAGCCGCTCCGCGGCATGTGGGATCTTCCCGGACCGGGGCACGAACCCGTGTCCCCTGCATCGGCAGGCGGACTCTCAACCACTGCGCCACCAGGGAAGCCCTAGACTAGATTTTTATAGTCAAGAAATTCACAATATAAAATTGGAAGACATGAAAAAACAGATCCAGTATAAATGTTCAGATATGGTTATTCACTCAACAGTTATTTATTAACTAGGTATAAACCAGGTACTTAAAACAATATGCAGATTAAGAAATATAGACTCTTCCTCAAGAATCTTAAACATTTATTAAGCAATATTATGACAGGGACTGTGGGAATACAAAGATGAACAAAACATACAGCCCTATTTGGCCCACAATCTAGTTATGGAGAAACAATCATAAGTAAATAATTACAGCAATTAACACTGGTGACTCTTCCTCAAAACTCCTTCCCTTGACCTACATGCCACCACAGTATCCAGCTTTTTCTTCCTCTCTCTGGCTACTCTTTCTCAGTCATTTAAACCTGCTCCTCCTCTACTATACCCTTATATGCTGCAAAGCTCTGTCTTACATATTCATCATCTTACTCTATAACCTGGACCATTCCTATGACTTCAACAACAAAAATCTTTTCCTAGCTTGTCCTTCTACTGAGTTCCAGAAGTGTATTTTCAACTGCCTACTAGATATTTCATAGATTCCTCAAACTCGACTAACCTAAAATTGCACTGTTCTCAAACTAACTTCTAATCTAAGGTTCCTACCTCAGGTCATGGCACCACAACCAGTATCACCAGTATCACAGGATTCATCTTTGCCTCCCCATCACACATCAAATGTATTACAAAATTTTGTTAATTCTATTTCTCTCCATTTCTGTGCCTTAATGACCCAGTATTTCTCCATCACTGTACCGCTGGCATTTGGTGTGAAACATTCCTTCATTGTTAGGACTCTCTTCTGCAATACAGAACATCTAGCATTCCTGGCTCCACACCTAAATGCCATTAACACTCCCCAGTCATCAGTACTAACAAAAATGCCTCCTGAGGCTGGTATTGCCCAGGTTAAGAATTATACTGTGCTTACCTGAAGACTCCATTATCTCTCATCTGTACTACTAAAAAAATTCTTTAATAAAAATCTTATATTTATTTTCCCTACATCTACTTTTTCTCCCTTCTAATCAATTCTCTATTCTGCAGCCAGAGTAGTGTTTTAAGCTCAATTTGCTCAAGTAATTCCTCTACTTAAAATCCTTCAATGTTTCTGATCTTAGGAGAAAGCATTTAGTCTTTTGCCATTAAATATAATGTTAGCTGTGGGGGTTTGACAGACATCCCGGATGAATACAAGGAAGTTTCCTTCTATTCCTATTTTGCTGAGAGCTTTAATCATGAATGAGTGTTAAATTTTGTTAAATGCTCTCTCGGCAAGGATATCCAATCCCACTTCTATTTAACATTGTACTGGAGGTCCTAGCCAGTACAATAAGGCAAGGAAAAATAAAATAAAAAGCATCCAACTGGAAAGGGGGAAAAAACTGTCTTTATTTGCAGATGACATGATCCTGTCCAGAAATAATTTTAAAGTATCTACCAAAAAAGCTACTACTAATGAGTTCTAATGGCTTTTTGTAGAATCCTTAGAATTCCTTAGATTCCATTAGTGCTAGAACTAATAAGTTCTAGTGCAGGGAAATGACCAATATATAGAAATTAATAGCACTTCTATACACCTGCAAAGAAGTGGAAAATGGAATAAAAGACACAATTCCATTTTTGATAGCATCAAATACATGAAATACTTGGGGATAAACATAATAAAATATGTGAGTCTGGAACACTGAAAATTATAAAATGTTGCTGCAAGAATTTACAGAAGACATAAACATAGATATACCACGTTTATGGATTGGAAGATTCAATATGGTTAAGATTCAGTTCACTCCAAATTGATTTATAGACTTATTATGGGTTGAGTTGTATCCCCCAAAAGATATGTTTGAGTCCTAACCCCCCCGCCAATACCTGTGAATGTGACCTTACTTAGAAATAGTGTCACTGCATATGTAATCAAGTTAAAATGAAGTCACACTGGATTGGGTAGGCCTTAATCCAATATGACCAGTATCCTTATTAGAAAAGAAAACAGAATTAGGGAAGAGAACACCATGTGTAGAGACAAAGACACACAGACATTTTGGGAAGACAGCCATGGAAGATGGAAACAGAGACTGAAGTTTTGCTGCCATAAGCCAAAGAACGCTTGCAGTTATCAGAACCTAGAAGCATCTTCTCCTAGAGGCTCCAGCGACAGCATAGCCCTGTCAACACCTTAATTTTGGACTTCTACTCTCCAAAAGTGTGAGATAATAAATTTCTATTATTTTAAGCTATCCAGTTTGTGGTAGTTTGTTACAGCAGCCCTAGGCAATTAATACACATAGTGAATACTCAAAAGTTATTTGATTTGTCAGCAAGATAACTACTCTTATATAATAATATATAATTTTATATATTTTAAAACAATATATAGATATAGGTATATAATGTGTGGCAATATAGTTTATTGGAAATGACTTTTGAAATCAAACAGACCTTTGAGTTTAGAATTCTGCCATTCTCTCACCTGCTTGTTTCTTCCACCATAAAATGAGAAGGATTAATGGAAATACATAAAAGCCTGTCCAGTACAGATTTTTTTTTTATAAATTTATTTATTTTTGGTTGCGTTGGGTCTTTGTTGCTGTGCGCGGGCTTTCTCTAGTTGCAGAGAGCAGGGGCTACTCTTCGTTGTGGTGTGCGGGCTTCTCATTGTGGTGGCTTTTCTTGTTGCAGAGCACGGGCTCTAGGCACACGGGCTTCAATAGTTGTGGCGCACGGACTTAGTTGCTCCACAGCATGTGGTATCTCCCCAGACCAGGGCTCGAACCCATGTACCCTGCATTGGCAGGCGGATTCTTAACCACTGCGCCACCAGGGAAGCCCTCCAGTACAGATTTTGACATTTAATAATGTTAGTTTCTTTATTTCCTGGGCGCATTGGTATAGTTAATCTTGAAGAAATTTGGTCTTTTTTTTTTGGCCACGCCACGCAGCTTGCAGGATCTTAGTTCCCCAACCAGGGATGGAACCCGTGCCCCCTTCAGTGGAAGCATGTTGTCCTAACCACTGGACTGCCAGGGAATTCCCTGGTCTTGTATTAAAACACTAATATATTAACTGACAAAAATATATTGATCACATAATGTACTCTGTACTACAAAGTTCTTAGAAACATGTCCCCACTTTTCTTTTTTTGGCTTCCTTTCTTATTTCCATATTTCTCTGCCTTTTCTTTTTCCCATGATAAGGATCAGAGTAATCCCAGGAGGTTTCATGGAGATCATAAAACTATCTGATTCTTGAAAAATGTTGGCTAGGATTCAGTTATGCAGAGAAAACCTAAAAGAACATTCAAGGAGATTCCTTCCACCCACTGCATAGAGGAAAAGAAACAATTCATGTTCTATAATGTGGCAATGTAGTATATGTCCTCTGAAGCAACAGGGAGTACTTGTTTAACTGTGACTTCATAAAGCAAAAACTGTTTTTTGTGAATGAAGACCTAAGGTTTCCGCATTTTGGCTTCTTACTTGGAAGAGAATTAACGCTCCCTTTGACTAAAGTTTTTGTCCATCTTGGCACAGGCAAGGCATGGAGTAATTTTAGTTTCTCACAGTGCTTCAATTTTCTCTTTCTGATTCTTAAAACTTTATCTAACTTTCTTGCTTTATTTTTTCCTGGCCAGGTAGTTCCTTTTGAACAGTGTTTCCTCAGAGATTTTGATCAGTTGCCTTCCATGTCCCATTCTTCCTCTCTGCCAAACTATGTCCTTCCCCTAAGGATGACTTCAAAACTTATCTCTAGGAAGACTTTTCTATTTAATATGAAATAATTTATTTTCTCTTTACAACTTCAAACTTACATATCTAATTTAAATCAACTTGGGAAAAAAATTCTTCTCATTTGATGATTAACAAAGGCCTAATCCACTAACATTTTCCACTCTTAACTATCTTAAGTTAAGAGCTTGACTATCTTTAGCATTTTGTACTGTAGATCTCTCTGGTCCCTCCTTCCTGTAACTTTTCTCCTTAGCTTCAATAACACCCATTTCCTCTCATCTGATCCCTCTCCCACTCAATGTTTATATACCCTGTGCTTCCATTTTTAACCCCAATTTCATTTCTTTATTTATATTTGAGCCTCTATTTGGGGTCAGTTCCTGCGCTACATGCTGTGGATACAGCAGTGACCAAATGAACAAGAGACAGATACAGTATACCTATGGAGTTTACAATCTAGCAGGGAATATGAGGGGAGGTCCTAACATCGCTTAAGGGGTTGGGGAAGACATTTCTGAGAGAGTTTTAGTTGAGTCCTAAGAAAGATTAGGCTTTAGTGAGGTAAAGAATTAGTGAGAGGTTTGAAGGAATAAGGAGCTTGGGAGAGATGAGAAGAGGGTTCTGAGTGTAGGGCACTATGTTTCAAAGCACAGAATAGGGAAAAACATGGAAAGTTTGAGGATCTGAAAATTCAGTATGTGGTGTGGAGGGAGCTAAAAGAATAATAATATTTGATACTGGACTGCAAGGCTGAAGCCATACTGTGAAAATATCTGTGAGCTATGTTAAGGGCAATAGGAAGCCATTGATTGGCTTTCCCACAGTTCTACTGCATGTTTTAATTTTTATTTTTTAACAACTTAGTTCTTGTATAATTTACATACAGTAGACTGCATCTATTTCAAGTATGCAATTTGATGACTTCTGATAACTTTATACATCTGTGTAACCACCACTACAATCAAGATATAGCACATTTTTACCACCCCCTCAAAGTTTCCTCTTGCCCCTTCGTCTTCCCTCCCTCCACCTCTGGCTTCAAGCAACAACTGTTCTATTTTCTACTATTATGGATTAGTTTGCTTTTTCTAGACAATTATATAAATGGAATCACAAGTATGTACTCTTTTACATTGGTCTTCTTTCACTCAGCATAATGTTTTGAGATTCATCTATGTTGTTGAGTGTATCAATAATTCATTCCTTTTTATTGTTGAGTAATATTCTGCTATATGAATTTATCACAATTTGTTTATCCATTCATCCGCTGATGAACATTTGGGTTTTTCCAGTTTTTGGTTTTTGTGAATATAGCGACTAGAGGTATATGTGTATAAGTCTTCGTGTGGTCATATGTTTTCATTTCTCTTCGGCAAATACCTAAGAGTGAAATGGCTGGGTCATATTTATAACATAAATACTTAACTTTAAAGTTATATTTAACTTTATAAGGAACTGTTAAGTAGTTTGCTAAAGTGGTTGCACCATGTTATACTCCCACCAGCAGTATATGAGAGTTGTAGCTACTCTACGTCCACACTAACACTTGGTATTGTCAGTCTTTTTGTATTAGTCATTTTAATGGATATGTAGTGGTGTCTCATTGCAGCTTTAATTTGCATTTTCTTGATGACTAATTTTATTGAGAATCTTTTCATGTGCTTATTTGCTATTCATAAATCTTTGATGAAACGTCTGTTCAAATTTCTTCTCATTTTAAAAAATTGGGTTGTCTTATTATTGAGTTGTAAAGGCTTTTTTCGGACGTGCAGGCTCAGCAGCCATGGTTCACGGGCCCAGCCGCTCCGCGGCATGCGGGATCTTCCTGGACCGGGGCACAAACCTGTGACCCCTGCATTGGCAGGTGGACTCTCAACCACTGCACCACCAGGGAAGCCCATGTAAAGGCTTTTTATATACTCTGGTAAAATTTTTTTCTTCCAGTTTTAGTCAGATATATGACATACAGCACTGTATAAGTTTAAGGTGTACAGCATGATTTGACTTACATACATCATGAAATGATTATCACAATAAGTTAGTGAGTGTCCATCATCTCATATAGATATAAAATGAAAGAAATAGAAAAAAAATTTTTTTTGTGATGAGAACTTAGTATTTACTCTCTTAACAATGTTCATATATATAACATAGAGCAGTGTTACTGATATTTATCATGTTATACATTACATCCCTAGTACATACTGGATGTATTATAACTGGAAGTTTATTTTGATCTTTTGACCACCTTCATCCAATTTCCCCTCCCCCCACCCCCTCCCTCTGGTAACCACAAATCTGATCTCTTTTACTATGAGTTTGTTTGTTTGCTTGTTTTTGAAGTATAAATGACCTACAACACTGTGTTAGCTCCTGTTGCACAACATAGTGATGTGGCATTTCTATACATTTCAAAATGATCACCACAATAAGTCTACTTACACTATGTCACCATACAAAGATAACACATAGTTATTTACTATATTTTCCACACTGTACATAACAATCTATATCTATGTATAGATATGCTTATTTTAAGTTGCTGATCTCTTAAGTTCAAATGCATTTTAACAACCCTGCATTTTTACTCCCTGTCCCCACATTCACTGGTTCTGACACCATATTTTACATCTTTTTCTTTTGTGTATCCCTTAAACTGCTTATTACAAATATATACGATTTTACTACTTTTGTCTTTTAACCTTCCTACTAGCTTCATACATGACTCATTTACTACCATTATGGTATATTTGCCTTTATAAAGAGACTTTTCCTTTTGTAATTTTCAGGTTTCTAGTGGTGGTCTTTTATTTTTCGCTTAGAGAAGTCCCTTTAACACTTTTCTGTAAAGCTAGTTTGGTGGTACTGAACTCAAGGCTTCTTCTTGTCTGTAAAACTTCTGATCTCTTCATCAAATCTGAATGAAAGCCTTGCCAGAGAGAGTATTCTTGGTTGTATGTCTTTCCCTTTCATCACTTTAAATATATCGTGCCACTGCCTCCTGGCCTGCAGAGTTTCTGCTGAAAAGTCAGCTCTATATGCAGTTCCCTTGCATATAACTTGTTGCATTTCCCTTGCTGCTTTTATTTTATTTTTTAACATCTTTCCTGGAATATAATTGCTTTACAATGGTGTGATGGTTTCTGCTTTATAACAAAGTGAATCAGCTATACATATACATATATCCCCATATCTCTTCCCTCTTGCATCTCCATCCCTCCCATCCTCCCTATCCCACCCCTCTAGGTGGTCACAAAGCACCGAGCTGATCTCCCTGTGCTATGTGGCTGCCTCCCACTAGCTATCTATTTTACGTTTGGTAGTGTATATATGTCCATGCCTCTCTCTCACTTTGTCCCAGCTTACCCTTCCCCCTCCCCGTGTCCTCAAGTCCATCCTCTAGTAGGTCTGCGTCTTTATTCCTGTCCTGCCCCTAGGTTCTTCATGACCTTTTTTGGGTTTTTTTAGCATCTTTATTGGAGTATAATTGCTTTACAATGGTGTGTTAGTTTCTGCTTTACAACAAAGTGAATCAGCTATACATATACATATATCCCCATATCCCCTCCCTCTTTTTTTTTCTATTCTTTTTTTTAACATTTTTATTGGAGTATAATTGCTTTACAATGGTGTGTTAGTTTCTGCTTTACAACAAAGTCAATCAGCTATACATATACATATATCCCCATATCTCCTCCCTCTTGCATCTCCCTCCCACCCTCCCTATCCTACCCCTTTAGGTGGTCACAAAGCACCGAACTGATTTCCCTGTGCTATGCAGCTGCTTCCCACTAGCTAGCTATTTTACATTTGGTAGTGTATATATGTCACTGCTACTCTCTCACTTCGTCCCATCTTATCCTTCCCCCCACCCCATGTCCTCAAGTCCATTCTCTACGTCTGTGTCTTCATTCCTGCCCTGCCCCTAGGTTCATCAGAACCATTTTTTCTTAGATTCCATATATGTGCGTTAGCATACGGTATTTGTTTTTCTCTTTCTGACTTATTTCACTCTGTATGACAGACTCTAGGTCCATCCACCTCACTACAAATAACTCAATTTTGTTTTTTTATGGCTGAGCAATATTCCATTGTATATATGTTGCCACATCTTCTTTATCCATTCATCTGTCGATGGACACTTAGGTTGCTTCCATGCCCTGGATATTGTAAATACTGCTGCAATGAATACTGAACCACTGATCTTTTTATTCTCTCTGTAGTCTTGCCTTTTTTAGAATATCATATGGTTGGAATTATACAGTATGCATCCTTTACAGACTGGCTTCTTTCACTTAGTAATGTGCATTTAAGTTTCATTTCTTTTTAATTAATATTCTTCCATTGTCTAAATGTACCATGGTTTATTTATCCATTTACCTACTTAAGGACATCTTGTTTGCTTCCAAGTTGTGGCAATTATGAGTGAAATGATATAAATGTATGTGTGCAGGTTTTTGTCTGGGCATAAGTTTTCAACTCCTCTTGGTAAATACCAAGGAACACGATTGCTGGGATGGTACGATGGTACAAATGTAAGAAACCCCAAAACTGTCTTCCAAAGTATCTGTACCATTTTGGATTTCCAGCAGTAATGAATGAGAGTTCCTGTTGCTCCATGTCCTCACCAGCATTTGGTGTTATCAGTGTTCCAGATTTTGGCCATTCTAATAGGTATGTAGTGGTATCTCGTTGTTTTAATTTGCGTTTCCCGATGACATGTGATATGGAGCATCTTTTCATATGCTTATTTGTCATCTGTGTATCTTTTTAAGTAAGATGTCTGTTAAGCTCCTTGTAAGTAAGGAGCTGTGTATCTTTTTAAGTAAGATGTCTGTTAAGCTCCTTGGCCCATTTTTAAATTGATAGCTGTGCTTTTTAGAGATGTATCTCTATAGCCCCATACATTGCACTCTTCTACCCATACCCTATGACTTTACTTATATTGGCTAGGCCATGAGCTCCTTAAGGGCAGGAACTGTGGCTGATTAATCTTTTTATTTTCAGCATGCTTCCCAGCTCCTGGTATGTCTGGGTGTTCAGGAAAGCTTTGTTGGACAGAACTGAACTCAGGCCAGTTGTGAGGTGTACTGTATCCTTGGTGACATGGGTGGGTGGGGAAGGCTGGAATATGTGATTACATTTCAACACCAATTCTCTGACACTGACTGGGTTGATTCAGTTCTGACACTAACTACCCAACTACCCAGAGTTAACACAGTCCCCACAAGTTAAGGACACAGTCCCACAGGATTACCCCTTCCCATATCAGACCCCAGCCACAATTTTCAGGTATCTCCAAGAAACCCACACTTCTGTCTGGCTGTCTACAAATTGGGGGATTTGCATCATCTCCTCAGGTTCGGAAATATTTTAGAATACCTCACAGAACTCAAGAAAAGCAGTAAACTTGTGATTGCCCTTTTACTATAGAGGATCCAAATGAATAGCCAGATGAAGAGGTACATAGGGCAACAGAATGGGGGAGAAGAGGGTGCAAGAGCATCCATCCCTGTGGAGTCAGGGTGCACTCCAGTACGTCAATATATTCATCAATGAGGAACCTCCCCAAACTTCACTGTTCAGAGTTTTTAATTGAGGTTTCACTGCATAAGCATTATTTTTTTTAATTTAATTTATTTTTTTTATATAGCAGGTTCTTATTAGTCACCCATTTTATACACATCAGTGTATACATGTCAATCCCAATCTCCCAATTCATCACTCCCACACCCCCGCCACTTTCCCCCCTTGGTGTCCATACGTTTTTTCTCTACATCTGTGTCTCAATTTCTGCCCTGCAAACCGGTTAAGCTGTACCATTTTCTAGGTTCCACATATATGTGTTAATATACGATATTTGTTTTTCTCTTTCTGACTTACTTCACTCTGTATGACAGTCTCTAGATGCATCCACATCTCTACAAATGACCCAATTTCATTCCTTTTTATGGCTGAGTAATATTCCACTGTATATATGTACCACATCTTCTTTATCCATTCGTCTGTCAATGGGCATCTAGGTTGCTTCCAGGACCTGGCTATTGTAAATAGTGCTGCAATGAACATTGGGGTGCATGTGTCTTTTTGAATTATGGTTTTCTCTGGGTATATGCCCAGTAGTGGGATTGCTGGGTAATATGGTAATTTTACTTTTAGTTTTTTGTTTTTTGGGTTTTTTTTTTTGTGGTACGCGGGCCTCTCACTGTTGTGGCCTCTCCCGTTGCGGAGCACAGGCTCCAGATGCGCAGGCTCAGCAGCCATGGCTCACGGGCCCAGCCGCTCCGCGGCATGTTGGATCTTCCCGGACCAGGGCATGAACCGGCGTCCCCTGCATCAGCAGGCGGACTCTCAACCACTGCACCACCAGGGAAGCCCTATTTTTAGTTTTTTAAGGAACCTCCATACTGATCTCCATAGTGGCTGTATCAGTTTACATTCCCACCAACAGTGCAAGAGGGTTCCCTTTTCTCCACACCCTCTCCAGCATTTATTGTTTGTAGATTTTTTGATGATGGCCATTCTGACTGGTGTGTCCCTTGTTGCTTTTAACATTCTTTATCTTTAATTTTTGCCACTTTAATTACAATGTGTCTTGGTGTAGTCCTCATTGGGTTGATCCTGTTTGGGACTCTCTGTGCTTACTGGACCCGGATGTCTGTTTCCTTTCCCAGGTTAGGGAAGTTTTCAGCTATAATGTCTTCAATTATGTTTTCTGTCCCTTTCTCTCTCTGTTCTCCTTCTGGGACCCACACAACATGAATGTCAGTATGCTTGATGTTGTCTCAGAGGTCTCTTAAACTGTCCTCATTTCTTTTTTTTTCTTTTTTCTGTTCAGCTTCAGTAATTTCCACTACTCTGTCTTCCAGCTCACTGATCCATACCTCTGTATCATCTAATCTCCTGTTGATTCCTTCCAGTGTATTTTTCATTTCAGTTATTGTATTCTTCATCTTTGTTTGGTTCTTTATATTTTCTAAGTCTTGTTAAAAACTTCAAACATCTGCTCATCCAATCTTCTCCCAAGTTCCTTGAACATCTTAACAATCATTACCTTGAATTCTCTGTTGGGTAGATTGCCTATCTCCACTTCACTTATCTCTTTTGGGGTTTTATCTTGTTCCTTCATTTGGAAGATATTCCTCTGTTGCCTCATTTTGCCTAATTTACTGTTTTTATTTCTAAGTATCTGTTAGGTTGGTTTCATTTCCCAACCTCGGAAAAGTGGACTTTTGTAGATGTCCTATGCGTCCCAGCAGCACACTCCCCTCTGGTCACCAGAGCTATATGCTCTAGGGGTGCCCCCTATGTGGGCTACACGGGCCCTTCTGTTGTGGTGGTCTGTCTACTGCAGGCAGTCTGGTAGGTGTAGCTGGCCCCCAGCCCTGTTGGCTACCAGGCTGTGCCTTGTGTGGAGGCTGCTGGCCACTGGTTGGTGAGGCTGGGTCACGGGCTACTAGCTGAGGGCCCTGGGGTCCTAGGACTAGTGTTGGCCCACTGGTGGGTGGGGCCAGTTCCTGACACAGCTGGCTGCAGGGTCCAGGGTGTCCCAAAGCTGGTGTTGGCCCACTGGTGAGTGGGGCTGGATCCTGGGGTAGCTGGCTAAGGGGTCCAAGGTGGTATCAGCCTGCTGGTGGCTGGGTTTGTGGCCCAGGGGGTGCCAGGGGCTAGTGCTGACTTGCTAGTGGGCTGAGTGGAGTTCCCAGGGTCTGGTTATAGGGCCTTGGTGGTCTAGGAGCGGTGTTGGCCGCTGGTGGGCAGGGCTGGGGCCAAGGGGGTATTAGGGCTGGTGCTGCCCTGTTGATGGGTGGGCTGGGTCCTGGTACAGAAGACTGCCTTGATATAATTCTTCTATCAGATAAATGTATCGTGAATATTTCTTCCAACCCATGACTTGCTTTTTCTTTCTTTCTTTTTTTAAATAGTGCCTTTTGAGGAGGAAAGTTCTTAATTTTGATAGTCACATTTATCTGTTTTTTTCTGTATGGTTCATGCTTTTTGCGCCCTCAAAATCCATGCCTATACAAAGTCACAAATATTCTCCTGTGTTGTCTTCTAGAAGATTTATAGTTTCAACTTTTACATTTAAGGTCCATGATTCATTTCAAGTTAATTTTGTATATGTTGTGAAGCAGCACAACAGTATACAACACCACCACCCACCCCACCACCGTAAAGATATCCAGTTGCTTTCACATCTTTTGTTGAAATGTTTCCCCATTAAATTGTCTTGGCACTTTTGCCAAAAATCAATTGACCATATATCTGTGTGTCTATTTCTGCACTCTATTCCGTTCCAGTGATTTATATGCCTATTTTTTTTCAATAATTCCACACTGTCTTGATTACTATATCTTTATAATAAGTTGTGAAATCAGGGAGTATAAGTCCTCCTACTTTGTTCTTTTTAAAATTGTTTTGGCTATTCTAGGTTATTTGCACTTCCATATACATTTTAGAAACAGCTTGTCAGTTGCTACAAAAAAATAAAATAACTTTTAAAAGTCCGCCAGAGTTTTTATTGAATCTTATATTAGTTTTCTACAGCAGGGGTCCCCAACCCCCGGGGCACGGACCATTACTTGTCCACGGCCTGTTAGGAACCAGGCCACACAGCAGGTGAGCGGTGGGCGAGCAAGCGAAGCTTCATCTCCTGCTCTGCATCGCTCACATTACCGCCTGAACCATACCCCGCCCCCCTCCCGTCTGTGGAAAAACTGTCTTCCACGAATGCGGCCCCTAGTGCCAAAAAGGTTGGGGACCGCTGTTCTAGAGCCATTATAACAACGTACCACAAACCCAGTGACTAAAACAACCAAAAATTTTCTCTCACAATTCTGGAGGCTAAAAGTCCAAAATTAAGTTGTCTGTAGGGCCATGCTTTCTATTTGAAGGCCGTAAAGGAGGATCCTTCCTTGCCGCTTTCTTAGCTTCTAGCAGTTGCTGACAATCCTTGGCATTCCTTACCTTATAAATGCATCACTCCAATCAAGGCCTCCATCTCCACATGGCCTTCTTCCCTGTATTTCTTTTTTTTTTTTCCCTGTATTTCTTTATGTATCCAAATTTCCTCTTCTTATAAGGACACAAGAAATTGGATTAGGGTCCACTCTAATCCAGTAACCCATAACACTTTGTATCAGCACTAAGGACTATCAAGAGATTATTGGAAAATTTTTAAAATATGGTCCTTCCTCAAGCAACTTAAGATTTTGTTGAGAAGACAAAGTCAACACCTAAGAAACTATTAGCGAAAAATGAAAAACAAAATAAATTAGTGTGGCTCAAACAATAAATGTTACTTGTGTACAAAGAAAAAAAAAAAAAGCATACTCCAGGTCAGAAGTCCCAGAGGGCTTCATGGTCGAAGTACCAAAAGATTAGTATAACAGAGAAACAGAAAAGAGGTAAGAGTCATTAACAGGAACAAAGGTACAGAAACAGAAATTAATATGACACAGAAAGGCAGGTGGGGAGACAAAGGTAAGCAAAGCAACATGTCTGGAACACAGTTTGGGTCAGGAGACTGGGAGACGAAGGTAGATGGAGGCACTCCATGGAAGACCTTAAAGGTTAGACAGCAGAATTCTGATTTGACACAGTGAGTGTTACAACTACTCTGAAAGTAAGGTTTGAGGAAGATCAGGTTTGATTAAGGGGGAGAACTAACTGAAAGAAATAGAGTCCAGGGCAAGGAGGCTAGTTAGGAAGCTCCTGCTTCCTTTCCAATCAATTCTCTATTCTGCAACCAGAGTGATGTTTTTATAAACTCAATCTGATCAAGTAACTCCTCTGCACCTTCACTGAATATGAGATGCTGAAGGAATCAAAGATGACACCAAAATTTCTAACCTCCACCTTAATAATAGTTGCATGAGCTTTATAAAGACCAAGAAGGTAGGAAAGGGATATATAGTTTGGAGAGGAGGTATGAGTTTTGTATGGCTTATGAATAATTTGAGGTAGCAATTAAACAACAGCTAGAATTTGGCCAGATTATGATGGGGGAGGCAGAGGCAAAGGTAGGAATTTTCATGTGCAGCATATTAAAGAACTGTACAAGGCTGATCTTCAAATTACAGAGGGAAAGGCAGGCTTCAGGGAGTCAGCTGAGACAAGTATGAGAGGAGTTAACTAAGCCTAATTAGAAGTGGACCAGGAAAGGTGGCAGGGGTGGAGTCAGACAACCAGGAGCAAAGGGTGAGGCAGGCTGGCTAGAGCTGGGACGGATCTTAAGCAGGAACCCAGACAGAATCCCATCCTGGAAAGAAGTCAGGACAGAAATAAGGAAGAGGTTGTAGAATAGTAATAGCTAACATAACACTTATTAAACATTTCTTTTTTTTTTTTTTACTATGTGGTAGGCATTGTTCTAAACATTTAAAAGAATTTATTCACTTAAACTTCACAAGAGTGAGAGAGCTAACTATTACTGTCCTTATTTTACAGATGCGGAACCAAGGCACAGAGAAGTTAAGTGATTTGCCCGGGGTTCTACACATAGCAAATGGCAGGCCAGGATTTGAGACCATGGTAATGAACATCTACTCTGTGCTAGGGTTTTTACATATACTTATTTGGTATGTGTATGAGTGTTGTGTACACACACAAACGCAACGAGGATTTTTTTGGGAAAAAAAAAGTAATATGCTACCCACCCTCCTTTCTGGCACATGACCTTTCCCCTATTCAAGCAAAGGTACAATATATTACTGCCATCAAGGAGGATTATGGTTGTTAAAGGGAAAAAGAGGTCATTTACTGTTCAGCTTCAAACCTAAAAACTGACTTTTTTTTTCATCTGTAATAAAACAACAGTTTGGGGAAGGTCTTTTTCTACATTCTAACAGCTTCTTTTATTTATCAAGAGCTTGACTTGGCCCACCTGGATCACATAACTTTGGTACAAGATACAGGCAGGAAGAATTCAAGTTAGGAAAAGAGAAATAACCAACACCTAGGAAATAGAAGAAAGGGTCTTTCTCGCAGAAAGAAGAAAGAAAAAGCAGTGTGTATGTCACTGATTCCCCCTTGTTATGGGCTGAACTGTATTCCTCCAAAACCCATATACTGAAGTCTCAACGCCCAGTACCTCAGAATGAAACCTATTTGGAAATAAGGTCTTTAAAGAGGTAATTAAGTTAAAATGAGGCCATTAGGGTGGGACTGTAATCCAATACGACTGGTGTCCTTATAAGAAGAGGAAGAGACCTCAGGGATGCAGGAGCACAGGACAACCATGAGATGAAAAAGCAGCAAGAAGGTGGCCATCTGCAAGCCAAGGAGAGGGGCTCTAGAAGAAACCAACCTGCTGGTACTTCAACCTTGGACTTCTAGACTCCATCAGAGTTTATGTTACATCAGAACATAAATTTCTGTTGTTTTTAGCCAACCAGTCTGTAGTATTTTGTACGGCAGCCGTAACCAACTAATACACCCCTCTAGGCTGAAACTCCTTAGGGAGGAAGGCAAAAAAATAAGGTAAATGTGGGGGGAATCCCAAAGAAGTGGAGCTTATTTCTCACTTCCATGGACAATTTCAAGCTCCCTTAAAGAATTTCTGTGTTCTAACAGCCCAGATAACAGACTGAAAATGGCAGGATAGAATAATAAATTAGAAGATGTCCAATGTCACCTTTCCGATTCCTGTGGAGCAGGGATTCCTAGATTCCCAAAGATAGCCTGACAGTTGCAATGAGTACACCTAGCACCTAGAATTTGGTCTCTAATACCATTTTCCAATAAAAGGAACTAGGGCTCCGTGGAGAAGGAGTCTAGGACTGGGGCAGGAAGTATATAAGATGAGCCAGAAGCATCTTGTAGTGCCAGAAAGTAGGGGTTTGTCACAATGATGGGGTATTATGTCAGAGGGATACAGGAGGCAAATGAAAGAGCTCCCAATGGCCAAAGTTGGAACGATTTGAGCAACAAAATAAAGTAGCACTGGATTATAACCTAAAGTATAAAATAAATATCCATGAATCCATACTGATATAAATAAATGACTGAATAAATAAATAAGGGAGAAGAGATAAAGGTCCAAGTAATTTATATGCAGAAGAATTCCAAGTAATTTATATAGATACTCTGCCCTTAAGGAGATAGAACATAACTCCCAATTCATTAAGTGCACATAGTAACTTCCTTCCAAAGAGTACAGCATGGAAAAGGAGAAAAAGAGAGTAACTTTACAGTGGAGAAACCTGACAAACACTACCTCAAGCCAGGTGATCAAGGTTAACATCTAGTGATAAGTCATTTTGAGAGATGTTCCCTTGATACGATGAGTATGGCACTTTATCTCTGTGGTCTTCCTCCCCAAAACCATTACCTGAGTCTAATCCTGAGAAAAGCATCAAACAAATCCCAACTGAGGGACATTCTACAAAACACCTGACCAGTGATCCTCAAAACTTTCAATATCATAAAAAACAAAGTCTGAAAAACTGTCACAACTAAAAGAAGACTAAAGAGACATGACAACTAAATGTACTGTGGAACCCTGGATGGGATCCTGGAACAGAAAAAGGGCATTAGAGAAAAACTGAGAAAATCAAAATAAAGTATGGACTTGTTATTAATAATGTATCAATAGCAATTCATTAATTATGACAAATGCACCATATTAATGTAGGATATTAATAACAGGGGAAATTAGGTGTGGGGTATGAGGAAACTGTACTATCTTTGCAATAATTCCATAGATCTAAAATGTTCTAAAATAAGAGTTAAAAAAAAAAATGGTAGCCGGAGCAAGGACTGCCTTGCCAACACCCCCTCAAAACACATCATACCTAAGGCAGCTAGCTCATCAGGGCAAAGGGATTTTTGGTGTGGAACATCTATGGAGTGGAGGGGGAAAGGGTATATAGGGAGGTGATGCCGCCATAAGATCCTGGTCTCCAAAAAACTGTGAAGCAAGTACCTAGTCAGGCAACCAAACACCACTGTTGATACTTAAGATAAAGACCCTTGAGGAACCCCAAACCACGTGCAGATTTGAGGTCACTGCCCACATTGCCCTGGGGACACATAAGATTTAACCTACATCTCAGACACTACGGTGACAATGAGAATATTAACAGTCAGGATACCTTACTTAGGCTGCAGCTAAGGAACTCTCAACTTGACTGGCTTAAACAATATGGAAATTTTTTTATCTCACATAACGAGTGCCAATATTCTATTGTAACACCCCACTCTGCCATCTTCAGTGCCTCAGCCATTCCTTAGCTAACTCTCGTGGCACTCCGGTTGCCTCAATTTCAGGTATCACGTGCAGAAGCAACACTATCTGGCAGAAGAGACCATCTCTTCATTTTGAAGAGCACTGCTCAGGTACTTTGTAGAATGTCCCTGAATATGAGTTTGTCTGATGCTTTCTTATGATTAGACTGGAGATTTTTGATTTGGGGTAAGATAACCACAGAGGTGCAAGTATGACTCTTTTAAGGAGCAAGGAAACTTCCCTTCATGACTCACTAGCCAGCCCCTTCCTAAACTAATCACTGGGAATAATGAAATTACCATAATCAGTTTAAACCAATCAGGACTTACCCCTGAGTCACAGAGAAGGATATATACCAAACAAAGGGGGTATAAATGATTATTGAGGGGGCCAGCACCAGTGTGTACTATAGGTAAAAACCCTGAAAGGCAGAGAGAGCCTTTACTTTAAAGAGACTACATTAATGATTAAACATTAAAACAAGTCTATTTCAAAAAGGAAGACACTTTTAATTGTCAAATTTACTTCAACACTATCACCACCCAAAGGGATTTTAGATCATTTATAGAAAATAAATCCCTCCTCTCAGCTATTGAGGGAGTAGCAGGAATAAAGGAAACACCTCTGAAGGACAAATTTCATCTATAGTTCATCTAGACCAAGACAACCCTTTCTATTAGTAACTCAAAGCCTCCTCATTAACCCCAGGAACATACACTCACAAGCTCTCCAACGAAGATGCTATAGCTAGTTCAAAATATAAAATTGACATGCAAAGAAGAGGTACAGATTTGTGAGCCAGCTGCATAGAATATTAGCCAAACAATAGTTAAGATACCTGGGGCAACATTTCCCAAACTAGTGTGCTTTGCTACATTTTTCTGTACCATGGTAACAAGTAGGCCATGAAAACAGTAGTCGGTGATCAAATTAACTGATAGAGACTAAGTTAAACAAAATTAAATAGGCTTCTTTACTAATACATTTCTCAGAGCCTTTATATGCTAGCAGGCATTATGAATTCCAAGAAGGCTTTTCTCCTGACCATCTACAAACAATTTCTAGGACAGCATTCTGTTTAACACCACCTTGAGAAATACTGCTGTAAGGGGAAAGCAAAGGCCCAAGAATAAAGTCCATTACTATTACACTGTTGGAGGGGGGGAAAAAAAATCCATCAAAGAATATAGTGAAGAAGGCAGGAAGCAAAGCCAGAGAGTTCAATGATACAGAAGCAAGAAAGGAGATAGTTTCCAAAAAGCTAGAGACAATCAATTACTGAGAAATTAAATAGAATGAGAATAAAAATGTTTTTTTGGATTTGACCAGGAAGACTGACACCTGTGACCTTCAAGAGAATAGCTTCAGAAAAGAGAAGGAAAGAAGGATGGCATACAGAATAAAAAAATTAGGATGGGGATGAAAAAAGAAATAGATGAAACATTTATAGACCACCCATAACCGGAGTTTAGCAGTGAAAATTTAAAAAGACATTGGTTGGGGCTTCCCTGGTGGCGCAGTGGTTGACAGTCCGCCTGCCAATGCAGGGGACACGGGTTCGTGCCCCGGTCCAGGAGGATCCCACATGCCGCGGAGCGGCTGGGCCCGTGAGCCATGGCCGCTGAGCCTGCGCATCCGGAGCCTGTGCTCCGCAACGGGAAAGGCCACAACAGTGAGAGGCCCGCGTACCGCAAAAAAAAAAAAAAAAAAAAAGACATTGGTTGATTGGGAGAAGGGAGTATATGGAAGAATAAAAAAATTTTAGAACAGCAAACACCTACATATGGTTGAAGGTAAAAGTGAAAACCTACTGAAAGAAACTGATAATTACAGTCCAGTAGATGGAAGAAATGGAATCCTGAGTATAATTACTAAAAAAGACTTATCTTTCTTTCCAGATTGGAGAGAATTTGAATAGTATGCCTAACCATTCCAAGACTGAAGACCTTGTTTTAATACTACAAAATTTCATGGATTTCTGCCTATTCCACCCAAGAGAATTTTTCAGTCTGTAGAGTTCAGTATGTAGTATGTTTGTAAGTTTGCTGAGCTCTTGCCCCTCTCAGAAGCTGTCTGTTATGGTGAAGGTGTAGGTCATAGAAAAGCACTTACCTGAGGGCTTCAACCTTCATGAAATAAGAAACAAGGTAGAGGTCGGTGACAATATGGAAGTTGGGAGCTCAGGAGATTTTAATTTATAATGACTTACTACAAATGATTTTAATATACAAAATAAAAACTTATAATAGGAACACACACAAAAAAGTGTGAAGACTACCAAAAGAGGGTCCAGAAAGAAAGGCATCTACTTATCCCACCCAGAAATTTACTGTGGTAAATCAACAGAAGTTGCATAGGTCATAAGTTAATAACATAGTTCCCAATATGCTGGTGAGAACAAAGACTATTCAGCGGTGGGTCTAATTACAGTCTAGCTTTAAACTTTTAAAATTTAAACTTAGTATGGCCTTCCAACACCAACCCTAATAGTCAGGCATACAAAATTTCATTTTTATTTCCTTTCAAGATCAATCAGGACAATGACATGAGATTCTGTTGCTTAGAACTTATTTCTAGGTTCTACCTTTTCGGCTAATTTCACTAACCATTCAAACTGAGTACATAATTTTGGATTATCTATGTCCAAGTCACAAGTGGCTCACATATGGCTCCAGAGCCCATCATAACATTTTCATCACAAAAAAGGCAGTAATATCCGACTCTTTGCTTAATACATAGCCCTATAGAGATGTAAGAAAACTCAGACTGCTTTTAAAAATATATGGTGACCATCGTAAATAGAGGAGTTAGAGGAGGCCCCATCCTTTAAATAAATTAATTAATAATAATCAGTGTGCACGGAATAAAGGATAAGGTAACACACCAAATCCGGCAGCCTCCAGATTTGTGTATCTGTAAACATAAGGCGGCCGACCACATAGGCCAGATGATTACTACTGCCAGCTCAGCAGCTGAGCTTGGAGAAGAGGCGGCATCCACACACAGGCCACTCTTGAGAACCAAAACTTACAGCCAGTTTCATCTGGCAGGGACTGGAAAATGTAGCAGTGATTAAACCGGTTAAAGTCCGACAGAAATAGGGTTGTTAGCGGTAAGGGGAGCCTCCGAGGCTTCAATTCTGGAAGGCATAAGGCAGCCACGGCTGGGCGAACACCCCCACCGCGGAGCTGAAAAAAACTGGGGGTTGAGGGGAGAGGGCTCGTCCTTACCTTGTCATCCTCGCATCTTTTCCCGAGGCCCTCCCTGGCCTGCAGCCGGCTGCTGAGCCGGCCGTAATCGGCCTCTTTCTGGTCAATCTGTTTCTTGTGCGAGTCCACCAAGAGCAGCAGGTCCGAATTGCGCTTCTCCAGGCGCCCGCGAGCCACCTCGGTGCGCTGGACCTGGCCCTGCAGCTCGGCCACCTCCTCCTGAAGCAGGACGTGGCGGGAGGAGATTCTCCAGTAGTTGAAGGCGAGGACCGCGATCACCACCAGCAGGACCACCAACACGAAGGAGGGCAGGCGGCCGGCCCGCCTGTTCGCCCCGAAACCCACCATGGGGCCGAACCAGGCTGTACTCCGATGCCTCGGCGCCGACGCCTGCAGGCAGACGCTCAGGCCGAGGTGGCTGAGTTGCCTGGGGTACACGGCCCCAGGGCCGGCTGAAGCCGGAGGCGGGCCGATTCGCCCGCCCGCGAGCCGGAGAAGGGGGCGGGGCCGCAAGCCGCAGGCCCCTCCCCGCCCCCCCCTTCAAATCCTGCCACAGCGCGTTCCGCAGGCGCTGAACTAGACCCCGCACCAGCTGGGCGGAACCAGGAGAACCCAGCTGCCCGAAACCCAGGTCCAACACTTCAGGGTTAGGGGGCGGGGAAAAGAGCCGGAAGGGGGTGGATTTAACTCTGGCCCCGCCCATTGGCTGGGTCTGGGTCGCCAAGGGGGCCATTTCCTAGTTTCCGCCAACGCCCCCTCTTCTCGCGAGAAAGTGGGCTTTTCTCGCTCTTCGCAGTCTTATCTCGCGAGGGTTATCTCTGTCTGGAAGAGTGTTGTGATGATTTTGGCGGTCTGGGTTAGTACTTGTATACCTGAACTGGAGCCCCTTCGGCTTTTACCTGCTCAATCCCCTTGACCCATGGTCAAGGGAGTGCCTAACCATGCCATGGCCCTCGTGAGAGTTTTTGCTTTTGAGGACATCTGAGGTTGCGACCGCTATGTAAGGAAAACTTAGGTGAGCTGCGGGCAGAAGGGGCGACTAGATTTTGTATTTGCTTCAGTAGGTTTTCTTGCTTGTGCTAACGATGTGGAGAGAAAACAATAACAAGAAAGAAAAAGACCATGAAATTGTGGTGCCCCAAACATTACGGGGGAAAGCAAGAGAAACTAAGTTTTATGACTGAAAGAGGTGGTACCAGCCTGGTCTCCAAGGTTACTGCTTTTACTAATGGAAAGAACTTCAGAATGTATGAGCCCCTGTTCCTAAACTCACTGCTGCTTTTGCCTTGAACTGGGCTTCCAAGTAGAAAGTCCAGAAGCTGCCCACAATGAATGATAACTTATGCTGTTACTGACAGCAAGCACGGTCTGGGTTAGATATAGTAGCTCTCTTACAAATTGTTTTTGCATACTTAGTCTCATATTATCGTCTCAGCAACACAGTTTTACAGATGAGGAATCCAAGACACAAAGATGTACCAGAAACTTTCTCAAAATCCCATATCTTGTTTGAGACAGAATTAGGCTTGAATTCGGGTCTTTGGTCTCTAACATCATTGCTCTTTGCATTATACCAGGCTAACTGTTGCTATATGTTCGGCATTAATTACAGTGATGCAGAAAAAGCCCTCACCTCTTTTGTGTTTTCTGCGTATTTGTCCTCGCATAAAAGTTTTTTTTTTAAACACCTTTCGCATAGAAGTTTTAAAAGTTATTTGGCTCTATCCTGTTTAAGGAGAAGATGGAGTTGTTTTATTTTTCAGACCTCAGGTTCAAGAACGAACATAAACCAACCAAACGCAAGAACTTTGGTATTTTCATTCAAATCAGAGTGGTATGATTTTGAAGTAAGAAGACTTGTTATCTTTGAATAATTATTCTATGTCTCCTGTCCATTTCAAAAATAAAGTTTCTTGCCTAATAGTCCTAGAGTAGCCTGGAAGAATTATTGCACCCTGAAAGAGGGATGATTTCTCTCTCACAAATATGGGAAAAAAACACCAAAATTATTAATATTTAATCCACATCAAACTTGACCCCTTTGCTCTGGCTTCATAAGATCTAAGAAATCCCCTCCAGTCTCAAAGGACAAGCAGACCTTGGCAGAAGGGAGCAAGGCAAAACTGGGAAATCCTCGTCTATCAATTTCATATTGACTTTGCTTTGCTTAGCCAGCAGTTGAAACTGTAAAGTGACGTTAAACTGCTTAAGATGTTTCAGATGATCTTTCCAAAAGTGTTTTCATTTTTATGTGGGATTCTAGCATGTAGAAGTATAATATTGTACAAAACACATTCACATACTTTTTTTTATCAGATGCTTAAAAGAACTATTTGGTACCATGATTCCATTTTACAGATGTGGAAGTAACTTGCCCAAAGTCGTACATCTAGTAAGTGGCAGGGCTGAAGCTTGAAAAACAATCCTCTTTCCACTCCTCCCCCAGGGAGAAAAAATTTTTTATCTGTTTTGATGGCTACCTCTTTGAGTTCTTCCCTCTACTAACAAACCCAATCCAGATATCATGAAGACAGTGTATAAGTGCTCTCCTGTAGATGGTTCTGGATTAGGCTTTAAACTAATTGAGGTAAAAGTCAATTCCTTAAATCAGATGATCGAGGTTAACAACAGTGGTAAGTCATGTTGTTAGCATGTACCTTTGATAGGATGTGATGGAAGTAGCACTCTGTGGTTTTCCTCCCCAGAACTCATAACCCTATCTAATGGAACTCTGGAACTCTGTAGTATTTTTACAGGTTTTCTGTACTTCTAAAACTGTTCTAAAATTTTTAAAATTAGTTATAAAATTTCCTATTTATAAAAAATCTCCATAAAAAGATTTATGATATCAAGTATGGATATAAATATATTCATATAATTGGAAAGGCAGTATAAGCACAGATAAATAATGTTTTAAGATTTAATAGAGGACGTCCCTGGTGGCACAGTGGTTAAGAATCCACCTAACAATGTAGGGGACATGGGTTTGAGCCCCTGTCCATGGAAGATCCCACATGCCGTGGAGCAACTAAGCCCGTGCACCACAACTACTGAGCCTGCGCTGTAGAGCCTGTGAGCCACAACTACTCAGCCCATGTGCCACAACTATTGAAGCCCCCACACCTAGAGCCTGTGCTGTGCAGCAAGAGAAGCCACTGCAATGAGAAGCTTGCGCACCACAACAAAGAGTAGCTCCCGCTCAACGCAACTAGAGAAAGTCGGTGTGCGGCAACGAAGACCCAACACAGCCAAAAAAAAAAAAAAAACAAAACCCTTTCTAAAAAAAAAAAAAAAAGATTTAATTGAAGCGTAAGACTCTATTACCCAGTGGCAAGTGAGGTTAAATCATAGGAATTTTGCTTTTATATGGAGCTCATTTTCTTGAGCTCAAAACACTGTTTGGCATATATCGTCTTCAATATATGTTGACTCATAAAAAATTTGACTTCCTGGATTTGAGCAAAGGAGTAGTTATTTTATAGCATATTCTTCAATATTTAGGACATTGAGTAGGACTAGGTTAGAGAAGGTAGCTTGTAGAAATAGAAAATACACAGGTGTGTAGGCAAGTTCTTTCCATTGTAAATAAAAAACAACCTAACTGGTTTAAGCAATAAATAAGTAAAATTATATATATGTGTTTGTGTGTGTGTGTGTGTGTGTGTGTGTGTGTGTGTGTGTGTGTGCATAGATAGATATATACTAGGGTAATTTACAGTACTATTGGAAGAGCACCAGGAACTGGGGTCTTTCTGTTTCCGCCCTCTTCTTGGCTTTATTCTCTCCTACTTCAGATGGCCCTTTTCCTTGTAGACAGGAAATGTGGCCCCAGCATCCATAGGGACACATCCTGCCAGTTCCATAATCTGAGAAGCAAAGGAGTTCAGTTTTCTAGCTGTCAGTACAAAAATGACCAAGTAAAGGATCTGGTTGTCCAAGCCTGATCGTGTGCACGCCACTTGTACTTATCACTGTGCCCAGGGAGTTGGGGGATTATGATTGGCCCAACATAGGACACTACTCTATTGCCAGTGAGCAGTCTGATACCAAGAAACAGAAAGAGAGTTGGGTAGAACTAAACAAATAATGTCGTGGCTTCTGGGATCTTAGTTCCCCAACCAGGGATTGAACCCGGGGCCCCGGCAGTGAAAGTACTGAGTCCTAACCAATGGATCACCAGGGAATTCCCAGTTTTCTTTTTCTTGACATATATTACCTCCCTTCCAATTAAGAACAGTCAATGACTGAATAAAGACATGGTGTCACCGGTTGGGTTCCCCAGGAAACAAACTCTGAGATGGAAGTTAGGAAGGTTTTTTTTTTTTTTTTTTTTTCAGGTACGCGGGTCTCTCACTGTTGTGGCCTCTCCCGTTGCGGAGCACAGGCTCCGGACGCGCAGGCTCAGCGGCCATGGCTCACGGGCCAAGCCGCTGCACGGCATGTGGGATCTTCCTGGACCGGGGCACGAACCCGTGTCCCCTGCATCGACAGGCAGACTCTCAACCACTGCGCCACCAGAAAAGCCCAGGAAGGTATTTTAAGGGAGTGTTCCTGGGATCACCACCCAGAGAAGAGAAGGGAAGGGAAGGGAGGAAAACAGGATGGGCAGAGGGAGAAGTTGGGCTGCTATAAAGTCTCAGTGAAAGCCTCAGCCAACTCCCTGAAGAGCTCTGAAGCGGGGATGTCCCTTCAGACCTGTCCTGCGTTGGAGGGGTCCAGTCCTTTATACCCCCAGATCAACCACGTTTTGGATGGCTAGGGGAATTGACTTTTCCCTAGCCATCCAAAACCAGTCACAAGAAGGGGTATGATGTCATGCATGGAGGTGGTGCTATGATGTGCCACTCAGATCCCATTCCAGGAATGAAGGACTTTTTCCCCCAGCTGCTGGGAGTGCTGTCAACAGACGTCAACAGATAGCTCTGAGCTATTTGCCCCCTTCAGAATTACCTCAGCTGAAAAGGGTTACCTCGTGAAGAGAGTGCCCCCTTCCCATGGCAGCCAGTACTAGTCAAGAGAAAACACAGTCGTTAAGTTACTTCCCTTAACGACTGTGTTACTTCCCTATGTCAAACCCATTTCCTACAGTTGTATAGCAAGAGGCAGTATACTGTAATGGGTAATGTGGGCTCTGGAGTAAGAATGTGTGAATTAAAAGTCTCTCTTTGCTTCTTAATAAGTTTGTAACATCAAGCCAGCTACTTAAACTCAGAACCTCAGTGTTCTCATTTCCAAAATGGCCTATCAGTTAGGATAAAGTTTGGCTCCATTGAAGGGGAAAAAAATAATAACTTAAACAAGATAGGGTTTTCTCCTTTCTCACGTAAAATAAATTGAGAAGCAGGCCATCCGGGACTGGTATGGCAGGCTCTTTCCAGCTCAGTGCTCTGTCATCCCTACAGTATGGACCTCATCTTCACTTCCAGACATGACATTCTTGGTCCAGGAAGCAGGAAGGAGAAAGGGTATGCCCTTCTCCAACTATTAAGAAGACTTCTCCAAATGTACATTTCCACTTCTCATTGCTCTGAAGCTAGTCACACAGTCACCACCCTGAGGCCAAGGAGGCAAGGAAATATATCTTACAGCAGCAATGTCCTCATTTGAAAATTAGGGTCTTTTAGTGAAGGAAAAGGGAAGAAAAAGTATAAGGAAGCAAAAACAAACTCTGTCACAAAGCGCGGTAATCATAATGCTTATTTCATATGGTGGTTGTGTGAACTAAATGAGTTAATACATGTGCAGTACTTAGAACAGGCACTTAGCAAGTATTCAGTAAATGTTGCTACTACTGCTGCTGTTACTAGAGCAGTGGTCTTCAGTTTGTGGTGGGGGCATGAATGAATCTATATGTTCACTAACCTTTGTCTATATATTGAATAAATAATTTCTACGAAATCTCACTACTTTTTAAAAAAAATCTGAGATGCTATTGTGATGAATAAAATAAAAACTTATTTAAAATTACTAGTGACTTCATAACCTTTTCCATTATATATTTTCTTAATCAGTGGACACTGAAGGTATAATTACTGTCACATGAGTATCTGTACAGTTTCTGACATTAAAAAAGAAGTTCTTAGGTCAAAATATAGGTAATTTCGGGACTAAAGGGCCGTGGTTTTGGTAGGACTGCAACCCAGCATCTAGTAGCCTTTCCAGCCTTATTTTTTTCCCTATATCTCATGCCCTAGCTCTAAGGATATCCTGTTTTTCATGCTATCTTATGTCTCTGATGCTTTGTTTGACTATTTCATATTGGAAAGCTTCCGTAACTTTCTTTTTTCACTACCATTTATTCATTAATTTCTTCATTATTAATAACAATGTTACAAATATCTCAGATACCCATGTGATCACAATTATATTATTACTATAATAGTTGATTGAGAAAATACTTAATTGAAAAGTTTATTATGAAGTGAGTAATGCTTGTTTTTTTTAATTGAAGTATAGTTGATTTACAGTATTGTGTTGGTTTAAGGTACACAGCAAAGTGATTCAATTATATCAATATATGTATTTCAGATTATATTACATTTTAGGCTATTACAAGATATTGAATGTAATTCCCTGTGTTATACAGTAAATCCTTATTGCTTATTTATTTGATGTATAGTAGTTTGTATCTATTAATCCCATGCTCCTAATTTGTCCCTCCTTTCCTCTCCACTTTAGTAACCATAAATTTGCTTTCTATAAGTCTTTGTTTTATATATAGATTCATTTGTATTATTTTTTAGATTCCACATATAAATGATATCATATAGTGTTTGTCTGTCTGACTTCACTAAGTATAATATTCCCTAGGTCCATCCATGTTGCTGAAAATGGCAATATTTCATTTTTTATGGCTGAGTAATATTCCATTGTATACATACACATATATATACCACATCTCCTTAAGCCAATCATCTGTTGATGCGCACTTGGTTTGATTCCATGTCTTGGCTATTGTAAATAGTGCTGCTGTGAACATTGGGGTGCGCATTTCTTTTCAAATTAGAGTTTTTAATTTTTCCAGATATATATCCAGGGGTGGGATTGCTGGATCATATAGTAGCTCTATTTTTAGTTTTTTAAGGAACTTCATACTATTTTCCATAGTGGCTGCACTAATTTACATTCCCACCAACAGTTTACAAGGGTTCTCTTTCTCCACACCCTGTCCAGCATTTATTATTCGTAGACTTTTTGATGGTAGCCATTTTGACTGGTGTGAGGTCATTCCTCATTGTGGTTTTGATTTGTATTTCTCTAATAATTAGCAAAGTTGAGCATCTTTTCATGTGCCTGTTGGCCATCTGTATGTTTTCTTTGGAAAAGTGTCTATTTAGATCTTCTGCCTATTTTTTGATTGGGTTGTTTGTTTTTTTGATATTGAGTTGTATGCGCTGTTTGTATATTTTGGATATTAACCTCTTGTCAGTTGCATCATTTGCAAATATTTTTTCCAATACTGTAGGTTGTCTTTTCATTTTGTTGATGGTTTCCTTTGCTGTACAAAATCTTTTAACTTTGAATAGGCCCCATTTGTTATTTTTGCTTTTATTTATTTATTTATTTGCTCTGGGAGACTGATCTAAGAAAATATTTCTATGATTTGCATCAGAGAATGTTTTGCCTATGTTCTCTTCTAGGAGTTTTATGGTGTCATGTCTTATATTTTGGTCTTTAAACCATTTTTTTTTTTTTTTTTTTTTTTGGCGGTACGCGGGCCTCTCACCGCTGTGGCCTCTCCCATCGTGGAGCACAGGCTCCAGACACGCAGGCTCAGCGGTCATGGCTCACGGGCCTAGCTGCTCCGCGGCATGTGGGATCTTCCTGGACCGGGGCACGAACCCCTGTCCCCTGCATCGGCAAGCGGGCTCTCAACCACTGCGCCACCAGGGAAGCCCCCTTTTAAACCATTTTGAGTTTATTTTTGTATATGGTCTGAAGAAGTATTCTAATTTAATTGATTTACATGCAGCTATCCAGCTTTTTCAACACCACTTGTTGAAGAGATGATCTTTTCTCCATTGTATATTCTTGCCTCCTTTGTCATAGATTAATTGACCATAGGTGCATAGGTTTATTTCTGGGCCTTCTATTCTGTTCCATTGATCCATATGTCTGTTTTTTGTGCCAATACCACATTGTTTTGATTACTGCAGCTTTGTAGTATAGTCTAAAGTCTAGAAGGGTTATCCCTCCAGCTTTGTTCTTTTTCCTTAGGATTGCTTTGGCAATTCTGGGCCTTTTGTGGTTCCATATAAATTTTAGGATTGTTTGTTCCAGTTCTGTGAAAAATGTCATGGGTATTTTGATAGGGATTGCATTAAATCTGTAGGTTGCCTTGGGTAGTATGGCTTTTTTTTTTTTTTTTTTTGGCTACATTGGGTCTTCACTGCTGCATGCGGGCTTTCTCTAGTTGTGGAGAGTGGGGGCTTCTTCACTGCGGTGTGCATGCTTCTCATTACAGTGGCTTCTCTTGCTGCAGAGCATGGGCTCTAGGTGCACGGGCTTCAGTAGTTGCAGCATGTGGGCTCAGTAGTTGTGGCTTGCGGGCTGTAGAGTGAGGCTCACTAGTTGTGCATGGGCTTAGTTGCTCCACGGCATGTGGGGTCTTCCCGGACCAGAGCTCGAACCCGTGTCCCCTGCATTGGCAGGCGGATTCTTAATCACTGCACCACCAGGGAAGTCCCAATATGGCTATTTTAACAATATTAATTCTTCCTAATCCAAGAGCCTGGAATTAAATGAAAAATTTAAAACTTCACTATTGTGGCACTTTGTTATTGGAATCCTACTTTGTTCAAGGCTTTATATCATAAAATGTGCATTAATTAAAATTGACTAATTAATTAATTAAATATTATTTGAGTGCCTGCTGTGTACCAGATAGTGTTGCAGGTAGGAGCAGTTGCAGAGCATACAGCAGAGACAGAAATGTCCTCCTGAATCTTTCAGTCTCTTCTTCCTTTACCAATACCCAACAAGGAAACTACTCAGTCTACCTCCTTTAAAACACCTCCTTTTAACACCTCCTTTTGACACCTTCCATGCCTTGCTGCTCCCAAGTAGAAATGACCACTATCTTATTGTGCCTCCATGATGTTCTTTAGATTTCTACCATAGCAGTTTATTTTTCTGTGACATATCTGCTTCCTACTAGACTTTTAGTAGGTGTTTTTCTGAAGGACCATATTAACTGATAGTATGGAGTAGGCTGTGATTTTGTTTTGACCTCACATCATTAGGCTTTCTTCCCCTTCTCCAATGACTGCTCACTTCTTTCTTCCCAGTTTCTTTGGATTTGTCTAAAACACTTTCTGAATACTCTCTTAACCATTTCACCTTCTAAAAAAATATTCTGGAATTATGGAATTTTAGAACAGGAAGAGATTTTAGAAACTGCCTGATTTAAAACTTCCAGTTTATAAGTGAAGATGAAAATCCAGAGAAGTAGTGTGACTTGCTCAAAATCATTCTAATGGTTAAAGACCAACCTCGGATTAGAATCCAAGCTTTCTTCAAGATCTAGTATAAATCTTCTCTCTCTCTCGCTCTGAGATATTCAAGTTCCAGCTCAGCTCATGTCTTTCTCTTCTGAATTATGCACTAATTGTCCACAAACTGCATCACTTTGGCAATAATCATTTAACCTTACATTGTTACTCTACTCTTTCACATTGGTGTATCTTGCCTGGCCAGTTAGCTATGAACTCCAAAAAGCACACATTTTGTCACTTTTATTTTCTCTCTTCTTAGCAGGTAGCACAGTAGATAGTAGACACATAGTAGGAATTCAGTAAATATTTTTACTAATTAATCACCACTTCTCACATACCTTTCCAAAATATAGTGGGTCTTGTTCCTTAACATTTCGCTTCTATTTCCTTTGTAATTTTTAAAAACCAGACTTAGATTCTCGGCAACCAATGAAAAGACGGTCATGCCTCTGCTCAGTCTGCTGCAATGTATTTTTTTCTGGACTTGGCAGAAAACCCAAGGTTTCCGCCCTATTTTTTTGTTTGTTTGTACTGCATTTCATCTAATCTTCTAGCTCTTGGTGGCTTTCTCTGCTAGACATTGTTCTGTAATGACCCAATTAAATATGGCCCCATTTAATGTAGTGGAACTTTATGTGGGGCTAATTTCAAGTGATCATCCTGTAATTTTCCAAACCTTTATTTGTTAATTTTGGTTCCCTGAAACAGTGTACTTGCTGCTGATGCTAGTATGGCAACACAATAAATCCTCTTGCACTGATGTTCAGGCAGAAGACACAGCTGTGAGGAGAGCTAGTCATGTGTCATATGGTGCCCTTTAAGGGATCCTTGTTTATCCATTGTCTGAACTTTAAGTAGAAGCTAAAAGCTTTTTTTTAAACCTACATAATTTTTCACTGAATCTGTTAGTTTCAGCATGTTGTTTGTGTTGTTTTCAGCAGTGCAGTCCCCTGATCTATATCAAGTAAACATGATGATGGATTGAACTCACTTCACTGTTCCTGTTCAGGTACTATTTTGATTTGTCAGTATCTTGGAGAGGTAGCACATGACATCCCAAGACAGAACAGAAGCCAGTGTTTGCAAAAGAACACATTTTTCACAGTAGTATAGTAACTTTGAAATACTAATATGTTTTGAAATATGTCTGTGAACACTTTCTTATTAACATTATATCAGTGTACACAATGTTCTTTCTTTTGACATCTGGGCATTATTAGGGTTATTTAAAATCTATATTAAAAATCATTGGTATTTTAAAGAAAATCTGTTCATTTCCATAGCAAAGTAACTTATGTCAAATGATATGTGATTAGATGATGCCCTGTGTACCCTGTGCTATTTCATGCCTTTGTGCCTTGAACGCACACCCTTCTCATTCTCTTCCCTTGAAAGCACTCCCTTCTCATTCTCTAAGCCTTTTGTGATCCTGTTTGAATGCCTCTTCCCCAACGATTTCTTCCTTGTGTCCTGCTACACCTAACATACATGATATTACACTTATTATACCTGTATTACAGCTATTAGTTTACATATTTATCATCTTGTTAGACTGTGAGATCCTTAAAGATGAGAATTTTGTCCTGTTTATCTTTCCATCATCTAGTGCTGTGTCTCACATATATTATGTTTAATGAATGAATGAAAAAGATTTATTCCCTCTGGATGTAGTTGGCTCATCCTTAGTCACTCTACCACATATAAGGAAAATCCTAAAAGTCTAAATTTTTCTTGTTTTTTTTAAAGAATGGAAATAATTTAATATTTTCTCTTCATAGAAATAAAAAAAATTTAATAGTTTACCTTCATGTTTCTGAAAGTAATGCATGCTCAAAACAACAGCAAATCAGATAATCAGAAAGGAAAAACAAAAAGTGAAAATTGCCCACAATTCCACCCATCCAAGCGTAACCACTACTAACATTTTAGTATAGATCTTTCCTAATTTTTTTCTGTCTACATACATACACACACAAAATATTAAACAAAATTTTTGTGACCTGCTTTTTCACTTAAAAATACCTTGGAAGCAACTTTCCATGAATCAAATTAGCACTACATATTCACTTTTTTTTTTTTTTAACGTCTTGTCTTTTTAAGCAAATGAATACTTTTATTAACATGGTAAATTTTTTTTTAAACACACGGTAGGGTTTTGACCTCAAATACTTGTCAGGTCTGCTACTGAAATGAACTTACAGCTAGACAACTTACAAATCTTGAAGAAACCTCGTCCCTGTTCAGTCTAGGGTCCAAAACAGACAGCCCTTGCTTTTCTTCCCCAGACCCTCAAGGGCCTTTGCAAATATCTCTTTCATTTTATGTCCAGAATCCCCTGAAATGCATCAGGGTATTACATCGATTATACGGAATACCAAGATCTATCTTGTCTCCTATTCTAGGTTCCATGTCACATAAAGCTAAGTTAGGTTGTCCAAACAATATGACCAGACAGGTTACATCAGTGTGCCGTATAAAACTTAAAATTTGAACAAAATACATCTCTCCTCCTTTGTTCTCACAGAGAAATTAAAGTCCCCAAGTACAATACCATCCTTCAGCCCTTCTTCTGATTCATCAGTCCTAGCCAGATCAGCCCCATTCACATTCCCAGTTGGCGTCTGATCCCTTCTTCAACTTCTTCAGCAATCGCTTCATGGAGTCGTCTTCTAGAAATAATGCAGCTCCTTCAGCACCTTCAGAGCTGGAGAACTCCAACTCTGAGTCTCATCTGTTACACACAGACTCGAAGTTCCAGGGAGCGATCAGGTCACACAAGAAAGAGCAAAGCACCTCAAAAATTTAGAAATAACGAAAACCCAGGAACAAATGTGACTGCTGCAAGAGCTTACAATCTAGGCCCTAATTCTTGAGAGCATTTTCCAAATAAAATTTACCTCCCCAAAGAAAAACATTTAACAGTCAAACCTCACATTGAGGTCATTAACCACAGACCATAGCAGAAACGTGGTGTAAGTGAGGACAGAGCGTAGACAGAGAAAAAAAGAGAAAACAAAAGGCTCTCTGGTTTCAGCTTCTCCAGGGTGTCAGCCAACCTCCATCAGTTGACCAGAATCCATTGGCTGTAAACGGCTGACCCTCCTTCAGGACGACTCGCTCTTCTCTATCCCCCAGAGCAGCTCCACCAGCATCTCTGCCATCTTCGCGATCTCCTTGGCCTTCTCCTCCGCCTTCTTGCACCATTTGGTCCCTCTGCCCTCGACTCCGTTGTCCGCGTTGTGCAGACGGTTGAGCATGCTATCCTCTGAGATCTCCACCTGCGTCTTGATCTGGATGAGCATACTGTCCATCTCCCACAACTTGCTCCCGTTCTGCAGGTAGGCTCTCCCGTGCTCGCGGGTGAGCGCCGTGATGTCCTCGCGCATCTCGTTGATGACCGGGAGCAGGAACTGCTCGAAGTCCTCCTCGGGCTCCATCACCTCCACCTCCTCCGGCTCTGCCAGCTCTGCGATGTCCAAGGACCGCATCTTCCCCGCTATTCCGGAACCACAGGATGCAAATCGGGCGCAAAGAAGCAGAGGACCTACATATTCACTTTCGGTAAATGCATAGAAAGATGTATTTTATTTTCTTTAACCAATCCCTATAGATGGACACCAAGTTTTTTAGGCAGATTCTTATGGTTGCATGGAACAAATACCACTCTTCCAGGACATTTAAAAAATATAAATAAGACCCTTTTCTCAAGGAAAAGGAGGGTGTATTATAAGGATGTATATAGATTGGAAGTAGAACCAGAGGTGCATCTATCAGGAATAGAGCTCTAGGAACACCTTCTCTTTCTGGTGCCTCTATCTTTCTTTTCCCCATATTTCCCTAATAGTCCTTTCTTCCTCAGAGTGTTTGCTTCCTCTAGACATCCACTGGCACGTAGTTATGGCTTGGCTCACTCCAGACTCTTAATGTATGCCATTTCTTCAGCTTCTGTTCCTGCTTCTCAATCTGTAGAAGTTCAAATATTTTCATCCCACACCCAAAGGATGGCCTTGTACATGCACTCCACTTTGGATCCCCTGGTGTAGAGACTAGAAAAAGAAGTGGCAAGAGATGAAGATGAAGAGATAAGTGAAGGCCAGATTATGGAGAAGTTCATATTAAGGGGTCTGGATTTTTACCTAAGAGTAATAAGAAGCCATGAAAAAGTTTTAAGAGAGAGTGATGCAATCAGATTTATGATTTAGAAAGACTTTTCCAGCCAACTGTGATTGTGCCTCAAGTATATAGACGGTATACAGAGGGCCAGTTAGGAGACTGTTGTGATAATTCAGGTGAGAAATGATAGAGTCAGGGAAACAGTTTTTAATTTCGGCCACTGGATCACTCCTGGGCCATTCACTGAAATAGGGAACCCTGGAGAAATGGTCAGAAGTTTCTTTGTAAATTAACTTACAGCCATTTTTATAGCTGCAGAAATCTTTCCAGCTGTAGAGAAAACTGCACATCGCTTCACTACCTCCTTGAAGATCTTCACCTGACAACCTCAGATCTTTCTGTTTTCTCAAATCTATGCAAGAGCTGTATGGGGATGTAGTTGTCTTCAGTTTTAAGCTGTGAATCTCACTTTCACTCCTCTGGCTTTATTCTCTATCATAATGAAATCAATTTTCTTGACTGAATACCATGTCATACCTTTCACCTCTTCCTGCCAGTGTGTAAGAGATACAGAAGAAAAAGTACAAAAATTTTCTTCTGATAATGAACTCATAAAGTGTGATCATCCCTGTGCCCCCTTATTTCTTCTTCTTCTTTTTTTTTCACTCTCTGGGAGGCTGCTTTGGAGGAAACATCTGTGCAGGCTGTTCTTCACTTCTAGGAAATATTAGGGATGGTTGACTGAGACTTTGAGAAATGAATTCCACAGGAAAAGGAAACAAGGTTTCTGGTTTAGTCAGCTAGCTTAGTTAACAAGACAAAAAATTCCCTTAGTCCAGGAGGGGAATAGTAGGTAGCACCTGGAAAGTTTCATTATGCCTGGTGCTCCGCGCATCTGCCTTTTATTCCCCAAGCAGGACCTATACAAGCAAGACTGATGGCCAGTTCTCCATCATGCTTGCAGCAGGAGACCTCTCTCCACTGCCTTTCTTCCTTTTCCTCTTCCAGTGAGGGGTAATTTTTGAATGGGAGCAAATTAAGTCTAAGAATTTACTACCTTAAAACACTGCTTGTTAGAATAAATGTTTTATTGCTTCTCTGCCCTTGGGGTAAGATCAAGCATAGAATATATGTCTTAGCTATAGTATTATTTACATATAACTTTGGGTAAAGTAGCAAGACCTGGCCCATCTCACCTAAATCCATTGAATTATTCCTTCAAATCGTTATCCAAGGATTAACAAGTATTTGCCTCTTGATTAGAACTTCTTTAAAGATTGTTTATATGTCCTAGATTAGAACTTTCTTAATGGATACATAGAAACACCAATTCCATGGGAATGCTCAAAAAGTAGATGGGGGTGGGGAGCATGGGTCCATGGGGCAAATCATTTGGGTAAGCACTTCATTCTCAACCTTCCTCTTGAAGATTCACAAATTACATCAAGTTATTAAAGTCCTGAGAAGTTTTATAATAAAGAAACCTATTAACTTTTTAAACAGTTTCATTAAGATACAATTTACTTACCATAAAGTTCACCCATTTAAAATGTATAATTCAATGATTTTGGTGTATTTTCAGAGCTTTGCAACCATCACCACTAATTTCAGATCATTTTCATTATCTCAAAAGAAACCCATAAGACGTCATTCCCCATCCTCCTGCCCCACAAGGTCTAGGCTTATTTTCTTTTTCTAGAGGTTTGCCTTTCCTGGGCATTTCATATAGAGGGACCCATACAGTATGTGGTCCTTTGTGACTGTCTTCTTTCACTTAGCCTAAGGTTCACTTAGCTGTCTTCTTTTTTTAAATTTTTTTGGCTGTGTTGGGTCTTCGTTGCTGCATGTGGGCTTTATCTAGTTGCAGCGAGTGGGGGCTACTCTCTGTTGCGGTGCGCGGGCTTCTCATTGTGGTGGATTCTCTTGTTGCAGAACACGGGCTGTAGGCACGCGGGCTTCGGTAGTTGTGATGCGTGGGCTCAGTAGTTGTGGCTTGTGGGCTCTAGAGCGCAGGCTCAGTAGTTGTGGTGCATGGGCTTAGTTGATCCGTGACATGTGGGATCTTCCCAGGCCAGGGCTCGAACCTGTGTCCCCTGCATTGGCAGGCGGATTCTTAACCACTGCGCCACCAGGGAAGTCCTAGCTGTCTTCTTTCTTAGCTGTCTTCTTGACATAAGGTTTGAGGTTCATACATGTTTGTAACCTGCATCAGTACTTCATTATTTTTAATTTATTATTTATAAATACTGGTGCTATAAACATTCATGTACAAGGAAACCTATTAACTTTGCATGTGTTGAATAGCAAGATGAGACTGTAGCCATATGCCTGTGAGCATTTAGACATCATAAACTGTCATTTGATGAGCTAAGCTGTCACTGGCAAAATATTGTATTAGCTTAGGCTTAGGTTGTTCTTCTTCCACAAAATAATGTATATAAATTATATCAAAGGGAAGGAAAGAATATATCAGATGTACTATAATGTTACAAAAATGTTTGCATGCTTACCACTTTATAATATTTCTAGTAGAGAAGAGAGGAAACCTATCTTTTAGTGCTCCAGATGAGAAGGAAGAAGTAGTGGTTGGATGTCTTCACTGTCAATCTTTTTTTTTCTTTTGGGCGGTTCGCGAGCCTCTCACTGTCGTGACCTCTCCTGTTGCGGAGCGCAGGCTCCAGACGCGCAGGCTCAGCCGCCATGGCTCACGGGCCTAGCCGCTCCGCGGCATGTGGGATCCTCCCGGACCCGGGCACGAACCCCTGTCCCCTGCATCGGCAGGCGGACTTTCAACCACTGCGCCACCAGGGAAGCCCCTAGATTACTTTAATTCATATCTTTTCTAAAAGAGAACAGGGATATAAATTATAAAAGCAGGTCATATAATACTATTGAAAGCTGTTTACAACGCATATTCTTTACTATAGCAAATTTACCTTTCTAATTATGTTTCGTTTACAACACTGCTAAATTTTTCTAATAAGCCAATTGTTCTCATCGTTTTCGTTGTAGTTGTTCTTTGGCACACACGAAGGATGATGATCACTGATGTGACAATGTTCTAGGGTTATCTGCAATTGCCAGACAAGCTGCAACTCTATCCCTTTATTTCCAATTCATGAAAACATATTAGAATGCAGTGATGTTATAAAAGGAACTACTACTTACTTTTTCTGGTAGGGAACTCAGCTGGGTTTAACCAAGCTAGTAGTCCTCTTTGAAAAAAGGTCTCAAACAAGTCAAAATCAGAGCCAGACATATTTCCAGTAAATTAAGGATGAGATGAGATGGGAGTAATCAAGGTGCAATAGAAGCCAGATTTCAAGGAGAGATTGCCTCTTAGAAAGAACTCATCCCAAAGGAAGAAGTAATTAAACACTGCCTTTCTCAGTTTAGACCTCTTGCCTTTTGGACTGGCCTTTTAAATATTATACTTGTACCACTGATAAACCTTGTACTACAGGAAGGGTTATTAAATGACCATTACCACAGAATCAGAGAGTAGAGCAGTGAGGGCATCACCACACGGAAATGTTCACAGCTCATCCTTATTTGGTTTCTACACTTTATCTGCCCAAGCCTTGCTGTTTTTCGTTAGGTTTCAAAACTTTCCCAATGTTGCTGCTACCATGCGTCTCCATTGCTGAGAGTGAGAGACATTGAGTCCCATATTGATTATGAAATTTAAAAAATTTAAATTTTTAAACATTTAAAAAGAGCAAGGATTCTTAAAAGTGACCCTAATGGCATTTTGGGACAGTTAAGTCTGTGTGGGGGGCTGTCCTGTGCACTGTGGGATGTTTAGCAGTATTCCTAGCCTGTACCTGCTAGATGTCAATAGCATCCCCTCAGTTGTGACAACCAAAAATGTCTCCAGACATTGCCAAGTATCCCCTGAGGGGGAAGATGGCCCCCAATTTGAGAACCACTGTGATAGAGGCGTGAAATGTCCTTTACCTTTTAATTCAGCTGAGAGAAAGAGAAAATGTAATTAAAATAATATTTTCTAAGGAAACTCTGGGGGAGAAAGCAAAATACAAAAACATAGCATTAATAAATAGCTGTGAAGGTTATTCAACATTGATATTGTACATCATGCCACTGAATTGTTCACTTAAAAATGGTTAAAAAGGTGAACTTCATGTTATGCATATTTTACTACAATTTCTAGAAAAAGCATAGCATTGGTCAAGTATAGAGATTTCTGAATCTAATTGAACTAAACTTTAATGACAGATGAGCATTATAGTATAGTTTGTCACGTACCTAGATTGAGGTTCTTTCCCTTGCCTTAGCGTTGTCTGAGGAACTCTATCTGAAAGCCCATTTCTTTTTTTTTATTTTTTTTTTTTTACGGAGCACAGGCTCCGGACGCGCAGGCTCCGGACGCACAGGCTCAGTGGCCATGGCTCACGGGCCCAGATGCTCCGCAGATTGTGGGATCTTCCTGGACCGGGGCACGAACTCGTGTGCCCTGCATCGGCAGGCGGGCTCTCAACCACTGCGCCACCAGGGAAGCCCTGAAAGCCCATTTCTTAGGAAGCAAATATTTTAATATCTGTTTTGTGCCAGGTATCTGAGGCAGATCTCCTAGCATCAGATTAGGACATTAGGCTGCTGATTAGTTTATGGTTCACCATCTGAAAGGACCATTATAATAGAAGGGATATTGGAGATCATCTTGTTTTACAGGTAAATAAAGTTGAGGTCAAAACAGGTTCAGTGACTTAAGCAGGATCTCGGAGCTCCTTGAAGGACACGCTCCTTGAAGGATCAGGACCGAGATATCCTGCTTAGAGTTCAGTATTCATGTTGCCAAATCACTCTAAAGCCTGTCCATAGAGATATATTTTTATCAGAGACTGCCAGTGCCTTTTGTGAATTATAGTCCTTTTTATAAAGGGGGAAAGTGTCTAATGGGAAGAAAATGAATGCAGATTAACTGGAGTGAAATCATCTAAATATGTCATTGAGAAGTGACTGAGGAGCAACAGCTTCTGTTCTGAGGAAATAAGATATACTAGTTCTACACAGTGAGATGGATATACATTTGCAGTGTTTTAAAAGATTTTTGAAGACTCACTTTCAAAAAACCCTATTTCAACCATGCAGTTTAATTTCTGTTCTCTGGGCTTTCGCAGCAGTGTTTCCTGGCTTTGTTCACACTGCATCCTGACCTGGAGGTGCCTCCCCCTCTTCAACACCTGCGGACACCTTCTCTTTACTTAAAACACAGATCAAATATGAAACCTTCCCTGAACTTCAGTTTCCCTCCAAGAAGGAATTAAATATTTCCCTCTCCATATTTCCATAGCAACTTACATACACAGGCATTTCACCTACAGTTGGTTTTCATATTGCAAACTGGATGTAATTAAATACATAGAGAACGTGAATTGCAGTGCCTAGACTGGTTGCAGGTTCTATAACATGATGGTGCTATGGAACTGCTGCTGCTTGTTGCTATAGAAACGTAAGGCTGAATGAATGGCTGGCGGCTCATTTTGTGAACTGGACTGGAATTTATTTTGCATCTTATTTCACTTGTGTCTCATATCTTTCATTACAATGGGTAATAAAAGTGATAACAGTGTGTATAAGAAGTCTTTGTTAATGATAATATTGTGTAGAGCTAGGAAAATAAAGGCCATGACTTATGCAAAAGTCAAGGGTAATAAATTCTTTGAAAAGATATGCAATGTCATTAGAGCTGCTGGATTTCATGTCATTAGAGTAAATGTTAATAAGATTTTAAAAATTATCTTTCTGGAACATAAGTGCTTGGAAAATTTCAGGGCCAAAGATGAAAACAGAAATGGAAAAGCTTCAGTGTGTGAAGTTAAAGGGCCATGAGAAAGGTTCAGGTTTGTTTTTGTCTGTTTTGATCAACCAGTCTGTTATTTTTAGGCCACAATAACAAAAACATCTTCATTGCTGAAAATACTGAAGAAAAATAACTATTATTTTTCTTTGTTATATCTCAATTCTTCCCATTGAGACAATCACTTAAAATTTTTTATTGAAATATAGTTGATGTACAATATTATATAAGTTACAGGTGTACAATATAGTGATTCATAATTTTTTAAGGTTTTACTCCATTTATAGTTATTATAAAATATTGGCTATATTCCCCGTATGGTACAATACATCCTTGTAGCTTATTTTATACATAATAGTTTGTACCTCTTAAACCCCTACCCCTATATAGCCCCTTCTCCCTTCCCTCTCCCCACTGGTAACCACTAGTTTGTCCTCTATATCTGTGAGTCTGCTTCTTTTTTGTTATATTCACTAGTTTGTTGTATTTTTTAGATACCACACAAAAGTGGTATCATACAGTATTTGCCTTTCTCTGTCTGACTTATTTCACTTAGCATAATGCGCTCCAAGTCCATCCATGTTGCTGCAAATGGCAAAATTTCATTCTTTTCTATGGCTGAATAGTATTCCATTGTGTGTGTGTGTATATACATACATAAATATACCACATCTTCTTTGTCCATTCATCTGTTGATGGACACTTAGATTGCTTCCCTATCTTGGCAATTGTATATAATGCTGCTATGAACACTGGGGTACATGTATCTTTTCAACTTAGTGTTTTTCAGTTATATACCCAGGAGTGGAGACAATCACTTTTATAATGCACTTTTTAGATAATATAACATTTAGTAGGAACCCAACTAATTCAAATAGCAGAATGGTATCTTTATTTGCTACTCACTTAATCCTACCTTGTAATACTTTGTGTATCTCTCATCCTTATAAGATTATAAGCTTCTTAAGGGCAGGAATCATGACATGCATCTTTGTATGCCATTCTTCCCTTGGCTTCAGAAAAGGAGCACCAAACCTAACATATAAGTGGTCAATACTTTTCTCCCCTCTATGGAATATAACGGGGATTAAAAAGATCCTGCTTTTTTTAAAAACCTTTTTTGTTGTGAAATAGAACTCTCATTTAGCAAAGTGCACAATACAAAAATGAATAGCTCATCAAATTATCCCAAAAATAAACACCCATGTAACCACTGCCGAGCTCAAGAAAAAGAACATCACCAGCAACTCTCTCTCAATTACTATCTCCTTTGTTCTCCCAAGGGTAACCATTTTCTTGACTTCTCTAAGCATGTGCTCTAAAACACTGTTGTTCAGTCTTGCCTGTTTTTTTCAAACTTTCTACAAATGGAATAACACATTATGTATTCTTTGGTATCTAGTTTCTTTTATTTATCCTTATGTTTGTGAGATTTATCCTTAATGTAGGTATAGTCTGTTCGTTTTCATTTGCTGTATATCATTCCATTGTACAAATATATCACATTACATTTTTATCCATTCCACTGCTGATGTCATATTTGGGTTGTTTCCAGTTTGGAGAGGTTACAAATAATACTTGCATGAACATTTATGTACATGTCTCTGGTATATATATGCACACATTTCTATTGGGTATCAGAGTGTTGAATTGCTGGGTCATGGGATATGTCCTTAACTTTAGTAAAGTCAAATTGTGGTTGTATCACTTCTGCCAACAGAGTATGAGAGTTCTTAGAGCTTCACCTCCTTGCCAACAGTTGTTATGGTCAGTCTATTTAAGTTTAGCTATTCTGGTGAATATGTAGTATTATCCATTTGCAGTTTTAATTTGCATTTCCCTGATTACTAATGAGGTTGGGCAAATTTAATATGTTTATTGGCTATTTGATATCCTCTTTTGTGAAATGCCTGCTCAAATCTCTTGCATACTTTTCAACTGGATTGTTTACCATTTTCTTATTGATTTCTAGTAGTCCTTTATGTACTCTGGATACAAGCCCTCTGTCAGTTATATACATTGTAAAGTTCTTTTTCTTTTTGCCGATTGTTTTTCCTTCTCTTAATAATGTCTTTTGATGAACAGAAGTTCTTAATTTTAATTTCAGTCAGATTTATCAACTTTTAAATTTATGTGTCTTGTTTTTGGTGTTTCCTTACCCCAAAATCATGAAAATGTTCTGTATTATTCTCTAGAAACATTTTTTGACTTTTAAGTTTAGATCTGCAATCCACCTTGAATTGATTTTTATGTATGGTATGAGTTAAAGGTTAAGTTTCCT
The DNA here is from genome assembly GCF_011762595.2 of Tursiops truncatus. Classification (NCBI taxonomy): domain Eukaryota; kingdom Metazoa; phylum Chordata; class Mammalia; order Artiodactyla; family Delphinidae; genus Tursiops; species Tursiops truncatus. Next base: position 86,881,756 of record NC_047035.1, on the reverse strand, counting down.
TTTTTCTCCCCAAGATTCAAGCATCATTTATTGAAAAGACTGTTCTTTCTGCACTGCTCTGCAGTAGCACCTTTGTTAAAATCAAATGTTGATCAATGCATGAGCTCTGTATTCCATTCTATTTGTCTATCCTTGCACCAACACCACACTGTCTTAATTCGTAAAGTTTTATACCGTGTCTTTATATCCAGGAGATTAAATTCTCTTTTCTGGTTCTTCACAAGGGCCTTGGCTGTTTTTGCTACTTTGCCTTTCTATATAACTTTTAGAATCAGTGTGTCAAGTGGCGCTTTCATTTCTCTCATAAGGCTGACTTTCAGCTAAGTTTCTCTGGGATGATGTTTAGTTAGAGCTTTACTGGCACTAGCACTTTGAAAGGATATGATATAGTGGAAAAAACATGGGCTGTGGAGTCTGACTTGAGCTGGAGTTTATCCCTGCCACTCTCTCTTAGTTGGGCCATTAGAAGGGTTTGGGCTAGTTTTTGTCTGTCTTGATCAACCATCTGTTATTTGTAGTCCACAGTAACAAAAACATCTTTATTACTAAAATTACTATTAAAATTCAACATTGCACAGGTTTGTTGACATCACGATAAATATTTCTCAGCCCAGCTCAGGAATGTGTCAAAGCTATCACAACAATGCTGCAGACATCGTATCAGTCAACTCTGAGCGTCTTTACTCATGTATCATAACTGTAGCTTGTGCCTCGACTTTTTAAATTTAAACATTTGTAGTTGCTTATAAACCAATTAAATTTTTTTCCTATTATCTTTTTACCATACTCCCAGGACAACATTTTGACTCACAAGACACATATATCATATACTGAAATTATAAAGTTATGATGAATACCCATGAATCTAACATCTGATATCCAAACGACGTACTCCTCCTCTAGTATGTTAACTGGCTGCTTACTCAAGCATCTTTGAGAACTTGGCCTCTCTAATTTCTATTATTAGATTATTTATTTGTTTATTTTAAATGAAGACTTTCTTTTTATTTTATTTCGATTTTTCTGGCCGCCCTGCGTGGTACGCAGGATCTCAGTTCCCCCACCAGGAATGGAACCCCCGCCCCCTGCAGTGGAAGCGCAGAGTCTTGACCACTGGACTGCCAGGGAAGTCCCTATTATTAGTTTAATATTCACTTAAAATATTCTCAAACTTAGTGTAGACAGCTGCATCCAGCTTCAATATGTGGTTATTTTTCAGTTCATTAGTGCTATGAAATCTGTGAACATATTTATTTAGAAGAATTGGCAGGCAGGCAGTTTTGTCTCCAATTCTATCTACACCTCTAAGTGTCTGTGTGTAACTGTGGCTGCATATGGCCTCTTACACACATTCAGAAATGGATCCCAGTCTCCCCCCTTTCTCTGTATCTCTCTCTTTCTCTTTCTCACACACATATATATTCAGACACACACAAAGAAAAGGATCTAGAAAAAAAAAGATAAAAACAACTCTTATCTGATCCACTTACCATCTGCCCTTTCTATCTATCACTGAAAATTTGGGTAAAATGTTCAGTCTTGTACTCATTTCCCTCTTTTAGTCCCTATTCTCTTATTCGTGCTGGGTGGGAGACAAAGTGGGTGTGCAAAAAGGCAGTCTCTTATTTCCCACTGCATGATTTCCCTTTTCAGTCATTCCATGTGCTGCTGTCAGCTGACAGAAACCATCAAGAGACTCTGTTTTATGGTTATGCAGAGAACTCTGAACATTTTGTAGGAGGTGTCTCATAGGAGAAAAGTAGAGAGGCTGTCAGCCACTGCTATTATTGCCATCCTTTCACCAGGTGGCAAAGGTAAACCTGTTCTGTCAAATAGCCCAAAAGCTTATCAGAGAGGAAAAGACTGATGTGTTTATATCATCTGAGCTTATACAACATGCTCAATTAATTCATGGGATGTTTTATTTTTGAATTTGGCTCTTCAGTTTCAGGAACACATGTCTTTATGGTTGTAATCTTTTGCTTCCCCCTTACCTTGATATATGCATATGTATCTGTGTGTGTAATTATGTGTATATGTAATATACATCTATATATGCATCTGTATAGCATAGTTCAGTTCAATAGGCATTTATTAAGTACTTACTATGTACCAGGCATCAAGGATGCAGGATGAATAAAATATGGACCCTGCTCTCAAGGAGCTTATGATCTAATAGTATTTGTCTTTCTGAAGGGAAGATTTCATATGTAGTGATTGTGTTTGTTAAGTTATACCACACAGAGTATTAAAACTTAACAGGACTTTCCTTCAGCTATAGGAAGCAGAAGAGAACTAATCTGTATATTATTTACATACGGCTTTTACTTTTAAAATTAAATACAAAATAATTTTAGGCTTACAGAAAAGTTGCAAAGATAGCACAAATCTATATTCCTTACATCCTTCCTATACACCTAAGAATTCCTATATACCCTTTTCTTATGTTCCTCTAATGTTGGCATGTAGCCATGGTACATTTATCAAAACTGGGAAATTAACATTGGTACATACTATTAACTAAACATAGACTTAATCTGGATATCAGCAGTTTTCCACTAATATCCTTTTTCTGTTCCAGGATCTGATCTAGGCTCCTACATTGCATTTAGCTGTCATGTCTCTTTTAGTCTCCTCTAATCTCTGATAGTTCTTCAATCCTTCCTTGTGTTTCATGACCTTGACACTTTTAAGTATTGCAGATCAGGAAATTTGTAAACTGTCCCTCAGTTTAGGTTTGTCTGATGTTTTCTCATTATTAGATTGAGGTTATAAATTTTTGAGAAAAATCTCACAGAGACAATGTCCTTAACACATCCTTTATCAGGGGTACGTGATATTGACATGTCTTATTACTGGTGATATTAACCTTGATCATCTGGTTAAGGTGCTGTCTGCCAGGTTTCACACTGCAAGGTTACTACTTTTTTCTCATTGTAATTGAGAATTGGAATTTTGTCTTTGTAATATTCCACAAATATTTAAGTTAATAGTTTTAAATTTACAGGAAGATTGCAAAAATAGTACATAGGGTTCCCATATACCCATTTCCCCCTATTGTTAACATCTTACATATACATTTGTCACAGCTATTGAGCCAACATTGATACATTACTATTGACTGAACTCCATACTTTATTTGGATTTTACTGTTTCACTCAATGATTTGATTGATCTTGCCTGTAGCAATTGTTACGTGGTGTTCTAATGGTGATTTTCTATTTGCCTCATTTTTTTCTACATCATTAATTGGAATTCTTCTGTGAGGGAGGATTGTTCCTTCTCCCCCATTTATTTGTTTATTTACTTATTTAATCATTTATTTATATCAGTGTGGACTCATGGATATTTATTCTATTCTTCAGGTTATAATATAATGCTATTATTATTTATTTTGTTTGATCAAATTCTTCCAGCTCTGGCCACTGGAAGCTCTTTCAGGTCACCTCTGTGTCCTTTGGACATGCTCCTATCTTTTTTCCTTTTTTGTGGGGGAGCCCTTCCTTACTTTCTGGCACTGTGTTTGCAATTTTTATGTAAAGCTAATAGACACTGTCATTTAGGAGGCTATCTTTTCGTTAAATACTTATTAATTTCTTCCTTGGTTGACATTTTAACTATTTTTCTTTCCTTACTCTTATCATTCAAACATTATGAATATCCTAGATTACACTGGAAGGTCAAGGTGTGGAAAATACACTGAGAAGGGAAAGAGGGTGAGATCTATGTGGACAGGGCTTGCTTTCCTATTCCTTCCTTTATTTACAGTTGTGGGCAAGTTGCCCAATCTCTCTAAGTCTCAGTTTACTCATCTATAAAGTGGTGATGATAGTACTAATATTTACTTTGCAGAGTCATAAAGATTAGATGACTTAAATTTAAATTTACCTGGTGGTCCAGTGGGTGAGACTGCGCTTCCCAATGCAGGGGACCCAGGTTCGATCCCTGGTCGGGGAACTAGATCCCACATGCCACAACGAAGATTCTGGCGCAGCCTAAATAAATAAATATCTAGATGAGTTGTGTCTTAAGATAAAAAAATACCTTGTTATTTATAAAATTTTATATAAAGGTTATAGAGTTATCTCTGTATCATAGCACAAGGGCACTGTATCCTATCCTTTTAATTATTTGGTACTGGTTGTTAAGGAAATGTTTTTATGATTACACAGAGAGGTCCATTCAAGTGAGAATAATGAACAATTGAAATTGTACTAGCCAAAAAAAATGTGCCTGGAACCAGATTAATGTATTTACTCAGATGCAATCTCATTTCTATAACTCTATTCATTCGGAAAACCCGAGGATTATACTAGTAATAAGCATGACCCATCTGTCTTTCAGACATAAAATGAAGCCTTTGTCCTTATTAAAATAAAACTATGTCAGGATCAAATTCTTTTTTTCCAAAGCCATGCAATATGTTTCCTCAACCAATATAAAACATCATACGGAAGCAATTCAAGTTGTGGAGTCTGGTTGTTTGCTCAGAGCAGTCACCCACCTGTTCATCAGTCAGTGAGATTTTTTAAATTAATTAATTAATTGTTAAATAAATGAAGACTGCGTTGGGTCTTCATTGCTGTGCGCGGGCTTTCTCTAGTTGCTGCGAGCGGGGGCTCCTCTTCGTTGCGGTGCGTGGTTTCCTCATTGCAGTGGTTTCCCTTGTTGCAGAGCAGGGGCTCTAGGGCGGGGGCTCAGTAGTTGTGGTGCACGGGCTTAGTTGTTCCGTGGCATGTGGGATCTTCCCGGACCAGGGCTCGAACCTGCGTCCCCTGCACTGGCAGGTGGATTCTTAACCACTGAGCCACCAGGGAAGCCCCTGACTTGACCAAATTCTTGATGGACAGCGAATGACACTGAAGATCAAATAAGTGTTCTATGGTGCAATGTTTGAAAGAAATTCAACATAGAACATTATTAATCCTTTAAAAATGTTTATTAGAAGCACACAGTGCCCCCGATGGTTTAGTAAATCTAAAATAACCCAGTAATATACCATCTAATCTTTTGTATGTGGTAAACTAAAAATTGGGGCTAATACAGTGATGCTATTGAAAACCTCCAGCTTCTGAATCTAGCCTCACTTTGGGCCCTTTTCCCTCTCCCATGAAGTCTTAGGAATGGCATGAGGACAGTGATTTTGAAAGGATCTGCAGCATTGTCTATAAAGCAAAGAACACAGACCAAGAGCCCAAACTGGTTTACCACATAGTAGCCAGAGGGTCTCCTCTTGACTCCAACTCTGGCCTCATATTTCTTGCCTGCATTTTTTACTATTTTCAGCACAAACACCAAAGGATTTGAACTTCAAACTTCTCAGATTGAACCGTGATTGCTACATATCTGCAATAGTAAGTTCACCCCTTACTAGCGGTCGATAGTTCACCCCTTCCTTGATTTTTATGGCTGTGGAAAAACGGAACCAGGCTGCACTATGACATTTCAGCACTAAGTGGAGCCAGACACCCAACTGCCTTAAAACTTACAAATCAGCAAAGAGCACAGCCCCCTTAACCTGAAAACCTGACTTTGCTGGCGTTTTACAAATGGACAGAACTGGAGTTTTATGGTGAATCATCTGTTTAGTGTATTTGAATGCTCAGGCCTCAGGGGACAGACACCAGGTAAACAATTTGTTTAGCTCATCTCACATGGATTAAAGAAAATGGATCAAATAAATACCAACTAACCAACTTGTTTGTACCTCATGATTCCCACACCCTCTACCCTTTGTTACAAGCTTCTGCAAGACAGGGGGCTAGCCTTTGATGGTTCAGATTCTGTTCTGCAAGACTAGAATGGGCACATTTGGGGAAGAGCCCTGGCTAATAGGAAGATTTGTGATAGTGTTTGGGTAATGCTTTTGCAAGTAACTATGTATTTGGCATAGGGACAGATTTGTCCAGTGCAGACTACTGGGTTGTGGGAGTGGGAGCCTGTCATGGGGTGATGAGTATCTGTAGGTGACTGATGGAGAATAGAAAGAATCACAAGCCAGTCTCATCTAGAAACTTGGCACAGACTGAGCCACCATTTAATTCTTGAGAGACCCTGAGAACCTAAGTATAAAAGAGATGAGCTTCTTGCAATTATTCTTCTGCTTTCTGCCTTAGTTTCCTTGTCTGTGAAAAGGAATAAGAATGCTTATTCCCACTTCCACTTCTATTTAAGGATACGGTGAAATGGGGTTACAAGGTTTAAAAATCCCTATTTTGCAGCTTCTGGAGACTAAGCAGACTTTATCTTTTTTTTAAAATTTTATTATTATAAGCAGACTTTATCTTATGGGTGAGGAACTTGGTGTGATATGCCACATTAAAGTCAAATGCATGTGGAATCTGGGGGGTGGGATGAACTGGGAGATTGGGACTGACAAATATACACTACTAAGTATAAAACAGATGACTAATGAGAACCTACTGTGTAGCACAGGGAACTCTACTCAATTCTCTGTGGGACCTAAATGGGAAGGAAATCCGAAAAAGAGGGGATATATGTATATGTATGGCTGATTCGCTTTGCTGTACAGCAGAAACTAGCACAGCATTGTAAAGCAACTATACTCCAATAGAAATTAATTTTAAAAAGTCAAATGCATGTGGAATCTAAAAAATAAAACAAACGAATGAATATAACAAAACAGAAAGAGACTTAGAGATACAGAGAACAAATTAGTGGTTATGAGTGGGGGAAAGGGAGAGAGGGCAAGATAGAGGTAAGGGATTAAGAGGTACAAACTACTTTGTATAAAATAGTAGTAAATAAGATAAATAAGCTACCAGGATATATTGTACAGCACAGGGAACATAGCCAATATTTTATAAAAACTTTAAATGAACTATTAGCTATAAAAATATTGAATCATGTTGTATGCTTGGAACTAATATAATATTGTAAATCAACTATACTTCAGTAAAAAATTAAATTAAAAATTAATTAAAGTCAAGTGACTATTGGAAGCCCAGTCCTGAGCTTGTCCTTACAGGATGACTGATGGACTGAATGGACAAATGAAGTGCTTCCTGAGGCTTTCTAATCCTACTTTCCTTTATTTACACTTTTGTTCAATGAACACTTACAAGTGCCTACTTTATGTCAGGCTTGTGTTTGGCATTGTGAAGCCAGCCATGAAAACCTTACTCTCTTTTCACAAGAGATTGTCATCCATGCATGGAGACCACTAAAATTGCTAACAGTTGTAGGGGAATAAAGCAGGTGCTATGACAGTGTGGGAACGGGGTTCTGTGGGGATATAGTCTCACTCAGACTGGGGTCAGAGAAAGCTTCGAAAAGACTGTGGCATTTGAGTCGAACCTTGCAGAATATAAACAGACAACAAAGTGGAAAAGCTCAGAGGCATAAAACAGCCTACTAGTAGCAATATCTAAGCTACAACTCAAAAGAGTATATAAAGAAGGGCTAGAACGAATAGTACAGAACAGACTTGCCCTGAAAGGGATCACAGAACTCACAATGAGATCCTGTTTGTCCATTTACTAATGCATCGTTTCCATTTGACTTATTAAAGGAGGAACTTCTGTGGACATTCTCTTCCAACTTAACGGTTGGAAGGAGTGGAGTAACTGTCTATGGCTAAGTCCCTAAGGAGAGCAAAGAGAAGTGACCTTGCTAACACTATTAGCTCAGGCCCTTTCTCTCTCTTCTTTCACTGTCAATCTCCTAAAATGTGTGGTCCACAGTCACTGTCCCTACGTCCTCCTCTCCCATTCTCTTAGTAACTTCCTGGACTTTGACTTCCATCCCTAAGAGCGCTTTCTATAAGAAAACCAGTGTTATTTTTTCTGTCAGTTTTATTTAGTTCATATTCTCTCTCTCTCTCTCCTTTTTTTTTGGCCGCCCTGTGCAGCATACAGGATCTTAGTTCCCTGACCAGGGATTGAACCCATGCCCCCTGCATTGGAAGCTCAGAGTCTTAACCACTGGACCACCAGGGAAGTTTCCATATTCTCTTTTCAGCAACATTTATTCTGATGACCACGCTCTCTGATGGACAAGCCTCTCTTTAGTGTCTTTTGATGGTTCATCACTCTATTTCCTTTGTCAGCATGGCTTCCCCCTTTTGTCCCCACTGTGTGTGCTCCTAAAGCAGTGTCCTTGGCCTGGCTTTATATTCATTCTCTTGCTCATTTTTATGCCCTCCTAGTCTTCTATATCTTCCCCTCCCAACTTCTAAGACTTAACTTTAACCTGTGCTTAATTCAAAAGTCATGATAGTATGCAGGTTAAAAGCATGGATTCTGGTGTCAGAATGTCTGAGTTCAAATACTGGCTCTGCCACTTACTAGCAGTGTCACCTAATTTCCCTATCTGTAAAATGTGGATAATAATAGAACTTAACTTCATTGGATTGGAGGATTAAGTAGGCTCCTGTGATATGCATGGAATAGTGCCTGTTACATAGTAACTACTATATAAGTATTAACTATCATTATTATTATGTTCTAGATCAAGTTTTTAATCTGCTTTTAGTACATCTCCACTTGCATGCCCCTTGAATCTATTTCTTACTTTCAGTTCTACAGCTTCTTTCTTCTCCTTGTAGAGAAGTGGCTAAGAGTATGGTCATTTGAGTCAAACATGGGTTAATCTACTTCTTACCAACCATATGACCTCCTGTAACATACTTCAACTCTCCAAGCCATCTCCTCATCTGTATCTATATCATACGATTGCTGTGAGAATTAAATGAGGTAGTATATGTGAATAAGATGATATAAACAAAGTAAACAATTAACAAATAGTAGTTATTCCATTGTTGTTACCACCAGATCTTCTGCATTTAGCACAAATACTACATCTTCCACAAAGCAGCCTCAGTGCTCCACCCACAGTGCTTACCTCCTGCTTCTGAATGTTTGTAGCATTTGTGATCTGTCCCACTTATTTCACAGTTAGCTAATTTCACTGTATATTGTCATTTACCATTTTGTTAATTTGTCTTCTCTTCCTGGTTTAAGTGTAAGCTCTTTGAAGAGAGGGACCTTGTCTTACACCTCCTGTAGCTTTAGTATCTAGCCCAGTGTTTGGTAAATAAACTGTGATGGACAATCTGTATTCTCGTCAAATTTCAAATGCCAAATTGGAGCTAATTATCCACTCCCCATCGCAGTTCCCCTGACTCTCTGTTAAGAACCACTTCGATTGAAACTGGGCCGCCAGCAGTGGAAGGGCCAAGTCCTAACCACTGGACGGCCAGGGAGTTACCAAGAACCACCTTTATTTCTAATCTCCTAGGTCAGAAATCTTTGACACTGCTCATGAATTTCTTATGTACAGAATCTTCCTGAGTTCCATTAATTCTGCATGTGCCTGGCTCAGTGCCTAACACATAGTACTTGATCAATAAATGTTGAATAATGATTGAATAAAAATTACTAGATTTTGGGCTTCCCTGGTGGCGCAGTGGTTGAGAGTCCGCCTGCCGATGCAGGGGACGCCAGTTCATGCCCTGGTCTGGGAAGATCCCACATGCCGTGGAGCAGCTGGACCCGTGACCCATGGCCGCTGAGCCTGCACATCCGGAGCCTGTGCTCCACAACGGGAGAGGCCACAACAGTGAGAGGTCCGCATACCGAAAAAAAAACAATTACTAGATTTTAATTTTATATGCTTTAGATTTGCCTCTTTTCTTTATCTCTAATGATACCACCCTAGTCCAGACCCTCATTGACTGTGTCCAGAATATTGAAATAGCTTTCTATCTGGCTTCCTAATTTTCTTCTTTGATTTTAATATATAGTTTACCTGTTACTGCTATACAAATATTCCTAAAATACCATTTCTATGAACAAATATTACCTCATTTAATTCTCACAACGACCCTATGAAGATGGGTTCTCTACTGTTTGTGGAATCAGCTTATCCTCTGAGGCTAGTTTTCAAGGTCTTCCGCAGTTTGGTCTCACTCTACTTATGCCAGTATTTTCTCTCACCAATACCCCTCACAAACTCCATGCTCCATCCCAAGCTGATAGCACTAGTTCTACGTATTTTCCTTCACACCCCCTCCTGATATCATGCCAAATCCTGCTTTAATCAACATCTCAATCATTAAACACCTTTATCTTTTTTAAATTTTTACTTCAAAATTTATCCATCTTTTAAAAAGAAAATAAGATCCCATCAGAAAACTTTCTTGGACTGTCGTAACCTTCATTTATTTCTGTCTTCTTCATATAACTCCCTTGTAAACTTACATAACTTCCATATAAAATCTTTATTATCCTATTTACCATTTAAGTATTTATTCCAATTTATTACTATATAATTATTTTATGTGGGTTAGTTAGCAGAGTCTGCCTATTTGTATCAAAGAATACATGAGTTATAAGTCTTTGTGTGTTCTTCTGTGTCTACGTGAGCTGAGTATACAGTAGAAGCTCAAAAACACTTGGTTGATAATATTGTAGAAGTTAATCTGATGAAGTTGGTATTTCAGGAAACACAGCTTTCTCAAATCTTAATCCAGGATAAGATCTGTGATGTTTCCAAATAATTTAATCAAATGTCAAATTATATTGTCTCTAATATTGACTAGAAGGTAAAATATCATGGTATCATTTATTTTAATAAAAACAAAGTTTGCCATTGATGAAAGCTCTCTCACAGATTTATCCTCTTTTGTATGAATGTGATACCTAAAAAAAGTTTCGTAAAAGAGAATGAGAAATTACAGAAACCAAACACCATTTAAAGTTTCTGTTTCTAAATGCCAGATCAACAAGTAAACTCAAGGATGTTCATTTCAATCCTTCTAACACTAATACCATGGAGAGCTCATGGCTGCTCTCCCACATGATGCATCCAGGTTCTGGACATGCCAAGACCTTAGAATTTAAAGGAATCTGTTAAGTCCAACCGCAGTGCTAGTTGTGGTTTTTGTTGAATGCTAAGAAGGGCATTCTGCTATGAGAAAGAAAAACAGAGACTATGAAGTGTTTTCCTTTTAAATCCTGGTAGAAATCTGAGGTTCTGTGTCTTGACATAGTGTGCTACACTGTTTTATTCAGTTATGCTTTAGGGAAATAGTGCATGTATTTGTGTAGGCAAAGGGGGAGCTTTAGATGCTATCCTCTTTCAGGCTATCCTCTATCTCTCCTTGAGTATGTGGAAATTACCTGGACAAGGTTTCCTGTGCTTAAGTAATCCTTATCTCACCTTTATGGTTTTCGCCAACTATTTTTCCCTTAAATTGATTATTTACATACATTTACCTTAAAAGAAGAATGTCTCTATATCACTCCTGAAAATAAAAAAAGGTTCTATTTTCATAAGTAGAATGTAACCATGAAGATAAATGTAACAAAAACAAAACCTTTTCATCAAATTCCAGCTAGAGACTTTTGGTCTCTGAGCCCAAGACTTGACTCACTCTTTGTTACAAAGGAAGATTAGTAGATCTTAGAGAGGTGTTAACACAGATTGATGGGACTTCCCTGGTGGTCCAGTGGCTAAGACTCTGCACTCCCAATGCAGGGGGCCTGGGTTCGATCCCTGGTCAGGAAAGTAGATCCCACATGTATGCCACAAATAAGAGTTCGCATGCTGCACCTAAAGATCCCATGTACTGCAACTAAGACCGGGCACAGCCAAAATAATTAAACAGATATTTTAAAAAGACATATTGATGTTAAAATGAAATTTTTGTTCGTGCCAAAATCAATGTTACTAAAAGAAAAGTGAAAGGAAAATAATTTTCTCATTGCCCAAGTTAGTTATGATGTCATCACTGCATATCACTTAAAATTATCTCCAGCATGCCCCAGCTTGGGATACACTAGACTAGAAGAAAATTTAAATTGAATTACTTTTTTAAAAGACTGAGGGAGAATCCCAAAAAAGAGTTATCCTTATGCCGTCAAAGACTGTCATACACTTCTATTTTCAAATCTGTAAACACAATTTTGTTAGTTTTCATTTTTATTTTAGGATCCCTCATTACAAAGGCGAGGGCTAAGAAAAGAAGGCCTTTCAATGTACCTACATCACCTTTTCTGAAAACTCAGATAAAATTCATAGAGGTCATTTACCTACTTAGAAGTTAACAAATATAATCAATATTAAGCTATAAACCAAACCTTGGCTTGTAAGTCCACCACAAGCTGAAGGGAAACAAGTCAGTAGAGGTACAAGAGAGAAACATTTTAGAATTGTAATAGAGCAATTGGGAAAAGACAGGAAGGAGAAAAGAAGTGCATTAGGAAACCTGGGTAGGTCCAAGTAAGTTTTCTATTATTATTATTATTTTTAACCCCACAGGAAAGCCATTTTAATTTCAGTATTTAACGAAGACTTTCTGAGTTACAAATTAATGCTGACCAAGTAGGAATACAAGTCCATGTTTGTAAAAGTTGGCCCCATCAGTGACTTGTTTTTTTTTTTAACATCTTTATTGGAGTATAATTGCTTTACAGTGGTGTGTTAGTTTCTGCTTTATAACAAAGTGAATCAGTTATATGTAAACATATGTTCCCATATCTCTTCCCTCTTGCGTCTCCCTCCCTCCCATCCTCCCTATCCCACCCCTCTAGGTGGTCACAAAGCACCGAGCTGATCTCCCTGTGCTATGTGGCTACTTCCCACTAGCTATCTATTTTACGTTTGGTAGTGTATATATGTCCATGCCACTCTCTCACTTTGTCACAGCTTACCCTTCCCCCTCCCCATATCCTCAAGTCCATTCTCTGGTAGGTCTGTGTCTTTATTCCCGTCTTACCCCTAGGTTCTTCATGACCTTTTTTTTTTCCTATTATTTTTTAAAAGGAGTTTTCAAAGTAGGATGATCTACTGTCCTAGTTTTCCTGAGACTGGGAGATTTCCTAGGACATATGACTTGTATAATTGGGAAAGTCCTGGCAAACTGAAAGGAGTTGGTCACCCTCTTTCAAAAGCTTCCTTCAAGCATACATAATAAGCAGCAGAGAAGTAGACGTTTTCCTCCTGTGGATGTAGGAGGGTGTATGAGATTATGCGTATAGAGCATCTGATAGACTGCCATTCCCAGAGTCCAGAAATCACTTTGGGAATATTAAGTATCCAGCCTTTTTCCTAAAATTATAATTCAATTTTATTGAATAACGAAAGGGATGTGTCCTCTTCCAACACTTTCCCCCTCTATTTACTATCTGTCATCTAAGTGCTAAGTGCCACGCACATAGTAATCCTTCTAGGGTTTTGGGGCATTATCTGTATATGGTGGAAAAGTAACCAAAGGCATTTGAATAGGAAAACTCTCCAGTTCAGCATGGCAGTGTCTTTTCACAAATCATCTACTTGTCTTTTGAACTCTTGACAATTTATGACAATGTAATTAAATTAATCACTGAAATGCCTTCTCTGTGCAAGGCATTTTGTTAATTTAATTCTAAGATCTTTTTATAAACCACATGTAAAACTGAGTTACACATTTCTACTTTGTTGAAAATCAAGATTTGAGGTTTTTCCAGATCTGTGCCTTGAAGAAATCAATTTTCTATAGGGAAATAATTACCATGAAATTTTAAATTGTACATTTTCCAAGCACGTCTTGTTAAAACTCTAAAAGAATTTTCTAGGTGGAAAATACAATACAGTATTAATATTCCACAATTCACTATATAGTAACATAATTTCTTCTTCTCAATGACATTCTTCTCATTCATTTATTGCATTTTTTAAAAATTAGTGAACACCTTCTTTGGGCCAGACAGTAGTAGGAACTCTGGATACAGGAACAAGACAAAGTCCCTGCCTTTGTGGAGCTCACTTTCTGGTGCCCTTGAGACATTTACAGTGGGAAGAATAGGAGAAAAAAAGTCTCTAAGGCATGAAGCTCTGACTACTTAGGAGAAAAGGATTAGCTAGCCAAACAGATCTTGCCTATTTTTTAGTCTTCAGACCTTGGGGACCAAAGGAAAGGAAATCAGAATAGTTTAGAACAAGAAATGATTCATATTGGAAGAGAATCAGAATAAGAAGAAAATAAAAAGCTAGACTCGCTACCCTTTCTGTCTTCCTTGGAGTAGAGTTCCACAAAAAGCAATCATTTGATATGGACATAAGGTTACCATCTCTTGTCCCTGAACCTTTTCTGAAGTTCTTGATAAACAGCTTTGTTTAATATATCTTGTTTCTTAAAAAAAAAAAAAGTTTCACTATTCATCTATTACACACCTTCAACTTTGCTTTCATGGATAAGCTGCTATGTCCATGAAATTCTTCAGAATATCAAGAATTTTACTGGGCTGATTTTTTCAAGCAAAATTTCTTTCTATTGTTACAGGGCCTCACCTCTAAATAAAGAAAGAAAACTATAGGTCATTTTGAGATTCTTTTGGCAAAGAACACAACCACTATTATACACAATAATAATATATTTATTAAGCATCAACTATATGCAGGAAATTAAAGATAGTAGAAAAGATAAGTAAAGCACAGTCCTTGGTCTTAATGAAATTACCATTAGTGTGTCATGTGCTAGGGACTAGTGGAGTTGAAAAAGTATTCAGGAGGATTCTGGAGTAGGCAGAAATTATTATTCTGTTTTTCCTTACTAACAAAACTCTGATTTTGACCAAGAGTTCACCCTTCCATATGCCTCAGGAGAAACAAATCCAATTCTATATTGGATGCCTGATTAATCTAAACTGATCAGGATAATCCCTTCCCTTTTCATGTAACTGGCTTAAAAAGAGATATGTGAACCAATTCTAACAAGTCATAGATGTTTGTTGGAAGCTTCTGGAAAAAGACACTCTTATTGTTCTGGCTGGATGTTAAGAGGTAGGATGTAGCCTCGATAGCTATTGACAACTATCTTAAGACCACTGAGGAAGAGGAAAGGGTAGCCTCAGAATGAAGCTGATATTAAGGAAGACAAGCAGATAGACGGAAAAAACGAGTATTTTTTAAAAAATAAATTTATTTGTCTTTATTGATTTTTGGCTGCGTTGGGTCTTTGTTGCTGCATGTGGGCTTTCTCATGGTTTTGAGCAGGGGCTACTCTTTGTTGCGGTGGGCGGGCTTCTCAATGCGGTGGCTTCTCTTGTTGTGGAGCACGGGCTCTAGGCACACGGACTTCAGTAGCTGTGGCATGCGGGCTCAGTAGCTGTGGCACGCGGGCTCAGTAGTTGTGGCTTGCAGGCTCTAGAACGCAGGCTCAGTAGCTGTGGCGTACGGGCTTAGTTGCTCCACGGCACGTGGGATCTTCCCAGACCAGGGCTCGAACCTGTGTCCCCTGCGTTAGCAGGTGGATTCTTAACAACTGCGCCACCAGGGAAGCCCAAAACTTGAGTTCTTGATCACATAATTTTTCCACTGGGTTAACCAACCCTGAAAGCTTCTCCCACATCACTCTGGTTTTCCAGTTTTGTGAGCCAATATACTTTCTTATTAGGTCAGTTTGAATCAAGGTGAGGTTATTTACAGAGAACATCCTACTTGGATGCAGGTTCCAACTTTCAAAGACTTATAATCTAGTTGCAGAGGCAGGAGTTACCATATTTCATTGACTCTGTGATGTATTTCCTTTACCCACACATTAGCATCTCTGAAATCAGGATGTATCTCTGAAATCAGGGTAGTGTCGTAAAATTGTTCTCAGCCAAATGGCAGCCTTAACATAGTTGTCAATGCTTGTGCATGCGTGCGTGACCTTCGTCATACCATTCATATTACTAATGTTTTAATTATAGGTATTACTTGAAATACATATATTAAGTTTAATTGCCATTGAAAATTAATCATAATTACATCGTGATTCAGAACTGAAATAAAAGCTTATTAAGTCTGCAGAAATGCACAGAAACAGCAGTGAAACATACATTTTATATAAATGGAGCAATATTCATCCTTGGAGGAATTACGATTCCATAGTTTCTTGCAAATACTTTATATAGGACCTAGGAAAGAAAGATACCCACAAATATATGAAACTGCGTACACTCTGTTACTGAGATGCATGCAAAAGGAATGCCCATCATACGCCAAACTAAGCACCTGAAAGTAAGAAAAAAAAAGTCAAATTCTTTAGAAAAGATGTAAGAAATTTCAAAGTTGTGAGGGGCTTGTGTTACGAATTCATGCATAAGGCACTGTGCCATAGAAAATAGAAATATTATCAGCTGTCTTTTGCTTGTAGGAAGCTAATTGTCAAATTGGTTTTTTAGGTAGATTGTGGTTATACCAGCTGTGTATGAAACTTCATTTTCCTGAAATAGGGGAAGAGTTTTTAATTATTCAACTTTCTACTATTATTTTTGTACTCAAAAGCCAGGTCAGCGGGACTTCCCTGGTGGCGCAGTGGTTAAGAATCCACCTGCCAATGCAGGGGACACGGGTCTGAGCTCTGGTCCTGGAAGATCCCACATGCTATGGAGCAACTAAGCCCACGCACCACAACTACTGAGCTTGTGTGCCACAACTACTGAAACCTGCGCACCTAGAGCCTGTGTTACATAACAAGAGAAGCCACCACAGTGAGAAGCCCGTGCACCGTAAGGAAGAGTAGCCCCCACTCGCCTCAACTAGAGAAAGCCCACGCGCAGCAATGAAGACCCAATGCAGCCATAAATAAATAAATAAATAATTTTAAAAAGCCAGATCACCTTCTTTTCTTTACATAATTGAGGCATTTTGTTCTTTAAATGAAAGAGCAGCACTGTTACTGGAGATAATGTTATTCAGCCCTGATAAAAATCTGTTTCAAATACTGCATGGTATCACTTATATGAAGAATCCAAAAAGAAGTCAAACTCATAGAAAATGAGAATAGAAAAGTGGTTGCCAGGGTTTTTGGGGTGGGGGAAACAGGGAGAGGTTGGTAAAAGGGTACAAACTTTCAGTTATAAGATGAATAAGGCCTGAGGAGCTAATGTATAGCATAGTGACTATAGTTGATAACACTATTGTATAATTGAAATTTTCTAAGAGCGTAGAACTTAGATGTTCTCACACACACACACACACACAAACACACATACACAAAAGAGAAAAAGAAAAAGAAAAGACAAACGTGAGGTGATGGATGTGTCAGTTAACTCTTTGGGGGGAATTCTTTCACAATATATACACGTATATCAAATCATCACAATGTAAGCTTTAAATATCTTACAAGTTTGTCAATTATACCTCAATAAAGCTGAAAAAAAAAACCTGAGAAAACTACTCGAACTTTGGAACTTGCACCTCTCAGCATAAATTTAGCTGAATAGATCCTTTCTTCTCTTGGAATTATCATCTGTAGTATCCATAGGATAACCTGCATTCCCTTGGAAATGCTTATGTGCAGCAGGACAGAGGTTTCTTTATTGCTTTGTGTTTAAAATGATTACAGACATATTGAGAGTGTGGAGAGACTGCTATCTACTGGAACTAGATCTCTAAACAGTCCCTAAGTGATCTCTCTTCCACTTTTCTCCTTCTCTTTTATTTAATTCTATACGATGGAGAATATCCTCTAAAGCCAGATCTGATCCTCCTGCCTGTGGAATAACACACAAATACCTCAGTCTGATATTCAGTTTGATAAAGCCAGCCTACCTTTCCAGCTTTGTCTTGCACCATCCCCTTCCAAACATGCCATACCTCAGTCACAGTGGAGTACTTGCCTTTGCCCAAATCTACCTGTAGTCTCTTCTCGGCATACCTTGGCTCCTCCTTCCTTGTGGAATCCTTTCCCACCATTCTTCCTGTTGGAGTTCTTCCCATCCATCATGGCTCAGCTCAAGTAGTGCTATTTTACATCTTCTTACTAAGAGTTAATGTTTCCCTTCCTTATTTTCCTATCACTCTCATTGCATGTCATGTCCCTCCTACACTTAGTTTATCTTGTATTAAAATTAAAAGTGGGGTGTGTGTGTATGTTTGCTCAACTAGACTGTGGTTCTTCTGAGGGCGGTGAACAAATTTTTACTTAATTTTATTCATTCAATAGTGAATGGAGGTAGCCACTGTCTTAAATGCACTAATGAAACTTCTGGTCAATCAGAAAAGTCAGACATTGGGACTTCCCTGGTGGCACAGTGGTTGAGAATCTGCCTGCCAATGCAGGGGACATGGGTTCGATTCCTGGTCTGGGAAGATCCTACATGCTGTGGAGCAACTAAGCCCATGCACCACAACTACTGAGCCCATGCACCACGACTACTGAAGCCCGCATGCTCTAGGGCCTGTGTGCTTCAACTACTGAGCCCACATGCTGCAACTACTGAAGCCTGTGCACCTAGAGCCCATGCTTCACAAAAAGAGAAGCCACCGCAATGAGAAACCTGTGCACCACAACAAAGAGTAGCCTCTTCTTGCTGCAACAAAGACCCAACCAAAAATTAAAAAAAAAAAAAAATTTGGTTTTTAAAAAAACCAAAAATTTAAAAAAAAAAAAGAAAGAAAAAGAAAAGTCAGACGTTAACCAATAATTATAAGTGTGTTCAGTATAATGATTGAGAAATGCAGGTTTTAACAGGAGTATACAATAAGGGGACATAATTTAGTCTGGGGAATTAGGGAATGCTTCCTGGAAGAAGTAATGTTTAAAGTGAATTCTAATGGAGAGTAAGAAATAGCTAGGTGAAGGTGAGAAGGAAATTGAAAAAGTAGACGGGAACAGTATCTAAGATTTCAGGAAAAAACGATGTGTTCTAAGTACTGAAAAAAGTCAGGGTTATGGAGATTTAATGAAGGAGGGGGAGTGTGGCATGACATGAGACTGATTGAAGTAGGCAGGGGCTTCATCATGCAGTCCTAATAATTTATTATTTTATCCTGGGGGGAGTAGGAAATAATTGGAGTTTTTAATAAGGGGAATGAGGTCAGAATTATGTTGTTAAAAGTGCACTTGGCCTTTAATCCATTTTGAGTTTATTTCTGTGTATGGTGTTAGGTAGTGTTCTAATTTCATTCTTTTATATGTAGCTGTCCAATTTTCCCAGCACCACTTATTGAAGAGACTGTCTTGTCTCCATTGTATATTCTTTCCTCCTTTGTCACAGATTAGGTGACCATAGGTGCACGGGTTTATCTCTGGGCTTTCTATCTTGTACCATTGATCTATATTTCTGTTTTTGTGCTAGTACCATACTGTCTTGATTACTGTAGCTTTGTAGTATAGTCTGAAGTCAGGGAGCTTGATTCCTCCAGCTCTGTTTTTCTTTCTCAAGATTGCTTTGGCTATTCAGGGTCTTTTGTGTTTCCATAAAAATTGTATAATTTTTTTGTTCTAATTCTGTGAAAAATGCCATTGGTAATTTGATAGGGATTGCATTAAACCTATAGATTGCTTTGGGTAGTATAGTCATTTTCACAATATTGCTTCTTCCAATCCAGAAGCATAGTATATATCTCCATCTGTTTGTGTCATCTTTGATTTCCTTCATCAGTGTTTTATAGTTTTCTGAGTACAGGTCTTTTGCTTCCTTAAGTAAGTTTACTCCTAGGTATTTTATTCTTTTTGTTGTGATGGTAAATGGGATTGTTTCCTTAATTTCTCTTTCTGATCTTTCATTGTTAGTGTGTAGGAATGCAAGAGATTTCTGTTCATTAATTTTGTATCCTGCAACATTACCAAATTCATTGATTAGTTCTAGTAGTTTTCTGGTGGCATCTTTAGGATTTTCTATGTATAGTATCATGTCATCTGCAAAGACCTAAATGTAAGGCCAGATACTATAAAACTCTTAGAGGAAAACATAGGAAAAACACTCTTTGACATAAATCACAGCAAGATCTTTTATGACCCACCTCCTAGAGTAATGAAAATAAAAACAAAAATAAGCAAATGGGACCTAATTAAACTTAAAAGCTTTTGCACAGCAAAGGAAACCATAAACAAGATGAAAAGACAACCCACAGAATGGGAGAAAATATTTACAAATGAAGCAACAGACAAAGGATTAATCTCCAAAATATACAAACAGCTCACGCAGCTCAATATAAAAAAACCAAACAACCTAATCAAAAAATGGGCAGAAGATCTAAATAAACATTTCAGCAAAGAAGACATACAGATGGCCAAGAGGCACATGAAAAGATGCTCAACAGCACTAATTATCAGGGAAATGTAAATCAAAACTGCAATGAAATATCACCTCACACCGGTCAGAATGGCCATCATCAGAAAATCTACAAACAATAAACGCTGGAGAGGGTGTGGAGAAAAGGGAACCCTCTTGCACTGTTGGTGGGAATGTAAATTGATACAGCCACTGTGGAGAACAGTATGAAGTTTCCTTAAAAAACTAAAAATAGAACTACCATATGACCCAGGAATCCCACTACTGGGCATATAAGCTGAGAAAACCATAATTCAAAAAGACACATGCACCCCAATGTTCACTGCAGCACTATTTACAATAGCCAGGACATGGAAACAACCTAAATGTCCATTGACAGATGAATGGGTAAAGAAGATGTGGTACATATATATAATGGAATATTACTCAGCCATAAAAATAATTGGGTCATTTGTAGAGATGTGGATGGACCTAGAGTCTGTCATACTCTACAGTGAAGTAAGTCAGGAAGAGAAAAACAAATATCGTATATTAACGCATATATGTGGAATCTAGAAAAATGGGACAGGTGAACCTACTTGCAGGACAGGAATAGAAAGGCAGATGTAGAGAACGGACATGTGGACACAGGGAGGGAAGGAGAGGGTGGGATGAATTGGAAGGTTAGGTTTGACATAAATACACTACCATTTGTAAAATAGCTAGTGGGAACCTGCTATATAGCACAGCGAGCTCAGCTTGGTGCTCTGTGATTGCCTAGTTGGGTGGGATGGATTGGGGGAGGGAAGTCCAAGAGGGAGGGGACATGTGTATGCGTAAGGCTGATTCACTTCGCTATGCGGCAGAAACTAACACAACATTGTAAAGCAATTGTACTCCAATTAAAAAAAAAAAGCACACTTGGCAGTAATATGAATAGATTGGAGACACACGAGTAGATGGGGGAAGGCCATTTTTTAAAAAAAATTTAATTTATTTAGTTATTATTTATTTTTGGCTTCATTGGGTCTTTGCTGCTGTGCGCGGCTCTCTCTAGTTGCGGTGAGCAGGGGCTACTCTTCGTTGCAGTGCACGGGCTTCTTATTGTGGTGGCTTCTCTTGTTGTGGAGCATGGGCTCTAGGCTCGCGAGCTTCAGTAGTTGTGGCACATGGACTCAGTACTTGTGGCTCGTGGGCTCTAGAGCGCAGGTTCAGTAGCTGTGGCACACGGGCTTAGTTGCTCCACGACATGTGGGATCTTCCCAGACCAGGGCTCGAACCCGTGTCCGCTGCATTGGCAAGCGGATTCTTAACCACTGCACTACCAGGGAAGCCCCGGAAGGCCAGTTTTTTGTTTTGTTTTTTGGTGGGAGGGGAGAGGTTGGGACTAGTTTTATTTGTTTGTTTTTTGTAATAATCCAGGCAAGAGACAATGGTGACTTAGATTATTAGATCTTTTTATGTCCTACAATATTGAATACAAGTGCTTGTTTCCAGTATGGTTAAGAAATGTTTCTTGAACTGAAGTAAATTAATTGACACATCACATATAAACCACAAGACAGTGTCAGGAAGGCATTTCAAACTGTTAGGCATTCTTCTCCAGATGACCTCCTCAGGTCTGTGAGCCCCAGGTCCGATCAGCCCAGAGCAAACCATTCCTTCTTAGGTGACTCCTGGAGATTCTGTATCAGGAAGAAAATGCTGTAGCTTAAACTACTGCCAGCCACATTTTAAGGGAAACTTCCCTGCAAAGGTCACTTGTTAAGTATTGGTGGAAATGACATTCCTTTCAGCTTCGAGGAAGGACGCTCATACTTTCTCATTAGCTGGCTCTTGCTTTGGTTGCTAATGTTTCAAAATATGCAAATAAAATCTCTCCCTTAGCTTACTGCATAAAAACAACAGCTTATGCTTTTAATCTTTTGTGAAGTTAGAAGATCAGTCCAGGTGTGATATTTGATTATCTTGTGTCAGAGATTTTTTATGCGTAGTAATTTTTTTTAAAATTTCAAGATAACCATTTATCACCAAAAAGGGAAGTGTGTATGGGTATGCATAGGTGCGATTCAAGAAGAAAAGTAAAGGAAAATTCTTCTTTGTTACATTTTTACCTTAAAATGAACATAATTATAACATATTAGAAAATATTTTAAATATTTTTTAAAAAGAAAAGAACATATGAGCAGATATCAGAGGACAATAACCAGTTATCTAAGGCATAATTATTCAGGGCAGCTGGGAGATATACCTATATCTATATGCTTTCAGATACCAAATATTACAATATAATTTTTTTATTGGGGTATAGTTGTTTTACAATGTTGTGTTAGTTTCTACTGTACAGAAAAATGGAGTTCCCTGTGCTATGCAGCAGGTTCTCATTAGTTATCTATGTTACACATATTAGTGTATATATGTCAATCCAAATCTCCCAACTCCTCCCACCCCCCCCCGCCGTTTCCCCCTTGGTGTCCATGCATTTGTTCTCTACATCTGTGTCTCCATTTCTGCCTTGCAAACTGGTTCATCTGCACAATTTTTCTAGATTCCACATATATGCGTTAATATACTATATTTGTTTTTCTCTTTCTGACTTACTTCACTCTGTATGACAGTCTCTAGGTCCATCCACGTCTCTACAAATGACCCAGTTTCATTCTGTTTCACGGCTGAGTAATATTCCATCGTATATATGTACCACATCTTCTTTATCCATTCATCTGTCGTAGGACATTTAGGTTGCTTCCATGACCTGGCTATTGTAAATAGTGCTGCAGTGAACACTGGGGTGCATGTGTCTTTTTGAATTATGGATTTCTCAGGTTATATGCCCAGTAGTGGGATTACTGGGTCATATGATAATTCTATTTTTAGCTTTTTGAGGAACCTCCATACTGTTCTTCATAGTGGCTGTATTGATTTACATTCCCAACAATACAAGAGGGTTCCCTTTTCTCCACATCCTCTGTAGCATTTCAATGTAATTACCTTTTGATTAAGTTTCTTTTCATTGTGACAAAACAAAAAAAGTTAATCCCTCCTTCAAACCTAGTGTTTTTATCTGTAAAATGGGGATAATAATATGT
The DNA here is from genome assembly GCF_011762595.2 of Tursiops truncatus. Lineage (NCBI taxonomy): Eukaryota > Metazoa > Chordata > Mammalia > Artiodactyla > Delphinidae > Tursiops > Tursiops truncatus. The sequence goes on along the minus strand of NC_047035.1, from coordinate 86,858,679 downwards.
ACTTCATGAAATTGAAAGGATTAAATTTTTAAATGTTATATTTTAAAAGTACATAAAATATTTGATTAATGAAATAATATATAGAAATCATACTAAGATGCTCTGCATAGCTAGTCTCTTCTACTCAACCTGAAAGATTTGATATTATTAGGAATGATTACATTACAGATTGGATTAATGAAAATTTTTAGACAAAAATTTTCTGGCTTTATTGAAATATAATTGATATATAATATTGTGTGTAAGTTTAAGGTGTACATGTGTTGATTGATACATGTATATATTGCAAAATGATTATCACCTTAGCTTTAGCCAAAAGTATTCTCACATCTCATAATTACCATTTCTTTTTTCTGGTGAGAACATTTAAGATCTTCTCTCTTAGCAACTTTCAGGTATATAATATAGCATTATTAACTATAATCACCATGCTGTACATTAGATCCCCAGAACTTATTCACCTTACAACTGTAAGTTTGTACCCTTTGACCTAGACAAATTTTTAAATAGTTGCAATTAGTCTTTGGTTCACTTGTCTGCTCCTTTTCATTCCTCTGCTACTCCCTGGTTCATCCTCTTCCATATTCCTGGTGTCCTCATGATGATTTCCGGTTGCTCATTGCTTCCTTCTGCAGCCTTTTCATACCTAACCGCTCCCAAGGTATTTCATGATATATTCCAAAATGAGTTATCTTTTCCCCTAACCTTATTTAAACTCTCAACCTCTTCATGGGGCTGACTTTAGCTAAGTGTTAGGAAGAAAGTACTCTTACTAAGCTAATTTGAATCAAAGCATTGGTTAATTTAGTCTTTATGAATATATTTAATTTTGAAAAGAGAAAAGTCATTAATCTTACTTGTGTCTTGGTAGTGGAATTTTAAACTCTGTAAAGGAGATTTTTTTAGGTCAGGTAACAATTTAACTAGCAGTAGTTCTCAAACTTAGTTGCACATTGGAATCATTTGAGAAGCTTTTTAAAAGATGCCTATTGCCAAGACCCTACTCTCAGAGATTCTAATATAATTGGTCTGGAGTGTGGTCCAGGTATTGGAATTTTTAAAGCTTCCCAGAAGGATTCTAATATGCAGCTAGGTTTGAGAACCACCAGGTTAGAATGAGTGCCTTGATTTAGCTTTCAATACTAAAAAATTTCCATTTTTCTGTTATGTGAGTTCCATACATATTAATTGCTATATCTGGTAAAATGAAGACTGGGAAAAAATTTAACTGAAAGATAATAGAGAATAATTATAATTTAAGTGTCATCAAATCCAAATCCCACATTTTACTAATGATAAAACAGACTCAAATGATTAAGTTTACACAGTTAGTTATAGAGCCAGGAAATCTTTACATGGCAAACAACAGGATATTTTTAAATATCCTAAATGCTTCTTTTTACTTTTAGAAATTTAATTTATTTACTAATGGACTAAACTTACTTTAAAATAAGATACATTATGCAAATGACAAAAATTCAAGCAATGCACAAAGATATAAAATGAAAAGCAAATCTCCAAACCCACTTCAAATCTCACTTTCAAAGTTACTTTTTTAAAAATAATTTCTCCACGAAGAGTATAACCATTACTTTCCACAAGGCGGCAGTATTGCTTACTCTTCAACAATCTCCCTGAAGGCCTGATACTTCCCTAATTGTCCAAGGTGGGCTATGAAGACTCAAATCCTCCCAGAGACAGAATCAATTGGGCCCTGGTACTAAAATGCCACATCAAAGCCAGATTCCTGATTCACAGTGAAATGCAGATGTGAGCAAATAACTGCACCGGACAGAGCTGTAACTGTGTGGAGAAACATTAGGAATAGATCAGGGACTGAGGAAACAAATGGAAGCACAGGGCAAGGTGCTGTCTGGAAACCTTCCAGTTGCCTCTCTCTGTGGAGGTACTAGAAGGACTGGGGTCCTGTTTTGTGAAAATGTGCATCCAACTCTGTCCTGCACAAAATTTTCCCTTTACAACAAACTGGTCTGAGGCTGTAGGACCCAGTCAAGGGCTTCTATGCTATCCCTACAGCTCCAGGAGTCTGTGGGCTACTAGAAAAAAGCCTGGATCTTTTGATAGTGTCCTTGTAAAAAGTGCTGAGGGGATCATGTTTGGGTTTCCCAAACCTGGTAGATTCCCAGCCAGGAACAGGTGATAAAAATCACAGATGCTCTGGTTTTTGTCATTAACTTCTAGAGACATATGATGTAAGGAGACTGATTTTTAGACTTTCTATGTGGTATAATGTATCTACTAGAATAAAAAGTTTATTGCTGGTGACATCTTTGGGATCCTAAGACAATGACCCTTCTTTGTGACGTTCAGGAATAGGCTTCTCCATGACCTAGCAGGGGACAGAACTGAAGAAAGTCATAAAATGATTAGATCTTAGGAAGAAAAACTCTTTTTATTTTTTTAAGAAAGTGTTCCTTTATTTGGCTTTGCTGGGTCTTTGTTGCAGCATGTGGGATCTTTTTACTTGTGACATGCAGGACCTAGTTCCTTGACCAGGGATCGAACCCCAGCTCCCTGCATTAGGAGTGTGGAGTCTTAACCACTGGACCACCAGGGAAGTCCCAGAAAGATTCTTTTTAATGTCCTCAAAGCCTTGAGATTGTTGAGGCAGGGATGGGGCCTGGGGCAAGGAATGGACTATGAGAGAGAAAGGGTTATGGGAGGGAAGCTCTGTCCCCAAGGTGAATCCAGACAAATGAAAGGGAAAAAGATATATGAGAAGCACATAATGGAATTTGCAAGATAAAGCTCTAATAACTTCGGATCTATAGTGATCTATTAGGGATCACTTGGAGTAAAGGGTTTATTCTCCAACACAGAACATAGAGCAAGGACCGAGAACTCGGTTTTTATTTTTCCTAATCAAAGGACTCTCTAAAACCGTCCAAATGCTTAGACCAACTTGTAGTTCAAAAGGTCTTTTGGTAACCAATGGCAGTTGGCGTGCCTAATCGCAACAAGAAACAAGACAGACATCATGTTAAATATTCCTCGTCATAATGTCAATTCAAGTTAAAATCCTTACTTTCCACAGGCATTATTCCTTTCAGGGCCCCCTAGCTATATCTAAATGATATGCCTGATTTTAATTATGAAGTTATATTCTTTTTTGTTTTGTTTGTTTGTTTGTTTCACTGTATCCAAACTTAATCCTAGATTAGGGCACTTGGCAATGTGTCCAGTCATCATGGTTTGTAATTCTGACCATTTCCTTCATGAAGCTTGGAAATCTTATATAGTCCTGGCAGAAATTTGATTGATAAACAAAAGAAGTGAGATGTTGACCTGCATTTTCTGGGTTTGAAGCTACAATAAGTTTTGCACAGGGTATATAATGTAGTTAATGAGTATTTCCAAACCTCAAACTGGAAATATGAAACCTGATCAAAAGTCAGCGAGGAAAATCTGATGTGCTCCAAAAGACAATTAGGAGTATCCACTAAAAGGATTCTTGACAATAATGCAAGCAGAATGCCATGATCGTTGCTACGGAGTTAGTAGAACCGTGAAAAATTATTTTAAAAAATGACCACTGAGTTCTTTCAATTTCACCTTAATTCAAGTAAAAGATAGATGTAAAAACCAAGAAGGGAATAGCATTGCCAGTGCCATGCCATGCCCTTCCTTGCCCTGAAACCAGGTGCATGGTAACCAGGAAAGATGCTCTTAGTGATCAATAAGAGCGTGTGTAACCCTTTCTTATTGTCTGAGAGGATTTCCTGCTTTGTATATCGCCCATCAATATCTGGTTCCCCTTCTTGTGGGAGGATTAAAGTCTGATGAGCTCAGGTGTCACCATGTGACTTACTCTGGCCATTGAAATGTGAGTGGAGGCTTTGGGGGTTCCTCTGGCATAAGTTTTTTTTTTTTTTTTTTTTTCCAAATACAGGACTTCGTTTATTAATAAAGTAATCATTATTATGCTTTTTGGAAAAAAAGTCTAAAAATGTTCAGCCTTCATGTTAATGTAGGTTAGGCCACCCAAAAGACAAAGCAAAGATAACATTAAGTCATGGTCCAGGGTTACACTTATGAGAAACAAATACAAGACTTATGGGACTTGATATATAAAAACAACCAAAGTAAACTGTATTTCAAATTTGTTTATATAAAAACACATTAGGGGGACTTCCCTGGCGGTGCAGTGGTTAAGACTCCACGCTCACAATGCAGGGGGCCTGGGTTCGATCCCTGGTTGGGGAACTGGATCCCGCATGCATGTTGCAACTAGGAGATCGCATGCCACAACTAAAGGAGCCCACATGCCGCAACTAAGGAGCCGGTGCAACAAATTTAAAAAAAAACAAAACAGTAGGAACTTCCTCAGTGGCACAGTGGCTAAGAATCTGCCTGCCAATGTAGGGGACACGGGTTCGAGCTCTGGTCCGGGAAGATCCCACATGCCGTGGAGCAACTAAGCCCGTGTGCCACAACTACTGAGCCTGTGCTCTAGAGCCCACGAGCCACAAGTACTGAGCCCATGTGCCACAACTACTGAAGCCCACGCGCCTAGAGCCCATGCTCCGCAACAAGAGAAGCCACCACCATGAGAAGCCTGTGCACTGCAACGAAGAGTAGCCTCCGCTCGCCACAACTAGCGAAAGCCTGTGCACAGCAACAAAGACCCAACACAACCAAAAAAAATAAAAAATATATATATATATTAAAGATCACTTTAAAATAGTGTCCATCTTTTCTTTAAATGAGCATAGACTAATCTGCAATCCTGACATAAGTTTTAAGAGCCAGAGCATGCTTTTTTTTAAATGTTCCCTCTTTCCTCTGCCATGATTACTGGTAATATTCCACATAGAAGTTGCTCCAGCAGCCTGAGTGCTGGAGTAAAGATCATGATGTAGAGCTGGGCTCCTTTCCTGGTTTCTAATGCACATGTTGTTGCAAGCAAGGTGTATACTTTTTTTGTTTTAAGCCACTGAGATTTTGGGTTGTTTGTCACTGCAGCGCAACTGACCCATCCAACTTCATTGATTTGTTCAGTCTACTACATACATTCTCAGTGGGAATACTACTGCCCCCAAGGGGGCAAAAATTGGTTCTTAGAGGGCAAAAGAGCACAGATATACATGCAGTAACAAGTATACAATATATCTGTGGTATTAAATTTTCATGGGGCTGGGGGTGGGGGAGACCTAGGGAAAAAAATGTCTAAAAAGGCTCATTAGGAGGCAATAATGAAATAATGGTTGAGAAACATTGGTCTTTAAGGCAAAAAGTAATGGTCAGCCTGTCTTTATAAAGTCTAATCCAGAGGTTCTCAACTCTGGTGGCACATTTGAAGCTCCTGGAGAGCTTTTTATTTATTTTATTTTATTATTATTATTTTTTTGTTTATTTTTGGCTGCTCTGGGTCTTCACTGCTGGGCATGGGCTTTCTCTAGTTGCGGCGAGTAGGGACTACTCTTCATTGCGGTGTGCAGGCTTCTCATCGCAGTGGCTTCTCTTGCTGCAGAGCACGGGCTTTAGGCACATGGGCTTCAGTAGTTGCAGCACGCCGGCTCAGTAGTTGCGGCACGCGGGTCCTAGAGCACATGGGCTTCAGGAACTGTGGCTTGTGGGCTCTAGAGCACAGGCTCAGTAGTTGTGGTGCGCGGGCTTAGGTGCTCCGTGGCATGTGGGATCTTCCTGGACCAGGGATCGAACCCATGTCCCCTGCATTGGCAGGTGGATTCTTAACCACTGCACCACCAGGGAAGTCCCTGGAGAGCTTTTTAAAAACACTGATACCCACGTGTGGTTCTCAGAGATTCTAATTTAATTGGTAGAATCCACCCATTGGTATTTTTTTTAAAGCTCCCAGGTAATTCTAATTTGCAAACAGGGTTAAGAACCACTGGACCAGACATTATCAAAGACAAAGCAGCATTGCTTCCCCTGGGAGAGGTGCCACACAAATAGCAGAGAAATAGCACAGTGCACTGGAAATGGCTGGCATGGAGTACAACTCACTTCTACTTTAGAAGGGCTATTCTGGCCTCACACCAGGTAACAAAAAGCTGGATTCATCAAGAAGAGACAGCAATGTCCAATTTCTGTATTTTATCTTTCCCATTTCATGACGCACTATTTGAATGCAGAGGGTCCTTTATGACTCATTTGGAAAACATAAGAAGGGAAAAAATATGGCTGTAGTTATTCCTGGGCTAGTACCCATAGTCAGCATTTTCTGCACAGATGCAATTTGGAAATCATCTCTGTCTTCAGCTCCTAAAATTTAAAATTCTTACTGAGTTAAAAGCTATTCAGCATGGAACCTTCTTTATCCTCTATAACTAGGGAAACTCTAGATGCCAGGGGGACACTTTCACATAGATTGTGAAAATTAAAACTTAAATTAACTTTTTTAAAAATTAAGAAGATAAAACACTTTCTCCTTCTTAGAAAGGGGTCTCAGTGGCTAAATGACAGTGACGAAGGATTATCATGGCTGAATTTGGTCATTAGATGTATCATCACTTATTCTTTCCTGAAATGTCACTTGGAATTGACAATGATATGGCTGTATTTTTTTTCTTTTCTTTTCTTTTTTCTTTTTTTTTTTTGATATGGCTGTATTTTAATGAAGTGACTCCATTTCCAGCCAGGAAGTCAAAATTATAATGTGTTGATTAGCAAGTATATGACTTTATATTTTCCTTTTACACATCTTCACAGGAGATAGCATTTACGTTGTTCTCATTTATTTGGAGGTTCTAACTAAAAGGTGTAGATTGTCTTTCTTGATGTTATTTTTGGTCACTGAGTACCTAGTTTAAGAGCAAGGGTGGAGATATTTGCAGGCATTTCTTGTGAAATTTCTTGAAGCTGGAAAATAAAATTTCTAGGAAATTCTTCATGAGAAGGAGAGAGTCAGCATCAGTTGTACAAGTTGACAAATGCTCACAACTAGCTTGTCAACACTTTGTTGATGATTTTGGCACAGGCAGAAAAGAGAAAATCAAGTGTTTAAGGTTACCTTTAGAGACAAGGATGGATTTGAGATGCAGAGATGGATAAAATGTGGATCCAAGAAGGTTTAAATGCTAACTGATCTGTAGTTCTAATTCTAATCTAATTCTAATTCTAATCTAGCTCTAATCTAATTCTGAAGAATGGCAACAATGTGTTGTAATGAGTCCCTTTCAAAATGCCTACCGGCTCCACTTACTAAAGGGGGGAGAGCCGCTCAGTGTCATATGATGCTGCTCCCCTAGCCATAGCTGATTGGACAAGGAGTAGACATGTGACCTGAGGTTGGGCTAATTACATTCTCTCTCCTGGATATTTGGAATTGGGATGCAATCTCTAGCTAGTTTTTCTTGGGCAATGGAGCTAGTAGGTGATAAAGAGCTGGGGCTAGACTGCCATTTTCTACCAAGGGGATGCTGAAACAGAGAAAGCCAATCTTCAAAGAAAAAAGATATTACTGAGCTTAGAAGAGGTGAAAAGAATACCTTTAGTTCCTGACTTTCAAGTTCCATGTCAAGTCCCTTGGCATGTGAAGTTCCATGTCACGACCTGGCTGTCCCACCGGCTTTGGTTCCACTAGATACTCCTGTATCCTTTTAATAAGCATCACCCCCTGTGCTTGAGTTAGTTTGAGTGGGTTTCTGTTCCTTGCAAGCAATTATTCCTGATTACGACAGAGTTCTTCTCCACAAAGAACAGCTAAAATCTATGAAAGACATAGGCCACATTTACTGCAGACGTTCAGCTTCTTAAAATTTTGCTTGAATTATCCACATTAGTCTTCTGGTGGATGAACTGGCTGTTTAGTATAACGGATGTGGCAGGCTTTGTGAGCAAATGGGTCAGAAAGAAATGCTGAATGCCATGAAATCTTTGGAACAATGGGCACATGTTTTACCATACATGTTCTAAACAAAAGGGCAAAGATCCAAACATGCAAAACCTTATGGTTGCATTTTTCCTTCTTTAACCTAATTAAGCTCTTAATAATATAGCTAGATTTAAAGGAGATATGCATAGCAATTTAATGTCTCCATTATAAAGGGTTTGAAAAGATGCTAAGATGGATAGAATAATCAGCTCTATCAGTTCCATTAATTTCTAGCCCCCTTTTGCTTCTGCTTTAGACCCCTGACACCAATTATGCAAATTTGCTCACACAGTGCCTGGTTGCTTTTGCATAGTAATTTAAATGTAGGTGTCTTATGAAGACAAAAGGAAATGCACTGTCCTTTTCAGAATTTAGAATTTGAACTGATTCACTGATTTTCTTCCTGTGGAATTACCAGGCAGCTGGAGAAACAGCTGGACCAGTTTCTGAACACCAACAAAAAACCTCAAGTCTGAATTACAATAGGGGTTTTTATCAGAATTTTATAGTATTGTTTAATAAATACAAAACACACTTTAGTAGTAATTGGCTACTTTCCTGTTTACATTAGTAAATGAATTATGAAGATGAAGCCAAATGTGCTAAGAGTTGCTTGATTCACAGAGAGAAATCATTTTGGACTTTATTTTAAGGATTACAGAGTCCATTTTGAAGGAGGATCTAAATTAAAGCCCTTACCTAACCTGTCTTAGTTTCCTAGGGGCAGTATAGCTTAATGGTCCTTGAGGATTGCTTGGGTTCAACACCCAATTCTACTAGCTATGTGACCTTTGGTAAGTTATTCAACCTCTGTGTGCTTTAATTTTCTCATTTGTGAAGTGAGGATAAAACAGTGCCTACTTCATTGAGTAGTTGTGAGGATTAAGTGAGTTAGTTTATATGAAGCACTTAATACAGTGCCTAGCATACAGTAAGTGTTATTAGTCATTATTGTAACCCCAAATGCAAAATCTTATGTTTGCCTAAAATTTCAGCCAGTGGAACTAATTATTCCGATTAGTACAATATCCTTTCAAACCCAGTTAGTGACTCAAAAGTAGGGAAATAGACATATGTTTGCCTTTTTACAGGCAGACCAGTGTGGGTAAGGAGGGGTATAGAGTCATGCATGTATAAGCTGCCTTGATCTCAAAGATCAGGCTTCCTACTTCCTTATGAGAAACACATTCTTCCCAGGAGGTTGGCTGGATGACTGTCTTATCTTCAGACAGGGCCAGCATGTTCTGGTTAATGGTAAGTAGACAAGGTACACTGGGTCAAGATAGGTACAAGGTGGACCCAACTGCAGATTCTGGGAGGAAATCCTTGCCTCACTGATACACATCAGAAGGGCGTGGAAATAAGGAAGTGAGGGTATCTTGGGGAAGCGGTTGATAATAAGGAGAAATAACTCGAAGTTAGAGAGTTTTTCTGAGTTGGATATCACTGTGCTAGGTAATACAGGAGAGGGACTATTCAGAGATCTAGACAGACAGCCTGCTGTTTGTCTTTTTTTTTTTAACATCTTTATTGGAGTATAATTGCTTTACAATGGTGTGTTAGTTTCTGCTGTGTAACAAAATTAATCAGCTATACATATAGATATATCCCCATATCGCCTCCTGTTTGCATCTCCCTCCCACCCTCCCTATCCCACCCCTCTAGGTGGACACAAAGCACTGAGCTGATCTCCCTGTGCTATGCAGCTGCTTCCCACTAGCAGCCTGCTGTTTGAATCAGGGCTGTTTGCAAATAGCAGCATCTGGAATGGGAGGAACTATTAAGAATACATTAAACCCTTTCTCAGAGGGACTGTGATTTTTTGGTGTATCAAGATGAAGGAGCTAATTGAAGGAGCCATAAGGGAATTGAGATACCAGAAGTAGTGGCCGGATCTCACCAATTGGACAGAACTCTGTGTCAGAACTGGAGCGTGTGACTGGAACCATAGCAGCAATGGCAGATTACACTGGTTGTTGGGATAAAGATTGGTTAGGATGGTCCTAGGGGTGGTTTGGGTAGAACCTTCATGTCCAATGGGTCTACCCGTATGGATAAGGATAAAAAAGGCTGGAAGGGGGAGGGAGAAAAGAACACCAGGGTGTTTATGAAGGAGTGAGGGAGTCCTTTAGGTAGTTTCTTTTGTCTTCTAAACTTTGAGTCACAGAAAGCACCATTGATCTTCTGGACATTTTCTCATTTAAGGAATGGTGGTCTTAAAGAATGCCTTACATCAGTCTGGGCAACATCTCTGAGTGACGGGTAGGAGAAAAAAATAAAAAGAACTGTGTTCCCTACAGAATTACTAGGCTTCTCCTGGCAATAAACTCTAAGAGATTGGAAGTTTCCCCCCAACACTCTCTCTCCCTTTCTCTTATGTCCTTAAAATACCTGCTTCCTAGCATGCAAGGAAGAAAGAGGCATGACATAAAAATCTACTTTGAAAATTCATATTTTTTGATTACCAGATTAGGGAAGAACAATGGCTCTTGGAATCAGAATTGCACTAGTTGCAAAGGAAAATGATCTTCTATGAGAGTTGGGTGCTGTGCAAATATCCTTGTGGTTGCTCTTGAGTTAATAAGCCTCCCTAACTATCATTGATTATAACTACTTCCTGTTGCAGAAAAGAATTCCTTTTCATAACTACAAACATAACCTGTTGCCTAAATTATGTAAGTAGAAACCAAGCACATGGAAATCAGAGACTAAAAGACGAGCATTTGGTATTCAATTTACATTTCTGAATGAATGAGATGCTCAATGTGCATTACAAGATAATGATGATGACAATGGTTAGGAATGAAGGAGGAAAAGGAAAGGGAAAGGGACAGAGAAAGGCAAGAAACAGCTGTAACCCTATGGCAGCTGGCTTACCAATTACTGCTGCTGAAGCGACTACAATACACTGTTTTCAATTATTCAGAGGCTGGTTCTCCAGTTTGTATATCACCTCAGGTTTTTGCTTCAGATGTCCCCTTCTACCGATTGCCCTTTAGTCATCCATTTAATGGCTATTAATCCCCAGGGAAGATGAGGGAACAAAAGAGATTAATGTTAGCTAAAACTTTCCCAGTGTTTTCTTCATTTCATTCTCACAGCAACTCTATAAGAGAGGGTCTATTATCCCTGTTTTACAAATGAGGGAACCGAGGCCTAGCAATAGTCCCAAGGTCACAGAGCTAGTATGGAGCAGAGCTAGAATTTGAACCATGGGCTGTGTGAAACTAGAGACATGCTCTTACCCATTACATTCTCCTACTTCCACGCTACTCAGACTTCGAACTTGTTTCCAGTCATTGTAAATGTTCCCAGTGCTTTATAGTTTACAAATGTTTCCTTCCCTCCCTCCCTTCCTTCATCCTTTATTTTGTGTGTGTAAATGTGTACTACTTTGGTTTATTATATTCATTTTCTTCTTGTATCTTTTGAGTTCTTAAGCCTCAAGCTGCCCCTGTGTTGCAATGTTTTGCAGTCAAAACGTTCTATAAGGCCTATTAAAGAAAACAGCAATTTCCTCGGCCCCAATTTTCTCAGTCCCCTCCCCCAGAGGCAATAGCTGTCAGCTATTTCTGCTGTTTCTTTTGGTGTTTGTCTCAGTATTTCTAAATAATATGCTTATATTGCTTACTTGTTGATTTTTTTTAAATTAGGTGTTTTATGAAAGATATCTTTCAACTACCTCAACCCCAGCCTACCCCAATCACACACCTACACACTTTCCTATCCATTCTTTCAATATAGTTATATCATTATGTTGGTTAAGTTAAATCAATATTTATGTTATTATGACTATGTAAATGCCTACATACTATGATTACCTTTCTTTTTTGTTTTTCATGGAGTTATACATGCTTTGTTTTTATTTTTCACTTACTTTGTTTTATTATAATTATCACTACCTCATAACCAAATTCTCCCCCAAAGGTGTATTTCTTTTCAATATAGTCAGACACATTAGGTAGTCTATAAATTTCACCTTCTTTGAAACATCTAAGAGCCTTCTGATTTTCTCAATTCGAAAGGATACATGCACCCCAATGTTCAGTGCAGTGCTGTTGACAATAGCCAAGACACGGAAGCAACCAAATTTCCATTGACAGAGAAACAGATAAAGATGATGTGGTACATACATATACACAATGAAATATTACTCAGCCATCAAAAAGAATGAAATATTGCCATTTGCAGCAACATGAATGGACCTGGAGATTATCATACTAAGTGAAGTAAGTCAGACAGAAAAAGACAAATATCATATGATATTGCTTATATGTGGAATCTAAAAAAAAAAAAAGATACAAATGAACTTATTTACAAAACAGAAACAGACTGACTTAGAAAATGAACTTATGGTTACCAGGGGGGAAAGGGGGGTGGCGGGGGAGGAACAGATTGGGAGTTTGGGATTGACATGCTGTATTTAAAATAGATAGCCAACAAGGACCTACTGTATAGCACAGGGAACTCTGCTCAATATTCTGTAATAACCTAAATGGGAAAAGAATTTGAAAAAGAATAGATACATGTGTATGTATACTGAATCACTTTGCTGGACACCTGAAACTAACACAACATTGTTAATCAACTATACTCCAGTATAAAATAAAAGTTTAAAAAAGTAAAATAAATAAATAAATAAAAATTTTATTTATTTATTTTTGGCTGCATTGGGTCTTCATTGTTGTGCATGGGCTTTCTCTTTTTGCAGAGCACAGACTCTAGGCTCATGGGCTTCAGTAGCTGTGGCTCGTGGGCTCTAGAGCGCAGGCTCAGTAGTTGTGGCGCATGGGCTTAGTTGCTCCGTGGCATGTGGGATCTTCCCGGACTAGGGCTCGAAACCCGTGTTCCCTGCATTAACAGGCGGATTCTTAACCACTGCACCACCAGGGAAGTCCCATCCATTTTGACTCTGATTCTTCGAGTAGACTCGCTTCACAGCTGTCATTCTGGGATCAAACTTGACCACTATTCTGAGAATTTACATGTCTCTTTCTTGTGTTAGATATCATTTCCAGAATCCTACGTCTTAATCAGCTTTTGATAATTTTTTCTTTCTTTTATCTTCTTTCTTTTTTTTTCTCTTTTTCAGTAATGATTCCAAAATTTCAGTGGCTAACAACAAAAAAGATTTATTTCTCACTTTCATTAGATATACTCTGTAGGTTGGCTGCAGCTCTGCTCCATGTTGCCTTCTTCTCAGGACCCAGGAGCAGTCCTGATCTGGCCCACACCAATCTTTTGGGAGAGAAAAGAGCAATGATATCCACCATTTCCACTTACTTTTAATTGTTCAAAGCAAACCAGTAGCCAGGTTTGATGTCACTGGGATGGGAAGTAAAATTATAACCCTGATAGAGAAGGGCAGGGAATTTTTTGAACACATAACACAATCTACTATGTGTTCCTATTTCTTGGTTTGCGCCAACATTTTTGGAGAACCATCCTCCAGTAGCTTCCTGAGGAAGGGTGCATAAGAGTTAAATTTCTTGAGATCGTGTATTTCTAAAATGTCTTTTTACCCAATTGACAGCTAATTTATATTAGCTTTGTATAACTTTTTTCCCTTCTGGAAGTTTATTTTTGTTCCTAAAGTTCTGAAATTTCACAGTGGTGTGTCATGGTGTGGATTTGTTTCCATACATTGTGCTGGATAGTTGGTAGACCCTCTAAATTTGGAAATTCATGTCCTTCAGTTTAGAAAATTTTCTTGAATTATGCCTTTGATAATTTCCTGCCCTCCACCTTTTTTTCCTTATTTGTAAACATGTTTATTTTTCATGTCTCCTATTTTATTTTATATTTATAAAGGTTCTTTTTAATTATCTGAATGTGTTTTTTTCCTAAATGGCATTTGGTACTTATTTCAGGAATGCCTTATCTTCTCCTGTCTCTATTAGGATATTTACTAATAATTTGCTTTTTGAACATTTTCTTTTTCCTGCTTAGTCTTTTCATCCTTCAAGTTGCCTGTTTCCTTTTCGTTTTGGTCTCTACATTTTATGTTAGAGGAATTACTTAAACTCCTTAAATTTCTGGTGATGCCACCCCCAGTTCAGCAACTCTATTTTGCTCTCTCCAGAGAATTATTTTCCAATAAATAGACAAAAGAAGTCTCTTGGCTGCTTAGAGTCAGGGAAGGGAACTGTTTGTTAAATGGACTTTCAAACAATCTTCCTGTTTTCAGTCCTGTCTCCACTTCCTAAAGCACCTGTTGCATCAATTTCTAAATATTTTGTGGGTTCTACGTGCAAATCAGATTGCTTCTCAGCTCTCTCCTTTGCTGGATATGGATTCAACTTTCTTGGGTCTGCTCAATTATTACTCACCCATATGCTTTCTGGCTCCCAAAATGTTATTACTGTGGTTCCTCTTCATTCACATTGGTCACGTAGGTTTATGTTTTTTAAAAATCCCTTACTGTGGTTTTAACAAATTTGGAGCAAAAGTAGAGGTAAATACATGTGTTCAACCTGCTATTTTTAAGCAAAAGTCTTATGACTCTGAGAACAACCAGGGAAAACATTATCATCCCCATTTTATAAATGAGAAACAGAATTCAAATGACTTGTCAGGATTACACAGCATATAATGCTAGATCTAGGGCTTGTATTCATTCTGGACTTTTGACTCCAAGTTCAATGCTCTTTCCACTAAATTCCTAAAAAAGAAGGTTGTATAATGTAGTTGTTAAAAGCACAGTCTTTGGCACCAGAGACCTGGGTATGAGTCCAGGTCTTGCTTCTTCATAGCTGTATTCTTTTGACGAATTGTTTAGTCTCACTACAATGAAAATTCCTCATTTATAGAATGGGGATGATATCAATAGCACAACCTCACCATAGTGTTGTGAGGATTCATTTAGATAATACATGTAAGGTACCCAGCAGAGCTTCTGGCATATAGTAAGTGCTCCCTTATTACTATAATGGAAAAATTGAAATGATAAGATATAATAATGATTTGCAGTTTTAGTTAACTGAACTATGTTCAGGGAAACTTTTAAATTAATTCTGCAGACATTTACTGAATAATTAGCATGTGCACTGTGGAATGTTTATTCTTGCTTTCTCTTGTATTTGAACCTCTTTATGAAAACATCTTTGATTAGTAACTACTCCAAAACTAGTTGAGCTTGGATGACAAATTTCTGAGTAAGGAAAGAAGAATTAGGCAGGGTCACAGATTTTCTATCCATCAACCTAATTACCAATAACAACAAAAAATGCATTTACAAAGTCCAAAATTCACTAGCAGCTAAAACAAGGTAAAGGACGAAACCTTACACATAAATGAAAAAAATTTTAAAGGCGACCAATATGAGAAACAGTATTCTGGTTCAGTCAGGTGTGGCTACTCACCCTGCCCCTATTTCTCAGAAGCAGAATGAGAGGGGAAAAGGGTGGGGGATTTTTAAATTATTTTTTTATTGGATTATAGTTGATTTACAATGTTGTGTTAGTTTCTGCTGTACAGCGAAGTGAATCAGTTATACATATACATATACCCACTCTGTTTTAGATTCTTTTCCTATATAGGTCATTACAGAGTACTGAATAGAGTTCCCTGTGCTATACAGTTAGTTCTTATTAGTTGTCTATTTTATATATATAGTAGTGTGTATATGTCAATCCCAATCTCCCAATTTATCCTTCCTCCTGCGGGTGGGGGATTTGACAACATTCTGAGGTTCTCCCTCATGCCTTCACTAATGTGTGAAGAAGAATTCTTAGGGTGTAGATAAGCAACCTTGGGGAGGGTGGAGAAATGGGGGAATCTAAGAAAACTGTTTTAGAATGGAAGCCACCATAAACCACCATGGGACCTCAGCAGTGACAATAAGGGCCTCCAGAGCTTTCCACTTCCTCTTTCCACTTTCCAGCTCACTGGGCTGAGCAGAAGGACTGATACAAATTACACAAGAGTGTAATATACCCCGGCTGGTTAGATTGGGCTGGGTTTAGCCATTTACTGACTCCCACAAGAGAGCAGAAAACTAAGGGCAACACTCAGCACCAACTTCCCTCTTTTCTTCCCCTTATCCCGCATCTTCATTTTAGAGCAAATTGACTAGAAAACAACTCCAAACTGGGGGAAGAAATACTGGCACATATCAGAGCAAATTGAAAGTCTGAAGAGTCTGTCCATGCTGAGCATGAACTGGATAAAATATAAGGACATGACTACTATTCAAGCATGGTAGAAAGAAACATGATTTTTGAAAGAGAGGTGAAGAATCTAGTTTAGATGGAAACAGCTGTTAAAGGAAAAACCAGAGCTGGATGGTAAAGTGTTTAAAAACAGATTTTATTCAGAAAACCTATTGTAATAAAGGAAAATAGTCCTCAGTATAGAACTGGGCTCAATTCTGAATACAGCAAGGAAAAGTGGGAATTTATAGCTAAGGAGCAGGATGGGGATTGGGGGGGGGTGGAGTTGGGGGTCAGTGAATGAGAAATTACTAAGAGGAAGCATCAGGCATAAGGGGGGATTCTACCTAAACCAACCTAGCAATATTCTTGCTGAAGGCAGGCCAAGGTGATCAGACATTATCTGGGGGATGATAGGCTATGAGAAATTTGGTAAGACGTTGAGGATGATTGGATATTGAGTTTGGGGGATTCTGGCTAAACCGACTTAACAGGATTCTTGCTAAAATTAGGTATACAAAGACAGACAAAAGTCCAAAAGATGGAAAAAAATCCAAAAGATGGAAAAAAGTCCAAAAGTCGAGGCCTGGTTAGGAAGGGGATCCATAGGGGCCAGACTAAAGTTTGGTCAAGGACAGACTCTTTGTTATAACCCAGAGAAAAGAAGCATATTCCTTAAGACTATTTTGTTCCATAGACTCAGTAAGAAATAATATTCAATACAATAAGAGGCCCAAGATGAGATGTTAAACAATAGAATGATTGAGAACCAAAATAATATCATTACAGATCATATAAATAAATTTCAACAGCAAGGAACAAAATAAAATTGGCTGAATATTAGGTTAATAGCATGGAGGAAAGATTTGGGACAATCACAATGAATAAAGAGGGAAAAGGCATAGAGATTTAAGAATTTAAAAGAAATGAAAGATACAGTCAAATATAATCCAATATTGGGCTAATTGGTGTCCCAGAGGAAGAGAACTCAACAAATTAAAAAATAATAAGAGCTATTGTACCAAAAAACCCACCATCTTACACCAGGGAAAATTGATTTAGAACAATTAACATAGAGGTATGTTCTGATTAAGTTCTTGAACTTCAGGGTTAACTATATAGAGCCTTCAGCCATCTTAGAAGAAAAGAAAATCACCTATAGTGGAAAAATTTTGACTCAACTCAGACTTCTCCATAGCAAATGTCAGGAAAAAACAGACATAGGAGCCATGGCTACAAAATTCTGAGAGAAGGAACGTGAACAAAATGTGAGCCACAAGTAGTATTTCTGTTCAAGTATTTGTTCAAGGCAACAGGCAGACAAAAGAAGGACTCAGGGAATGTGGCCCTTAAGCATTCTTGAACAAACTACTTAGCAAAGAAATCCCACCTATCAGGATGTGAATAAAAATAAAAAACCCAGAATGATGTTGCTAAGATAAAAGGATTGGTGGTAAGCACTGAATCTATTTGAATACAGAAGTGAGACTAAACAACTAGAGTAAATATGGTTGCCAGAAGCTCTTAAACCCTGACAAAATAGAAATAATATAAGCCACAAAAATTGGATGTTGGTGTACAGAGGGTGGGAGGAAGTATAATAATGTTAATTATTTCATTTTCTGAGCAAGTAGTCAATTGACACTATTAATCAACAAATATGGGCTATTCTGATTTCTTCTTGTTTATATATTTTCTTTTCCCATATTTTTGGGCTATTTCTCATGTCTTTGCTGCCATGCCCCTTTATATCTTTTTTAAAGCCAACGTGCATTGAATATTAATCTACATAAACTGAATACTTAATAAATGTTGCTGAAGTAATTTTGTAGACTGCATGGGACTGTAAATTCTATGAGGATGGAGAATATGTTTTATTCATCTTTGAATTCTCTCAGTACCTGGCATAGGGACTTGCATATTGTAGATCACTAGTAAATTTTTTTGAATAAATGAATTAATTTGCTTTGTTTCATATACATTTTGTTGCTAGAACAATGGCTGGCTGGAAATATAAGGAAAATGAACCATAATTGGAGAATATGATAAAGGCTGTCACCCATATCTGAGAGACCTATTATAAACGCTTCTGATGCCTCATTAAAGACATTCTATTGTTTTCAGAATGCATTTTACCCCCAGTAAATAATCTCCGTTTGCTCTAATTTAATTATTCATACAGCTATAGGAATGATCATTTCCAAACACAGATCTGATCCTGTCACTTCTCTCCTTAAAAACCTCCCATGCTCCCCTACTGTCTGAAAAACAGAATCCAAATTCCTAAGCATGGCATTGAAGGTCCTATATGATCTGGCTTCAGTCCATCTCTTTCCAGCCAATTCATCTCACATGTTGTCCATCCAGGGGTACTTGCAATTTTGGGAACATGCTATACACATTTGTGCTTCTATATCTTTGCTCATGCTGTTTCCTCTACTTAAAATGTCACTTCTCATCGCATATCCTTCTCTTCTCCTCCTGTCTGCAGCCATCATGACACTACTCCATTCCTTAGGACCCAACTCCATTGCTTTCTCTGTTAGGCTTTGCTGTCTCCCACGCGTAAATAATTGTACCATTTGTTGTTCTTCTGCAGTAATTCGTTCATGCTCCATGTATCATATTATACCTAATTGTACATATATTGAACACACTCTCCTAGATTGTGAACTTCTTGGTTTGTACATTTCCTTTTCCCATGTTCTTTGGTCTGTGTATTATGTATTCTAGAAAACTGTCACGGAGTATGTGCCTGACACATAGTAAATGCTAGATAAATGTTTGTAGTTTGGAATTTAAAAACCACATGCATTTCTTATATTTCCATATAAAGATAATTCTTTTAAGTAATGAGGGCTAAACTGAAAATCCTAAGGGTTGGTAGAAGGTAGAAAATCTGTCTCTTAAACTGTGGTTTTCTGTCCTGATAAAAGAGAAGCCTTCAGAGGTAGACTGCTCTGGGAAAACTCTGTGAATTGTTTCGTTCCTCAAATTAAAGCAAGTATACATGTATTACTCTTGGAAAACTATAAAGTAACCATTAAACTGAATGTAGATGCTTTAGGCTGAGAAGCAGTGCTCCATTTGGATACATAAATCTTTGTGTGTAGAGCAGGAGCATGGCTTCCCCAGACATTGTTGCAGAAGAGAAGAGAACTGTTTCTTTCTGTTGACTTAGACCATGTATGTGTCAATATATTGTTGTTTCTGTAGAGATGTGGATATCCTTGTTTGAGCCCATGCCCTTAGGAGAACAGATGCTGAGATCTAAAAGATATAGGAAAGCAAAGACAGGCATGATCCTTACTGTTTCCTGGAGAAACGATTACGCAAAGGTACTGAACTGGCTTTGGTGAGGCTCTACCTGTAAAGACTGAGGACCTACATGTAAAGACTGAATAACTTAGTCTTTGTGAGAAATGTGCTGCTGCTGGACTGTTATGTTCTAAGGTGATAACCCAGTTGGGTCAGAGATCAAGGTCACACCCCTGGGGATGTAGGGTGGGGTTTCCTCTGAAGGAGTAGATATTCCCATGGTTAGTCATCCTAGGGAGAAGTTGCACCTGGGACAGAAAATGGGAGTTTGAAAGTGGACCTTTAACTGGGTGAGGAGAGTTGTTTTCTTCTCTGAGCTTTACAGTGGTTGGGCCCGTATGCTCAAGACATGGTTAGGAGAACTCTTGATTGAGAGGGGAGATGTATGGACACAGACATATGGACCCAGGCTGGAAACTCAACAGTAAGGCAGGCCTGATCTAGTCCATAAGGGCTCTGAGAGTAGCCATGTCATTCTTATGTTTGTGATGTCCTGGGGAAGAGAGGGCACTGCCCCTTCCTGCCAAATCCCAAGGCAATGCTGAAGATTGCATTGGCTGGAGAGAGCTCAGTGTTCCAGAACATCAGGGTATGGGACATCTGAAGCAGAGGCAGAAATAGTTCAGTTATTTCAGGAATATGTGGGTGACAGCACCTCTCCTGGGGACTCCTCCATAGTAGAGAAGGGAGAGGAACTCTAAAGGGGGCTGGCTGACATCCTGATAATTTGGAAGGTGGGAACTCAGAAGTATTGTAGTTGGGGTTTTTTTTGGGGGGAATTTTATTTCAAATATGACCTCCTTTATAGTCAAAAACTTGAATGCTATGACACTCTGATTCTCAAGGACATATGAGGCCTTTTATTAAACAAATCCTTTCCATCTTGGGCATCCTGTTCAATAGACTTGAGAAAACCAAAGGTAAACAAAGTATTCCTCCATTTGATTTTATATGAACCCTCTCTTTTTAGTTCCCCTTAGGCCTCTGTTCTCAAGTCTTATTGTAGAGGCATACAAGAAACCAGAAACCGATAGATTCTTGCTTTTCTTCCATTATTTGTCCGTCCTCTGTTTTCTTTACAAAGTGTTCTGTTTCAGAGAGTAAGGGAGAGTTTTAAGTTTTTTCTGGATATTATGCATAAGCATGGATGAGTATCTGACTGGTCTTTCAATGAGGAGAACATCTAAGCTGACATGATTTTCTTAGGCTGAGCAGGAATGTTATTTGATGCATAGGCATAGCAGCCACAATCTTATCCCTGTTGATTGTATTTGTGGTCATACTTTGAAAAAAGGCTGCATTCAGTTCTGTAGAGCTTTTCTGGATTCATGGTGCTTTGTCTTTTTATTCTGACAGCTGATTATTTGCATAACTTGTTAAAGAGGCCTCCCTATCATCACATTACTGGCTTTCCTCTAGCTTTTTGGATATTTTTTCTTGCTCTCTTAGATTTTACATCAAATAGCAACTTTTCCTTCAACAAAAGTTCTGCCTGTCTGAAATCTTTCATCATCTTCTCTCAACCACACAACAAAGCTGAACTCTGTAGAATATCACTTTGACACATTAATAATTGCATTTGTCTCTAAGACCTTCCTGAAATTCTCTTAGTTTCTTCTCTTGGGGTTTAGATGCTGTACAGTATCTATCAATTCCATTTACTTCATTTAAAAAACATTTATTGAGTATTATGTTGCAGGCACCAGGCTACCTGCTGGAGCTATGAAATAGAGGAGCTCACATCTGGTTTTATGGCTAGAATACTTGGCTCACTGCTTCTAGTTTCTAAACTAACTCATCCAGGATTGCATTGAGAAGAAGAACCTCCTCTTATGGCTCCTGAATGCCATAGGGGAGAATGTAACTAATGAGGAGAGCAATCCAGGTTACTGAGGTGATAAGCAATCCAAGATACAAAGAGGGGCAGGGTGGGTCACATGCAAAAAAAAAAAGGATAAATTCTGGAGTCCAAAGACACTAGGGAAGAAGCATACTTTAATGGTCGGGCTTTTTTCTCAGTTAACATTGGGTTTTATTTTTGTTATGTTATACCTACAACCAACAGTGTAAATGAAAATAACAGGAAATTATGTGTATTTCATTATTTTCAATTAATATATTTATTACAGCATTAACGTTGTTGATTTGATCCTTTTGTAACATTTCCTTCCATCAAAATTTTTTGAGGGAGAATACTGTCTCTTAGTGAAATTTTTATAAAGAACATGAGGTCTTTAGATATGAGGTCAGAGAAGGCAGGAGACAATTTTTTTTTCTTTGTGATGTATACCTCCTTACATACTCTGGCGTTTTGTTCAGGAAGTATGAAGACACGATAATTCTAGTTCTAAAGGTGTAAGGAAAGGGTTGATCTTTTCCTCTGTATTATACCGGCGGAAGGAGCACGTCTCAGTCTCTTCCTTTTGTCTTCTGAAAATAAAAGGAAGGAGGCAAAGGGTGTTTGAGTGGAGGGTTTTCTAGGGGTTAAACCCTGGTGCTTCAGACCCTCTGCGAACCCGGCAGGTTTTCCTTAAGTAGCTCCTGTAAAACAGATGTTCTCCAAAATAAGAGGGATGGAGCAGAGGAGACCGTCGGGCTGCCTTGCGATACAGCGCAGGTGGGGGTAGCCGCCTGGTCCAGAGCCGAAGGTGCTTGCATTCTGCAGGTGCAGGGATTGTGAGCTCTCACCGCTCCGGCTCCCGAGAGGCGAGAACCGAGGTGTTGCAGAGGGTGGGACTTGGCCCCTGAAGCAGAGGCCAAATGTATTCCAAACAGCTGACAATGATCGAGCCGGGTGCCCACACCTGGTCCGGGGGTGGGGAAGTAGCATCTACAGGAACCGCAGGGAGAAAAGGAGCCCCTGGTTTGGGACGCCAGAGGGCTGGTCCGGCTTATCTCGGTCCGACTGCTTTCCCGTGATTGCTTCCCCAGCTTGTCCATCATCGCAGTGCCCTATTTCTACTGGCTCTACTGTCTGCCACTCGGTTCCGCCGCGCTGACCCCCATTGGGCCCCTCCGGCCGAGGCCCCGCCCCACGAGCAGGACACGGGCAGTAGGGCGCGGAGGAAAGAGAGCCGGGCGCTTGTTCTGGGCTGTGGGGAGGCGGTGGCGGAGAAGGAGGAGGAGAAGGAGGAGGAGCTGGGTCAGCAGGAGGCAGCGGCGGCGTCCGCGCTGGGGTGATGGTGCAGGTGCTTGGGGCCGGTGCGGAGCTGCCTGGCTGAGGGGCGCCTGGTCCGGGGTCCGCAGCGCCGCCGCGTCTCTCCCGGGGGCGGGTGGGCGGGAAGATGCTGAGCAGGTTGATGAGCGGCAGCAGCAGGAGCCTGGAGCGCGAGTACAGCTGCACCGTGCGGCTGCTGGACGACAGCGAGTACACCTGCACCATCCAGGTCAGTGCCGCGCCGCCCCGCCCGCGGGACCCCCTCGTCCCCCGAGTCTGGCCAACTTGGCCCGCGCCCGCGCGTCGCTCCAGACCCCAGCGCTTTGTCCACCCCTGGCTGCGGCGGACGGCCCCGGTGCAGGGCGCCTCTGCCTGACCCCCAGTCCGGGGCTGGGCACTCGGAGCTCGGCGCTGCTGAGAGGCGAGTCCTCGCGTTCTGGACCCCCACCTCGCCCCCTGCCCTCTCCCGAGGTGAGGACGCTCTATCCTGGCTCCTCGAACCCGCCGGTGTGGGGAGCACCTTCCTCGGGCGTCGGGAGGGAGGCTCTTTCCCCGGCCGCCCCGTCGGGGGGCGCAGGTTTTGACTCTCCGGCCCGGCAAGGACGGCTGGCGGCTTTTCTTACATCTCTTTGGCTGGAACGATAATGGTGTATGTCATAATTTGCCCCCCGCCCCCGCCCAGCATTTGTGAGTCAGAGCTCTCAGAAGGTAGAATTGAACGCGTAGCCCATGCAGAGTGGCCTATTGAAGGGGATACCAGCCCTCCGGGCTTTAAAGACTTAGGCCCCCCCTCTGGCCTTTCTCTCCCCAAATCTTATTCAGTTGGGCAGTTCTGGGGGGCGTGAGGTAAAGATTTAGCAACAAGTCCCAGCGATTTGAGGGTTGGCGTTGGTGAGAATCGGTGACTTACAAAAAAACGCCAACAATACGATAAGGCTGCACAGCATTTCTTCAGAACCTGGTATTTTTGAAGGGATTTTTACAACCTCTCGCTGCGTGGCACGTCAGGAGTAGTAGTCTTTCCCAGGAATGCAGTCACAGCCCTCTTCCTCCTTTATAAAGTAAGAGATAGAAAACATTAACAATGCTCCGGTGTTTAGTTCACCAGCCAGGAGGATCCTGCGCTCACTGCCGAAAACTGCCCTTTCTGGAGAAGCAAATTGAGCTGGACCCAGAGGGTCTCACCTGATCCCTTGCCTTTGCAGCAAAAAACCCGAGAGGGCTTCTCACCTCAGATGTGGCAGACAAAAACTGACGGCCGGGGTCCTACTCTCTTTGTCTCTTTCCCCGCCCCCCTCCCCCATTAATTTTTTTCGCTGACAATGCTCAATAGCGGAAAATAGCGGTGGGTGAGAAAGACGTTGGATAGTATATGAGAGCAGCTGCTCTCTGCTGACTCCGTGCTCAGGTCAGCCTTCTCTCCACTTTCCTTATTCTCCCACCTCCAAAACCAACTCTGGGCATGAGTGCTGACTGCTGCCAAAGATCTATGAGGGTAGAGAAAGAGAACAAAATCTCTTTTTCAGGCCACTTAAATACAGATTAAGCAGTCATAAAGATGCTAGCCATCAAGTGAAAGGATTTTTGTAGTTGAATATGATGTAGAGATGTTGTGTATTATTTCCTTACTGAATGAGTGTCATGCTACTTTTTGTTTCTATTGTATCTTTATGTGTCATGTACAGTTTTTTTTTTTGTTTTTTGGTGGGGGACTCAGGAAACAGGGATTGAGTGGACATCCTTACCATTTGAATACATTGTGCAGAGCTTTTAAAGTCTTTATTCTTTGTTTTAAAATTTAAAGCATTTACACAATAGCATATCAAGGGCAGTGTGAGATTTAGACTTCATGAGTCCTAAAAATACTTTTGGGATATATGGTGAAATAAAATTTCTGGGACAGATCATTAACTTTTGCCAAGATATAAAGTACAAATGAAACACAATTCATGTCACCTGTCCATTTAGTGATAACCTTGTGGTTTTCAGGTATCACAAAAAGGCAACTAGTTATTTTTCCCAGATAGTGGAAAACCCAGTTGGCTTATTGGTATTATACTTGTGGGTGGTTTTTATTACTGTTGCGAAAAATATTTTTAAGTTGAGGAGGACTTATTGGATTTATGCTTGCTATATGCTACTATGGTTGTATTTATTTTCCTGCTGGTCTTATTTTACATGATTACAATTTAATATGTTATAAAAATGTAGGCCACTTAAAAAAATTAAGCTTGGTGTAATATGACCATACTGTAGTAAGTGTTCACTATCTAGATATGTTAATGATTGTGCATTGTGATTCTTGCATGAAATTTAAAAAACACAGGAATTCTAAACTATATGTAATATTGTCATTCTTTGGCACTACTATTGTGAATTGCTTTTGTTTTTACCCATGTGAGGAAATGTGGAAAATAAGACAATATTTTACGTGAAATTAATATTTTGCGCATACACCTTTTTTGAGCATTAGAGATTGAGCTTTTCTTAGCAACTTTTCCCGCTTGTATATTTCTATTGTGTGTGTGTGTGTGTGTGTGTGTGTGTGTGTGTGTGTGTGTGTGTTTGTTGGGGGGGGTGGAGAGAGAGAGAGAGAGCGCGAGCACATATGCGCTTATTTGTCAGACATTGGGCACAGGGTCTTTTAAATCAGTATGTGAGCTACTTACTGGGTTAAAGCAGTATTTACAACATTTAGGAATTGCAGTACTGTATATTAAAAAAAATTGGTGATAATTTGACCTCCTTTTCCTAAAAGTATTGTATGGCATATTTTTCTTTAAATAAGGTATTTATTTTAGAAAAATTTCAGTGCCTCTTGAGATCATCAGAGACCACTTAGGATATTACAGAATCAGAAATGTATCACTGGGTTAGAGTCATAATAGCTACATTTGGTAAATTTCAGTTGTAGGAAATTCTATCAAAGTGTTGGTCTAGCCTTTCATATTGCAGCAGTTATACTGATCTGGCATTTAGGATGTGATTATTAAGGTAATGAAAATGCCTTATATCTTCTCAATGAAGGTTGCCACAGTTACCAGACTATTCTTTTATTCTTTCTGATATGCGAATGTAGTTGTAGACCATGAGAAATGAAAGTATACATAGGAGGGTTGTAGTATAATTGCTCCCCTGTGAAGAACATTGTTAACAGCTCCCTGCCAGTTTTGAAGGTCATTGTCTCATAAATGCAGATCTGGTCCATATTTTTCACACATCTGTTTCATTTAAACACATATTTATTTACTTACCACATTTACTATCTTACTTTGTTATTTTATTTGGGAGAAAATAGGAAAAACGAAAAGGCTACCTACTATCTTTGAACTCTCCGAATGGAGTCATTTAGGTGCTTAGGCATGTAATATCTAAAGAATAGATTTTTAACTATCTTTCAGGTTATAACAGCTTATAAAATATTAAGAATATATTGCAGAAATGCCAGTAGAAATATGTATTGAAAAATATATATTGCCAAGTCAGAATATTAGTCACTTTTTATTGGTTATTGCTGAAAAGTAAAGCTACCCTAGAAATGAATTTGATTTTACTGGGAACACATTAAAATAACAACTGATTAAGCAGCTAGGTTAGATTAGTTTTTGCAGTTAAATAAGGTGCAACCATAAATGAAATGTGTGTGCAGAGGCAGTTCTAAGTGGAACCAAGATGTGGATTTGATTGTGGCTCAGCCATTTAGTAACTGTGGGACATGGAGTAAGGGAGAGAATATTGAGGGAGAGAACAAATGCACTGATCCTTGCACCTGCCAGGCACTTCGCGTGTATTATTATCTCATTTACCTCACATCAGTGTTATGGATTGATTTTATACCCATTGTACCAGCTAAAGAAAATGGGATCGTGGATTGGTGGGAGAGCCTATATTTGTTGAATGGATAACTATGTACTAGGCTTTGTGCTAGGTGCTTTGCTTATACCTTACATCAGCCGTTGAGAGGTAGGTGGTATTATCCTCCTTTTACAGATGAAAGATAGTCCCAGATGACGGAACTTGCTCAAAGCTAGTAGGTGGCTGTACTGTATTTAAACCCCAGCCCTTTTGTCTCTAAATCCCATCGTTATTCCCTCTATCCATTCTGACTCCTTAAGTTACTTCACCTGTCTGTACCTTAATTTCCTCATCTATAAAATGGAAATTTAATACTTATTTCGCAGTAAAGAGAAAGTTATTTGGAGATATCACTACAAATAATAAGGAACATTTAAATAGACTAATATACTGTACTTATATTGTGCCTTATTCTATTCAGTTCAGAAATAGAATTGAGAAATGTTTTACTTTTTTAGAAAAAATAATTGAACTTAAGCTGTAAGTCCCCGTAAAATGATTTCTGATTAATTTCAGTAAAATTGTGAGATCCAAGACTGGCATAACTGAAATCTTTATTAGAACTCTTCTTTAAAATCAAGAGTTCAAGTTTGCTTTCCTTCTATTCTACCAAGTCTTTGGCTTTAGAGAGGCATTTATTGCTTGGACTGTGATTTGTCTTTTCTAAGAACTTCTGCTTCTTGGTAAGTGGAATCCTTGGTTTCATTAATGCAAAAAGGATGTTCTTAGAGAATTAGGATAATTTTATTCACAGAGAAAAACACAAGGCTGTTGTATTTTCATGAATATTGGTTTTTAAAAACTTTATTTTAAAAAGTAATTATGCTGTCTCAGGATCTCTGTTACAATAACAAGTCAGTTAGAATCTAATTCTTAAAACTAAGTTCCAAAATTAGCCTTCTAGGATCCTAAAAGCACTTGTATTCTGTTTCTTAATTTGTATATTAAAACATTTATTGTATAAAACTAATGCAAATCAGTCTTTTCAGTACAGAAGGTAAATTCTAGATGTGTATTTATGCTTTCATTCTTTTTCTTTTTGAAGAAGTCCTGTTTAAGAAGTGTCATTGGCATCCAAGAGAAACCTAGACGCAATCACTACAACAGATTTTACTCAAGGGTATTTGTATGAACTTGCATTCTGTTAAGTGCTTGGAATGAGTATGCTAGATGAGGCAATTCAACATAGTGTACAGAGCATGTGATTTTGAGTCCTCTGTTTATACATTGTCCAGAGACTCGTGTATCATGTCTGTGATATTAATATCATATTTAAAAAAGGAAATGTTTGCCAAAATAAAATCAGACAACCTGAAGGCAATAAACAGTCATTTTTCATATGTTTGTAATGGTTTATGTGTAATTCTTAAAATGTGTAATCCAAAATAAATAGCAAGGCATTAGCTTTAGAGGCAATTTACCAATGATATAATAGTTACTATATTAAAATATTTTGGATTATTTTAAGAACTTTGTTTTCTGATAGATTATACTTTAGAATTTATAAAGGAGAGAGTAAGAGGAAACTATGAATCTTAAACCCCAAGAATCACAGCACCTAGTTCAGTGCCTTACATAGTTCAGTAAATACTTTTTCTGATTTGTTTGTGCTACATGATTGCTGTGTTAACTACAACACTTTAAAATTTCTTCTGCCTGAAAACAATAAACATTTTCTAACAATCGTATAACCCTTTTTGTAGTTTCATCCCATCCCATTTCGAACCGTTTTTCTCTGTAACCCCTCTCTCTCTGGTGAGAAGTACAGTATGTAAATGTGGTATTTTATGAAGCCTGCTAACTTTTTGCAGTTATCCTTTGTTGAATTAGTGGCGCTTCAGCCCACAGCTCCTATGATTTTTTTCGTTTGTCTGTTAGGATTTCAAGCCTTTCAGGTGCCCTCACTTCCCCCATCTCTGCAGGTTTAGAAGGCTTACAGCAAATGAATACTGTGTAGTACAGTGCTTCATGGAGCGTTAGAGGTCTGGCAGAATTAGGGTATTGAGCATACGGTTCACCACAGCCACAGAACCTTCCTGCACTACTTTCCTCCAAGTCAGTACTACATAAAGCAACCTCCTCACAGACTCGTTTTCTAACCTGTTATCTGGACAGGAAGTGAACCATGCTTCCCAATCTGTTTCTAAATATGTCTATTTTATTTTATTATTTTTTAAAATTTATTTATTTATTTGTTTTTATTTTTGGCTGTGTCGGGTCTTCATTGCTGTGCTTGGGCTTTCTCTAGCTGCGGAGAGCGGGGGCTACTCTTCGTTGTGGTGCACAGGCTTCTTATTGTGGTGGCTTCTCTTGTTGTGGCTCACCGGCTCTAGGCGCACGGGCCTCAGTAGTTGTGGCTCACGGGCTTAGTTGCTCCGCGGCATGTGGGATCTTCCCGGGCCAGGGATTGAACCCGTGTCCACTGCATTGGCAGGTGTATTCTTTTTCTTTTTTTTTTTTTTTAACATCTTTACTGGAGTATAATTGCTTTACAATGGTGTGTTAGTTTCAGCTGTATAACAAAGTGAATCAGCTATACATATATCCCCATATCCCCTCCCTCTTGCGTCTCCCTCCCACCCTCCCTATCCCACCCCTCTAGTGGTCACAAATCATGGCAGGTGGATTCTTAACCACTGTGCCACCAGGAAAGCCCTATGTGTATTTTAAGTTGAATTCATCTTCTCTCTGGTAGCCTCATCTGTAACATTCTGTTGGACTCTGCAGATCCTGTTTCTTGGAGCAGCCTCCTGTGGGTCACTCTTCCTCAGCTGTGCCTAGCCAGAGCTTGTACAAGATATGTGAATATCATGGAGGATTGGCAGCAACCTTATAGCTTCTGTATCTCACCTACATGGTGCTTAGGGAGGAGGGTGCTGCTCTCCAGGAGGCCCAGTGGCAGTTGTTGCCCCTCTGTTTTATGGCCTTGATCCTTGGGGCTCAAGCCAACCACCTGAATGGTTTTCTTATGCAGCTGAGAAATTTGGAGAGTGCTGGAGCATCTCCATCCTATGCTGTACAGTGAGTGGTATTTCCCCTAAGGAAGCAAAACACCTTGTCATACGTCCATCCTAGCCATTGAAGCAGGCCTTCCATTCCTTTAAGACCCTAGGCCCTGGTGGCCAATAGAACTTTTGAAGCTTTTACAAACATTTTACATATGGTAGAGCCAAAGAAAGACTAGGGAGAGCAGTTTCTCTGGGAGGATAATCCCCAGATTTAAATTATGGAACTCTTGCCTCCCAAGGCCATCACGTGACGCTCATTACTGTTGTCAATATTTTGAACAAGATAGGCCCCTGTATTGGTCTTTCACCAATTATAATTACTGTACTATTTCTAGGGATGGTGTTTTACTCTGTGGTCTTTCCAGCTTAATTGCATCATATCCTAGATTTGGAAGGTAGGAACCTGTAAGGAATCTTAGGTTCAAATTCTCTAGGCTTTTGCTTGCTACTGTCAGAGTAAACATCAACTGTGTGAATCAAGTCCTCTAAGGAGATCCTTCTGTGCCATGCTCATACAGGCAAAATAATTGGGCCACATGCTTGGCAACCACTGAGTTTGTGTACAATAGCTCCATTCACTTGTCTACAGAAAACACCCCTTTGACAGTGATTATAGCTTTCATCCCCCTCCTCTACTTCTGACTCCCTGCATTACCATGACCTCATCTGTTGGTCTGTATTTAGAGGCACTCTGGACCACTCCAGAAATGCTTTAGGACTTGTTCTTGTATGTTAAAGATCATTTCAAGTTAGGCAACGACTGCCCACCAGGGGAAGCCATTCAGGATCAGGACCAAACCTAGCTATTCTTATGCCTTATTTGAGCCATCTTACTGTGTCACAGCTCAGGGGTTTTCTTCCTTTTGTAGAAATTGTGAACCTTGTGAAAAGCAAGGAGAATAGAGTGGGGGGGTTAAACCTTCTCAGTGGTTTAAAAGTGTGGTTCCTGGATGAGCAGCATTAGTTTCACGTGGGTACTCGTTAGAAACGCAGATTCTTGTCCCCACTGCAGACCTAGCAAATCGGAAAGTTGGGGCCTGGAACTCATCAGTTTAAGTCTTTCAGCTGAGTCTTATGCTTGCTGAGGTTTGAGAATAGCTACTACTTGGTCACACAGATATTTAGTAGATAACATTGATGAGTATTGTTGATTGACTGGATATAAAAAATGAGGGAGAAGGAGAAGCCAAGAGTGAATCTCTTATTTCTGACTTTTGATTTATTTCTGAATGGCCTTAACTGATTCTCTACCCTTAAAAGGTAAAAAGTTATTTGCAGATATGCATATCTGTCTTCAAGTGGGCAGGATTCTAAAGATGGTTCATAATTCCAATTTGATGCTCTTATATTTATTGGTTAGTTTTATTTTTTGTCTTTCCTGACCTACAAACAATATGATTATTTCATATTTGTATACTGTTTTTCAAAGAAATCTTCACAACTTAAAGCACTGGGGGAATAGGAGGAGTAAAGCTCCCTGTCGTCCAAGGACTTACAGCCTAGAGAGGGATTATAAACATGTAAATAGCAAACTATAAAACATCACAGAATTCAGGGCTAGGACAAGGTGATATGCTGTGGCAGCGCACATGTGGGGGACTTGAAATTAAGTATTTCTCAAAGGAGGTGAGATTTGAACTAGGTCATGAAAGATTGCCAAAAGCAGAAAATGGGCTGTGCGTATGGGTAAAGGGCATTCCAGGCTAAGGTAACAGCAGGCTACTTCTAGGTAGAAAAGCTAAAAATGTAAAGCCAAGTATGCTTAGTCTTTCCTTTACTATGTTGATTTGACTTACTCTGGTACAGTTGAGTCAAACGACAGAAATCTACTTGCCTAGGAAAAATTACTGTCAGCAAATTTCAATCATTCTTGACGTGCTCAGAGGAATCAGTCTAAACTAAAAATAAATGCATAAAGCTGGCAATGAATTAAATCTAATTCCAAAACTGTGTAACACAGATTAAGATTCTTCACAAAGCAATGGCATCATATAAAGAAAAGGTAGATTGGGATATCAATCTTAATTCTGTGACTGCAGCAACTAAGTATGAATTTTATTTTCAAGAGACGTCATCAGTTTAGTTATCTGACAAAAAAAGAGGGTATCAAATTTCAACATTCAGCTGTTGTTTGAAAATCCTTTGACTGATACAGTGTAGCCTAGACTGTGCATTAACAGTTAGGAAATGTAACCCGTGGAGCCCTAAAAGGCACTTTTCAGCATCTCTATTCCCAAACCTAAGTGGCCACCCAAAATAGCTTTTCTGGAGGACAGAGGAGTGCTTCCCTGGATTCTCGTGTGAGCCGCTGCCTGCTGGCTCCAAAGTTCCCAGCCCTACACAGGGTGCACTTTTAGCACTCAACACAGTGCCAGGCTGGAGCTTTGGGGATGGGAACCTCCAAGAAAGCACTGTTTGGCATTTGGGCAATCAATGTTCGGCAGAATGCCAATGCTAATAGGTTATTTTGCTCTGGAAGAGGAGAATAAGGAGGGATAGTCTAAAGACTGATGAATAGGGGAATGACTGACAATACAAGCACTCCATTTTGTTGGCAAGTTTAAGGAGGCTTGCTGTGAAATGGTATTATGGGAGCCAGTTAAATTAGCAAAGGCCCACAGGCCCAAGGCCTGAAAGAAATAGTGGTACCTCAAACAGCATGCCCTAGGGCACACTCAAATGTCTGGCCACTTTCATTGAATTTGTGGTAGGAAAAAGCCAAATCATTAGGAATCTTCTCAGTCTGGTACTCCCTCCAGGCACTGCATAATCAGGCAAATTATCCTTTGCCTCTAGGCAGGTGCACAGCCTTATTTCTCTATAGCTTGATTTAACTCAAGGGCCTCTAGTCTGGGTCCTAGCCTAATTCTGAGGACACCTAAGAGGAAGAGTTGGCTTCAGGAGTCCCAGAGGATTCCAGATACTCTAGTGAGGAGGTGCTACTAAGATTCTTATTTTGTCAAACATGAGCCAAGCAGGTAAGAACATTGATCACAACACAAGGAAGCAGAATTAATCAATTCACCTAAGGATCTCAAGTACTTCTGGGGGATAATTGAGGCTGGAGAAGGCATCCAGCCTGTCCTGTTTCAGATTTTTGCCTCTAGAAGGATCTAAAAGCCCCAGGAGTTATTACGGAATTGGAGGTTTGTACGTCCGGAGGACCTATGGACTAGCAATGATGTGGGGGATGTTATAAGACATGTTGAACCTACAATTTCACAGTATACACTCATCTGTACAACAGAATATCCCATCAGCTCTTTGGGAGGCCACTCAGGAAATTTGGCTGTTGAGAGATAAAAATCTGATCAAAACAGAAGGTAGTTCCAGTCCTACAGTGCAGCTTCTTCAATCTATGTCCAGTTTCAGGTTCTGGTACATGTGAAGTAGGTTTAAAAAAAAAGTGAATGAGAGTTTGCTTGGTATAGCTGTAGGACATAAGTTACTGAGCTAACTATTGTAATGTCAGATTTTATAAGCAGAATAGCTAATCAACACTTTCTTTGCTTATTTTTAAATACACCTTGGATAATTTAGACAAGCGTGTTTAAATGAATACCCATAGTACAGAAAGCACATCTAGGAATTGTCGTCTAATAATTTTTATGGTAAAGGAGAACACATATTACCTGTATTCCAATTTTTGATTTTGGGTATACTAGACAGTCTGATTATTCTAAGGAGACAGATAGAATGCTATTATATTGTCTTGCTGCAAATTAGATCTTTTAGTGTATCATTATAAAATATTATGGACTATTCCTACTAATGTATCTCATATAAGATACCTTTAGCTTCTGGTCAAAAGAAAATGACAAAAGAAGTAGAAAAACTTTACTTTCTCTTCTTGGTTTCCACAATTTTATTTCCTACCATCTTTTCTGACATGATAGCTCTTCTGTCCATCTCTTATTATGTCCTCTGTTTTATGCTGATTTATACTTTGGGCCATTCATTTAATACAATCTCTTATCACCACTTCTAATTGGCATCACTGCCAAGTTATACCTTTGCTTATGGTCAGATGCTTTGTGTGGTGGCCACACCTTCTGTTGGTGGGGGGAGGTGTTAGAAAAAGATATAATCATAGTGTATGTATGTATACACTGAGGCATAATGTGATCCATATCCTTTAATTTCATTATTTAACACAAAAGTGTATATTTTAGTTAATTGGAATTTGAGACAAGACAAACAAATGAAAGTCTGTATTGTATAAAATGGTATCTTGAGGCTGGGCTGAGTATTATGTGTTTAGAGTTTTCTATTAACTTTTTTGCAGTTTTTTATACTTAATGGATTAATAGACCTAATGAGACTCTATGTCTACTGTGACTTCAGGTCTGGTTCTTAGGGAATGGATGGACATGGCAGGGCTGCCCATGACCAGGAAAGTCTTTACTCTGGACAGCTAAAGTCAGTGAAACTGGATGGAGAGTTAAAATAGTTGACTAAAGGAAGAAACAAAAGATTAAAACCAGAGAAACAGTCGGGATAGAGCAAGATGAGCCTTAAGCAGAAATACCTGGTCAGAATTTGGAGGGAGAATCTGGAGAAGAAAGTTGGGGATAATGAAAGAATATTGAAGATCTGTGGGTTGGCCAAAAAGTTCTTTCGGGTTTTTTTCTGTAACATTACGGAAAAACCCAAACGAACTTTTTGGCCAACCTGATATTTTTTGTTGTTTCAGCTGAATGTGATAGAAGAGCTTAATGGTTTAAAGGAGGCCTCTGGGCTTGGCCCCCATGTTGGGGTGATGTTTAAAATATTCAACAATCAATGAGTCATGGTGAATACCTACCTCACTGACCAAGACTCTGCCAGAGGGCACTGAAGTTGGGTCTAGCGCCCTCTGCTGCGCCAGACACTAAATATTTAGTGCTGAATCATGGGAGGTGGGGTTGGGATTGGTCCCAGGGCAGAAGGGAGAAGTCTCTCAGGGCAGAGGCTATTTGCCAACTGATAGAGAGAGATTTCAACATTTTAATGACCGGCATGGTCTTATCGATAGCACACCAAGCTGAATTCACTCCTCACTCCCTCAGGCTTCTTCTGTTAGGTGGGATGAGATGGGAACTTCCAAGAGGCCACAAGAGCTCAGGTGTTTCTGAGGTAAGATAGGGATCTGGATGAGTTCAGTTTTCCTCTTGGAACGCTAGCCTCAGTGATGGCAGGAATCAGAGCTCCTACATTGCCTTCCCTGGCTCTCCATTTGTGCTTGCCAGATGTGGGGTCCCTAAAGGTCCAAGTTTTACCCTCCTGCGGAGTGGCGAACCAATTCTGACCTTTCTCATGCTTCCAAAATGCACCTCTGATCATTTTCTTTTTAAAATCCTTCAAGCTTTTCCCATTGCCTACTGGCTTACAGCCTTTTAGCTTGGCATAGGAGGTCTTCCATCATCTCTCTGCTGCCTCCCTTCCAGCCTTGTCTCCTATCATCCTCCATATGCATTTTCTCCTGCTGCATGAATCATCAGCCTCTCATTACCTCCTTATTCCAGGGTAGACTCACTCCCCAGTGTTGCTGGGCAGTGCCTTGGGGGACCTTATTGTAGCACTTACCACATTGAAATGTAAATGTTCACTCACATGTTTTCCTCTCCCTAGACTGAACTGTTGGAAGGGCACAGATTATATCTTTGTACAGTTAGTAGGTAAGGTCTCATGTTGGGGCCCAAGAAATGTTGATAATAGATGTACATGAATGAAAAATGTTATCTCTGATAAAGGGGATTATTAATAATGCAAATGTAAGGTTACCTCTGACTTGAACTAAATAGATTTTTTAAAATGAACAGTGATTTCCCTGGTGGGGCAGTGGTTAAGAATCTGCCTGCCGGGCTTCCCTGGTGGTGCAGTGGTTGAGAGTCTGCCTGCCGATGCAGGGGACACGGGTTAGTGCCCCGGTCCGGGAGGATCCCGTATGCCGCAGAGCGGCTGGACTCGTGAGCCATGGCCGCTGAGCCTGCGCATCCAGAGCCTGCGCGTCCGGAGCCTGCGCGTCCGGAGCCTGTGCTCCGCAACGGGAGAGGCCACAACAGTGAGAGGCCCGCGTACGGCAAAAAAAAAAAAAAAAAAAAAGAATCTGCCTGCCAACGCAGGGGATCGGGGGTGAGCCCTGGTCTGGGAAGATCCCACCTGTGACGGAGAAACTGAGCTCATGCGCTGCAACTACTTAGCCTGTGCTCTGGAGCCCACGAGCCACAACTGCTGAGCCTGCGTGCTGTAACTTCTGAAGCCTGCGGGCCTAGAGCCTGTGCTCCTCAACAAGAGAAGCCACCACAATGAGAAGCCCGTGCACCACAAAGAAGAGTAGCCCCCGCTCGCCACAACTAGAGAAAGCCCGCACGCAGCAATGAAAACCCAACGCAGCCAAAAATAAAATAAACAAATAAATTTATTTTAAAAAATGAACATATCAGATTTTCTGGTCTTTAGAGATACGTTATGGTGACTTCAAAAGGTGGTGATTTAGTGGTGATGGTTGCACAACTCTAGGAATATACTAAAAACCTCTGAATTGTACACTTTAAAATGGTAACCTTACGTTGTGAATTTTATCTCAATTCACACGTCAATTTCTTGGTTTTGACAGTGTACTGCAGTTATGTAAGTTACCACTGGGGGAAGCTGGGCGAAGGACACATGCGACATCTTTAAACTATCTTTACAATTTTTCTATTATTATAATAAAAAGTTTTAAAGAGTGATTAAATTAGTTTTCCTGAGCAAATATGTTTATTATTTAGTTAGGATTTATGGTTTAGAATGACTGTAGAAAGTTTTCTCACTTGATTAGGATCCAGTTACTTTTTTTTTTTTTTTTGCGGTATGCGGGCCTCTCACTGTTGTGGCCTCTCCCGTTGCGGAGCACAGGCTCCGGACGCGCCGGCGCAGCGGCCATGGCTCACGGGCCCAGCCACTCCGTGGCATGTGGGATCTTCCCGGACCGGGGCACAGACCCGCGTCCCCTGCATCAGCAGGCGGACTCTCAACCACTGCGCCACCAGGGAAGCCCCCTAGGATCCAGTTAGTTTACAAAATTATGTAGGATTATTTATAAGTAGATAGATACATTTTAACATATGATACTTGAAAATACAGTAAGTTCAATTATATTCTAATAAGATAAATTAAGGGTTTAGAAATATCTCAGTAGTCTTTTTTGCATCCTTTTTTTTCCTGTGATTTTCTGTTCCTCTCCTTATAATGTTTCCCTGACATAATTAATTACAATTAAAATGAATGTACTGACAAAGTATGCATATCATAAATGGTGCCATTCTTATGTGTTAGAGAGTTATGTAATGACCATATTATGTATCTTAATTGTAATATGTGTTAATTGATCCATTTAAAAATTTATTGAGTACTTAACTGTGTTTCTGGGCTCTGTGGTAAGCACTTTATATGCATTCTTTCATTTAATCCTACCTATTTAATAGAAAATATTATTGCCCCTAGTTACAGATGAGTACAATAAGGCTTAGAGATGTTAAACAGCTCCCCCAATGTTACACAGCTAGTCAGTGTGGGAGCTGGGATTTGAACATGGGTCTCTGACCTCAGAGTTGTTCTAACACACTGCTCTGTGATGAAGCAGGCAGTATAGTCCAATGGGGAAAACACTGATGTTGGGGAGTCAGGAGACCTGTGTTAAATGCCTGACTCTGACTGGTTAACTTTGAGGCCTTGAGCAGGTAACTTAAGCTTTAAGATGCAACTTAACCTCTCATCTGCAAAATGAGGAGGCTCAAATAGAAGACCCCTCAAGTCTCTTTTAGCACAGACATTTGTCCATGGCTCAGTAGTGTTTTTCTTTGTGTTCCCTCTGTGAAGGATATTCTTTATAAATGCAAATGTTCCTTTTAAAGTAAGAGATGTCAAAAAAGAGGTTGGTGACTGCTTCAGTCTATTATCTGGCCCTAGGTTTTGCAGAACACAAAATATAGTTTTATCTACTCATTCAACACATTAGATTCTGGGGGATTGACCCATGCTAATCAAAGTCATAAGAATTTTTTTTTTTGTAATCCAGAATCTGTTTGTTAATTATATAGTAGGGTACTGAATACTAGTTTCTGTCTAGGCACTTCTTTTAGCATCAGAGACTTTGGAAAACCAAATTAAAAGCTTTTTTGGAAGGCAAAGAAAATCAAATCGTTTTGAGGGATATTCTTCTAGGTTGTGTAAAAGCCTTATAAACTATCTCTGCTCCATACTAGAGTTCTAGTAATGATGTATCTACCAGAATCAGTTTTTCTATCTCCCTTGAGAAGTACTTACTAAATGCTGATAAAGTCTTCTCTTTAGCCCTCCCCCATTTCATGAAGATATGCATTAACATGTACATATGTTAATAATACATCTTCAAATTTTCTTTTTCTTTTTTTTTTTTTAAAGTTATATCCAGTCTAGAGGATACTCTGTTTACTTTGATTAGGCTTAGGTGTTTCTCAGGACTCTATTTGAAATGCCATTTTCCCCCCTAAGTTAGTGGACTTAGCCAGAGAACTTTCTTTAATTTTGTCTGTATTTCAGAGGGAGGCCTTTTTTTAAACTTTGATCTCAAATTTTAAGGGGGGTTCTGCCATAGTCCTCATATATCACTCTATCATAGACAGTATTATCTTGATGACATCAATAGGAGGCATACTCTACATATGCTATGCAATGTATTTTAAAGGTTTCCACTATTTTTTTGCTCTCAAGTTTCCAAATAGTGTTTTCTGCATTTTCTATAATGTAAACTTGCCTTTTATAAAAGTCAGTACTTGATTTACATAGACTAAAAATTCACTCTTTTATAGGTGTACAGTTCTTTGAATTTTTTTTTTTTTTTTTTTTTTTTTTTCGGTACGTGGACCTCTCACTGTTCTGGCCTCTCCCGTTGCGGAGCACAGGCTCCGGACGCGCAGGCTCAGCAGCCATGGCTCACGGGCCTAGCCGCTCCGCGGCATGTGGGATCTTCCCAGACCGGGACACGAACCCGAGTCCCCTGCATTGGCAGGCGGACTCTCAACTACTGCGCCACCAGGGAAGCCCCTCGGTAAAGGTTTTAATTTCTCCATCAAATCTGAATGAGATCCTTGCTGGGTAGAGTAATCTTGGTTGTAGGATTTTCTCCTTCATCACTTTAAATATGTCCTGCCACTCCCTTCTGGCTTGCAGAGTTTCTGCTGAAAGATCAGCTGTTAACCTTATGGGGATTCCCTTGTGTGTTACTTGTTGTTTTTCCCTTGCTGCTTTTAATATATTTTCTTTGTATTTAATTTTTGATAGTTTGATTAGTATGTGTCTTGGCGTGTTTCTCCTTGGATTTATCCTGTATGGGACTCTCTGTGTTTCCTGGACTTGATTATTTCCTTTCCCATATTAGGGAAGTTTTCAACTATAATCTCTTCAGGTATTTTCTCAGTCCCTTTCTTTTTCTCTTCTTCTTCTGGGACCCCTATAATTCGAACCTTGTGCCCTTTTGTGGTCAGTCTCTTCCCCCTTCCCTGGATCTGTGTCAGCCACTAATCTGGTTTCTGTCCTTATGGTTTTGCCTCTTCCACAATGTCATATAAACAGAATCATACAATATGTAATCTTTTTTTTTTCTTGCGGTACGTGGGCCTCTCACTGTCGTGGCCTGTCCCGTTGCGGAGCACAGGCTCCAGACGCACAGGCTCAGCGGCCATGACTCACGGGCCTAGCCGTTCCGCGGCATGTGGGATCTTCCCGGACCGGGGCACGAACCCGTGTCCCCTGCATCGGCAGGCGGACTCTCAACCACTGCGCCACCAGGGAAGCCCAATATGTAATCTTTTGAATCTGGTTTCTTTCACTTAGCATAATGCTTTTTTGAGATGCAAATTATATATCATAAAGTTAATCTGTTTAAGGTGTACAATTCAACAGTTTTTAGTATTTTTACAGAGTTGTGCAGTCATCAGCATAATCTAATTTTAGAACACTGATATCACTTCCAAAAGAAACCTTGTACCCATTAGCAGTACCCTATTTCCAGTCTCCCTCCTTCCAACTCTCTGCCCTAGGCAAACTCTAATCTACTTTCTGTCTATAGATTTGCCTATTCTGGACATTTCAAATAAATGGTATCACACTATGTATGGTCTTTTGTAACTTTCACTCCCTCTTCCCAACTCTCTGCCCTAGGCAAACTCTAATCTACTTTCTGTCTATAGATTTGCCTATTCTGGACATTTCAAGTAAATGGTATCACACTATATATGGTCTTTTGTAACTTTTACTTGGCATAATGTTTTTGAGGCTCATCCAGGTAGTAACTTATATTAGTACTTCTTTTTTATTGCCAAATAGTTTCCCATTGTGTGGACATATCACATTTTGTTTTTCCATTCATCAGTTGATGGAAATTTGCATTGTTCCACTTTCTGGCTTTTAAAAATAATGCTATGATCATTTATGTACAAGTTTTTGTGTGGATATGTTTTCATTTCTCTTGGATATGTTATGAACATTTGTATACAAGTTCTTGTGTGGAAATATGTTTTTATTTCTCTTGGATAGATACCTAGGAGTGAAATTGCTGTGTTCTGTGGTAACTTGATGTTTAACGTTTGAGGAATTGCCAAA
Organism: Tursiops truncatus; assembly: GCF_011762595.2. NCBI lineage: Eukaryota > Metazoa > Chordata > Mammalia > Artiodactyla > Delphinidae > Tursiops > Tursiops truncatus. The sequence continues at coordinate 86,818,728 of NC_047035.1, read as the reverse complement.
CAGTTTTTCAGAGTGACTGCATGAGAGCTCCAGTTTCTCCACATCCTCTCCAATCATCACTGTTGTCTTTTTGATTATAGCCATTCTATGAGTGTGAAGTAGGATCTCATTGTGGTTTTACTTTGCGCTTCCCTGATGACTAAAGATGCTGAATATCTTTTTATGAGTTTATTAGCCATTTGCATATCTTTTTTGAGGAACATCTATTCACTTTTGCCCATTTTTAAAATGGCTTGTCCTTATTATTGAGTTGTAAGAGTTCATTATATATTCTGGATGCAGGTCTTTTATCAGACAGATGATTTACAGATATTTTCTCCTATTCTGTGAGTTGTCTTTTCATTTTCTTGATGATATCTTTTGAAGCACAAAAGGTTTTAATTTTGATGAAGTACAACTTATCAATCTTTTTTATTGCTTGTGCTTTGGGTGTCATATGTAAGAAATCACTGACCTAACCCCAGAAAATTTTCCTGTATTTTCTTCTAAGAGTTTTGTAGTGTCAACTCTTACATTTGTGTCTGTGGTCCACTTTGAGATAATTTTTGTGTGTGATATGAGATAGGGATCTAAATTTATACTTTTACATGTTGACATCCAGTTGTCCAGCAGCTTTGGTTGGAAAGACTATTCTTTCCCCATCAAATTATCTTGGTCCCTTTGGTAGAGGCTCAATTGACCATAAACGTATGTGTTTATTTCCGGATTCTTCTATTCCATTGATCTATCTATATGCCAGTACCACACCACTGTCTGGGTTACTTCAGCTTTGTGGTAAGTTTTGAAATCGGGAAGTGAATCCACCAACTTTGTTCTTTTTTTTAAAAATTAATTAATTTTATTTTATTTGCTTTATTTTTGGCTGTGTTGGGTCTTCGTTGCTGCATGCGGGCTTTTCTCTGGTTACGGCAAGCGGGGGCTACTCTTCTTTGTGGTGCGCAGGCTTCTCATTGTGGTGGCTTCTCTTGTTGGGAGCACGGGCTCTAGGCACGCGGACTTCAGTAGTTGTGGCACGTGGGCTCTAGAGTGCAGGCTCAGTAATTGTGCCGCACAGGCTTAGTTGCTCCGTGGCATGTGGGGTCTTCCCGGACCAGGGCTCGAGCCTGTATCTCCTGCATTGGCAGGCGGATTCTTAACCACTGCGCCACCAGGGAAGCCCCCAACTTTGTTCTTTTAAAAGATCATTTTGGGGACTTCCCTGGTGGTCCAGTGGTAAAGAATCCGCCTCCCAGTGCAGGGGATGTGGGTTCAATCCCTGGTCGGGGAACTAAGATTCCACATGCTGCGGGGCAACTAAGCCCCCATGCCACAACTACTGAGCCTGCGTGCCTCAACTAAAGAGCCTGCATGCTGCAAACTACAGAGCCCATGCACTCTGGAGCCCACGCACCACAACTAGAGAGAGAAAACCTGCACGCCACAACTAGAATGTAGCCTGGTGGAAGGAAAGATTCCGCATGCCGCGACGAAGATCCCGCGTGTTGCAACTAAGACCTGACGGAGCCAAAAAAAAGATCATTTTGACTATTCTTAATCCATTGCATTTCTATATGAATTTTAGGATTTGCTAATCAATTTCTGCAAAAAGTCCGGGTGGAATTTTGATAAGAATTGCACTGAATCTGTAGCTCAATTTGGGGAGTGTTGCGATCCCCTTAACAATATTAAGTCTTCTAATATATGAACATAGAATGTCTTTCAATTTATTTAGATTTTTTAAAACAATGTTTTGTAGTTTTCAGCGTAAGCATAATGCTTTTGAGATTCCTTCATGTTACTGCATGTATCAGCAGTTTGTTCCTTTTCATTGCTGAGTACTATTCCATTGTATGGATAGAGCACAGTTTGTTTATCTGTTAACCAGTTAATGGATATTTGAGTTAATTCTATTTTTGGCAGTTACGAATAAAGCTGTAAAAGATACTTGCATACAGGTTTTCATTTCATTTGGGTAAGTACCTAGAAATGGAGTTACTAGTTGTACATGAGTGTGTGTTTACCTTTATAAGAAACTGCCAAACCGTTTTCCAAAGTGGTTGTACTATTTTGCATTCCCACTGGCAATAAATGAGAGTTCCAGTTGCTCCACATCCTGAGCAACACTTGGTATTATTAGTCGTTTTTTTTTAAAAAAAACTATTTTGATAGTGTAGTGGTATTTCATTGAAATTTTCATTTGCATTTCTCTAATGACATATGCTATGGGACATAAAATTCATGAAATCCTAGACTTTGGGAGTCACAATAAACATGAAAGAGTTCATTACTGGTTTTTATGCAGTGTTCTTCAGACATATCTCATGGGCTGTCTGAGGCTGGGGGAGTTAGGGGACTGAGGAGCATTCTGATTGGGTGTGGATCTGAGTTCCCTGACCAGAAGAGCTCTACTTTTATCATTTTTTATATTGAATTTCCATGTAACACGTCACTAGAAAAAAGATACCTCTGTGAAAAAAATAATGTTTGAAAGCTAATGAACTCACTCTCTTTTTTAGAGGACAAAACTGAGACCAAGAGAGGTAAATTGACTTAAGCTCATATAGTTAGTTTGGAGTAGGCTCATAATCCAGTGATCTTTATTCTACATTATATTATCTTGTCATAAATAAAATTCTAGTATTTGTTGGCCCATGGAAGAATTATGATAAAAAGCATCATCAAGATTTATTAAAATCATAAGTATTTAAAAAAACAAGTTTCTGTTATGCTGAAAAATAGTACATAGAAACTAAGTCATCTTTCATGAGTTAGTTGCACTAAGGAAGTGTTTTTTTTTCTTTAGGAAACCAGTTTCTAGTACAAAACCTTTTAAAATTATGTGCTTGGTTTCTAAGTGGTGTAGAAAATGTGGCACTACTGTCAGAGGTTACAAATGACAGTACATTATGGAAATAGGTGACGGAACAAGCAGGGATTTGCCTTGGGGAAACAGACATTATATTTTCTTATCAGTTTTGACAAACACCGGCAGTGGCTCATCAATGTTGAAAGGGTAAAATTGAATTCATTAGGCGCAATCATAATGGTTAGAATAAGTTATATTTTATAAGAAGCATTCAGTTCTGAAATCCTTCCTTTATTGAGGTTTTTCTAGAAATTACTAGAGTGTGAAAGCAATTCTCTATTGATAGTTCTGAGATTGGCTGCAGCACTGATGAGTAAGCAGTGCATGGTTAGATTGAGCAGAATTTTATTAGAATGCCTTTGGTGGATTTGAGTAGAAGTTTTATTTAATAATGGTATTGTGAAAGGTGCATCATATTTGGATTCAGAAAACTTAAAGTCAAATCTTAGTTCTGCTTCATACTACCTCTGTGACCTTGAATGAGTCACTTCTGTGACTTTTTCATTTTTTTAAAAAATTCAATTAGAAAGGATGACAGTGATATCTGCCCAGGCTACTTCCCAGAGTCATATGAGGAGAGAAAAAAATAAGAAAAACATATAAGGTACTTTGTAAATTTTAAAGTATTGCTCAGCTATAGTATTATTATAAATAATTTTTAGAATTGTGATATACAAGGTTTTTAAAGTGGTTTTTCTTCCTGATATTTGGCCACAATTTACTTGCATTCTTTTTTTTAAATTGAAGTATAGTTGTTTTATAATGTGTTTCAGATGTACAGCAGAGTGATTCAGTTTCATATATATCTATTCTTTTTCAGATTCTTTTGCTTACAGGTTATTATAAGATATCGAATGTAGTGCTCTGTGCTATACAGGAGGTCCTTGTTTACCTATTTTATATATAGTAGTATGTATCTGTTAATCTCAAACTCCTAACTTATCCCGCCACCCCCCTTCCCCTTTGGTAACCATAAGTTTGTTTTCTATGACTGTGAATCTATTTCTATTTTGTAAATAAGTTCATTTGTGTCATTTTTAAAGGTTCTACATATAAATGATAACATATGATATTTGTCTTTCTCTAACTTCACTTAGTATGATAATCTCTAGGTCCATCCATGTTGCTGCATTATTTCATTCTTTTTTATGACTGAGTAATATTCCATTGTATATATGTACCACATCTTTATCCATTCATCTGTCCATGGACATTTAGGTTGCTTCCATGTCTTGGCTATTGTAAATAGTGCTATTATGAACATATGGGTGCGTGTATCTTTTCAAATCAGAGTTTTCGTCTTTTCCAGATATATGCCCAGGAGTAGGATTGCTGGATCATATGGTAGCTCTATTTTTAGTTTTTAAAGGAACCTCCATAATGTTTTCCATAGTTTCTGCACCAATTTACATTCCCACCAACAGTGTAAGAGGGTTCCCTTTTCTCCACACCTTCTCCAGCATTTATTATTTGTAGACTTTTTAATGATGGTCATTCTGATTGGTGTGAGGGGTTACCTCACTGTAGTTTTGATTTGCATTTCTCTAATAATCAGTGATGTTGAATATCTTTTCATGTGCCTGTTGGCCATTTGTATGTCTTCTTTGGAGAAATGTCTATTTAGGTCTTCTGCCCATTTTTGGATTGGGTTGTTGTTGGTTATTTTGTTTTTTGTTTTGATATTATGCTGTATGAGCTGTTTGTATGTTTTGGAAATTAATCCCTTGTTGGTCACATCATTCACAAATATTTTCTCCTGTTCCATAGGTTGTCTTTTCATTTTGTTTATGGTTTCCTTTGCTGTGCAAAAGCTTTTAAGTTTAAGTAGGCCCCATTTGTTTATAATTTGCACTCTTTTTGCCTCTGTCACATGTCTCTAGTTTCTGGGGGAAGTTCTGCTCTGTCCTTAGTCGTCTTCTTTCTCTTTCAAATAGGTGACCCTTTCTCACTGCTGTCTATTAGAAAAGATGACTGTGTTAGTTTTTTCTTAAGGACAAGATGAGTTGTTTTTTTTTTAATTTTTTACAGATATTTAGCTTAAGAAGCCTGGCTGAAATATTAAAGCTATAAACTGCATGTAGGTTTTCTTATTTGGTATTGAATTTCCCTTCCTCATGGTTGTAGAGTTTCTTGTACTACTGCCTTTTCTCTGGGCTCTCCGCTTCCTTTAGGTGTGTTTGACACCTAATATACTTTTGCCTTGGTCATGCCCATTTGTTGGTTTGTAATGGAATTCATGATACCTTATCAAGATTTAGTTTGTGGAGATGAATGGTGGAATCATATATCTCAACTCCCCCAATACTGACAAAAAGGATTTCATTTGCTGATCTGACTCCTGTGTCTTAGATGGAGTTAAGGGTCTTTGTCAGTCTTCAGAAACCGTAGACACTGGAAACAACTTTCTTCTGTGTTGGTGAAATGGAAGTATTTTCCGTTTCTGATATCTGAAGCTGATGAAGTTGTAAATTGTAGTGTTGTTTCTTTTTCTTCCTGGTTAAGAGAACAGAATTTTACCAGAGGGTTTTCAAAGTCATGTTGAGTGGCCACTGTCTGTCTTATTTCTTTTTATTCAAGTTAATTTTTAAAAAGTTGTATATTTTAAATATTACTGATACAAATGAATATCTTGGAGAACAGTCATATCTGGCATGAAATACTGTTTCATTGTTAGGAGATTTATTTATGATTTTTGTTAGGCTTGCCTTCATCATTTGGAGTAATATTTTTAAAGTAACAAAACATTTCATTTTTTAAAATTAGAGGCTAGTTTTTAAAAAGTCACTGAATTTAATTCTGAATTAAAGCAAAGGAATAGAAATACTAGTGTGTTCATGGTTTATTTAGAGTTACTACTGGGTTACGTTATACTTTGTATTTTAGAAAACACCATTTGTGTACTTCAATAAAAAGGATATATAGGTTACAAGTTTGAGATTAACAGATACACACTACTATATTTAAAATAGATAAACCAAAAGGACCTACTTTATAGTACAGGGAACTATATTCAATATCTTGTAAAAAGCTATAATGGAAAAGAGTTTGAGAAAGTATAGATGTACATGAAACTGAATCACTTTGCTGTATACCTGAAACTAACACAACATTGTAAATCAACTATATTTCAGTAAAAAGAAAAATTATATATAGGGATACTGTGTTAAAAGGCAACAGATAGTCATTTAAGGAATATTCTTTTCAGTGATGATGTTCTAGGGTTATTTTGTTCATGACAGTCTTTCCTGAGGGTTGGGAAAACAGAGCCTGGGATGGAGTAGATGAAGGTGCCTGTGCCAGTTGAATTCCTCATTGAGAATTCAAAGGTTGGCATATGCTGTAATCATTCATATGTAGCGGAAAATCATATCTTGGCCTAGAGAAATCTAATTTCTAAAAATACTACAGGGCCAGCATTTTCAGTGTGCATTATTGTATGTTCCATAGTATATTAAAAACAAAAATGCTGGGTCCCTAAATACAGCCTTGCAATTATAACCAAAAGCTTACAGTGTTGAATACTAAGTAGATCAGAGAAATTCATAACCAGCAAAATCGGGCAGTTTGAACAGCTTGATCAGTAATTTGGCTGCCAGTAGAATGACTTCTCTAAAATATCACTTATCAGACTTAATTATGGCGGGAATTATAATGCAGCTTTCATATTTTTCACTCATGTATACATTAAATTGTATTCTAAAAGTGCCACAATTTTGTGATAACAGTGTATTTTGTGTTTAGATGTTTTACACAAAAAATGTGCATTAACGTATTTTAAGAAGAGCAGGTTCTTCTGCTTAGGGCTATAGGGCATCTTTGTGGGCTCTTAAACATTTCTGATTGTAGGCATGTATCTCCTGACCAAGCTGTGAGTACTGTAGATTTTAATAGTTGTGTATGTGTGTTTTTAACATAGCAACATAAATAGAATATATCAATTAAAGCATTATCAGCTAGAGTAATATAGGTATATCTTGAGTCACAGAATAGATGACTTTCTAAAAAAACTGATTGTAAATGGAAGCGTTTTTAAATGAACTATTCATGAAAATCTGTAGCAAATCCTGTTGTTAAATGAAAAATCATATGTAAAGTAATACATAACTCAACCTAGTTTTCATGGTAAAGGTGTGTATAACCAGCTAGGTAAGATGACTCTTTCTGGAATAGCAGACAAAAGCCAGTGGTTTATCTAAGGGCATAAGCTCCATCAGAAGTTGCTGACAGGGGTCAAAGACAGCCTGCTTTGTTTGCAAGAGGTCCTGGGCCTCAAAATGCTTTGGGGGCCAAAAAGAGACTGACAGTAAATGTAAGGACTCTCAACTCTACTGAAAGGGAAAAATCTTGGGAAAATGGAGATTTATTTCCATGTTTAAAGAGACAGCTGAGAACAATTAGGTAGTCTTAAAAAATGGTGGGAAAAGCAAGTTTTGGGAAATCTGTATTTGAGAAGAAAACCTTCAAAAGTAATATTTAAAAATCAGAAGGGAAAATTTATACACTAATCCTGTATTCTCTCCAGGCATAAAAGGGCCTGTAGCTGCTATATACAAGGCAATAGGCAAAAGACTGAATATTATATTCCACCTCTGCGTGTGTTTCAGTAATGATAGTATTTTTTTTCTATAACATGAAAGGAGTATTAGTACTATATATAAATAGGGAAATAGCTATAGTTACCATATTTTTAAAAAGTATATTCAGGGCTTCACTGGTGGCGCAGTGGTTGAGAGTCCGCCTGCCGATGCAGGGGACACGGGTTTGTGCCCCGGTCCGGGAAGATTCCATATGCCGCGGAGCGGCTGGGCCCGTGAGCCATGGCCGCTGAGCCTGCGCGTCTGGAGCCTGTGCTCCGCAACGGGAGAGGCCGCAGCAGTGAGAGGACCGCGTACCACAAAAAAAAAAAAGTATATTCAGATAGTCTAAATTTGGTATTATCAGAAATTATATACAAATAGTTACCATATTTTTGGCTACAAAAATTCCACATTTTGTCATTGTGTTGTATTGGAACTCACATATTTTGATGAGTTGTCTCAAGCAAGGGTCTCCAGAAATCTGCTGCTGTCAAGTAAACCCCGATAAAATCTGACACAGCAGGTCCTGGAGTGGCTTCATATTACACCTACATTTACTTGGAGGAGATGTGTGCTTGAATATTTTCAGGATTACTGTTCTCAGCAGCTCTCTGCCAGCCCCTTTCCCTCCTTTCAACTCTATTTTCTTAGGAACTTCATTTCTCTCAACTCCGCCTTCTACATGATGATCTTAGGTCTCAGGGATTTTTTAAAAAAGGGGTCTTTTCTACTTAAAATATTTTTGGGGGATTCCAGTTCCAAAGGAATCATTTGGTTAAAGGTAATTTTCCTGTAGGGTCTGGAGGAATGGAGGAGAATCTAAGGGACCATTTTATATTTTCTTTTTGTAATTTAATTTTATTTTAATTTTATTTTTTTTGTGGTACGCGGGCCTCTCACTGCCGCGGCCTCTCCCGTTGCGGAGCACAGGCTCCGGACGCACAGGCTCAGTGGCCATGGCTCACGGGACCAGCCGCTCCGCGGCATATGGAATCTTCCCGGACCGGGGCACAAACCCGTGTCCCCTGCATCGGCAGGCGGACTCTCAACCACTGCGCCACCAGGGAAGCCCCATTTTATATTTTCTTGATAGAAGACAAAGGATGTAGAGTGTCCTGAAGGAGTACATGCAAGGTGAGTATAAGAAATGATTAAAGCCTTTCAGGAAGCCTGGAGTAATTGAAGTTGAAGAGAGTAAGTTCAAGTGTAACACAGAAGTAAGTGGTTTATTAGGTACATATGTTTTATACTTGTCAATTTCTATTGAATAAAGTGAAAGCTGCCTCATCCAGGGCTCATGCATTTTCCACGTGAGTTCTCTGGCCATGATTACATGGAAGCACAGGAGAGATCAAATAGAGCAATTTGAAGTAGTAAGTGATAGGGAGGAGTAGCCTAGGAGATCCTGAAATGGTATCGATCAAGGAACAACAGGGAGAGGAGAAACCTTTGAAGTAAAGGAGGCCTGTAGCAGCAGGTGAGTGTATGATGGAGTAGCACTTATTTAGTCGGCTTGGCAGAAGAGGAACTAGGGCATTAAGATCAGCACCTAGGAGGGAATCAGAAAAAGGGTGGGTAGAGGTGGAGTAAATGTAAAATCTGGATTATCAGACATGAACTATCTTGGGGAAATCAGTCAATTCCAGTTCTTTGCATTGTCCCAGCCTCTAAATATAATTGCACCTACAATTTGAACTCTTAACTCCCATATACATTTAAATTGATTCCTGGATTCTGATTGGGCAGTAAAGATACAGTTTATGCTCACTTTCAAATAGTGGAGCTGTTTTAAAAAAACAGGTTTTACACCAAATTAACTGTTCTTGTCATTACTATTATAATTTCCGTTGTGTTGGCCACCAAAAATAAAACTGGCTCTAACACACAAAAATCAAACACAAGAATTCTGAAATTCCTTTTAATTTGGCAGTGAGCAAGTCTGTATGCATGTGATTTTTCCCACTAGTCCTTGTGAGAACTTAATCAAATGAGTGATCTTCTATGTGTGAAAGAACTTTAAACTCAGAAGGATCCTCATACACAGTGTGGACTTCAAAGTTTTAGAGATTAAAAAAAAAGATATTAATTGCATTATAACATTAATTTCCTCTTAATTGAGAAATCACTCAGCATGAGACTTATGTTTAAACAGCTGTATAAACTAAGTCATGGTCAATTCTGTTCAGTGCATTCATTCTCTTGCTGCAAGAGGTGTGCTTTCTCAGTGCAAACAATTTAATTTATTCTAACAGTTGTCCTAGTAGTTAAGTAAATTATTCCCCCTTTTTAATGAAGAGTTGCTTATCTATTATTGATTGGCAATTGAGTTTCTAGTCACTTTACTTGATTAGAAGATTGAACTGTTAATTGGTATTAGCATCAGATTTCTTAGAACAGAGGATAAATAGGATCAGTGTTCTGCTTTGTTGAACATGGACTTTCAGTGACTTAACTACAAATTTGAAGTTAAATTTTATTAGTACTATGCCTCATTAAAGTGCTTAGAATGCCTCAGAGAGAGGGGACTTGGAATGGATATCATTGTCACCCATAAAATACTCAATAAATATCTCTTATATGCTAGGCACTAGGCCAAGTACAGAGGATGAAGAATGAAGAAGAAAGTCAGGGCCACGAGGATCCAGGTGTCTGGGGAAGAGAGCATTGTTGCTGTACGCTCCTTCTTGGACCATTGTCAGTAATGCAGATACTCTTCTCTGCTGAGCATTTTTCTTAATCCAGTGCACCTAGGCAGTCCATACCAGTTGCTTGGCAGTGAAACCTGTCGGCCCGTTTGTCTACTTATTATTATATTGAAAAGTCCAATTGGTAAAGACAGATTTATTAGGAAAAAATTACAAATTAAGGAGTTAGTTGGATTGAAAAATGCTGAAAGATATTAAACCTTTGGTCTTTGCTTCAGTTGGAATGATTCATTGACTTTCAGAAATATCTGAGTTTAGATAAAAGCAAACTCAGAAGGCAATTTCTCACTTTGGAAAAACTTTAATTTCTAAATTAGCAGTAATAGGAATCACTAGAAGAAATTAGAAATATTTGTTTAATCTTTGCATGGTGAGAGATTTCTAAGCGTAAAGATAATGGAAGAAATAAAAAAGAAAGCAATCAGGGCTTCCCTGGTGGCGCAGTGGTAGAGAGTCCGCCTGCTGATGCAGGGTACACGGGTTCGTGCCCCGGTCCGGGAGGATCCACATGCCACGGAGCGGCTGGGCCCGTGAGCCATGGCTGCTGAGCCTGTGCGTCCGGAGCCTGTGCTTCGCAATGGGAGAGGCCACAACAGTGAGAGGCCCGCGTAGTGCAAAGAAAAAAAAAAAAGAAAGAGATCAAAAGATATATCACATGAAAATTAAAAATTTCTTCATGTCAGAGACATCAGAAACAAAAGCTAAAAGGTAAGCAAAAATTCAGGAGAAAACTTTGTAGCTAATATGGTAAAAGATTTATATCCTTAGTAATAATAATAAAAACTCCACATATAAACACTAAAAAATAACCCAATAGCTCAATGGGGAAAATGCCACAAAGTGGACAGTGCAGTTGGGAATTACAGTTGGCTAATAAACATGTGAAAAATGTTTACTTCACCTTCATTCATAAGCAAGAAACTATAAATTAAAATGAGATGCCAGGTATTATGATTTAAGTTAGCAAAAACTAAAAAATAATTCTCAATTATGGTAAGAATACACTGAGTAAAAGTTTAAATTGGTGCAGTCTTTTTTGAAAAGATTGGCAAGTTTATTCCTAGGTCACTCTCCCAAGGAAATGATTAATAATACAGGAAAATAATATTTATACTAAGGTGTTCATTAGAACATTATTTATAAGAGTGAAAAAATTAAACTTATATATAAAATAGAAGAATGGTTAAGTAAATTATGGTATGTCAGAAGATAGAATAATAGAGTTAATCATGTATACAAGGATCTGATAATTTGAAAGATAATTTTATAAAAATTTAAATGTGTATTATAATCTGAACTATAGAAAAATATCAAAAGATACACTAATTTCCTGTGACTGCTGTTGTTACCACAAACTTGGTGGTTTAAAACAACAAGCATTTATTCTCTCATAGTTCTGGAGGCCAGAGGTCCAAAATTAGTATCACTGGGCTGAAATCAAGGTGTTGACAAGGCTGTATCTCCCTCCAGAGGCTCTAGGGGAGAATCTGTTCCTTGCCTCTGCCAGCTTCTCGAGGCTGCAGGCATTCCTTAGCTTGTGGCTGCATCACTACAGTCTCAGTTACGCTGCCTTCTCTTCTGTGTGTAACCTCTCTTGCCTCTGTTGTATAAAGACACTTGTGATTGCATTTAGGGCCCACCTGGATAATTCAAAATGATCTCCTGAATTTAATTTAACTTAATCAATCTTATAAAGACCTTTTCCAAATAAAGTAACATTTTCAGGGATTAGAAATGATATCTTTGGGGGCAATTATTCAGCCTATTACAGAAGGTTATACATCAAAATTTTGATGGTTATTATCTCTGGGTGTTGTGATTATGGAGGATTTAAATTTTATATCTTATATCCTTGTCTTCCAGGAAGACTCAGGGAAGTAATATTAACTCCATGAGCTTCTCTCAAACTGTATCAGATATGATTTAAACCTTTTTGAAATCTTTGACTATCAGGTCACTCTGCTTGGAGGTTCAGAAGGGATTTAAAACATTAGAAATATGACTTTTTTCCCCTTCAGTTTTATGATGGTTATTTGATTTAGAAGTTGTACCCTATCAGGACAGATAAACAGAACTCCATTATTATTTGTCCTCCTATGGATTGCTTTTCAAAGACTTTTAACCACTAAACTATATTTACTAATAATTAAATTTTCCCATTTTAATTAATGAAGGACATATATACATGCCAACTAGACTTTCTGATCATTATGAATAGCCAAATACAAAGAAATCTTGAGTCAATATAGAATTTTCACTGGGCTATTTGAAATATTGAAAATACCTCATAGATTATCACTATTATTCTCTTTACTGGTAGTGGCTTTAATGGACATCTTTATTCCTAAATGTTCTGAGAACTCTGGGTTGGGAGCACCCTTAGAATTTATTTCTTAAAATATTTTAAATAACTATTTTAAGTTATTCTTCTCTTAGGGAAGTGTAGTATGACTATAATCTACAAAATTAATCATTGAATCAAAAGTTAAACTTGTAAATTCCTCCATCATCTTTGATAAAACCATCTCTGCTTTTGTCAGTGTCCTTTAACTTTTGGACATCGTTCAGAATTTGTTTTTATATTATTAGCTACCCCAATCTACCTTTCATCTTCAACTCACTTTCTACTTTGCTTAAACTGTCTTCTAACTTTAGAAAGAAGCAAGTGTTCCATTTCATTTTGATGGACAGATAGCAATGTGGTGAAATTTTAAGAAGTAAAGACAAGAAAGCTTAGCTGTGTTTATAACTGTAGATGCAAATAAGATCTCATCCGTTCATTTCTGCTCAAATTTGGTAGTTCTTGAAGTATCTTTATTCATTTCCAGAGCCATGCTGGAGTTGGGTACCCCAGGTTGCTGGAAGGTTGAAATTATTCCCATCCGGCTGAAGATTTCTATCACTAACATTGCTGCAGTTGCTACTATTATGAAACCCTGTTATTCTCTACTCCTTTGAATTCCCCAAGTTCTTTCTTTAAGAAGTAAAGAAAATGAGGGGGAACTTGAATATTAGGTTTGAGACTATATAAAAAATGGTTAGCTTGTGGGGTAGAGAGTGGATTTCAATTCCTTAGTTTACTTTGTTTTGTTAAAGGTCAAGGTGGCCTTTGATAAGTCACATATAACAAATATAAAACAAAATATAGCAAATACGTGTTACATTTTACAGTAGAATTGTAACATGGCAGGAAGATTTCCTGCCTCAAGTAGTAAGTGTGATATAACCAAGTTCAAGATCTCATTTCTGTGGTTTATTGAATGCTGCTGTATCTAGCTTTCCCTGATTTTATACATATTGGATAATATCTCCATAATTTATCCAGAATAGTATTATTTCACCAATACTAGTTATTTTAAGTGAAATAAATTGACTTTCCTTAGTATGGGTATAAATATGTACCCTGATTACCTGGGGATTTTAATTTTATTATTTTTAACCTTAAATTACATTTAATTATGATCAATGTCTTTGACTGGAATCCATGTGCTTGGGAAATATGCTTGCAAAATGACCACAAAATAATAGGGTTAAGCAAATCTATAATTTTGAAAATCTCAAAAAGCATTCCAAGACATATTAGAATCTTGACAAGGATGCTTATTTTTAGTATGACCAGAGGGAAGTAGAAGTGGAGAGGTCAGCATTTATGTCCAAACCGCATCAGCAGAATTAGGGTTAGAATTCTTTGTTTCACATAGAAGTGTTAAGATTTTTTTTTCTGAGCCAATATTTCTTCTACATATTGAAACGTACATTAACTGTATCTGTTTCAATACTTAGGGGTCAAATGGATTGTAACAGCCTTAGGCCATATGTTCATAAACTTGAGAGTCATGAAAATAGATTAGGAGAATGATTTTTCTCCTATAGGATGAATTACCACAAGATGAAAACAGCCTTGGAATTGCTGTCGAGTTAGGAACCTAGTTAATTTAAGAGAGAAGGTGTTACTGAAGTAGCATTCTGCTTTTTATTGCATCCTGCTATAATGATACTGCTAGGCATAGGAGAAACAAAAATGTACATATATATATTTGTTGAATTTTTTCCCCTGAAGAATTTTTCTTATAATTTTCTTGGAAATTGGGAGGGATGCTGTCTTTATTTTCATAAACGCGCCAAAAGGAGATATTTGAAGAAAAATATATACATCTGAGCATATATCAGTTTTAAAAATAAAACGTTTTATGCTAGAGAAAATACCATACTTCCTCTGTTTTGTCCTAAGATTCCAGCCATTTAAGCTTCCAGAAGGTAGGGTATAACTATTTTGATAAATTTCTATGTTTCAAAAAAGGTTGCTGTAGGAGAGAGCTCAGATATCCATCAACTGGTGAATGGATAACCAAACTGTGGAACAGCCATAAAATGGAATAGTACTCAGCAATAGAAAGGAACAAACCATTGATTTATGCAACAACATGATGAATTTCAAACGCGTTTTGCTAAGTAATAGAAGCCAGACACGAAAGGTTTTGGACTATATAATTCTATGATACGACATTCTGGAAAAAGCAAAAATATAGGGACAGAAATCACATCAGTGATTATCAGGGGCTGGGGTCTGGGAGAAGGGATTGACTAAAAACGTACAAGGCAGCTTTTCTAGATGGTGGAAACATTCTGTATGTTCATTGTGATAGTGGTTATATGATTGTAACATTTGTCAAAGCACATTACTTAAAAAAGGTGAATTTTACTTTTTGTAAATTGTACTCCACTAAATCTGACCAAAAAAGTGTAAGGTATACTGAGAGGGTCCTCAACAAATATTAATTTACGGGAATTAGATTAATATCTGCTACCTGCCAGCCATTAGCCCATTGTATCAAAGTTCTTACTTGCAAGCAACAGAACTGACTTTGGCTGATTTTAACAGAAGAGAAATTTATTGATAAGACATTACACAGCTCAGAAAACTTATAGGGAGGATACAAAGCAGGTTTGGAAAATGGACAACAGCAAGGGAAGCTAGAGAGCACCCAGAACCAAGAATAACACTGTAGAGCCTGTCTGGAAAAGACACTGCTGTCTCTGTCTCTGATGCCACAACTTGCCCCACTGTCACCAAGGATACTGGAAACTAGGTACCAGTGTCACATTCCTGCCATTTCTGCCCCTGTACACTTGATATTGGTGCTGCAACTGTCTTAGCTGCCTGTGTCTGCCACCAGCATGTATTCTCTTTGGTCCGTCCTTCTTCACTGTCACAGCTTCAGAGTCAAGGTCCAGGGTAGAAGTGTTTGGTTGGCCAAGCCAGAGTCATATGCTGTATTCCAGCTGCAAGGAAGGCTAGGAAAGTGAGTGTCTGATGTTTTCAGTTTCTACAGTATCTCCCACCAAGACCCAGAAAGTTAGAAGGCAGTTATGCTGGGCAGAAAAATCCATTATTTCTATGCATCCATCAAAATATGAACTAAATTTTAAACTTTACTTTCTGTAGCCCTTATCCTGCTAGTGAATAGGCTTGCATTCTGTTAATTTTTATTATTGTATGATGCTGTTTATGATTGTCACAGTCGAGTTTCATATATGATCTTTGATCTTTAGGCTAATTTTTGAAAGACTTTTCTTTTTTTCTTAGAGCAGTTTTAGATTTATAGCAAAATTGAGAGGAAGGTAGAGGGATTTCCCATACACATGCATACCTTTCTCCATTATTAAGGCTGCTTTTTTTCTTTTAAAATTTTATTTATTGAGGCAACATTGGTTTGTAATATTATATTTCAACACTACAGCGTGCCTACCACCAAAAGTTTAGTTTCCATCTGTCACCATACTGTTGATCCCCTTTACCCATTTCTCTCACCTCCTCACCTCCCTTCCCCTCTGGTAACCAATACTCTGTTCTCTGTATCTATGTGTTTGTTTTGGTTTGTTCACTTATTTTCATTTATTTGTTTGTTTTTTATATTCCATGTACAAGTGAAATCACATATTTGTATTTTTCCATCTGATTTCTCTCAGCATAATACCCTCAAACTTTATTCATATTGTCACAAGTGGCAAGATTTTATCTTTTTTATGGCTGAGTAGTATTCTATTGTATATATATACCACATCTTTATTTTATTTTATTTTTTAACATCTTTATTGGAGTAAAATTGCTTTACAATGGTGTGTTAGTTTCTGCTTTATAACAAAGTGAATCAGTTATACATATGTTCCCATATCTCTTCCCTCTTGCATCTCCCTCCCTCCTACCCTCCCTATCCCACCCCTCTAGGTGGTCACAAAGCACCGAGGTGATCTCCCTGTGCTATGCGGCTGCTTCCCACTAGCTATCTATTTTATGTTTGGTAGTGTATATATGTCCATGCCACTCTCTCACTTTGTCCCAGCTTACCCTTCCCCCTCCCCATATCCTCAAGTCCATTCTCTAGTAGGTCTGCATCTTTATTCCCGTCTTGCCCCTAGGTTCTTCATGACCTTTTTTTTTTTTAGATTCCATATATATGTGTTAGCATATGGTATTTGTTTTTCTCTTTCTGACTTATTTCACTCTGTATGACAGTCTCTAGGTCCATCCACCTCACTACAAATAACTGTTTTGTTCCTTTTTATGGCTGAGTAATATTCCATTGATATATACCACATCTTATTTATCCATCATAAATGGATAAATTTATCCATTCATATGGTTGTTTCCATATCTTGGCTATTGTAAATAATGCTGCCATGAACATAGGGGTGCATATTTTTGAATATTTTTTTGTATTCTTCAGATAAATATCCAGAAGTGGAATAGCTGGGTCATATGGTAGTTCTGTTCTTAATGTTTTGTGGAGTCTCCATATTGTTTTCCATAGTGGCTACTTCAGTTTACATTCCCACCAACAGTGCATGAAGGGACATTCCCTTTTCTCCACATCCTCACCAGCACTTATTTCTTGCTTTTTCAATAATGTAGGCTGATTTTAGTTTAAAGGATAATTCTGAATCTGCAAAGAATGACCAATAATATGTGCTTCAAACATGATGAGTAGTCAGTAAATGTTGTTAAACAAATCCATAAAAGTTAGAAAAAGTATATTTTTCTATAACCAAAAAAGCGTGCTTAAAGATACAAAAATAATCAGTACACAAAGAGAGTGTACCGTGATCAAGTGCTGGAATCTCAGGCTAGATCATCATTTGGAAGTGTATTAGTAGACTATTATATCAGACGATGAAATGAGAAAAATCTTGGATTTGTCTTCTCGCAATCTGCTAAGATGACCACCACATACATGTACTAGTAAGGAAGGATGTTCTGGGAAACCAAAGAAAACATGATGGGGGTGGGTAGACATTGTGTGGAAGGAAGTGAGGCTGTAGAAATGAAAGGTGGAGAGGATAGTGAGGAGCAGGAGATAGAGAAGCCTCTTGTCTTGCTTTCCTAAGAGACGGTGCCCATGTTAAGGAGCAGCATAAAATGGAGCATGCAGATTTGAAAGACTTCTTGCTGGAGGAAAGGCAGAGATAGAGAATGTGGGGTTAAAAATGGATAATGATGTCTGTCGACATTTAATTTGGCTCTTATGACGTGAAGTGGAGGCACTTGACTAGGCAACCTTCAGGGCCTCTAATCAGCTGCACATTCACCCCATGCAACAAGAGAAGAGGCCTTGTGAAAAATCTTAGCACAGTGGAGAGGAGAGGGAGACAGCAGCTTTTGACCCTAACGTGAGACCCTGCAAAAGTTCTGTTCATGAGACATTCACTTTCTTCTCTTTCAGATCTGGTTAAGAATGAACACTTGGACGTTTCACTTCATGTGGATTTAGTTAGCATCTTGGCAATCTTACTTTTTTTCTGAACAGTGTGTTTGTTGTTAGTTTCATGATGTTGGTCGTGTTTGTGCTTTGTAACTTATTGCTGTTTTCCCATATACAAATAGATCATTTATGTACTTTCTGAGGTCTTACCTTAATCCTGACTTTCTAAATGTTCTTAAATGTCCCAGATATATATCAGCACACTTTGTTTACTAGCATTTATTTGCCTTTTAAAAAGTGAAATATAAAAGACATAATTTAGTTACCATACAATTCACCCTTTTGCAGAGTACAGTTCACTGGTTTTTAGAATATTCACAAAGTTGTGTGTCTATTTCCACTTTATATTTTTATTTTCACCACCCCCAAAAGAAACCTTTTACCTATTAGCAGTTACTCCCCATTCCCTCCTATCACCAGCTCCTGGCAACCACTTATCTACTTTCCATCTCTATGAGTTTGCGTGTTTGGGAAATTTCATACAAATGGAATCATGTAGTATGTGGCCTTTTGTGAATGACTTCTTTTACTAGCAAAATGTTTCCAAAGTTCACCTGCTTGTAGCCTGTATCAGTACTTCATTTCTTTAAAAAAAAATTGTGGTAAAACATAAAAAATACAAATTTTATCATATTAACAATTTTTAAGTGTACAGTTCTGTGGCATTAGGTACATTCACATTGTTGTACTTCATTCCTTTTTATTGCTGAATAATATTCCATTGTATGGATATACTACATCTTGTTCATCTACTCATCGTTTGGCAGACACTGGATCGTTTCCACTTTTTGGCTGTTATGTTCTGCTATGAACATTTGTGTACCAGAATTTACTTTCAATCTGAAATATTTCAATCATGGTGAAGAAGATTGAACTTTGGACTTGTATTTTAAGTGCATCTCTTAGACTGATGAGGTAATGTTAATGTATTCCTGGGCAATCACCTAACTTCTCTTGATCTGAGAGCAGGTGGTATTGTCCCCATTTTCTTTCTGGTTGTGTTTTTTTTTTTTGGCCGTGCCATGCGGCATGTGGGATCTTAGCTCCCCAACCAGGGATCGAACCTGTGCCCCCTGCAGTGGAAGTGCAGAGTCCTAACCACTGGACCACCAGGGAATTCCTGGAAGTTGGCTTTTAGAAAAGAGGGAAAGAAAGGAGGGATGCTTGGGCAGCTGTAGACTGAAGTTCGAAGTGAATCTTTGGGCTCCACACAGTTTCCTTCCTCTTTCTGTTGTCATCCCTTATTCTCTCATCGCCAGCGCTCTCTTGCCGCCTCATTACAAGAGTTCCATATGACCCAGCAATCTCACTACTGTGCATATACCCTGAGAAAACCATAATTCAAAAAGAGTCATGTACCAAAATGTTCATTGCAGCTCTATTTACAATAGCCTGGAGATGGAAACAACCTAAGTGCCCATCATCGGATGAATGGATAAAGAAGATGTGGCACATATATACAATGGACTATTACTCAGCCATAAAAAGAAACGAAATTGGGCTATTTGTAATGAGGTGGATAGACCTAGAGTCTGTCATACAGAGTGAAGTAAGTAAGAAAGAGAAAAACAAATACCGTATGCTAACACATATATATGGAATTTAAGAAAAAGAATGTCATGAAGAACCTAGGGGTAAGACAGGAATAAAGACACGGACCTACTAGAGAATGGACTTGAGGATATGGGGAGGGGGAAGGGTAAGCTGTGACAAAGTGAGAGAGTGGTATGGACATATATATACTATCAAACGTAAAATAGATAGCTAGTGGGAAGTAGCCGCATAGCACAGGGAGATCACCTCGGTGCTTTGTGACCACCTAGAGGGGTGGGATAGGGAGGGTGGGAGGGAGCGAGACGCAAGAGGGAAGAGATATGGGAACATATGTACATATATGACTGATTCACTTTGTTATAAAGCAGAAACTAACACACCATTGTAAAGCAACTATACTCCAATAAAGATGTAAAAAAAAAAAGAGTTCCCACTGCTCCTCCTCTTCCTCACTTTCCCTCGAAACTCTCCTCCAGTATGATTAATTGTCAGCTTCTTTCAACCACCTAAGTGACCAATAAACTCATTTTGCTTAGTTTGTTTGCTTTTGGTGGCAGGAGGTGTGTGTATATGTGTTTATTTGTTAACTTAAATGAAGGTGTAAATGATGGAAATGCTTTGTAATCTAAGGGAGAGATTTTGAGGCAGGACAGGTTTTCTTCATTCATACCACTCAACCTATTGCACCTATTTACTAAAAAAAGACACTTCAAGTAGGGAAGGAAAAGAGGAGTCTGAGGTTCTTATAACCCTTTAAGAAAGTGTCTCTACCTAAAAATCCCAGGAAGGAATGGTAGAATGTGAGGCTCCTAAAGGTGACAGACAGTTCATTACAAATTCACAGAAAGCAGTCTCTCAGCTGAATCCCATTTCCAGAGAAAATAATCATTGTAGTGGAGAGTGTGTAGAAGGAGGGGAAGGTATGGTGGAGTAGAGGGCAGTTTTGGAGTTTGGGACATTTAAATAGAAGCAGAACTAGTTAAGATCAGTCCCATCTCTGATGGAGAAAGAAGTTGATCACCGTATGCCATCCCAGTGCCTTCCTGGAAATTACCAGTGGTAGTAAGTTATACAATCACTTATTGTTTGCTTAATTACCATGCATCACAGCAATGATTATGCATTGTAAACTTATTGTGTTTTATTTTATTAGAAAACTGTACATAACCTTTTTAGCTAGGCATGTTGCTCAATTACTCTCAATAGAAAGCATTACTGGTGGGTAAGAGTATTGATATGCAGGTGAGACTCTGTGGTGCTCTTTAAGTCATATCATGTTTTTTGGCAATCATTTAACGAAGCAATGTGCTAGACCCTGAGGGTGTTACAGTGAAAGCCAAGGTCTTAGCCTAAACAGGCTTATGATTAGGTGGGTGAATATCAAATCACCACAATAAACTGTGCTAAGTATTCAGACAGGATACTTTGGGACACTTGGCTCAGCATGAGAGTGGTCAGGGTAGACTTTCTAGAGGAAGTAACAGTTGAACTGTCTTGAATAATAAGTAGGAGCTGTTTGGGCACAGAAATTGGGGGAGGGCTTCCCTGGTGGCACAGTGG
The DNA here is from genome assembly GCF_011762595.2 of Tursiops truncatus. Classification (NCBI taxonomy): domain Eukaryota; kingdom Metazoa; phylum Chordata; class Mammalia; order Artiodactyla; family Delphinidae; genus Tursiops; species Tursiops truncatus. Next base: position 86,797,727 of record NC_047035.1, on the reverse strand, counting down.
TTAAGAATCTGCCTGCCAATGCAGGGGACAGGGGTTAAAGCCCTGGTCCGGGAAGATCCCACATGCCGCGGAGCAACTAAGCCTGTGCACCACAACTACTGAGCCTGCGCTCTAGAGCCCGCGAGCCACAACTACTGAGCCTGCGTGCCACAACTACTGAAGCCCGTGGGCCTAGAGCCTGTGCTCTGCAACGAGAGAAGGCACCGCAATGAGAAGCCCACACACCACAACGAAGAGTAGCCCCCACTCGCGGCAACTAGAGAAAGCACAGGTGCAGCAACGAAGACCCAACGCAGCCAAAAATAAATTAAAATAATAGAAAAGAAAAGAAATTGGGGGAGCCATGGGACATTACAGGTAGAAGGAATAGCATGGGCACAGGTAGAGGCGTCTTTGCCTACATGTGTTGCCAACTCAGGAAGGGACCAATAAGCATCCAGGGGATGGTAAAGGAGATAAAAAACAATACATTTGATCCTGCTGACAAAGAGCACATGGTTTACTTACTAGAGATGTATTTATTCTTTTGTGCCACCAGGGTGTCCTTTAGCAAATTACCTGCCTCTTCCATTGTGCAATATGGTACGCTAGTGGCTTGATAAAATTAACACCCCCTCCACAAGTGAGCAATTTACTTTCTTCTTATAAAATCAGGGCTGGTAAATTGCTTTGTATTCTTTTAGCTGGTTATATAGGGTTTTTTTTTACAAGTTGTTTTTTTTTTTAAACAAAAATCCAAAGAGAATTTTATGGACAAAGAATCTTCAAACAAAATGCTTAGATATTCCTAGTTGTCATGAAAATGTGCTTAATTGGTGATGATGGATTTAATAGTTTGAAAAGCTCCATTCAAACTTAAATGTCCAACAATAGGGGACTGATTGAATAAATCATGATATATTCTCAGATACTATTTAGCCTTAAGTATGAAGTTATGGAAGAATATTATGACATAGATGCTCACCATGTTGCTGAATGTCCACGAGTGGTCTACAGATGGGTTAGTGAGTAACATGGTATCACTTTTCTAAAATGTGTATTAACTGGTAAGCTCCAGGCCTCAGTAGCCTGGAAGAATGAAACAGGTCCTTTTTATGTTCTCCCAATGATAATAACCCATCTTGCCCTTTCCTTCTTGCCAACCTGTCAGATTCTGGTCTATCCTGTAATAACTCCCAGTTATTTCTGAGAGTCCTAAATGTGCCATATGATTCGTCTTTGGCTCACCCTTGTTGATAGATGCTACCCTTGATGAGCCTCACTGAAGGTACTGCTGAGAACCTCACGGCCTTGACAGAGAAGCTGCCTCTATTCAGCATGAGTCTATCAAATCCCTTAATTCTGGTGTGCCAGAGAATTGCATGTTCTTTTCGGAGGTGGGGAAAAGTGGCTTCCTCCATAGAGCTGGGCTTTGTTGCAAAAGTCCACAGACCTACTTAAGAAATCCTGCAATTCCTCTAACTGCTGGTCTTCATCCTTTATTCACAAGGGTTCAGACTTGGAAGATCACAGCAGAAGTTACCGTGCTCCCCAGTCCACCTGCTTTCGCTCTCTGGGTGAATGGCATCATCATCTGCCTCCTTGTTCCAGTCAGAAACCTGAGGCATTCCAGAATCGTCCCGATCGCTCACGTTTAGCCTCCAAATTTTCTTTATTCTTTTGTCTTTCAGTCTTGGAAATCTGTTAATCCTTTTTGTCTCCACTGCCTCTCCAGAGTTCAGGCCTTCATTTCTCATCTGGATTATATTAATAGCCTCCTAATCATTCATGAAGCTTCCAAGTCTTTCTCCTCTTCTGAGTTAGCTTCCACACTCCATTAGCATGGAACACATAGCCCTTTAGGGTCTAGCCTTGATATGGCTCCATCCTTTTCCCTGCCACTCAGTCTCTCTATAGATACCTTATTTGGTGTTTCTACTCTCTCAGACATCTGTGTCTTTTAAAAAATTTTTAATAAAATATAACATAAAATTTACCATTTTTAAATGTACAATTCAGTGGCATGAAGTACATTCACAATATTGTGTAACCATCACCACTGTCTATTTCCAGAACTCTTTCATCGTCCCAAACAGAACTGCTGTGTCTCTTTTGCCTCACTGCATGGCACGTGGGATCTTAGTTCCCCAACCAGGGATGGAACCCATGCCCACCGCAGTGGAAACGTGAAGTCCTAACCATGGCACCGCCAGATAATTCCCTGAACTGCTGTGTCTTTTCCTCTAAGTAGAATGCCCTGAACTGCTGTGTCTTTTCCTCTAAGTAGAATGCCGTGTCCCCCCACTCCCACCCCTGTTCCTCCTAAGGATCTCTCCAGACTTGAATCAAATGCCACCTTGTCTGAGAAACTTTCCACGATTCTTTAGACTTGAGTTTGGTGTATGCTTTTTTGTCTTCCCATGCCACTCTGGACATACACCTGTCATGACACATCTACAATATTATGATTGTTGGCTTATGAGGCTCTTTTCCACTAGACTTTGAGGTCTTTGAATGAAAAGTCTGACTTTGAATAAAGAGTTTTTTCTCTGCATCCTTAGCTTCTAGCATTGTGCCTGCTGTGAATAAACGATTGGACTCAGCTTCCTATCAGCTAGGCAAATTAGCACTTGCTCACATGCTAGCATTGAATGAAAATCAGGTAGCAGGTCTAAAAGAAATTTCATAAATATAGGCTCTTTCTCCTTTTCATTAGATATTCATGGAAATTTGTTTTTGAGGGCTGCTTTGAGTATGTAATTTCTCAGGCAGTTAGACATAGTCTCCTATACTTATGATTTTAATGGGTGAGTGATGGGTTGAGTTAGGAGTATACAGTAACTGGGTAAGGGGGGATGAGAATTAGGGAGAGTAAAAATATTACAAAATGCTGAAAGTATAATATGTGTGGTCTTCAATATCCAGAATAGTGAGTTTCCAAGACTGCTTTTTGTCAGGTTATGAGGTATAAAAGAAGGAAATGGATGTCTTATTTTGGTGCTATTGGATGGAAAATCAGAGAGAAGACACTGGAATGAGTCAAGGTACTAGGCAGGGTTTAAGGGCACAGCAATTTCTTTTTTTCCTTCTGTCCATTTTTTTTTTTCCGAGAACAGGAAAATAGATAGGGACAATTCTTAAAAGACAGAGCCACTACTAATTCTGTTATGGCGTCCCTAGCTTCTCATGGTAGTAGTTCAACGTTTCACTTCTGGTTATACCTCACCCTGATGTGAGATGCTTTGTCAGAAGGAGTGGGACAGAGGCTCCAGAATTCCTAGAATAAGGGTTTCCCTGGTGGCGCAGTGGTTGAGAATGTGCCTGCTAATGCAGGGGACACGGGTTCGAGCCCTGGTCTGGGAGGATCCCACATGCCGCAGAGCAACTAGGCCCGTGAGCCACAACTACTGAGCCTGTGTGTCTGGAGCCTGTGCTCCGCAGCAAGAGAGACCGCGATAGTGAGAGGCCTGCGCACTGCGATGAAGAGTGGCCCCCGCTTGCCACAACTAGAGAGAGCCCTCGCACAGAAACGAAGACCCAACACAGCAAAAAAATTAATTAATTAATAAAACTCCTACCCCTGACATCTTAAAAAGAAAAATTCCTGGAATAAAACTTAGATATGTGGATCTGTCATTCATGCACTTTTATTTCACTTCCTTTTGCCTTAAATTGAGTGGAGTAAAATGCTAAGCATACCATTTAAAATCCTGTTCAGCCAGCTGCTCAGCTAGAAAGGTCAATCTTCATCACTCCATTTACACTGAACAAACATATTTGTGGCAGCAAGAGAAGAGATCTGAATCAAGAAAAAAAAAATGAAGTCCAGTAAAGTGATTCAATTGTCTAATCAAGCATCTGACTTGAACATAATTTGAAGGGCCCTTGAAGTTTCTTTTTTTTAAAGGCTTGAAATCAGAAATTTGCAATTGACACAACATGAGTCATGCAGATCTGATTGAGGTTCCTGCGTTTTCTTTTTCTTTCAACTCTTGAGTTGTACTCTTTCATTTTCTTTCCTGTTTGGAGTCCAGTGGAAAAAGGAAATGAGTAATTTAAAGTGAAATTATATGGTACATTTGCATATTGTAGAACTAGTGGTATTTTGGATTTGCAATTTATGATATAAATGACTTTGCAGTAGTTGTTTTTCACACAATACGTTTAGAAATTTCTGTTTCAGCACATTGAAAAAGTAGTGCCTTGGTAGTGTGACTTACCTGTTTAGGACTTTTTAAGTCATTATTGTTACTTAGATTCTTTTTTTTTCTTTTTTAGCTCTCTAACTTAAATACCGATAAAACAACCTGATTGTCGTTGTAAAATGCCTGCGTCTAAGAATTTAGCCTAATTCACCCACTAGTAATTTAGGGCCACATTGTGCATTGATGTAACTGAATGTCTTTTGCTGTCCAAATATGTCATTTAAAAAGTAAGTAACAACTCAGAAGAAGGGTGTTCAACATGGATCCTTTCTTCTAGCATGCTTAGCAAAAGCATTTGGTTTAAGGATGTTCTGTATTTTCTGAACAAAGCTGATGTTGTAATTTTGTTGATTTATTTATCTGAAAGTGTGTATAATTTAGACGAAATGCTTTTCAAGAAAGAAAGCATGTAGGCATTGCTGCCTGCAGGGTACTATAGTGGTACTAATAATTTAAACATCTATTAGGACTTTGATATAATCAAATGATCCACAGTTATTTAAAGAGGAGTAATTCTGAAGATTTAGTCCTTAATGTGAGGGAACCTCATAGATCACAAATATAGAATATGTCTTACACTGATGCTGATGGATTATTCTTGAACATTTGGCCAGTGGGGAGTGCTTTGGATCCTTTAAGTGTTTGTTGACATGAACTGTGTTTTGTAAATAGAGGTTGAGGATGGGGACTTCTGAAGAAAGGAGGCTTCATGCAGAGACTTAGGAATGAAACGTATCTGAAGGCATTTGAATTCAGCTCAACATAAAAATAATGTGTGCAAAAATTATTGTGTATGTTTAACATGATGTAGAAGATGTAATCATAATGACATTTTAAAATTTGAGAATAGAATGAAAAGTTGATCTCTGTCCCATCCCTGACCTCTCGTCTCCCAGCTTGCTTTCTCAGTGGCAGCTGATGTTACTAGTTTCTTGCATATCTAGAAGTGTCAATTTAAAAGGTGTTTTCCCAGTGTTTATCACAGTGCCAAACAAAATCCCATTTTCATATTTCCAAATAGCAGGGGAAGAATGTGACTTAGCTTCAGAAGCAAGAGCCTACCTGGGGCATATAGGTATTCTTCAACTTTAATACATTATGTGTTACTGGAAACACATATAAAAGTCAAATGTGTGAACCTCAAAGGAAAGTTTGAGTGCCAAAGCTCCTACAAAATCCTGAACTTTGTGCTTACTTTTTTTTTGCGGTACGCGGGCCTCTCACTGCCGTGGCCTCTCCCGTTGCGGAGCACAGGCTCCGGATGCGCAGGCTCAGCGGCCATGGCTCACGGGCCCAGCCGCTCCGCGGCATGTGGGATCCTCCCGGACCGGGGCATGAACCCGTGTCCCCTGCATCGGCAGGCGGACCCCCAACCACTGCGCCACCAGGGAAGCCCTGTGCTTACTTTTTAAAGAACAATCTTTGATGACCCATATTTACAGTTTAAAAAATTATTTGTACATGTACTTTTTGTTTTGTTTTGTTTTTGCAGTTGGGCATTTAGTTGACTGGTTTTTGTCCATTGAGACAAAACATGGTCTTTTTCAGTACACATAAGGTTTTCATCTTTGCCTCAGTGGTTCTGCCTTTATGATAGTATACTGTTTATCATTACTATCAGCTCTTTTTTTCTCCTTTCCTTTGGAGAACTTTCTGCATATTTCATTACACTCCTTACTGCATCTAGACAATGGTCACTGTAAAAAAGTGGGGGAGGGATCAAGTTAGTGAATTTAAAAAATTTAACCTTTTGAGACCATAGAATGTTATTATGGATGCAGGTTTAGGGATATTTTAAAATTGAGAAGATAATTCTAGGTCAGAGTTTCCCAAACATGTTGACCATGGAACATTTTAAAATGTAAAAACGAAATATATGAGATGTATAATTAATGCATGGATTGACATATAGCAAAACTATTTTACAGAGGAGTTAGTTATTGCAAGAAATGATCAGAATTTGAATCTTTTGCTGTTTTCTTTGTTATATAGTGTTAATCCACAACCAAAAATTTTAATTAAGAACAAAAAGAATTAAAATATTGCAAGATAAAAATATTTTATAGTTTTTTTTTTGGTTTTGAAATATAACCTAAAAACCACATTAAAAATGAAAAGAGTATTTTTGTATTTTATACATATCCACTGTTTACTCTTAGGAACCATGTTGCTCAGTCTGATTCTCATAGCAGATGTAGCATCAAACCTATTCATTAATTTTGTTGGGAGTGTTTTCTTTTTGTAAAATTTATTTTCTTTTATTTTTTGTGGGAATCTTAGTTGCAGTGCGCGGGGTCTTCATTGAGACATGCGGGCTTCTCTCTAGTTGTGGTGCACAGGTATTTTTCTCTCTAGTTGTGGTACGTGGGCTCCAGGGAGCATGGGCTCTGTAGTTTGTGGCACGCAGGCTCTCTCACTGAGGCGTGCGACTTCAGTAGTTGTGGCGCGCAGGCTTAGTTGTCCCGTGGCATGTGGGATCTTAGTTCCCCGACCAGGGCTCGAACCCGCGTCCCCTGCATTGGAAGGTGGATTCTTTACCACTGGACCACCAGGGAAATCCCGAGAGTGTTTTCTTACAGCATAAGAACATTTCAGAAGAGATTTTTATAACAAAGGGGAGAACATGAACTGCAGGTTTACAATCATCTACTGCTCTTGAAGTATGCAGCTCTGAAAATCATAAATTGTTTCATGTTGGACAGCTCACCTTCCAATTTTTTAGAAACCAAGTGCTATGATTATTACTTTCACATTGAAGGGGTCTGGCTTTTTGCTCGCTTGGATCATCATGTATGGATTATGAACTAGCCATAGGTCTGTGGGGAATAACTAAGAGTGGTATAAATATTCAATGTAATAAATAAAATATCACAAATATATGCTGAAACAAAATGACAGGATTCACAACATAGACCAGCATTTATTTAATTGGCAATACATGTTCTGTGTAACTGTTTGTTGGAAAATACTCTGGGTAAATGACAGGTCAAACTTTCTTGGCATTGTCAGGTATTTTGCTATTGTGTACCATTTCTTTTTCTCCCTCACATTTTAAAAATAAACTTTTAAACCAAAGTACAGTATTTTTTATACATATATATTTATATAGGAAAATACAAATAATAAATATATAACTAGATGAGTTATCACAAAGTAAACATATCCATGTAACTAGCACCCAGATCAAGAAACAAAATATTACCAGTACCCTGAGAAGCCTTCCTCATGACTCATCCTTCTCCCCCATTACGGCCTTTTTTCCTACCAAAAGGTCATCGCTATCATAATTTCTAATAACACGTCACTTTAGCCCATTTTAAATTATTTTATTATGTGTTCTTTTGTATCTGTTTTTATCCTCAATGTAATATTAGTCCAATTTATCTATGTTGTATATGTCTGTAGTTTATCTTAATTACTGTGTTGTATTGCAGTGTATAATATACCATAGTTTTCTATGGACTTTTGGGATATTCTCTTTTTAGAGCTATTACAAATAATCCTGCTATGAATATTCTTATACATATTTTTTGGTGTGTATACATGGTATATATATCTAGGAGTAGAATTGCTAGGTCATACAGTATATTTATATTCAACTTTAATAGATCCTACCAAAGCTTTCCTATGTGGCTTTACAATTTAAGTTCTTTTCAGTGGTGTATGTCTGCTACACTACATTCTCACCAACACATGTTATTATCCATCTTTTATTTTAGTTGTTCTGGTAGGTCTGTGGTGGTGTCTCATGTTCGTGTTAATTTTACGTTTCTCTGATACCTAATAAAATCGGACATCTTTTCATATGTTTATGGATGTCTTTTTAGTGAAGAATCTGTTCAAATACCTATTTTTCTTTTTACATATAGCTTTACTGAGGCATAATTCACATACTACACTATTCACACATTTAAAGTGTACAATTCAGTGACTTTTAGTATATTCACAGAGTTGTATATCCATCACCACATCAATTTTAGAATGTTTTCATTGTGCGAAAAAGAATTGCTCTCCTTAGCTGTCACTACCCAACCCCTCCACTCAGGACTCTCCTCCCTGACCCACTGGGCCCGTGGCAACCACTAATCTACATTCTGTCTCTATAGATTTGCCTATTCTGGACATTTCATCTAAATGGAATCATACAATATGAAGTCCTTTGTGACAGGCTTCTTTCACTTAACATAATGATTTCAAGGTTCCTCCATATTTCAGCATGTATCCAGTACTTCATACATTTTTATTCCTGAATAATATTCTGTTGTATGGATATGCCACTTTTTATTTACACTTTCATCAGAAGGTGGGCATTTTGGTTGTTTCTGCTTTTTGGCATAATTATGAGTAATGCTGCCATGAACATTTGTGCATCAGTTTTTGTGTGCTAGCATATGTTTTTATTTCTCTTGGGTTGTGTATTATTTCTTAAAGATTTGTGTACTGTGTAAAGGTGTTTACCGTTTGGCCTAGATATATATTTAAAATAAATTTAAAAATAAACATTGCTAACATCTATTATGTTGAACACACATTTTTGTGGAATACCATTGTTCCAAGGAGCACGGTTTGAGAACGATTTCTAAGTGGTCGTGCTCTTCAGTATGATGGGATGTGAGGACAAGGGTGTGAGCCAGGAATCAGAGAGTAGTAAGTACCAAGTATTGGACTCTCATTTCACAGAAGATATTTTAGTTTGGATTTCATTGTTGAAGGAACCGTAGTCAATACTGTGTGTTATTATCTTCTCTTGGAATGGGATAGAGGGTAAATAAGGATTTTATAGAGTCCAGAAGATCTAAGAAACAGCCTTTTAAAACAATTAGGAAAGAGCTGTGTGATTTCTAGAATTTTTCTGTGAGGTATTTAGGGCTTTTCATCTTTCAAAGTTGTCATAAATTTATAGAATTTGCTTCATACAGGCCTTTTCTATAATGCATCAGAGTATGAATTATCAGAATTTCAATGTCAAATAGAAAAGACATTGTATAGTGGTTGCAATAAAGGCTTTATCCATAAAGTGTTGCCTGTTTTGCAATGAAAACAGTTCACTAAAACTTAATTAGCAGTATATACCAAGCAATTTTCACTCAGAAGCATCTTATAAATCTGCTCTGATTATAAATCATAAATACTGTTTTACACTATTGAGTATGATTAAAACCCAAATTAATCTCAAAGAAAAAGCTTTCGTTCCCTAAGTAGCCAAACATGTAAGCAGATAAAGAAGTAACATGGTGATTAGGGAAAACTAAAAACTTGTGTACTGTATTGGTTGGTCTGTTCTTAACACCTGTTTTCTAAGTCATGTTAAAAGACAAAGTTATTTCAAGTTAAGTTCACATCATAGTGAAAATTCAAGTCCATTCCCATTGTGCAAAATCATAATGTATTAATTTTTTACATGGTAATAGAGCATTAAATTTTAAGTTGCCGTTTCAGTATGGTAAACTTCTTTAGTATGATGTATTTTTTTTCTAATAGAGATGATTAAAATGAAAGACAAGGAGCCAGTTATATTTTATTAGTGGCTAAATGTGTTCACTAAATTCCATGTGTTAAATATTGAACTTTCTCATTCAGTTTGGCAGAATTATCCTTGGTAACCATGTGTCCCTGCGGCTTATTAAACATAATTGAACCTCTAGTGTGTGATCAGACTGTAACTGTGAGTAACATGCTGACGAATCCCAGACTCTAAGCAGTGACTTTTAGGGTTGGGTTTCTTAGAACTGAAGTCCTGTTCAGATAAGTTTTACACTGAAATGGATTTCACTCCCAAATTTTGTGTTTTGTAGCGTATGTTTCATCTATGTTTCCACTTACTTTTCCTGCCAAACCTTATTCTAAACCCTTACCAGCAATTAAGCCCTGGTAGTTTTAGTGATATAAGAACACCACGTTTATGAAACTCTTGTTCTAGCAAATGCAATAGTGAAAAGTAATATACTAATTGAAACAGCGATTTTAAAGAGATGCTGGATTTTTTTTTAACATCTTTATTGGGGTATAATTGCTTTACAATGATGTGTTAGTTTCTGCTTTATAACAAAGTGAATCAGTTATACATATACATATGTTCCCATATCTCTTCCCTCTTGTGTCTCCCTCCCTCCCACCCTCCCTATTCCACCCCTCCAGGCGGTCACAAAGCACCGAGCTGATATCCCTGTGCTATGCGGCTGCTTCCCACTAGCTATCTACCTTACGTTAGTTAGTGTATATATGTCCATGCCTCTCTCTCGCTTTGTCACAGCTCACCCTTCCCCCTCCTCATAGAGATGCTGGATTTTACAGAGTTAAGTGCTAATGAGCACCCAAGGTTATGGTGCCATAACGGATGATCATTTCTCATTCCCACCTTAGCCTATGGTGAGTAGTTGGTGCGCTCAGTTCTGTACAGCTATCTGCCAGCTCTCTGATGACCTGGAGCATTAGGACCGCAGGACAGATGTTTGCAGGAGGCCTTTATGGGTAGGTCTATGAACCAAAATCAGTAGTGAAGCAGCAAAAACAGAGAAGTAAACTGCTGTAGTTTATATATCTTCGTGGGAGTCTACTCCAGATATTTTTATTGTAAATCTTAGTAAACTGAAAAGAGTAAGAGTTTTCTGCCTCCAGAACAACTTATTGGGATAAATTCATCAGTCTGTGATGGTGTGACTCTCGTCAGGTTTCAACCAAAACTCTTTTCCTCTCTTGCTTTCCAACAAAGATCAGCTTTCTTTGCAGCCTGCCACAGTAAGGGAACAAGCATGGGCTTCCTCAGTCTTCTCACAGTTTGGAAGGCTTGGATATCATATGAACTTGACTCACTCTGTTGCAAGTTCCCCCTTCTAAAAGGATTTTGTTTGGAGAAAATGAATGGAATGTCTTAAATATAACAGTGGAATATTTATGAATTATGCAAGCATTCAAATGTCAGTTGCTGGGGACTTCCCTGGTGGCACAGTGGTTAAGAATCCCCCTGCCAACGCAGGGCACACGGGTTCGAGCCCTGTTCTGGGAAGATCCCACGTGCCGTGGAGCAGCTAAGCTCATGTGCCACAACTACTGAGCCTGCTCTCTAGAGCCCACGAGCCACAACTACTGAGCCCACGTGCCACAACTACTGAGCCCACGTGCCACAACTACTGAAGCCTGCACGCCTAGAGTCTGTGCTCCGCAACAAGAGAAGCCACTGCAATGAGAAGCCCATGCACCGCAACGAAGAGTAGCCCCCGCTCACTGCAGCTAGAGAAAGCTCGTGCGCAGCAGCGAAGACCCAACGCAGCCAACAAAAAAAAAAAGTCAGTTGCTTATGGGAAAATGTGTTTGAAATAGATTTGTGCTAAATGGTGGTTATGTTTTCAATCTAGTCCACAGAAACCATTTAGCTCAGGTTGTACCTGTGAAGAGAAGTTATCATCTAGGATCTTTTAGGGTGCCTGAACCACCAAGTCCTCTGGGCCCAAGACACTTGATAGCTCAAAGCTTTGCATCACGTGAAGTCCCATGAGTGAAACAGTGGCGACTCCTAAGTGCATTCCTTCCTCTGCTCACTGATTCATTGCCAGACCTTTCTGTCTCCTGTGTCTCAGCCTTGCCCATGTCTAGTGGATAAGAGGCAGTGAGCAGTCAGCCCAAAGGCTGATAGAATCAGAGGCTGAGTGGGCCTTGTTTATTTACAAGTTCCTTTTCCAGAGGGGTTTTACTTAAAAAAAAATTTTATAAAAACAACATCTACAAAAAAAAAAAAAAAAAAAACTACTCTATAGATATCTTCGACTTACAAAGCTCCTGTTCTTAAGCAGAAGCTATGTTTTTTGGGTTTTTTGGTTTTGTTTTGCCTTTTTTTTTTTAACGGAAACAAAAAGAAGAGAAGCCCTGCAATGACGTGTGAAGAACACTGGCCTGGGAATCAGTACAGTCGGTTCTTAATTCTGACTTTGTGCTCCACATTTGGAGCTTGTGCCAACCCCTAACCTCTGTTTGTGCATGTGTAAGAGGCAGAGATGTGAAGGAAGAATCTAAGGACTCTTCCAGTTCCCAAATACTATGACCATAGGGCCCAGTGTGTTCTACACCTTCCTAGAGTTGTAAGGCTTTTGTGAAATGTCATTGCAGTGTCTGATGATGGCCAGTGAAGCTCGAGGAGGATGAAAAAGAATGAGTCCTACTTAGAAGAGTGAGACCTTAGAAAGCTGTGATAGTGGAGCCTCATGGCCTGGTTCTGGTTCCAGTTTCACTATGAAGTAATCATGAGACTTCAGGCTCTTGAACTCTTTGGGTCTGTTTCTTCCTCTTTAATGTTTAAAGTTTAGGTGGTTGCATTAGGTGGCTTCTAGATTATCCTTCAGCTCTCAGATTCTACTGATATCTCCAAGGAAATAGGTATTGAATGGTAATCCTAACATCTAAGTGATTCAGTCTTCTTTGCAAGGCTTCTGGCGTAAAGGAAATCACTGCACAGAAGCAGACAAAGTACAAAATTATGAACACCTACTGTATTAGACACTGATAGGCTCTGGGAGACTTTCACAGTCACACATAGTAGCTGGCTATAATGTTTAGGTTTAGGAGTTCTGTGTTTCCATTTCTCATTTACAATCAAGAAAAAGAGCTTCAGGCAAAGATAATACTGTCTATTATCCAGTATTGCACCGGACCCCTCTCATGTAGTTTGTTGGGAAATATCATGTTTCTTTGGTCTCCAGAATTAGTTTTTACAGTTAATAATTCTCTAATAATATCTTGCTTTTTAATGGAACCCTTGGAAAGGTGCTTTAAGTAGCAAAATGTTTATTCTAGCTCATGGTTCTATATGGTTAGTGAAAATTTTGGGCTGTGTGTCCCTCTCTGTATACACAGTATCTTTATAGACAGCTGATTTCTCAGTCCCAGAGTGAACAGTCTGGATTTTTGAGACACTAAGAAAGCTAGATGGAAGTAAATCTTGTAAGTGCTCGTGTGAATTCAACATGAAGATCAAATGAGAAGTGTTTCAATGTTGGCCGTGTGAGGATGGCAGAGTATTTTCTAATCTCCAGTTTCAGTGTTTGGGCTGTACTGTGCGTGATACTTTCTTTGTGGTCAGGCAGGGCACCTCCTGTTATCTTGGAGCTGAGTTTTATAACTCTTTCTGGATTTGGAACACATTGTTTACCCTCCCCTTAGGAAGAAGTACAGAATTTGTCCAGTTGTATTCCAGTACACCTTCTCCTAATTTAAATAACCAAAGTAATTCTTATTAATTCAGTTAACCTTTTATATTTATAACCCTCCCCATACTCTTTTCCTTTCCCGAGGGGCTCCATTTCTTAGAGTTATCATTACGAGAATGATAGATTTTAAAGAAAATTTCTGGCCTACACATTGTGGAGATGTATATACATATTTTCATAATTGTAAGTCCCCCATAGAGATTCTAGTAATTATGTTATAACTGTGTGGAGTCCTCATAATTTGTTTTTTTGTAATTTATGCTAATTTATAATGAATATACTTATAAAATTCTTAATAAATTGTTGTGAGCATCTAAGAGAAGAAGCACAAGTTATTTATGCTACCATGGATTCACCAAAACCAAGTTATGTCGGACTCATCTCACTTCTTCTTGGAAAGGTTTAGTAGACCGATCATGGAAATGCAAAAAGCAAAGTTTAGCTAGAACTCAGTAGGACATTTACTCACGTGTCATAATATTTTTGAAGGCCAGATGGAAAAATATGGACTAACTGCTAATATAATTAGGTAGATTAGTATTAATCAATGGAAGAAATTTTCTGTTATCATACCTCTAGGGTTCTCTGTTTAGAACTTCTTGATCAACATTTTTATCAGTTCTTCAGATGAAGCCTTCTATCAAAGACATGCTTATTGATTTTGTGAATGACGTAGTGTGGGAAGGGATAATGAATATATTTGATGACATAGGAAGATATGGAAACGGTCCCCAAGGATAAAGACAACTGGCTTAATTTAATGATAGCATTAAATAGATTTAAGAATAAGGCCCTGCACATGGAGGAAACAAAAAAACCCTATACAAATGAGCCCAGAATATGAGAGACTTGCTTAAGTGTAGAAGGCATGAAAATGACTTAGAGGTTTAATAGATGGTGCGTACAGTGTTCATCAGTCCTATATTGTAGTGACCAAGTAAAGCTAATGTGGGCTTAGGTAGACTGTGTTACTAGAAGTCTAATAACAGGACTGGGAAAGTGATGCTCCCACTCTACAGCTTCCAAATTACAAGGAGAATTCAGTTTGAGTACAGAGTGCCCTTGAGGAGAACAATTAGGATTGTTTAGAGCCTAGAAACTGAATCAAGAAAGAAAGTCAAAGGAACCACAGTGTTATAATTACTTTGGAAACTTCTACAGTTTTGCTTTCACATTTAGGTTTTTTTTTTTTCTTTTCTTCTCCCACATCAATTTTACTTGGCTGTATGGTGGATATCTAATTTGCCATGTACATAGCCAAGTATCCCACCAACTTTATTGAATAGTCTATTTCCCCCCTCAGTTTGAGTATCACCAGTGTCCAATATCCAGTTTCTGTGTGTGCACTTGTCTTTCCATTGGTTTGTTTGTCTATCCTTAGGCCAGTATCTCATGATTTTAATTATTTTACCATTTTCTTCAAAATTATCTTGGCTATTCTTGGCTTTTTATTCTTCTTTGTGAATTTTAAATATTTATTTATTCATTTGGTTGCGCTGGATCTTTTTTTTTTTTTTTTTTTTTTTTTTTGCGGTACGCGGGCCTCTCACTGTTGTGGCCTCTCCCGTTGCGGAGCACAGGCTCTGGATGCACAGGCTCCGGACGCGCAGGCTCAGCAGCCATGGCTCACAGGCCCAGCCGCTCCGCGGCATGTGGGATCTTCCCGGACTGGGGCATGAACCCGTGTCCCCTGCATCGGCAGGCGGACTCTCAACCACTGCGCCACCAGGGAAGCCCTGCGCTGGGTCTTAGTTGTGGCAGGTGGGCTTCTTAGTTGCAGCAGGAGGATTCCTTAGTTGCGGCTTGTGGGCTCCTTAATTGTGGCATGCGAACTCTTAGTTGTGACATGCATGTGGGATCTGGGATCTAGTTCCCTGACCAAGGATTGAACCCAGGCCCCCTGCATTGAGAGCACAGAGCCTTAGCCACTGCGCCACCAGGGAAGTCCCTTCTATGTGAATTTTAGAATGAGCTTGGTGAGTTCTATAAAAATTCCTTATTGAATTTTTACTGGAATTGTGTTGATTTTTTTAAATGGAGTAATTTGAGGAAAATTGATATAATTATTCCATCAATTATTCCTGTTTATGAACATGATATATCTCTATCTTTAGCTCCTCTTTGAGTTTTTAATACAGTTTTATACTTTTCTTTAGCAGATTCTTACACATAATTTGTTGAATTTATTTCCAGTTGCCTTATAGTGTTTGTTGCTTATACTTGATTTCTTTTTTTATTTTTATTTTTTATTTTATTTTTTTTCGGTACTTGGGCCTCTCTCTCTTGTGGCCTCTCCTGTCGCGGAGCACAGGCTCCGGACGCGCAGGCTCAGCGGCCATGGCTCATGGGCCCAGCCGCTCCGGGCATGTGGGATCTTCCCGGACCGGGGCACAAACCCGTGTCCCCTGCATTGGCAGGTGGACTCTCAACCACTGTGCCACCAGGGAAGCCCTTTGATTTCTTTTTTTTAAATGACATTTTGAATTGGTTACTACTGGTACTTAAGAACACTGTCAATTTTTATAAGTTGATCTTATATCCAGCAACCTTGCTGAATTCTCTTTATTAATTCTGATTGTAGATTCCCTTGGATTTTTTTATGAGAGTAATGATAACATGCAAATAATGACAGTTTTGATATATCCTTTTAAATTCTTTTATCTTTATTTTTTTCTTACTTCATTACACTGTCTGGGACCTCGAAAACAATGTTGACTAGAAGTGGTGATGGTGGATATCATCATTCTATTCTTGACTATCCCTCTTTACCACTTTAGTTGCATTTTTACAATGTTTGATATATATTGCTTTCATTATTGTTCGGTTCTAGTATTTCATAATTTCTATTTTGATTTCATCCCTATGAGTTATTTTTTAGTACATTTAAAATTTTCTAAACATATGATTGTTCTCTATTTACTTTTTATTGTCGATTTCTGATTATCTGTATTGTGCTTGAGGAATGTGATTAGTATGGGATTTATTGTTAGAAATTAGTTGATGCTAGCTTTGAGACCTAATATGTAGTCAATATTATAAATGTCTTGTGTGTGCTTAAAACCAGTGTTTTTTCTTTTTCTGTTTGGTATTGGGTTTTTTTTGTGTGTGTGAGTGTGTATGTATAACATCAAACTTCGTGTTGTGTTAAATTTGCTATATCCTTAGAGAATTTTTGTCTGCTTGATTTGTTAGTTTCTGATAGCAGAATGTTAAAATCTCTCACCACAATTATAGTTTTGTTACTTTCTCTTTGTTAATTGCATAAGTTTCTGTTTCCTTTACATTTGAGAGCCTATATTATTAATTGTATAAGTTCATTATATCTTCTTTGTAGAGTGTTCTTTTATTATTATATAATGTCTTTTTTTGTTCTTATTTTTGTTTTATATCTTAAGTTCTATTTTGTCTGTTAATATTGCTTTGCCAGCTTTCCTTTGTTTAATATTTACCTGATAAATTTTTTCACCAACTATTTTCAAATTTTCTGGATCATTTTGCTTTAGATGTGTCATTAATTGGTTTTGTTAACTAGTCTGATAGACTGTCTTTTAATAGATGAGTGTGTCTGTGTTTGTGTGTGTGTGTGTGTAGAGAGAGAGAGAATTGAACTCGTTTTTGCCATTTTTACTTTCTCTTTATTTTCTTTTATATTACTCTTGTAATTTAGATTGATAAAATTGTCAGTATCATTTCTTTTTGGTTCCTCCACTGATTTTAGAATCCATAGATGGCATTTCTGTTCTTATCGTGGTTGTTCCTAAGTTTTTAATATTCACACAACTATAGAATTTTATATCAGAGTTTAAAAGGATCTTGGTATACTTGAACATTCCCTTCTTTTCTAGCTCCACTTGTAAAAACTGCTTTATTAAGATATAATTTGCATACCTTACAATTCATACATTTAAATGCACAATTCAGTGTTTTTTAGTTTGCTCATAGGGTTATGTAACCATCTCAACAATCTAATTTTATAACATTTCTGTCCCACTTAATTCTGTACCCTTAAACAGTGTCTGGCCTACTCCCCATTTCCTCTCCTGTCCTCCCAGTCCAGGCAACCACTGACTTCGATTTGCGTATTCTGAATATTTCATATAGATGGAATTATATAATATGTGGTTTTCTTTGTTACTGGCTTCTTTCCACTTAGCATAATGTTTCAAAGGTTCATTCATGTTACCACTTTTCTTTTAATCATGAAAAATTAGTTATTTTATTTATAGTCTATAATTAGGTACATTTGATAATACATTTTCTTCTCTTTACTTTTGTGTGTGTCGGGTTTTAGTTGCAGCATGCGGTATCTTTTGTTGCTGTGCGTGGGCTTCTCTCTAGTTGTGGCGTGCGAGTTTTCTCTCTCTAGTTGTGGCACGCGGGCTCCAGAGCACATGGGCTCTGTAGTTTGCAGCACCCAGGCTCTCTTGTTGAGGCACGCGAGCTCAGTAGTTGTGGCGCGTGGGCTTAGTTGCCCTGCGGCATGTGGGATCTTAGTTCCCCGACTAGGGATCGAACCCGTGTCCTCTGCATTGGAAGGCAGATTCTTTACCACTGGACCACTAGGGAAGTCCTGGTAATACATTTTATCAGTTTGTGGGAGCATCAGTATATCTTGATTCCTTTTTTGAGCTCTTCTTTCTGAAGTTCATCCTAAAATATATCAATTCCTTACTGAGAATCTGTTAGTGGAAAACTCAGTCTTTGTAGGTCTTAAAATGTCTTTATTTTGTCCTCATTCTTATGAAGATTAACTGGGCATTGAATTCTGGTTTGACAGTTCTTTTCTCTTAACACTTTGAACATATTGAACAATCTAACTCCTTTACCGTCAAGGCATCTATTATTGTTGATAAAGTATCTGCTGTCAGTCTAATTGTTATTTTTTGGGTAGGTAATATTTTTTATGGCACCTTGATCTTCTGCAGTTTCACAATTACAGGTCTCGGTGTGGATTTATTTGTATTTATCCCGATTAGTACTGAGACTGCACTTTGAATGTCTGTGTTTTATGGCTGTTTTTCCTTTATCTCTTTGAGGATCCTAAACACATTTATTTTAAGGTCATTTCAGATTGTTCTATTATTTTCATTTTGTCTTGAGTGAATTGATTTCTCAGTAGTTGATTTTTTTGGTAATTGTGGTGTCAGTTTTCTTCATGTATTTTGGAATTTTGGTTTGAGAGCTTAACTTGAGTGAGAATTATTACCTATCTCAGCTTACCCAGTCTTGCCTAACAGTTTTGTGGTTGCCTCCATCTCGTTCCACTAGGTAACTCAGGATTCCTGAGCTTCATAATAGTCATGATAATGCACATCCAGCCATTGAGCTAGCAAGTGGCTGGCTTGGATCCTGCCTTTTTTGGTGTACAGTTTCACATAAACTGATTTTTTCAGTCTCATTTCTGGAGTTCTGCCCACTCCCTGATTTTAAGCAATGAGCCTGGCTCCAGTTCCATGCCTTAAGTGAGGCACTTTTAATTCTCATTAACCTACAGAAGCTGAATTCCTGGCCCTCTTTGCTTGATTCCAGACCTGGAGCTCATTAGGCCTCATTCACTGCTTTATGTTTCTGTTCCATTTGTAGTCCCTGGAAATATGTGATTTAACTAATGTATTACAATAGAATTAATGTGATTTACTGTCATCTCCTTGTATGGCATTTATGGTAGGTGGAATAACTGAGTATCTGTTTGAACCTCCTTCTAGTATGCCTTCCTTTACCACAGAGACTGAAAAGTAAAAATTACCACATAGGTTTCCTTACATCTAGGGTTCCTGATGTGATTCAGATTGCACTAATCATATTCAGTTCTATAAGACTTGAATTCAGAGCTGAGTTAAGTGTAGTATATAGTATAGGGATAGGATATAGTACACGTGGCATCACTTTTGCTGGAGCAGATCCAGTGGCTTAAATTTATGGCTATTTTTGGTCCCCAAGTTGCAGCCCTTAGTTTGTTACAGCCAGCATTTCTGGCAGCAACTTCCTGATATCTAACTGAAGCTAAGGCATTGTGTTCTTAGAGCCAACAATCACATTGGTGGCTGCCTAATTCCTGGACTGTGGCTAAGGAGGTGTAATCTGGGCCAGCACTTGGCACAGGAGCACCCTGCTTCCTTAACTTTCTGATGGTGGCAGAGGTGGCAGTTCCCTTGGCAGGCCAGTTCTGTGTGGATTCTAATACTTGTTCCTTAAAGTTCAGTATAGAGGCTGTTCTTCCAACCCTCCCAATTATTGTGTTAGCATTTAAGTATTAAATCTGATTCTGCTTAAAATACTAGAAGATTTTCATACCTGCAACTGAACCCTAGCTAATACAGCAGCTAGGATTTTACATTTTTTACCTTTTATTTTTTGTGTATTGCTGTTATATGAGTAGTGCAGTAATGCGGGGGTCGGGGGGTGGGGGAGTAGGGAGCAGTGTGGCCTCAAAGTGTGAACTTACACAACTGTCTTATTCAGACTCTCTGTCTCTAATATTTTTCAATTTCAAGCACTTTCCTTTAGGTCCTCAACATGTAAAACTCTTTTGATTTGTATAGTTGTCTGAACCATAATATTATGAAACTGAAATAAAATGGTATTTGTTACCCCTAAGGAGAAAGAAGACAGTATGTATTCAAGATTCCAATACAGTCTGATTGGCCTAAAGAAACTTAGAAGATGTAACACATTTTTCTACCACTGGAAGGTAATGAAAGGTTACACTCTTTGAAGACTATGATGAATTAATATGACCAAAAAGTTAGAAAACACCACATAGGAATAACTAAATCTTACTCTCCCTGTTTTCTTTCTACTTTTATATTTTATCATAGCCAGACTGCTAGTTATATACCTAGAGAAATAAAACTCTTCTCTAGGATTTATAGAATAAAAATAAATATTCACTCTAGCCATCTTTGTGAAAGGGTTCTGGGATTTCTGACATTCTGTTTTTATTAAAATGTTATTTGCATTTGTTAGGAAATCTTCTATTTCATAATTTTCCTGGCATGACTTTGTGGTTACCAAAACTTACCTGTATCAGGTTTGCATTTTAAATAATATTGTGACTCCTGTCCAGGAAATAGGCAGAAGTATCTTTAAAATGTTATGCCTCATCTACAAACACGTCTCATTGTTCCCTTTCATTTGTAGTTATTTAAAAAATTATGCCAGACTCATAACACAGAGACATGTTTATAATACAGTGAAATCTAAAACAATTAGGCCTTAAGAACATGTCTACATTATAATTACAACTTTGAAAAATTATTTATGCATAGGACTAAGGACTGGAAAGAAATATGAAAACAATTGGAAAGAGATGATGCATTCTAGAGGGCTTGTTTTGTTCAGAGTAGGCTTGTTTTGACTCCTAGTTTCTGCAATCTGCCTTTCCTCTCCTCCGTTTGTGAGAACTAGGAAAACATTTATCTCTAGGCTTCTGGCACTCTTTTTTGTCAATTGTAAAAAATTATTGAGAGTAGTTGTGCGAACAACATATCTACATTTTTTTCGATATTCCGAGATGTCATTTATGTAGACTTGGGGACTCAGGCTCATTTAGCCACAGTTATCCCTGTTCTGGAGTTCCAATAGCTCTTCTTAGATGCATAGAAAGTAGGGGGAATAAGGGAAGGAAAGGACCACTGTGTGAGGCAGAGAAAAAAGAAGCTCTCAGTTCCTGCTTGTCTCTCTCCTTATCCAGATTGAAACTCCACTTGGCAAGGATAGAAAAACCTTGATTAGAAAGAAATTAAACAAACGCAAGTAATAAATTCCATATATTTGGTAAGGGAGCACTTCATTCATCGAGCACCTACTGTGTCCCGGGTTCTGATCCTGGCACTGAGCATGTAACGGTGAACAAAGCAGACAAAATCTTTGCCCTCATAGTACTTTTGTTCTAGTGGAGTAGATAGACAACAAACAAATAAATATAGAATATAATATTCAGTAGTGATAATACTTTAAAGAAAAATAAAGCAAGGTAAGAGGATAGAAATACTCTTTAGATAATCACTGAAGGCTTTTCTGAGATGGCATTTGAGCAGAGAGACTTGACTGAGATGAGGGTCCGGGCTATGGGGGAGAGGCCCTGCAGCCTGAAGCAACAACAAATGCAAAAGTCCTGAGTTGGCAGGATGCCTAAGTGAGAAACAGCAAGAAGGCTCCTGTGACTATAGAATGAGGGAGCAAGGGAAAGTGCAACAAGAAGTGAGGTTAGAAACATTAGACCAGATAGCTTTTTGGATAGACAGAAAGTTTGGGTAACTTTAAGGCTAAAACCTGGCTTGCATTCATCCTTTGGTCAGTAGAGGTCATCTGTGCCAAAGAAACAAAGCCCTATTTATTTATTTATTTACTTACTTACTTTCTGGTAGTGACATTACTGTGAAATTTGTAGCATAGAAATAAGAATTTCTTTTCAATGTTAACACCAACAAGTTTATGCCAACAGGTTTCCTGCTTGTCTGAGTCAAGGTTGTAAGTAAATCTGTATATCTGTGTATCCTGTGCTTCGAAGTTCTAATAATGAAAAGCTACACAAGAGATGCTACGTTCTCTCCCTTCTATTTTATTTATTTATTTATTAACATCTTTATTAGAGTATAATTGCTTTACAACGGTGTGTTAGTTTCTGCTTTATAACAAAGTGAATCAGCTATACATATACATATATCCCCATATCTCCTCCCTCTTACGTCTGCCTCCCACCCTCCCTATCCCACCCCTCTAGGTGGTCACAAAGCACCAAGCTGATCTCCCTGTGCTATGTGGCTGCTTCCCACTAGCTATCTATTTTACATTTGGTAGTATATATAAGTCCATGCCACTATCTCATTTCGTCCCAGCTTACCCTTCCCCCTCCCTGTGTCCTTAAGTCCATTCTCTATGTCTACATCTTTATTCCTGTCCTGCCCCTAGGTTCTTCAGAACCATTTTTTTTTAATTCCATATATATATGTTAGCATACGGTATTTGTTTTTCTCTTTCTGACTTATTTCACTCTGTATGACAGACTCTAGGTCCATCCACCTCACTACAAATAACTCAGTTTCATTTCCTTTTGTGGCTGAGTAATATTCCATTGTATATGTGTACCACATCTTCTTTATCCATTCATCTGTCGAGGGACACTTAGGTTGCTTCCATGTCCTGGCTATTGTAAATAGACGTGCAGTAAACATTGTGGTACATGCCTCTTTTTGAATTATGGTTTTCTCAGGGTATATGCCCAGTAGTCGTTCTCTCCCTTTTAGTTTATCCTCAGTGGATCCATACAATTATAAACCAGTTTCTATCCTATAACTTGTGTTAGCTACTCAAAGTTTGGAAGAAATAGGTACCTTCTGAAGTGCTAATCTTACAAATTCCCAAATAGGCTTCACAACTCTAACAGATGATACATATATATTATGGAAAGATTTCTTCTAGAGTCATTTGCTGGAATTTTGAACAAGGTTCGCTTTGCCTGGACTGCACCAGCCTTACCCCTTTTCTTTTTAGTTTCCCAGAGTCACCCGAGAAGAGCTTTCCCTTTGTGGGTGGTATATAAGTCTCACTTGGAACTACCTTGGAGTAGTAAGGCTGAAGTATAATCCTTGGAAAAAGACGTAGACAAGAATGTAATCAGGGTCCTGAGGGAGGGATCTAATCTGCATTGCCCGTTTGGGAAAGAAGGCTACGAAGATGAAGCAGAGCCGTTGAGGTCCAGTGGGCAAGTCCTGTTGCCTCCAGGGATTGACGGGGATGCCAGTCTCTCACGGGTCTCACTTTGCATGGGGGCACAGATGTGGTAATGACAGGTGGTAGCAACCTGCTGGGGCATGATGGATTTACAGGGGAGAGGATGGTTCTGGTAGTAGTGTAGCCCCCTTGGAGGTAGTACCATTGGCTGCAGGAGGAGTGATCTTACTAATCACCAAGCAAGGCTCAAGTCATCCCATCATCTTTCAAGGGGAAGGGAGGGATTTGTGTGGGAGACAGCATCAAGTAAGGGATATCTTAGCTGACATTGTGGATATTGACATTGAGGATCCTTGGTTGAGCTCCCCAAGCTGGGGTTTCTTAAGGAACACCTATTATAAAAGTTACCTGAGTCATTTGTGTCACCCGTGGCTCATTTGTTCCTTGCCAGAAGTCCACGAGAAGGGTCCTATTCACTATCCTGGGGAAATACTGCAAGTCAAAGCTTCTAGACTGACCTTCCTGCTGGAGGAAGAACAGTGCTGTGAAAATCAGACAGCAAAAGGTTCTTCCTTCTGTTCTTGGCTCTAGTTAAGTCTATTTTTGTGGTGTGGACTGTTGTGAGGAGCTTTATTCTTAAAGCTTATCCTGCAGAATCTCTTGATGTCCTTGGAAATGACTTTAAGCTGTCTCTTCTTGTTTGGAGCTAATGGGATATTGAAGCGGAAATTGAGTTATATTGTCATCTGGGGACTGCAGGGAATCTCTAAGGATTACTTTCACTCTTTGTTTATTTTAAATAAAAAAATGCCTTTGAGGTATGGATGGCAGAGTAAAGACACAATTACAGGAATTGCTGTCACTCCTCACTGGATTCTTCAGTCACAGCACAAAGTTGTTGCTATAGTTCCATAGCCCTGGGGATAATGTCTGTGATTCCTTTGCTTATTACATTTTTGGGACAATGCTTCTTGCACTTGCAAAGTCTGACTTATGGTAAATCAGAATGGTCAGATTCCAAGTGTATGAAATGGTAATTAAAGTGAACAAAAATTGGGGTTTTGACTTTAGAGGCAAAATTCCTTTTTACTAGATGGAGTTTCTTGAATTGACTTTTAAAAATGGCATGTAAGTAGGTATCTCTTGGTTCATTTTACGTTGGGGAAAAATGTTCAGCATCTTGAACATTTTTCCAATATAATTGACTTTGATCCTTAAGGGCTATTTGGATTAGGGTTAGCCTGTGGTCTCTGTTGTGTTATCTTTTTCAAAGTAAAACTTGTTTGAGATCTTATAATGTAGAAATATTTTATGTCCAATACTGTTAACTTTTGTTTCTGTAAGAGTGTTAGATCTCGACTAACATTCAGCTTCTATATCTTAATCAACTTCATAATCCTGTTCCTTTTTCACTGATACTTCTTTGTGAAACTTAATTTCTTAACTCTTTAGTACTAAATAATACAGACATAAAAATAGTTGCCCATCCTGGACATTTTTGATGAGTACCCTTTTTTTCTCAGGATAATCATTAAAATATGAGTTTCTACAAATTACTGCCATGATCCCATCTGTACGTTGGGGGTGAAATTTTTACCTTTTCTGTTCCTTGGTACAGCTGCTGAAGAAATTAATCAAACATGGAAGTATAAGTAAAAATGGAGGCAGAGTGGGAAAAGCCAGATTCCTCCAGCTGCCTCCTTCATAGTACTAAAAGCTTGTTCTCTTAGAATGACAATAACATCTGGTGGGTTATTTTTATTAACGGGTATCATTAGAGAAATAAGAGCCAACAACAACGAAGTTGGGATTGTTTAGTAGTCATGGAAATGGGGGGTGGTAGTGGTTAGTCAGTGCTTTTCCGTTTCTGGAATGACCACTGACCACTCCAGATTGAGATTTGGATATTTCTCTCTTATGACTTCCATAATAAAAAAGCATTTATTAAATGACTCTGTGTGAAACATGTTCTGTTTTGTGCTATATAGAGAGAGTGCTCCTTTCTGGTTCTTTGTGATTTGAAGTGAACAATCACAGAATGAACACTCACTAGGATCAAACATCAAACAGATACTTGAAGTGCTTATAATGTGTGAATGCAATAGCCCCCAGTGATTGGTATGAGGGAATTTTATTAGTTTAATTTAACAATCCAGTGGCTGGATGTTCCCTTCACTTCTTGTTACTTAGGAACATTTTTGTAAAGAAGACTGATTTCCACAATGATTTAAGTAATGGCAGGTTGAAGGATTGGTTGGCTGAGAGTAGGAGGGACACAGTGTGTGAGACTGCCAAGAGACAGGATAGAATGATGGGCTGGCAAAGAGAAAGAGGATTAGAAACATTCTAATGAGGAAAGAGTCTATAGGAGAATAAGAAGAGCTGAGGGTCCTTGAAGTGCAGTGACAGGAGTGTGAAACTCAGATTAAGGAGTTGGTTCCTAGTCAATAGGGTAATGTAATGTTCCTGCAAAAGTTTCTGAAGGGATCTCACCAGTGCAGAGGGAAAAGAATCTGTGTTTTTTTAGACTCCCACATTTTGTTAGGAGCTGTATGACACTTTCTTGAATATATCATAGTCTCTAGAACTGTGGCATTTAGTCTCAGCATGCTCTAATACAGATCACATACAAACTTACACTATTTTAAAGATTTATTGTATCAATTTATGCATTTTAGTTTTTTATCATGAGGTTTAAGAAGAAGGTTAAATCAAAATTTGTAGAAAGTAAAACCCGTCATAGGGGAATGCTAGTATCTCTAACACTCAGCCTGGATTTTGAAGCTGTCAGTTGGAGCCATATTTCTTTTGTTTGTTTGTTTGCGGTACGCGGTCCTCTCACTGTTGTGGCCACTCCCGTTGCGGAGCACAGGCTCCGGATGCGCAGGCTCAGCGGCCATGGCTCATGGGCCCAGCCGCTCCGCGGCGTGTGGGATCTTCCCGGACCGGGGCAGGAACCCGCGTCCCCTGCATCGGCAGGCGAACTCTCAACCACTGCGCCATCAGGGAAGCCCTGGAGCCATATTTCTTGAGATTTTTTTTTTTTAACTGACCTAGCTGGATTGTGTCATTTTAATATGGTAACATATATATAAGATAGAAGGACAAAATGAACCTCTTACTGATTATCACTTGGGAGAAGGTTCAGAGAGGCGAACTTTTAATGATACTTTGGTGTACTTATGATACATTTGTCCCACAAAATCACTGAAGTAGCTGACCTGACTTATATTGGTTTTTTGATAGCATCTGATTGCAACTCTGTGGGAATTTCTTCAAGTGAAAGGTAATTTATGGAACTTACTGATAAAACCACTTACATTTTAAAAAGCTTCTTATTGCTTTTAGATACACTCAGGAAAGGCCAAGATGTCCTAGGCTTCACTGTTAATGTTGTGCTTACCCCATAGTCAGTGGTGGCACTGTAGCAGTGAGTCAATTCAAAATGACAGGAAAAAGAGGACTACTATGGCAAGATTGGTGCCGGTGCTTTATTCAGTGATCATTAACACTCAAAAGAGTTCATAAAAATGATGGTGGAATTTTGAAGATTGATGAGAGTGAGATTTTATCATCTTCATATTCTTTTTTTTTCTTTAGGAGAAAAGAGCTTTTATTTCTTCTGAATGTCAAATCAAAAGTACTTAGTATTCATCAGACCACCCTTCTCCCTTCTAACGTCTAAGAATTTCAGGATCTCAGAAGTTATAGCTGAAACTTTATCCTCAATTCCAAAGGCCTCGAGGTAAAATAAAGGAATTTAAAAATCAGCTTAAGGGCTTCCCTGGTGGCGCAGTGGTTAAGAATCCGGCTGCCAATGCAGGGGACACAGGTTCAAGCCCTGGTCTGGGAAGATCCCATATGCCACGGAGCAACCAAGCCCGTGCACCACAATTACTGAATCTGCACTCTAGAGCCCGTGAGCCGCAACTACTGAGGCCCACGCGCCTAGAGCCTGTGCTCCGCAGCAAGAGAAGCCACCGCAATGAGAAGCCCGTGCATCGCAATGAAGAGTAGCCCCCGCTCGCCGCAACTAGAGAAAGCCCGTGCACAGCAACGAAGACCCAACGCAGGCAAAAATAAATAATAAATAAATTAATTAATTAAAAAAATCAGCTTAACCTCAGCATTTAGAGAGAAACTGAACAAATCATCTATCATCTACCTTGGAATCACTTAACAAGAGCACAAGGTACTAGGGCAATAATCAAAATGACTCTGTGAAAATCAGTCATATCAGATCCATTTCCTGTTCTATAACAGAACGAAAGACCCATAGACAAGGATGAAATAGTTACTTTCTTTTTTTTAAATAAATTTATTTATTTTATTTACTTTATTTTTGGCTGCGTTGGGTCTTCGTTGCTGAACACAGGCTTTCTGTAGTTGTGGTGCGCAGGCTTCTGTTGTGGAGCACAGGCTCTAGGCACACGGGCTTCAGTAGTTGTGGCATGTGGGCTCAGTAGTTGTGGCTTGTGGGCTCTGGAGGGCAGGCTCAGTAGTTGTGGCACACAGGCTCAGTTGCTCCGCGGCATGTGGGATCTTCCCGGACCAGGGCTCCAACCTGTGTCTCCTGCATTGGCAGGCGGATTCCTAACAACTGTGCCACCAGGGAAGCCCTAGTTACTGTTTCTTAATTCCAGTAAGCTTTCGATTCTGACTCATGAGACATTTTCATTGAAAAACTAGAAAGCACCCTTTCATGAGTGTAAGAAACTGCACAGAAAAAAAGAATACAGTAAAAACAAAAATTTATTTAGATTTTTCCAAATTAATTGCTGTCCTTTGTCACCAGATGTATTTTTAATTTCTGTGTCAATGTCTGTCTTACTGATATATTGTAGTTTTTATAACCATTCTCCTACTGAGGGGTACTTGTGTGATTTCTAGTTTTTCACTATTCTAACTAGCACATCTAAGAACATCTCTATATAGATTACAGTCATCCCTTAGTATCCACAGGGGATTGGTTCCAAGATCCCCATGACACCACAATCTGTGGATGCTCAACTACCTTGTATTAACTGGCATAGTACAGTCGACCCTCTGTTTCTGTGGGTTCCACATCTGTGGATCTGGAGAGCCAACTGTATTTTTCTTTCTTCTTCCCTTCTTCCTTCTCTCTTTTCTTCCTCCCTTCTTTCTTTTTTTAGGGTGCTGAATATTTCTTTACATTCCTCATATTGCCAGTTGGAATTACTGAATCAAAAAATATGAACAATTTTATAGTTCTTACTGATTATGCATTACTGATTATTTTTCAGAAAGATTGAATTGACTAATAATGTCACTAAGTCAAAATACAGTTCATTCAACATCAGATTTTATAATTTCTATTTTGTTAGTTAAGCAGTAGTACTTAAAACCAATTTTAATTAGCATTTCTTTAATTTCTAATGGTGTATTTTCCCACATGATTACTTTCTCATTTGTATTTTCTTTTTCAAAATTTTTTCCTTTGACCACTTGTGAGTGATTTTTAGATGTTGTCCTTATATAATTGTATACTTCTTTTACATTTTTGGACAGCAAATCACATTTTCATTTATCACATTTCATTTATCACATTTTCTCAATTTGTATTCCTTTTTGTTTTTCTTTATTACAATTTAGTAAACTGATGTTTTTATTTTTTTTCTGTGAGTTATCTTCTTAATCACCACAAAAGGTTAATTTTCTGGTTTATTTTATTATTTTTAAAAATATTCAGTCATACACATATACAGATATACTAGGCAAGGTATGGATCCAAATAAATTTTTTGTACTAATATTCAGTTATTTCAACATTTCTTAAGTGGTGAGTCCTTCCCCCAAATGTTGGGTTGCTACTGATTTCTCACTTGCTATGTATTAAATAAACAATACCAAATAAATCTATCCCATTCCATGGGTCACTTATTCTCAAGTCTGTGTCATACAATTTTGATTAATGTTCATTTTATTGTATCCATAAATAATTCTTTTTTTCCATAAATAATTATTGCCATCTTATTTTCCATGTTTCATCAGGCTGATAATCAATGAAAATACAAAAATATTTTAACTGGTATTAAATTAAACTTAATTTTACTTTAGGAGTTTTATCTTTATAATACTTAGTCTTATCAGCTTGAAGTATAGCTTTTATTAATTAATGTCTTCTTTTATTCTACCATTAAGTCTCTTTCCTTAAATAAATGTCTTAAATTTTGTTAAAATAATGTCTGTTTCAAGGTTTTTTTTACCTTTTGTTAATGAATTTTTATTTTTCACTACATCTTTATTAATAGTTACATGTCACTATAATTTAGGAATGCAATTTGAATAAATGTATTTTATATCTTATAGTGAGAAGTATGGTATTGACTAGACTATTTTAACTATCATATAAGGAATATTTTTTAAAAATGTTCTCCCATGAAGCCTGGAAATACCCAGGAAGGGTACAGCAAGTTATAGAATTTACCAAGAAAGGGTCTCACAGAAGGTGAAGAGGGGAGGGAATAGAAGTCAAGAAACAAGCCTTAGAGATTTGGTGATCAGACTCTTGTCTACCTATTAGAGACTCCCCGTCTTAGTTTTACTACATTTAGACCAATGATCATTGGCTTAAAGATTGAAACTAGGCCAATAGTTCAACACTAGTGCGGCAGTACTTTTTTAGTGGTCTTTCTCACTTTGTGAAAGTCCTTTTCTCACTCTGATAGTTGTTTGTTACTCTTTTTCTTCCATAGCCAACCACCTTGAAAGATACCACCTTCTCTTGCTGTTTTTACTTCCTTGGCATTTATTTACTTCACACTCACCAGAATCTGGCTTTTGCTCCCACTCTACTGAAATGCTGTAGTTAATGTCGCTAGTGATCTTCTAACTACTAGATGCTGGAGATGCTTTTTAGCCCTTATCCTAATTGACCTTTTTGCAACATTTGACACAGCTAACAGTTTCTTCTGTGATGCTTTCCTTTAAATCAATCTAAACATTTCTTTCTCTTTTTCTGTTCATTCTTTTCCACTTCTCTGAGTTTTTTTGCAAGTTCTTTTTCCTTCCTACATGCTGGGGATTCACAGAGGTCTATACTTGAATTTCTGTTTCTCATTCTATACTTTCTTTCTGGGTAATCTTACCCTTGGCCTCAGTTTCCACTACCACTTAAGACACTGATGACTACCGAACCTATATGTTGATTGAGTTCAGGCTGTGTTCCCAAGCATGAGGCATGTACACTCAAACTCAACACGTCCAAATTGAACTCATCATCATACCTCCAAAATCCTCTGCTCTGACATAATCCCTATTTTGAGGCAGTGTCTTTATTGTCCATCTAGTTACCTAAGCCAAATCTATTACTTATCCTATAATCCTTCTTCTGGCTCACTTATGCATCAATCTGTTACCACATTTTGTCAGTTTCATCTTCGAAATCTCTCTTAAATCTGGCCCTCCCACCCTACCTCCTCTGCCACTATCTTATTTCAGGTCTTCATTATTCTTGCCCAAACTACAGTGGCCTCTTACTTAGGCTCCTTGCCTCTAGACAGTTCTTTCCTAATTAACCTGTGCAATGATTACAGAGAGATCTTTCTAAAATCCAGTATGCTTATGCCATTCTTTTTCTTGGAATCCTTTAATGGTTTCATTATTGTCAGAATAAAGCCCAGACTCCTTAGCATGATCTATAGGTCCCTTTATGATCTGAGTCCTCTGCACCTGTCCACATTATGTCCTGATCATCCCTGACAGGTGTTCTATGCTCCGGCCATATTGAATTATCTGTACATCTCTTGACCATTCCTACTTTGTGTTTGCACATTCTGTTCCCTTGAGATATGTTCCCTCTTCTTTACTTAGTCACATCCTTTGAGAGGCTCACTCATTCATTCAATAAATACTTTTTACTACTTGCTATGTGTAAAGTACTATTCTAAATGCCAGAGATAGTAATAAATAAAACAGAGAGGAGGGGACTTCCCTGATGGCACAGTGGTTAAGAGTCCGACTGCCAATGCAGGGCACACGGGTTCAAGCCCTGGCCCCGGAACATCCCACATGCCACAGAGCGACTAAGCCCATGTGCCACAACTACTGAGCCTGCGCTCTAGAGCCTGCAAGCCACAACTACTGAAGCCTGTGCGCCTAGAGCCTGTGCTCCGCAACGAGAGAAGCCACTGCAATGAGAAGCCCATGCACCGCAACGAAGAGTAGCCCCCGTTCACCGCAACTAGAGAAAGCCCACGCGCAGCAACGGAGACCCAACGCAGTCAAAAAACAAAACAAAACAAAACAAAAACTTATAAAAAACCCCCCAAAACAGAGAGGAATCTTTCTGGAGCTTTACATTCTAGTAGAACTAGAACTGAGTTAGGTGCCTTTGTCCTCTCACAGTGCCTTACTCCTCTTACAGTGCCTTACTCTTTTTTTAAAACATTTTTTCTTAAATTCAGTATGAAGTAGATGAAGTTAGTCTCTGTGATGCTGGCGTTTCTATCAAGGGCCTTTCTTCTCATATCCTTCCCTGGAGATGGCATCATTGCTAATGCATAAAAATTGCCCTCTCTCTCATCCATTATCAAAACCTGTTCTTATGAAAGGACCTTAAATTTATTCCTTTTATAGAAGGTAAAAATGAGAGTTTAAAGTATTGTCTCTCTCAAAGATATTCTATTCCAAAAGGCCAGAGAAACCTTACGCTTGCATCAAATTGCTTAAGATCAAGTTTAAATTTTGGAGCAATCTGCATTTTTCAATACTGTTGAAACTGAAAAAAAGAGAAAGAAAGAAACAAAAAGGCATCCTGATATAGAACCAGTTAGGTTATGGTGGGTAGTCACTCTGAGTCTGAAGTCAGTGGCCTTCAGTTTTTAACATTGTGACGATTTCATGAGGAACCTTGAGCCCATTCATACTATTTTTTTTTATCCCTAGTTGTCAGCTAGGGAGAAAAATACTGTTTACTTTGTTTTCTTGGATCTTGGGAAGGTTGGTGAGCCATTTTGGAGGAAAAGTGCCATATAAATCTAATAAATGATAATAAATCAACGATAATAATTTAAAACTATTCCTAGAGGACAGGCTGTATACAAAGTTCTCTGTAACACCTTTGTGAATCACGTTGGGGATCTGGTTGAATCTGAGTTTGTGACTGCCTAGTTTATGAAGATTATCTGCTTGGGGCTTGGGTTTGAATTGTATTTTGAATGAGAGAAGTAAATAATCTGATAAATTGAGGTAAGAATTCAGTGAAGTGAAACATATAAGGGTAGGAAAGGAAGAAGAGATAGGTTCTTGGAAAAGTGAATATGGGCAAAAGTGATTGAATATGGATCTAAGATATTGCAGAAATGGTAAATGGGGTTCCTATGATAAAATAATAGAGAGTATTAAGCAAGGTTGGCCTTGTAGTGGTCAGAGGAGGAGACCATCAACATGTTCTGGATTTTTAGGAGCATCAGAAAGACATCTCCCTCTGCCCTAAAGTATATTTTCCATTTACTAGGCTAAACATTCTTTGAAAGATGTCTTTGACCTTGTGCAATGCAAATGTGTGTAGAAAGAAAAACACCTTATGCTCTCTATAAATTAACTTGGTCTGCTTTGAAATTTGGCTTCGATGCTGCCCTGGAGTTATGTACTAATATGGAGTTGCCTGTGACCTATTAAAGAAATTTAGGTACCAGAGTTTTCATAATTGCTTCTTTAGTTTCTTCCTCATAGTTTTATTCTAAATCACAAGTGGAGAATTACTAGAATATATGAACCCGCCTCAATCACTACCCCTAGTAAACTTCGTTAATCTTTGAGATATTTGTTTCTGCAAAGAACAGTGACAAAAAATGAAATGGAATCCAGGTTAACTAATTTTTATTTATTCCTTCCTCTAATTCCTCAAAGCAGACTGTTAAGGCTGTGTGTACGTTTTAGAGAGAGGGTAGAAGACATATTAATGATTGAAAGCTGCTGCTATATTTAGAAATGCCTTTTATTGTTTGGAACATACGTATCTTAGACAAGGGAAGAAGTACACATAGCTGCTAGAACCCCTGACTATACCTACACCCTGTTCCCTTCTACCTCTCCTGGCCACCCCAAGTCCCTCACCTTCATGAAATACTAAGGCCCTGCTGGATCATCTTTACAGAGTTGCATATAGAGAAGCACAATCCAGCAACCAGGAGGAATTTAAAAGGGATCTCAGTCTTGACTTGCTTCTCTCAAAGAATATGAAATAAAAGTCTAGTTATGTTTCTCGCAATCCTCTTTATTCTTTTCTCCAGATTCTTTACCTTAGGGCTGCTCAGACACCCCTCCCTCACTAAAAGACTGAGCTATTTCTAGCACCTCAACCTGATTTTTTTGTTCTCAGCTACTCTCTCCAACTCTTTGTTAGATGGGCAAACTTAGTCTTTCTGGCTTCTTTAATTATTTTTCTCCATTCCTTGCCCATTATGTTACATTCTCTACATTACATTGTCGGCAACAAAGGTGAATCCAGAAACTGACAGAATAAGCAGGAATTCTTCCTTCTTCCCTCTCTGGTTCTGCCCTTCTCTGTCCATTCTCTGGATTCTGAACCACAATAAGTCCTGGGAAATTGGGCAGTACAAAATAGAACTTTCCTTAGAGGGCTGTGAAAGGGGTTAAGGCAAGTTGAATGTGTGGAGACAAAATGCATTTTAGTTTTCTCCTCCTTCTCTGAGGAGGAGTACATTCACACTTTAATAAATCTTGTTGTGGTCATATAAGGTTGCTTTGAGGATCCCGGAATTCTATTTTCTGGGTCCAAGAGAGCAAGGATGCAGACAGAAAAGAAGAGAGCAGTAACCAGCAGCAGGGGAGGGGGGAGCATAAAGGAGATAGTGCTGACCTTTTCTCCCTCTCTCCCAACCTTATTCAGTTGCAAGCAACAGATTCCTTCTTTAATCCTTTAGCTGTTTAATGGAAGTCTTTTATGCTGGCAGCATCACGTCTAACTGGCACATTCAGATCCTCTGACTGTTATAGCCTCATAGTCAGGGTGGAGGCTCTGCCAGTTGTTAAGCAAAAAAAAAATCTATATCTGTATCTCTGTATATATCTATATATCCTGAAACATTCTTCCATATCCCCAAATAAATCATCTTTCCTTCTCTTCCTTATGCCTGCCACTTCCTCTGGTTAGCACATATTATAAGACGCTGTCATATTGGAGAAGGCTAGCCGTCAGATAGGGGTGATGGGAGAGGGCGTGAATTGTCAACAAGGGATAGCTTAGACTCCTATGCTAATATTAGATGCTTTGATCAGTCATTAGCATAATCTGGAGAAGAAATGACCCTGTCTTACTGTACCTGGTGTACCTTTTCATCCTGACGATCGCCTCAGAACCTCCATATGCTCCTCATTCAACTGACTCTAAATTTGAAGCCCCCTGAAACTGCACCTACCTTCACAGCAGTTTTTTCCTACAAGTGTTTAGAACTCAGTTTTCCTCTGATCTTGTTTCTCTGATCTGAATCCACCTGCTTCCTATCCTTTGAGAAATTCTCAAAATTTATGATCTGCTTAGCAGCACTCTTCCTTGCTTTCACTGAAATTCTGAATTTATTCTTTTAAAGTATTTTCTTTCATCTCATTGGGTTTAGGATAGGAAGGTGTTTAGATGTGTGTAAAGCCTATCATCTCGATCCAGTCTTAGTTTTTATTATTTTACATATATTTCTGTGGTTTTGCTTAATGTCACCCTTCTATGTGTGATTGACTCAAAACATTATTAAAAATCTGAACATTATTTATAGTTTTCTTTGCTAGAAAGAAACACATTTCCAGCTCAAGCTTATTAAAATGTATAGAATATGTTAAGTTGATTTTGTAAGTCAATCCCAGATTTAAAAGAATAAAGTGCATAAATGTGTGAGTAATACAAATGACTACTATTTTCATGGAGATAAAAGTTGACATTGATAACAAACTTTCTTACTGCTTTATATTACATGTGACTCGTGGACAGTTTTGATAGATCTCTGATATGATAAGAGTGCATTGCATTTGTATAATTTGACTTATGTCCCAGTATTTTTTGTTTTTAAACGTTATAACACAAGCATTTTTCAGAGTTGCAGAGCAGAGTTCAAACTGGCAGACTCCAGGCCAAATCCAGGCTATTCTCATGTTTTGTTTGACTCTCATAATATTGGCTCACTCGGTGGTGTTGTTCTTGTTTTAGATTGAATTAATTGCCAATGTGTGAATGTCAAAATATTTCACAAAGAGATCCTGACTTCCAGACGCTTTTGAAAAATCAGAAGATTTGGTAGCACTGGGTCCACCTTCCCCCATGGCAGTAAATGACTGGAGCTGAGTAGTGGATGCCCTTGTTAGCTAGGAGTTCACCATAGTCGTCATCATTCCCTGTTGTCTCTGAAACCAGTCTGCTTCTATCTTTATACTTTCTTTCCTGAGCCTGTGGGCATATGAGTTTGTGACCCCTGCTCTGTGTAGTCTTTATAACCATTGTTTTAAATTATTATGAAATATCTATAGAGTAAGTATACTATTATAATGATCAGTTTCCTTTTTTTTTTTAAAGTGTGTATAATTCTGTGATTTTCAACTTTGTAAACATATTTTTCCACATTGGCATTATACCCTAGATGCAGAAGTATAGATTCAGAAGAATGAGAACAGTTATATGGTTCTTGATAAATATGCAAGTACCTCCTCAATAAAGATCGCTAAGGCTGGCTTCCCACCCACGCTGTCCTGGTGGGGATCACATCTGTTTAGTTCTGGTTTTTACTTTTGTTGATCCAGTTAGTAATCAAAAGATGGCTTGATGAACATAGAATCAGAATAAAGGGCTCCAAGTAGTCTTCTTTTTTAAATTTGATTTTTATTTTATATTGGGGTATAGTTGATTTACAATATCATGTTAGTTTCAGGTGTACAGCAAAGTGATTCAGTTATACATATACATATATCCACTCTTTTTAAGATTCTTTTCCCATATAGGTTATTACAGAGTATTGAATAGAGTTCCCTCATTTATATATGTATATATAGTATACATTAATCCCAAACTCCTAATTTATCCCTCCCCACCGCCTTTCCCCTTTGGTAACCATAAGTTTGTTTTTGAAGTCTGTGAGTCTCCAAGTAGTCTTGAAAGTACATTTCATTATACTTCAGTGGAGACTGATATGTTAAAGTTGCTTTTATAATACAGAACACCTGTCTCTCAAAATCACAATGCCTGCTGAGTCAGTATCCGTTTCCCTTGGACACAGCAGGGTAAATAGCACCAAATTCTTCTTTGTAACACCTTCCTCACCTTTCTAAAATATCCACTTATACTGTTATCTTCTTTTAACACATTCTTGCTTCATATAAATTTCAATAACATTAGGTTACAACTTTATTTTAAATAAATCATTTTTGCTGAGATACCAAATCATCTTATTGGACTTGGGGTAGAGGAACCCAAATGGCCTTTTTATGATCGATGACTTTTACAGAGAACTAATGCCATCCATTATGTTTACCCTTTGTAGATTCATGTTCAGTTTTATCTTCTAAGCTTTGGGTAATCTTTATACCGGCATTTGTTTAATACTTCACAGTTCCCCAAATAAAGTTCACATATATTATTTTATCCCTTTCAGTCCCTTTGTCAGTCCTCTGAGACAAGAGTATCATGATCCCTATTTGTGAAAATGAAGGAGCTGATGATCAGAGCATGTAAGTGACTTGCTTAAGGTCAAAAAGACAGTATGTAATGGAGTTGAGAATTAAACCATGATTTTCTGACTTCAAGTCCCTGTATCTAAAGTAAGCAGTAGTCTGGAGTCCAGGAGATCAAGTAGAACCCGACAGTGATCTCAGTGGTTCAGAAACTAGAAGGAGGCATGATCCTAAGGTGCAGATTGTTCATTTGAAGGTCTTTTGTGCTCCTGCTGTGACAGCAGGGTTGTCTGGTTATAAGTGGTGGAGAACTCTACAAGAGGGTTTCTCAGGGAGGTAGTTGCAGCCTGTTTGTGAGAGTCCTGCAAATTTGGTATGTTTTGGTCCTGTTGGGGCAGCTGCAGGGCAAAAGCTGAAGAGAGATTTTCTTACAGAACCATTCCTAGAAAGCCCCTCTTCTCATCTGGCTAGACACAAAGATACTCGCTAGTAAAGCTTAACTTGTCCCTGAAGCATTTTTATTTTAAAAGATGATTTAGAGATAAGACAGAAGGGAAAAATCAGAGAGGGTGGGATGGTAGATAGGGGATTCTTTGCTCATTAAGGTTTTTTTCAATATTTTTTCAAGATACTGGGAAGATAGAGTTATGAATTTTAAAATAATGAACAAAATGCCTAATATAAGGAATTCCTATATTCCCTTTAGGCTTTTATTCTCTTAAAATTATTTCTAAAAGCATATAATAGATTTTTGTATAAAACTAATTTTATTATAAGTTCATTCTAATTCCTGTACACTTAAGATAGTCATTACAGCAAAACTGTTAAATATAAAAATTAGATCTATTTCTGTCTCCAGGGACCTCTGGCATTTTCATATGAAGAGGGAGGGAGAAGTATTCAACAAATAATTTTTCTGGCATATGGGTCTCCAAGTTGGTGAATATATTTCCAACCTTGTTATTATACCCCAAATGACTGAGAATGGAGCCCGGGGTGGGGGGGATGAAGTGCATCCATTTCTTTTGTAGAGATTAGAAACAAGATGCTTATTGTCCTACTTCTTCAAAATGTTCAGAATATGTGATTAAGAACAACTCTAAATGCTTTAGAGTTGAAAGAAAGTTGCAATCTGGCTCCTCTAGGCCTAGTGACCTTGAGATTTACAAAGAAGCTTAAAGAAACCATATGTCTCTATTGAATGGTATGTTTTTGAAATCTTTCAAATGTATCCGTACATTTTAGCTGAATTAGTTTATATTCAGAGCATATATAAATCATAATTAGAACTCAACTAATCTCTATTGCAGCAAAATCATCATTCTAATCTTCGTGGTTGAAACCTTTGTAGGGATGGAAAATTGTTTTCCATGAAGTCTGAAGTGACTACTAGATTTGTATTTAGCTTTAGTAAAAATTTGAGACTACCTTCAAACCTATGGAACTTTTCAACATGCAAGTTATTCTAAGGGAAAAAACCTTCGCATGATCTGCAAATGGTACCAAATGCATTTCCAAATGCTACCAAGACAAACAGACATGTCTTCATAAATAAGAAGTGTCCTATGGACATTAAAAATTCTTTATATTTTTAGATCTAGAGGTCTTCTTCCTATGAGTCTTTTTTAGCCTTAGGGTAACTATCATGAAAGGATGCATACACAGTCAGTATCTCAAGGATACTGCTAGCAGCTGCATCAAAATATTCTTAGGGATTTTGTTTATTGACAGGATAAAACCTGAAGATCAAGAGAAATAAATTGATCAGGGCCTTGCAGGAGCAATTTATCACTCTGCAATACCTTTGGCAGTTTCTGAAAATGCATGCTGGCCGGAAGTTGTTTAATTAACCAAAACCATCAGATCATTTGCTTGGTTCTTGTAGAGTCAGTGAAATATGTGACTGGGTAATGGAGTCTGTCCAAGAAAAAATGAGCTAAGCACTGTGCCTGGCCCTGTCCCTGTTGCAGATGGAAGGCCAGATGAGCAGGGGCAGTCAGTCGCCAATCATCAGGCTCATATATATAGAAACACATGCACATACATACACATATATATGCTACATATATATATATATATATATGTATACATGAGAATTAAAATAAGAAAGAAAAGGTATTTTGTAGTGCAAAACAAGACCTTATATTTTCAGTGGGTTGCATTCCGGGAAACGGCATTCTAAGTGGAAATGATTTTTAATTTTAATTTGGTTTTCCTTTCAAAATAACATTATTATAGGAGTTATGTTCTTGACTAGAGGAGAGATACTTGAGTCTCTATACAATTGGCTATAACTCTAATATATAATCAGCTATTAATGATAGAAAAGCATAATAATAATAGCCAAGCACTTTTCAAAGGTAATATATTTTCTCATTTAACTTCTCACATTGTTATCTTCATTTTGCAAATGAGGAAAGTAAAGTTTGGAGAGATTCAATAATCTGAGGAAGATCATAGGGCCAGGAAGTACTACAGCATGGATTCATTAAAGGGATTAGAAAATGCTTATTCCTCGAGAGTTTCAGGGATAGAGATATAAAGAGCAATGAGAAAAATTGAGGCTAGGTGGATTATAATGGAAAAGAAGGCGTGCTCTGTGCTTTTGCTGAATTGAAAGCAATAATGGGATGTCTTTGCCAGAGGGTTGTATGAGTGATTTACGTTGCTGAATGGTAGTAAATTGAGGACTGTCTGTACTATAGTTGTAAAATATATGAAATTCTGCAAAACGTAGCTAACAGGAAAGAATGTGTTTTGCCTGGGTAACAATGGTAACATCTTAAAAATAGTTTGGGGCATCATAATGGATAAATACCTGCTTATTATTGCAATAGGATGTGTACTCTATGGTGCAGATTTGTTCTTGGTGCATGGTGACATCAGGCATATCTATAAAATAGATTAGAAGAGTGAAGGTAATTATGAAATGGCTATGAGCTATTCTATGAGCTGGAGTATTCTAGAATAGTCAGGATGGGACAGACTTATGCCTAGTATGTAGAAAACTGGATAGAGTGTTACTCTTATACCACCAACAAGAAAAAGATAATATAAAAACCATAACTTTTCTTGAACCTATCAGATAACTGAGGTTGCAAGGCAATCAACTAGCCTAAAAGCTAGGAATATATAGGTACCTCCAAGGAGAGACAGGATGCAACCACTGTCTTACCTGTGGCAGAGCATGGGAGGAAGATGGGACCACTACATAAGTGAATAAGAACTCAGCAATAAATTTTAACAAATTATTAAAGGTGGAGTGTGGGCTAGGATGAGAGTATAGAACACCTAAGAGTTGCAGACACAAAGGGTATTTGTACCTACTTATAGTTCATATCCAAGGTCTTCTGCTGTATATTCTTTGGAAAGTTTTGGAAAAGGGGTGGGAGACCAGGGAAATCCTCCCTCAGTTCTGCAGGACTGGGGAGGGGAGTAGTTGCTGCAGTGGAAAAGATACAAAGCTCTACGCATACCCTTCTCTAAGGAAAAAAAAGCCTTCATTTGTTTGGAGAAAACAGCAAACCCTGTTGCACCCCAGGGGCATGTATAAACCTACTGTGGCTGGGGAAAAAGGAAATAAAGTACCCTCTACCTGTGGGGGAATAAGCGGAAACCATCTGGGGCCCAGACCATTAAAGGTCTCCTACATGATGTATTCAATAAAAAATATTATGAAACACACAAAAAAGCAAGAAAAAAACAGCCCACTGTCAAGAGACAAAGAAATAAACAGAAGAAGACTTAGAGATGAGCAAGATGTTGGAATACTTATAGAGGGAATTTAAAACAACTACGATTAGTATGTTAAAGGATCTAGTGGAAAATATGGACAACATAAATGAACAAGCAGGGGGTTTCAGCAGAGAGATGGAAACTTCAAGAAAGAATCAAATGGCAATGGTAAACATAAAAAACACAGTAATATTAATGAAGAATGCTTTTCATGAGCTCATCAGTAGACTTGCCATAGCTGAGGAAAGAATCAGTGACCTTGAAGATAATAGAAATTACCCAAACCAAAAACACCAAGAGAAAAAAGAACGGGAAAAAAGCACTCCAAAACAGAACAGAGCATCCAGGAGCTCAGGGGCAATATCACATGGTCTAACATTCTAATGTACCATATAATTGGAATCCCAGAAAAAAAAAGACAGAAAGAATGGGCAGAAGAAATATTGGAAGGCACATGATTGAGAGTTTTCCACAACTGGTGAAATGGAGGATGTTAAACCATGGATCCAAAAAGCTCAGAAATCCCAAGTAGGATAAATGCCAAACACAATACACATATCGTACCTAGCCATATGATATTCAAATTTCTGAAAACCAAAGATGAAGTGAAAATCTTGAAGGCAGCCAAAGAAAAAGGGCACATTATATACAGAAGCAGAGATATTAATTAGAGCAGACTTCTAGTCAGAAACCTGGCAAGCCAGAAGACAATGAATAACATCTTTAAAGTGCTGAAAGAAAAAAAAGTCTGTCAATTCAGAATAGACTTTAAGTGAAAAACTGACACAAGAAACAAAGAAGGATATTGAATAATGATAAAGGGTCAGTCATATAGGAAGACAGAACAATTGTTTATGCACCTAATAACATCAGAGCACCTAAATATATAAAGCAAACATTGACAGAACTGAAGGGAGAACTAGACAACAATACAAAAATAGTGGAAGATTCAGTACTCCACTTTCAATAATGGACAGAACATCCAGACAGAAAATCAATAAGGAAACGTTGGACTTGGATTATACTTTAGACCAAATGGAACTAAAGTCATATACAGAACATTCCATCCAACAGCAGCAGAATACACATTCTTATCAAGTGCGCACAGAACTTTCTCCAGGACAGATCACATGTTAGGTTACAAATCAAGTCTTAAAAACTTAAGAAGACTGAAATCATACTGAGTATTTATTCTGATCAAATGGAATGAAACTGGAAATCAATAGCAGAAGGAAAACTGGAAAATTCACAAATATGTGGAAATTAAACGACATACTCTTCAACAACCAAACGGTGAAGAAAAAATTTAAAAAGGAAATTAGAAAATATCCCAGTACAAATGAAAACAAAACGCAACATACCAAAACGTATTGGATGCAGCAAAAGCAGTACTAAGAGGGAAATTTATTGTGATACATGCCTACATTAAAAAAGAAGAAAGATCTCAAACAATGCAACTTTACACCTTATTATGGAGCTAGAAAACTTCTTAGACTCCTTAGTCTTTAGAACAGACTAAACTCAAAGCAGAAGGAAGAAAATTATACAGATTAGAGCAGAAATAAGTGAAATAGAAAACAGAAAAACAATAGAAAATCAGTGAAACCAAGAGTAGTTTTTTTTAAAAAAACAAACCCTTAGCTAGCTAAGAAAAAAGGAGAGAAGGGTAAATTAATAAAATCAGAAATGAAAGAGGAGACATTATAATTGATGCCACAGAAATAAAAAGAATAATGAGATTACTATGAAAAACTATATGCCAAAAAACCCAGATAACCTAGAATAATTGGATAAATTCCTAGAAACATGCAGCCTATCAAGACTAAATCATGAAGATGTAGAAAGTCTGAACAAGCCTATAACTAGTATGGAGATTGAATCAGGAATCAAAAACCTCCCAACAAGGAAAAGCCTAGGATCAGATGCCTTCACTGGTGAATTCTACCAAATTAAAGAAGAATTAATGCCAAGCCTTTTCAAACTTCTCCAAAAAATTGAAGAGGAGAGAATATTTCCAAACTCATTTTTTGAGGCCAGTATTACCCTGATACCACAGCCAGACAAAGACACCATAAGAAAAAACTACAGGCCAATATCCCTGATGAACATAGGAGGAAAATCCTCAACAAAATACCGGCAAACTAAATCCAACAGTACATTAAAAGGATCGTACAGCATGAACAAGTGGGATTTATCCCTGGGATGCCAGGATGGTTCAACGTACAAAAATCAATGTGGTGCAGTACATTAACAGAATACATCTCAATAGATGCAGAAAAAGCATATAACGAAATTCAACACCCTTATGCAAATACAACACAAAATGGTTTAAAGTCTTAAACATAAGATATGAAACTGTAAAACTCCTAGAAAAAACATAGGGGAAGAGTTTTATGACATTGGTCTTGGCAATGATTTCATGGATATGACACCAAGAGCACAGGCAGCAAAAGCAAAAATAGACAAGTAGAACTATATCAAACTTAAAAAAAAAGCTTCTGCACGGCAAACGAAACAATCAACATATTGAAAAGGAAACCTATGGAATGGCAGAAAATATTTGCAAACCATATATCTGATAAGAGTTTAATCTCCAGAATATGTAAGAAACTCCTACAACTCAATAGCAAAACAAACAAACAAACAAAACCCCACCTAATAACCCAATTAAAAATTAGTTAAGGGGCTTCCCTGGTGGCGCAATGGTTAAGAATCCGCCTGCCAATGCAGGGGACACGGGTTCGAGCCCTGGTCTGGGAAGATCCCACGTGCCGTGGAGCAACTAAGCCCATGTGCCTGCACTAAAGCCTGCACGCCTAGAGCCCATGCTTCGCAACAAGAGAAGCCCCGCAATGAAGAACAGCCCCCGCTTGCCGCAACTAGAGAAAGCCTGTGCGTATCAACAAAGACCCAGTGCAGCCAAAAATAAATAAATAAATAAAATTTATTTAAAAAAATAGTTAAGGACTTAAATAGACATTGCTCCAAAGACTACAAATGGCTAACAGATACAAAGACTACAAATGGCTAACAGATACATGAAAAAATGTACACCATCACTAATTATCAGAGAAATGCAAATCAAAACCATAATAAGATATCATTTCATACCTGTCAGGATGGCTATTATAAAAAATAACAAAAGACAACAAGTGCTGGTGAGACTGTGAAAAAAATTGGAACCCTTGTACACTGTTGGTGGGAATGCAAAATGGTGCAGTCACTATGGAAAACAATATGGAGGTTCTTTGAAAAATTAAAAATAGAACTACTGTATTATTTAACAGTCCCACTTCCGGGTATTTATTCAGAAGAATTGAAATCAGGATTTCAAAGAAATGTTAGCACTCCTGTGTTCGTTACAGCACTATTTCCAATGTCTGTGATACAATCTAAATATGCATCAACAGATGAATGGATAAAGAAAATGTATTACATACGTACAATGAATTATTCAGACTTTAAAACGAGGAAATTCTGCAATATGCAACAACATGGATGAATCTTGAAGACATCATGCTGAGTGAAATAAGCTAGTGACTGAAAGACAAATACTGCAAGATTACACTTATATGAAATATTTAAAATAGTAAAATTCATAGAAACAAAGATTGGAATGGTGGTTGCCAGTTGCTGAGAGAAAGGAGGCTTGGGGAGTTACTAATCAACGGACATACAGTTGCATTAAGCAAGATGAATACGTTTTAGAGATCTTTTGAGCAACATTGTACCTGTGGTCAACAGTATTGTACACTTAAAAATTTAAGAGGGTAGTTAAAAAAATTTAACAGGGTAGATTTCATGTTGAGTGTTCTTACAACAATTAAATAAAAGTTAGAAAAGGGGAAAAAAGATAACTTCTTTGTTATGTATATTTTACCA
The DNA here is from genome assembly GCF_011762595.2 of Tursiops truncatus. Classification (NCBI taxonomy): domain Eukaryota; kingdom Metazoa; phylum Chordata; class Mammalia; order Artiodactyla; family Delphinidae; genus Tursiops; species Tursiops truncatus. The sequence goes on along the minus strand of NC_047035.1, from coordinate 86,753,414 downwards.
CAGTATAAGAAAAAAGAGGAAATCAAGATTTTTCAAGAGGATACAAAATAAATGCACAGAAATCTCTGGCATTCTTATACACTAATGATGAAAAATCTGAAAGTGAAATTAAGAAAACACTCCCATTTACCATGGCAACAAAAAGAATAAAATATCTAGGAATAAACCTACCTAAGGAGATAAAAGACCTGTATACAGAAAATAAGACACTGATGAAAGAAATTAAAGATGATACAAATAGCTGGAGAGATATACCATGTTCTTGGATTGGAAGAATCAACATTGTGAAAATGAGTCTACTACCCAAAGCAATCTACAGATCCAATGCAATCCCTATCAAACTACCACTGGTATTTTTCACAGAGCTAGAACAAAAAATTTCACACTTTGTATGGAAATACGAAAGACCCCGAATAGCCAAAGCAATCTTGAGAACGAAAAATGGAGCTGGAGGAATCATGCTCCCTGACTTCAGACTATACTTCAAAGCTACAGTAATCAAGACAGTATGGTACTGGCACAAAAACAGAAAGATAGATCAATGGAACAGGATAGAAAGCCCAGAGATAAACCCATGCACATATGGTCATCTTATCTTTGATAAAGGAGGCAAGAATATACAGTGGAGAAAAGACAGCCTCTTTAATAAGTGGTGCTGGGAAAACTGGACAGGTACATGTAAAAGAATGAAATTAGAACACTCCCTAACACCATACACAAAAATAAACTCAAAATGGATTAAAGACCTAAATGTAAGGCCAGACACCATCACACTCTTAGAGGAAAACATAGGCAGAAGACTATATGACAGAAATCACAGCAAGATCCTTTTTGACCCACCTCCTAGAGAAATGGAAATAAAAACAAAAATAAACAAATGGGACCTAATGAAATTTCAAAGCTTTTGCACAGCAAAGGAAACCATAAACAAGACCAAAAGACAACCCTCACAATGGGAGAAAATATTTGCAAATGAAGCAACTGACAAGGATTAATCTCCAAAATTTACAAGCAGCTCTTGCAGCTCAATAACAAAAAAAACAACCCAATCCAAAAATAGGCAGAAGAGGTAAATAGGCATTTCTCCAAAGAAGATATACAGATTGCCAACAAACACGTGAAAGGATGCTCAACAGCATTAATCATTAGAGAAATGCAAATCAAAACTACAATGAGATATCATCTCACACCAGTCAGAATGGCCATCATCAAAAAAATCTAGAAACAATAAACGCTGGAGAGGGTATGGAGAAAAGGGAACCCTCTTGCACTGCTGGTGGGAATGTAAATTGATACAGCCACTATGGAGAACAGTATGGAGGTTCCTTAAAAAACTAAAAATAGAACTACCATACGACCCAGCAATCCCACTACTGGCCATATACCCTGAGAAAACCATAATGCAAAAAGAGTCATGTACCACATGTTCATTGCAGCTCTATTTACAATAGCCAGGACATGGAAGCAAGCTAAGTGTCCATCGACAGATGAATGGATAAAGAAGATGTGGCACATATATACAATGGCATATTACTCAGCCATAAAAAGAAACGAAATTGTGTTATTTGTAGTGAGGTGGATGGACCTAGAGTTTGTCATACAGAGTGAAGTAAGTCAGATATCGAAAAACAAATACCGTATGCTAACACATATATATGGAATCTAAGGAAAAAAAAACGGTCAGGAAGAACCTAGGGGTAAGATGGGAATAAAGACACAGACCTACTAGAAAATGGACTTGAGGATATGGGGAGGGAGAAGGGTAAGCTGTGACAAAGTGAGAGAGTGCCATGGACATATATACACTACCAAATGTAAAATAAGTAGCTAGTGGGAAGCAGCCGCATAGCACAGGGAGATCAGCTCGGTGCTTTGTGACCACCTAGAGGGCTGGGATAGGGAGGGTGGGAGGGAGGGAGACGCAAGAGGGAAGAGATATGGGAACATATGTATATGTATAACTGATTCACTTTGTTATAAAGCAGAAACTAACACACCATTGTAAAGCAATTATACTCCAATAAAGACGTTTAAAAAAAAAAGAATAATCAGGATGAAAAGAATGAAAAAAAATAGTGACAGCAATACTTCATAGTTAATGTGATTAGACAAGGTTCAAGCCATGTCCCTAGAGTTTAGAAATTAAAATTATTCAAGGAACATAATCATTAAGGATAATCACATACAGGAATAATAATATCAAAATTAATAACGACAGTAGCTAACATTTATTTAGTATATGTTATGGGTCCAACACTATGATGAATGCATTAGCAAACACTTTTTTGTAAGGAACAGTAAATATTTTTGGCTTTGCAGGACACATACACTTTCTTTTGCATATTACTCTTAGTTTTTTGGTTTGTTTGATGGGTTGGTTTTGTTTTTACATACTTTTTAAAGTGTAAAAACTATTCTTAGCCTGAGGACTATACAAAAAGCGTCTGCAGGCTGAATTTGGCCTTGGCCTGTAGTTTGCCTATGCCTGGTCTTGACGTTGAGTTTTTGACCCAGCACATATGACTACTTAACAAAATTCAAACCAGTTGTATATCCCTGAAAAGTTTGTAGAAAAGACCAAAGCCAAATGTAAGTTGAAATTTAATTGTCATATTTCCATGGCTTTTGTGGCTGTAGAAAGGATAATATCACAACATTAATGAAATAATTTAAATCGTCTACCACCCTAGCACTGTAACCAAGTTCGTATTACTTTCCAATCCTGGCCTTCATGCAGCATATTTTAAGGACACTAACTTTTAATGTATTTTCAGCATGTAAAAATAACTTCAGCATTCCTATTTTTAAAATCTTATCATTTTTTATGATCTAATAGAATGTTAAAATTTTTATCAGTTGGATTCCAATCATGCAGCTTCATCAGAGCTGTCACTTTTTTTTTCTTCTCTAATCACATAACATTTGAGCAGCTTTTTTCAGCCAGTGATTATAAGGCAAGAGAGAATAGAGTTCCACAGAGGAGAGTCCTGTAAAAAAAAGAGCACATGAAGATTGAGAATGTCAAAAAAGGTGGGAATGGGGTGGGATAGAATTGTCAAAATGGTGCACTTCATACCTAAAAGATCAATTTCTATTTAAGATTTTGTTCAACTTTTGGCCTTCCGTGTCTTTCTTGTTTTTGGTTTTGTTTGTGCAGTTACTTGCAGCTTCTTTATTATTTCTCCTTAGACTGGTGCTGATGTACTTTATTACCACTCTTCCTTTTCTTTACCTTCCTGTCTCCAGCAGTTTTCTCTAGCTATGGCAAGGTTGTATCTCCCTTCCCGTCTTAGATCTTTTCATTTGCCCATCACCCTTCCCAAATACTTTTATTTTATGAATGAAGATACATTTTATAATTTAAGAAACAAATGAAAACTCCACTATACCATATATTGTGGTCTGGGGCTCTTGGGGGTCCCTGAGACCCTTTCAGAGAGTCCTTGGAGTCACAGCTATTTTCATAATAATGCTAAGAGTTATTTACCTTTCTAACTTTCTTGAATTAATACATGTTTTATTACAAGTTTATCCATTTTAATTTCTAATATGGTAGATATTTATTGATATCGCATATAAACAAAAGCTTTTAAAATCCTTAATTATTTTTAGCAGTGTAAAGGCATCCTGAGACCAAAAAGTTTGAGAATGGCTGATGTATCCTATCCTATCAGCAAACATTGATTAAGCACCTTTGTATTTTCAGGCAGAGTTCTAGTCCCTTGGAATAAGTGGCAGAACTTTCCCTCAAACATCTCACAGTTTAAAAAGGGAGAGGTTGGTAAAAGGGTACAAACTTTCATGTATAAGTTGAGGGACTTCCCTGGTGGGGCAGTGGTTAAGAATCCGCCTGTCAATGCAGGGGACACGGGTTCAAGCCCTGGTCTGGGAAGATCCCACATGCCACGGAGCAAGTAAGCCTGTGCGCCACAAGTACTGAGGCTGCTTTCTGGAGCCCGCAGGCCACAACTGCTGAGCTTGCAAGCCACAACTACTGAAGCCCGTGCGCCTAGAGCCCGTGCTCCGCAACATGAGAAGCCGCTACAATGAGAAGCCTGCACACCGCAACAAAGAGTAGCCCCTGCTCAACGCAACTAGAGAAAGCCTGCACACAGCAACAAAGACCCAACACAGCCAAAAATAAATAATAAATTAATTAATTAATAAAAAAAGATGAATAAGGTCTGAAGATCTAATGCAAAACATGGTGACTATAGTTGATAACACTGTATTGTACAATTAAATTTGCTAAGAGAGTAGTACTTACATTTTCTCTCTCATACACACTCAAAAAGTGAGTTGGTGGATATGTTAATTAGGTGGGGGCCTCCTTTCATAATGTGTATGTATATCAAACCAACCCTATGTACACTTTAAATATCTTAACGATTTTATGTATCAGTTATACTTCAGTGAAGCTGAAAAAAAGAAGCACCTCACAGTTTAGTGGAGAAGACAGACACCTCAAGGAATAAGTATAGTTGGAGGCAGTAAGTGCAGAGATAATCATATATCATGGGAATCCAGAGGGAAGGACACTTAACTAATCATAATTATGGTGATGGTTGTAGAAGGGATCAGTGAGAAGCTGGAACCATATCTGTTAAGCCTTCCCAGAGGAGTTGACCACTAAACCACTGATTTTAGAAATCAGAATGAGTCAGCTAGGTGGAGGATTGTGATAGGCATTCTCAAGGAAGCAGCAGGAGCCAAGGAATGGAAACAAAGAAGAGTGCAGTGTGTGCCGGCAAACACAGCCAGTCTGTGTTATTGTGTGTTGGGTGGGTCTCAGGGAAGAGTGGAGCAGAGGCTAGAGGTGGCAGCTAGAGGCTAGAGAGATCTTAGCCATTTTTGGCCTGTTAGGAGTTTGGATTCCATCTTTAGAAGGAAAGGACCTTTTTAATTTTTTTTAAGCACATATTCAGTTTTAATGCTTCTTTCTATACTTGAAGAGTTTGGTTTATTAAAACAATATTAGCTAATTATTGAGCGTCAGGTTAACTTCTGAATATTTCACATATATCAACACTTTACAGTCATCCTCATTTTACATATGAGAAAATGAAAGCTCAAAGAGGTTAAGGATACATAGCCATCTAGAGGGTGAAATGTCCAGGCAGCCTTGCTCCAGAATCGGCACTCTTCACCGGTATGCTGTCGCACCTCTCGTATAAAAGAAAAGGTGAAAGGGTAAAGTTCTGAGAGGTGAACAGCTGGTTACAAAACTGTTCTCAAAAATGAAAACTAGCTCTGTGAATGTGCTAAAAACTACTGAAGTGTGCAGTTTGAAGGGGTGAAATTTATAGTTGTGTGAGTTATATCTCAATAAAGGAAGATCCTTATGTTGAGATGCATAGAGCTTTTATAGATACAACTCAGATAATAAGTCTCTGGCTTATATTCTAATAATAAAGCCCTTTTATTAACATTCGTTGATAGACATTTAGCAAATGGGATCTTAATAGGCTTCTGTGAAAATAACCCCTTGGGAGCTTCAAATGCAGGTTATGAGGTATATGTGTAAATTGGGTCACAGCCCCTACTTGGTTATATGTGGAAATTCAAAGGTATCTGCAGTGATGTGTATGAAATAAGCTTGTTCCATATTGTGAGTTTGTCTTTCTGCTTACTTTTATACTACTAACCTTCCAGTGCATTCTCTGCCTTATGTTGTCCATATATGGATTTATGTTTTTGCTTTAAAATCAACGGCTAATATCTTTTGATGTTTGCTTGTAAATATTGGTTTCTCATAGGCTCTGTGATACCTTGAAACAATAGGCGGAAAAATAAGCTTTAGTACCTACTTGTTTTACTACAAATTGAAAAACATTTTTGCAAGTTTACTGTCTTTCTTTGGCAAGCACTTAACTTTATTTTTCTGTGGAACAAATTTAACCATAACTTTAAAAAACACAGTCATAAGCTTAATAGGAAGGAATTGTGTGGTAAATATCCACCATCCATTTAGTTCTAATGGGCAGTAATGTTAACATATTTTCTTGTTAAAGCTAATGAATGTAAAAAGTATTTCCATTTTTTGAAAGGCTAAATTGAGAACTGCTAGAGCTAAGTAGGATAGCCAGGAAAGCAGAATGACAGACGACACATAAATAGTGGAAAGATGAAGCAATCTTAAATTCCTCAACTCAGTAATAAATGACAAAACATGTTAGCAAATCTGCATCTTTTAAAAGTTTTTGCAGCCATTTAAATCTAACTCTAACAGTTTCTTACAACTAGCACATTTGTTTTTTAAGACATCTTGCTTTTCAGACCTTTGAAATAATTTGAGTGATAGGCTCTTGCCTAATGTATATTGTAGTAATAGTGGTATTGATAAGAATGTTTTAGCAACATTATACATAATAGCCAAAAAGTAGAAACAACCCGAATGTCCATCAACTGAGAAACTGGGTAAATAAAATGTGGCATATTCATACAATGGAGTACTATTTGGCAATATAAAGAAATATACGTTGCAACATGGATGAGCCTTGAAAGCATCAAGCTAAATGAGAGAAACCAGTCACAAAAGACTACATACTGTATGATTCCATTTGTATGAAATGTCCAGTATAGGCAAATCCGTGGAGACAGGAAGTAGATTAATGGTTGTCTGGGGCTGAGGGAGAGTGGAGCTGGGAAATGCGTATGACTGCTGATGGGTGTGGGGCTTCTTCTTGGGATGATGAAAATGTTCTAAAACTGATGGTGGTAAAGGTTGCACAACCCTGTGTATATACTTAAACCCACTGAATTATATACACTTTAAATGAACGAATTAGTCTGAGTTATATCTAAATAAATTTGTTTGATCTGTCTATTCATCTATCTCTATCTCAACAGTTAGAGCGATAACTTGAAGACTGAAAAGTTTGAAAATGCATGTTGTGAGGGGAGGTAAAAAGCCAGACTATAAAGTACAGAATATGTCTAATCAGAATTATGCCATAAAACTGCTTCATAATTTGAATAGAAGGATGTTTTTCCCCTTGGAAGGTAAAAAAACCCCTATACCTTGTGGTCATTTTATTACTATTTAATTCCTATTTTCTCTCTTTCTGGAGAAACTTTGGATTCTGACAGGTCTATATTGATCTGACAAGGTCTCAGAGACTAGCACTGTCGCAGCAGTGGATACCCGAGCTGGCTCTTTTCCTAAGGCTATACTGGCGTTTGGGCAAATGACATGCGGACAATGAATGCAATATATCAGCCACAGAGAGGTTTTTCTTTCTGAGTGACCATATGTGTCTTCTTGTCCTAGCCAGGTCTCTCTTTCTTGGACAACAGAAGGAAAGCCTCCCAACCATAACTGCTGGGATTCTCTTCTATCCCTCTCCCAGTGTCCCAGGGTATGAGGGTAGGCACAGCATTTGTTCCAAAGTCATCATCTCCTTTTGTCCATTTCCCTTCATTCCTTTTAGCTGTCCAAGGCTTGGACCAAAAGATTGTGATTGATGAGCATTCTGACTTGTTCACTCTTTCAGGCACACACAATGGACAGCTGGGAGCCCAGCCAGGTTCTCTGTCCAGTTGCTTGTCTAAGTGATCCCCAAGTGAGTCAGTGAGCCCTTAAGTCCAACTCTAACCATCCATTTGATTAGTGGGGTGGGTAGGCTGTGGACTGGAAATGCTTTTCAACTCTTACAAAGTACCTTTAAATTCTTTTTTGTCCTCAAGACAGAATGAAAGTTTGCTTGGGAGTTTCTGGAAAGTCTCTTATCTTCAAACAAACAAGCACAAAAATAAAAACTACGTTTCATTTCAAGCTAGGTAAATTTCTTCCTTTCCTTTTCCTATCAAAAAGTAGTCTTCATTTTCTTACCCTAATTTCTCCATGGCTCTTTCAATTTAGCTTTTATTTCTATTGATTTGCTAGATCTGTTTACCAGAAATAACATTCTTATAAATTGAGGACCTCCTTCACGCCAAAATCCCCAATCTGCATTCTACTTGACATTAGTGATAACATCCAGACGACTCCCTCCTTCTCAGAACTCTCTCTTCCTTTGACTGGAACTCAACTGATGCTTATTGGATTCAATAACATTTCCTCACACTGAAGCATCGAGGCTTACTTCTTACTTTTCAGCTGATCCATCTTTGTCTCTTGCAATGAACTATGTATTTCTCTCATCCCCTAACTGGAGTATTCTCTTAAGGCTCTACATGTGGGTGCATGACCAACTGCATCTGGTTTAAATCTAGACCTTGTGGTCCAGGGTAGTGGGTGTGTCCAACAGGTTAAAGGTACCTGCAAAGAATGGATAATGGTGCCAAGTGGACTGCTTCTTCCATTGAGTGTGATGTGGCAAGCACTATAAAGATCGATTAACAAGGCTTTTCAACAAGTCAGTATCACAAAGCTTTTCAGCCCTAAAGTACCTTAAGCCAGGGTTCTCTAGACTTTAGGGACCTCAGAATCACTAAGGGTAATGGTTTAAAATAGAATTCTGGACCTTCTCCAAACCTGTGATTCATGCTCTCTTGAAGTGGCTCCCAGGAATCTGCATTTTTTAAAAAAGCATCTAAATGATTCTGATGCACTTGTTCCATTCATCATTCTCAGAGCAAGCAATGCCACAATCCCCTTTCCTTTAGTTATAGGCTACATCCCTAGAGAATAAGGAGGAGCTAATAGTAATTTGCAAAATATGTTATAAGTTGCCTAGGACCTGGAATATATCTATTTCTGAAATAACACAGTACTCACCACCTTATATTTCTTCATCCTCATCCTGGGAACAAGTACATTCATTGCCATTCTTTATAGTGAAGATCTAAAGAGAGCAGGCATACCAGTTCTATCAGTCTATTTCTACCTTCACAGGAGTTTCAGAATCATCTGTAAAAGGCCTGGAATCTAGAAGCACCCAAGAGAATTAGCAACAAGAAATATATAGTAAGTAGGTTAGTTAATGAGGTTATGGTGTTAGTGTTGTTTCACATCGTTTAAGATACTCCACTATGCCTATATTTGGGGGAAAACATGTATATCCTCTAACATTCTGACTTGATTTGGTTTGATTTCCTACACTGCCCACTATCTACAAGATTTCTCTGTGCTCCCCTTCCTGGGGGAAAGCCCCATGGAGTTATATGTATAGCTGCTTGGTCACAAAGCTGGCTTCTCCAGCTTGGCATTGCAAGGCCTGAAGAACTAGTTTATTTACAGCTGCAGGAACTAGTTCTCTGGTCTAGACCCTTTAGTCTAACAAGTAGAAAGAATCCAGAAATATCAGGGTTCTGTCCCTTCAGCAAATTCTTTGGGAGGTAGACTCTCAACGTCAGAAGTCAAAGTGCCTGTGGTTCACTTCTGCCTTAGGAGATACCAGCTCCTCACGTGATGTCTCATTGACATCGTTGTCACTTTATTTTGTTACAAGAGACCTTGGGTGTGATGTGAGATCACTAAGATGAATAATGTAGGAGTGGTTTTTAGTTCAGAGGAGCAACTTGTCAACAGCTTGTGTTTTTATTATTTTATTTTTTAACATTTTTATTGGAGAATAATTGCTTTACAATGGTGTGTTACTTTCTGCTGTATAACAAAGTGAATCAGCTATAAGTATGCATATATCCCCATATCTCCTCCCTCTTGCATCTCCCTCTCACCCTCCCTATCCCACCCCTCTAGGTAGTCACAAAGCACTGAGCCGATCACCCTGTGCTATGTGGCTGCTTCCCACTAGCTATCTTTTTTTTTTTTTTTTTTTTTTTTTGCAGTACGCGGGCCTCTCACCGCTATGGCCTCTCCCGTTGCGGAGCACAGGCTGCGGACGCGCAGGCTCAGCGGCCATGGCTCAGCGGCCATGGCTCACGGGCCCAGCCGCTCCGCGGCATGTGGGATCTTCCCAGACCGGGGCATGAACCCGTGTCCCCTGCATCGGCAGGCGGACCCTCAACCACTGCGCCACCAGGGAAGCCCCTAGCTATCTATTTTATGTTTGGTAGTGTATATATGTCCATGCCACTCTCTCACTTTGTCCCAGCTTACCCTTTCCCCTCTCCGTATCCTCAAGTCCATTCTCTAGTAGGTCTGTGTCTTTATTCCCGTCTTGCCCCTAGATTCTTCATGACTGTTCTTTGTTTTTTTTAGATTCCATTTATATGTGTTAGCATACAGTATTTGTTTTTCTCTTTCTGACTTACTTCACTCTGTATGACAGAGTCCATCCACCTCACTACAGATAACACAATTTCATTTCTTTTTATGGCTGAGTAATATTCCATTGTATATATTGCCACATCTTCATTATCCATTCATCTGTTGATGGACACTTAGGTTGCTTCCATGTCCTGGCTATTGTAAGTAAAGCTGCAAATGAACATTTTGGTACATGACTCTTTTTGAATTATGGTTTTCTCAGGGTATATGGCCAGTAGTGGGATTGCTGGGTCATATGGTAGTTCTATTTGTAGTTTTTTAAGGAACCTCCATACTGTTCTCCATAGTGGCTGTATCAATTTACATTCCCACCAACAGTTCAAGAGGGTTCCCTTTTCTCCACACCTTCTCCAGCATTTATTGTTTGTAGATTTTTTGATGATGGCCATTCTGACCGGTGTGAGATGATATCTCATTGTAGTTTTGATTAGCATTTCTCTAATAATTACTGATGTTGAGCATTCTTTCATGTGTGTGTTGGCAGTCTGTATATCTTCTTTGGAGAAATGTCTGTTTAGGTCTTCGTACCATTTTGGATCGGGTTGTTTGTTTTTTTTGATATTGAGCTGCATGAGCTGCTTGTAAATTTTGGAGATTAATCCTTTGTCAGTTGCTTCATTTGCAAATATTCTCTCCCATTCTGAGGGTTATCTTTTGGTCTTGTTTATGGTTTCCTTTGCTGCGCAAAAGCTTTGAAATTTCATTAGGTCCCATTTGTTTATTTTTGTTTTTATTTCCATTTCTCTAGGAGGTGGGTCAAAAAGGATCTTGCTGTGATTTATGTCATAGAGTGTTCTGCCTGTGTTTTTCTCTAAGAGTTTGATAGTTTCTGGCCTTACATTTAGGTCTTTAATCCATTTTGAGCTTATTTTTGTGTATGGTGTTAGGGAGTGATCTAATCCCATACTTTTACATGTCCCTGTCCAGTTTTCCTAGCACCACTTATTGAAGAGGCTGTCCTTTCTCCACTGTACATTTCTGCCTCCTTTATCAAAGAAAAGGTGACCATATGTGCATGGGTTTATCTCTGGGCTTTCTATCCTGTTCCATTGATCTTTCTGTTTTTGTGCCAGTACCATACTGTCTTGATTACTGTAGCTTTGAAGTATAGTCTGAAGTCAGGGAGCCTGATTCCTCCAGCTCCAGTTTTCGTTCTCAAGATTGCTTTGGCTATTCGGGGTCTTTTGTGTTTCCATACAAATTGTGAACTTTTTTGTTCTAGTTCTGTGAAAAAGTGGTAATTTGATAGGGATTGCATTGAATCTGTAGATTGCTTTGGGTAGTAGGGTCATTTTCAACTCTACTCATTTCAAATCAACAATGTTGATTCTTCCAATCCAAGAACATGGTATATCTCTCCATCTATTTGTATCATCTTTAATTTCTTTCATCAGTGTCTTATAATTTTCTGCATACAGGTCTTTTGTCTCCTTAGGTAGGTTTATTCCTAGATATTTTATTCTTTTTGTTGCAGTGGTAAATGGGAGTGTTTTCTTGATTTCACTTTCAGATTTTTCATCATTAGTGTATAGGAATGCCAGAGGTTTCTGTGCATTAATTTTGTATCCTGCTACTTTACCAAATTCATTGATTAGCTTTAGTAGTTTTCTGGTAGCATCTTTAGGATTCTATATATATAGTATCATGTCATCTGCAAACAGTGATAGCTTTACTTCTTCTTTTCTGATTTGGATTCCTTTTTTTTCTTTTTCTTCTCTGATTGCTGTGGCTAAAACTTCCAAAGCTATGTTGAATAAGAGTGGTGAGAGTGGGCAACCTTGTCTTGTTCCTGATCATAATGGAAATGGTTTCAGTTTTTCACCATTGAGGACATTGTTGGCTGTGGGTTTGTCATATATGGCCTTTGTTATGTTGAGGTAAGTTCCCTCTATGCCTACTTTCTGGAGGGTTTTTATCCTAAATGGGTGTTGAATTTTGTCAAAATCTTTCTCTGCATCTATTGAGATGACCATATGGTTTTTTTCCTTTAATTTGTTAATATGGTGTATCACATCAATTGATTTGTGTATATTGAAGAACCCTTGCATTCCTGGGATAAACCCCTCTTGATCATGGTTTATGATCCTTTTAATATGCTGTTGGATTCTGTTTGCTAGTATTTTGTTGAGGATTTTTGTATCTATGTTCATCAGTGATATTGGCCTGTAGTTTTCTTTCTTGGTGACATCTTTGTCTGGTTTTGGTATCAGGGTGATGGTGACTTTGTAGAATGAGTTTGGCAGTGTTCCTCCCTCTGCTATATTTTGGAAGAGTTTGAGAAGGATAGGTGTTAGCTCTTCTCTAAGTCTTTGATAGAATTCTCCTGTGAAGCCATCTGGTCCTGGGCTTTTGTTTGTTGGAAGATTTTTAATCGCAGTTTCAATTTCAATGCTTGGTCTGTTCAGTGATTGGTCTGTTTATATTTTCTATTTCTTCCTGGTTCAGTTTCAGCAGGTTTTGCGTTTCTAGGAATTTTTCCATTTCTTCCAGGTTGTCCATTTTATTGGCATAGAGTTGCTTGTAGTAATCTCTCATGATCTTTTGTATTTCTGCAGTGTCAGTTGTTACTTCTCCTTTTTCATTTCTAATTCTATTGATTTGAGTCTTCTCCCTTTTTGTCTTGATGAGTCTGGCTAATGGTTTATCAATTTTGTTTATCTTCTCAAAGAACCAGCTTTTAGTTTTATTGATCTTTGCTATTGTTCCCTTCATTTCTTTTTCATTTATTTCTGATCTGATCTTTATGATTTCTTTCCTTCTGCTAACTTTGGGGTTTTTTTGTTCTTCCTTGTCTAATTGCTTTAGGTGCTAGGTTAGGTTTTTTATTTGAGATGTTTCCTGTTTCTTACGTTAGGTTTGTATTGCTATAAACTTCCCTCTTAGAACTACTTTTGCTGCATCCCATAGGTTTTGGGTCGTCGTGTCTCCATTGTCATTTGTTTCTAGGTATTTTTTGATTTCCTCTTTGATTTCTTCAGTGATCACTTCGTTATTAAGTAGTGTATTGTTTAGCCTCCCTGTGTTTGTATTTTTTACAGATCTTTTCCTGTAATTGATATCTAGTCTCATAGCATTGTGGTCGGAAAAGATACTTGATACAATTTCAATTTTCTTAAATTTACCAAGGCTTGATTTGTGACCCACGATATGATCTATCCTGGAGAATGTTTCATGAGCACTTGAGAAAAATGTGTATTGTGTTGTTTTTGGATAGAATGTCCCATAAATATCAATTAAGTCCATCTTGTTTAATGTATCATTTAAAGCTTGTGTTTCCTTCTTTAGTTTCATTTTGGGTGATTTGTCCATTGGTGAAAGTGGGGTGTTGAAGTCCCGTACTATGATTGTGTTACTGTCGATTTCCCCTTTTATGGCTGTTAGTATTTGCCTTATGTTTTGAGGTGCTCCTATGTTGGGTGCATAAATATTTAGAATTGTTATATCTTCTTCTTTGATTGATCCCTTGATCATTATGTAGTGTCCTTCTTTGTCTCTTGTAATAGTCTTTGTTTTAAAGTCTATTTTGTCTGATATGAGAACTGCTACTCCACCTTTCTTTTGATTTCCATTGCATGGAATATCTTCTTCCATCCCCTCACTTTCAGTCTGTATGTGTCCCTAGGTCTGAAGTGGGTCTGTTGTAGACAGAATATATACGGGTCTTGTTTTGGTATTCATTCAGGCAGTCTGTGTCTCTTGGTTGGCGCATTTAATCCATTTACATTTAAGGTAATTATCGAGATGTATGTTCCTATTACCATTTTCTTAATTGTTTGGGGTTTGTTATTGTAGGTCCTTTCCTTCTGTTGTGTTTCCTGCCTAGAGAAGTTCCTTTAGCATTTGTTGTAATAACGTCATATTTTTGATATCTGACTACTGTCTTGCTCTACTTTAATAGATACATCAAGGAGGTGGAAAGCAGTCCCCTGCTCTTCATCTGCAAAGCAAGCACCTTTACTCTAAATAGCAAATAGTTGATTTAGAAACTCAAAAGATAATTTTTTACCATCTTTATTGGAGTATAATTGCTTTACAATCGTGTGTTAGTTTCTGCAATATACCAAAGTGAATCAGCTATACATATACATATATCCCCATATCTTGTATAAAGTTTTGTTTTGCATGGTTTGTAGACTTGTTGGGAAAAGGTGGCTTTGTCTAGTTATGCCTGATATGTAGACTAATTACTCTAATATGTGATTTTTAAAGGAATTAAATGCATGTACAAAAATGTAAGCAGTAAGGTATGGAGTAGGGTCTCCCTTTAAGTCACAGTTGTGACTGGGTCTCTTTATGAGGCATCAGAAATATCAATCAGATGACCGTGGGTGAGGATATGGCACATTTGCAGTTGGGGTTCACAGTCATCCAGCTCTGTGAGTGAAGGGAGACCCAAGGCCCTGGGAGAAGCTACCTCCTGGACTGTTTTTCTGTTGTTGTCTCCTTTTGAAGAGAATATGCTTTCTGTTCAGTGCAGGGTCACGTGACCAGGGAGAGTCACACACATTGGCGTTGAAGCTTAGACTTTTTATTTTGTCTCTTTTTTTTGTTACTCTGAACTTTTGGTAGTGTGACGTTTCTTTTTTTGGCTGCTTTAGGCATCTGGTTCCCGCTGATGCACATACCACAGGGTCAGGCCAGGTCTATACTGCTGCAGGGCCTTTCTCCTGTACTTTAAGAACATGACATTTTACAACAGGATGCAGTATACATGTCATTCAAAGGCCATGCCGCAGCTCCTGGAACACAAAGACTCACTGAGTTTGCCATGGTTGCGTGCAAATATTTGATAAGTCAAATGCCTGTCTGAAACAGTTTGTTAGGCTGTGGTTGGAGGAAAACAAGAACAAGCTAAAATCAGTTGTTTGGGAGGAATATTTGGCATGGTTTCTCTGCAGTTGGGCAAACATAATTTGTCCGTGTACTCAGCTGGGCACACAGTAGCAGTCCTTCTGTCCACAGAAGGAATTTGCACACATTAGACAAGTTACTGGTCTGAATCTCCAGGACATACATAGATCACTCCCATATGTGTATTTGTTTGTACACACACTTGTATATTATCTTAATATATAGCGTTGAAAGCAGAGCCTCCCCTGGGCTGCCTTGCGTTCTTCAGAGAGCCTCCTTGTAGTAGACACTTGCAGCACCTTATACTTCTTCCAGGGTGAGTACACGTGTCAGGCTGCTGGGTGCTCTGCTTCTCGTCTGCCTGACCTGGACACTTTCATAGCCATGTCATTCC
This sequence comes from Tursiops truncatus, assembly GCF_011762595.2. Taxonomy (NCBI): domain Eukaryota; kingdom Metazoa; phylum Chordata; class Mammalia; order Artiodactyla; family Delphinidae; genus Tursiops; species Tursiops truncatus. The sequence continues at coordinate 86,737,995 of NC_047035.1, read as the reverse complement.
AGCAGTTCAGATCTGACCTCGAGTAAGTCTTATGGCCCTATCCCTCCCCTTGGTTTACTGTATGCTCACTCATCAACCTTGGCAAAGTGGATTTTACCATCAGAAGTATCCATTTATTTTAGAGAAGAGGGTAGTTTTGTTGGACTTCTTGTTCTCACTAGCTTTTGTGGAGAGAAAAAAGAATCCTGTGTTCCATAAACTAAAATGATAGCATTATAATTTTGCATAAAATTGTCCGTGATTTAATTAACGATTATCAGTAAGTCTGTGAATAAACTCCTCTTTACATCCGTCCTTTACTTTTTGGCGGCTGACTCACTATCACGTTTTTTTGTACTTTCCAAAGCAGACGCCACACTTTGTGGTCTGGAGCCCCATAATCACAAGATGTGACAAGGGTCACTCACTATCATCCCTCCTTCTTACTGTTTCTTTTCTTGCTTCTGACGTTTCCCAGGGAGTAGTGGACATGTGGAAAACACAGTGCTGACTGTTTGCACAGTGACCTTAAGCACATTCGTGGTTTATGAAATGGGCTGGTCAAGGACTGCCCTTTTGAAAACTCCCTTCTACAAAATTTATTTCGAAGAAATATATGACTAATTAATTCTTCAATAGTACGCTGGGGAATCTGCTTCAGTATTTTTAAAGTGTACATACAGGAAAAGTGCTGCATGTGTGATCAAATAGATCACCTTGAGTTGGAATCATGGACATGATTTACTCACATTTATGGATGGCATGTTGGTCAGCCTTCCTGGGGTCTGTTTTGGGTTGAGGTGGGCTATCAAGGCCGGGCCATACCCCGTCAGGGCTGCTTCTGAGGGCAGCATACAGTTGGAGGGGCTAGGGCAAGAAGGGGAAAACCTAAAGGGGCAGGTCGTTTATTATGGGTTTCCAGTCAGCTATGCCAGGAGGAACAAGGTAGCTGAACTCTGGGAAAGCTCCAGAGCCTTGTTGCAGGAGGGTGCATTTGGAGAGGAGCCAGAGGGTTTAATGAAGGTCAGAAAATGTGAGCCAGAGAGACGATGAAGTACAAAGGGGTGTCAAAGCCTGGTTCAGCAACATCTGACAGGGCCTTCTTCTTGAGTGTGAAGCTCAGGGGTCATTCTTAAAGTCGTGCTAAACTGTTTGGGGAAGCTGAGTCCTCTGGGGATGTTCATTATACAGAGTCCTCAGCCTGTTTCTCAGAGATTCTGACTCAGTAGGTCTGAGATGGGCTTCTGGAATCTGTGTTTGCCAGTGTTCCAGGTGAGTCTTATGATTGGGTAATTTGGGGAAACACTCTGCAGCTAGACTACATTCATTTTGTTAGATGGCTGCACTGGCTAGCTCCTCAGGGGTCCAACGCGTGATGAAAAGTGAATCACTGCATCATGGTAATATGAAATCTGTGGATGTGATAATTCCATTGATGCTTTCTAAAGAGGCCATTTCAATGTGTCCCTCAATGAATTTTCCTAGAACTGTTTATCAGCCCACTTGAAATTTGTTAGATGAACTTGGTCTGATTAAAGACAGGAAAAATGGCTTCTCTGAACTCATGGCCCCTTCATGTTCCAAAATGTCTTTTGGAATATTCGTGTCCATGTATCAGCAACTCAGAGTGAATACTAGCTGTAAAATGAAACAGGAATCATAGGCTTTGGATTTACATCATGGATATAAAACTTCTAAATATGTGTAGCCTAAAATAATTTGTGCTATAATCAAAATAAAATGTTAAATGGAATGGAAAATAAACCTCTTAGCGTTCTGTACACTGATGGTGGACAACTAGTGAGTTTGATTAACACTGGAGGGTTTCCAACACACTGGTAAGTGGGAATTTTGTGGCTCAGTACAATGTTTATGTCTTAGTTAGGACTAGCTGGCTATAGGTGTCTGAAAGAAACTTGAGCTAGCCTTAGCAGAAAGAGGGGTTTATTATAAGGATATAGGGGTTGGAAGACCCAAGAACAAGCGAGCAGATACTGCAACTAGGGAACAAATAGGAAGTCAGCACAGACCTAAGGGGGTCTTGTGTTCCTTCTTCCTATGCTTTTATTTGCACATCTGCTTCTTTCTTATCTATGTATAGACCTAATTTCTCTGCACCACTGTCCATTTGGTAGAAAAAGGACTACCTGATAGTACCCAAGTTACTATATTATCCCTGTTACAGTTCCATCCTCATGGAGACCTTCCTTGACTTTCTCATGGTTCTTACTCCAGAGTCTCAGGAGAGGAAATCTGATTGGCCTGGCTTTAGTTAGTGTGCATCCCTGGGCTCATGGTACATCCAAGGCTGCCAGAGTCCATATATCTCTGGAAATATGGAATGGAATGTGGAGATGCGATCCCTGAGAAAGGAAGATCCGTGTGAGGTGACCTGCTCACCCCAAAACACAACTACTGCCATATATATTGTTGAAGATTTCTGTGATTTTTTTTCCCAGTGGGGCTGGATTATACTGCTCCATTAAGATATCAGCATGGTGGCAGTGTTTTATCACCAAGGTATTGCTTCTCTTCTGTGCTTTTGCATACGCAAACAGATTTAGTCATTCCTGCCCTTCTTCACCTGACTGACCCCTATTCATGTTCAACTTTCATATTACATAACTCTTTTCAGGAGAAGAACTCATCAGTCAGTTTTCCTTGCTTCCGTATGCCCCTCCCTTCCCTTATTCCTGATGAGATAAAGTATTTTTGGCCTGAAGGAGGAAAGGAAAAAGAGTTTAGAAAATGTACATATCCTTGAAAATGAGCCCTAGGCCCTGTACTTCCTACCTAATTTGTACAAGTTTCCATGCTGATAAAAGAGAGCAAGACAGGGCTACAAGTAATACACAATTACTATAACATGAAGCAAAATGGAAGTTCCAGAAGAACAATATAGGAGGAGATAACATTAGGATATAGGGTCAGTGAAAGACTTTATGAAGGAGATTTCACTTGAGACAGGCCTTGAAATACAAGTTGACTTGCTGGAGGTTGAGGTAGCAGGAGAGAGAGGATTCTAGGTACAGAGGTCAGAATAAACAAGAGCATAGATGTAGCAAAATTCAAGGTGTGCAAAGCTCATTTCACTAGAACAGAGGATAAAGGTGCATTAGGAGAGTAATCTAGAAAGGGTCACTTAGAAAGGGTTTCCTTTTTTGGGCAATGGAGAGCCATTGACAGATTTTGGACAGAAGAATTACATCATTAGAATATGTGAGGTCAAAAACCTATGTGCCTTTTTCTCTGAATCTTTGGAGTCTAGCATTGTATCTGCTACAGAGAATGTGTGCTTAATAAATATTTGTGACTACATCAATGATCAGAACCATATTTTAGCAGCATTAATCTAGCAGTACCAGATGGAGTTATAGGGGAAGACTGGGAACTGCAGGAGCAGTTTGGAGGTGAATAAAGTAGTTTGGATGAGAATTAGTGAAGACCTCTCAGCTAGAAGAGAAAGGATGAAGGCTTCCTGTGAGATACTGTGGAGGTAGAATCTGAAGGACCAGAGATACACACCAGAGGGAAGAGACCCTTTCAGTTAAGGGACTGGATTCCTAAAGAGATTGAGGACCACACAAAACCTACATATTACTGTTTTATGAGAGAAAAATATGAAATATTTTATTCACCTGACTTTTTAAATTAAAAGTTGAGAACATTAAACCTAGACCAATCAGAAGCGATTTTTAAAAACTATACACTTCAAGGTCTGCCTCTTTCCTATCCTTGTGTCGTCATACAGTGCGGCTCTCTGTTGATGTTCCATGGAGGAGGCCTGAACTTTATCCTAAAAATCTTTCATACATGGGCCCTCTTTGTATTTTCCCCTTCTCCTGTTGACTGAGGGGGAACAGGAGAGAGGGGAGGAGGGGCTCAGGCAGCACACTGTTCTAAAGAAAAATAACACAAAAACTGCCAGTTAAAAGAGAAAACTTCCTGTGGGCAGAAGGAAATTAAGAGTTGGAGCTGGCCTAGGGTTTCCTTTCTCCAATAACAACAACAAAGTTTGTGGAAAAATGAGTCTTTAATGAAACAGCCACCCTTTTTATAGGGGTAGAGGTTGTAAACCTCCTAAAGATACCCTTCTGGGGTTTAGCACTGTAGGGTGCTTTCAGTCACCGATCCCCATTTTTTCCCCCTCTTAAAGTCTTGTTCACATTCATGTGCTGTGATTTATCTTCTTCCAGAGCCACTTGTGTTCAGGAAGGAGGAGGTAAATTACTAAGAGAAGCATTCATTAAGGATTGTATCGTAAGCCCTCTGCTAGGTAGTGGTGATGACGAGTCAGTTGTTCTGGTTTCTTGCACTTGAGGAATTTATAACCCTGGTTAAGGAAACAGGGAAGAAAAAATATATATATATATATATATGAAGTAAGTAATATTACAAAGCATATACTAAGTGCCAAATAAGCCTGATTTCATACTGTTTGCTTCATAAACGGATCAGAACCACCAGTCAGGTACACCGCACCACTTAAGTGGATTTAATTTATCATTTTCTTCTCCTGAAGAAAAACACTTAAGGATTTCCTAAAGATCTCATTGAGAGAGAAAATCATGTTTGACAAATTAAATAGAATACAATTATTAATAGCTTACCGTTGCTGTAAATTGATCTCAATGGCTTGGTACTTGAATAATGAAACAGGTTCTTTGATTTATGTTGTAACTCCGTTGCCAAATGTTTCCATAGTTACAGTGCTCTTTGTGCAAGGTCCCAGAGCTGGTTGTGTTAAATAGTCTCAAATTGTCCATTTTCTCAGTTTGCGTATTTGCAGTCTGTAGCAATGGAAAGAATTTAGTAGTTGTGCTAGGGATTCATAGTGCTGTTTTTAAAAATTCAAAACAAGGAGGGTAGAGTGATTAAAATATAGCACTTTCTTTGGAAATGAGTACAATAAGACTTAAAGACGCACATCTTCAGGGGAAAATTGCAGTCATTCATCTCTCTGGTAATTCAGAGATGGCTTCCACCGCATTTTGTCTTTGGTAAAAAAGTATCTTGAGCGGGCTGAGCTGGCTGTTGTGGCTAAATATTGTATGTGCTGAAATATAGTTACACGTCAAAGTGCAAAATCTGGCTATGATACACATAATTAATGCTGGTAACACATGTGGGGCATCTAAAGTGAGAAGTAATCATAGGTATTTTTTTTATGTCATCTCAGTAATTTTACAGGTGAGCCTTCTGAAGCTCTAAGAGAGGAGTTAACTTGCTTATGGCCTTGCAGCTCAGAGGTGGGATCTGAAAGTGTCCACTGGTGTGTCTGACGTTCACCAGGAGCACAGATCTTCAGATTTCTGGCATTGCCATAGTCTGCCTCTGGCTTTAACTCCAGAATAGCCGAGTTTCATGTGGAGACTGGAGTAGTTCCCTAACTCACAAATTTAGTTCAAGTAAAGTAAGTGATGGAGGTGAGTGTGCATGTGAGCCTGCGTGCATGCATACACACACTCATGCGTCCACTGCTGAGGGACAGTGTTGGCGGTCTTTGCTGTGCTCTCTCTTTAAGATGAAAGGAAGAAGGGTGGAAGACAAAATTTCATTAGGCTCTTAGGTCTAATCAGCTACTTTCTCATCTCTGTAGACTTATAATATGCACTTCTGATGTCTTGACTTAGCTGGCTGCATGCACTGTGGACATCCTCCAATGAAAGTATTGCTATTCCTTACATCCCAATTATTTTCCTTCTGCCTGCTCTGACTGCTGAAAGCTACCCCAATAAAATGCCACCTGTTAGGAAGTGATCAACTTTTTAAAGGACAAACAAAGGCGTGCCTGTTTATCTCCTGGGATCTCTGGTATTGACAAGGAATGGTCAGTTCCACATTGCATATAAACTTATAACCGTTGTAATAGCTTTATGTCGGCTTTTTTCTTTCTTATTTTACATAGAAGAATGGACCCACAGAGAAACATTTCAAAGCATGTCTGAAATTGTGAAGTAGGTTAGCTGAGGGCAAAAATAAATGTGGGAAATATAGGTAGATCTGGAGTCCCAGAGGCACTGCCTTTCTTTTCCTTGTTTATACATTCTTTCTATCGACAGCCAGCTTTTATTTTCTCTAGAATTCTATCTCTGAGTTTTTATTATAAGTATACATATAAAAATAGAATTAATATGAAAGTTTATCTACAATATCAGATGGATCAAGTATCCATTTGCTTTTTTACACTAAGGGATTCCTTGAATAAGCCATTTTGATTGGCCATTTTCAGGAGAAAACCACTACTCTACTGAGTGGTAGAGCTTAATGGTTTAAAGGGGTAGGGCCTTGAAGTCAGACAGAACAGCATTCAAATCCCACCTCTGACAGTGCTGTTGTGTGACTTCAGGGAAGCTAGTTAACCTTTCTGAACCTCAGGTTTCTCTTTTGTAAAACAAAGATAATAGTAGATCTTGTTTCCCAGAGTTTCTGTAACAATGAAAGGTCATGCATGTAAAGTACCTGTCATAGTGCCTGGCATGTGATATGGAATGAATAAATGGTAGCTGTTAGAGTCATTTTCCCTCCTTAACTCTAGTCCTCAGTACCTCTCTGAACACATAGGTTTTGAAGAAAGGAAGACGATAACAAGCTAGAAGGGATGACCTGGAATAGTTGGTGCCACTCAGAGGTGTGCAAGTAGAATCAGACTTGTGGAAGAAGAATCAGGGCATCATTTCTCTCTTTCAAGTCCCAATATTGAACCAAAAAATACTTAGGTAAGGGAGTATTATACTTATCGTGGAGTGGCCTTAAAATGATTGAATTCTTACCACATATTTATGATTCCACTTATATGAAATGTCCAGAATAGACAAATCTGTAGAGACAAAGTAGCTGAGTAGTTGCTTAGGGCTGGTGGGGAGGGGGTTAGAGGGAAGTGGGGAATGACTGCTAGTGGGCGCAAAGTTTCTTTTTGGGGTGATGAAAAATATTCTAGAATTGATTATAGTGATAATTGCACAACTCTGTGAATACACTAAAAATCATTGAATTGTATACTTTAAAATTAATTGTATGGTATGTGAATTGTATCTCAGTAAATTTGTTTAAGAAATTGTTAGATTCTTGCCTGTTTTGTCAACTAGAATTCAAGTGCAGGTGGGGATATTGAGGAAAAGCCACTTGAAAGGTCATACAGGTAGTAGATAGCAGAGTCAAAGTTCAATGTAGCTCCAAAACCTGCACTTAAGTAGAGAATGGACTTGAGGACATGGGGAGGGGGAAGAGTAAGCTGGGACGAAGTGAGAGAATAGCGTTGACATATATACACTGCCAAATGTAAAATAGCTAGTGAGAAGCAGCTGCATGGCACAGGGAGATCAGCTTGGTGCTTTGTGACCACCTGGCGGGGTGGAATAGGGAGGGTGGGAGGGAGATGCAAGAGGGAGGAGGTATGGGGATGTATGTATATGTATAGCTGATTCACTTTGTTATAAAGGAGAAACTAACACACCATTGTAAAGCAATTATACTCCATTAAAGATGTTAAAAAAATCAATAAACTCTATTTTGTCTGATATGAGAATTGCTACTCCAGCTTTCTTCTGATTTCCATTTGCATGGAATTTCTTTTTCCATCCCCTCACTTTCAGTCTGTGTCCCTAGGTCTGAAGCGGTTCTCTTGTAGACAGCATGTATACAGGTCCTGTTTTTGTATCCATTCAACCAGTCTATGTCTTTTGGTTGGAGCATTTAATCCTTTTACATTTAAGGTAATTATCAATATGTATGTTCCTATTACCTTTTTCTTAATTGTTTTGGGTTTGTTTTTGTAGGTCTTTTCCTTCTCTTGTGTTTCCTGCCTAGAGAAGTTCCTTTAGAATTTGTTGTAAAGCTGGTTTGGTGGTGCTGAATTCTCTTAACTTTTGCTTGTCTGTAAAGGTTTTAATTTGTCAAATCTGAATGAGGTCCTTGCTGGGCAGAGTAATCTTGGTTGTAGGTTTTTCCCTTTCATCACTTTAAATATGTCCTGCTACTCCCTTGTGGCTTGCAGAGTTTCTGCTGAAAGGTCAGCTGTTAACCTTATGGGGATTCCCTTGTATGTTATTTGTTGCTTTTCCCTTGCTGCTTTTAATATTTTTTCTTTGTATTTAGTTTTTGATAGTTTGATTAGTATGTGTCTTGGTGTGTTTCTCCTTAGATTTATCCTGTATGAGACTCTCTGTGCTTCCTGGACTTGATTGACTTTCTTTTCCCATGTTAGGGAAGTTTTCAACTATAATCTCTTCAAATATTTTCTCAGACCCTTTCTTTTTCTCTTCTTCTTCTGGGACCTCCATAATTCAAATGTTAGTGTGTTTAATGTTGTCCCAGAGATCTCAGACTGTCCTCAATTCTTTTCATTCTTTTCTCTTTATTCTGCTCTGTGGTAGTTATTTCCACTATTTTATCTTCCAGGTCATTTATCCTTTCTTCTGCCTCAGTTATTCTGCTATTGATTCCTTCTAGAGAATTTTTAATTTCATTTATTGTGTTGTTCATCATTGTTTGTTTGCTTTTTAGTTCTTCTAGGACCTTGTTAAGGGTTTCTTGTATTTTCTCCATTGTATTTCCAAGATTTGGGATCATCTATACTATCATTACTCTGAATTCTTTTTCAGGTAGACTGCCTATTTCCTCTTCATTTGTTTGGTCTGGTGGGTTTTTACCTTGCTCCTTCATCTGCTGTGTATTTCTCTGTCTTCTCATTTTTTTTTAACTTACTGTGTTTGGGGTCTCCTTTTTGCAGGCTGCAGGTTCATAGCTCCCATTGTTTTTGGTTCTGTCCCCAGTGGGTGAGGTTGGTTCACTGGCTTGTGGAGGGGACTGGTGCCTGTGTTCTGGTGGATGAGGTTGGATCTTGTCTTTCTGGTGCACAGGGCCTCGTCCGGTGGTGTGTTTGGGGGTGTCTGTGAGCTTAGTATGATTTTAGGCAGCCTCTCTACTAATGGGTGGGGTTGTGTTCCTGACTTGCTAGTTGTTTGGCATAGCGTGTCCAGCACTGTACTTACTGGCCGTTGGGTGGAGCTGGGCCTTAGCATTGAGATGGAGGTCTCTGGGAGAGCTCTCGCTGATTGATATTACATGGAGCCGGGAGGTCTCTGGTGATCCAATGTCCTGAACTCGGCTCTCCCACCTCAGAGGCTCAGGCCTGACACCCCACTGGAGCACCAAGACCCTGTCAGCCACACAGCTCAGAAGAAAACTTTTATTTCCCTTTTCCTTCCTGCTTCATCTAGTTTCACTTGCTCATAGGGTGCAACATAGAGGGCTCAGACCCAGCACTTCAGACCAGAGTTCCTAGTGCAAAACGGCTGCGCCTGGCACCTCAGGTCAGCAGGCGTGTGAGGAAGTGCTGCGCATAACACTCTTTAATCATTTTCAAATGTACAATTCAGTGGCATTAAGTACATTTACAGTGTTGTGCAACCACCACCACTATCTAGTTCTAGAACATTTTCATCACCCCCAAAAGGACACTCCGTATTCATTAAGCAGTCACTCCCTGTTCTCTCCGACCCAGGCAACCACTAGTCTGTTTTCTGTCTCTATGGATTCACCCATCCTGGGTATTTCATATAATGGAATCATACAATATGTAACCTTTGGTATCTGGCATCTTTCACTTTGCATAATGTTTTCAAGACTCATCCACATTGTAGCATGTATTAGTACATCGTTCCTTTTTATAACTGAATAATATGCCATTATATGAATGTACCACATTTTGTTTATCCATTAATCTATTGATAGGCATTTGGATCCTTTCCACATTTTGGCTCTTGTGACTAGGAGCATTCATGCACAAGTATTTGTTGGAACACCTCTTTTTAGTTCATTTGCGTATACACCTAGGAGTGGAATTGCTGTGTCATATGGTAGTGTTATATTTAGTTTATTGAGGAACCTTTAGTATCCCTTTAGTCATGTTAAGATATTGTATAACCCATAAAGATATTGCTACTTGTATTATAATTAAACACCTCCCTTTCTTTCCTAGAGCTAATTGGTCAGCAGGGCCTCTCAATTCTACCTCTGAAACTCCTTTTCTCAACTTCACTTAAGCCATCAGACTCTTAATGTATCTTACCAAACCAACTGATGATTGTGTGACTTGAGCAAGTTATTTATCCTCTCTGTCTCAGTTTCATTATTGATGAAATGTGGAATAATCTCTATATAGAGTTATAATAATTGAGATAATACATGTAAAGCTCTTTATGCTGTCACATGAGGACTCAGTGAATGGTAGCTATTATCAGTAGTCTTCTGACTTGTCTCTTTTCCCCAAGTTTGGTTTCCTCAGATCCATTAGCCATATTGCTGCCAGAATAATTTTCCTAAAATGCAAATTTGATCATGTCTCTTCCCGCTATTTTCAGCTTTATTGAGGTATAACTGATAAATATTACTTTATGTCACAACTCTCTTTGTCTACAAGATGAAGTGCAGACTCCTTAGCTTGATTAAAGACCATATTATTTGGCTTTTCCTGTCCTGTGTGGACCTTATATTTTCAAGACTATTGTCTGCACACCCACCATCCACAGGGTTTCCACAGCAACAGATCATTTATTTACTCTTCTGTTTTTTTTTACTTAATGTTCTGTTTTGGTCTCTGACGAGTTTCCTTCTTTTCTTGGAAACTTAGCTATATATTTTAAAGTATCTTTGCTAAATTTTATTCTGAGTTTCACTGAGCTATGTTGGAGGAAGCTTTTCAGGTTCACTCTATTGTCATAAATAAAAAGTCCTTTTAATAGTTCTAGTCTCATCTCCTATCTCTCCCATTTGCCTTCATACAGGACTCCTCTGGGACTAGAACTGGGGTTAATTCATATTTATATGCCTAGGGTCTGGAACACAGTGGTTATATAATATCTCTTTAGTGAATTAATGTGTATTCTCCAGGCTACAATGTTTATTTGGAAGACTTTTTCACTTTTAAAAATTCACAACAAACTAATGGCTGCAGTTGTTAAATAATGATCTATATAAATGCCAGCTGCTAAGTGAAGTTTGTGCATATGGGAACATTTCCCAGTAGCTGTATTAGATTTCGAAGGGTAAATGTCTTCGTACTCAGATCACAGGCATTTATGTATCCTGATCCCCGGACGTGGTTTACGCATGCTGCTTCCCCAGATTGTGTACTGTAGTCACACTCTTTTAGCAGAATTATATTTATAATTTTTATGTCAGTGACGGCCTCTGAGTTTTATAACTCATGGAAGTATTCTTAGTGTGGCTGTCAGTTATTCACTAAGGACATAACAACAATTAATGTCTCACGTTTCTATAGTTCTTTTAAAAAACTTTATAGAGGTATAACAAATATCACACAATTCATGCATTTAAAGTGTACCATTCAGTGTCTTTTAGTATATTCACTGAGTTGTGCAGCCATCACCACAAGCAATTTTAGAACATTTTTATGCTCCCCTGAAAAGAATCCTTGTACCTATTTTTAGTCTCTTCTTCCCTCAGCCTGGAAACCACTAATCTACTTCCTGTCTGTATTTGCCTATTGTGGACATTTCATAGAAATGAATTCATGCAAAATGTGGCTTTTTGTGTCTGGCTTCTTTTACTTAGCATGTTTGAAAGAGTCATCCATGTTGTAGCATGTATCAGTTCACTTTTGAGGCTAAATAATATTCCACTGTATGAATATTCCACATTTTGTTTACCCATTCATCCATTAATGGCTATTTAAGTTGTTTCTACTTTTTATTTTTTTAATTTTTAAATTTTGGCTGCGTTGGGTCTTCAGTGCTGTGTGTGGGCTTTCTGTAGTTGAGGTGAGCTGGGGCTACTCTTCATTGTGGTGCGGGGGCTTCTCATTGTGGTGGTTTCTCTTGTCATGGAGCATGGGCTCTAAGTGAGTGGGCTTCAGTCGTTGTGGCTCAGGGGCTCAGCAGTTGTGGGGGCTGAGCACAGGCTTAGCCTGTGGGCTCAGGGGCTCTAGAGCACAGGCTCAGTAGTTGTGGCGCATGAGCTCTGTTGCTCCATGGCTGGTGGGATCTTCCTGGACCAGGGATCGAACCCATGTCCCCTGCATTGGCAGGCGGATTCTTAACCACTGTGCCACCAAGGAAGTCCTCGTTTCTACTTTTTAGCTCATATAAATAATGCTGCTGTGAACATTTGTGTAAAGTTTTTTTTTCTGTGTGTGGATATATATTTTCATTTCTCTTGTGTATATACTTGGGAATAGAATTGCTGGGTCATATGATACCTCTTTGTTTAACCATTTTAGGAGCTGCCCGACTGTTTCTCATAGGTCTTTTAACTTAAGAAAATAATAAGTACATCTACTGATTTATCTTTATAATATCTTAGATATTTAAAAAAATTGTTCTCCTCGCCATTTTAGAAATGAGAAAACCGGGGCACAGGAAATTGAACTTGTTTGCCAAAGGTCACACAGCTAATAAGAGTCATGTCTTCTAACACCTGTAGTGGCCATCTTTCTCTTTGTGTTTCTCAGCTGCTATCTGTATCTGGCTGCAAATATAAGGTTGGGGAAACAGAGCTGGATAGCAATGCATTACAAATATTAAAAAGTATAAATCTCATAAGTTAATATGATCTTAGTTACGTTAATAGAAACATCCAAATACATGTTTGAAAGAAGGGAAGATATAATCCTTTTGTCCTTAGCACTTAACTGTCCCATGGCTAAAATGTTAGTTTCTATCTGGGATGACATACATTAAGACAGGTACTGTCAACCTGGAGTTCGTTCAGAGAAGACAATGAAAGGCTTCAACACTATGATGTAGGAATAAAGGCTATATTCTCCAGTGATTGGCATGGAGAAGAGAGAAGACTTACAAGAACATGATAGCTGTGGGAATTCCCTGGCGGTCCAGTGGTTAGGACTCTGCGCTCTCAGTGCCGAGGGCCTGGGTTCATTCCCTGGTCAGGGAACTAAAATCCCACAAGCCACACGGCGTGGCCAAAAACAGCAACAACAAAAATTCTGAAGTGCTGGGGGGGTCAGGAACACCATTCAGTCCTCAATAAAGGTCATTATAAAAAAAAAAAAAAAAGAATGTGTTAGCTTCTTTCAGATTAGAAGATCTGTCATGTGAAACATTTGGAAAAAGGTTGAGAGCTGTGCTATCTTGCCCCAGAGGGAAGAAGCAGGAAGTTTCAAGGAGATAGATTTATTCCAACATTTATATCTGAATTCATATCAGAATAATTTCTGACAGTTGGAGTTAATTGCAAATGAATTGGGCCGCCTTGGGAGTTCTTGTAATTCTCCATCAATAATAGTATCCAAACAGGAGCAAGATGACTGCTAGTAGGGAATTCTGCAATGGTGATCCAGCATCCTGTGGGTTGTCTTAGATCATTTTTGAGGTTCCTTTCAACCAAGAGAAACTGGTTCTTTTATGTCTAGAGAAAACAAAGGTAGAGGAAGTTAACTACAGCCTGGAAAACGGTGGGCAAGTATAAGGTAAAGATGGGTATATTATCATTCTCTTGGAATTTGGTAGCCAAATCATAAAATTTTAGAGCAGTGAAGGACCTCATTGATCACTTTGGCTATGCCTCCTTATTATATAGATGGGGATACAGATACAGAGATTATTCACCATACTCATGGTCAAATACTCAATTACTGGCAGAGTCTGGACTAGAATCCATGTTATTTAAAAATAAATAAAAAATCTTTAATTAAAAATAATAAATGAGAGAATTATTCATTTCAACAATTAAAAGAAAACACAAATAACTTGATAGAAATACCAACAAATCCAAGACTAGATTATGACAAGATCCTTAATATATTATTAATGAAAGCTAGGTATGTTCAGGATGTCTTTCTAACCTTTTGAGGACAAGATCAAAGAGTGAATGACAAGCTTTACCACAAAACTCACCATGGTGCCACTGTCAGAGAGAAGATATTGAACTGAATGAACCATTGATTTGACACAGTATGGCCCTTTAAACTGTGTTCTATGTCTTTGTGTTTCTTCTGTCTTTGCCTTTATCAATGTTTTTGAATGTCCTATTATTTTCCTAGTTTGATCCCACCAATCTTGTTTTATTCCAGGTTCACCTTTTTCTGAGTGTCTTGAATGTGTAACACGCACAACAAATGCATTAAACAGCAAAGAATTCAAAACTTCTAACATTGATAACAGTAAAGCATTCAAGAACGATGAAATTAAAACAATGGGGAAAAATCTTGGGCTCAGCTGAAGCCCTGCTAGGAGCATGCCAGCCAGTTATGAGGCCTGTGCAGGACCTACTGAGGTGGTCAGGTTACACGTAGATGTGCCAGACTATGGATAGACAGCAGTTCTGTCCCCCAAATTTAAACACATAGCCTGAAAGTATTGTAACAATTAGTAACCTTGTAAGACTGTCATGAGAAATGAAATCTAATCTTGATCATTTTTAAAAATATTTTAAGAGGAGTTTATCAAATAAATTTTCTTCCTTAAAATGGTTGCTGTTTAGGGTACTGGGGACATCTTGATTCCCTTCTGCTCTTCCCTGTGGGATTTCATATCCTAATCTTTCCCATAGCATCCTAAAGAGAGTATTAGGATAGTTTGTATATTTCCAGATCTCTTTTCACTGTTTGTTATCACAGGAAATATCCTGTGATACTTATACATGTCCACTGAGGCCCAAAGGTAAAAGAAGGGCGTTTTAATCCGTCTTTTAAAGCATACGATCAGAAAGTGTTTGAGAAGCCTGTTATGAATTATGAGCATTTTCAGTAAGTCATTGACAAACTATCTTCAGCCACCAAATCCTGTGAAATTTAGTTTCATAATTGCGTCACACTCCTTTGATACCCCTGTTGGAGTCAGTATTTACTGGGGAAAACACTAACTTAATTGCCAAACTTTCTCTCGCCTCCTTTCAGCACACCTGCAAAGTGCTTATCATAATGGGGATTATGCTTGTTCCAAACGCTTGTTCCAAGGAGAAGCTCTCCTTTTGAATTAGCCAATTAGCCAGTGTTTCATATCTTATCTTTCATTCCCACACCTATGAATTTTTTCCCTCCAAGTACCGACACTTATCTGTGAGCTTGTAAATTGAAAACTATGTATTCCTTTGCTAGACATCTCATCACTGCATAATATGACCTTCAGCTATGCTTTCAGGAAGTGATTATTTATGTCTGGGTAAAAAAAATCTGCAGGCTGTATGTGGAAACTGATTTTTTTAAAAATTTTTTTACAGAAACCTCCCATCTTACAGTGTTTCTTTTCATATGAAACAACATAATCTTCAACAGAAATAAAAGAACACTGGAATGAGATTTGTGCAAAGCATGTTTCTGAAAAGTCAGCACATTTAGCTGTCAGTTATGGACAAAATCACCAGAGATAAAAGCACTGATCCCTCCAGGGAGGAGGACTGATTGTTACATAGCAAGAATCCTGGCTGACCCAGCATGGTTCAGTGAGGGAATCTCACCACCAGAAAAGTCACCCGAGAGTACTTTTTTATTTTTTTAACATCTTTACTAGAGTATAATTGCTTTACAATGGTGTGTTAGTTTCTGCTTTATAACAAAGTGAATCAGCTATACATATACATATATCCCTGTATCCTCTCCCTCTTGTGTCTCCCTCTCACCCTCCCTGTCCCACCCCTCTAGGTGGACACAAAGCACCGAGCTGATCCACCCGAGAGTACTTTTAAAAAATGCACTTCTTTGGTTTTGCCATTTCAGACTTATTCTTGATTGGTGGATAGAGTGTTGGTTTTTTTTTTTTTTTTTTGCGGTACGCGGGCCTCTCACCGCCGCGGCCTCTCCCGTTGCGGAGCACAGGCTCCGGACGTGCAGGCTCAGCGGCCACGGCTCACGGGCCCAACCACTCCGCGGCATGTGGGATCTTCCCGGACGGGGCACGAACCCATGTCCCCTGCATCGGCAGGCGGACTCGCAACCACCGCGCCACCAGGGAAGCCCGGATAGAGTGTTTTTGAAGGAGATTTGCTGCAACCTTGAAAGTCACTTTCCTTGCCTCTGTTCTGATGTGGGCTCATGGAGGAAGGGGCCCTTGACTTTGTTTTATAGAGTTAACATGAGCAAGAGAAAACTGGATGAAACTTTGATCAGTCTTAAGAATGACCATTTACGAAAATGAATAGTTTTATTGTCCCCATAGTACCAAGAAAATGAAAGAATTAATGGGAAAAGCAGGTTTTAGAGTAATTTCAAAGCCTACTGCCATTTTGCAGATCTTGAAAGACCTTAGGATATTGGTGTTGATGTTTTGGGTTCACTTTCCTTCCTCATTGTCCTCTGAGGCTGTATATATGCAGCAGATGGACCAGATTGTGGCACAGCTGACCTGTTAATTTTGACCATATTCATTATTGGAAACTTTCATTGGTTGTGCTGCAATTCACATCAGCCACTAAGATGGCCAAAATTAATGGATTTTTCAATGCCTTATAAGCCATTCAATTATGGCACCAACAGACGGACAAAATGTCAGTTCAGAATTTTATTTGAGAAGGGATATAAATCAGTGTGAGCCATACTAATAATTTTTTTATTAATCCTCTGAGTTCCTAAGCAAAGAGAAAGAATCTCAAACGATCTTAGTAAATGTGAAATACGTTCATTTTTGTATGTGAAAGAATATAACTAGTGACTTCTTTGTGTTTATTATTACTGGCTTATTGCTGGATTCCACCTAACAATCTCTTTGTTTCCTGGAACAGATGATCTCAGATCTCTTAAAGAATCACAATACTGACTTGCCTTTTGATGTGTAGAACAGTGAATTTCGAGGTTATACATCCTTTCCCAAGTTCGTAGTTGAGGATTTTAAGCAGTCAGTAAAGGCAGAACATTAAAGGAGAGAAAATCCAGAACAAGCTGTTCAAAACTAATCAGTAGGAAATTATGTAAACTTAATTAACTAGGGCATCAAGGGAAGGGCTATGGAGTATAATGAAATATTTTTGAAATGAGGCAAAGCAGCCAAACTAAAACAAGGTTAGCTGAAGTTAGTTGAAGTGTTTCCAAAAGGAAGGGAGGGAATATCCTCTCTGCAAAAGGAGCACTGCTTGACCTTGTGCCTTATTTTTGGCTGTGAAACTCTGTGCCAGGATTCTCAAGAAGGGGTGGATGTACAAGAAGAGTCTGGAGCTGAGTGAACCAAAAAAGGGGAAATTCCTGGCTTGTACTTTTTATTGAATGATATTCATGCAGTAAAATGGGTTCTGAAATATAGACCTTATGGTCCAGCTGTAAACCTCTGACCTTCCATTTACAAATGAGCCAAAATGATTAGCCAGGATTTAGAAGAAATCTGTATATTTCAGGTGTAAGTAGGCCAGATGGAGAAAGACTGAAGGTTCTGTCTACTGCTCAGATTCAGTTCAGTTTTTTTTTTTTTTAAAAGGGAAAATTTATTTATTTATTTATTTTTGGCTGTGTTGGGTCTTCGTTTCTGTGTGAGGGCTTTCTCTAGTTGTGACACGCAGGGACCACTCTTCATCGCGGTGCGCGGGCCTCTCACTATCGCGGCCCCTCTTGTTGCAGAGCACAGGCTCCAGACGTGCAGTCTCAGTAGTTGTGGCTCACAGGCCTAGTTGCTCCGCGGCATTGGAACTGTGAGGTACCATTGACATGGATGTGCTATAACCTGTCATCCTTGGCTTATAGATCTCCCCAGGGGAAATGTTCCAGGACAGTGAGCAAAAGAAATGTTTTCTGGGGAAAGAATCAGGGCAAGAGCATTGTGATTTCAGACGTCACAATTTTTCCCTCTAGCAGTCTATATCCAAGAGCAAATCTATGCCAGCCAAGCAGATGAATCTGGCATTTCTGAATATATGTGATGGCTGGAATTAAGATTTCTGGTGACAACTATGGGCCTCTATCAGATACCCCTTTCTGGACATCTCAGACTGAGAGATGACTGGAAGAGGGATTGTTTTACACCCAGAGACCAGGAAACTTCTATTCTTATTCATAGAGCTTTTCATTTTTCTGAGTGTTTCCCTCTGCCTGTCAGGCCTTGTGTTCTCACAAATTCCTGCCCTCACACCAGGGGAGGGAATAATTGAATTTAGATAGTTGGTTTTTGAGTTGGACCAATACTTTCCATATGGAACTTCCATAGAAGAAATGGGT
Organism: Tursiops truncatus; assembly: GCF_011762595.2. Classification (NCBI taxonomy): domain Eukaryota; kingdom Metazoa; phylum Chordata; class Mammalia; order Artiodactyla; family Delphinidae; genus Tursiops; species Tursiops truncatus. Next base: position 86,719,898 of record NC_047035.1, on the reverse strand, counting down.
CAAATAGAGGACACGCAGGGGAAGCAACTCTGAATGCTTACATGGACACATACATATTTGTTTTGATATGTTAGAACCTATGTAAAAGGAAAGTACTGTCTAAAATAAGATGATAGTGTTCTATAGTCATATCATCATTTGAGTATTTATCACTGAATGTTTTTTAAAATAAATTTATTTATTTTATTATTTTATTTATATATTGTTTCTGACCTCATTGAGTCTTCGTTGCTGCGCGCGGGCTTTTCTCTGCGTGACAAGTGGGGGCTACTCTTCGTTGCGGTGCGTGGACTTCTCATTGTGGTGGCTTCCCTTGTTGCAGAGCATGGGCTCTAGGCACGTGGGCTTCAGTAGTTGTGGCACATGGGCTCAGTAGTTGTGGCTCATGGGCTCTAGAGCGCAGGCTCCATAGTTGTGGCACATGGGCTTAGCTGCTCTGCGGCATGCGGGATCTTCCTGGACCAGGGATCGAGCCCATGTCGCCTGCACTGGCAGGCGGATTCTCAACCACTGCACCACCAGGGAAGCCCTGAATGTTTTTTTATTATAAGTTTCAAAAAGCAGATTGAGTCAGAGCTCACTTAAATTAAGAGGGGAAACACTTGTTCTTGTATGATGCTTAAACTCTATATTTGGAAATAGAGGATTAAGAAACTTATATCCTTTAATATATGTAATAAACTACAACTATTCAAGGGTTGAACAGCATCTTGTTGGAAGCAATTTATTTTCCATTAAAACTGACACCACTTAGAATTTGCATTTTGAGGTCTACTTGTCTAAGACCTCATTTCTATCCTATACTTTAAAATTGTTGCTCTCCAAGCCAGGGAAATGATGTTTTCTGGGCCTGTGTATGATGGCTCTGTACCAAACCAGCAATGTCTAGTAACCTTCCAAGGCCTGTGTGGTTTTTTAGAGATTTATTATATAGAGGGAAGAAACAAGCGTGTTCTATTTTATACTATTTAGGACCTAAGAATCACTCTTTTCCCTCAGGATTCACTTGCACTGAGGCCTAGACAGAGAAACTCTGGCTCTTTGTCATCCTGAACTGCCCCAGTCCTTGCTTTAGCTTGTAGCCTGCAGCCTCAGGAGGGACCCCAATACTCCATTTCCTTGGTGTTTGAGGTATAAGTTCTAGATTTCTGAAATGTACACCTAGGAATTCCTGGTGATGGTATAAAAGCTGACATCATTATGAAAAGTGGGCAAGAGGTATTGTGCCCTTTGTGCGGAAGTTTAAAATTTCTTATATCCTACCTACAGTTAAGGGGGGAATCATAAATTAAAACACCACACCACAAACAACCAACTTCCCCATTAACAAATAAATAGCCTTCCCATACCACAGTTGGAAGGCACCTAATAGATCATCCCCTTTATTAGACTGTGGCCGTGGGCTTCTCAGTGTTATCCTTGTAATACTAAGGCCTAGAGGGAAACCTGGTACAGGTAAATAAACAATAAAAGCTGAAAGAATAATTCAGTGACCTAGCTCTGTGATTTGCACTTTTTTCTTTGCAAAGATCTTTTAAATGAATTTTGTTTCCCATGGCCTCCAAATTTTGAAAGATTTCCTGCTCTGCATTAGGTAATAATTTATTTGTTTTCTAATTTTATTGACCAAAGCCAACCAGGATTTCTGGTCAACGTGAGAAAATCATGGTTAGTTAGGACTGTAATTCCAGCTCAGAAAAAAAGAAATTTGACATTTTAGTTAGATGATGTAACAAATAAGCTTTTTGAAATAAAAGTAACTTCCAGCCCAGTAGTACTTTTTGGAAGTCTCCTCTGAGTCTGAGCATGCAGACTGAAAATTAATGATTTGGTCTAACTTACTCATTTTATAGATAAACTTGCTAAAGTGTAAGGAGTTAGGGTGAAATGATTTATTGGTAAAGCCAGACTAATTGATTCCCATTTCGCAGTTTAAAGAGTCTGGTTAAGATGGGTATATAGGCTAAGGCTTAGAGAGGATATTTAGAATGAGGCCTTAAGCACCTGGCTCTTTTTTTTTTTTTTAACATCTTTATTGGAGTATAATTGCTTTACAATGGTGTGTTAGTTTCTGCTTTATAACAAAGTGAATCAGCTGTACATATACATTTATCCCCATATCTCCTCCCTCTTGCGTCTCCCTCCCATCCTCCGTATCCCACCCCTCTAGGTGGTCACAAAGCACCGAGCTGATCTCCCTGTGCTATGCAGCTGCTTCCCACTACACTTGGCTCTTTTGTATGAATAATTTTTGGATTGTGCTGATTAAAATAGGTTACAGATAGAATCTCATTTTAATACAAACTTTATTATCTCACATCTAGTTACATATAATATCATTGCATATTTCAGTGATCTAGCTCATAGTTCATACTAATGTTTTATTGTTATGGATCACAAAGTTCTTCCAGGTTAAAATAATTAATATGAATAGATGTCATAGAGCAGTGGTCCCCAGCCTTTTTGGCATCAGGGACTGGTTTCATGAAAGACAATTTTTCCACAGACCAGGGGGAGGGATGGTTTCGGGATGATTCAAGCACATTACATTTATTGTGCACTTTATTTCTATTATTATTACATTGTAATATATAATGAAATAATTATACAACTCACCATAATGCAGGATCAGTGCGAGCCCTGAGCTTGTTTTCCTGCAACTAGATGGTCCGATCTGGGGGTGATGGGAGACAGTGACACCCGAAGTGTGTTGCTTATGTCCAGTCTACTCCGTAAGATGCGGCTTAATTGTCACTTGCCACTCACTGATAGGGTTTTGATATGAGTCATAATTGATTTATTATGGTCTCTGTTCGGTCAAACCTCCCTGCTAACGATAATCTGTATTTGCAGCCACTGCCCAGCGCTAGCATCACCGCCTCAGCTCCTAGATCCCTTGTATGTGCAGTTCACAGTAGGGCTCGAGCTCCTATGAGAATCTAAAGCTGCCACTGATCTGACAGGAGGTGGAGCTCAGGCGGTAATGCGAGCAATGGGGAGCGACTGTAAGTACAGATGAAACTTCACTCGCTCACCCACCACTCACCACCTGCTGTGTGGCCCGGTTCCTAACAGGCCACAGACCAGTACCGGGAGTTGGGGAACCCTGTCATAGAGGACCCATTTTGTCCAAGAAGGATGTGGGAACACCCTCCTTATGGCCCCAGGAGAGGGAATTGCTTGAGGGTACATGTCATCAACTTGAGATCAGGCCAATGGCAGCCGCAACATATTGACTCTTGAGAACAGTGGCATCAACCTTTGTAAAGCCTACAGAGAAAACCAGGGGAGAAACTATGCAGCGAAGCAAGGTCAAGGATTTGAAGTGGGTCAAGATTCTAGTGTCTATGTTGTTTTGCATTTTTGCTGTTATTAACATGTCAACATGATAATAGATGGTCAGTTAAGTTTGAGTGTCAAAATTATTATTATTAATATTTTTGCGGTACGCGGGCCTCTCACTGTTGTGGCCTCTCCCGTTGTGGAGCACAGGCTCCGGACGCGCAGGCTCAGCGGCCATGGCTCACGGGCCCAGCTGCTCCGTGTCATGTGGGATCCTCCCGGACCGGGGCACGAACCTGTGTCCCCCGCATCGTCAGGAGGACTCCCAACCACTGCGCCACCAGGGAAGCCCCTAGTGTCAAAATTATTAATCACAATTCCCTATTCATGCAGAGAATATGAGGAAGTCATACAATGGGGAGAGAAATACCAAAATTTACCTGAAAGATGAACTCTTTACAATTTTCATGTTTTAAAATGTTATTGAGGTATAATTTATAGATAATAAAAAGCACAGATTATTATTTTTTTTGCTAGCAAAAATTTGGGACAGTTTTATCTTTGAAAGAGGCAGTATCTAGCATCCAGAATCATAGTCCAATTAATGGAATGAACCTCTTCCAACCTGAACACAGTCTTTTTTTTTTTTTAAGGAATTCCTTTATTATTTATTTATTTATTTATTTTTGGCTGTGTTGGGTCTTTGTTTCTGTGCAAGGGCTTTCTCTAGTAGCGGCAAGCGGGGGCCACTCACTATTGTGGCCTCTCTTGTTGCGGAGCATAGGCTCCAGACGCGCAGGCTCAGTAGTTGTGGCTCACGGGCCCAGTTGCTCCGCGGCATGTGGGATCTTCCCAGACCAGGGCTCGAACCCGTGTCCCCTGCATTGGCAGACAGATTCTCAACTACTGCGCCACCAGGAAAGCCCTGAACACAGTCATTTTGACTTTAGTATGACATAAAGGAATATATATAACACAGCAAATTCTGTAGCCCTACAAAAGCAAAACTAATGAGTGCTTGTCACTGGAAGTTTTTATAATGGAGGTAAGCAGTAACCAATTCTGAAGTTGATTAAATTGTCTGTGACAACATTTCTTTAATAAATTTTACCGTTTTCACTTCTGAAGGACAAGATAGTCTAGCGATGTTTCAAAATCCCTTATTTAATTAACAAAGGAGAATCATGCAGGCTCTATTGTGACAGACAAGTAGCAGGAAGGTGCAGACATTTGCAAGGTGGTGTGGATTGGTCTCTTCTTCCACCAGGCAGTCACAACACATAAGAGGCATACCCTGCTCTTTGTTTTCAGTGTTTTATGTCACACATAGGTTTTAGAATTATTAAAAGAGAACTGATGAGGTTGATAAGTCCAAAACATGTTTTCTATCTGTTTGTACAATAAGAACTCTTAAGAAATATCTTAAAAAGAAAATCCAGCATTAATAGTAAGGAAGCAGTTTTTGCATATAAGCACTTGTGTGTAGTGGAATATGAAAAGGTTTTTTTTTAAAGTTTTCCTAATTGTTAAGAATATGATTAGTGTACCTTCGTTAAGATAATGAATGACACAATTAAGATTCAAATAAAGCTTTATGTCCTGAAATGATGGAGCAAAGCTTAAAGAGATGACATTAAACAAGTAAATATAAAATCCTGAACTTAAATTCCAAAAGTCAACTCTGTGTCTACAAGATGGAGACGATAGCATTTTATGGTAAAAAACCCCAGAGATTTTAGTTAATTATAAGCTCACCTAAAGCAAAGTGGTAGGACGGTAGCCCCAAATGCTTATATTAAGTTACATCTAATATGGAGGAGAGAGTTTTACAGTACACTTGACTATTGTTGCCAGAACTTTAGTTTTGTGTTCCCTTCTGGGGGTTACATTTTAAGAAGGATGTCAACCAACTGAGGCATACTGGACAGATGGTGGCAAGGTAATGAGGGGACTGAAAAGTTCCCGAGAGACCAAAGCAGAGTAACTGGGGGAAAGCATAAGTAAAATCCTAGTTCTTGCCTCTGGGGGAAAAAACCTTAGCGATTATTTAATCTGGAGCTCTTACTTTTGACCTGAGGAAACTGGTTCAGAGAGCTGTGTCCTGAGTCATAGGACAAGACAGGAGCAGACTAGTTTCCAAAAGTGCTACGTGATGAGAGATCAGGTGCCAAATATGTGACATGCTGTGTGGAAGAGGGCCCAGATGTCTTTCATAGCTTGAAAAGGCAGAACCAAGACTAATGTTTGGAAGTTGAAGGAAAGATTTGAAATAAAAATAGAAGCAACAACTTCCTAGTGATTACAGATGCCTAAAATTGGAATAGATTGCCTTGAAAAGCAGTGAGCTGCCCATCACTGGATATGTTCAAGTAAAGGCTGAGAATGTTGTTGAGGTGATTCCTTCTGTGCAGGAAAGGTTGGATTACACTAGTTTATTATTATAGCCCCTTTTAATTGCTAATAAGAGCTAACATTTATTGAGTACTTATGGATTGCTATGCTAAAGTAGTATATATGCATTATCTCGTTGAGTCTTATAATATTGATGATACATGAGGAGGCTGAGGCCCAGAGAACCACTTATTTTTGCCTATGGTCACATGGTTAGTAATTGATGAGGTGGAATTCATAACCAGGCAGTTGGGCTCCAGAGCCAGTTTTGGTAATTTCTGTGCTGCAGCTGACCCTTAACTGCAGTTCTCTGACTCACATAAATATGTATTAGATTTATTTAGATCCTTTCTTTCATGACTTACAACATTTTTGAACGGAAGGAATATCTCAATGAGAGGGCCCAGCTTGCATTCGGGGGTCTGGTTTCTTATGGGATTTAGTGTTATGAATGTGCCCTGCAAGCCTGTGTGCATTCACAGCCCTTGATAATAAATCTTCTGGAAACAGCCAGCCATTTGCAGTTCCTGAGCCATTTCCGTAATGGTAGAAGTTATATTAAAGTACCATTTATCATTAAGAGAACTCATGTTCCCAAATCTACTCACTTTACGTATATTTTCAAAAATTCTCCTTAGTAGGTATTCTGATCCCTGTATTATAAACGTGAAAACTGTATGTTAGATTTTGATCAACCTGACTCCAGCCCAAACTGAACTATTTTTTAATTGAACTTTTTATTTTGAGATAATTGTAGATTCACATGCAGTTTTAAGAATTAATACAGAGATATCCAGTGTACTCATCCAATTTCCCCCAATAATACTTTGCGAACCTATAGCACAATATCACAAGGAGGATATTGACATGGATACAGTCAAGATACAGAACATTTCCATTACTACGGGGATCCCTCTTATTGCCCCTTTATTGCCACCTTCCTCTCGTCCACCCTCCTGTCCCTCACCCTGACGACCACTAATCTATTCTCCATGTGTATAATTTTTGTCATTTTAAGAATCTCATATAAATGAAATCATACCTCATATAACCTTTTGGGATTGTTTCTCTTCACTCAGCATAATTCCTTAGAGATTCATCTAGGTTGTTGTAGTTAACAATAGTTTTCTTTTTATTGCCCAGAAATATCCATGGTGTAATGCAGTTTGTTTAACCATTACCTGTTAAAGGACATCTGGGTTGTTTCCAGTGTTCAGTACTATGAATAAAGCTGTTATAAACATTTGTGTAAAGGTTTTTGTGTGAACAGAGGCTTTCATTTCTCTGAGATAAATGTCCAGGAGTGAAATTGCTAGGTTATATGGTAGGTTGGTGTTTAGTTTTATAAGAAACTGCCAAAATGTTTCTTAGAGTGGCTGTACCATTTTACAGTCCTACCAACAGTGTATAAATAACCCAGTTTCTTTGCATCCTTACCAGCATTTGGTGTTGTCATTATTTTTTATTTCATTCTGAGAGATGTGTAGTGATATCTCATTGTGGCTTTAATTTACGTTTCCCTGGTGGCTGATGATGTTGAACATCCTTTCATATGCTTATTTGCCACATGTGTATTCTCTTCAGTGAAATGTCTGTTCTTTTTTTTTTTTTTGCCCGTGTCCTCATTGGATTGTTTGCATTTTTACTGTTAGGTTTTGAAAGAGCCTGAACTTTTATAGATATCCATTTCAACAATGTGCTCTTCATTACCTCTGTCATACCTGTCTTGCCAATACCCTGCTCAGGGTAACTCCCATAGCCTGACTTGTGTGACTTCTTATAGCCTGGAAAAGTTGTGGTTCCATTCTGAATAGATGTAGAACAAAATACAGGTTGTCTGAACTTACAGCTGCCTAACAATCTTTTTTTCTTAGATATAATTCACATGTCATAAAATTCACCTGTTTAAATTGTACAAATCATTGATTTCTAGTATATTCATAAAGTTGTACAACTATCACACTGTGTAATTCCAGAATATTTTCATCACTGCAAAAAAGAAACCTTGTTTCTATTAGCAGTCACTCTGAATTTCCCCATTCTCCCTTTCCTCCAGTCCCTGGAAACCACTAATCTACTCTCTGACCCTGTGGATTTATGTGTTTTGAACATTTAATATAAATTGAATCATATAGTATGTGCCCTTTGTGTCTGGCTTCTCTCAATTAGCATAATGTTTTCCAGGTTCATTTTTAAGGTTCATCCATGTTCTAGCAGGTATCAGTACTTCATTCCTTTTCAGGACTGAATAATACTCTACGGATACATCCCACATTTTGTTTATCTGTTCATCAGTTAATATATATTTATTTCCACTTTTCAGCTATTATGAAGAATGCTGCTGTGGACATTTGTGTACAAGTTTTTGTGTGGACATACAATTTCATTTCTTTTGAGATATACCTAGGAATGAAACTGCTGTGTCATATGGTAACCCTATGTTTAACTGTTTGAGAAAATGCCAAACTCAAAATGGCTGCACCGTTTGACATTCCCACCAGCAATGTATGAGAGTTACAAGTTCTCTACACCTTCACCAACACTTGTTATTTTTATTACAGCCATTTGTTTTTGATTATGATCATTCTAGTGGGTGTGAGATGATACCACATTGTGATTTGCATTTCCCTAATGACTAGTGATATTGCGTATTTTCACATAGGCTTATTGGCTATTCGTAATTCTTTGGAGAAATGTCTATTCACGTCGTTTGCCCATTTTTAAATTGTTGAGTTGTAAGAGTGTTTTTTTATATATTTTGGATGTGAGACCCTTATCAGATATAGGATTTGCAAATATTTTCTCCCATTCTGTGGCCTGTATTTTCACTTTCTTAATGGTGTCCTTTGAAGCACAAAGGTTGTTAATTTGGAATAAGACCATTTTAACTATTTCTCCTTTGGTCGCTTTTGCTTTTAGGTATCTTAGCAATTTTTAAACTATGTTCTTTTACTCTTTGTTATGGCCCCTTTGATCTTTTCCAAGTGCCCCCCATTCACAGCAAGTACCCTGTCTCCCTAGTTCCTTTACGCAGATGAACTTGCCTCCTTCTTTCTGAGAAGGCTGCGATTATTTGCCATAATTTCCCCAACTTCCTTTGTCTCAACTTCGTAAGTTTCTATGTATTTTCACTCTCCCTCCTCTTGTCACATCCTCCTTTGAAATACAAAGTTTTGCTTTTCCTTGTTAAGATGAACACCTCCACTTGGGCTATTTCATCCTCTCCCCTCAGACTTTGATTCAATGATTGGACTCTCTCTCCCTCCTAGCGTCAATAATCTCTTCTTCTCTACTCTTCTTTCTTTTCTGCCTTCATATAATCTCAGGTCTCTGTTTCCTCTTTAAAGAAAAATAAGGGGGGGGACGTTCCCCAGTTTTATTTTTCCTTTAACCTAACAACCTCTTTGACTTTTCCCTTTACTTTTAATCTTGAAGATGTTTCACCTCATCTAAAATATTGCAGTAACCTTCTCAATGGTCTCCAAGTCCCCAGTCTCCCGCTTTGACTCATCTTACGCACTTTCCATCAGATAAATCGTCCCAAAATGAAGTTCTTAATCACCTAACTCTCCAGCCTAAAAACTTTTGATGACTCCTTTAATACCAAGTTATCTATAGGACTCCCCAGACTAATTTAATTCAAAGTCTTTATAACATCCTCTCAACTCTGACACATCTGGACAACTCACTCTGCCCTGAACACAGCCCCTTAGCTTCCTGCCTAATGTCTGCTCCCCAGAATACCTGTTTTCCTTACTCTTTTCCTATGAAAATTCTGTCTTTACTCAGAGACCCCTGTCTTTTTTCACCATCTCCTCCCCCTTCCACCAGAGGGCACTCTCTAATCTGTATACCCCTACCACATTGCAAACTTCTATGTGGCCCTGATTATTCTGCCTTGTATTATAGCTCTTTAAAATAGATTGTAAGCTCTCTGAAGGCAGAGACTAATAGCTTGTCCGTCTCTGGACCTTCTCTAGTAACCAGACAGGGCTTTAGATCTGTAGGTACTGAGTAAGTATCTCTTGAATTGATGAAATTTGAATTGAAAACAAGAACCAGGGCACCCCACATCCTTGGAGAAAAATCTGGAAAAGATAAGGCAGAAAACATGAGGTAGACAGGGAGTGGTGAAGCTGGGCAAGTAATTTATGCTTTAGCTTTACAGTGAATCAGAATATAAGCTCAAAACCTCATTTTTCTGGATGTCAGTTTTAAAACTGATCATTGCATAGCAGCTGTATTCTTTATTTTCAAAACACCAAGGGTAAAAATCCATATATATATGTGCATATATAAATATGCACACACACACATATATATATATATATATGTAGCAGAACCAGTTGAGTAAAATGATGTAGAGTCACTTTATGTGACAAGTTGAATAATCTGTTCAGAATCATGGCCCTAGAATTGTTAGGAAGGGTGTCATGTTCATCTCCCAATTACGGAGAAAGGAAGTAGCGAATTGCAGGAACTTTTATTCTAAGTTATTAATCTACTTATGCCTCTCTAAAGGGAGAGGTAGAGGCAACTTTCACATTTTCTTTATATCAAATTTATTGGATGAGAGAAAAATAAATATAATTTTAAAGACTTTTAAGGAACCTTTGCTTTATCTTCAGGTAAGAGTGCTTTCCAATTTTCTACGGCTACTTTTAAGTACCTTATGAGTATCCATACAGTGAAATACTATGTAGCAATTACATATGTTTTCACAAGGAAAGATGTCCACAATATATTGTGTAAAAAGAGCAAGTCCCAGAAATATATTCAGTATTCTTCCCCTTTAGAGCCTATTAATATATAGAAGATATATTTGTAAATGTATAGAAAATTATTTGGAATAATATACACCAAGCTCTCAACCATGGTTAAGTCTGGGGAAAAGACTGAGATTGAGGGAAGGAATGAAGTAGGACTTTTTATTCTACATATTTCTGTTTTATTTAAAATTATATGTGCTTTTATTTCTGTTTTGGTTGGGTTGGGTTTGTTTTTCTTGAAAAAAAGCGTCCTAAATACAAAAATGTGCAAAGATAATAAAACATACTCCCATGCACCAATCACCCAAAATGAAGAAATGTCCTTTTTTTAATATTTGCTTTAGAAATTATTAAAAATTAAAATTATATGGTTGAAATCACCTATATTCTCTTCCCAATTCTATTCCTTTATTTCCCTCCCTGAGGTCAATAACTAGCTTCAATATCTGGCCATGTCAGTATCTTCAGATCTAGTTCAAACATTTGTAGTACTACAGTGGGCCCTCCATATCTGTGGGTTTCATATGTGCACATTCAACCAACTGCAGATCAAAAATATTTGCAGGGGGGAGTCCCCTGGTGGCCTAGTGGTTAGGATTCTGGACTTTCACTGCTGTGGCCTGGGTCCAATCCCTCTCCGGGAACTGAGATCCCACAAGCCATGCAGCATGGCAAAAAAAAAAAGGGAGGGGGGAATTCCAGAAAGTTTGAAAAAGTAAAACTTGAATTGGCCTCGTGCCAGCAACTATTGAAATAGCATTTACAGTGTATTTACAACTATTTGTATATCATTTACATTGTATTAGGTGTTACAAGCAATCTAGAGATGATTTAAAGTATATGAAAGGGTGTGCGTAGATTATATGCAAATACTATGTCATTTTATATAAGGGAAATGAGCATCCACAGATTTTGGTATTCATATGGTCCTGGAATCAATCCCCCACAGATACTGAGGGAGGAATATATATAGTATCCAGTAATATGAATATATCACAATTTATGACACCTTCCACAGGTCGATACTTGGGTTCTTCCCATATTTTTTTTTTGTCTTATGGTTGGTTCTTCAATGGACATCCCTGTACATGTCTCTTTATGTACCTGTGTGAGAGGTTTTCTAGGGCAGGGCTTCCCAAACTTTTTGTCTGAGTCAAAGACAGAAAAGGATTTTTGCATGGCAGACTGTGGTAAACAGATGAGAGGTAAATGGCAGGGTCTCTGTCTAAGCCCCACTGCCATCCTGAGGGCTGAAGGAGTCATTACTTAAGTACACCAGGACCATCTTGCCACATCACACCTTTTGAGAAATTCTGCTCTTGGGCCTTGTCTCTCAAACTTTTATTTTATTTAAAAATTTTTATTGGAGTATAGTTGATTTATGCTGTTGTGTTAGTTTCAGCTGTACAGCAAAGTGAATCAGTTATACATATACATATATCCACTCTTTTTTAGATCCTTTTCCCATATAGTCATTAAAGAGTATTGAGTAGAGCTCCCTGTGCTATACATTAGGTCCTTATTAGTTACCTATTTTATATATAGTAATGTGTATATGTCAATTCCAATCTCCCAGTTTATCCCCCCCCTTTACCCCCTGATAACCATAAGCTTGTTTTTTACATCTGTGACTCTATTTCTGTTTTGTAAATAAGTTCATTTGTACCATTTTTTTAGATTCCACATAAAAGTGATATCATATGATATTTGTCTTTCTCTGTATGACTTCACTCAGTTATGACAATCTCTAGGTCCATCCATGTTGCTGCAAATCTCAAAGTTTTAAATGTGATCTTGTTAAAATGGAGATTTTGATTCTGTAGGACTGGGGTTGGGTCTGGGATTCTGTGTTTTAGGTAGTGCTAACGCTTTGAGTAACAAAGCTCTATTGCTGTGTTGTCCAGTATGATAACCACTAACCACACATGGCTATTGAACACTTGAAATGAGGTTAGTCTGAATTGAGACATGTTGTAAGTATAAAATACACACTTTTAGTATGAAAATAACATATCTCATTTGTATTTTTATATTATTACACATTGATTATCAATTTCATATTGAAATGATACTATTGTGAAATGTATTGAGTTAAAGAAAATATATTATTAAAATTAATTTTCCCTATTTCTTTTACTTTAGTTTGGCTGCTGAAACATTTTGAATTACATGTGTGGTTTGGTTTACATTTCTTTTTTTTTTCTTCTCCCCCACCCCCCGCAAAAAAAACAAAACAAAAAACAACTAATGCCCAGCACCTACCCCCAGAAACATGGACTCATGTTTTCTTTCTTTCTCTCTTTCTTTCTTTCTTCCTTCCTTCTTTCCTTACTTTCTCTCTCTTTCTTTTTCTTATTTTAAAATTTTTAAATTTAATTTTATTTATTTTTTTATACAGCAGGTTCTTCTTAGTCATCAGTTTTATACACATCAGTGTACACATGTCAATCCCAATCACCCAATTCATCACACCGCCATCCCCACCCCACCCCCGCGGCTTTCCCCCCGCTTGGTGTCCATACATTTGTTCTCTGAATCTGTGTCTCAACTTCTGCCTTGCATACCAGTTGATCTGTACCATTTTTCTAGGTTCCACATACATGCCTTAATATAAGGTACTTGTTTTTCTCTTTCTGACTTACTTCACTCTGTATGACAGTCTCTAGACCCATCCACGTCTCAACAAATGACCCAATTTCGTTCCTTTTTATGGCTGAGTAATAGTCCATTGTATATATGTACCACAACTTCTTTATCCATTCATCTGTCAGTGGGCATTTAGGTTGCTTCCATGACCTGGCTATTGTAAATAGTGCTGCAATGAACATTGGGGTGCATGTGTCTTTTTGAATTATGGTTTTCTCTGGGTATATGCCCAGTAGTGGGATTGCTGGATCATATGGTAATTCTATTTTTAGTGTTTTAAGGAACCTCCATACTGTTCTCCATAGTGGCTGTATCAATTTACATCCCCACCAACAGTGCAAGAGGGTTCCCTTTTCTCCACACCCTCTCCAGCATTTGTTGTTTGTAGATTTTCTGATGATGCCCATTTTAACTGGTGTGAGGTGATACCTCACTGTAGTTTTGATTTGCATTTCTCTAATAATTAGGATGTTGAGCAGATTTTCATATGCTTCTTGGCCATCTGTATGTCTTCTATTTACATCTTCTGCCCATTTTTGGATTGGGTTGTTTGTTTCTTTAATATTGAGCTGCATGAGCTGTTTATATATTTTGGAGATTAATCCTTTGTCCCTTGATTCGTTTGCAAATATTTTCTCCCATTCTGAGGGTTGTCTTTTTGTCTTGTTTATGGTTTCCTTTGCTGTGTAAAAGCTTTGAAGTTTCATTAGGTCCCATTTGTTTATTTTTGTTTTTATTTCCATTACTCTAGGAGATGGATAAAAAAAGATCTTGCTGTGATTTATGTCAAAGAGTGTTCTTCCTATGCTTTCCTCTAAGAGTTTTATAGTGTCCAGTCTTAAATTTAGGTCTCGAATCCATTTTGAGTTTATTTTTGTGTATGGTGTTAGGGAGTGTTCTAATTTCGTTCTTTTACGTGTAGCTGTCCAGTTTTCCCAGCACCACTTATTGAAGAGACTGTCTTTTCTTCATTGTATATCCTTGCCTCCTTTGTCATAGATTAGTTGACCGTAGGTGCGTGGGTTTATCTCTGGGCTTTCTATCTTTTTCCATTGATCTATCTTTCTGTTTTTGTGCCAGTACCATATTGTCATGATTACTGCAGCTTTGTAGTATAGTCTGAAGTCAGGGAGTCTGATTCCTCCAGCTCCGTTTTGTTCCCTCAAAACTGCTTTGGCTATTCGGGGTCTTTTGTGTCTCCATACAAATTTTAGGATGGTTTGTTCTAGTTCCATAAAAAATGCCATTGGTAATTTGATAGGGATTACATTGAATCTGTAGATTGCTTTGGGTAGTATAGTCATTTTCACAATATTGATTCTTCCAATCGAAGAACATGGTATATCTATTCCTCTGTTGGTATCATCTTTAATTTCTTTCATCAGTGTCTTATAGTTTTCTGCATACAGGTCTTTTGTCTCCCTAGGTAGGTTTATTCCTAGATATTTTATTCTTTTTGTTGCAGTGGTAAATGGGAGTGTTTCCTTAATTTCCCTTTCAGATTTTTCATCATTAGTGTATAGGAATGCAAAAGATTTCTGTGCAATAGTTTTGTATCCTGCAACTTTACCAAATTCATTGATTAGCTCTAGTAGTTTTCTGGTGGCATTTCTCTATGTATATATCATGGCATCTGCAAACAGTGACAGTTTTACTTCTTCTTTTCCATTTTGTATTCCTTTTATTTCTTTTCCTTCTCTGATTGCTGTGGCTAGGACTTCCAAAACTATGTTGAATAATAGTGGTGAGAGTGGACATCCTTGTGTTGTTCCTGATCTTAGAGGAAATGCTTTCAGTTTTTCACCATTGAGAATGATGTTTGCTGTGGGTTTGTCGTATATGGCCTTTATTATGTTCCCTCTATGCCCACTTTCTGGAGAGTTTTTATCATAAATGAGTGTTGAATTTTGTCAAAAGCTTTTTCTGCATCTATTGAGATGATCATATGGTTTTTATTCTTCAATTTGTTAATATGGTGTATCACATTGATTGATTTGTGTATATTGAAGAATCCTTGCATCCCTGGGATAAATCCCACTTGATCATGGTGTATGATCCTTTTAATGTGTTGTTGGATTCTGTTTGCTACTGTTTTGCTGAGGATTTTTATATCTCTATTCATCATTGATATTGGTCTGTAATTTTCTTTTCTTGTGATATCTTTGTCTGGTTTTGGTATCAGGGTGATGGTGGCCTCATAGAATGAGTTTTGGAGTGTTCCTTCCTCTGCAGTTTTTTGGAAGAGTTTAAGAAGGATGGGTGTTAGCTCTTCTGTAAATGTTTGATAGAAATCACCTGTGAAGCCATCTGGTCCTGGACTTTTATTTGTTGGAAGGTTTTTAATCACAGTTTCAATTTCATTACCTGTGATTGGTCTCTTCATATTTTCTATTTCTTCCTTGTTCAGTCTTGGAGGGTTATACCTTTCTAGCAATTTGTCCATTTCTTCCAGGTTGTCCATTTTATTGTCATAGAGTTGCTTGTAGTAGGCTCTTAGGATGCTTTGTTATTTCTGCGGTGTCTGTTGTATCTTCTCCTTTTTCATTTCTAATTTTATTGATTTGAGTCCTCTCCCTCTTTTTCTTGATGAGTCTGGCTAATGGTTATCAATTTTATTTATCTTCTCAAAGAATCAGCTTTTATTTTTATTAATCTTTGCTATTGTTTTCTTTGTTTCTATTTCATTTATTTCTGCTCTGATCTTTATGATTTCTCTCCTGCTAACTTTGGGTTTTGTTTGTTCTTCATTCTCTAGTTTCTTTAGGTGTAAGGTTAGATTGTTTATTTGAGATTTTTCTTGTTTCTTGAGGTAGGCTTGTATAGCTATAAACTTCTCTCTTAGAACTGCTTTTGCTGCATCCCATAGGTTTTGGATGGTCGTGTTTTCGTTGTCATTTGTCTCTAGGTATTTTTTGATTTCCTCTTTGATTTCTTCAGTGATGTCTTGGTTATTTAGTAACATATTGTTTAGCCTCCATGAGTTTGTGTTTTTTACGTTCTTTTCCCTGTAATTCATTTCTAATCTCATAGCATTGTGGTCAGAAAAGATGCTTGATATGATTTCAATATTCTTAAATTTACAGAGGCTTGATTTGTGACCCAAGATGTGATCTATCCTGGAGAATGTTCCGTGTGCACTTGAGAGGAAAGTGTAATCTGCTGTTTTTGGATGGAATGTCCTATAAATATCAGTTAAATCTATCTGGTCTATTGTGTCATTTAAAGCTTCTGTTTCCTTATTTATTTTCATTTTAGATGATCTGTCCATTGGTGTAAGTGAGGTGTTAAAGTCCCCCACTATTATTATTATGTTACTGTCAATTTCCTCTTTTATAGCTGTTAGCAGCTGCCTTATGTATTTAGGTGCTCCTATGTTGGGTGCATATGTATTTATAATTGTTATATCTTCTTCTTGGATTGATCCCTTGATCATTATGTAGTGTCCTTCCTTGTCTCTTGTAACATTCTTTATTTTAAAGTCGATTGTATCTGATATGAGTATTGCTACTTCAGCTTTCTTTTGATTTCCATTTGTATGGAATATCTTTTTCCATCCCCTCACTTTCAGTCTGTATGTGTGCCTAGGTCTGAAGTGGGTCTCTTGTAGACAGCATATATATGGGTCTTGTTTTTGTATCCATTCAGCAAGCCTGTGTCTTTTGGTTGGAGCATATAATCCTTTCACGTTTAAGGTAATTATTGATATGTATGTTCCTATGTCCATTTTCTTAATTGTTTTGGGTTTGTTTTTGTAGGTCCTTTTCTTCTCTTGTGTTTCCCACTTAGAGAAGTTCCTTTAGCATTTGTTGTAGAGCTGGTTTGGTGATGCTGAATTCTCTTAGCTTTTGCTTGTCCATAAAGCTTTTGATTTCTTCTTCAAATCTGAATGAGATTCTTGCCGGGTAGAGTAATCTTGGTTGTAGGTTCTTCCCTTTCATCACTTTAAGTATATCATGCCAGTGCCTTCCGGCTTGGAGAGTTTCTGCTGAGAAATCAGCTGTTAACCTTATGGGAGTTCCCTTGTATGTTATTTGTCATTTTTCCCTTGCTGCTTTCAATAATTTTTCTTTGTCTTTAATTTTTGCCAATTTGGTTACTATGTGTCTCGGTGTGTTT
Source organism: Tursiops truncatus (assembly GCF_011762595.2). Lineage (NCBI taxonomy): Eukaryota > Metazoa > Chordata > Mammalia > Artiodactyla > Delphinidae > Tursiops > Tursiops truncatus. The sequence continues at coordinate 86,702,694 of NC_047035.1, read as the reverse complement.
CTCCTTAAGTTTATCCTATATGGGACTTGCTGCGCTTTCTGGTCTTGGGTGGCTATTTCCTTTCCTATGTTAGGGAAGTTTTCGACTATAATCTCTTCAAATATTTTCTCTGGTCCTTTCTCTCCTTCTTCTCCTTCTGGGACCCCTATAATGCGAATGTTGTTGCGTTTAATGTCCCAGAAGTCTCTTCAGCTGTCTTCATTTCTTTTCATTCATTTTTCTTTAGTCTGTTCCGCAGCAGTGAATTCCACCATTCTGTCTTCCAGGTCACTTATCCGTTCTTCTGCCTCATTTATTCTGCTATTGATTCCTTCTAGTGTAGTTTTCATTTCACTTATTGTATTGTTCATCTCTGTTTGTTTGTTCTTTAATTCTTCTAGGTCTTTGTTAAACATTTCTTGCATCTTCTCCATCCTTGCCTCCATTCTTTTTCTGAGGTCCTGGATCATCTTCACTATCATTATTCTGAATTCTTTTTCTGGAAGTTTGCCTATCTCCACTTCATTTAGTTGTTTTTCTTGGGTTTTATCTTGTTCCTTCATCTGGTACATAGCCTTCTGCCTTTTCATCTTGTCTATCTTTCTGTGAATGTGGTTTTTGTTCCACAGGCTGCAGGATTGTAGTTCTTCTTGCTTCTGCTGTCTGCCCTCTGATGGATGAGACTATCCCCATTAAGGAATTTTTGCTGAATAAAGATTTTCTTGTAGTAGTTTTAAAGTTTTACACCTCAAATTTAGACCTTCTACCTATTTGGTGTTTATTTTTGTATAGAATGTGAGGTAGAGATGAAATTGTAATACATATAATTTTGCATGTGTGTTTCCAAATGAAAAGCCTGTTATCTCACCCATTTATTGAACAGTCCATCGTTTCCCTGATTCTTTGAAATCTTTCCTCTGTCATATGCCCAGGACCATATCTATTTCTCTGTATTGCTTTTTTTTCCCAAAATAGTTGAAGATAGGCTTTCAAGGTCACTAAAGTGATAGGAAAAGGTTAGAAAGTCATCCTAATAGTGATATGAGCAGTGGATTATGCCTGAGTTGACAATATAATTTTTCCTCCTAATTCACTTTTGAGAATGAAAGTGGATTCTTAAGATAATTAAAATACATAATTTTTAAAGTATTTATTGACTGAAAAATGGTTTTATTACATTAGTGAACTGTAAAATAGCCTGTTCAAAAACTATTTTCCTGAAATATTTTTTTCTAAAACACATATACACATATACGTTAAAACAAAATTTTTAAAAAACTGTATATTGATTATCCGAAGTTGCAAAAATAACAATCAGAACAGTTATTCTTGGCATACTCACATACTCTAATTATTTTCTTAACTATGTCTGTATCTGTTAGCATGTCACTGGTCTTTTTCTGAATTATATATGTCGAAATGAACTTACTGTTTTTAGTATTCTTACAAAATTGCTCAGTTGTCTTCACAGTTACATTTTATGGCTCATAAATATGACCTTATTGACTCTTCTATATAAACCATAATATTATTAATTGAAAGAAATACTTCCTCTAAGATGCTGAGGTACTTGATAAACTCAGAACAAATTCTTTTAAATGGAGAATATTTTCATTTTTGTTTTTATATTAAAATATATAAGTACATGAATAAATTCATGCGAGTAAGTTTGACAGCTTAGATGAGATGACAAATTTCTTGAAAGACACAACCAAAGCTCACTCAGGAAGAAACAGATAACTGGAGTAGCCCCATATCTTTTAAAGGAAGCCAGCTGATAGTTAAAAACCTTGACTCCAAACCAAACAAACAAAAACTCTAGTCCTAGGTCTTCCCTGGTGGCGAAATGGTTGAGAGTCCGCCTGCCGATGCAGGGGACACGGGTTCGTGCCCCGGTCCGGGAAGATCCCACATGCCACGGAATGGCTGGGCCCGTGAGCCATGGCCGCTGAGCCTGCGCATCTGGAGGCTGTGTTCCGCAACAGGAGAGGCCACAACAGAGAGAGGCCCGCGTACCGCAAAAAAAAAAGCAAAAAACAAAACTCTAGTCCTAGATAGATATACTAATAAATTTTACAGTCGTATACAAACTCTTCCTGGGTGGCTTTTTAAAAAAGAAACTGACAAACTGATGCTAAAAATCATATGGAAGTGCAAAGAACCTAGAATAGGTTCATAAAGGACTTATGTCCAGAATATATAAATATCACAAATCATTAAGACAATAAACTCAGTTTTTAAAATATGCAGAAGATTTAAACGCTTCACCAGTGGAAATATATAAATGGTCAATAACCACTTGAAGAGAACCTCAACACTGTTAGTCATCAGGCAAATGCACATTAAAACTACAATGGCAGCAATACACACCCACTAGAATGACTGTAATTAAAGGTTTATAATATCAAGTGTTGTTGAGAATCTGGAGGAAGTAGAGTTATTGTATACTACTGGCAGGAATGCAGTATGATACACCCTCTTTGGAAAGCAGTTTGGCCATTTCTTTTTTTTTTTCTTGCGGTACGCGGGCCTCTGTTGTGGCCTCTCCTGTTGTGGAGCACAGGCTCTGGACGCACAGGCTCAGCGGCCATGGCTCACAGGCCCAGCCACTCCGCGGCATGTGGGATCTTCCCAGACTGGGGCACGAACCCGTGTCCCCTGCATCGGCAGGCGGCCTCTCAACCACCGTGCCACCAGGGAAGCCTGGCCATTTCTTATAAAGGTAAACATACACTAAGAATATGACCCTGCAGTCCCACCCTAACGTATGTCCACATAAAGACTTATATGTAAATGTGCGTATCAGCTTTAATCATGAAAGCCCTAAAGTGGAAATAGCCCATATGTTTTTCAGCAGGTAAACTGCAGTAAATTCATATAATGAAATGCTACTCAGCAGTACAAAGGCAGAAACTTCTGATACAGACTACAGTATGGATGAATTGCAAGAGCATTATGGTAAATGAAAGAAGCCAGAAACAAAGGATTATATACTGTACTACCCAATTTATGTGAAATTCTAGAAAAGGCAAAACCTTAGGGACACAGAACACATCGGTGGTTGCCAGGGCTGGAGAGCGGTGAGGGGACTGACTGCAAAGGATACAGAACTTTTTGGAGTGATGTGAATACTTTATGTCTTAATTGTGGTGATTTTTACATGATTGTACACAGTGAGTCAAAACTCATTGAACTATATATACTTCAGTATTATTTTATAAATTTATTTATTTTTGGCTGCATTGGGTCTTCTTTGCTGTGCGCGGGCTTTCTCTAGTTGCAGTGAGTGGGGGCTACTCTTCGTTGCGGTGCTCAAGCTTCTCATTGCTGTGGCTTCTCTTGTTGCGGAGCATGGGCTCCAGGCACGCAGGCTTCAGTAGTTGTGACACATGGGCTCAGTAGTTGTGGCTCGTGGGCTTAGTTACTCTGCAGCATGTGGGATCTTCCCGGACCAGGGCTCGAACCCGTGTCCCCTGCATTGGCAGGTGGATTCTTAGCCACTGTACCACCAGGGAAGTCCGCTACTAACTTTTGTTGAGGTATAATTTACATATAACATTGTATTAAAAATAAACTTTTAATTTTGGAATAATTTTAGATCTACAGAAAAGTTCCAAAGATAGTACACAGAGTTCTCACTTATCCCTCACCTAGTTTTTCCTGTTGTTTACAGCTTATATTTCCATGGTACATTTGTCAAAATTAAGAAACCACTGTTGCTACATCACTGTTATCTTAACCAAACATTGTTTGGATTTCACCTGTTTTTCCACTATCGTTCTCTTTCTGTCCAAGGATCCAATTCAGGGTACCACACAGCATCCTGTCTCCTCAGTTTCTTCTGGTCTGTGGCAGTTGCTCAGCCTTTCCTTGACTTTTATGACCTTGACAGTTTTGAGGAGTATTGGTCAGGTATTTTGTGAAATATCCCTCAGTTTGGATTTGTTTGACGTTTTTCTCATGATTCAACAGGAGTTATGGTTTTAGGAAAGAATACCGGACATGTATTCAGTCATTAAAAAGAATATCCTGCCTTTTGTGACAACATGGATGTACCCTGGAGAGTATTACGCTAAGTGAAATAAGTCAGACAGAGAAAGACAGATACTGTACATTTTTACTTACGTGTGGAATCTAAAAAAGCTGAATTCAGAGAGTAGAATGGTGGTTGCCAGGGGCTTGGGTGTGGGGGAAATAGGAAGATGTTAGTCAAAATATACATACTTCCAGCTATAAGATGAATAAGTTCTGGGGACTTAATGAACAGCATGGTGACTAATTAACAATACTGTATTATACAGTTGAAAGTTGTTAAAGAGAGTGGATCTTAAATGTTATCACCACATGTGTACACACACACACACACACACACACACACACACAAGTAATTATGTGAGGGGATGGATGTATTACCATAACTTTATTATGGTAATCATTTCATTATATATATATGTATACATATGTGTATGTGTATATATATATATATAAATCTTTGCAACGTACACCCTAAACTTACATATATTATATGTCGGTAATATCTCAGTAAAGCTGGGGAGGGGGAAGAACCCCAGAAATGAAGTGTTCTCATTAAATAACATAAAGGGATATACATACATGCTATCAGCATGACTTATCACTGGTGATGTAAACCTTGTCACCTGGCCAAAGCAGTGTTTGCCCGATTTCTACACTGTACAGTTACTCATACCTGCCCCCCACAGCCTACCACCATACTATTTGTTATACTTCTTTGGAAGCAAGTCACTAAGTCCAGCTCACACTCAAGAGAGAGGAGGGAAGAATTAAGCTCTACCTCCTGCAGTGGGAGTGGCAGTATCTACATAAATTATTTGGAGTTCTTTTATAAAGGAAGATTTATCTTTTCTCCCCCATTCATTTATTTACTCAATAATCTATATCAGCATCAACTCATGCTTATTTACTTTCTACTTTGTGTTATAAACCAAACTATGTTATTTATTTTATTGCTCAGACTGTTTCAGCTTTAGCCATTCTTTCAGGTTGGCTCTAAATTCCTTTGACATGCTCCCATCCTTTTGATTTTTTAGTACTTCCTTACCTTGTGGCACTACTGTTTGCTCCAGGCTTATGTTGCATTTTCCCCCAGCCTTAGGATCATTCATTTATCCAAGGAACCCTGGTTTCTTTTATTGTAGAATGGTATTTAGAAACCAAGATCTGGGTGTGCTCACTGCTGCTAGAGTGTGACTGCTTCTAGTCTCTCTCAGCAGACAGAGCCAGGAAATGTCTCCATGCAAACCCATGTAAAAGCACATATCTATAATTATTTCTGCATCTATCTTCATATATTAAGCTGAACATGAGTTTATATTCATGTCTTTGACTCTAATAACATCTTTAACTCTAACCCAGTACTACTTGGTTTATTCTGGCCTTCTTCCCTTGCTTCCTCTCTAACAGTAAAAAAACTGGCTCCCACCATCCACCACTCATTTACTTATTTGTTCGACTCCTCTGTATGTGCACCTACTAATGTAAATTAGTAAATGTAAATGCCAATACTTCTTCAAAAGGATTATATCTTCTAGTTTTAGTATGGATGGTGATATCTGTATCCCTCCTATGGTAGATGGAAGATGTCAACAAATACTTTGTGTAGGGTACTTGCTCATAATCCACTTACTTGAGAAAGGAATTTGGGACTTAATTTTTCATTAAGCATGCACATTTTCAACGCTCATTGATGCTGAAAGGGTTTATTACAAATTTAAAAAGCATCACCAAGCAATAAAATACAGTCTTTGTTTACACCAGTAAAATAAATGACAAAAGCACTGTAGAAGGAACGCTCTACTGTTCAAATATTTTACAGCAGGACTGCTCAGGTTGTATTTTCTTCACGAATATCTAACCTGTGACTTAATATATTTCCCACTGACCCTGGAGGCCTGGTAGCTTTGTGCATCTCACAACACATGGATGGCGTGGGTTACAACATGATTGGCTGGTTTATCAGGCAGATGGCAGGGGACAGCAGCATCAAATACTTCTCCTGTGAACACTCAAGACAGGAAAGAATGAGTTGTGCCTAGCCACTTGTGTTCTTGCACACTTCATTTTACCAGCAGGCACCTTGCATGATGTCTTTGAAAGGGCAATGTTAGTTATTTGTATCAGGAAATGGTGGTGGGAAATGATTGCTGGTCATCATGCAGATTTAACAACATATGGGAAATGTATCTCACCACTAGACAAGACCATGGGAGAGGCTGGAAGTTCAAAGCAAAGAGCCTGCTAAACCTGTTCCAGCCCATCCAAGTATATTTTATTGCAGGGAAAAATACTTTTTGAAAAGTAGATACTCTGATTCAAATGTCAAACTCTATGGAATTCCCTGATTGGCAGCTGTAACCTGGACTGGGTGACAGTCCAGGATGAATGATCACACATTTATGACCTAGCCGAAGTCTTAAACACTTTAAAGTACAGTGGATGATGATAACACTCTAGCCAAAGGGTCAGACTAATAGTGGCAGACCATGGGTACCCTTTACTGCTTTTTTTTTTAATAGATCTTTATTGGAGTATAATTGCTTCACAATACTGTGTTAGTTTGTGTTGCACAACAAAGAGAATCAGCCATATGCATACACATGTCACCTTATCCCCTCCCTCTTGAGCCTCCCTCTCATCCTCCCTATCCCAACCCTCTAGGTCCTCGCAAAGCACCGAGCTGATCTCCCTGTGCTATGCGGCTGCTTCCCACCAGCCAATTATTTTACATTCGGTAGTGCATATATGTTGATGCTACTCTCACTTTGCCCCAGCTTTGCCCTCCCACCCCATGTCCTCAAGTCCATTTTCTATGTCTGCCTCTTTATTCCTGCCCTGCAACTAGGTTCCTCATACCTTTTTTTTTTTACATTCAATATATATGTGTTAGCATACGTTATTTGTTTTTCTCTTTCTGACTTCACTCTGTATGACAGACTCTAGGTCCATCCACCTCACTACAAATAACTCAATTTCGTTTCTTTTTATGGCTGAGTAATATTCCATTGTATATATGTGCCACATCTTCTTTATCCATTCATGAGTCGATGGACATCTAGGTTGGTTCCATATCCTGGCTATTGTAAAGAGTGCTGCAGTAAACATTGTGGTACATCTCTTTTTGTTTTTGTTTGTTTGTTTTTTTAAGTGTTTCAGAAAAACATTTTATATACTACAGACAAATTATTTTTATTATCTGCTAAAATAGTTTCCTAAGGCCAATTTTCTTTTCTTTTTTTTTTTTTTTTTTTCGGTACGCGGGCCTCTCACCGCCGCGGCCTCTCCCGTTGCGGAGCACAGGCTCCGGACGCGCAGGCCCAGCAGCCATGGCTCACGGGCCCAGCCGCTCCGCGGCATGTGGGATCCTCCCGGACCGGGACACGAACCTATGTTCCCTGCATCGGCAGGCAGACTCTCAGTCACTGAGTCACCAGGGAAGCCCTTCTTTTTTTCTCTAACATCTTTATTGGAGTATAACTGCTTTACAATGGTGTGTTAGTTTCTGCTTTATAACAAAGTGAATCAGCTATGCATATACATATATCTTCATATCTCCTCCCTCTTGCGTCTCTCTCTGCCACCCTCCCTATCCCACCCCTCTAGGTGGTCAGAAAGCACTGAGCTGACCTCCCTGTGCTATACGGCTGCTTCCCACTAGCTATCTATTTTACATTTGGTAGTGTATATATGTCCATGCCACTCTCTCACTTCATCCGAGCTTACCCTTCCCCCTCCCTGTGTCCTCAAGTCCATTCTCTACATCTGTGTCATTATTCCTGTCCTGCCCCTAGGTTCTTCAGAACCTTTTTTTTAGATTCCATATATATATATGTTAGCATATGGTATTTGTTTTTCTCTTTCTGACTTACTTCTCTGTGTGACAGACTCTACGTCCATCCACCTCATTACAAATAACTCAATTTTATTTCTTTTTATGGCTGAGTAATATTCCATTGTACATATGTGCCACCTCTTCTTTAGCCATTCATGTGTCGATGGACATTTAGGTTGGTCCCATGTCCTGGCTATTGTAAATAGTGCTGCAATAAACATTGTGATACATATCTCTTTTTGAATTATGGTTTTCTCAGGGTATATGTCCAGTAGTGGGATTGCTGTGTCATATGGTAGTTCTATTTTTAGTTTCTTAAGGAACCTCCATAGTGTTTTACATAGTGGTTGTATCAGTTTACATTCCTACCAACAGTGCAGGAGGGTTCCCTTTTCACCACACCCATTCCAGCATTTATTGTTTCTAGATTTTTTGATAATGGCTGTTCTGACTGGCGTGAGGTGATACCTCATTGTAGTTTTGATTTGCATTTCTCTAATAATTAGTGATGTTGAGCATCTTTTCATGTGCCTCTTGGCCATCTGTATGTCTTCTTTGGTGAAATGTCTATTTAGGTCTTCTGCCCATTTTTTAACAGGATTGTTTGTTTTTTTGATATTGAGCTCCATGAGCTGTTTGTATATTTTGGAGATTAATCCTTTGTTGTTTCATTTGCAAATATTTTCTCCCATTCTGAGGGTTGTCTTTTTGTCTTGTTTATGGTTTCCTTTGCTGTGCAAAAGCTTTTAAGTTTTTTTAAGTCCCATTAGTTTATTTTTGTTTTTATTTCCATTACTCTAGGAGGTGGGTCAAAAAAGATCTTGCTGTGGTTTATGTCAAAGAGTGTTTTTCCGGGCTTCCCTGGGGGTGCAGTGGTTGAGAGTCCACCTGCCAATGCAGGGGACACGGGTTCGTGCCCCAGTCTGGGAAGATCCCACATGCCGTGGAGCGACTGGACCCGTGAGGCATGGCTGCTGAGCCTGCGAGTCCGGAACCTGTGCTCCGCAATGGGAGAGGCCACAACAGTGAGAGGCCCACGTACCGCAAAAAAAAAAGAGTGTTTTTTGTATGTTTTCCTCTAAGAGTTTTACAGTGTCTGGTCTTACATTTAAGTCTTTAATCCATTTGGAGTTTATTTTTGTGTATGGTGTTAGGTAGTGTTCTAATTTCATTCTTTTACATGTAGCTGTCCAGTTTTCCCATCCCCACTTATTGAAGAGGCTGTCTTTTCTCCATTGTATGTTCTTGCCTCCTATGTCGTAAATTAGGTGCCCATATGTGCATGGGTTTATCTCTGGGCATTCTGTCTTGTACCATTGATCTATATTTCTGTTTTTGTGCCAGTACCATAGTGTCTTGATTACTGTGGCTTTGTGGTATAGTTTGACATCAGGGAGCGTGACTCCTCCAACTGCGTTTTTCTTTCTCAAGATTGCTTTGGTTATTCAGGGTCTTTGTGTTTCCATACAAATTGTAAAATTTTTTGTTCTAATTCTGTGAAGAATGCCATTGGTAGTTTGATAGGGATTGCATTGAATCTGTAGATTGCTTTGCATAGTACAGTCATTTTCACAATATTGATTCTTCCAATCCAAGAACATGGTATATTTCTCCATTTGTTTATGTCATCTTTGATTTCTTTCATCAGTGTTTTATAGTTTTCTGAGTACAAGTCTTTCACCACCTTAGGGAGGTTGATTCCTAGGTATTTCATTCTTTTTGTTGCAGTGGTAAATGGGCGTGTTTCCTTAATTTCTCTTTCAGATTTTTCGTTGTTGGTGTATAGGAATGCCCGAGATATCTGTGCATTAATTTTGTATCCTGAAACCTTACCAAATTCATTGATTAGTTCTGGTAGTTTTCTGGTGGCATCTTTAGGATTTTCTATGTATAGTATCATGTCATTGGCAAACAGTAACAGTTTTATTTCTTCTTTTCCAGTTTGGATTCCTTTTATTTCTTTTTCTTCTCTGATTGCTATGGCTAGGACTTCCAAAACTATGTTGAATAATAGTGGTGAGATTGGACATCCTTGTCTTGTTCCTGATCTTAGTGGATATGCTTTCAGTTTTTCGCCATTGAGTATGATGCTTGCTGTGGGTTTGTCATAATTGGCCTTTATTATGTTGAGGTAAATGTTGCCCAGTTTCTGGAGAGTTTTTATCCTAAATGGGTGTTGAATTTTGTCAAAAGCTCTTTCTGCATCTACTGAGATGGTCATATGGTTTTTATTCCTTAATTTGTTAATGTGGTGTATCATGTTGATTGGTTGGTGTATATTGAAGAATCCTTGCATCACTTGGGTAAATCCCACTTGATTATGGTGTATGATCCTTTTAATGTGCTGTTGGATTCTGTTTGGTAGTATTTTGTTGAGGATTTTTGCATCTATGTTCATCAGTGATATTGGTCCATAATTTTTTGTGTGTGTGATACCTTTTTCTGGTTTTGGTATCAGGGTGATGGTGGTTTTGTAGAATGAATTTGGGAGTGTTTCTCCCTCTGCAATTTTTTGGAAGAGTTTGAGAAGGATTGGTGTTAGCTCTTCTCTAAATGTTTGATAAAATTCACCTGTGAAGACTTCTGGTCCTGGACTTTGATTGTGGAAGATTTTTAATTATAGTTTCAATTTCATTACTTGTGATAGGTCTGTTTATATTTTCTGATTCTTCTTGGTTCAGTATTGGAAAATTGTACCCTTCCAAGAACTGTCTATTTCTTCATGCTTATTCATTTTATTGGTGTAGAGTTGTTTGTAGTAGTCTCTTATAATCCTTTGTATTTCTGCAGTGTCAGTTGTGATTTCTCCTTTTTCATTTCTAATTTTTATAATAATTTGCATCCTCCCCCTTTTTTCTTGATGAGTCTGCCTAAGTGTTTATCAATTTTATCTTCTCAAAGAACCAGGTTTTAGTTTGATTGATGTTTGCTATTGTTTTCTTTGTTTCTATTTCATTTATTTCTGCTCTGATCTTTATGATTTCTTTCCTTCTACTGACTTTCTACTGTAATATTTTTTCTTTGAATTTAATTTTTGTTAGTTTTATCAATATGTGCCTGGTGTTTTTTTCCTAGGGTTTATCCTGTATGGGACTCTCTGTGCTTCCTGGACTTGGGTGACTATTTCCTTTTCCACGTTAGGGAAGTTTTCAACTATAATCTCTTCAAATATTTTCTCAGACCCTTTCTTTTTCTCTTCTTCTTCTGGGACCCCTATAATTCGAATGTTGGTGCATTTAGTGTTGTTCCAGAGGTCTCTGAGATTGTCTTCAATTATTTTCATTCTTTTTTCTTTATCTGTTCCTCAGCAGTTATTTCCACCATTTTGTCTTCCAGCTCACTTATTGGTTTTTCTGCCTCAATTATTCTGTTATTGATTCCTTCTAGTGTATTTTTCATTGCAGTTATTGTGTTGTTCATCTCTGCTTATTCTTTAGTTCTTCTAAATCTTTGTTAAGCATTTCTCATGTTTTCTCAATCTGTGCCTCCATTCTATTTCCAAGATTCTGGATCATGTTTACTATCATTACTCTGAATTCTTTTTCAGGTAGATTGCCGGTTTCCTCTTCATTTATTTGGTCTTATAAGTTTTTATCTTGCCCCTTCATCTGTGACATATTTTTTTGCTATCTCATTTTTTTTTTTTTAATGAGTGGGAATGTGTTCCTGTCTTACTGGTTGTTTGACCTGAGGCTTCCAACACTGGGGTTTGTAGGCTACTCAGTAGAGCTGAGTCTTGGTGCTGAGATGAGGAACTCCGTGAGACCTCACTCCAAAGAATATTCCCTGGGGTCTAGGTTCTCTGTTAGTCCAGTGGTTTGGACTCAGAGCTCCCACCACGGGAGCTTTGGCCCGACCCTGAGCTTGGGAACCAAGATCTCACAAGCCGCCGGTTCACTTTTGGGTTCCTCCTGTCTCCCTGGGTGTCAGAGTCCCCCACCAGCAGCCGGCAGGGGCCCTAGTTGTGGGGAGACGTTAACTCCGCATCTTCCCACACCGCCATCTTGACTCCGCCTCCTTTACTGCTTTTTATCTTGGTCAACCCTGGGATTACCCCACAACTTTTCCTTAGGACTGAACCTCTGGGAGTATCCGTGGGCATTACAGTTTGCCTTCTTCGATCCCAGACTGATACGATGATCTCTCCCAAATGCTTCTTGAAACCTCTCCAAAAAATCTGCCCCTAGAGTTTGACTGGGAGGGATTCAGAGTTAAGTAACTATGATATTGAGAGGAGCTGGCATGTCTGGGTTGTGGGAGTTGAGAGAAAAGAAAACATAATGATAAAATCACATTTGTAAAGCACATGGAGTAGAGAGGTGAAAGATGTAGGATTTCCCCATTGTTGTATCTTTGTGTCAAGAGCTGAAAAATGTGGGAGGATACTGTTGTACTCTTCTGACCTAATCAAAAGCAGCAGCTAGTACATAGTGAAAGCTTCAGTTGTGAAATGCAGGGGAGAATGTGGCAGTTTGGAAAGTTATATTGCATGTGAGACATTATGTCCAAGGACTATGGAGGATAGAGAGAGAATCATCAAATAGTTCCTTCCTTCATTGAGCTTATATTTTTAAAGGGATTTAAAATGTTTTCACATAGGGTCCTGTCTCATTTACTCTCTAGAGCGCAGGGCCTTAAGCCAAGTATTCTTAGATTCAGATTTTGAGAATAAGTTAGTATGACAGGGATTTTTTTTCTTATTTTATGTAATTAAATGGCTTCTGACCTTGTCTTCTTTTAGATCGCCCTTATAGAATTGTCGTTTCTGTCTTCTTATCCCATCATGGAATGAAATTTCTATTGTGCGAAGTCATTAGGGAATAAGCCATTTGAGGACTAAAAAAATACGTTTTCCATATAGTTGAGGATTTGATGATTTATGTTCCCAATTTTTTACTTTAATTTTGAATGAAATTGTTTTAAGAGGTGCCTTTATTATTATTATTGGGGTATAGTTGTTTTACACTGTTGTATTAGTTTCTACTGTACAGCTGAGTGGAGTTCCCTGTGCTATATAGCAAGTTCTCATTATCTGTTTAATACATATTAGTGTATATATGTCAATCCCAATCTCCCAATTCATCCCACTACCCCTTTCCCCCTTGGTGTGCATACGTTTGTTCTCTACATCTCTGTGTCTATTTCTGAAGAGATGCCTTTTTAAACAGAGAATTTTTTCTTTTTTTGGCCACAAGGCATGTGAGATCTTAGTTCCCAACCAGGAATCGAATCTGTGCCCCCTGCAATGGAAGCTTGGAGTCTTACCCACTGGGTCACCAGGGAAGTCCCTAAACAGAGAATGTTTATCTTGACTTGATCTCTTCTTGACTCAGGGTCATGTTTAGGAATGTTAGTATTTTGTGCTGTGCATATATATGGCGTGGGGACATGGAGCTGATTGATGTAGTTTGCAGCTATGTAGCTCTGCACCGCGGACAGCCCCTTCTCCCCAGGGGCCCTTGAACTGCCTTGGCTGGCAGGCTTCTGGGTGGATGTGCGTGTCCTTAGGCACCTTTTGCTTTCTGTTTCTCCCCTGCCTTCCAGGGCTGTTGGTGAGCTGGTAACTCACTGTTGGTTTAGACTGTAGAATGAGTTTCTTTTCTGCCTCTTTTGTAACTGGCTTTCTTCTGTGCCAGTGTCTGCCACTTGCAGCCTTGCCGCCTACCCTGTCATTGTTTGTAATCTCTGCTTCTGCTTCCGGTCTCTGTTGCTGTCTGACAGCTCTCTCCCCTTCCCTTCTTATCTTTTTCTATCCTTTCTCTTCTCCTTTGTGCTCATGGACATTATCAGCAAACCTGAGGAAGCCTTTTCCTACAAATAGCCATCTGATCAGTCTGCAGCTCTTTAACACTTTGAGCTGTTTTTGTAGCCAAGTGTTCAGGGGCTGACTCTGAACGTCAAATACTTTAAGAAAAATGGTGCTTCTGAATTTGAAGCCAAGGACTTGTCGAGACTTGTCTCTATATAAATGACGTTTTATCCTACCTCTTGTGAAGTGTAGTCATCCTAGAGTGTATTTCTTGTTTACATAAGGTAGACTAATTTAGTGTTTATATTTCTTACTCTTCTTGAATGGATCCCATTATTTGTTTAGTTTTCCAGGGTACGGCAGCATATTGAATTGATATTCTCAAATGTTTGAGGCCCAGAGAAAAGGCCAGCTCTTCCATGAAGTCTTCCTTAACCTTCCTAGTACCTGTTCAGACTCTATCACAACATTTATTCACCTGGCCTCTCAGTATGCGTGTTATCTCTTTACCACGTTAGGGGCTGTTTGAAGTAGAGGAGGGAGTGGGTATATATTGGTGTCATTTCTGAATTTCCTTCTTTACTACTGCTCTTAAAACAGTACCTTGTATATAATAGTTGTCCCAAAAATGTTCTGTTGAATTGAATAACCCACTGTCTCTCCCAGATCCCTTTTGTGGTTTGTGACTGTTGCTAGTTGAAGGCCTCTCCCATTTGTGTCATTTTGCACTTGGTCACACTGAATCTCCTCTGCCAGTTGCCCAAATTCCTAAATTCTTCTTGATAGTCTGTCCCCAAAGAGTCTGGCTCTTTGCTGCTTAGGGGAATTTAGTGTCAAACAGAAACCAGATAAAGTTACTATGTAAGTCCTCTTCTACAGCCTTTTTAAAGATATAAATAAGTTCTTTACAATTCTCTGTCCTTAGGAATAAATGCTCATTTGTTCTTCACACATTTTTTTTTGTCTCTGAGCCAGTTCACTCCCCACAATAAAATTGGCCCAGTACTTTTTAAATAACTTTATTGAGGTATAATTCACATATTATACAATTCACACATTTAAAGTATATAATTCAGTGTTTTTTAGTATGTTCACAGAGTTGCGCAACCATCCCCATAAACTAATTTTAGGATATTTTCATCATCCCCAAAAGAAATCCCCTGCCCATTATCAGTCAGTCTCCATTTCCCCAACTTCCAGTCCCAGGCAATCATGAATCTCCTTTCTATCTCTATAGATTTGCCTTTGCTGGACATTTCATATAAATGGAATCATACCATATGTGGTCTTTTGTGACTGACCTTTTTCACTTGATACTACTGATTTTTAAAAATACTCTTATATTTATAACTTTCTACAGAACACATGTGGCCTTATAACTCTCATAACTCCTTCTGTGGCCTACTTTTATTGGATTTGTGATATTTGGTTAAGTTGCAAAATACACTGTCACACATCAAATAACACTGGCTGCTGATGGTATTGAAAATGGCCCTGTTTCAGAGCTAAGAGAATTTTGCACAAGATTCAGTTAAAGTTATATTTCATAAGGCTGTTCCAAACTATTGCTGTGATCAAATGAATTGGGATATAATAGGACTCCATGGTTTTCACACTGACCCATCTTCTTATGGGTTATGTGAGGCTTTGGATTGTGTAATTCCTAAGGATCATAAAGCACTGGAGCTGGAAGCAACCCAGCAGTCATTTGGCTTAATCTCTCTTTCTCTAACTCCTATCCCATTTCACAGATCTCAGAATGTTACAGATCCCAGAAGGTCAAATAGCCAATTAATAGAGCCAGTCATAGCAAGATTAGAACCAGTGTATCTCAATTACTAATCCAAGTTTCTTTCCTTTACTTCTTTTTGGCCTGATTGCTGTTTTAGCCTGGGTTCTCTAGAAGCCAGAGCCTGAGGGCAGGAATTAAATGAAGATTTATTTGGAGGTATAATCCCAGAACACTGAG
The DNA here is from genome assembly GCF_011762595.2 of Tursiops truncatus. Taxonomy (NCBI): domain Eukaryota; kingdom Metazoa; phylum Chordata; class Mammalia; order Artiodactyla; family Delphinidae; genus Tursiops; species Tursiops truncatus. The sequence continues at coordinate 86,687,130 of NC_047035.1, read as the reverse complement.
AGTAAGGGGAAAGAGATGAGAAGTAAGAAGCTATGAGAAACAAAGTAAAGTGATTGGATTGCCATGACTGTGTCATGATGATCCTCAAAGGGATTAAGCTGGTTGTTCAGCAAGTGCATATACTTGACCTCATGTGGTGTCTCCAGATAGGGTAGATGAACAGTTCGTGGGAGCAGGGAGGGAGAGGAAATGTATCTGCCTGGACCCTTTCTGCCTGCTGTTTCCGATTATCAAATGTCACCCTGTGGTGAGTTAAGTTCATAGTTCTGTCATCCTGCTTCACCAGTGGTCACTTGGAAAGCCAGATTCCATGCCCTGGTGTAGGATTTTATCCAAGTTTGGAAGTAACAGGAGAATCCGGAAACTCAGGGCATATGGCTAACTAGCCATCAATATGGGGGATCACCCCCTCACCCACGGTGTCCCTGGTTGGCTTCAGGGACAATGAAATAATGGTCTGGAGGGGAATTGAGGAGGTGCAGAAGCTATGTTTGATGTCTTGGCAAGATAGTATCCTTCCTAGCCTAGGTTTCTGAAGTCATTTATGAGCTAGTATATCTGAAGGATTTATTTAGATTGACAGTAACAGTCTTTGTTCTAACAAGGTAGTTTTTCACATTGTCGTGGTTGAGACTCTTCAGAGTACTGAATATTTAGAAACCTGTAACGAAAACCTTGAGTTAGGAAACTTGTTCTCTCGACCACCTCTCTTCTCTACAATAAAGAGAACATCTGGAAAGGCTTTTCATAATTATAATTGCTCAGTACCTAGGTTTCTGTATCGTTTGCCCCACATGGAGAGATTTCCTCCGCCAGTTACATTCTTATTCTTCTCCAGCCTATATTGATATTTCTCCTGCTCTGACCACTTAAAGTTTGCTTTCCCTGTATTTACCCTACTCTCTCTCATTTATATATCACTTCAGAATTATTCTCTCCTAGTTTGATTCTATGCTAATTTGAATGTCCTTTACTTTTTGTAAATCCTCCCACTGCCTAGAATTATGAATGCTTGTTGACTGTCCAACCATGGGTTGGAGTATTGGGTTTATTTAGGCTAAGCTGTCCAGCAGAATCTGGACAGTGGACAAAGAGATGATTAAGTCTTTAAGCTTTTCAGTGAATATTTGCTAATGAAAAATTTAGTGAGTTTGAAAAGGTTTGAAGATGAGAGAGGATCATATATTAGTTAATGACTAAGAGAGGAGGTTATTTCATTGTGGGGACAAATGGTAAGAAATACCAGAACAAGAAGGGCAAAAACAGTGGTTAAATGATAACTGTGGTATAGAAAATGAAGATCACACAAAGAAAAGGGGATTTGTAACAATGACATTTGTAGAATTAGAGAATGTCAGAGCTGGAAGAGACTCTAGATATAATTTAGTTCAATCCACTTCGTACAAGTGAAAAAACTGAGGCTGAAAGAGGTTGAGTGACTTAAGTCCAAACCACAGGTTCAGATCCAAGTTTTTGAACTGAGGTTTTCAGTCAGGTGGTTGTTTCATACCTGCTTTGTACCACAAAGTACCACATCTACTATAAGTATGTTCCGTACTTCTTTTCCTGAAAAGCTTCTACAGAATTATTTTTACTATTTGGTGTTTTTTTTTTTTTCTTTTTACCACTGCACTTGGTAAAATGAAAGGTACCTGAGTTTTTATTTACTTTTAATGTTTCCAAATACATTTGGTATTAAAGCTTAGATTTTATGTAATGACTTCACACTGACAGTGTAGTGTCAGGTGAAGGGCTTCAACAAGAAAATCAAACCATCTTCGTAGCTGAGGATAGTATTAATAGTTTAATAAAAGCATTTTAATGGTTGCTTTTGTCATAAGCTTCCTTTCAAGACCACATATAAACCCAAATCAGATCTTAAAAGAGTCCAGTGTTTGTCTGGAGTTCAAACAGTTGCTCTTGTATGATCCTTCTGCAGTGCTACTATAACATGTTGGTGCCAACGGCGCCAGTTCTGGACCAAACAAAATAAAATCCACCCCCCCCCCCCATCCCCTGTCTTTATCCAGGCTATCCTAACCCTGTTCCTGGTCACAAGACTTTATGAGAGGAATGTGGGCTGAATTTCAGACCCCTATGGCCAGGTGCCTGGGGCAATTCACAAACTGTGAAATCTTAGGAGACAGCTCAACATTTTTGGAGGCAGATCCTTGTGTACCTTTCACCTTTGTGATTCTGGGATTACCATTATGAAAGCTGACATATTACAATTGTATCCTAAAGAGTTTGCATCTGTTTAAAATATGGGTAGAATCTAATTTTTAAAAATATATCCAGTTCTCTATAAAGAAGCTAATTTCATTTTCTGGAGGACACCCCTGTGAAAATAGCATTTAGCTGATGGTCACAATCTATTAAGGAAATAATTCTTTGTATTAAATGTTTCCTCATTCATTCAAATCAGTTTCTGTAATGAAGATGTTACTTTGTCACTTATGTTTAATTAGTTAATGTGTATTTGAAGAGAGTCTTGGTAAAATCTGGCAGATTTTTCCAAGTTACGGTGTTTCAGATTTTTGTGGTTCCAAATGGCTTTGGAGAGCACACAATTGCAGGGAAGGTAATAGGATGGAGGCCAGGATGTGGGCTGTTCCTGCACCTTAATTCTTTCTTCTCTCAGTGCCTCATTTTCCACCTATGGGCCAATAAGTGGGAAAATGAGATAACATTAAGTCAATCTTGTTCTTCATATCATTAATAGCTGTTAGTCCTTTACTGTAACTACTAGAGATTTTGTGTTTTTCAAATAATGAGTAATGGTATACACATTATGTTCTGTTAAGTGGTTGAACACAAGAAGGTAAACAACCGTACACATATCCCATTGGAGTGTTTTTTATAAAACACACAATTTTAATAGTAGTAACTAACATAGTTGTTGCTTACAGTTTGCCACTTGCTTTCACATATGTGATGACATTTAATCCTGACTACAACTTTGTGAAATAGGAATTATTATTAATCTCATTTTGTGGGTAACTTGACTTCTCCAGTGCCACTTCTCTTCCATTCTGTATCCTTTCTTACGCTATTATATCTGTGTTCATGGCTTCAGTTATCACCTAACTATATCAAATTTTTATCACTAACCCTGAGCTCTAGATTTTTTTAATCCAGTGATATTTTTGGCCTCTCCATTTGGATGTCTCATGAATGCCTCACATTCAACAGATCCAAAACTGAACTCATGGCCTCCCTGTCAAACTTGGTTCTCTTCCAATGTTTTCCTTATTAGTGAATGACATCGCCATCCACCATCCAATTGTGCAAAACTAGAAACTCATTTCTTGCCCTTAAACTGTTCTTTCTCTTGCCTCATACCCAAAATGTCAGAGTTCCCTCCACTTTGCTTCCTATGTAGTCCTCAAATCTGCCCACTTCTCTGCATCTCCACGGCCACCACTCCAATCCAAGCTCTCCAGCATCATCTCTTTATCCTGCTCCAGTAGCTTCGTGATTGGTCACCTCATACTGGAGCTTTTCGCCCACCCATAATCCATTCTCCACACAACATCCAGAATGATCTTTACAAAACACAAATCTCAAGATGTCTCTACCTACTTCCACCCTGCTTAAAACCTCAATGAATTTTACTTCAGGAACTTCCCATTCCTCTTAAAATAGAGGCAAAAGCTTTATTTGGCAAGGACTTGTGTTCTAGTCCCTGCTTCCCTTCCATCCTCATCTTTCGCCAGGTTCCTGAGCTCCCTTCTCTGAGCTTTTTAATACACCATGTTCCCTCCAGCCACTGCCCATTGCACATGCTTTCCCTTTGTTTGGAATTGTCTTCCTTCTGCCTTTTACCTAGTTACCTGCTACTCTACCTGATTTTAGCTCCCTGAATCCTAATCCACAACAGATCTAGACTCCCTGCAGTACTCTCTCATGCTGTCTTTTACCTCTTCTTATGCACTTAGCACACTTGCATTGCTGTGATATTTTAAAATTAATATTCATCATTCTCACAAGACCATGAGCTTCATGATATCAGGGACTGTGTCTGGTTTTGTGTACTCTTACATCCGTATCAGCTAGGATTGTACCCGGCACATAGTAGGCCCTCAATGTGTGTTTATGAGTGAGTGAACAAATGAATTTGATATCCTCTAAAGCCTTTTCTGGTCCTAACATTCTATGATTCTGTAAGAGGCAGAGAAGTATACCGCTAGATAAGTATTGAATGGAGTCTAATTGTTCACTCTTTGTAAGAAATGGTAACAATGTCTTTTGTTGAGATGGAAACTGATCCATGAGAGTGGAGCTTCCCAGAGATCGGAGTAGAAGGCTTACTGGTCTCTAATATCCTTCCTAGGCTCTATCACAGGGTGGCCTGATCAACATTTTGATTCTGGAAATGGAGAGAAATATTGTATAAAAAGAAGTGGCTATAGAAGCAATGACACTCAAGTAACAACAAGTAGAGCTAGCACACAGTGTTTTGGATGCTAATACCTTTCTCCAGTAAAAGGAACCCAAGATCCTTGGAGAAATGGCTGATTCCAGGACTGGGGCAGGAAATATACAAGATGAGCGTAGAGCATCTTTTAGTGCCAGAGAGTAAGGAAGCGCTCAAAAGAAACTCATATGGTGGGATATGTTAAAGGGACACAGTAGCCAACTGAATGAGTTCCTAATGGTCAAAGCTGCAACAGTTTGAGCAACAAAATAAAGTAGTGTTTTATCATAACCCAAAGTATGAAATAAATGTACGTGAGTCTATACTGATAGAAATAAATGAATAAATTAATAAATGGGAGAAAATAGAAAAATCTGTAATAAATAAATGGTGATGAAAAGACAAATCTCCCATACAGGAGAACCCAAGTAATTTATGTAGCTACTTTGCTGTCAAGAAGGTGGAGCATAAATCTCTACTCCTTAAGCGTGTGCTGTACATAGTGACTCCCTTCCAAAGCATACAGCATGGAAGAGGGAGGAGGGAAAGAGTAACTTTACAGTGTAGAACCCTGACAAACACTACCTTTGCCAGGTGATAAAGATTAATATCCACAGTGAAGGTAGTGTTCATAATACACACCCTTGATAGGATACAATAAGAATGGCACTTTAGCTCTGTAGTTTTCCTCTCCCAAACCCATAACCCCAGTATGATCATGAGGAAGACTTTAGACAAATCCCAATTGAGAGACATTCTGCAAAATACCTGACTAATATTCCTCAAAACTGGCAAGATCATAAAAAACAAGGAAAATCTGAAAAACAGTCACAACCAAGAGAAGCTTAAGGAGACATGACTACAAAATGTAAAATGGTTCCTCGGATGGGGTTCTGGAACAGAAAAAGGACATTAGGTTAAAACTAAGAAAATATGAATAAAGTATAGATTTTGGTTAAAAATAATATATCAATATTAGTTCATTAATTGTGACAAATGTGCCATACTAATGTAAAATGTTTTAATAGGAGAAGAAACTGGGTATGGGATAAACGTACTATCTTTGCAAATTTCTGTGTCTGTGAAACTGTTCTAAAAATGTTTTAAATTATTTAAATGTTCTTTTAAAAATGTAGCTGAATATATAAACTAATTAGGAGATGAAAGATAGGGAAAAGTTAAAGAACACTCTGAATTTCAGGGTCAATTAAGAAATCATCAATTTAGGATCTAATTGTTTGCTTTGTCAGTTTATCTATTGCCCATTTGAGGTAAATTTGGGGAAAGTTTTTCTTAAAGGAAAATACTCTTTATTCATCAGATACCCCTCAAGTATAACTTTCCCATAATTTTTTGTTTCTAGCGTTTTTTTCTTTCACTTGAGCTGAAAAATTCTAAAAATGTAACCACCCCCTTTTTGGCAGTCTGCTGAAGTTGAGAAGAAACCATTTATATGGAAACTAGAATAGCTGGTATTCCAGACTAAAGTAATAAGCTTCGGCATTAACAATTCATGGATGTAATTTTTTGTGACGGTTATGCTTTATATTAATCTTCTACTGGTGTTTCTAAATTTGATATTTTAAAAACTCCATTCACTCAACTAAAATTGATTGTGTGTTCATGTACAGGGTGATATGGTGATCAGGAAGGTGACTTGTACACAGATCCTGCCCACAAAGAGTTTATAGTTTAGTGCTGGAGACATGACATGTTTATAAACAAATATACTATAAAGTAGAGGGTTGTAACTTTCCAATAAAGGTGTAGATAAAGTGCTATCCAAGATGATCAGTGGAAAAGGTTGCTCCAAATTGAAGGGCTCATGAAGGAAATAGTAGTTTGACTTGGTCTTAAATAATTGCAGACTCCACGAAGGCAGAGTTTATGCATTATTAATTTGTGTACCTTTAGCACATAGTAGGTATTAAATAACATTTGTTGGATGACTGAAGAATTTGTAAATGCAGAGATGGGAGGAAGGAAAGACATTATAGTCCTACCTATTGCTTCTAACAATGGGATATAAGACTAACGTCTGTGTATCGTATTTTTTCTTTGCCTCGTTGATTATTTAGTTGATAAATTAGTTAGTTTGATTCTGTCACTTTCCATTTCTGCATCTCAACAAATATATTATTTATGAATACATTATTTACAAAGGATTTTACAGTGACTTTCCAATGGCTAGGATATGGAATGAAGGAGCAGAGCCAGTCCTCTATTCAATAAGGGGGCTCTATTTTTTAGGAGTCCACTGTCCAAGTTGAGATTTATTCAGGCAGCTTATACTTTCATTTGCCTTTCTTCTTTGGGCTACTTTAAGGCTTGTGGAACTCTCTACCAGGTAGTGGTACAAATTCAGGGAGAAGTAATAAAAATCAAATAAGTCATCTACTTCTTAGCAACTCTGGTCAGGGTTCTGGTGAAGAAGGTTAAAACTATATCTAAAATAAATATTGCATATCATCTGTGGGTTTCAGTTATATGGGTTCTTTCTCTCATTTCTATGGATTATTAAGAGGTAGCTGATAGCATATCTCAGCCATTTTTAGGAGGGTTTCCCTGTTGGTTGCACTATTGTAATTTGGTTTTTTAAGTGACCCAAGTTTTTTATCTACAGGTAATAGCAATAATGCGTGCTGCCTTTCCTTCAAGAAATACAAAGTGCTTTAACAGTGGATTTCTAGGGATACAGCTATAATAAAAACTAGCATAGATATGACACCAAAATCATAAGTGACAAAATAAAAAATAGATACATTAGACTTGATTAAAATAAGAAACTTTTGTGGTGCAAATGATACCATCAAGAAAGTGAAAAGACTGTCCACATAATGGAGGAGAATATTTGCAAATCGTTTAACTAATAAGGGACTTGCATCCAGAATATATAAAAACTCTTACAACTCAATAATAAAAAGCCAACCCAATAAAACATGGGTAAAGGATTTTAACACACATTTCTCCAAATAAGATATACAAATGGCCAATAAGCACACGAAAAAGTGCTCAATATCATTAGTTCTTACGGAAATTAAAATCAAATCAAAACCAGAATGAGATACTGCTTCACACTCCCTAGGATAGCTATAATAAAAAAAGTCGATAATACAAGCCTTGTGAGGGTGTGGAGAAACTGGAACCCTCATATATGATTGGTGAGAATATAAAATGGGACAGCCACTTTGGAAAACAGTCTGGCAGTTCCTCAAAAAGTTAAATATATAGAGAGTTACCATATGATCCAGCAATACAACTCATAGGTATATATGCCCAAGTGAAATGAAAACGTATGTCCACACAAAAACTTGTACACAATAATTGGAAACAACCCAAATGTCTATCAACTGAGAAGTGGATAAACAAAATATGGTGTATCCCTACAATAGAATATTGTTTGTCAATAAAAAGGAAGTACCGATACATGCTACAACACAGATGCACATGGAAAACATGCTAAGTGAAAGAAGCCAGACCCCCAAAGGTCATGTGTTATATGATTCCATTTATATGAAATGTCCAGAGGGAAGAGATATGGGGACATATGTATATGTATAACTAATTCACTTTGTTTTAAAGCAGAAACTAACACACCATTGTAAAGCAATTATACTCCAATAAAGATGTAAAAAAAAAAAAAAAAGAAATGTCCAGAACAGGCATATCCATAGAGATTGAAAGTAGATTAGTGGTTACCAGGGGCTGGTAGGTGTTGGGAGGAATGAGAATTAGCTGTTAATGGTTTCTTTTAGGGGAGACAAAAATGTTCTAAAATTAGATCCTGGTGATGGTTGCACAACCTTGTGAATATACTAAACACCACTGAATTGTATACTTTAAATGGTGAATTGTAAAGTATGTGAAGTGCCTCTATCTGAATAAAGCTGTTGTCCTCACAGTAGAGACAGTACTGGCATGCTAGACACCTACAGCTAAATCTAAATGTCTTTAAGAAAGGTTGCATCCAGTATTGGTGTGGAAAAGTTATAGGGTAATCTTTTCTCAGCCTGCATGGATGCTCTACTTCTTGAATTTTAGAATTAAGGGAAATTGAATTTGGCTAACCTTAATATAGCTTTCAAATGTATTAAATGTATACATTGTGTTTCCAAGAATTAGCAAACTCCAAAAATGTGGAAAGGTTAGGAACTGCTTAGAAAAATTGTAGTGACCATTGCTATTCTTAGAAAAGCAATTACACCAACACTGTATTTCAATTCCAGAGCCAACAGAAACTGTGTCAAAGTAACCTTGCAAACACTAGGAAAGCTGCTAGGGAGGAAAATTGGGAAATTAAATTAATATTAGCCTCTTGAGTCAGTTCTTTTGTGTGTGGTCCATTGTACTTTTCTGTTTGCCTTGAATTGGTTTTGGTAATTAGATGTTGAATTAAGGAAATAGATGGAAATGTGTACTATATGGAAATGACCTTGTAGCAATAAAGCTTATAATACATTTTCCATCATTTGTCTTCAAACATTTTTCTGCATGTGTGATTTGTCTACTTCCATTCTTAATGTAATGTAATAGCACATCTGTAGCTGTTTATTATTTTTCCCCCTTCTTATTTTCTTTGACTTCTCTCCTACTTGGTCTCTATTCAAAGCTAAATTTTATTTTATTTTATTTTATTTTGATTCTTTTCTCTCTCTTTTTTTTAAAAATTAATTATTTATTTTTGGCTGTGTTGGGTCTTTGCCGCTGTGTGTGGGCTCTCTCTAGTTGCAGAGAGCAGGGGCCACTCCTCGCTGCAGTGCCCGGGCCTCTCATTGCGGTGGCCTCTCCTGTTGCGGAGCACAGGCCCCAGGCACGCGGGCCTCAGCAGCTGCACCGCATGGGCCCAGTTGCTCCACAGCATGTGGGATCCTCCCAGACCAGGGCTCGAACCCGTTTCCCCCGCATGGCAAGTGGACTCCCAACCACTGTGCCACCAGGGAAGCCCCAGAGCTAAGTTAAACATGCCAAAATCTTTTCCTTTTGCGGAATATTTGTACAGGGAAGAATGAGACACCCCCCTCCCTTCTTCAATGAAAGGAGATCCTCGTTCATTCATTCAGGAATTGTCTATTGAGTGTCTACTCTGTACAAGGCATTAGGCGAGGTTGTGGGTTTTTCTAAAATAATCAAGGAGATTACTGCAAAGCTGAGCTCTGAAGTACATTTTAATGTTAACATCACAGTGCTATGAATGATGGTAGCAGCAAAGAGACAATACTGTTGTAGGTAAGAAGAAATAGATAATTCCATTGAACTCTGTGACAGGGTGACAAACAGCAACAGACCTTGTTCAGGCCCTAATCATGAGCTGAAGAATGACTGTATTTCCCAGGGGTGAGATAGTGCTTTGACCTGATGTTAAAGCCAGCTGTTCTCATATTCAGGATATAACAGCATTGTATTCACATATCAAAGAGAGTGGATGACAAATACTATATTTCTCCTTTCTACTCTTCTCCTTCTGCCCTTTTCTTATACTTCTAAATGTCCTTTCTGACCATTCTTATCTCAATTTTATTTCTCCTCCTTCCATATTACTCTCTGTTGAATAATAGGCTTTATTACTAGTTTTAGTGTCACTGATATTCCTTAACAAATCGTCTGGTTTTCCATGTTGAGCTTAAGGGACATATGTACATGTATGCACAAATATTTACCTAGGCATAGTCAACTTTTTATTCCGTTTTCCCGTTCTCTTTTTGCCATTTTAAGTTGTTTTAACTATGGTTGATGTGGGTTGAGTAGTCTTTTGGTATGAATCATTTAAGCATAGTCCGAGTACAAGATATACACCAGAGGGGGAAGTGAATCTGTCATAACATGTTAGCCATTTCTCTCATGTTAGAAAAGACAGCATGACAGGAGAATGAGTCCTTGCCGTAAATGCCATATCTAAAAATCTAAGGTTAAATTGAAAAATATCTAGGAAAAATGGTGGAATTTGCTAATTATTCAGTAATGTCACTTGTAATCATCTTGGAGGAGAACGATTGCCTTCCTGGACACATCTGACTGTCTAATCCAAGAGAGACTGAATTCCACCTAATAAGATTTTATAAATTATTGGATAAGACTGTACTTTAAGCTGAATTGGATAGTTAACTAATTTTTCCCAGTAACCAGTGAATATAGGTTTGGAAGGAAAGTCACAGTAGTTCTAAACAAAATAAAGGAATTTTATTTTTCTTTCCACATCTGATTCGTAGTGTGAGCTGTTATGTATCACAGTTATGTTTAAGGGGTGGCCAGAGGAAGTGTAGTCATCAAAGGAGTTTGAGACAGAATGTTCAGAGGTAGGAGATAAACACAGGGCATGTGTTAGTGGGAAGTAAAGGAAGCAAGAGTTTAAAAAAAAAAAGCTGTAGTCATTAATGTTGAATGGTGCTTAACAGGGAACATGATGATTGAGATGTGCCTGTTGGATTCAACAACAAGGAGGTCGTTAATGGCCTTTGTCAGAGCCTTTTAGTGCCATGTGGGGCAGGGATCCTCATTAAAATAGAAGAGTGAATAGAAGATGATAAGGATGCTGACCAGCACTGCTTCTACTCACTATTGTACTGGAAGCCCATGAATAAAGCAAAACAAACAAAAACGTGTAAGGCTTAGAAAGAAACAAAAGTAATGTTGTTACAGATGTTATGGGTTTTTTAAAATTTTCTATTAGAAAAATCCAAGAGAATCTACAAACTACTGGGTACAAGAATATATAAAAATCAGAATTTGATTTTTCTTCAAGTGCTTGGCATGTATTATCTTGTTTATTCCTCTTAGTAACTACAATGAAGTACAGTGATCATCCCCATTCTATTGGTAAGGAAATTGTGGTACAGAGAGGTTAAGCAACTAACACAGTCACACAGCCATGTAGGTAAGAGGATTTAAGCCCAGGCAGTCCAGCTGCAAGGACCCAAACTCTTAACCACTGCTCTCTACTGTCTTCAAGGACAGGGACAGAGTAGTTAGAAGAGACCCAGGATACAAGGAAAGTGTTTCTGTTTGTTTGTTTTCTTAGTTTAAAGACAGGTGAATGTTGAGCAAGTGTGTGAGTGATGAGGATGAGAGCGACTGATTAATGAAACTTAGGTCTGAAGGAGACACAAAAGAACGAGATTTAAAAAACCCTCAGGACACATTCATCCTTGGTCAGAGAAAGGATGCCTCCTCCTCTGACACTAGTTCAAGAGTGGTTATGTCTGAAAGAGATGCAGAGTTTGGAGTAAGGCATTTCTGGTGGTGTTCTATCCCGTTGACAAGTGCTGTCTGACTGGATGTATTAGGAGCTATTCCTTTGATTTTTGTGACATGTGGCGCAGTTTCTCTCGCCAGCGGCTTCTCTTAGGTCAGCACACATTTCTCACTTAGTTCATCCAAGCAGTGCCTTTAGAGAGAGTTTACTATGGGGAAGGCCTGTCAGGAACACACATGTGACATTTTTGAGTCATTCTATTTAGTTGGCTCCAGGACAGAATAAGAGCCTCTCAGCTGATGAATAAAAAGTACTGGACTGACCTCACCTTCCTGAGATGCCTGAGAATAGCACAGGGCTGCTCGGGTTTGTGATATAGAAACAGCAGATAGATTTTTCAATCTAGGATCAGAATTGTTCAATTGGCAAAGGAACAATGGGTTCAAAGGAAAATATAGTAAGGTACCAACCTCTAACAAGAGAAGCATCCACATAATTGCACATCACTGATGGTATAGATCCAAAGGTGTCTCCAAATTCTGTTACGTCTGTGGTATGCTGACAACACTAGTAGGCAGATAATAATCAACAGACATTCTTTGGATAAGAAAGTAAAATATTCTTTAGGAAATAAAACACATTCTGACACCTTCAAACAAACGCCAGAAGAATTTGGCAAAAGACATTGCAGCAAGTGCCAGAGTCTCAGTCAGCCAGGATGCTGGGTGCTTGGCTCACAGCCAGTCAGGCACATGTAAAGATTAAGGGGTACTTCTTTACACCGTCAGAGTAGCACTTAGGATAATGCTCCAGATGTATGTGTTCAAAATTTGAACTCAGACCAAGCCTCAGTGGTGTACACTTATTCCATGGTTGATTTCATTGCTTAGTGATTATAAATTTCTTAAGAGACTCTATGGCCTTTTGTCAGCATGCCATGGCAAGACAACAAAAAATTTAAACTATAGATTATGTAGAGTATCCTCTGGGTATGGGTACTGTATCTTGTAACTCAGCCAGCTCTGGAAGAGCCACCTGTGGCAGCAATTTTTTTTTTTTTATAATGGCAGTTTGTACAGAACATGACCAGTGTTGGAAGAGTAACATTTTTTAAAAACTTACTTATTTTATTTATTTATATTTGGCTGTGTTGGGTCTTCGTTGCTGCGCGCGAAGGCCACTTGCTCTAGTTGCGGCGAGCGGGGGCCACTGTTCATTGTGGTGCGCGGGCTTCTCATTACGGCAGCCTCTCCTGTTGCGGAGCACGGGCTCCAGGTGCGTGGGCTTCAGTAGCTGTGGCACGTGGGCTCAGTAGTTGTGGCATGTGGGCTCTAGAGCGCAGGCTCAGCAGTTGTGGTGCACAGGCTTATTTGCTCCGGGGCACGTGGAATCCTCCCAGACCAGGGCTCGAACCCGTGTCCCCTGCATTGGCAGGTGGATTCCTAACCACTGTGCCACCAGGGAAGGCCAGGTCTTGGACTGAAGTCTGGAACCTGCTGCATGTGCTGGGAGGAATTTGGCAATTCTAGTTGTAGGACAAGGTCTTTGGCAAATATGGAAATGGAGAAAAGGAGGATTCCAGCAAGAAGCCAGTGGAAATGGGGACTCTTGGAGTAAGCATCATTCAATGTTTCAGGGAGTCATCTTCAGGGCCTGAGATCACCAAAAGAGGGAATAGATACATAAGAAGACAAGGGAGGGATACAGTTCTCTAACCTGGGTACAGGGAAAGTAGACTCCTAATTACAAGCAACCAATTGCTAGGTTAGAGCTAGACTGAGCCTGATAGCAGAACTCATCAATATTGGACTAGGGCTTCCTAAATCTCTTCGCTTTCGGCTCCCAAGTTTCAGACTGCCCTAAAGCCTAGAGAAAGAGCTAAATCTGAAATAGCTGACGTCTCTGAGGATTTGGTTTGGAGGTTGGGGCCCGGGTGGAGGGACAGGGAAGTAGGCAAGCCCTACATCTCCCTGCCCCAAGCAATGCTAAGTAGGGGGGATATATTTTCCCTGAGATAGACAGATAAGCCCATTAACTCTCAAAGGAGTAAGAAAGGGAACACAGCTTTCTGTCTATAATCCCTTACTGTGAAATTGATGCAGAAACAGGTGCTAATGCAGGTGGTAAATGAGGGGAATGTGACTCAGTTTACTGGTCTATAGAAGTCTGTGAACTTGAGTGTAGGCCAAGTGGGCCGTCAGGGAAAATACACAGATGTTATTAGGTCAGGGGAAAAAACCATTTAAGTAACTAGTCAGATCATTATAACTAGAAGGCCTGAAAAACTAAACTACCTTGCTGGAAAAGGAGGGTTGAATGAACAGAAGTCATCCCTGCGTGATTGGTGACCCTTAAGATCCTATTGTGGCAAATTATATCACTGTTCTTTTCAAGGAAGCCAGATTCAATTAGATACCTGCCTGAAAAGTATATTTTCATTATCGAAATTGGGATCTTTTTCCCGCCCAGACTATTGCCAAGGAAGCAAGAGCAACAACTTCAACTCTACAGCCTGACTAAATTCCAGAACCCTGTGTGACCAGGCAAACTCCTGAAATCTTTCTAACCACCAGTTTTAGATATGCTGTGTCTGTGACCTATTGTGTTTTCCTGTATGTTGTGAGTGCTGCATGGGAAAATTTATGCTCTAGATCAAGTAGGTACAAATGAATCATAATCACCATTTACTGAACACTTATTAGATATCAGACACTGTGCTAAGCCCCAAACATGAATGATCTTATTTAATTTTTGTAAATCTTTAGGGACAAACTATTTTCCCTGTTTTGTAGAGAAAGCTAGACTTAGATCAAATAACTTGCCCAAAGTCACCAAGTTAGTAAAAGAGCCAGAATTTGAACTCAAAGAGTTTGACTGCAGTGCCTATGATTTTAATCATTATATTCTATTGCCTTTCCTCTTTCCACTTTTGAAATTAAGTCAGAACTAAAACCATTTTTTAAATATTAGAAATGTTTACCTATGTAGTTTTCTGAAGAAAAAAATCTTACAAAACAAAAGCAAATAAGGGGATAAATGAAAGCCTCTATTGAATATACACAGTGCAAATTATATCACATGAAAATATAAAGCATAGAGCTCACTAATGCCATATCAAGAAAGGGGCTTGTGGAAAAACGGTCATTTGTGATATTTGTGGAGACGCCTCTTAAAAGAGAATTTGTCCTTTATCATCGTTTGAAAAGCTTTAATAGTCTATTTTCTGGCCTGCTGCAATATTTTAAAAGCTTCCAAGGGACCTGGTCAGTATGTGGCCTGCTTCTGGCCGTATAATCTGTAGAACAGGGACAGAGTAATCATTTGAGAAATACAAAAGTTGTCCTTGTCTTTAGTTTCTCTAATGTCTTTGTAACATTCAGGTAATCTTAAAGTTAAGGCGGGGACTTCCCTGACGGTCCAGTGGTTAAGACTGTGCGCTTCCACTACAGGGGGCACGAGTTCGATCCCTGGTGGGGGAACTGAGATACCACAAGCCATGCCACAGCCAAAAAAAAAAGTGAAGGCAGAAGAAGGTGTATGGTGATTGAGGAATACCATAGAAATAGCCACCAAATACCGGAGTACACAAAATAGAACAAGAGAGCATTAACATTATTAATTCTGTTTTAATATTTTCATTGGGCAATAATGGGATCGCTATAATATCCACAGTTTTGTTTTTTTTTTTCCTTCTTGCAGATGAGAGGCCCTGGACAGACTTTAGGTTCTTGCTTATTTCAAGAAATTCAAAAACAACCTTCATTTGCACTGTCTCGGATAATTGCTTTTGTCAGCCAGGGCAAGGTAGCGACGTGTGTGGCGGCACCCACCAGGCGGGCAGGGCCCAGAGCTCTGCTGCCGAGCACATGGGTGTCTAATCACTCTGCCAGGCCTTCTGATTAGGACACTCAGTCAAACCAACAGCTCTCCTGCATGCTCAGGTCTTCTCCTTCCTTCCCTCTTTACACTGGCCCTTTTTGGAAAACTTCTAGTAAGAAAGCTCTTATCGTTTTAATAGAGAATAGATTTCTTCTCCCTCTTTATTTTTTTTTATTATTTTTTTCCTGAGATTAGATTTTTTATTTTTATTTTTATTGGAGTATGGTTGCTTTACAATGTTGTGTTAGCCTCCACTGCACAACAAAATGAGTAGGCCATACACATACAGACATCCCCTCCCTTTTGGACTTCCCTCCCATTTAGGTTGCCACAGTGCACTAGGTGAGTTCCCTGTGCTATACAGCATGTTCCCATCAGTTGTCCGTCTTATACATAGTGTCAATAATGTATGTGTGCCAATCCCAGTCTCCCAATTCCTCCCTCCACACCCCTTTCACCCTTAGTATCCATACATTCGTCCTCTACGTTTGTGTCTCTGTTCTGCTTTGTAAATAAGACCATCTATACCATTTTTCTAGATTCCACATATATGCGTTATTATACGGTATTTGCTTTTCTCTTTCTGACTTAATTCACTCTGTATGACACTCTCTAGGTCCATCCACGTCTCTACAAATGACCCTCTTTAGTTCCAAGCCATTCTTCTCTCTCCTGCCTGCCTCAGACTTCACATTCTTTTGTTCAGTATCCCTCGTCCAGCACTTCCATCCCCCTCCCTTCCATGTAAGCTCAAGTGTCAGTGTGACAGGAGACTGCAGGACCTCCTTCAAACTCTCCACAGAGTCAGACCATTCCAGCCTCTCCTCAGCCTCCTCCTTCACCTCCTCTTTTTGGGGAAACGGAGTGGGATCTGTGGTGTAGCTGAGCTTTGCTAACAAGGCGGAGTTGCCTGTGATTTAGCATTGAACTAGGAAGAGAAACATGCTCGCTTTTCCCCAGCATAAGTTCTGTTACTGCAAAGCTTGAGCATGAAGCTTACGGGGAGCTAGAAACTTCACTGAACCCATCCGTGTTTGCTTCACTCATCCAGGGCTTTGGAGTCATTAACACATTAAACATTTCTATAAAGCAGTGCTGCATTTTATCATAAATCATATCAGTAACAGTAGGTATTTTCAGCTGTACCTTATACTCCTGCTCAAGGAGAAGTAAATATAGAAATAAACAAATAGTAGAGGGCAGAATGAGGCGGCTTTGTGATTCTGCTCTTTTTCATATCCTGGGTGTAGGATTTCATTATGCAAATCTTATCATAGTATCAATTTCCTCTGTCCCCCTCCCTTAGCACCCCCCCCAAGTTCAACAAAAATTAATTTCATTTAATTTTTAAAAAATTAGTGTTCTAATGACCACACATGTTCATTCTCATTTAGTCTGTCTAAAATTATGCCAGGAATTCTGTTAAGGAAGTATATACAACAAACATCAGCTATTAACTTTTTCATTTGTTTCCCATGTTCAAAACTCCCTGAGAGATCAGGCTACCCAAGGCAGAGTATTCATGACTCATTCATCCACTTATTCATTCATTACAGGAAACATTGGAGGCTAGCATATAAAAATGAATAAGACATAGTCCATACACATGAAGAATTTATAATCCCAAGGAGCTTTTTCATTCATTGATTCATTCAGTACTTGCTGATTATGTCCTCAGGTGTTCTCACTTGCAGAACACTCTGGCTATGCATCAGAATTACCTGCAGAGCTTTTAAAAATTAGTATTGCTCAGGCCCCACCCTACTTAGAACTGCCAGGCATCTGTCTATTTTAAAGCTTCACAGATGATTCTGGTGTACAGCTAGGATGCTGAGAAACATAGTTCACTGTGGAAGTTCATTGTTTCAGTCAGCACACATCTCCACCTCAGTCCCGTATAACCTTGTATTTTATTTACCATGTTTTCTCTGTCATTCCTTGTGATGTTCTGTGTTATGAATCCTAGCCACTGTTAATGCCGACAGGCTGCGTAGCTCCAACGCTGAAATTGACTTGGGACAGGTAAAATCAAGTTGCCACTAAATGCCAAAGTTAGTTTATTGGTTCAGACATCACCCATTCTGGTTCCATAACGCTCACTGCTTTTCTGTTGTGACTGCAAGGTTGAATCCTGCACAGCTCTTCATGTTTTTCTCTTGAGGCAAGAGGATACTGCAGTTATCCAAAGGGCTTTGAAATGGGGAACCAGATGTAAGTTAAATATGGTGGTAGGAGCCATGTCATAAAGATTATAAGCTTGTTTTAGGAATGAAGTGGGGACTGTGTTGGCTTAATACCAAGAAGATACTGGCATTGTCTTTTTTTTTTTTTTTTTTGGTAATTAATTAATTTCGGGCTGCGTTGGGTCTTCGTTGCTGCCTGTGGGCTTTCTTTAGTTGCGGTGAGTGGGGGCTACTGTTCGTTGCGGTGAGCAGGCTTCTCATTGCGGTGGCATCTCTTGTTGCGGAGCACGGGCTCTAGGCACGCAGGCTTCAGTAGTTGTGGCACGTGGGCTCAGTAGTTGTGGTGCACGGGCTTAGCTGCTCCACGGCACGTGAGATCTTCCTGGACCAGGGCTCAAATCCGTGTCCCCTGCATTGGCAGGCGGATTCGTAACCACTGCGCCACCAGGGAAACCCCGACATTGTCTTCTTAATTAAGTCTGCCTGGATGATATAGCATTACCTGTTGATCAGTTTCCTCTCACGGCCTCTCATTCATTCCTTCATTCAGTGAATATTTATTGAATACTTACATCAGGCACTGTGTTAGGGCTGCGGATATAGTGGTGAACAAAATAGAAGTGGTTCTACTTATTTCTTTGAGCCTTCCCAAGAGACTGTATAGCTTCATAATTTTGTCAGTATCACAGTGTCCTTTCTCCTGAGCTTCTACCCGCTGATTAGCAGGGAAGACAGATTACCTAAATATCCAATCTCGTTTAAAGCTTAAGCTGATGCAGTGATCCAAAGAGTCCCTTGAGGTAATATCACAAATGACAGGCCTGTCAGTCTCTGGGTCTCAGGGGCAATGTCCCTCATCCACCTGAGTGCTGCTTGCTTTGCTGGCATTACAGCTGAAATATGGCTGTAGGCTGCCTGATCAGAACCCGGTAGCACTCTTGCTGGCTGGGCTTCACCTTGGCTTCTACTGGTTGCACATCCCTGAGTCTGTGCTGCCTCTGCCGTCCTCTCTCCTCTTGTAATCTTTCAGGGTCTGTGCCTTATATGACCTATGGGAGCTCAGGACACCTGAATCTCAGGCTCTTCTCTGCCAGCCCTGCTACAACACTGAGTCGCTGTGTCTGTGCCCCATGTGGTGGTGAAGGCCACCGGAGAGTTGATCTTGTCCTGGAGTCTTAAACAAACAAAAGAGGGCAGGCACTCAGCCTTTGGTTTCATCCTCTCTTAATAGACTCTGCAGGCAGAGGAAATGAGAGCTGCTTTGCCGCCCTTGCCCCAGTCTCTCAGGGTCTGGAAGGACTGGGCTTTCTCTGACATTATATCCTCCTCCTTCCATAGACCTAAAGTGGCTGAATAGCTGGATGGAATATCTTCTCCACATTCTCTTTTATGTAGACTTGTTGATATAATAAAGGGAGAGGTAAAGAATTTTGGAAAATCCTCTCGCAAGACAACTTGGCTTGCCAGGCTGCTGTCTTTAAGCACGTTGTAGATTCTGTTGTTGTGTGCAGTTGTTCATTCTCTGTTCCTGTTGCCATGTGACTTGTAGCACCTCCTATGAGAAGAGTACACATCCTTGCCCCATTGAAGTGGGGCTGAGACAAGTGATTTTCATTGGTCAATGGCATGTGAGCGGATGTGATAGAGGCCACATCTGAGCAGAAGCTTTGAGAGTCAGTGCAGGTCTCTTGCACCACCAGCCCTCTTGTTCTATTCCTTCTGCCATGAGGGTGGCATGACCAAAACAGGGACTTCTTTGTCAGCCTGCGTCACAGGATGAGCTGGCACTGGATGAGGCCAAGCTCTAATGTGAGTAAGAAATAAAATTTTGTTGCTATAAGCCACTGAGATTTGGGGTTATTTGTTACTGTAACAAAGCTGACTAATATACGCCATAATATTTTGCATATCAAAAGCCAACTGTCACGTCCTTCTTTCTATTTATAGTCCTTCTCTAATAAATCGTAATCTCTCCCCAAGCAGATGGATGCCTTGAGCTAGACAGGGTGAAGGTTATGCATTCAGAAAGGCAAAAGAATAAAGCATCTTAATTCTTTTCAAAATATTGCCAGGTTACATACATAAAGAGAGGAATTTCATATGGAAAACAAACTGTGATTTTTTGGTTTTGTTTGTTTTTGATTTGTGTGTGTTTTGCTTTTGGGTTGTTTGCTCCAAAAGAAAGAAGTAATCACCATTGTAGAAATACATGGTGGTATGCATACAGCACATCTAGGTGACAATTAGAAAGTGGTTATTAAAGAATAGAAAGTAACATTTTGAGGTTATGGTATTGTTACAGAGACGTAATATGTAGAAGAGGGTGCTAACCTCATACAGTGGCAGGTAAACTCTGGGCTGTGATCTCAGAGTTGTGGTCCATAGTTTGTGACCAACCACAGGATCCCTTCCGTCCTTATGCATGTGATTGAGTTCAAATTCCAACAGACAGCAAGGATTCTTCTTGCCATTTTTCATTCTGTTGTATTTTAGGGACTTGCAAGCAGGTAAGACTTATTTAGTGGTGAATACACCTGCTGTTTGTTTACTTATTCCAAAGGCAAACACAAGAACTGGAAAACAATGAGGAAAGAACTGTTGGTCCCGCAGTGATTATTTTAGCTACATCTGTGCACACACAGTAGTCACCATGAGCAGATAAATTTTGGAAAATGTAGAAAAACATAGTAGCTTTTTCCTTTAGAAATGCCTAGGGTTCTGCTGGATTTGAGTGATCAGAATTTCCCTGCTACTGTGGTTCATTTCTGATTTTGTATACAGAACTGCCCACTATTTTCTGTTCGAGAAAAAGCATTTCGCCATGCTCAGACCTGGGATTTTCTAAGAAAAAAAGTGAAACTGAGCAGGACCCCATGGGGCCCTCCTGGGTACAAAAACCCCTCTTTGTTCCCTCTTTTCTTGTTTGTAGAAAAAATTTAAAAAGGCTTTCTCCTAGGTCTTCCCTGAGTTCCAGAGAGCAGGCTCCAGCAGTTAATAGGACAGCAGAGTCACAGAACTCTTAGTTCCTCCTGAAGAGCTATAGATAACAATCTAATGCATATCTTTGAGTTATTCTGCAGAAACTAAGACCCCCCCACCCAGGTGGAGGATGATAACTGCATGCTGACCACAAGCACATAGACCCCAGACAGGTTGGAACCAGAAGGTTGAGATTCTGGAAACATCACCCTATTACCTCACCATCAACCAATCAGAAGAGAGTCACATACCCTGCAGCACTCACCCCAAATTTTGCCTTTGAAAACTCTTCCCCAAAAGAATTTGGAGTCTTTTGAGCATGAGCCACCCATTCTCCTTGCTTGGCCCTTGCAATAAACCTTTCTCTGCTCCAGACTCCAACATTTCTGTTTGTTTGGTCTCACTATGCATCAGGCACATGAACTTGGGTTCAACAACAAGAATAACAGTCCTACTGTTATTGAAGTCCAACTTCATATACTTTGTCTTGATGGACAGAGTTTACAGCTGGACCTGATAACAGGTTTGTAGGTCAGTTCTCTCATGAGTACATATATGATAAACTGTTAAGAAAACAGTAACATAAGGCCTAATTGTTTTTAAAGTAATTGATCACGTACTGTGAATTTGGAAAGAAACAAACTAGCTCATGAGAAATATAGTAATAGATATTTTAGTATATTCCAGTACAGTCAAATGCTATTTTAAATTTCAGTAGATAAAAGTAGATAATAAGTGGAGCACTTTTTGTTCAAGACAAAATATATGAAAAATTTTTTTTTTCTTTTTTGCGATACATGGGTCTCTCACTGTTGTGGCCTCTCCCGTTGCGGAGCATAGGCTCCGGACGCTCAGGCTCAGCGGCCATGGCTCATGGGCCCAGCCACTCCGCGGCATGTGGGATCTTCCCTGACCAGGGCACGAACCCGTGTCCCCTGCATCGGCAGGCGGACTCTCAACCACTGCGCCACCAGGGAAGCCCAAAATATATGAAATTTGTTTCATTCAAAAAAAAGAAAATTAGACTGACAATGATTGCCTGAGCCTATATAAGCAAAGGCAATGAGGCAATGAGAAAAGGCTGGTTTTTTTTTCTGGGTCAGATTTCAGAACTCATCTTGTTTAAGAAAGAAAATCATACCTGCTGATCCCCAGAAACTCAGTAAGTGAGCAGCCACCAAACCTGGCTCTTCAGAGCAGCAGGCCCCTTACCTGTCACTCATTTGGCATCTACATCTATTTGCTTTACCTGTATTTGTCAGATGTTCCATCTCCTATTCTCCTAATGCACCTTTCTCTGAGTAATTCTTCCACTGAGTCCTGTGCACCAAATTTTATTCCAAAGCCAACAGTATTCCATATTTATACTCAGAATGCTAATTAATCCATGAGTTACCTTTTAGTGCATAGAATACTCTTATAACCAGAAAAATGAATGCTCACTTCCTGAGTCTGATTTATTCGGTTGTCCCTATACCTTGGCCGACTGGAGATAGATGTATCTAATCTCCACGCCTCTGCTTTGTTTCCTAGAATGTTCTTCTCCTTCGTTTCTATCTTCCTCCAAGGCCCATTCGCACTCCATTCCTCCATGAAGCCTCCCTCACTCCCTCTGGACCCCAGCTGGATATTATCACTCTCATCTCTGCATTGTGATAGCATTGAATTACAATTTTTCTCATAGGGAATGTTAATGATATTTGGGTCTATGTTATAGTTATTTGTATACATTGTGTATCTCTCCTGTTAATGTTGATGGTGATAGCAGTTACCATATTTTGAGACCTTTCTGTTTGCCAGACCCTGGGCTAAACACTTTATACCTCACAATAACTCTGTGAGTTAACTATTATTATCCCATTTCTGCAAATGAGGAAATTGAGGCTAAAAGAGCTTAAAGCAAGGTGAGCCAAGGTCATAGAGCTAAATATAGTAAAGTCTGTTCAACTCCAGAACCAATGCTTTTTTTTTTTTTTTTTTTTTTTTTTTTTTTGCGCGGTACGCAGGCCTCTCACTGTTGTGGCCTCTCCCGTTGCGGAGCACAGGCTCCGGACGCGCAGGCTCAGCGGCCATGGCTCACGGGCCCAGCCACTCCGCGGCATGTGGGATCTTCCCGGACCAGGGCACGAACCCGTGTCCCCTGCATCGGCAGGCAGACTCTCAACCACTGCACCACCAGGGAAGCCCTAGAACCAATGCTTTTAATCACTCCTCTGCTACTGAGTTATGAACTTCTTAAGGTTGGGAGTTGAGGGGGAATGGAGCAAAACACATTTACTGAATATCTAATCTGTGCCTGATGCTTGAGTAGGAGCTTTCAGGTGCATTATTTGTCATGTGAGGTAATGCTATCTTTTCCATTTTCAGATGATTATAGTTCACTGTAAACAAAATTTGAAAAGACAAGGAATAGACTTTGAGAAGATATTTATAGTACATGTAACTGGGAAAAGACCGAGAGCCAAAATCTAATCAATAAGGAGAAGACCGATTTCCCAATTTAAAACATGAGCAGAAGACATGAAGAGGAAGTTTACTGCAGGAGAAACCTATAATAGACAAAAACACATGAAATGAGACTCAGCCTATTTAGTAATTAGGGAAATAAAAGTTAGAACAATGAGATACCATTTCATACCCATAGCGTTGGCAAAAATTAAAACACCTGTTGAATGAGAATGCTCCTACAATGTTGGGTGCAAAAGAAAATGATGGAGAACAATTTGTGATGGGAAGATTATCATGCCCTGTGACCAGCAATTCCACTTCTAGATATATACCCTAGAGAAATTCTCCCAAGAGGCAGGTTCAGTGCCAGTATTATTTGGGGAATGGGTAAACTGTGATATTTTCATAAAGGAAATCATAGGGCATTAAATGATCTGCCAGACATCTGGGGTTTTTTCCCCTGTATTTTTTCTGTGACTGAAATAACTTATAACTTAAAAGATGAAACAAAACCTAGATTTTAGACCATGTTTTGTATATTGTAACACTTAATGATCATTTATTGAATTAAACATTTGTGTGCACAATGTTAACAGCAGTCATGGTATACTGAATGCTTACTTATTCCTAGGTGCTGTATGTACCTCACACTCTTTTCTTCTTTTCCCCACAACAACCCTGCAATGCAGGAATTGTTAGACTAGCTAGTAAATGAGGAAAATGAGGCCCAGGGAGGTAAAGTATGTCTTCTTTCTTGATCTTGCTGATTCTCAGAAATCCACAAAGTATTACCTTTGTCTCTTGAAAGCATCAATGCTCCATATCTTACAATCAGGAAATAACTTGATCTCTCAGAAGAGTCTAGTTTAATATTAGTAAAAATGAAATTCAAACACTATAAATGTTCTCAAAGACTTTCATATTTGCTAATTCCCCTTATAATTTCATTTTTAGACCCTTGGAAGGATCTCTGCTTTGTTGGGAGCGTGAGAACCATAAATAAGTCCAACTTCCTTTAAAAGGGGCTTTAAAAATTCACTCTACAGTTTTAAAGTCTAGATGTAAACAGATGTTGAGGGAGGAACTTATTTCTGAAAAAAAAATAGATGAAAAGGTGTTGTGCTAAAACAGCATCTTTCTCACAATGAGACATGTTCCTCATCACAGGGTTCAGGATGCTTTGCAGTGGTCTGCCTGTTGCTAACCTCCCTGTTCTGGCAAAGCTGTTTTCTATCCAAAGCCCTTGGCTTTCTTATTCTTGCCTCTGAGCCTTTGTACATGCCATTTTCTCTGAATAAAGTGTTTTTCTCAACATCATAGCTTAGGACTCCTTTGTCAGGCTATCACTGGTAATGCCTCATTTGTAGCAACTCCTAAGACAAACTCTAGATGGGAGGTACTAGAGGATCTGGGGAAATTTAGGAGAGATGAAGATATCCTTGGATATCTATTGTCAAGGTGGTAGCTACATTTAGAAGGCAGAGACATCTCTCAGAAACCCTTGATCACAACCTAGGAGTGTACATATTTGGTGAGGCCCAAAGAAGGGGATTTTTTTTAAAATTGAAGTATAGTTGATTTACAATATTGTTTTAGTTTCAGGTGTACAGCATAGTGATTCAGTATTTTTGCAGATTATACTCCATTACTGGTTATTAAAAGATAATGGGGGGCTTCCCTGGTGGTGCAGTGGTTGAGAGTCCACCTGCCGATGCAGGGGACACGGGTTCATGCCCCGGTCCGGGAAGATCCCACATGCCGCGGAGCGGCTGGGACCATGAGCCATGGCCGCTGAGCCTGCGCGTCCGGAGCCTGTGCTCCGCAATGGGAGAGACCACAACAGTGAGAGGCCCACGTACCGCAAAAAAAAAAAAAAAAAAAAAAAAAAAAAAAAATAATGGGTATAATTCCCTGTCCTATACAATAAACCTTTGTGGCTTTTCTATTATATATAGTAGTTTGTATCTGTCAGTTCCATACCCCTAATTTGTCCCTCCCCCTTTCCTCTCCCCTCTGGTAACCACAAGTTTGTTTTCTGTATCTGTGAGTCTGTTTCTGTTCTGCATATATATTCATTTGTATTATTTTTTAGATTCCACATATGTGATATCATACAGTATTTGTCTTTCTCTGACTTATTTCACTTAGCATAATATTCTCTAGATTCATCCACATTGCTACAAATGGCAGAATTTTATCCTCTTTTATGGCTAATATTCCAGTGTGCGTGTGTGTGTGTGTGTGTGTGTGTGTGTGTGTGTGTGTGTGTGTGTAAAACATCTTCTTCATCCAGTTATCTGTTGAGGGGGCACTTGGGTTGCTTCCATATCTTGGGTATTGTATATAGTGCTGCTGTGAACATTGGGGTGCATATATCTTTTCAAATTAGCGTTTTCATTTTTTCTGGATATATACTCATGAGTGGAATTGCTGGATCGTATGGTAGTTATATGTTTAGTTTTTTAAGGAACGTCCATACTGTTTTCCATAGTGGCTGCATCAATTTACATTCCCACCAACAGTGCAGGAGGGTTCCCTTTTCTTCACATCCTCTCAAACATTTGTTATTTGTTGACTTTTTGATGATGGCCATTCTGACAGGTATGAGGTGATTCCTCATTGTAGTTTTGATTTGCATTTCTCTAATAATTAGTGATGTTGAGGTTCTTTTCATGTGCCTGTTAGCCATCTGTATGTCTTTTTAGGAAAAATATTTATTCAGGTCTTCTCCCCAGTTTTTAATTGGGCTGTTTGGTTTTTTTTCTTTTTTTTAAATTGGAGTATAGTTGAGTTACAATGTTGTGTTAGTTTCAGGTGTACAGCAAAATGATTCAGTTGTACGTATACATATATTCATTCTTTTTTAGGTTCTCTTCTCATATAGATTATCACAGAATATTGAGTAGAATTCCCTCTGCTATACAGTAGGTCCTTGTTGGTTATCTATCTTATATATAGTAGTATGTGAATGTTCACACGCTACTGATTTATCAGTAAGCTGCTGATTTATCCTTCCCCCTCAAATTTCCCCTTTGGTAGCCATAAGTTTGTTTCCAATATCTGTTAAGTCTGTTTCTGTTTTGTGACTAAGTTCATTTGTATTATTCTTTTAAAAACTAGGTTCCACAAATGAGTGATACCATATAATATTTGTCTTTCTCTGTCTGACTTACTTCACTTAGTATGATAATCTGTAGGTGCATCCATGTTGCTGCAATAGCATTATTTCATTCTTTTTTATGGCTGAGTAATATTCCATTGTATATGTACCACATCTTCTTTGTCCATTCCTCTGTTAATGGACATTTATGTTGCTTCCATGTCTTGGCTATTGTAAATAGTGCTCCAGTGAACATTGGGATGCATGTATCTTTTCAGATTATGGTTTTCTCCAGATATATGCCCAGGAGTGTGATTGCTGGATCATATGGTAGTTCTCTTTTTAGTTTATTAAGGAACCTCCATACTGTTCTCCACAGTGGTTATACCAATTTACATTCCCACCAACAGTGTAGGAGGGCTCCCTTATCTCCACACCCTCTCCAGCATTTACTGTTTGTAGAGTTTTTGGTGATGGCATTCTGACTTCTGTGAAATGATATCTCATTATACTTTTAGTTTGCATTTCTCTGATAATTAGTGATGTTGAGCATCTTTTCATGTGATTTTTGGCCATCTGTATGTCTTCTTTAGAGAAATGTCTATTTAGATCTTCTGCCTATTTTTTGATTGGGTTGTTTGTTTTTTTGACATAGAGCTGCATGAGTTGTTTGTATATTTTGGAGATTAATCCCATGTCAGTCGCATTGTTTGCACATATTATCTCCCGTTCTGAGGGTTGTCTTTTTGATTATGGTTTCCTGTGCTGTGCAGAAGCTTTTAAGTTTAATTAGGTGCCATTTGTTTATTTTTTATTTTATTTTCATTATTCTAGAAGGTGGATCAAAAAGATATTGCTGCAATTTATGTCAAAATGTGTTCTGCCTTTGTTTTTTTCTAAGAGTTTTATTATTATTTTAAAAAATGTTAACATCTTTATTGGAGTACTGTTGCTTTACAATATTGTGTTAGTTTCTGCTCTGTAACAAAGTGAATCAGCTGTAGGTAAACATATATCCCCATATCCCCTCTCTCTGGGCCTCCCTCCCACCCTCCCTATCCCACCCCTCTAGGTGGTCACAAAGCAGCGAGCTGGTCTCCCTGTGCTATGCAGCTGCTTCCCACTAGCTATCTATTTTACATTTGGTAGTGTATATATGTCAATGTTACTCTCTCACTTTGTCCCATCTTACCCTTCCCCCTCCCTGTTTCCTCAAGTCCATTCTCTACGTCTGCATCTTTATTCTTGTCCTACCCCTAGGTTCATGAGAACCTTTTATTTTAGGTTCTGTATATATGTGTCAGCATAACGGTATTTGTTTTTCTCTCCCTGACTTACCTCACTCTGTATGACAGACTCTAGGTCAATCCACCTCACTACAAATAACTCAATCTCATTTCTTTTCATGGCTGAGTAATATTCCATTGTATATATGTGGCACACCTTCTTTATCCATTCATCTGTCAATGGACATTTAGGTTGCTTCCATCTCCGGGCTATTGTAAATAGAGCTGCAATGAACATTGTGGTACATGTCTCTTTTTGAATTATAGTTTCCTCAGGGTATATGCCCAGTAGTGGGATTGCTGGGTCATATGGTAGTTCTAGTTTTAGTTTTTTAAGGAACCTCCATACTATTATCCATAGTGGCTGTACCAATTTACATTCCCACCAACAGTGCAAGAGGGTTCCCTTTTCTCCACACCGTCTCCAGCATTTATTGTTTGTAGATTTTTTAATGAAGGCCATTCTGACCAGTGTGAAGTGATACCTCATTGTGGTTTTGATTTGCATTCCTCTAATGATTAGTGATATTGAGCATCCTTTCATGTGTTTGTTGGCAATCTGTATATCTTCTTTGGAGAAATGTGTGTTTAGGTCTTCTGCCAGTTTTGGATTGGGTTGTTTGTTTTTTTGATATTGAGCTGCATGAGCTGTTTTGCATATTTTGGAGATTAATCCTTTGTCAGTTGCTTCATTTGAAAATATTTTCTCCCATTCGGAGGCTTGTCTATGGTTTCCTCTTGTTTATGGTTTCCTTTGCTGTGCAAAAGCTTTTAAGTTTCATTAGGCCCCATTTGTTTATTTTTGTTTTTATTTCCATTTCTCTAGGAGGTGGGTCAGACAGGATCTTGCTGTGATTTATGTCATAGAGTGTTCTGCCTTTGTTTTCCTCTAAGAGTTTTATAATGTCTGGCCTTACATTTAGGTTTTTAATCCATTTTGAGTTTATTTTTGTGTATGGTGTTAGGAATTGTTCTGATTTCATTCTTTTACATGGAGCTATCCAGTTTCCCCAGCACCATGTATTGAAGACACTGTCTTTTCTCCATTGTATATTCTTGCCTCCTTTATCAAAAATAAGGTGACCATATGTGCATAGCTTTATCTCTGGGCTTTCTACCCCTTTCGATTGATTTATATTTCTGTTTTTGTGCCAGTACCAAACTGTCTTGATTACTTTAGCTTTGTAGTATAGTCTGAAGTCAGGGAGCCTGATTCCTCAAGCTCCATTTTTCTTTCTCAAAATTGCTTTGGCAATTCAGGATCTTTTGTGTTTCCATACAAATTGCCAAAATTTTTGTTCTAGTTCTGTGAAAAATACCATTGGTAGTTTGATAGGTATTGCATTGAATCTGTAGATTGCTTTGGGTAGTATAGTCATTTTCACAATGTTGATTCTTCAGTCCAAGAACATGGTATGTCTCTCCATCTGTTTAATCCATCTTTTTCTCCATCATCTTTAATTTCTTTCATCCGTGTCTTAAAGTTTTCTGCATACAGGTCTTTTGTCTCCTTAGGTAGGTTTATTCCTAGATATTTTATTCTTTTTGTTGTAATGGTAAATGGGAATGTTTCCTTAATTTCCCTTTCAGATTTTTCATCATTAGTGTATAGGAATGCAAGAGATTTCTGTGCATTAATTTTGTATCCTGCTACTTTACCAAATTCATTGATTAGCTCTAGTAGTTTTCTGGTAGCATCTTTAGGATTCTCTATGTATAGTATCATGTCATCAGCAGACAGTGACAGTTTTACTTCTTTTCTAATTTGGATTCCTTTTATTTATTTTTCTTCTCTGATTGCCATGGCTAACACTTCCAAAAGCATGTTGAATAATAGTGGTGAGACTGGGCAACCCTGTCTTGTTCCTGATCTTAGTGGTTTCAGTTTTTCACCATTGAGAACGATGTTGGCTATTGGTTTATCATATATGGCCTTTACTATGTTGAGGTATGTTCCCTCTATGCCTACTTTCTGGAGAGTTTTTATTATAAATGGGTATTGAATTTTGTCCTGAGTTTTTTCTGCATCTATTGAGATTATCATATGGTTTTTATCCTTCATTCTGTTAATATGGTGTATCACATGGATTGATTTGCGTATGTTGAAGAATCCTTGCATTCCTGGGATAAACCCTACTTGATCGTGGTGTATGATCCTTTTAATGTGCTGTTGGATCCTGGTTGCTGGTATTTTGTTCAGGATTTTTGCATCTATGTTCACTAGTGATATTGACCTGTAGTTTTCTTTCTTCATGGTATCTTTTTCTGGTTTTGCTATCAGGGTGATTGTGGCTTCATAGAATGAGTTTGGGAGTGTTCCTCCCTCTGCTGTATTTTGGAAGAGTTTGAGAAGAGTAGGTGTTAGCTCTTCTGTAAATGTTTGGTAGAATTCACCTGTGAAGCCATGTGGTCCTGGGCTTTTGTTTTTTGGAATATTTTTAATCACAGTTTCAATGTCAGTGCTTATGATAGATCTGTTCATATCTTCTGTTTCTTCCTGGTTCAGTCTCGGAAGATTGTGCTTTTCTAAGACTTTGTCCATTTCTTCCAGGTTGTCCATTTAATTGGCATATTGCTGCTTGTAGTAATCTCTCATGATCCTTTGTATTTCTGCAGTGTCAGTTGTTAGTTCTCCTTTTTCATTTCTCATTCTGTTGATTTCAGTCTTCTGCCTTTTGTTCTTGATAAGTCTGGCTAATGGTTTATCAATTTTGTTTGTCTTCTCAAAGAACCAGCTTTTAGTTTTATTAATCTTTGCTATTGTTCCCTTCATTTCTTTCTTTTTTTTTTTTTTTCGCTATGCGGGCCTCTCACTGCTGTGGCCTCTCCCGTTGTGGAGCACAGGCTCCGGACACGCAGGCTCAGCGGCCATGGCTCACAGGCTCAGCCGCTCCGCGGCATGTGGGGTTCTCCCAGACCGGGGCACGAACCCGTGTCCCCTGCATCGGCAGGCGGACTCTCAACCACTGCGCCACCAGGGAAGCCCATCCCTTCATTTCTTTTTCATTTATTTCTGATCTGATCTTTATGATTTCTTTCCTTCTGCTAACTTTGGGGTATTTTCATTCTTCTTTCTTTGATTGCTTTACATGTAAAGTTAGATTGTTTATTTGAGATGTTTCTTGTATTTTGGGATAGGATTGTTATTGCTATAAACTTCCCTCTTAGAACTGCTTTTGCTGCATCTCATAGGTTTTGCGTCATTGTGTTTTGTTGTCATTTGTTTCTAGGTATTTTTGATTTCCTCTTTGATTTCTTCAGTGATCTCATGGTTATTTAGCCTGCATGTGTTTGTATTTTTTATGGTTTTTTTCCCTGTAATTGATATGTAGTCTCATAGCGTTGTGGTTGGAAAAGATACTCAATATGATTTCAGTTTTCTTCAATTTACTGAGGATAGATTTGTGACCCAAGATATGATCTATCCTGGAGAATGTTCCATGAGCACTTGAGAAGAAAGTGTAATCTGATGTTCTTGGATGGAATGTCCTATAAATATCAATTAAGTCCATCTTGTTTAATGTATCATTTAAAGCTTGTTTTTCCTTATTTATTTTCATTTTGTATGATCTGTCCATTGCTAAAAGTGGGGTGTTAAAGTCCTCTTCTATTATTGTGTTACTGTTGATTTCCCCTTTATGGCTGTTAGCATTTGCCTTATGTTTTGAGGTGCTCCTATGTTGGGTGCATAAATATTTACAATTGTTATATCTTCTTCTTGGATTGATCCCTTGATCGTTATTTAGTGTCCTTCTTTGTCTGTTGTAGTAGTCGTAATTTTAAAGTTTGTTTTGTCTGAAATGAGAATTGCTATTCCAGCTTTCTTTTGATTTCCATTTGCATGGAATATCTTTTTCCACCCCCCCACTTTCAGTCTGTATGTGTCCCTAGGTCTAAAGTGGGTCTCTTATAGACAGTATATATACAGGTCTTGTTTTTGTATCCATTCAGCTACTCTGTGTCTTTTGGTTGGAGCATTTGATCCATTTACATTTAAGGTAATTATTGATATGTATGTTCCTATTATCATTTTCTTAATTTTTGTGGGGGTGTTTTTGGGGTCTTTTCTTTCTCTTGTGTTTCCTGCCTAGAGAAATTCCTTTAGCATTTGTGGTAAAGCTGGTTTGGTGGTGCTGAATTCTCTTAGCTTTTGCTTGTCTGTAAAAGTTTTAATTTCTCCATTGAATCTGAATGAGATCCTTGCTGGGTAGAGTAATCTTGGTTGTAGCTTTTTCCTTTTCATCACTTTAAATATGTCATGCCACTCCCTTGTGGCTGGCAGAGTTTCTGCTGAAGGATCAGCTGTTAACCTTATGGGGATTCCCTTGTATGTTTTTTGTTGCTTTTCCCTTGCTGCTTTTAATATTTTTTCTTTGTATTTAATTTTTGATAGTTTGATTAATATGTGTCTTGGAGTGTTTCTCCTTGGATTTGTCCTGGATGGAGCTCTCTGTGCTTCCTGGACTTGACTAACTATTTCCTTTCCCATGTTATATAGATTAACTATTTCCTTTCCCATGTTAGCAAAGTTTTCAACTATAATCTCTTCCAGTATTTTCTCAGTCCCTTTCTTTTTCTCTTCTTCTTCTGGGACCCCTATAATTTGAATGTTGGTGCGTTTAGTGTTGTCCCAGCGGTCTCTGAGACTGTCCTCAGTTCTTTTCATTCTTTTTTCTTTATTCTGCTCTGCAGTGTTTATTTCCGCTATTTTATCTTCAACGTCACTTATCCATTCTTCTTCCTCAGTTATTCTGCTATTGATTTCTTATAGAGAATTTTTAATTTCATATATTGTGTTGTTCGTCATTGTTTGTTTGCTCTTTAGTTCTTCTAGGTCCTTGTTAAGTGTTTCCTTTTTTTTTTTTTTCCACTCTATCTCCCAGATTTTGGATCATCTTTACTATCATTTTTCTGAATTCTTTTTCAGGTAGACTGCCTATTTCTTCTTCATTTGTTTGGTCTGGTGGGTTTTTACCTTGCTCCTTCATCTGGTGCATATTTCTCTGTCTTCTCATTTTGTTTAAGTTACTGCATTTGCTGGCTCCTTTTCACAGTCTCTGGTTCATAGTTCTCGTTGTTTTTGGTGTCTGTCACCAGTGGGTGAGGTTAGTTCACTGGCTTGTGTAGGCTTCCTTGTGCCTGTGTTCTGGTGGGTGGGGCTGGATCTTGTCCTTCTGTTGGGCAAGACCACATCCAGTGATGTATTTTGGGGTTTCTATGAACTTAGTATGACTTTAGGCAGCCTCTCTGCTAATGGGTGGCATTGTGTTCCTGTCTTGCTAGTTGTTTGGCATGGGGTGTCCAGCACTGGAGCTTGCTGGCCATTGGGTGGAGCTGCTTTAACCCCCTCCTGTCTGCGTGGGGAGCAGATGCCTGAGAGCGGCCTACATGCAGAGGCAGGGTCAGAACCAAAGCTGAACCCCAAGAGCTGTGCGAACAAAGAAGAGAAAGGCAAATTTCTCTGTGCAGCCTCAAGAGAAGTGGATTAAATCCCCACAATCAACTTGATGAACCCTGCATCTGTGGAATACCTGAATAGACAATGAATGTTCCCAAAATTGAGGCAGTGGACTTTGGGAGCAACTGTAGACTTGGGGTTTGCTTTCTGCATCTGATTTGTTTCTGGTTTTTATGTTTATCTTAGTTTAGTTTTTAGTGCTTTTTATCATTGGTGGATTTGTTTATTGGTTTGGTTTCTTGTTTTTTATATTATTTTTTAATTTTTATTTTTTACTTTAAAAAAATTTTTTTCCCTTTTTTCTCTTTTTGTGAATGTGTATGTGTTTGTTTCTTTGTGTGATTTTGTCTGTGTAGTTTTGCTTTTACCATTCGGTTTGGGGTTCTATATGTTCTTGGTTTTTTTTTTTCCTTTGTTTTTTCTCTCTTTTCTTCCATGCCATGTGGCTGGCAGGGTCTTGGTGCTCCAGTCGGGTGTCAGGCCTGAGCCTCTGAGGTGGAAGAGCCGAGTCCAGGACCTTGGACCACCAGAGACCCTCCAGCCCCACGTAATATCAATCAGCGAGAGCTATCCCAGAGATCTCCATATCAACACTAAGACCCAGTTTCTAAGAGTTTTATAGTGTCCAGCCTTACATTTAGTTCTTTGATCCCTTGAGTTTATTTTTGTGTATGGTGTTGGAAAATGTTCTAATTTCATTCTTTTCCATGTAGCTGTCCAGTTTTCCCAGCATCACTTATGGAAGAGACTGTCTTTTCTCCCTTGTATATTCTTTCCTCCTTTGTCATAGATTAATTGACCATAGGTGCGTGGGTTTCTTTCTGGGGTTTCTATCCTCTTGCAGTGATCTGGGTTGTTTGTTTTTTTGATATTGAGTTGTGTGAGCTGTTTGTATGTTTTGGATACTAGTCCCTTGTCAGTTCCATCATTTGCAAATATTTTCTCCCATTCTGTAGATTGTCTTTTTGTTTGTTGATGGTTTCCTTGGATGTTCTACAAAATTTTGCTTTTAAGTTTAATCAGGACCCATTTAGAAGGGTGCTTCTTCCATCTCCCCACTGCAACATTCCTGCATATCTACAGATCTAACAGCTATTGGACCTACAGACTCCTCCTACCCTAGTCTCCCATCTTCATTCTCTCCAGAACTTGCTGCATCTTTTTTTTTTTTTTTAACCAAATTCAGCATCTTTATAGAGTTTAAGCTTTGGGGCATTTTTTTCTGATCCCCATACAGCTGTTCTGTAACAAACAGATATACCTCAGAACTTTCTGATACCAATCTGATAATTACTTGCTTATACGGAAAACAGTATGCTGCTGTAGAAACAGTGCTAGAACGCTAGAGGATCTAGAGTCAGGGCTGGCTCTTCCATTTCATGTATGACCCTGAGCCAGTCTCTCTTTTCCCTCCCTCCTAGAAGGAAGGCAAGCTCATTGGTGTGCTGGAGCCAGCCTGTCCTGGCTCACAAAATCTGTTAAATTTTCAGTAACATTGTCAGCTGTTGCTTTTCAAAAATTATTCAAGCATCAGAATATTCCTTATTTTATTTCCTGCTGTCTCTTTTGTAACTGTGTCAATATATATATATATAATATAAAGTTTTTCATTTTAATCATTTTTAAGTATGAATTTCAGTGACATTAAAACAATTCTGTGAGTTGCCTTTTGTGAGCTAGTAAAAACCATGGAAATTATTAGAAATTAAATTATAAAGTTATATTTTAAAAATATAGGTGGAAGGGAGATGCAAGTGGGAGGAGATATGGGATATATGTATATGTATAGCTGATTCACTTTGTTATAAAGCAGAAACTGAAACGCCATTGTATAGCAATTATACTCCAATAAAGGTGGTTAAAAAAAGAAGAAAAATATAAATGCTCAAAACTTACCATTTTATGATTATCTATGCTCTTCAGTGTATTTACATCTATTACATCTGAATTGTGGAAATACTATACAGTGGTGTACTACTGTACTTTTTTTCCCAACTCTGAGTTTACTGACTTCAATAAAATTGGTCATGGTAGGAGTATTTATAGCACTGAAATCATCAAACCTACAAATCAGCGTTTGGTTTATTGTTTTGCTGATGATCTAAATTTAAGGAAATGGTGGATAAAATGTTAATAATTTATTGTCTATGGCTATTACATAGCGAATAGCACAAAAAATTGAGAAAATATTCTTCTAATGTTTGAAAACTATTAATTTAGCAAAGAAGTCACTCAGACTATTGAGAAATGAGTGAAGTTCCAACATATGACTTTGTTATTTCAATTCTGTCTTATTAAAGTAAAGGAAATGTTAAATCATAAGTTCTTGGTGAACCTACACTCAAAGAGCTGGTTGTTAAATATTTATAAATATACCACTGATAAAGCTCCATAAGAGCAGGAACTTAGTCTTGTTCGTCACTGTAAACAGGGAACCCAGAAAAGTACCTGGCTTGTTGAACAAATGAAGGCACTTAACTTCTCAGTGTCTCATCTGTAAATTAAGGACAGTGCTCCTAAGCTGCTTCCTAGGACAGTCTTCCTTTGAGACTGGGGTGAGGGAAGAGCCAAGGTGACAGTAAAGATGAAAGTGCTTTATAAACAAGCAGCACTAAACAAATGTAAAGTAGTCTTATTAAAATATGATGTGATATGATAACATGTATTGAATATATATTTTCTTCATATGTTGATTAGAGGACCCTTCAATGAAATAAGGATTTTTATATAAATCATTTGCTTCACCCAAAGAAAACATATATTCACTTTATTTCTTTAAATACTTGGCAGTCTTTTCTTTTGCCTGATTCCGTTCTAGGTGGTCTAGAAAATACCAGAGAAATATATTCCTTGCACTGAAAGAGTGTATGATCTGCTACTCTGCCAAGGACTCTAATTTTTTTTTCTTAATGAGATGCCAAAGGTATTGTGAACAGCCTTTCTGGTTATAAAAACTCTTCTTCTCCTGCCTTTAAAGTAGCATCGATTTTCTTCTCCAGGGCATCTTGGATGGTGATGTTTGATCATCATTAGTAAGCATTTAATAGATGATCACTGTGTGCACTCACTGTGCTAATAAGAATGTCAACATTATGATTTACAAACTTGGGTGAAATACAGCCTGTTGGAGAAGAAAAATAGGCAAGCAGAGAGGCATTAGAAATATATATCCACAGCAACTATTAGCCATCTCTCTGCCTCTTAACAGTCTGTCTTACTCTACCAAAAATTATTTCCCGGAATAAATTGTCTATGTCGGGAGGGACATGGGGGACAAAGGGATAGTGCTGGCTTGAGATTTATAAGACAAAAGGCTCTTTCGAACTAAATGAGAAAAAAGAATGGAAAAGGAGAGGATTAGGGCTGTGGAAGCTAGGGCCCTCTCTTCCCACCCTATATACTTTGTCTCACCCCGTAAAATTGGACTAGAATTCTTAGGGGTGCAGTCACTGGCTGGTGCCGGTGGACTTGGTATTAAACAAGTACATAGTTTGAGAAGTTAGTGACAGGACATTTTTAATGATTATGGCCCAAAGTCATATTCTTTCTTTTCAAGACTCCATATGCATAGACCCCAATCAGATTCTCCTGCTAAGACTTAATCACCCACCTGCCTCACCTTAATCAAATTGTTCCTCACCACTTTATAAAGAAGGCCATTAAGAGTAGCTCCACACTTTATTAAAGGAGTTGGCCCTCCCCCTTTTAAAAACCTAAATCCCACTGAGACATGGAACAGAGTTGTGTTTACAGCTTAACCGTTCCTTTGAGACAGAAATGATATTTTATATTTATGTATTACATTTATATTAACTTTGGTGAAAAGTGCCTTTTGAAGTTTATTTCCATTAAGCCTCAAAGTCTAATCCCTGGATCTAAACCACATTAAATACTTTGATGGCAGCCTGTGCTTTGAACAAGTATTTCAAATAGATAACATTAACCTAAATAATCCTGCTGCCTAATATATTCTCAGATAAAATATTGATTTAAATGCTAATATAGATGTACAAGATTCCATTTGCTTACTGCTCTTTCCTTATACACAAAAATGTATGAACATTTAGCCTTTTCTAGACAGTGAGACTTGTTCTGCAGCCTGCAGCAGGGTTTGAGAGCCATGTTTAAGTTCCCAAAGGCTTCATGCTATTAGATCAGTGACTTGCTAAAATCAGCGCTTGATTGATTTACAATATACCCTGTGACCCATACTGATTAATATACAAAATAAGCAGTCAAATACAATCATGATAATAGAGTTAGATCTGAAAGGCCTTAACAGTTTACAAAGTACTTGCAGATACATGATCTCATTTGATCCCCTCAAAAATGCTGTGAAGTCGATACAGCAGGTATTATCATCATCCCTTTTTATCGAAGGCCACCCTGTTTCTAAATAATGGAACTACACTTGAACCCAAGTCATCACACTCCAGGACCCGTGCAGTTTCCACAATACCATGCTATGTCTATCACCTGTTTCAGGATATAGTGAAGAAATACATTATTTGCATATAAAAATATTAACTATGTTATAAAGACTGTGATGGTTTCTTGGAAAACACTTCAGTGGCATAGCAAATTCCTGTTACATGGCTTGGTACTTGTTGGTCTCAGTGTTCTAAGCAGTTTTAGTCATTTTTAGTGTTTTCCCCTTTCTGATCAGATCTGCCACGTTTTGTCATCACTCTGGGTTTGCAGATGTTGTTTGACGAGATTGCTCTGCAGAGGATGAGAGAATGGTGAGGACACCTAGCATAGCTGGTAAGCAGCTTGGTTTTGAGGCAAAAGAGAGCAATGCTTCTTTGGGTCCTGTGAACTGGTAGGAAACCAAGGGGTTAGTCTTTTCTATTAGAAACTCTGTAAACGGAATTTCACCACATCTCGTCACTCCCTAGACCCAAATACTGTATTCTAAATCTTACTCTGTGCTCTAGCAAGATAATAAGGGTAATGCACATATAAATCAACCTTTCATTTACTTAAAAGGATAATCCTGCAGTAAAGGAGGAAATGACAGCTACTCTGATCTTCGAATACTGGGCAAAGGGAAACCGTTCCTAAGCACACAGTCCTTCAATATGACGTAACCTTTTTCATTTAACAAACAGTTTCCCCTAGTAATTCTTTGTGCTGGCAAACCATGAAAGGAAGCATGTGGACTTGGCAGTCCAACCCTGAAGTTTGTGTCTAAAAAATTACTGCAATTTATGTACCAAGGGTCCAAATGACGTTTGTCATTTGGCTGGGCATAGACATTTCTGAAATTAAAAAGGATGACCTTATTTCACTTAGTGAAATGAGGTGAACTCTTTAATGGAACCCATTTTGAGTAGTTGTTCATAGGGCAGCACTGTCAAAAAAAAAAAAAAAGAGCTGAATTTATATTCTTCCGTATCATCAGAAGAAAATACACTCCTAAAATAAGTCTAAGATTTGCTTGGTTCTCATTGAGAACCTCAGAGTACCATTTTACAATTCCTATTCCTAGATGGTGATTTGGCACAATTTTTTTCCTTTGAGGTAAAAACAGTGGTCCCAGTACAACTGAAGATAGTACTATGCTTTTTATTGATATTTAGTAAACAATACCCACCTTTTTTTCTTCTTGCTCCTTAATCCTTAGGAAGGCCTATAGTTACCAAGCTTGAATATGTTTTTAATATTCATTTAATATCACATGTATAACATGTAATTAGCAACTTATTAGGAGCCTAATGTGTTTGTTTAGTTAACACTTAAACACCCCTTGCACATCACAGGCACTGTGAATTTATTTAATTCTCCTACAACTCTTGAGGTAAGGACCCTTATCCCCATTTTACTGGGATACAGAGAGGTTAAGTACCTCATCTGACATCACAAAGCTAATAAGTTGGGAGCTGCGGTTTGAACCCAGGAATTCTGGCTCCAGGGGCCTTGCACTTGACCACTATGCTATAGTGCTTTGGCCTTAGATGGGAGGCCACAGGAAGACTCCTTTCCTCAGTGTTAGCCCTGCCTGAGACAAGTGCAGACTCTTTGCTACCTTGACCCCTACCCACTCCAGTCTCTGTCCTCACCTGCTCCAGTCATGCTAATGTTGAACATGTACTGACAAAATAGGTTGGACCAACCCTAATGATAGTCTCTGTTGAATGTGTCCCAAACTTTCCCATCACTCTCCTCTCATCATCCCCTTCCTTTCACCCCTCTTTCTTTATAGGACTTCCTGTAAAGTGAAAATGAGAAAATGTCAAGGATAGCTGGTACTTAATTTGAGTTTTCTTTCAGAGCTGAGGGAGAAATTCCCATTTGGCAACCAAAGTTAGAGGATGAACCATAGGAGAGGTCATTCCTGGTGACTAAGCTGGGACTCAGAACACATTTTCCAAAAGAAACATTTTTATATATGGTAGGTCGTTTTTATGAGTTATTTACTTTCAGGACAGCATAGACCTATACTTCATTTATCTGTTGATTCATTAGATCATTTGTTCAGCAAGTTTTTAAAGAGCACCATGTGCAGGACTTCCCTGGTGGCGCAATGGTTAAGAATCCACCTGCCAATGCAGGGGACACGGGTTCAAGCCCTGGTCTGGGAAGATCCCACATGCCGTGGGGCAACTAAGCCCGTGCGCCACAACTACTGAGCCCGCACACCTAGAGCCCGTGCTCCACAAGAGAAGCCACCGCAATGAGAAGCCCACGCACCACAACAAAGAGTAGCCCCCGCTCGCCGCAACTAGAGAAAGCCCACCCGCAGCAACGAAGACCCAACGCAGCCAAAAATAAATAAATTAATTAAAAGTAAATAAATAAAGAGCACCATGTGCCAGGTATTACACGAGGCGCTAGGGACCCAGATTGCCACCATTGGATTAAGTCCATGGCTTGGCTGGTCCATAGAACCTAACGCATTATTTATAGCATTGAATCTATGAGAAAAGAAGCACTGATGAACTCTGGGAAGGTACCTCTTTCATAATGTAGGTATTGTCAGTAATGACAGTCTTAACTTCAGATATCTGAGAAAAATTTAAAACTTGGAAATGCAAACTGCAAAATATTGACTTTTAGAAATCAATGTGTGCTTTCATTTGAGAATGAACTTTTTAAAAATATGATACCTTTCCAGTAACCAGTTAAACCTGGATTAATTTATATACCCAGCAAGTGGACATCCTATTAATTGAGATCAGTGAATGACACTAGTGGCAAATACTGTGATTCTTTCCCCCAATGCTTCTCAACATCATATCTTTTCAGTGCAGATGTTTTAGAAGTTGGTCACTGAATTTGGAAGAGCTATATCTGTGTTATGTTTTTCTTTCATCTATAAATAGAATGGTTAGGCGTATTTAATTTGGTAGGGAAACTTTATCGTTTAATGCCATTTTCTGTTACAGACTTGAAATGGCTAAATACACTTAAGTTCTAAGATGGTTTGTCACTAAATGTAATTAGAGTGTGTAGCTTTGCAAAACCTAAAGGTGTCAAAAGAATGATGCTGTCTGCAATCTTTAGGGAGATTTAGAGTCTCTGCAATACCCAGGAAGACTTTGGAAGTATGCACACACATAACCATTCATTCACTGGTGCACATATGCGTACTTGTGGCACTGATATCTGCCTGTCCCACTTCTGCCCCAGCTCCCCTGATGCTCCGTTATCTAAAGGCTCAAGATCCAGATTTATTGGTTCATTAGGAGCAAATCCTGTCTGGAATGAGTCTTTTGCTTCCAATCCTGGCTGGTATTCAAAAAAGTATTTAGTCCTCTGGACCCTTGCATGAGCATCAGACTTCAGTCTGCCTATCTGATTCTGCCATGTGAGGCCAGTCTCCCTACCAGATCTTTCTGCCCACCTCCAGATAGACTTGCACGGACTTCCCAACAATAGCCACCAAACACCGACAACTGTTGTACTAAAGTCTTGACAGGATCCATCCTGCCATAAACAGTTTCCTATGTAGTTACTCCTCATCACTTATCTTCCATGTTCGGGAAGCTGGTCATAAGTGACCCCAATACCTGCATAGGCATTTCTGCATTAACACATTCACCCATCCTCTGCACTACTTTCTGTCTCTCTGTCTCTCTCTCAATAGCCTATCAAAAGTATCTTCATCCCACCTCTGTTTTGAATCTCCAGTGATCTCCACCTTGTCCTCATTTCCTGTTTCACATATAGACATTACCACACCACCTAGTACCTGTAGGGTATTGTTCCTTTATTTTCTCATCTATGTCAGCCTTGACTCTTCTAATGAGATTGTAAACTCCTGTGAGTTCAGAAACGATTTCAAATGCTTCTTTTGTGTTCCTTATTGTCTCTATCAATAATAAATACTTGTGGGAGGGAGGGAGATGCAAGAGGGAGGAGATGTGGGAACGTGTGTGTGTAGCTGATTCACTTTGTTGTAGGGCGGAAACTAGCACACCATTGTAGAGCAATTACACTCCAATAAAGATGTAAAAAAATAATAATAATAAATACTTATTTCAGTAAGTAACCTTGATAATGTCCAGTGACAGAATAAAGAGTGATACAGTTTTTGAGCCCTTATTATATATTAGGCACCATGTACATTATCCCAGTTAGTCCTCACATCAGCTCTATGAAGTAAGAACTATTATTATACCCTTTTTCAGTTGACACATTGACATTACACAGTTAGGAAGTGTAGGGGTATAAGGATTTAAACCCAGACCTGTCTGACTCACAGCCCATGAAAATAAACAACTACATTTCTTTGTGTTCAGTATATCTTTGCCTGGGGAACAAAATCTAGATAAGCAATAACCTGCTAGGAGCCTGAGGTTTCCTAGAGGGACTTACTCATTCGTTTTGTCAATATTTGTCAGTGTCTATTGAATCCTTAATAGGAAGAGGCTTTAGAAAGTTGCACATAGCAGTGAGGAGTGTGGACAGATGGTGAGTTCAGTGAGGAAAAAGAAGAAGCAAGCAGTAAAGATAGATGGACGCTCACAAATATGAATTGAACAATTCATACGTTCCCTCTTTTTTGTTTAATTTTATTGGAGTATTGTCGACTTACAATGTGTGTTAGTTTCAGGTGTACAGCAAAGTGATTCAGTTATACATATACATATATCATTCTTTTTCAGACTCTTTACCCATATAGGTTATTACAGAATATGGTGTAGAGTTCCCTGTGCTATACAGAAGGTCCACTCATACGTGGAATCTAGTTATAAAAATGATACAAGTGAACTTATTTACAAAACAGAAACAGACTCACAGATTTCGAAAACAAATTTATGGTTACCAAAGGGGAAACCTGGGGGGGGCATAAATTAGGAGCTTGGGATTAACATACACACACTACTATATGTAAACTAGATAACCGTTGCTCCCTCTTTAACCCTTGAACTTGAAACCTGATTTGTGATCCCACCACAAGTCTAGTGAAACTGCACCTCTAAGCCCTACCAGCATTTCCTTAAGTCCCATACTCTGATCTCTGTGTGGCACTTCCCACTGTGACCTCCCACTCCTTCCTGAGCCACTTGCCTCCTTTATTTTCTGTGACAGTCTGCTGAGTCTCAGATTATTTCTCTGATGCCTACTCTTTTCGTTTTGTTGTCTGGCCCTTTTTCTCATCCTATATGCAGGCATTCCCTCAGGTTCTGTCCTTGACCCTCTTCTCTCCTCCTCCTAAACTCCCTCCCTTGTAGATCTCATGCGTTTTCATGGTGTCAGCTCCCATTTGTGTGCAGAACGCTCTCTCATCTGTAGTTTCAGCAATCCAGACCTCTCCCCAGGGCTTTAGCCCCACATGTCCAACAGCCTGTCAGGTAGCTTCACGAGCACTTCAGTGTTTCCAAAACCACACATCGTATGTTTCTCTCAAGCCTGCTGTTTCTCTCCTGGGGACCCTATTCTT
Source organism: Tursiops truncatus (assembly GCF_011762595.2). Lineage (NCBI taxonomy): Eukaryota > Metazoa > Chordata > Mammalia > Artiodactyla > Delphinidae > Tursiops > Tursiops truncatus. The sequence continues at coordinate 86,644,302 of NC_047035.1, read as the reverse complement.
GAATGACATCAGCATTCTCCAAGTCACCTTTGACTCATCCTTCTTCCTGATCCCCACAACAGTCAGTGACCTGGACCTGTTGATTTTATGTCCTAAATATCCGTTGCCTCTGTCTCTTAATTTCCATTCCCACAAACTTCATTACTACCTGATTAATCTCTCCAGAGAATAGTTCTGATCATCTTTAATTCTCTATTCAAAACTTTCAAGGATATAAAGTATTAAGAAGAAAGAAATGAAAAGAGGGAGACAGGGAGGAAAGAAAAGAGAAGAGGCGTCCTTAGCTGGCCACCCAAGGACCCAACCTTCACTCCTTCCTTCCTTGATCCACCAAGCACAAGCAACAGACCCCGCTGCCAGTAGCAAATATTCTCACCACCTCTTCTAAAAACATGTATCTGTACCTCTCTTTCTCACTTGAATTACAGTTATTAGCATTTATGTTTATCTCTACCACTAGAGATCTTGGGCTCTCATCTTGTTCACTTAGTACCCCCGTACCCAGCACTGTGCTTTAACGCCTAGTAGATACTCACAGAAGTACTGAGAATGAAGTGTGACCATGACTACACCTGCCCCCAGTTACTGCTCTTTTGCTCAGCATAAAGGGTAAATGGAAGATTTCTCCATTGTATGCATGTTTGCTTTACCCCTTTTTTGCTTCTTCCCTTGCCTCTGTCATAAACATGGTTTGTGGGGTCTGATTTAGGGGAGAGGTTCTTGTACAGCTTCTTCTATGAGGTTAGCCATCACTGTCACTGTGGCCTTAAAGAACCTGAGTCATGATTATTTCTGGGCAACTCACTGGGTTCTGTAGCCACTTTGGTCTATTGCTGAGTGTCAACTGGGGACAGAAGGCGGCTTGCTGCCCTCTGGAGTATTTCGGGTAATTCATAGCCAACCCATCCGTAGCAGAAATTTCCCTCAGCAGGACAGATGCAGCCAATTCCAGAGATTGAATCTGTCCTCAACCACAGCCTGATCAATCTTAGTGGATAGTTCTCTTATAAATAGAAATGAATCCTTTTGGCCAACATGGTGCATAAATTGTGTAATAAATATTTCAAAATCCCTTAGAAGTTCAGGGTATGCTATTAGAGGAGTAGCCTCTGTGCCCTGACTAATATATTCACATTCCAAAAAGATACCTCATAAATCCCTGTTTATTCCTGGACAGGGTTCTTGTTCTTTTTGTTGTTTTTTTTTTAAACGTCTTTACTGGACTATAACTGCTTTACAGTGGTATGTTAGTTTCTGCTTTATAACAAAGTGAATCAGCTATACATATACATATATCCCCATATCTCCTCCCTTTTGCGTCTCACTCCCACCTTCCCTATCCCACCCCTCTAGGTGGTCACAAAGTACCGAGCTGATCTCCCTGTGCTATGCAGCTGCTTCCCACTAGCTATCTGTTTTACATTTGGTAGTATTTATAACTCCATGCCACTCTCACTACGTCCCAGCTTACCCTTCCCCCACCCGATATGCTCAAGTCCATTCTCGACCTCTGCCTCTTTATTCCTGTCCTGCCCCTAGGTTCTTCATTACCATTTTATCTTCCTTTAGATTCCATATATATGTGTTATCATACGGTATTTGTTTTTCTCTTTCTGACTTATTTCACTCTGTATGACAGACTCTAGGTCCATCCACCTCACTACAAATAACTCAATTTTGTTTCTTTTTATGGCTGAGTAATATTCCATTGTATATATATGCCACATCTTCTTTATCCATTCATCTGTCCATTGACACTTAGGTTGCTTCCATGTCCTGGATATTGTAAATAGAGCTGCAATGAACATTGTGGTACATGCCTCTTTTTGAATTATGTTTTTCTCAGGGTATATGCCCAGTAGTGGGATTGCTGGTTTGTATGGTAATTCTATTTTTAGTTTTTTTTTCTGTTCTCCATAGTGGCTGTATCAGTTTACATTCCCACCAACAGTGCAAGAGGGTTCCCTTTTCTCCACACCCTCTCCAGCATTTATTGTTTCTAGATTTTTTGATGATGGCCATTCTGATTGGTGTGAAGTGATACCTCATTTTGGTTTTGATTTGCATTTCTCTAGTGATTATTGACATTGAGCATCCTTTCATGTGTTTGTTGGCAATCTGTATATCTTCTTTGGAGAAATGTCTGTTTAGGGCTTCTGCCCATTTTTGGATTGGGTTGTTTCTGTTTTTGATATTGAGCTGCATGAGCTGCTTGTACATTTTGGAGATTAATCCTTTGTCAGTTGCTTCATTTGTAAATATTTTCTCCCATTCTGAGGGTTGTCTTTATGTCTTGTTTATGATTTCCTTTGCTGTGCAAAAGCTTTTAAGTTTCATTGGTCCCATTTGTTTATTTTTGTTTTTATTTCCATTTCTCTAGGAGGTGGGTCAGACAGGATCTTGCTGTGATTTATGTCATAGAGTGTTCTGCCTATGTTTTCCTCTAAGAGTTTGATAGTGTCTGGCCTTACATTTAGGCCTTTAATCCATTTTAAGTTTATTTTTGTGTATGGTGTTAGGGAGTGTTCTAATTTCATTGTAGCTGTCCAGTTTTCCCAGCACCACGTATTGAAGAGGCTGTCTTTTCTCCACTGTATATTCTTGCCTCCTTTATCAAAGAAAAGGTCACCATATGTGCGTGGGTTTATCTCTGGGCTTTCTTCTATCCTGTTCCATTGATATATATTTCTGTTTTTGTGCCAGTACCATATGGTCTTGATTGCTGTAGCTTTGTAATATAGTCTGAAGTCAGGGAGCCTGATTCCTCCAGCTCCATTTTTCTTTCTCAAGATTGCTTTTGCTCTTCAGGGTCTTTTGTGTTTCCATACAAATTGTGAAATTTTTTGTTCTACTTCTGTGAAAAATGCCAGTGGTAGTTTCATAGGGATTGCATTGAATCTGTAGATTGCTTTGGGTAGTAGACTCATTTTCACAATGTTGATTCTTCCAATCCAAGAACATGGTATATCTCTCCATCTATTTGTATCATCTTTAATTTCTTTCATCAGTGTCTTATAATTTTCTGCATACAGGTCTTTTGTCTCCTTAGGTAGGTTTATTCCTAGATATTTTATTCTTTTCGCTGCAGTGATAAATGGGAGTATTTTCTTAATTTCACTTTCAGATTTTTCATCATTAGTGTATAGGAATGGAAGAGATTTCTGCATTAATTTTGTATCCTGCCACTTTACTACATTCATTGATTAGCTCCAGTAGTTTTCTGGTAGCATCTTTAGGATTCTGTATGTATAGTATCATGTCATCTGCAGACAGTGACAGCTTTACTTCTTCTTTTCCAATTTGTATTCCTTTTATTTCTTTTTCTTCTCTGATTGCTGTGGCTAAAACTTCCAAAAGTATGTTGAATAATAGTGGTGAGAGTGGGTAGCCTTGTCTTGTTCCTGATCTTAGTGGAAATGTTTTCAGTTTTTCACCATTGAGAATGATGTTGGCTGTGGGTTTGTCATATATGGCCTTTATTATGTTGAGGTAAGTTCCCTCTATGCCTACTTTCTGGAGGGTTTTTATCATAAATCGGCATTGAATTTTGTTGAAAGCCTTTTCTGCATCTATTGAGATGATCATATGGTTTTTATTCTTCCATTTGTTAATATGGTGTATCACATTGATTGATTTACGTATATTGAAGAATCCTTGCATTCCTGGAATAAACCCCACTTGATCATGGTGTATGATCCTCTTAATGTGCTGTTGGATTCTGTTTGCTAGTATTTTGTTGAGGATTTTTGCATCTATGTTCATCAGTGATATTGGCCTGTAGTTTTCTTTCTTTGTGACATCCTTGTCTGGTTTGGGTATCAGGGTGATGGTGGCCTCATAGAATGAGTTTGGGAGTGTTCCTCCCTCTGCTATATTTTGGAAGAGTTTGAGAAGGATAGGTGTTAGCTCTTCTTTAAATGTTTGATAGAATTCTCCTGTGAAGCCATCTGGTCCTGGGCCTTTGTTTGTCGGAAGAATTTTAATCACAGTTTCAATTTCAGTGCTTGTGATTGGTCTGTTCCTTTTTTCTATTTCTTCCTGGTTCAGTCTTGGAAGGTTGTGCATTTCTAAGACTTTGTCCATTTCTTCCAAGATGTCTGTTTTATTGGCATAGAGTTGCTTGTAGTAATCTCTCATGATCCTTTGTGTTTCTGCAGTGTCAGTTGTTACTTCTCCTTTTTCATTTCTAATTCTATTGATTTGAGTCTTCTCCCTTTTTTCCTTGATAAGTCTGGCTAATGGTTTATCAATTTTGTTTATCTTCTTAAAGAACCAGCTTTTAGTTTTATTGATCTTTGCTATCATTCCCTTCATTTCTTTTTCATTTATTTCTGATATGATCTTTATGATTTCTTTCCTTCCGCTAACTTTGGGTTTTGGTTAATTGCTTTAGGTGTTAGGTTAGGTTTTTTATTTGAGATATTCCTTGTTTCTTAAGGTAGGCTTGTGTAGCTATAAACTTCCCTCTTAAAACTGCTTTTGCTGCAGTTTTGGGTCGTTGTGTTTTCATAGTCATTTCTTTCTGGGTATTTTTTGATTTCCTCTTTGATTTCTTCAGTGATCTCTTGGTTATTAAGTAGTGTGTTGTTTAGCCTCCATGTGTTTGTATTTTTTACGGATTTATTCCTGTAATTGATACCTAGTCTTATAGCGTTGTGGTCAGAAAAGATACTTGATACAATTTCAATTTTCTTAAGTTTACCAAGGCTTGATTTGTGACCCAAGATATAATCTATCCTGGAGAATATTCCATGAGCACTTGAGAAGAAAGTGTAGTCTGTTGTTTTTGGATGGAATGTCCTATAAATATCAGTAAAGTCCATTTTGTCTATTGTATCATTTAAAGCTTGTGTTTCCTTATTTATTTTCATTTTGGATGATCTGTCCATTGGTGAAAGTGGAGTGTTAACGTCCCCTAATATGATTGTGTTACTGTTGATTTCCCCTTTTATAGCTGTTAGCATTTGCCTTATTTATTGAGGTGCTCCTATGTTGGGTGCATAAATATTTACAATTGTTATATCTTCTTCTTGGATTGATCCCTTGATCATTATGTGGTGTCCTTCTTTGTCTCTTCTAATAGTCTTTGTTTTAAAATCTATTTTGTCTGATATGAGAATTGCTACTGCGGCTTTCTTTTGATTTCCATTTGCATGGAATATCTTTTCCATCCCCTCACTTTCAGTCTGTATGTGTCCCTAGGTCTGAAGTGGGTCTCTTGTCGACAGCATATATGCAGGTCTTGTTTTCTTATCCATTCAGCCAGTCTATGTCTTTGGGTTGGAGCATTTAATCCATTTACATTTAAGGTAATTATCGGTATGTATGTTCCTATTATCGTTTTCTTAATTGTTTTGGGATTGTTATTGTAGGTCTTTTCTTTCTCTTGTGTTTCCTGCCTAAAGTTGTTCCTTTAGCATTTGTTGTAAAAGCTGGTTTGGTGGTGCTGAATCCTCTTAGCTTTTGCTTGTCTGTAAAGGTTTTAATTTCTCTGTTGAATCTGAATGAGATCCTTGCTGGATAGAGTAATCTTGGTTGTAGGTTTTTCCCTTTCATCACTTTAAATATGTCCTGCCACTCCCTTGTGGCTTGCAGAGTTTCTGCTGAAAGGTCAGCTGTTAACCTTATGGGGATTCCTTTGTATGTTATTTGTTGTTCTGCCCTTGCTGCTTTTAATATTTTTTCTTTGTATTTACTATTTGATAGTTTGATTAATATGTGTCTTGGCATGTTCCTCCTTGGATTTATCCTGTATGGGACTCTTTGTGTTTCCTGGACCTGATTAACTATTTCCTTTCCCACATTAGGGAAGTTTTCAACTATAATCTCTTCAAATATTTTCTTGGTCCTTTTCTTTTTCTCTTCTTTTTCTGGGACCCTATAATTCGAATGTTGGTGTGTTTAATGTTGTCCTAGAGGTCTGTAAGACTGTCCTCAATACTTTTCATTCTTTTTTCTTTTTTCTGCTCTGCAGTGTTTATTTCCACTATTTTATCTTCCAGGTCAGTTACCCGTTCTTCTGCCTCAGTTATTCTCCTGTTGATTCCTTCTAGAGAATTTTTAATTTCATTTTTTGTGTTGTTCTTCATTGTTTGTTTGCTTTTTTAGGTCTTCTAGGTCCTTGTTAAACGTTTCTTGTATTTCCTCCATTCTATTTCCAAGATTTTGGGTTATCTGTACTGTCATTACTCTGAATTCTTTTTAGGTAGACTGCCTATTTCCTCTTCATTTGTTAGGTCTGGTGGGTTTTTACCTTGCTCCTTCATCTGCTGTGTGTTTCTCTGTCTTCTCATTTTGCTTAGCTTACTGTGTTTGGGGTCTCCTTTTCGCAGGGTGCACGTTCGTAGTTCCCTTTGTTTTTAGTGTGTGTCCCCAGTGGCTAAGGTTGGTTCAGTGGGTTGTGTAGGCTTCCTGGTGGAGGGTACTAGTGCCTGTGTTCTGGTGGATGAAGCTGGATCTTGTCTTTCTGGTGACCAGGACCGCGTCCGGTGGTGTGTTTTGGGGTGTCTTTGACCTTATTATGATATTAGGCGGCCTCTCTGCTAATGGGTGGAGTTGTGTTCCTGTCTTGCTAGTTGTTTGCCCTAAGGTGTCCAGCACTGCAGTTTGCTGGTCATTGAGTGGAGCTGGGTCTTAGCGTTGAGATGGAGATCTCTGGGAGAGCTTTCGCTATTTAATATTACTTGGAGACAGGAGGTCTCTGGTGGACCAATGTCCTGAACTCAGCTCTCCCACCTCAGAGGCACAGGCCTGACACCCACCGGAGTACCAAGACCCTGTCTGCTGTATCACTTCCAGAGATGAGCCAAAGGAAGTACTTAAAGAAAAGATCAGCAAATCCATTTTTCAAAAGATGTCCTTGCTATCAATTTGTCAAGGATGTCTGAATCCTGTCTTCAGAGAGCATAGTAGAGACATGCTCTCCAGTTGAGACTCCTGGGCATATATCTGCTAGTGTTGGAGGGTCTCCTGCAGAGGCGGGGGGTGTCTGTGGTTCACCACGGGGAAAAGCACACTGGCCGCAGAAGTTCTGGGAAATACTCCTTGGCATTGAGCCCTCCTGGAGTCCACCATTAGCCCCACCCCTAGACGGCGTTCTTATTTGAATTTCTGCCTTCTTTCCTACCCTGATGAATGACTTAGAAAGGAACATAAAGGTATTATCACCTTTTCCCATTAAACTGAGGACCTAGGGCAAGTTCTTGCACCCTGTACTCTGGGCCTCTCCTCTTAGTACCCAGCAGTACACAAAGCCCCATAGCCCCTAGGAACCCAGTGCCTCCAAAGAACACCATAACTTTAAAAAGCTAGAGAAAGACAACAGTCTCTCCCATCTTTAAGATTTCTTTTCCACTCCTATGAAGTTTCCCTCACTCAAATCTAGTGATAACTTCTTGGAGTGGTTCTTACTTTCTGAAACATTATCATTCAGATTTTTTTGATGTACTGCTGGGGTCCACCTCCTCAGAAACCTGGAGGAAGGGGAGAGAGTGTGAGCTGAGGCAGCAGTGATTCATTCATTTGTTCTTTACTCATTCATTTATTTTTGATGGTTCAACAAACATTTTTTATGTATTATTTTCTAGGCACTGAGATTTGATGATGGGAAAGACATGGTTCCTGCCCTCAGGAAACTGTTAATGGAGGTGTGCCACTACATAGTGAAATGTAATGTTTCTTAATTTTTTTAAGTCAGAGTCTCCTTTGAGAATTTGAAGAAAGTATTAGCTTTTCCTTCCACCACTGAAAATAGATACACACAAACTTCTGTATACAAAAACCGTTGGTGAACCTGATATTAAAAATACCTGGCCTGGTAGGTGCTGGGAAATGCAGTGTGTTAGGTTGTTAATCTCCATTTTGATCAGTAGAAGGAGAACTGGAAGGTTTTGTGTGTTTGTTTGTTTGTTTGTTTTTAAAGAGCGCAAGATACTCAAGGACAGGGTTTGCGTCATGCACATTTGCACTGTGCACGATGCCTGGCACATAGTAGGTGCCCTATGAATACTTGTTGACTAAGTCAATAAACACTATCACCTTAGGTAGTTTCTCTGGGGCAAAAGCTATGGGTTTTTAAAAAATATTTATTTGGTTGTGCCGGGTCTTAGTTGTGGCAGGTGGGCTCCTTAGTTGTGGCTTGCCAGCTCCTTAGTTGTGGCATGCGAACTCTTAGTTGCGGCATGCACGTGGGATCTAGTTCCCCAACCAGTGATTGAACCCGGACTCCCTGCATTAGGAGCGTGGAGCCTTATCCACTGTGCCATCAGGGAAGTCCCTGGAAGGTTTTTAAATAGTGCTCTTAAAATTGTCAAGTTTGTCAAATGTGTACATTAACTCCAAATGAAATTCTAGGCCCTCACAGTATTATAGAAATTAAAAGCAGAAGCCTTACGTGTAGATTCACACAGGTTCTATAAAAGCTATACAATTTTCTCTGGAACTTTTTTTATTTTTATTTTTTGCAATACGCGGACCTCTCACCGCTGTGGACTCTCCCGCTGCAGAGCACAGGCTCCGGACGCGCAGGCTTAGCAGCCATGGCTCACGGGCCCAGCCGCTCCGCGGCATGTGGGTTCCTCCCGGACTGGAGCACGAACCCATGTCCCCTGCATCGGCAGGCGGACTCTCAACCACTGCGCCACCAGGGAAGCCCTTCTCTGGAACTTTTATTTGACATTTATTGAAGTCCCTTGGATCACTGGTATGGTTGTGTTACTTATTAAGTATCTGTCAAGGACACCTTCCTCCTTGGGAGAATATTAGTCTGAAGTTTGAATATGAGAGTCATTGGCCCAAACTGCTGTTATAGGTTAAAGATCAAATTATGGTTTATAGGAAATCTTTAATCAAACTACACAGCCAAAATAGGAGATGAAGTAATTCTTGAGGCTAGGTCTCAAAAATTGATTCATTCAACATCACCAAATATTTGTTGGAGTGTCCACTGTATGCCAGGCACCATTCTGGACACCTGGAATATATCAGCAAACAAAACAGACAAGAATTCATGCCTTCATGGAGCTTAAATTCTGGCAGAGATCCAGGGATGGAGGATAAGCAATAAATAATTAACATAATCAATGAGTAAATTACATGGTATGTGAGAAGGTGATTAGTGTTACAGAAGAAAAAAACTTAGAACAGCATGAGGAGTATAGACTGCTGGGGGGTTGGAATGTAATCTCAAACCCAGGAGTCAGGGTGAGCCTCATTGAGAAAGTGAGATTGAACACTTGTGGGAAATGAAGGAATTGTTTTTAACAGAGGATTCGGAGCAAAGGGCTTAAACGGCAGTGTGGCTGGAGTGTTTGACAAATAGCAAGGAGTCTAGCATGCCTGGAGTAAGACGATGGAGACAAAAGTTAGAGATGAAGTCAGAAAGGTGTAAGAGGCCAGATCATGTAGGGCCATTTTAAGCCGTTGACTTTGGCTTTTACTCTGAGTAAAACAGGAGGGCAGTGCAGGGTTTTAGCAGACGAGTGATTTACACTTTATTTTATTTTATTTCTGTTTTTAAAAAATTTTTATTAGAGTATAGTTGATTTACACTGTTGTTTTAGTTTCTCCTGTACAGAAAAGTGTATCAGTTATACATATATCCATTCTGTTTTAGATTCTTTTCCCATATAGGTCATTACAGAGTATTGACACAAGTTCCCTGTGCTATACAGTAGGTCCTTATTAGTTTTCTGAGTGAAATAATTCGGACAGAGAAAGACAGATATCATATGATATCGCTTATATGTGGAATCTAAAAAAATGATACAAATGAATTTATTTACAAAACAGAAATATAGTCACAGGTGTGGAAAACAAACTTATGGTTACCAGTGAGGGAAGCGGGGGTGGAGGATGGTTGGGGATAAACTGGGAGACTGGGATTGAAAAAGACACACTACTATATATAAAGTAGGTGACATATTTTAAAAGGACAACTCTGGCTCCTGTGTTGACAAAAAACTGATTAAGAGGCAAGTAGACCAGTTGAGAGAAATCCAAGCCCAAGACAGTGGTGGTGGCTTGGATCAGCATGGTTGGTAGAACTGGAGGTAATGGGAAGTGGTCAGATTCTGAATGTATTTTTTTTTCTCTTTATTGGAGTATAATTGCTTTACGATGTTGGGTTAGTTTCTGCTGTATAAAAAAGTGAATCAGCTATACATATACGTATATCCCCATATCTCCTCCCTCTTGGGTCTCCATCCCACCCTCAGTATCCCACCCTTCTAGGTGATCACAAAGCACCGAGCTGATCTCCCTGTGCTATGCGGCTGCTTCCCACTAGCTATCTGTTTTACATTTGGTAGTGTATATATGTCCATACCATCCTCTCACTTCGTCCCAGCTTATTCTTCCCCCTCCCCGTGTCCTCAAGTCCATTCTCCACTTCTGCATCTTTATTCCTGTCCTGCCCCTAGGTTCTTCGGAACCTTTTTTTCTTTTTTTTAAGATTCTATACATATGTGTTAGCATACAGTATTTGTTTCTCTCTTTCTGACTTACTTCATTCTGTATGACAGACTCTAGGTCCATCCACCTCACTACAAATAACTCAATTTCGTTTCTTTTTATGGCTGAGTAATATTCCATTGTATATATGTGCCACATCTTCTTTATTCATCTGTCGATGGACACTTAGGTTGCTTCCATGTCCTGGATTTTGTAAATAGAGCTGCATTGAACATTGTGGTACATGACTCTTTTTGAATTATGGTTTTCTCAGGGTATACGCCCAGTAGTGAGATTGCTGGGTCATATGGTAGTTCTATTTGTAGTTTTTTAAGGAACCTCCATACTGTTCTCCATAATAGCTATACCAGTTTACATTCTTACCAGCAGTGCAAGAGGGTTCCCTTTTCTCCACAACCTCTCTAGCATTTATTGTTTGTAGATTTTTTGGTGATGGCGATTCTGAACGGTGTGAGGTGATACCTCATTGTAGTTTTGATTTTCATTTCTCTAATGATTACTGATATTGAGCATCCTTTCATGTGTTTGTTGGCAATCTGTGTATCTTCTTTGGAGAAATGTCTATTTAGGTCTTCTACCCGTTTTTGGATTGGGTTGTTTGTTTTTTGACATTGAGGTGCATGAGCTGCTTGTATATTTTGGAGATTAATCCTTTGTCACTTGCTTCGTTTGCAAATATTTTCTCCCATTCTGAGGGTTGTCTTTTCATCTTATTTATGATTTCTTTTGCTGTGCAAAAGCTTTTAAGTTTCATTAGGCCCCATTTGTTTATTTTTGGTTTTAATTCCATTTCTGTAGGAGTTGGGTCAAAAAGGATCTTGCTGTGATTTATGTCATGGAGTGTTCTGCCTATGTTTTCCTCTAAGAGTTTTATAGTGCCTGGCCTTACATTTAGGTCTTTAATCCATTTGGAGTTTATTTTTGCGTATGGTGTTAGGGAGTGTTCTAATTTCATTCTTTTATATGTAGCTGTCCAGTTTTCCCAGCACCACTTATTAAAGAGGCTGTCTTTTCTCCACTGTATATTCTTGCCTCCTTTGTCAAAGATAAGATTACCATATATGTGTGGGTTTATCTCTGGGCTTTCTATCCTGTTCCATTGATCTATATTTCTGTTTTTGTGCCAGTACCATACCGTCTTGATTACTGTAGCTTTGTAGTATAGTCTGAAGTCAGGGAGCCTGATTCCTCCAGCTCCATTTTTCTTTCTCAAGATTGCTTTGGCTCTTCGGAATCTTCTCCATACAAATTGTGAAATTTTTTGTTCTAGTTCTGTGAAAAATGCCATTGGTAGTTTGATACGGATTGCCCTGAATCTGTAGTTTGCTTTGGGTATTATAGTCATTTTCACAATGTTGATTCTTCCAATCCAAGAACATGGTATATCCCTCCATCTGTTTATATCATCTTTAATTTCTTTCATCAGTGTCTTATAATTTTCTGCATACAGGTCTTTTGTCTCCTTAGGTAGGTTTATTCCTACGTATTTTATCCTTTTTGTTGCAGTGGTAAATGGGAGTGTTTCCTTAATTTCACTTTCAGATTTTTCATCATTAGTGTATAGGAATGCAAGAGATTTCTGTGCAGTAATTTTGGATCCTGCTGCTTTACCAAATTCATTGATTAGCTCTAGTAGTTTTCTGGAGGCATCTTTAGGGTTCTCTATGTATAGTATCATGTCATCTGCAAACAGAGACAGCTTTAATTCTTTTCTGTTTTGGATTCCTTTTTCTTCTCTGATTGCTCTGGCTTACACATTCAAAAGTATGCTGAATAATAGGGATGAGAGTGGGCACCCTTGTCTTGTTCCTGATCTTAGAGGAAATCGTTTCAGTTTTTCACCATTGAGAACGATGTTGGCTTTGGGTTTGTCATATATGGCTTTATTATGTTGATGTAAGTTCCCTCTGTGCCTACCTTCTGGAGAATTTATGCCATAAATAGGTGTTGAATTTTGTCAAAAGCTTTTTCTGCATCTGTTGAGATTATCATATGGTTTTTCTCCTTCAATATGTTAATATGGTGTATCATATTGATTGATTTGCGTATATTGAAGAATTCTTGCGTTCCTGGGATAAACCCCTTTTAATGTGCTGCTGGATTCTGTTTGCTAGGATTTGGTTGAGGATTTTTGCATCTGTGTTCATCAGTGATATTGGCCTTTGGTTTTCTTTTTTTGTGACATCTTTGTCTGGTTTTGGTATCAGAGTGATGGTGATCTTGTAGAACGAGTTCGGGAGTGTTCCTCCCTCTGCTATATTTTGGAAGAGTTTGAGAAGGATAGGTGTTAGCGCTTTTCTAAATGTTTGATAGAATTCACCTGTGAAGCCATCTGGTTCTGGGCTTTGTGTTTTGGAAGATTTTTAATCATAATTTTAATTTCTGTGGTTATGATTGGTCTGTTTATATTTTCTATTTTTTCCTGGTTCAGTCTCAGGAGGTTGTGCTTTTCTAACAATCTGTCCGTTTCTTCCAGGTTGTCCATTTTATTGGCATATAGTTGCTTGTAGTAATCTCTCATGAGCCTTTGTATTTTTGCAGTGTCAGTTGTTAGTTCTCCTTTTTCATTTCTCATTCTGTTGATTTGAGTCTTCTCCCTTTTTTTCTTGATGAGTCTGGCTAGTGGTTCATTAGTTTTTTTATCTTCTCAAAGAACCAGCTTTTAGTTTTATTGATCTTTGCTATAGTTTCCTTCATTTCCTTTTCATATATTTCTGATCTGATCTTTATGATTTCTTTCCTTCTGCTATCTTGGAGTGTTTTTGTTCTTCTTCCTGTAATTGCTTTAGTTGTAAGGTTAGGTTGTTTATTTGAGATTATTCTTGTCTCCTAAGGTAGGATTGTATTGCTATAAACTTCCCTCTTCGAACTGCTTTTGCTGTATCCCGTAGGTTTTGGGTCGTCATATTTTCATTGTCATTTGTGTCTAGGTATTTTTTGATTTCTTTGTGATCTCTTGGTTATTGAGTAGCATATTGTTTAGCCTCCATATGTTTGTAATTTTTACGGTTTTTTTTCCTGTAATTGATATCTAGTCTCATAGTGTTGTGGTTGGAAAAGATACTTGATATGTTTTCAATTTTCTTACATTTTCCAAGGTTTGATTTGTGCCCCAGGATATGGTCTATCCTGGAGAATGTTCCATGAGCACGTGAGAAGAAAATGTATTCTATTGTTTTTGCATGGAGTGTCCTATAAATATCAGTTAAGTCCATCTTGTTTAATGTGTTATTTAAAGCTTGTGTTTCCTTATTTATTTTCATTTTGGATGATCTGTCCATTGGTGAAAGTGTAAAGTGTTAACGTCCCCTAGTATAATTGTGTTGCTGTCCATTTCCCCTTTCATGGTTGTTAGCATTTACTTTATGTATTGAGGTGCTCCTATGTTGGGTGCATAAATATTTACAATTGTTATATCTTCTTCTTGGATTGATCCCTTGATCATTATGTAATGTCCTTCTTTGTCTCTTGTAATAGTGTTTGTTTTAAAGTCTATTTTGTCTGATATGAGAATTGCTACTCCAGCTTTCTTTTGATTTGCATTTGCATGGAATATTTTTTTCCATCCCCTCACTTTCAGTCTGTATGTGTCCCTAGGTCTAAAGTGGGTCTCTTATAGATGGCATATATACGGGTCTTGTTTTTGTATCTATTCAGCCAGTCTGTGTTTTGGTTGGAGCATTTAATTCATTTACATTTAAGGTAATTATCGATATGTATGTTCCTATTACCATTTTCTTAATTCTTTGGGGGTTTTTTTGTAGGTCTTTTCTTTCTCTTGTGTTTCCTGCATAGAGAAGTTCCTTTAGCATTTGTTGTAAAGCTGGTGATGCTTAATTCTTTTTAATTTTGCTTATCTGGAAAGTTTTTAAGTTCTCCATCGAATCTGAATGAGATCCTTGCCAGGTAGAGTAATCTTGGTTGTAGGTTTTTCCCTTTCATCATTTTTAATATGTCCTGCCACTTCCTTCTGGCTTGCAGAGTTTCTACTTAAAGATTAGTTGTTAACCTTATGGTTTTCCCTTGTATGTTATTTGTTGCTTTTCCCTTGCTGCTTTTAATATTTTTTCTTTGTATTTACTATTTGATAGTTTGATTAGTATGTGTCTCAGCATGTTTCTCTTTGGATTTATCCTGTCTGGTACTCTCTTTGCTTTCTGGACTTGATTGACTATTTGCTTTCCCATGTTAGGGAAGTTTTCCACTATAATCTCTTCTAGTATTTTCTCAGATCCTTTCTTTTTCTCCTCTTCTTCTGGGACTGCTGTAATTCCAATGTTGGTGCATTTAATATTGTCCCAGAGGTCTCTGAGACTGTCCTCAATTCTTTTCATTCTTTTTTCTTTATTGTGCTCCCTGGCAGTTATTTCCACCATTTTATCTTCCAGCTCACTTATCATTCTTCTGCCTCAGTTATTCTGTTATTGCTTCCTTCTAGAGTTTTGTTTTTTTTTTTTTTTTTTTTTTCAGTACGTGGGCCTCTCCCTTTGCGGAGCACAGGCTCTGGATGTGCAGGCTCAGTGGCGATGGCTCACGGGCCCAGCCGCTCCGCGGCATGTGGGATCCTCCCAGACCGGGGCACGAACTCATGTGCCCTGCATCAGCAGGTGGACTCTCAACCACTGCACCACCAGGGAAGCCCTAGAGTATTTTTAATTTGAGTAATTGTATTGTTCATCACTGTTTGTTTGCTCTTTAGTTCTTCTAGATCCATGTTAAACGTTTCTTGTATTTTCTCCGTTCTGTTTCTGAGATTTTGGATCATCTTTACTATCATTAGTCTGCATTCTTTTTCAGGTAGATTGCCTATTTCATCTTCATTCATTTGATCTTGTAGGTTTTTACCTTCCTCCTTCGTCTGTAACGTATTTTTTTGTAGTTTCTTTCTTTTTTTCTTTTTTTTTTTTTGAATTGTGGTGCTGTATTCCTGTCTTACTGGTTGTTTGGCCTGAGATGTCCAGTACTGGAGTTTGCAGGCAGTTGGATAGAGCTGGGTCTTCATGCTGAGATGAGAACTTCCGGGAGGCCTCACTCCGATTGATATTCCCTTGGATCTGAGTTTCTCTGTTAGTGCAGTGGTTCGGACTTAGAGCTCCCACCATAGGAGCTCGGGCCTGACCTCTCGCCTGGGGGCAGGTGAAGTAATGGTCCCTCAAAGACAC
The DNA here is from genome assembly GCF_011762595.2 of Tursiops truncatus. Classification (NCBI taxonomy): domain Eukaryota; kingdom Metazoa; phylum Chordata; class Mammalia; order Artiodactyla; family Delphinidae; genus Tursiops; species Tursiops truncatus. The sequence goes on along the minus strand of NC_047035.1, from coordinate 86,628,670 downwards.
AGACGTCCAAATCCCTGGAACCACCTGGGTGGTGTGTGGCGATGGACCCAGATCCGCTGGAGTGGCAGGGCGGCAGCCTGAGGTGCACAGGGTGGCCTGATGTCCTCAGGATCAGAGCAGGTCATCTGCACTGCCTGCACTGCCCAGTGCGCCAGGGACTCTACTTGGGCTTGATAGGCATCTGCACCCCGGATTCATGTCCAAGGCCCTGAATGTATTTTGAAAGCAGAAATGTCAGTGTTTCCTGACAGATTAGATACAGGGTATGAGAAAGCGAGCGAGAGAGAGAGAGAGAGAGAGGATGAGTCAGGGATGAATGCAAGGTTTTGTCCTGAACAACTACAAGGATGGAGTTGCCATCACCTGAGATGGAAAAGGCTATGGGTAGAGCCCATTTGGAATGAAAGATCAGGAGTTTAACTTCCAAGGGTTATATGACTTGGGAATTCTTAGACTACTTTTGGTTCCTCTGGGATTTAGCTCATAAGTAAAGTGAGAATAATAGGAGCCAGGTCTCTCACTGTCAGAAAAGGGAGTTACAAGTATGGCAACAGGGAAGACCGGAATAAACCTTGTGATGTTGCATTGCAATTAGAGATATCGTTGTGAATTCATGGTTTTTAATATATAGATACATAGGTATAGAAATGGATATAAATATACACTCTCAAACACATTTTCTTAACTCCATCACTGAAAAGACCAGAAAGGAATGACATTCCACTAACAGTGAGCACACAACACCTAGATGTAGGTTTTTAAATATCATTCTCCACTAAAGACATCAGGTACCCTGGAGAAACAGCTGATTCCAGGCTGGGGCAGAGAAAGGTTGAGATGAGCCTGGGACATCTACTGTGCCAGAAAGTACTCAAGTAATGATAAGGACATTACTTATGTCAAAAAGACACAGGAGCGAACTTAAAAAGGTTCCATTGGCCAAATCTGGGACTATTTTAGCATCAAAATAAATAGTGATAGTAATAGATTATCACTCATATAATAAAATGAGGTCCATGAGTCCATACTGATATATAAATAAGTGAATTAAATGGGAGATAAAGAAAGCTCTTCTTTATAGTATAATGCCAGATGATAAATGAGTAAGGAATGGTAAAGTTAGAAAAATCACCATTTGACAAATATGAAGGTAATAATTGATTTATGCAAGAATTACCAATGGGTCCTAAACTAATGGATAAAAATTTGATGAGGAATAGCATCTCTACATAGCCTCAAAGCACTTATTACAAAGGAAAATAGTAATTTTACGGTAGAGAAACCTGGCAGCTATCATCTAACCAACGTTCATATCAGCAGAAAGGGGACAGACTAACATCATGACCTCCTTATATGGTGCACTGAGAAGGACATAACATCACTTTTGTAGAATTCCTGCTAAAAATGTACAGCCTCGATCTACTCATGAAGAAACCTCAGACAAACCCAAATTAAGAGTCATTTAATGGATCTAGAGTTTATTTTGCAAGATGAAAAGAGTTCTATAGAAATTGGTTGCACAACTATATGAATATGCATAATACTACTGAAGTGTGTACTTTGAAATGGTTAAGATAGCTCTATATCAAAAAAACAATGCAATCCAAAAATGGGAAGAAGACCTAAATAGACATTTCTCCAAAGAAGATAGACAGATTGCCAACAAACACATGAAAGGAGCTCAACATCACTAACCATTAGAGAAATGCAAATCAAAACTACAGTGATGTATCACCTCACAGCAGTTAGAATGGCCATCATCAGAAAATCTACAAACAATAAATGCTGGAGAGGGTGTGGAGAAAAGGGAACCCTCTTGCACTGTTGGTAGGAATGTAAATTGATACAGCCACTATGGAGAACAGTATGGAGTTTCCTTAAAAAACTAAAAATAGAACTACCATACAACCCAGCAATCCCACTACTGGCCATATACCCTGAGAAAACCATAATTCAAAAAGAGTCATGTACCACAATGTTCATTGCAGCTCTATTTACAATATCCAGGACATGGAAGCAACCTAAGTGTCCATCAACAGATGAATGGATAAAGAAGATGTGGCACATATATACAATGGAATATTACTCAGCCATATAAAGAAACAAAATTGAGTTATTTGTGGTGAGGTGGATGGACCTATAGTCTGTCATACAGAGTGAAGTAAGTCAGAAAGAGAAAAACAAATACTGTATGCTAACACATATATATGGAATCTAAAAAAAAGGGTTCTGAAGAACCTAGGGGCAGGACAGGAATAAAGACGCAGATGTAAAGAATGGACTTGAGGACGTAGAGAGGGGGAAGGGTAAGCTGGGATGAAGTGAGAGAGTGGCATGGACATACATACACTACCAAATGTAAAATAGATAGCTAGTGGGAAGCAGCCACATAGCACAGGGAGATCAGCTCCGTACTGTGTGACCACCTAGACGAGTAGGATAGGGAGGGTGGGAGGGAGATGCAAGAGGGAGGAGATAATGGGGATATATGTATATGTATAGCTGATACACTTTGTTATAAAGCAGAAACTAACACACAATTGTAAAGCAATTATACTCCAATAAAGATGTTAAAAAGAAAAAGAATCAACAAAAAGTAAAAAAAAAAATAAAAGATGTGGCACATATATACAATGGAATATTACTCAGCCATAAAAAGAAACAAAATTGACTTATTTATAGTGAGTTGGATAGACCTAGAGACTGTCGTACAGAGTGAAGTAAGTCAGAAAAACAAATACCGTATGCTAACACATATATATGGAATCTAAAAAAAAAACAATGGTTCTGAAGAACCTAGGGGTAGGACAGGAGTCAAGATGCAGACATAGAGAATGGACTTGAGGACACGGGAAGGGGGAAGGGTAAGCTGGGATGAAGTGAGAGAGTGGCATGGACATATATACACTACCAAATATAGAGTAGATAGCTATTTGGAAGCAGCTGCATAGCACAGGGAGATCAGCTCACTGCTTTGTGACCACCTATGGGAGTGGGATAGGGAGGATGGGAGGGAGACGCAAGAGGGAGGAGATATGGGGATATATGTACACGTATAGCTGATTCACTTTGTTATAAAGCAGAAACTAACACACCATTGTAAAGCAATCATACTCCAATAAAGACGTTAAAATAAACAAATAAAATGGTTAAGATAATAAACTTTATATTATGTGTATTTTACCACAATTTTTTTAAATCTTCAAAAATTTAAGGAACATTCTATAAAATATCTTCAGTAAATCATGAAAGACGAAGACAAACTGAAACTGTCCCAGAGGAAAGAAGACTAAGGAGACATGACAACTAAATACAGTTTGTGATTCTGGATTGAACCCTGGTTAAGGAGGGAAAAAATACATATAGTAAAATATCGGGACAATTGGCTAAATATGAAAAAGGCCTGTAGATTAGATAAAAATATTGTGTCAGCATTGCCTTCCTGATTTGGATAATTGCACTGTGGTTATGTTAAAGACTGTTCTTGTTCTTAGTAAACATCACAAGCATTGGGGGAGTAATGAGCCATTATGTTTTCAACTTACTCTCAAATGGATCAGAAAAACAATAATATATATGCATACATATATGGGCAGAGAAAGTATGCTTAAGTAAATATGGAAAAATGTTAACAATTAGGGAATCTGGGTGAAGGGAATACAGGATTTCTTAGTACTATTCTTGCAAATTTTCTATAAATCTGAAATTATTTGAAAACAAAAAATTCCAAAAAGGAGTTCATTGTTGGACATGTGGAGTTTGAGGTATCTAGTAGACATCTAAATGGAAATGTCACGTAGGCAGTACCATGTTCTGGAGTTTGAGATACAAGTCTGGGCTGAAGATAAAAAATTGGGGGTCTCCATTATAAATGGAGTTTAAGGCTATGAGAATTGACAAGATTACCAAGGGAGTAAGTTAAGGTAGAATAGAATCAAGAATTGAGTCCTGGAAGAGTTAACTACTTAATTTATATTTCCCTCAATAATGCTCTTTACTTCACTTTTAGTCAGTTATCCAAGATGAAGAACTTGGGATTTGTTTAAAAGCCAGTTGTGAAATGAGAAGAAACACTGTTAACAGCTGAGGAATGGAATTACTATGTGTCTCCTATCTCCAGTATTCGATGACCCCAGCTCATTTTTTTCCCCAGATGTTTTGGTGCCTAGTTGCCAGCAGGTTGTCCACAGAGAATATCTGTGTTCTAGAAAGTGAAGTCATCTTGCGTGGCAGATGGCAGCTGGATAGAAATAGGCCTGCCTGTTGCACAGCAGGGCAGAACTTCGGAGTGCAAACAGTCTTTCATTCAAATCACAGGCAAACTTTCGGATGCTAAAAGCAGCTCTCATCTCACAAGCTCCTCTCATCAGTTTCCTGGTAGAAAGCAGCTGTGCTGCTGGGGATAGAAACCCCTGGCTATCCATAATTAGATCTGAAAGAGCACCCGCTTGTTTCCCCTTTAGTGTGTAAGCCCTAGTGTCAGCCATTGTGGACAGCAGTGGGATTTGGGGGGTTGTACTTAAAGTGAGTGAACTAGAGCGCCTAACAGTCATGACAGACATCCTCCCCGCCAAATGCTGGATCACATATGCATTGCCTCTGATCAATCTGCTTGTTTGAAACTAATGTCAAAGGCAATGTGTAGTGTTGGCACTAATCTTTGACAAGAAATGAGAAATAAAACCTTTGTTCACTGGTCCAAAGATTTGCTCTCAGAGGACCTCTGTCTATCCTTTGATACCTTCACTGTGCCCTGGAAATTATTTCTATACTCATCTTCCAGGAAGCATCATTCTTTCCAACTGACCAATAACAAGCATATCTAAATCTCATAGAGCACTTTGTAACTTACAGGCCCTTGTGTATCCATTGTCTCATTTAATCTTGATAACAGAACTAAAAAGGAGTCTTATCCCCATTTTGTAGAGAAAGAAACATAGCTAAAGATCATATACCATCGGTAAGCAGCTGTGACTCTTTTCCCTGACGAATTGGTGTAGAAAGTATCAAAGTTTCCATATTGAACCAGTTAAGGAAATGTAGTTTTATTAATCACATTGTCTAATAAAGTCTCTCCAATGTGATAGAGAAAATACCTCACAGAAAACAGAGGAGAAAAAATTTTAAAGACCTACTAGATGCAGATGGGAAGTCTTAATCTCATGAATCTTGAGAAATGTATCTTTTGTTGTTGTTGTTGTTCAGAAATAACAGAAGTCATTTGGGCTGAAATGATTGTTGCTTGTGTTGTGTATGACCATCCTGGTTTTTCTGAAAGAGTGGAGATATTTTCTTGTCATCATTGGCAAGTAGCCTCTAAATTATAGGGAGAAAACCTATCATTGTTAGACTTCACTATCATAAAGTCTTATCACTGGAAAACAAGCCTAAGGAATACAGTCGCTCACTTTGGTGATGGAGCTACATCAAGAAAACTCGGGGGAAGGAAGACAATAGGCAAAGAGACAATTTCTTGTGTGGAGAAAGACTAGGTTTCATCGGCAGTTCTGGCATCCTAGGTTGTTGGCAGTAGGCACCCTGAAGGGGATGTGATGAACTACAGGAGAATGCATTGGTAGGAATATATCCTTTACAGCTTTACTGCAGAATGAGGTATTTCTATTAAGTGTGATCCATTCTGCTTTCCTAGAACCAGAAATATGTTTTCTTGAGAAATGTCAAGAGTACTGTTTGTGTGTGATTTGGGGAGAGGAGTGGGCAGAGAACAGGACAACAATGACACCTGGTTTTAGAGATATAGAGCAAAGATGCTGTAAAATACTGATATATGTATTATTTTTTAAAAAAACTCTGTACATGATTCTAATGTGTAGCCAAGGTAGAAAATACTGTTCAAGAGCAGTGATTCTCAAGCTTTGATGTGCAAGTGAGTCATCTGGGGATCTTGTTAAATGGTAGTTTCTGATTTCAGTAGATCCAGGGTACAGCCTGAGCTTTTGCATTTTTAATAAGCTATCAGGTGATACGGAACACTTTGAGTAGCAAAATTCTACAACAAGGGTCCTCAAACTCTGGCCACACAGTAAGATCACCTGGAGAGACTTCTAGTATCCCGTTCTACATGTAAGGAGCTTGGAAATCACCATCCTGTCCCAAAAGTAAAAAGCTGAATAGACTAAAAATTCAACAACTCTTCTTGGATCCAAAAGAGAGGAGAGAATACAGCTCAAACTACTGCCTCCCAAGACTGGAGAGACAGGTGAATACGGGGAGTCGCAGCTTACCAGAGCAGAAACTGTCAACGGAACCAGTGTCCTGGTAGAAAAACCTGAGCTATAATTGACAAATTGCTAGAGGCTCAGTATGGACAACTGTGAGGGTTGAAAACTCCAGGGGACCCATTACAGAGGAGGTCTCCCACAATTTTGTGAGATTTGCCACCAGGAGCTCCTCCAGGTTCACACAATACATGTCAGAGAAAAATTCCCTCATGTTTCCTGCAGAGGGGACTGAGGAGTGGGAGTGGAGGTGAGGAGGGGGACCATTTTTAAATACACCAGAGCACTCTCTTCTTCTTAATAAGGCTGACCCTCAGGAGAAACTAGTTAATTAGAGCCTAAGGTACTCAGATAATTTCAGAGCCTAACTGACCTGGGGAAAGGAAATACCCAACTCCAGCCCACTCTAGCTATCCTATTCCACCTAAAGGTGCTGGTGGGGGGGGGGGGGCGCAGGAGGGGAGAAAACTAAGAAATACTTCGGAAGTTCACAGTCCAGAGGCACAAGTTCACAAAAAGAATGAGACCTAATCACCTAATCACAGGACTTTAGTATGCTTCCCCCTCCATACACCTTACCATCACATTATTAAAGGCTTATTTACAGCAGTTCCCTGTACCCAGTACATCATGTCCAGCCATCAAGAAAAAATTACAAGGCATTCTAAAAGACAAAAAGCACAATTTTAACAGATAGGGCAAGCTTCAGAACCAGACATAGTAGGGATGTTGGAATGATCATACTGGGAATTTAAAACACCTGATTATTATGCTAAGGGCTCTAATGGATAAAGTGGACACAGGCAAGAACAGATGGGCAATGAAAGCAGAGAGATAGGAATCCTAAGAACCAAAAAGAAATGCTACAGATAAAAACCACTATAACCAATAAAGAATGTCTTTGAAGGGTTTATTAGCAGACTAGACATGGTTAAGGAGCCATGAGCTTGAGAATTTGTCAATAGAAACCTCCAAAACTGAAAAGCAAAGAGAAAAAAGACTGAAAAAAAAAAAAAGAACTGTATATCCAAGGACTGTGGGACAACTACAAAAGGTATAACATATATAATGGTAATACCAAAGGAGAAGAAAGGAATAGAGGAAATATTTGAAATGATAATGACTGAAAATTTCTCCAAAATTAATGTCAGACACCAAAACATAGATCCAGGAAGCTCAGAGAACACCAAGCAGGATAAATACCAAAAAAACTACACTTAAGCATATGATTTTCAAATTACAGAAAAATCAAAGATAAAGAAACAATCCTGAAAGAAGGCAGAGAGAAAATAGCCTTACCTATAGAGGAACAAAGAATTACATAAACTTCTCAGAAATCATGAGAACAAGGAGAGAGTGGAATGAAATATTTAAGTGTTGACAGGAAAAAAAAAGAAAAAAAAAACCCGCCAGCCTAGAATTCTGTATGCTCTGAAATTTCCTTCAAAGTGAAGGAGAAATAAAGACTTTCTCAGACAAACAAAAATTAAGGGAATTTGTTGCCAGTAGACCTGCATTATGAGAAATGTTAAAAGTTCTTTAGAGAAAAGGAAAATGATATGGGTCAGAAATTTGAATCTACATAAAGAAAAGAAGACCATCAAAGAAGGAATAAGTGAAGGTAAAAATAAAAACTTTTCTTAATTGATCTAACAGATCACAGTGTTTGTATATACTTATATATATAAGTGAAATGAATGACAGCAATGATATAAAAGACGAGAGGGAGGAATTAGGATTATTTTAAGATACTGCCTGTGGTACAATTGACCCTTTTATTTATTTATTTATTTTAGTTGCGTTGGGTCTTTGTAGCTGTGTGCAGCTTTCTCTAGTTGCATCGAGCGGGGGCTACTCTTTATTGCACTGCGCAGGCTTCTCATTGCGGTGGCTTCTCTTGTTGCGGAGCACGGGCTCTAGAGCACAGGCTCAGTAGTTGTGGCACATGGGCTTAGTTGCTCCACAGCATGTGGGATCTTCCTGGACCAGGGCTCGAACCCATGCCCCTGCATTAGCAGGCGGATTCTTAACCACTGCGCCACCAGGGAAGCCCTGGAGGGAAATTTTTAACATTGCATGTACTTATTAGATAAGAGGAACGATCTAAATTCAGTAGTCTAAGTTTCCACCTTAGGAAACTAGAATAAGAAAAACAAGCTAAGTTCAAAGTAAACAGAAGAAAAGAAACAATAAAAATTAGAATGGAAATCAATGAGATTGAAAACAAGAGGTCAATAGAGAAAATCAGCAAAACCAAATCCTTTTATGGACATTAAAAGGATAATAAAGGAATACTGTGAAGAACTCTATGCCCACGAATTTCATATCCTAGATGAAATGGACCCATTCCTTGAAAGACATGATTAGCCTAAACTCTCACAAGAAGAAATAGACAATCTGAATAGCCTACATCTATTAAAGAAATTAAATAAATAAATAATAACCTTCCAAAACAGAAAGCACCAGGCTCAGATGAGTTCTACCAAACATTTAAGGAAGAAATTATACCAATTTTCTGCAATCTCTTTCAGAGGATAGAAGCAGAGGAAATACTACCTAAGTCATTCTATGGGCCAGCATTACCGTGATATCAAAACCAGAGAAAGACATTACAAGAAAAGAAAACTACAGACCAGTATCTTTCTTGAACATAGATGTAGAAACCCTCAACAAAATATTAGCAAATTGAATCCAAAAATGTACAAGAAGAATTACATGTTATGATCAAGTGGGATTTATCCCAGGTTTGGAAGGCTGTTTCAACACTCAAAAATCAATTAATCCTTCAGATCAACAGGCTATGAAAGAAAAATCAGATGATCCTATAAATACATCCAAAAAAAGCACTTGACAAAATCCAACACTCATTTATCATAAAATCTCTCAGTAAATTCGGGATAGAGGGGAACTTTTTCAACCTATTGAGACTACCTACTAAAAACCTTCAGCTAGTGTCATGCTTAATGGTGAGAAACTGAAAGCTTTCCTACTAAGATTAGGGTCAAGGGAAGGATATCCCCTCTCACTATTCCTTTTCTTTTCTCTTTTTTCTTTTAATTGAGGTATAATTCATTTACAATGTGTTAGTTTCAAGTGTACAGCAAAGTGATCCAGATATATATATATATATATATATATATATATATATACACATATATACACTTTTCATATTCTTTTCCATTATAGGTTATTATAAGATACTGAGTACAGTTCACTCTGCTATACAGTAGGTCCTTGTTGTTTACCTATTTTATATATAGTAGTGTATATATCTTAATCCCAAACTCCTAATTTATCTTTCCCCCCTGCCCCTGCTATCCCCTTTGGTAACCATAAGTTTGTTTTCTATGTCTATGAGTCTATTTCTGTTTTTTAAATAAGTTCATTTGTATCATTTTTTTAGATTCCACATGTAAGTGGAATCTTATACATATACATATATTTGTCTTTCTCTGTCTGACTTCACTTAGTGTGATAATCTCTAGGTCTATCTATGTTGCTGCAAATGGCATTATTTCATTCTTTTTTATGGCTGAGTAATATTTCATTGTATATATATATATACCACATCTTCTTTATCCATTCATCTGTCAGTGGGCATTTAGGTTGCTTCTCTGTCTTGGCTATTGTAAATAGTGTTTCTATGAACATTGGGGTGCATGTATCTTTTCAAACTATAGTTTTCTCCAGATATATGCACAGAAGTGGGATTGCTGGATGATATGGTTAACTCTGTTTTTAGTTTTTTAAGGACCATAATGGCTGCACCAGTTTACATTCCCACCAACAGTGTAGGAGGGGTCTCTTTTCTCCACAGCCTCTCCAGCATTTATTATTTGTAGGCTTTTTCCTTTAAAAATTGTTTTTCTTATTTTATTTTGTGGGAGCAGTGAACATAAGGAAACCAGTTTTTCCACCTTTATTGAGATATAACTGATACACAACATTGTGTAATTTTAAGGTGTACAATGTAATGATTTGATATGTATATATATTACAATATGATTGCCACAGTAAGGTAAGTTAATATGTCCATCACCTCACACAGTGACAATTTTTTTGTGTGTTGTGAAAACTTTTAAAATCTATTCTCTTAGCAACTTTCAAATATACAGTACAGTCTTGTTAACTTTAGTCACATTGCTGTACACTACATCTTCAGAACTTATTCATCTTATAACTGGAAGTTTGTACCCATCACTGCTCTCAACATTGTACTAGAAGTACTGGCTAATGCAAAGACAAGAAAAGGAAATAAAAGATGTATGGATTGGAAAGGATGAAATAAAACTGTCTTTGTTCACAAATGGTATCATCATCTATGTAGAAAATCTGAAAAGAAATTGATGAAAAAATTTCTGGAACTAGTAAGTGAATATACCAAGGTTTCAGGATATAGGGTTAATACACAAAAGTCAATCGTTCTATATAGCAGCAACGAACAAGTGGAATTTGAAATAAAAACACAATACCATTTACATTTGTGTCTCAAAAACGAAATACTTAGGTATATATCTAACAAAATATGTACAAGGTCTATATGAGGTAAACTATACAACTCTGGTGAACAAAATAGAAGGAGAACTAAATAAATGGAGAGATATTCCGTGATTCATTGTTAAGAAGACTCAAAATTGTCAAGATGTCCATTCTTTCCAACTTAATCCATAGATTCAATGCAATCCCAATCAAAATCCCAGCAAGTTATTTTGTTGATGTTGACAAACTGATTCTACAGTTTATATGGAAAGGCAAAAGGCCTAGAATAGCCAGCTCAATTTTGAAGAAGAACAAAGTTGGAAGACTGGCACAGCAAGACTTACTATAAAGATACAATAGTCAAGACAGTGTGGTATTGGTGAAAGAATAGACAAATTGATCGATGGGATAGAACAGAGAACATAGAAATAAACTCACATAAATGTAGTCAAATGATCCTTGACAAAGGAGCAAAGGCAAGGCAATGGAACAAAGATAGTCTTTTCAACAATGTGGTTGGAAACCTGGACAGCCACATGCAAAAAAAAGTGCGTAGATACAGACCTTGCACCCATCACAACGATTAACTTAAAAAGGATCATAGACCTAAATGTAAAATGAAAAAACTATAAAACTCCTGGAAGATAACATAGAAAAAAACTTAGATAACCTTGGGAATGGTGATGACTTTTTAGATACAACACTATAGGCATGATCGATGAAAGAAAAAAATAAGCTGGACTTTATTAAAAAGAAAGACTTTTGCTCTAGGAAAGACAGTGTCAAGAGAATGAGAAAATAAGCCACAGACTGGGAGAAAATACTTGCAAAACACTTATCAAACACATCTGATAAAGAACCAAAATATACAAAGAACTCTTAAAACTCAACAGTAAGTAAACAGCAACTCTATTGCTAAAATGGTCCAGAGACCTTGACAGACAACTCATCAAAGAAGATGTACAGATGGCAAATAAGCATGGGAAAAGATGTTCCACACTGTATGTCATCAAGGAAATGCAAATAAAAACAATGAAATACCACAACATCAAATGCTGGTAAGGATGTGGAGCAACAGGAACTCTCATTCATTGCTGGTGGGAATGCAAAATGGTATAGCCACTTTGGAAGACAATTTGGTGGTTTCTTATAAAATGAAACATACTCTTACCATACAATCCAGCATATGCGCTTCTTGGTTTTTACCCAAATGAGTTGAAAGCTTATGTCCACACAGAAACCTGCACACAGATATTTGTAGCAGCTTTGTTCATAATTGCCAAAACTTAAAAGCAACCAAGATATCCTTCATGAAGTGAGTGGATAAATAAACTGTGGTACAACCAGACAACGGAATATTCTTCAGTGCTGGAAAGAAATGAGCTAGCAAGGCATGAAAAGACATGAAGGAAACTTAAATGCATATTACTAAGTGAAAGAAGCCAGTCTGAAAAGTCTACATACTGTATGATTCTAGCTATATGACATTATGGAAAAGGCAAAACTATGAAGATAGTTAAAAGATCAGTGGTTGCCAGGGGTTAGGTGGATGGATGGATGAAAAGTCAGAGCGCAGAGGAATTTTAGGGCAGTGAAAATACTCTGTATGATACTATAATGATGGATACATGTCATTATGCATTTTTTTAAATATTTATTTGGCCACGCTGGGTCTTAGCTGAGGCACGCAGGATCTTTGTTGCCTCATATGGGATCTTTGCTGCCGCATGCAAGATCTTTAGTTGTGGCACGTGGGATCTGGTCCCCTGACCAGGAATGGAACCTGGGCCCCCTACATTGGGAGCGTGGAGTCTTAACCACTGGACCACCAGGGAAGTCCCACATTGTCATTATACATTTGTACAAACCCATAGAATGTATAATGCCAACAGCTAACCTTACTGTAAACTATGGATTTGGGGTGATTATGATGTATCCATGTAAGTTCATCAGTTGTAACAGTGTACTAATCTGTTGGGGGTTGTTGATAATGGGTGAGTCTATGCTTGTTGGGGAGCAGGAGGTATTTGGGGAATCTCCTTATCTTCCTCTTAATTTTGCTGTGAATTTAAAACTGCTGTAAAAAAAAAAAAGTTGTAAAAATCACCTGGTGAGCTTTAAAAAAAAAAGAACAATAGTGGTCCCTACTCAGACCTATGAAGTCAGAATCAATAAGAGATAGGGTTCAGCAAGCATGGGTATTTTTAAGGCTTCCCTGATGATTCCATTCTGTGGCTAGGTTTGGGCACCTTGGTTCTAAATCTGCATTGTACTAGCATCTAACCACTTGTGGGTATTTAAATTTTAAAAAATTCACTTTCTCAGTTGCATTAACCACATTTCAAGTGGCTTAGACAGTGCAGATGTGGAACATTTCCATTAACACTAAGTTCTATTGGCCAGCACTAAAAAATCTAGAGCAACTCTATACAACAAATATTCTGAAAGGAGAAGTTCTCTTGTTTCTAAAACTGTTGCATTCTGTTCTCTTAGTTAAAAAAAAAAATCAAATTTCATCTAAAAAGAGGCTGGACAATAGTAGTTACTGTTTTATTTTAGTTTATAATAGTTATTTTCAGAGAGTCCTGTTCTCCCATCTCCTAGTAGAATCTTCTGTGAGCTTGTGAAAGAACACATTGGTTGAACAGTATTGTCCATTCTTTGTAAGTAGAGATACTTATATCAGAAGTTGAAGCAAGGTTTGTACATGTGTGATAGGGAGCAGGCTGAAGCATCTCTCTTTTAAACTCTAAAAGTGTTTGGTGACATTTGTATATTAATGTCAACATTAAATTTAAATGAAAAATTAAGTAATTAATCTTATTATAATTTTATAATTATTTCTTTTAAGAATTCACAACTTCCTCTTCAAATAGACAATTGGTCATTCTCAGGAATGCCCAACCAAAATTGGATTGTTTCTGCTGCAGGGACAATTCTCAAGTCTGAAACTACACATCAAATTAAAACAAAACAAAAGCAAGGAACACTGAGAAAAGCCTCCCATTAGAAGCCTGCTGAAAGAACAGTTTCAATTCTGATGTGACACTCATTTATGGAGAATATTTGTAGTCTCTACTTCTAAATCCAAATTTATAACAGAAAACAAATATTCTACTCCCAGTAGTATTTTTTTTAATCATAGACACCTTGTCTTCAAGTAACTCATAGTTTAATGAACTTCTATGTCTCTCATATTTCATCTTGTTGGGAGCTATGGGCAGTCAGGGTTTGGGTTTTGTCTACCACATGTTTTCTCCCTGGAAATCTAGTAATTGGAAGAAGGCTGCAGGGAGCTAGGACATTATAGTGTATTAGAGATTTCATTATCGAGCCATCCCCTGAAGAATATTGGAGTAGATCTCAAGTTTAGCACAGCTAATAGATAAATGGAGATCAGAGAATGGGAGAATGGAGAACAGTTCAATGTCCTGTTTAAAAATATCAAGTATTTCCTCACTTGGTCGCCCCGATCATTCTTAAAGGTGAAGAGATTGTGTGTTTCTTGTGGCAACAATTGTCTGGATTATAGTTCAAGAATTGTCAGTACTGAAGAGAGCTCCAAAGGTCCATTTTTGTCCTTACTGTGAATGTTTTGTCCTGGGAGGGTGTTTATAAGCCTGGTTTGGCAATAGGTTTTTGTGAATATCTATGCTTCAAACCCAAGCCAGGGCTCTGAAGCAGTGCTGGTCTGAGTGCAGGGAATGCAGCAGTGGCAGCAGCAGCAAGGACCTGTCCCAGGCACTCAGGGCTCATTTGTATGGATGCACTGATGCTGTGGGAGCTGCATACATCAAAGCTACTGCAGTCCCCACCATAGAGCCTCATGGAAAACAGGATTGTTCTACAGCTTTGCTTTCCCATCAGAGTTCCGCTTCATAATCTAACGCCCTTTAACTAGAGAGGATCTGGGACAAGGAGAGCCGAATGTACAAAGCAAAGAACAATTTAAGTACAGTGCTCAGAAATAATTGGCAGCTTAGGGTAAGATAAAGTCCCACAGTGGTACAAATCATAGCATCTTAGCCCTGGCAGAGACCTTAAAAGGTCATACAGACCATCTTCCATTGCCTGTCTTCAAAACTTAAACCATTCCAGGTGGATAAGAACTGATTCTACGTTTTAGGCCTTCCAGAAAGAAAATTAAACGGCTCCCTTTGGAACATGTTCTGATATATAGTACCTTTTTCACTGTAAGTTCATTCTTCATTGAGCCCAAATCAGTCATATTGCAGTTAAAATTAGTTTTTATTTGTTCATTCTTTAGTGGAGAGGTATAATGACTAGTCAGTATCCCTTATATAAAAGTCCCTGAAGATCCGCCATAGTTAAATTACCACTTCAACCTTCTTTTCAGTGACAGAAATCTGTTTCCTTACATATTTTACTATAGCCTATTTTTTTAGTCTCTTACTTATTATTACTTTCATCTTCTCCTTCAAGTTCTTCATGTCAGTCTTCGGTTGTAATATCTCAACTGGATCCAGTATTGTAGGAATATCTGACAAGTACTTAGTATAATGAGAAAATCACCTCAAGATTCCTAAATACCAGAGGTTTTTGCTTTGCACAGTAGTGTACAGTCTCATGCAGGCTGAGACTGTACAGTGTGGTCTTAATAATCAGTGGGAAAATTACGATACATGAATGTGTGTCAAAACCTTTAAAACACTGTTCCTGTTGGTTATAAATGTATAGAGAAATAAAAAACACAAACTAATATTAGTATACTGTAATTTAAAACATTAAGAATTTAAGTGTTTTATTTCTTTGTAAAAACTTATCCGGAGTAGTTCGAATGGTGCTTGCCTTCTTGTCGTGTAACTTACCATACTGGGCACACGTGCTTTCCATGCCTTGGCAATTTGTTAGACTCCTTCCTAAGTTTGGATCAGCTTCAAACATTTTTTCCCTTGTGCTATCAATGTCATGAAATAGCTCCAAGAGTTCCTTTAATGTGAAGTTTTTTGCCAGCTTCACTTCCTCTGGGACATCTTCTACTTTTCATCACAACCACTTTCCTCATTTACGTTGATTAGTTTGCCTTCCCTCAGTTCCTTTGGTGCATATCTAGTCTCTCGAATGGTAGCAGTGTCAACAATCCCACACTTAGCTCTTTCTTCTACAACACTGTACACATTCCAGCATTATCACTTTTTTATTCTTTGCTGCACATTCGTCTTTGTTGGCCAATTCTGTTTTCCCATTATCAGGTTCATCACTGGCAGACAAGGAGACAACCCCACCGGACACTTTGTTGTTTGTGTGTGAACTTGACTCACAGGCCCACAGTGACCAATCACCAACAGACTTTGAAAGAAGAGATGTGATTTGTCACTGATCATGATGCACATTTGTTTTTTATGTTGTGATTTGTGAACTGAAGAGCTAGCAGTGAAATGAGTACCTTATGCTACTATTCCATGGCAGCTGAAATTTAAACCCTGTTCTTGGAGCACTTGTGTTATTTAGCTAAACTATTATAACTGAAATTCTTGCATTTTACAACCACACAAAATGAGAATGGCCTTATTCAATTCCTACATCTACCCCCAGGTGCTAATGTTCTGGTTCCTGGGTCAGTTTGTTATCCACTCTAATAACACTTAGGTCTTTTTCTGACATACAACCTTGCCAACTTCATCTTAATAACATTTCTTTCTTCGCCAGGGGTACTATTGATACATTAGGTCTTTCCTCTTTGATTTTATACTTTTGGTTTCCACTAGAGAGCACTCCTTCAGTCTCTAAAGTTTTTTAGAATACTGATTCCCCTCCCAAGTTTATTAGCGTTTGCAAATTAAATATTTCCCCACTCATTAATGTGAAATACTAATTATCCTCACAGAATGTCAGTTCCTTATTACCTCCCAGGTTGACCCAGCCAATTCAGAGTAATCATTTTGGTCATACAGTTCAGTCAGTTCTGTTAGCTTAAGGCCAGTGGTTCCCAGATATGGTTCATCATCGGGTTCTTCCAAGGAGCTTTACAAACAGCTTCCCAATCCCTGTAAGGGACTGGTGAAGGGCCTGGGAATCTGTATATTTGAATGCTCCCCTGTAATTAGCTAGGTTTGGTCTGTAATATAAACTATGTTTTCCTAGTTCTTAGTAACCTTATCATAGACTCATAGAACTTTAGAACTGACAAATACATTAGAGATCATTTTGTCAAACATACTCATTTTATAAATGAGGAAAGTAAGACACAAAGATGCCAGATGACTTGGCCATGGTCTCATAGTTACAGACAGAGTACAGATTAGAACCCATGTTTCCAGACTCTGAATCTAGTACTGTTTCTACCTAATTTCCATCAGTTGGGTCACAGTCAGAATCAGTGACTATCATCTTCAAGCTCTGCTATGGCAGTCTTTTTTTTTTTTTTTTCTGGTTATGAGTGTATCTGTGCATTAACTTTTGAGGAGAGATGCTTAACTAAGGTTCTCTGTAGCGGATGGGACAGTGGTTAAGGCAAAGATTTTTGACGTAATAGGTGCTGTGGGCCCTGGAGAAGCTCTGGGAGCCTCAATTCAGTCCTGCTCTGGTGCTTACTCTCTGTGTCTGCCCACTGGTGCCCAAGCTGCTGCCTCTGATGTGCTTAGATATCTGTTTGAGTTCTACACAGCATTTGTTTCTGGAGGCTGTTTGTGTAACTACAGATACTGCCTGACAGGAGAGGAGGAAGGCTGGGTGGGGTGGGAATGTCCTATTCTGTGAAGCTTTCTCTATTTCCGTCAGCCGTTCTTACAGCTAAACGAAGACTCTAGCCTTCAGGTTTGTTGACAAGGGAAAATGAGTCTGTCTGTAAGTCTGAGAGAAGAACTAAGGAGTCAAGCATATATCCCTTTGATATGTTTTATGAGTTCCTGAAAAATGAGTGGGAACGCTGAATAGAGTGTATGAACAGTTAATGTTTACATACTGAGCCTGGCATGAAAAAAACAAAAACGGAATTTGTCTACCTCCTAATCTCTCTGAGCTGCCCTGTCACAGGCAACGGTGTTTGAAATGCTAATGTGTCTAGTAGCCATTTTATAGGAGGAGGAGCTGCGTAATCCTAGAAGCTGAAATCCAGAGACTTCCTTATAAATTTTCCCACCTTCTCTCAAGCATGTGCTGCCCTCATCCCAGCCTCCTGCTAGGCCCCAGAGGATGAAAGATAGTATTTCACTGAATCATGGCATTTTAGAGCTGGAAGAGGTATTAGCATTCTGTTTCAATTCCACATTCTTAGTTTTCTCCCCTGAGACCCCAAGTGGTCAACAAACTTGGCTACAGTCACACGGCTTGTTTGGAGCTAGACTTGACTAGAGCTCAGGTCTCCTGATTCCCAATATGATGGCTGCATCATATTGCACATAAAAACATTCTCAGACTTCTTTTAATATGAAATCCTAGTGATTTGGCAATTGTGAATTTTGGTAGCTGCGACAGACTTTTAGAGAGATGGGACTGCATTGTTATAGCTGGAGAAGTCAGATCAATACTTTTCTACTAAATAGAAGATAGAATTTGGAAAGTATTCAGTGTGGCTGGAATTGAGATAGTAGGTCCCTGCGAGTGGCTAGGAGATGGACCTGGGCTCCTTGGCTAAAACCAGGGGCCAGAAAGGAACTGTCCAGTTTCTGGTAAGGGACTACTCACTTGGTGCGGGGTCCCAAAGTTAGGCTACTTGCAAAGTGCACAAGCCGCAAGCCAAGGAACCTAATGTGTAAACTGGTCCAAGGACTGAAGACAATAAACAAAAAAACCCAGCCATGCTCACAGCCTCTCCATTGAGATAACTTTTCAACTCAGGGCACCAGAAGGAGTCTCACAAAAGGCAGCTGTCACTGGAGATGAGCTCACAGAGAAAAAAAAAATACAAACCCCACTTGCAGACAGAACCAAGAACCTACAGATAATAGAGCAATGAAAGGAACTTTAACATAAGTCTGCTTAAAATGTCAGGAGGTAAAGGAAGAAAGTCTTTATGTGAACAGGACATTAGGAAGGATGTTCTTCATTAGCCAGCTGATTCTAGGCAGGGGTATTTACCTCAAAGGTAATGTTTCTGGGATTGATTTTATAGGCAAATCACAGATTTGAACCCATTGAGTATTCCTTGGTGGTGCTGATTTTCCCCCTTTTAAATCATTTTTACCTTTTCCTAACTTCACCAGAACTGATGAATAAACACCATTCAGCTTCTAAAAGCACGCCCAGCTTCCCTGAGAGTGGGTTCCCTGTATAGACTGCCATTGGGATTGCTTAGTTCTTGGAAGAACCGGTTCTGCAGTGTCATCTCCTCCACATCCCTGGTATGTTCCACCTCTGATTTATTCTGACATTTCCAGCTTAGTCAGTATTGCAGGCTGAAGCTATTAAGGTGGCAGACCCTACCTTCCACATTCTTTTACATGACTCAAGTTTCCAGAAAGTTCTTTTAAGAAGTTGAGACACTCCTATCTGGGCTACAGACTGGAACCGTGAAGAATTATCCGTGAGGACCTTTCATAGTAGCATACTCTTTTAAAAACATTAACAGGCCCTACTGAGAAGGTGCAGAAAAGGTTCCATTACTTGTTTAAGTTATGGCTCACCCTGAAGACTGAGACCAAAATGTACAGAAAACACCTATTTTGATTATGTATAGATGCATCCGATCCCAGGATAATGAGAAGGGAACAATCATCTTAAAAAGCTAGAAGATTTGAAAAAGAAAGCGGGGGAAATTTAATTTGCAAGTGAATGCTCAGTTTTATCTTTCCAAGTAAAGGTTAGCATAAATTAATAAAAATTTTTAACATCAAGTCATACGCCCTGATAAACAAAGAAACATTACCTTCTGTTCTCTGGGAACTATACCAGCAGTCTATTTTAGGTAATAATTTTCTTTTTATTTTCTATTTTTTCTCTAAAAGCTTTTCAGTATAATTTGTGAAACATCAAAGTGTTCTTTAAGAACTTCTTAGTCGGGTTCTTGAAGTCCCATTTTTCCCCCAGTGAAGTATGAAAACTGAGTCCTCTGAACAGAAAGTAAAGTCTGCTGGCAGGTTCCCTGTATGTATATAGAACCAGGTGTCTTCACCCCATTCTGTGAATCCTGTATAGTTCTCAGTAGTCCTGCAGTCTGCACACTATATTTAGTTACCTGATGTTTTCCATCACTTTCTAGTCCCTGACCTTGCCTAAGCAGAGACCAATTCAGTCTCAATTTGGTATTTTTAGCTGGTCACTAGTTCAAGAGTTTCAAAATGGTATCTGTCAAAGACTTTCTTCATAACATTTAGTGAGGACCAGGGATAATATTACTGGGTTTTCCTGGAAGTGGTGCCTTTCCAGTGAAACTTTAAAGTAAGATACGTTTAAAGGTCTTCCAGTGCTTCTTTTTCATTTTCTCCAAAGAAAAGCCATCATGAGAAAAAAATAAATTAATTAAATTAAAGGCTGTAGTGTCCTGGCTTCATTCTACATGAAAGTGTTTAATTTTGCAATAAGTAAAACCTTTTCTTCAGTACTTTAACATTCTTGGAATCCATGCTTTCTTTTACTTTTGAATTTTATTTTATTTTTTTTATACAGCACGTTCTTATTAGTCATCCATTTTATACATATTTAGTGTATATATGTCAATCCCAGTCTCCCAGTTCATCGCACCACCACCACCCCGCCACTTTCCCCCATCCATGCTTTCTTTAATGAGGTAGATTGTATGGCATTTTATAAAGTTCTCTGACATCCTTATAAGATAATTTTTCTACTACTATGAGATATTTTTCTTTCTTCTCCAGAATACAAGATGATTCTAAGAGCTCACACAATCTTACTATTAATGTAGAAGATAGATATTCTTTAAGACTTGTATAAACTTTAGAATGAAACTATGCTTTTTCCCCCTCTCTGTAGAAGAATTCTTTTTTTTTTTTTTTTTGGCTGTATGGGTCTTTGTTGCTGCGTGCGGGCTTTCTCTAGTTGTGGCGAGTGGGTGCTACTCTTCGTTGCGGTGCACAGGCTTCTCGTTGCGGTGACTTCTCTTGTTGCAGAGCACAGGCTGTAGGCGCCCGGGCTTCAGTAGTTGTGGCATGTGGCCTCAGTAGCTTTGGCTCACGGGCTTAGTGGCTCTGTGGCATGTGGGATCTTCCCAGACCAGGGATCGAACCTGTGTCCCCTACATTGGCAGGTGGTTTCTTAACCACTGCACCACCAGGGAAGTCCCTGTAGAAGTATATATATATTTTTAGATTCCATATATATGTGTTAGCATATGGTATTTGTTTTTCACTTTCTGACTTACTTCACTCTATATGACAGACTCTAGGTCCAACCACCTCACTACAAATAACTCAATTTCATTTCTTTTTATGGCGAGTAATATTCCATTGTATATATGTGCCACATCTTCTTTATCGATTCGTCTGTCAGTGGTTGCTTAGGTTCCTTCCATGTCCTGGATATTGTAAGTAAAGCTGCAATGAACATTGTAGTACGTGACTCTTTGAATTATGGTTTTCTCAGGGTATATGCCCAGTAGTGGGATTGCTGGGTTGTATGGTAGTTCTATTTTTAGTTTTTTAAGGAACCTCCATACTGTTCTCCATAGTGGCTGTATCAATTTACGTTCCCGCCAACAGTGCGAGAGAGTTCCCTTTCTCCACACACTCTCCAGCATTTATTGTTTGTAGATTGTTTGATGAGGGCCATTCTGACTGGTATGAGATGACATCTAATTGTAGTTTTAATTTGCATTTCTCTAATGATTACTGATGTTGAGCCTTCTTTCATGTGTTTGTTGGCAATCTGTATATCTTCTTTGGAGAAATGTCTATTTAGGTCTTCTGCCCATTTTTGGATTGGGTTGGTTGTTTTCTTGATATTGAGCTGCATGAGCTGCTTGTAAATTTTGGAGATTAATCCTTTGTCAGTTGCTTCATTTGCAAATATTTTCTCCCATTGTGAGGGTTGTCTTTTCGTCTTGTTTATGGTTTCCTTTACTGTGCAAAAGCTTTTAAGTTTCATTAGGTCCCATTTGTTCATTTTTGTTTTTATTTCCATTTCTCTAGGAGGTGGGTCAAAAAGGATCTTGCTGTGATTTATGTCATAGAGTGTCCTGCCTATGTTTTCCTCTAAGAGTTTGATAGTGTCTGGCCTTACATTTAGGTCTTTAATCCATTTTAAGTTTATTTTTGTGTATGACGTTAGGGAGTGTTCTAATTTCATTCTTTTATATGTAGCTGTCCAGTTTTCCCAGCACCACTTATTAAAGAGGCTGTCTTTTCTCAACTGTATATTCTTGCCTCCTTTTTCAAAGATAAGGTGACCATATGTGCGTAGGTTTATCTCTGGGCTTTCTATCCTGTTCCATTGATCTATATTTCTGTTTTTGTGCCAGTACCATACTGTCTTGATTACTGTAGTTTTGTAGTATAGTCTGACGTAAGGGAGCCTGATTCCTCCACCTCCGTTTTCCTTTCTCAAGATTGCTTTGGCTATTCGGGGTCGTTTGTGTTTCCATACAAATTGTGAAATTTTTTGTTCTACTTCTGTGAAAAATGCCATTGGTAGTTTGATAGGGAGTGCATTGAATTAGCAGATTCCTTTGGGTAGTATAGTCATTTTCACAATGTTGATTCTTCCAATCCAAGAACATGGTATATCTCTCCATCTGCTTGTATCATCTTTAATTTCTTTCATCAGTGTCTTATAATTTTCTGCATACAGGTCTTTTATCTCCTTAGGTAGGTTTATTCCTAGGTATTTTATTCTTCTTGTTGCAGTGGTGAATGGGAGTGTTTCCTTAATTTCTCTTTCAGATTTTTCATCATTAGTGTATAGGAATGCCAGAGATTTCTGTGCATTAATTTTGTATCCTGCTACTTTACCAAATTCATTGATTAGGTCTGGTAGTTTTCTGGTAGCATCTTTAGGATTCTCTATGTAGAGTATCATGTCATCTGCAAACAGTGACAGCTCTACTTCTTTTCTGATTTGGATTCCTTTTATTTCTTTTTCTTCTCTGATTGCTGTAGCTAAAACTTCCCCCCAAAATGTTGAATAATAGTGGTGAGAGTGGGCAACCTTGTCTTGTTCCTGATCTTAGTGAAAATGGTTTCAGTATTTCACCATTGAGGACGATGTTGGCTGTGGGTTTGTCATATATGGCCTCTATTATGTTGAGGTAAGTTCCCTCTATGCCTACTTTCTGGAGGGTTTTTATCATAAATGGGTGTTGAATTTTGCCGAGAGCTTTCTCTGCATCTGTTGAGATGAGCATATGGTTTTTCTCCTTCAATTTGTTAATATGGTGTATCACACTGAATGATTTGCGTATATTGAAGAACCCTTGCATTCCTGGGATAAACCCCACTTGATCATAGTGTGTGATCCTTTTAATGTGCTGTTGGATTCTGTTTGCTAGTATTTTGTTGAGGATTGTTGCATCTGTGTTCATCAGTGATATCGATTGGCCTGTAGTTATCTTTCTTTCTGACATCTTTGTCTGGTTTTGGTATCAGGGTGATGGTAGCCTCGTGGAATGAGTTTGAGAGTGTTCCTCCCTCTGCTATATTTTGGAAGAGATTGAGAAGGATAGGTTTTAGCTCTTCTCTAAATGTTTGATAGAATTGGCCTGTGAAGCCATCTGGTCCTCAGCTTTTGTTTGTTGGAAGATTTTTTTTTTTTTTTTTTTTTTTTGCGGTACGCGGGCCCCTCACTGTTGCGGCCCCTCCCGCCGCGGAGCACAGGCCCCGGACGCGCAGAACCAGCGGCCACGGCTCACGGGCCCAGCCGCTCCGTGGCATGCGGGATCCTCCCGGACCGGGACACGAACCTGTGTCCCCTGCATCGGCAGGCGGACTCTCAACCACCGCGCCACCAGGGAAGCCCTGTTGGAAGATTTTTAATCACCGTTTCAATTTCAGTGCTTGTGACTGGTCTGTTCATATTTTCTATTTCTTCCTGGTTCAGTCTCAGACAGTTGTGCATTTCTAAGAATTTGTCCATTTCTTCCAGGTTGTCCATTTTATTGGCCTATAGTTGCTTGTAGTAATCTCTCATGATCCTTTGTATTTCTGCAGTGTCAGTTGTTACTTCTCCTTTTTCATTTCTAATTCTATTGATTTGAGTCTTCTCCCTTTTTTTCTTGATGAGTCTGGCTAATGTTTTATCAATTTTGTTTATCTTCTCAAAGAACCAGCTTTTAGTTTTACTAATCTGTGCTATTTCCTTTGTTTCTTTTTTATTTATCTCTGATCTGATCTTTATGATTTCTTTCCTTCTGCTAACTTTGGGGTTTTTTCATTCTTCTTTGTTTGATTGCTTTAGGTGTAAGGTTAGATTGTTTATTTGAGATGTTTCTTGTTTCTTAAGGTAGGATTGTATTGCCATAAACTTCCCTTTTAGAACTGCTTTTGCTGCATCCCATAGGTTTTGGGTCGTCGTGTTTTCATTGTCATTTGTTTCTAGGTATTTTTTGATTTCCTCTTTGATTTCTTTGGTGATCTCTTGGTTATTAAGATATGTAATTGATATCTAGTCTCATAGCGTTGTGGTTGGAAAAGATACTTGATACGATTTCAATTTTCTTAAATTTACCAAGGCTTGATTTATGACCCAAGATATGATCTATCCTATCCTGGAGAATGCTCCATGAACACTTGAGAAGAAAGTGTATTCTGTTGTTTTTGGATGGAATGTCCTATAAATATCAATTAAGTCCATCTTGTTTAATGTATCATTTAAAGCTTGTGTTTCCTAATTTATCTTCATTTTGGATGATCTGTCCATTGGTGAAAGTGGGGTGTTAAAAGTCCCCTACTACGATTGTGTTACTGTCAATTTCCCCTTTTATGGCTGTTAGTATTTGCCTTATGTTTTGAGGTGCTCCTGTGTTGGGTGCATAAATATTTACAATTGTTATATCTTCTTCTTGGATTGATCCCTTGATCATTATGTCCTGTCCTTCTTTGTCTCTTATAATAGTCTTTGTTTTAAAGTTTATTTTGTCTGATATGAGAATTGCTACTCCAGCTTTCTTTTGATTTCCATTTGCATGGAATATTTTTTTCCATCCCCTCACTTTCAGTCTGTATGTGTCCCTAGGTCTGAAATGGGTCTCTTGTAGACAGCATATATACAGGTCTTGTTTTTGTATCCATTCAGCCAGTCTAAGTCATTTGGTTGGAGCATGTAATCCATTTACATTTAAGGTAATTATCGATATGTATGTTCCTATTACCATTTTCTTAATTCTTTTGGGTTTGTTATTGTAGGTCTTTTCCTTCTCGTGTTTCCTGCCTAGAGAAGTTCCTTTAGCATTTGTTGTAAAGCTGATTTGGTGGTGCTGAATTCTCTTAGCTTTCGCTTGTCTGTAAATGTTTTAATTTCTCCGTCTAATCTGAATGAGATCCTTGCTGGGTAGAGTAATCTTGGTTGCAGGTTTTTCCCTTTCATCGCTTTGAATATGTCCTGCCACTCCCTTCTGGCTTGCAGAGTTTCTGAAGAAAGATCAGCTGTTAACCTTATGGGGCTTTCCTTTTATGTTATTTGTTGTTTTTCCCTTGCTGCTTTTAATGTTTTTTCTTTTTATTTAATTTTTGATAGTTTGTTTAATATGTGTCTTGACATGTTTCTCCTTGGATTTATCCTTTATGGGAATCTCTTCACTTCCTGGACTTGATTAACTGTTTCCTTTGCCATATTAAGGAAGTTTTCTACTATAATCTCTTCCAGTATTTTCTCAGTCCCTTTCTTTTTCTCTTCTTCTGGGACCCCTAGAATTTGAATGTTGGTGTGTTTAATGTTGTCCCAGAGGTCTCTAAGAGTGTCCTCAATTCTTTTCATTCTTTTTTCTTTAATCTGCTGTGCAGTAGTTATTTCCACTATTTTATCTCCAGGTCACTTATCCGTTCTTCTGCCTCAGTTATTCTGCTATTGATTCCTTCTAGAGAATTTTGAATTTCATTTATTGTGTTGTTCATCATTGTTTGTTTGAGTTTTAGTTCTTCTAGGTCCTTGTTAAACGTTCTTGTATTTTCACCATTCTATCCAAGATTTTGGATCTTTACTATCAGTATTCTGAATTCTTTTTCAGGTAAACTGCCTATTTTCTCTTCATTTGTTAGGTCTGGTGGGTTTTTACCCTCTTCATCTGCTGTGTGTTTCTCTGTCTTCTCATTTTGCTTAACTTACTGTGTTTGGTTTCCCCTTTTCGCAGGCTGCAGGTTCATAGTTCCCATTGTTTTTGGTGTCTGCCCCCAGTGGCTAAGGTTGGTTCAGTGGGTTGTGTAGGCTTCCTGGTGGAGGGAACTAGTGCCTTTGTTCTGGTGGATAAGACTGGATCTTGTGTTTCTGGTGGGCAGGTCCGTGTCTGGTGGTGTGTTTTGGGGTGTCTTTGACCTTATTATGATTTTAGGCCACCTCTCTGCTAATGGGTGGGGTTGTGTTCTTGTCTTGCTAGTTGTTTGGCATTGGGTGTCCAGCACTGTAGCTTGCTGGTCATTGAAAGGAGCTGGGTCTTGGCATTTAGATGGAGATCTCTTGGGGATTTTCGCCATTTGATAGTAGGTGGTTCTGGCACGTCTCTGGTGGACCAATGTCGTGAACTTGGCTCTCCCACCTCAGAGGCACAGGACTGATTCCTGAATGGAGCACCAAGACCCTGTCATCCACATGGCTCAGAATAAAAGGAGAAAAAAAGAAAGAGAAAAAAATAAAAAGGTATTAAAATAATTATTAAAAATAAAAGAAATTTGTAAGGTAATAAAAAAAAAGAAAGAAAGAAGAGAGCAATCAAACCAAAGAACAAATCCACCAATGATAACAAGCGCTAAAAACTATACTAAAAAAACCACAACGGACAGACAGAACCCTAGGACAAATGGTAAAAGCAAAGCTATACAGACAAAATCACATACAGAAGCATACACATACACACAATAAGAGAAGAAGGGGAAAATATATATATATATCGTTGCTCCCAAAGTCCACCGCCTCAATTTGGGATGATTCGTTGTCTATTCAGGTATTGCACAGGTGCAGGGTACATCAAGTTGATTGTGGAGATTTAATCCGCTGCTCCTGAGGCTGCTGGGAGAGATTTCCCTTTCTCTTCTTTGTTCGCACAGCTCCCGGGGTTCAGCTTTGGATTTGGCCCCGCCTCTACGTGTAGGTCACCTGAGGGCGTCTGTTCTTCACTCAGACAGGACGGGGTTAAAGGAGCAGCTGATTTGGGGGCTCTGGCTCACTCAGGCCGGGAGGGGTACGGATGCGGGGCGAGCCTGCGACGGCAGCGGCCAGCATAACATTGCACCAGCCTGAGGCTCACCGTGTGTTCTCTCGGGGAAGTTGTCCCTGGATCACGGGACCCTGGCTGTGGCGGGCTGCACAGGCTCCCGGGAGGTGAGGTGGGGATAGTGATCTGTGCTTGCACACAGGCTTCTTGGTAGCTGCAGCAGCAGCCTTAGCATCTCATGCCCGTCTCTGGGGTGCACACTGATAGCCGCGCTCGCGCCCGTCTCTGGAGCTCCTGTAAGCGACGCTGTTAACCCCCTCTCCTTGCGCACCACGAAACAAAGAGGCAAGAAAAAGTCTCTTGTCTCTTCGGCAGCTCCAGAATTTTTGCCCGACTCCCTCCCGGCTAGCTGTGGTGCACTCGCCCCCTTCAGGTTGTGTTCACGACGCCAACTCCAGTCCTCTCCCTGGGATCCGACCGAAGCCGGAGCCTCAGCTCCCAGCCCCCACCCGTCCCAGGGGGTGAGCAGACAAGCCTCTCGGGCTGGCGAGTGCTGGTCGGCACCGATCCTCTGTGCGGGAATCTCTCTGCCTTGCCCTCTGCACCCCTGTTGCTGCGCTCTCCTCCGTAGTTCCAAAGCTTCCCCCTCCACCACTAATGGTCTCCGCCAGTGAAGGGCCTTCCTAGTTTGTGGGAACCTTTCCTCCTTCACAGCTCCCTCCCACTGGTGCAGGTCCAGTTCCTATTCTTTTGTCTCTGTTTATTCTTTCGCCCTACCCTGGTACGTGGCGGGGGGGGTTCTTACCTTTTGGGAGGTCTGAGTTCTTCTGCCAGCGTTCAGTAGGTGTTCTGTAGGGGTTGTTCAGATGTATTTTTGATGTATTTGTGGGGAGGAAGGTGATCTCTTCCGTCTTACTCTTCCGCCATCTTGAAGCTCCATTCCCCTGTAGAAGTATTCTTAGGGAAGCCCTATCTCAATAAATGGAACTTCCATCTATCCATCACCCCTCATGGTCCTTCTTTCACCAAGCCCTACCGATTTTACTTCCTAAAGAACTGTCAAATCCATCCACTTCTCATCTTTTGCCAGAGCCATTGAAAGAGCCTCCTAACTAGACTCCTTCTCATAATCTTGTTACTTTCTGATCACTCACAGTCTGATCCTGTCACTCCTTTGCTTAAAAAACTCTTCAGTGGCTTTCTTTTGCTCTGTGGATAATATCTCAGATCCTTAACATTGTCTCCAAAGCTCTGCACCAACTGACCTCTATCTCCTTTCGCACATCTGCCCCACTCGGGGCTCAACCATAGTCTTCCATTTTCTTGAAAGTACCTCATTCCTTTTTGATTCATGGCCTTTGAAAATCTGTTCTTTATACCTGGAGGGCTCTTCTCCTCATTCCCCTTTCACTTGGATATCTTCTATACTTCCTTCATATTAGAGCATTTCCTCAAAGACTTCCCTAAACCCCAGGCTAAGGCAGATCTTCTTCATTATTTCTATCCTGTTGTCCCTGTAGTTTTCCATTAGGAAACTTACATAGTAGATTTGAGGATTTGTAGACTTGTGGATTATTATTGTAAATTCAAAGACAGCGGAGGTTATACCATTTTGCTTATTATATTCTATCTGCAGCCACAAGCATAGTACCTGGCAGGGTAGGTCGTGAATAAATGTTTTTGAATGAATAAATTAATTAATGCCTCTTACATATAGTATATAATGAATACATGAAATGAGCACCATCCACAACTATGGTTGGCCAGGGTCAACTCCAGCCCTAACTTTACTGAAACCCTTTCCTCCATTAAAATAGCATGTATTGGGCTTCCCTGGTGGCGCAGTGGTTAAGAATCCGCCTGCTAATGCAGGGGACACAGGTTTGATCCTTGGTGCGGGAAGATCTTACATGCCACGAAGCAGCTAAGCCCATGCGTGCACCACAACTACGGTGCCTGCGCTCTAGAGCCTGCAAGCCACAGCTACTGAGCCCACGTGCCACAACTACTGAAGCCTGCTTGCCTAGAGCCCGTGCTCCACAACAAGAGAAGCCACTGCAATGAGAAGCCCGCTCACCGCAACAAAGAGGAGCCCCCGCTTGCCGCAGCTAGAGAAAGCCCGCACGCAGCATCAAAGACCCAATGCAGCCATAAATAAATAAAACAAACAAACAAACAAATTTTAAAAAATAAAATAGCATATATCTTCATTCTCCTAGGATGCTTCCAACTGGGAACCAGTCTTAATATCAAGAAGACTCTGATTTCTGATATATGGTTTAGGTGTTTATGTTTTCAGTGATTACTTCATTTCACATGTAAGGGGGAAAATGATCAAGAGACTAGATGGGGTGTCAAAGTAGAACACCATAAACCAGGGAGTATTGAGAGACAGCCAGGGCCAGGTTCTAATTGAGTGCTTCCTTGGCTCTGATCTTAAGGGACCAAAACAACTTCAGTGGTGGCAGAAAAGACATTAGGAAGTGAATAGGGAAATGGTAAAGACTTAATGGGGGATATCGTGTTAGAGATAATGAGTTATTTTCACTAATACTAACTCTTCCTAAAGAGAGGTGCATTTGTTTTTCTAATAAGAATAATCTAAAGATTGGACGACTTACACCCAGCCAGCATTGTCCATTTTCTGAAGGAGTTCTACACAAGTGGAAGGGAGAGCTCTCTGTTACAGGAACTGAGATAGTTGAGATTCTAGTTATTGTTAAGCAGAGGTAGGTTTTATTGACTCAGAGAAGCACTTAACTGCTAAGTGTAGTGAATTAGCTTTGATTTGGGGGGAAACATACTTTGTAGGGCCTAAATACCTTATTAAAAGCAATATAATACTACATAAAAAGAATAAACAAGTTTCTTGGGAAATCATGGTTATAACCAAATAATTTATAGACTAGTATTTCAAAGTGGCAACTGAAGGAATTCAAATGGAACATCGGCGATTCTGGGCAGTGCATTGGGCTTGGAGTTCAATCATAATCTGTTATTTCCTGGTTGTACCCTAAATACTAAATACTCTGTTATCCAATTGGAGATTGGTTTTGTCCTTCAAGTCTTGATTTTCACATCATTGCCCAACACCTGTGTTGTTGTTGTTGAATAAGAAATATTCTGCCTTCTCTCACTATTTTATCATTCTGGGGTACTTTCCAGGCTTACCTAACATTTGTGGAAAACAGTGGGTAAAAGTAAGCAGAGATCACTCCAGAAATTCTTAATGAAACAGAAAATATACAAAAATATTCAGAGCATCTGCACTAATGCCTCATGGAAATCCATTTGGACTTTTAGGGCTGGAGAGAAAGAAATCACCCGACAGTTTTGTGTATCACCACCTAGGTTTCTTTCTGGTCAGTAATGGTGGTGATGTTTCCAGATTTGCTGTCTCCTCCCCTGACCCCTGCCCCAATCCATGTGGAGTGAACTATTTTGAATCTGGAAGGAGGTTGCCTCTTTTAAGCCATGGAAGGCTGAGTTTAAGTCCCAGTCCCTTGACTTTAGCGTCTATCCCTTCTCCTGGGAATGGAATCCAAATCATTATGGGTCAGTATATACCTATAAAAGTCCAGGATTATAGAAGCTGCATGAACATGCCATGGGAAGCAAATTGAACCCTTTGTGTAAGCAGTTTCTACAGTGCCAGAAATAGAATGTGTTGCCCTCAAAAGTACAGGCTTATTTATTTAGGGAACAGTACTTTGCCAATACAGGGAATTGTACTGCCAATTTAGGGAACAGTACTTTGCCAATACAGTTCCATATTCCTTTAAGCAAACTTCACATGTAAAAACTATGTTTATTCAATAGTGAGGGCTAAAGAACTTTTTGTTTTAAAGGCTTTTTTTTTTAAGTTGGCCCATGTTTCATCTAAAAAGCAAACTTCCTGGTGTAGTTTTTAAAACCTTTTTATTATATATATATATATTTTTTTTTTATATATATATATATATATATATATTTTTTTTTTTTTTTTTTTGGTATGCGGGCCTCTCACTGTTGTGGCCTCTCCCGTTGCAGAGCACAGGCTCCGGACGCGCAGGCCCAGCGGCCATGGCTCACGGGCCCAGCCGCTCCGCGGCATGTGGGATCTTCCCGGACCGGGGCACGAACCCGTGTCCCCTGCATCGGCAGGCGGGCTCTCAACCACTGTGCCACCAGGGAAGCCCCCTTTTTATTATAAAATAAAACACAGACATGGAAGACCATGTAAACCAAATGTATGGCTTAATACATTATTATAAGGTGAACACCACCGCTTTGGACTGAATGTTTGTTTCTCCTCCCAAATTCATAGGTTGAAACCCCCATCCCCAATATGATGGTATTTGGAGTTGGGGCCCTTGGGAGGTAATTGGACCATGAGGCTAGGGCCCTCATGAATGGGATTAGGGCCCTTATAAGAAGTGACACAGAGAAATCACCTGTCTCTGCCATGTGAGGACACAGCAAGATGACCATCCGTAAACCAGTAAGAGGGCTGTCACCTGGTACCCTGATCTTGGATTTCGCAGCCTCCACAACTGTGAGAAATATATGTTTGTTGTTTACGCCAGTAATTTATTAGAGCAGCCTGAACTGGCTAAAACAGTCATGAAGGTCATGAAAAAGAACTTTGCCACCCGTTTGATAGTCCCATCTGTATGCCCCAACTCAGTCATAGCCCTTTCCTTTCCTGATTAGTAACTACTGTTCTGACTTCTATAGAAATCACTTTTCCTTGCATTTTTATCATTTTATCACCCAAATGTGCATTCCTAGACACTATTTTAGTCATGTCCATTTTTCTTAATGCATTTTAAAGTATTTATTTAATTTCTAATTAACTTACAATTTTTTAGGGAAAATCTGTGTATAAAAGAAGGTATACCTTAAGTCCACTTATCTTTCCCATTGTAGTAAAGGCATTTGTGGACTAAAATGTGTTACCCTCACTTTTGAAATTCATGGAGAATAGCCTAAGCAATTTGCTTGCCTTGTTTGTATGGGCATGTAAAGGGCATCCCCAGTAGGTATGACTGACTGTCTTCAAAAAGGAAAAGAAGAGAAAGAAAAGGGACAGCCCTGAAGAAGAAAATCTTAAGGGACAAGGAAATACATCCTCAGCTGTATTAGTGTAGCAATGTGAGAGTAAAAGGAGAGAAGGGAAAGGAGATAGTGTCGCATCCTACCAGCTCTCAATTTGCTTAGACTCTGAATTCTAGAAAGCATAAATATTATAGAAAGAGTAAACGGTAGATGAAAGATAGAATTAGGAATCAGGATGTGATCATTGCAAACATTCCCATACCCCATCTCAAAGGGAGATTATCAATATAAATTATACAGAAGAAATAAATATGACCAAATGAGTAGTTTGGATATAGGGCTAATGATATAAAGGATAGTCCCTAAAACTTCAGTTGGAACCAAATAAAAGTTTTTAAATGAAATTAGATGTAATAATAAATAGCATCATTTTCCACAGCCCTTCAAAAGTGCAGGAACTTTTCCAATTTGCACATAGATTGTATTCCAAAACTTTATTCTAAATTGGTTCATAGAAACCTACAATATATTTCTCCAGAGACATAACATTGTAAGTGGTGATGTAATTTTTAGGTTAGCCCACAAAATATCATTGAACTCATGGGACAACTGATGAACTGTACTTTTGTGATGAAAAACAGCAGAAATACAAGTAGTACAGTACAGGTTGTAAAAATGAAACCCAATATTGAATAATACACTTATTGAAAATTTTGAATGAGGTACCTAATGAAAATCACATTATCAGAGGCTAATACGGAAGTTTTTTAAAATATATTTCTATATTTTATTTATTTAGTTTTGGCTGCGTTAGGTCTTCATTGCTGCATGCGGGCTTTCTCTAGTTGCGGCGAGCAGGGGCTACTCTTCATTGCGGTGCACGGGCTTCTCATTGCGGTGGCTTCTCTTGTTGTGGAGAATGGGTTCTAGGCGTGCAGGCTCAGTAGTTGTGGCTTGCGGGCTCTAGAGCACAGGCTCAGTAGTTGTGGCACACGGGCTTAGTTGTTCCACGGCATGTGAGATATTCCCGGACCAGGGCTCGAACCCATGTCTCCTGCATTGGCAGGTGGATTCTTAACCACTGCGCCACCAGGGACGTCTGCTAATATGGAAGTGGATGGAAAGTTTTACAGTGATTTTGAAGTAGGCTTTTGGACATTTTCAGGAGCTGTATACATGACTCACTAATTTTTTATCTATCGTTGCTGCAAGTCATGTTGCTTTCATGTTCATTGAAACCAGTATATAACTAGATCTTATTAGCTATAATTTAGATCATTTTTGTATTTACAAGTTGAATGAAGAGTGAGAGGAGGAGAAAGGAAAAAATGATTTAAATGTTTTGAGTTGGAAAAGAATGTATGAGGATATAGGAAAATAAAAAGAAATGTGTGGGAATTGTGGACACTTTTTATTTTCTTTATTAATCCTTTAACAGTAAATGTGTTTTACTTTTATAATGAAAAAATTTTTAATTTTCTTTTTAAAGAATGTGTAGTATGAGGAAAACATTGCCGAGGTGGTATTAACTAAATTGGAGTTCAGGAGGGAGATGAGTCATCTCTTTGCAGGGACAATTGAAGCTATAGAAGTGGATGTGAAATCTCAGACTTCATAGAATAAGGAAAGAGATTAGAAGAAGAAACCATGGGGAACACCAACATTTAAAGGATGGAAAAGAGAAAGAGCCTAAAATATAAAACAGGAGACACATCAGACAGAATAGTATCCTGGAAGCCGACATGGAAGAATGCTTAAGATGGAGGTATTTGTCTATGATGTCAATCCACAGAGATGAGGAAAGGCCAGGGGTGCTCACAGCCATGGCTAAAAAGACCAAAACCATCCCTTCCATGCTCCCAGGATTCTCTCAGTTGATTCCTGGTGAGGAAAAGATGCTCCTTGCTGACTGGCAAGATTGTGGGCACTCATAAGAAGGTACCTGTTCATCAGCCTTATCATTACAGGCCCACAGCACTGTACAACCCAATCACAAATTACACGTAGTAAAACTAATCACATATCCAATGCCAGGAGGACCATTTTCTTTCACCTACACAGGGCTTAAGTCACAATTAGCTTTCTTCCTCCAAAGAGTGTGATGAACAAACAGTATATGAATCAAGAGGATGCTAGCCTAGAGCAAGCAACCTAGGAAAAACGTGTACGTCTGTTTCTGGGCTCTTTATTCTGTTGTGTTGATCTTTTTTTTCTTTCTGTCAGGACTACACTGTCCTGATTACTGTAGCTTTATAAATACATTTTGAAATTAGGCAGTATTAGTCCTCCAAGTTTGTTCTTCTTTTGCGATATTGTTTTGCCTATTTTAGGTCCTTTGTATTGCCACGTGAATTTTAGAATTGGTTTGTTATTCTTCAAAAAAAGAAGCCTGCTGAGATTTTGACAGTAATTACACCGGATCCATAGATCTGTTTGGAGAGAATGGGTATCTTAACAATACTGAGTCTTGAAATCCCTGAACACAATATATCCCTGCATTTGTTTAGGTTTTCTTTAATTTCTCTCAGCAATGTTTTGTAATTTTCAGTGTAATTGTTAGAGTTTTAAAAATTGCTAATCACTTGCATGTGAAATGTTATCTCATTGAGGTTTTAGTGGAGGTCCCTGATCACCACTGAGATCAAGCATCTTTTGAGTGATTATTGGCCCTCAGGTTTCCTCTTCCCTGTATTGCATTCATGTTGACCCTACACTTTATTTAGCAAGAACGTCTCCATTTGGGTGTTCTTAGGGTCTCCTGTTTTTCATCTATCTTTTGTTTTTATTGATAGTTGAATTTTTTGTTGTTGTTTAGCTCTTGAATTCTGATATAGTAATTTAGACTTTGGGGCAAATACCTCTTTACATCTTTTCATTTCTTATTAACTTTATCCTCTCCTATTTTCTGCCAGTAGGAAGTTCCAGTCTTTCTCATGTGCCCTGGATGCTCCAGCTTAGATAACTTTTGAGAACTCTGATTTGAAAGCGAAGCAGGAGGTCACTTAACTTGTCAGCGTCCCTTGGGCAATGCCTAGTTTATCTCTTTGCTCAGCTAATCTGCTCATTCCTCATGGTTCACTGCGCTGGACATTCTGCGATTCTGTTCCAACTGAGCATATTAAAAGAGAGAGACAATTCCGCATCACTGGGCAGAACTTGGGCAGCCTGGGGTTCTCACCTTTGAGGCAGCAGGCACCTTGGCAGATTGCTCAGCAACTCTGGGAGAGGGTTGTCAGAAAGCACAAGAGCCTCAGTCATTGTTCTGTGAACTTGCTTTGAGCAGCAAAAGGGATCTGCAGATAACAATTTCTCAAGAAAAATTTGGTGATTGACTTTATTGATGATCCATGTTTCTTTTTTTAATTAATTATTATTTTTTGGGCCGTGCCACATGGCATCTTAGTTCTCCCAGCCAGGGATTGCACCCGTGCCCCCTGCAGTGGAGGGACAGAGTCCTAACCACTGGACCACCAGGGAAGTCCCTGTTGATTGATTTTAATTAAAAAGTTTGATTTCTGTTGGTTATAAAAGAGGCTTTCTGTGATTTCTAGGTCAGAGTCCTACGTGGATCTGGTTATGTCTTACAGAATATTCTTTATGATATTAAAGTTTGTAAATAATTACGTTTTGCTTTTCAATACTTCAAACATTTGTTGAGTACCTACTGTATGCCGAGCAGTGTGTCAAGAATCTACACTATCAGGGTGAAGACAGCATGGTCCTTCCCCTAAAAGTTAACTAACTCCAGTGCTTTCTCAGAAAAAGAAAAGGGAAGGTAAAGGCATTCTAAGGCACAAAAAGCAAGCAGTCTTATAGAAACTTGGTCAGGAAGAGTAGATCTAGGGAATTAAATGAATACCTGCAACATGTGATTTCTAGACAACTGGAACCCAAAAAGAAGTATTGAAAGAAGTTGGCAGTCAGAGATTTCTGTGCTCCCAGACCCTTGCTCATGCTGTTCTCTTCCTAAAATGTTTTCCATGACCCTTTTCATTTGGCCACCTCCCACTCATCCTTAAGGACTCATCTTAGATTTTATTTCCTATGGGAAAGCTTATCTCCTTATCTCCCATTTCAGCTAGGGGACCCTCTTATGTGCTTTCATAGCACCGTAACATATGCCCTTACTGTTCCACTTATCACACTGCATTGAAAGTGCCTCTTTATTTGTCTGTCTTCTCCCAGTAGACCACAGATCTATCTTGCTCACCATTGTATTGTACCGTGTTGTGTCTAGCACTGTATAAGGCATGTGGCAGGCACTGATTAAGTATCTGATGAATAAATGAATAAACAGTGAAGTGTCCGATAAGTAAATGGACAAACTGATGAACAAATGAAGGGTGAGGAGGGGGAGTGTTTAGCCCAGAGAAAGAAAAGGCCCAAATATAAGCATAAGGCTAAGGGCTCTGAAGCTGGAGGGGTACGTACTACTATTAGACAGCATCAGTAATTGGAGGAGTGTCTCATTTTCATCATGCTACTGATTGTTGTTGGCCCCAGTCTCCTCCACAGTTCAAGTTCAAGACTTGGCAAGAATTATCAAAAATTGATTATGTGCCTAGTTGTGTATTAGGTGTCCTGGGAATTATGGTCTCTCCCATAAAGCGCTTGCAGATCAAGCTGGTGCCTTCTGTTGTTATCTAAGTGAAGGGACTACTGAAAAAGACGGGATTAAGACACAGAGCTCCCTTCTAGAATTATTTGATCTATTAAGCAACACCTTTCAGAAATGGTTGTTCAAATGGCTGTAAATCAAACTCACCTAAAAGATGACTCTCCAACTTGGTGAAGTACCTTGTTCAAAGTCAATTCACCATAGCTATGACCTTTCCCTGGCTTAGCTGTGGAGTGACTTCCCAAGAAGTTAATTTGATATGTTTTAACAGGACCCTAACATACTGAAACAGTGGGCTAACATCAACAAAAAGAAAGGTACTAGCATAATAAGTCTCACATTTAGTTCTAGCAATTGATTGCACAAGTAGAAGATAGTGGAGGTCTAGCTTAGTAAAGGAATGCTTGAAATGGGGTTCTAGATATCCACAAATTGAACAATGTAAGTTTCTCTTAAACCAAATACTGGCTTAGGTTTTTTTTAAGGGAACTATAATGTTCAGATGAAGATTTAATAGCTTTGAGGCTTCCCTGGTGGCGCAGTGGTTAAGAATCTGCCTGCCAATGCAGGAGACACGGGTTCGATCCCTGGTCCGGGAAGATCCCACATGCCGCGAAGCAACTAAGCCCGTGCGCAACAACTACTGAGCCTACACTCTAGAGCCCGCGAGCCACAACTACTGAGCCGACGTGCCACAACTACTGAAGCCTGCGTGCCTAGAGCCCTTGCTCTGCAACTAGAAGCCACCGCAGTGAGAAGCCCATGCACCGCAACGAAAGAGTAGCCCCCACTCAGTGCAACTGGAGAAAGCCCTCACGCAGCCACGAAGACCCAACGCAGCCAAAAATAAATAAGTAAATTTATTTTAAACAAAAGATTTAATAGCTTTACTATCTCATAAAACTCTAATATACTTGGACTATCATGTTCAGTATGATCTTCTGAGTTAACGAACATTAGCAAACCAGAGAATAACACAGGATATTGACCAAGATCTAGAAATAAGTCCTGTGAAGATCCAGTTGTAAGAATTAGGTATTTAGCTTGGGGAAGGGAAGACGTGGAAGACATGGTATAGTACAGTGTCAAGTATCTGAAGGGGAATCTTGTGGAAGCCTGAGTAGAGGATATTTCATTTCTTTCAGAAGCAGAGCTAGGATCAGTGGGTTGAACTTACAGGAAGACATTTCTTCTCATTGTCAAAAAGAACTTGCCGCAGTTAACAGTACTCAGAGGTGCAGTGGAGTATGTATGTGAGCTGATGAGCTCTCTATCACTCAAGTGGAGAGTAGAAAGCCATCACCCTGAGATCAGGGCTGTATAGTTGTATAGGTTGGTTGGTACACAGGGCACCTGGCCAAGGGGGCAACTAAGGCTGAAATCCAGCCAGTGCTGCAGTAGCTGTATCATGCATCCTGGCATCGGTCCCGCAGAGGAAGAGGCATCTTTTTATAGTTCACCAAAAGATACTCCAGGTCTAGCAGATACAGAGAGATTTTCTCATCAGGTGAGAGAACAGATTAGTAACTGCTAACTCCCTGCCAACTTTTATCGTTCAAGAAAGTAAAGTAAAAAAAAAAAAAAATCCAAGCAGATTCCATTTAACCTAGAGGAGCATAATTTAATTATGCCTTTCAAAGTATTGATGCATTTGAAGGGCTCCTTAACTCTCTCCACATGACATTCTTTGCTGTGCTGTGCAGGAGGGAATGAGAGGGATGGAGTTCAGTGGTCTTCCATGCTTATTAGTAAGCTCTCCCAATAACAAGGTTTGAGCTCTGCTACATCCGAGGCATATCCAGTGCCTGTCATATCTTTCTTTGGAGATGAAGCACAGTTAAAATGTTTTCCACTGAAAATCCTTATATTTAAGTGTAAATTTTTAAAAGCAGGATATAAAATTGTACATATAATATCATTTCCACTCCGCTGCATAGAAATTTTCTTGAATCAAAGACAACAAAATAATAACAGAGATCTACTCTCTGACGGATGGAATAATTGGTGAGTTTTATGTATTTTGTAAACGGAAAACAAATACTTTAAAACAATCTTTCCTTCACCTTGAAAAATATACATTTTAAATGTTTCATTTCACCTTATGTCTCCACATATGATATAAGAAGAAAAACGATCTCTTCTTTTTTAACTTTGCATGACCCAAACTTGTCTATTATACTGAGCTAATGGGTTGGGTCAGTTCGGTGAGTTACCCCTGGTATGCCTAGGTTGATCGTTGAAGTATAGTAGTATCTAGTAGCACAACAGAATTTGAATTTGATTCATCCTCCCACCCTGTCAGCAGATTACTCACCAATGGGATTCACACCTTCTACATTCTCAATTCTTCGATTGCATTACTACCACATACTACCAAAACAAAGTGCAATTAAAATCTTTGGGGGAAAAAAGACAGCTCATCGACTGAGGAATTGATCCTGGAAATGACCTTCAGAAACAGATGGGGTAAAATGCTATATCCAAGAAGAGTGAGTTTTCCTAGATTCCATACATGTTGAAGCAGGAGAAGGCATAAGTTGCAAACAAACATCTGAGGCAGTACTTTCGACTCCTAAGCTGTGTTCTGTCTCCAGTGCAATGCTGGAAGAGGAGCATTTCAAAGACAAAGAATGGACGCATGAAGCAGTTAGCAAGAGTAAATTGTTGGAACTGCTGGCAGCAGATAGGCCACGAGCATCAGGCCAGCAACCCAGGGTGTCTCTGATGTTTCTGGGAATAGAGGTTTATCTTAAATCTCCACCTGGTTCTTGTTTTAATTTTAGACCTCTCTTTATCTAGTTCATCATTCACATTACAATGGAGTAATTGTAGAAAATTAAGCACAGAATCCAATTTCCCCTTTTTCTTCTACCCTCCCTTTTGTGATTTGCATTTTGTCAGGTGCAGTTTTTGTCTCAGCTAGGACACTCGTGTGACTGTGTGTGTGTGCAGCAATCTGCTTTGACTTCACTTTTGTGTATGATCCAGGCGCCTCACCAGCTAAAGGGCGTGTTCCAATTGCTAAGACACTGCCAGGACAGAGATTTGCCACAAGTTCCTGCAGACTCCCACTGAAAACGGATCCTCACTCTGGGGAAGGGACAAAAAAACTGGCAATAATTAAAGCCAGTTGGCAGGTTTTATGATGAAAGGCGCCGGCTGAGGGAGGAGGTACTTATATTAGAAAGTACAAGAAATAAAATTACATTGCTCCAACAAAAACATATTTATAACCATTATAGTTCTTACCTCCAGAAAATGTTAGAGGGTTAGTGTCATTCATCTCTTTTTTTTCAGTTGTGGCATGCAGACTCTTAGTTGCGGCATGTGAATTCTTAGCTGTGGCATGCATGTGGGATCTAGTTCCCCGACCAGGGATGGAACCCTGGCACCCTGCATTGGGAGCACGGAGTCTTACCCGCTGGACCACCAGTGAAGTCCCTTATTCATCTTTTCTTAACCAGGAAACTATCCAGTTAACTAGTAGAGGCCCTTCCTATTCCCACAGGCGCAGGCTTATCAGTGGCATACGTTCTATCTGGAACACTGTATGGATTTGGTTACAGGCCACATACAGTCCTCTCAGATCCTAGTTACAGTTATTTATTTGCTAAGGCATTTAAAATGAGCCCCTTTTAAGAAGGCCTTTCAGTGTTTTTGAGCATATGTGACAATTTTCAGGAATCAAGTATTGCAATATTTATTTGTAGAAATCCTTCTAATTTATATGGAGAAATACCACCTAGGGGAAAGGACCACATCTGTCTTGTCCATCATCTGCATCCTCAGAATCTCACACAGAACCTGGGCACAGTAGATGTTGATCAAATGAATGAATGAGTCTGCAAAGCTGTCAAATTCTGAATAATTAAAGAATCAGGACAATTTAAACCTCTCTTTTGGGTGTCTGTAACAAAGTATATCCTTCTCTCTAAATCTGAAGTAAGGCCTCTGGATATAATCGATCAGTCCTTATTCACCCACAGTCCTGTCTCACCCCAGGTAACATAAAATAATGTTACTTTAGGTACAAATTCAGAATAAAAAG
This sequence comes from Tursiops truncatus, assembly GCF_011762595.2. Classification (NCBI taxonomy): domain Eukaryota; kingdom Metazoa; phylum Chordata; class Mammalia; order Artiodactyla; family Delphinidae; genus Tursiops; species Tursiops truncatus. The sequence continues at coordinate 86,588,036 of NC_047035.1, read as the reverse complement.
ACAACTTACAGGATTTGAGGTGAAAGCAAAGACTTTTCAGTGTCTTTCAGTTATTAACTTTAAAATTCTAAATAGAATTTTTCTCCTAAGCAATGTAAGAATAAATGATTGTGGAAAAAAAAAGAATAAATGATTTTGTAATGATCGTGCCCTTAGCGAAAGAAATCCTTTTGCAATTTTAGGAAAAGCTTGTTAAATATAGGAATATATTTTTCCCTCTGAGTACAGAAAGAAAAACAGTTTTCCTTTAGCCAGTAAAATTGCCCTGCATATTCCATACACATTCAAACACAGTAGAATAACGTAAATACAAGGCATTCTATTAAAACCACCTTTAGGAAAGCTACAAGCACCTCAGGTACAGTAAATGGACTGTCATCATTCCAGCTTGGAAAAAGGAAACATACAGAATGAGAGTCAGAAGAACAAAAGAAATATATATCATTTTTCATGTACCAGAGGTAGCTTGAAAAAATGAAATTCCCAGGAAATTCTGAGAAAGGGGTCAGTTGCTTTGCTGTTCACTTTCTCACATCTCTGTAAGAAAAGAAGTGCTCTGCGAGGCAGCATACATCCTCCTCAGTTTTTCAGTTAAAGCTAAAGATAGAAAATATTCCATTTGTAAGGAATACAACTGATTTTGAGTTCTTCTTTAAAACATCAGCTGAGCCTTAAATGTAAAAGAATCATGATGTGATTTGGAGGATTTGCTTCTAATAATCAGGGATAGGTAGAGTACAGGTAGGTAGAGTACAGATGAGACTAGATTAGCTGTGAATTTATCATTGATGAAGCTGGGTGATAGGCACACAGGAGTTCATTATACTGTTCTCTCTACTTTTGTGTATGTTTGAAATTTTCCATTAAAAAAAACTAAACATATTAATCCTCCAAAATGGAAAAAAAAATTTTTTTTGACATTGGCATGGTAAATAGCAGACACATGGAATATGGAATCAGAAGTCCATCATATGCAGGTCTCAGTCCCAAAATGTACTAACAGTGTGGCCCTGTATTAGGTACTGCAGGTCTTCAAACCTCAGTTTCAACATCTAAAAAATGGAAACAATGCCAAACTTATCTAGCTCATAGGGTGTCATGAGGATAAATGAATGAATATTTCTGAAAATACTATGTAACTTGTAAATTTCTACAAAACAGTAAAGTTAAATAATAATTTTTTTTTTTTTTTTTTTTTGCGGTATGTGGGCCTCTCACTGTTGTGGCCTCTCCCGTTGCGGAGCACAGGCTGCGGACGTGCAGGCTCAGCGGCCATGGCTCACGGGCCTAGCCACCCCGCGGCATGTGGGATCTTCCCGGACCAGGGCACGAACCCGTGTCCCCTGCATCGGCAGGTGGACTCTCAACCACTGCACCACCAGGGAAGCCAAATAATTCTTAATTGAACTATAAACCTGTCCAAAGTTGTTTGTGCTTTACTTTTCCCACACTTAACTAAACCAGTTCCAGCCAGAACCAAGTTCATGTCTTTCTGTATCTATAGCAGCAGAACAAAACTGAAGTATCATCTTCTTCTTCCTTCCTTCTGCTTCCATCAGAGATCTGAGCTGCTCCTCTAGTCAACTCCTAACTGACTTTCCTGCCTTCTTTGTGGCCCTCTGCAATCTTCCTGCAATCTACTGCCAGAGAAATCTTCCTAGAACACCACTTGGATCATGTGATTTCCTTGCTCAGAAACATTCCTGGATCCCCACTGCCCCTGAGATTAAATCCAGTTTACTTAACCACCCTTTCAAAGTCTTACTCTGTGGTGCCTTTTTTCCCCATTTCTCCTCTAGGGATGCAGTACCCTTTTTCTCCCTGTCTGCCCAGAGTTTATCAATCCCTAAGAATCAGTCTAAATCCTTCTTCCTCCAGGAAGTCTTCCTAAACCTTTCCAGACCATATAATGTCTCCTTTTTCTCAGTTTTAAATATATTTGATTTGGCAAGTAATTGTGTATTCCTTCATGATATCACTTTTATTGTTATATTAAATAGTTAATTATCCCTGTTGTTCCTTAACTTCCTTCGTGGCCTTTTCTATTAGATTACAAACTCTTAGAAGGCAAGAACTGTAACTTTTGTGTCTTTCTGCGTCAAGGCCCAGTGCTTTGCATATAGCAGGTACTTTGATTAACCTTTTCAAATATTACCCTCTGCTTCCATCATAGTCCCTGGTGAGGCCAATAGTTAGCATATTAATACTACCCTCATTTGTATTTCTTTGGATCTTAAAAATGACCTCAATTTTTTTTTTTAATTTTGCATGATACCTTATAGAGTGGCATCATGGTGGAAAAGTTCAGTCTTAAGTGTTACACAGATCTAAATTCAAATCCCAACCTAGAGACATTAGCTATGTGAAATCCTGTCAATTTACTTGACCTTCTGATTCCTTGTCTTCCTCAATCATATAATGGAAACGCAGTAATAATACTTGCTTTGCACAGTTTGGCACAATAGATGTATAGTACCTGGCCAGTGATCCGTAAAAGACACGTATTATCTTAGTGTACATCATATGGTTTTGACAGGTTGTCAAAGTGAAGGATCATGGTTCTATCTAACTCTTGTGGGTTAGGATACAGAAAACAATAGAACAGAGTCAGGAAAAGCCTCTACCCGCTTCTCCAAGCCCTGCCTCCGTGCTCTCTATTTGCTCTTGTGCATCCTTAGCCATAAGGATTATGGGCTAAATATAGCTGGAATCCCTAATGGTCAATTTAAAAAATCCTAGGTCCCCAGGCAATTTTTCATCCCATTCTGTACCAGGTGAGTCCCTTAGTACTTCTTTGGAGGCTCCCCCTCAACCTAAACCATAGCCCAGTCATACCCTCGTTGTTTCCTCGCTCCTTTATTTCATATCAACCCTAATTATACTTAGTTCTCCTGAATTCTTCTACCTGCAGTTACGTGAGGTTTGCCAGCTCTGAGTCTGAACCATGGGCTGTAAATCATCGTGTTTTCATTTATTTAGTGATCCAAGGTTGCTTCTTCCAGGCAAGACCCAAAGCAATGATAAAGACAGACTTCAGTCATAAAGCACAATGCTGTCAATACTTGAGGATATGAAACTAGCAAAATACAAGGTCAAAAGAGAATTATCATCATCTGGAATTGGCCGTTAGGTAATATTTTCTCTCCACTGAGGGCAGGCTTCTGGACATGTGCTTGCTTATGCATAAGAAAAAGAATCACTATGTGAAAAAGGCCAAAATTAATATGCCATAATAGAAAAACCTTGTTATATCAGGATTCTGTCATTATGGGCATTTTTTTTCAATATTTAATGCTGTATTATTTCATGATTGAAAAAGAAAAAGTTCAGGAAAAATGGCCATAAAAACATTAATTATCAAAGAATTGAATAGGGAAAATAACATCACAAGATTATCATGTTATTATATGTAAGGACTTCTGATTGTGAGTCTGACCCACTGTATGGAATGACATTTCTGAGATGGAGCTCTTGTGGCTAATCGGTTTAAAGTTGAGTGAATGGTCATCTTGCTTAATCTATGGTTATAACAGAAGTTACATTCACAAATGCTTTTAAAAGGGCAATTTTATATAGGTTACATTTTTTCAAACACAGTATTAGACTTCAATTTGTTCACTTTTGCTCCTCAGTCTTGAGTCATAGAAAGGGACTCAAATTCTAAATTATATTTGTTTATCTACTGCTCATTATCACTGATATGTTTTTTACTTATCTTTTATTGATTGCAAAACAGACCGAAGGAGAACTGTTGGTTTCCATTATATGGATCTCTTTTTTAAAAAATAATCATCTCATTGAAGAATTTTAGTGAGTGTGTGAATGTAAATAACTTGCTCTTTCATTAGTACCAAGTAATGGGTCTTGCCAACTAGAACCCATTAAAAGGGAAAATAAATATTGACTAACTCCACTCATTGTATTTGCTGGTCTTTTAACAAGCAAGAAGGTCCAGAAAAAATTTCAGAGGATTGCCAGGAATCTCAATAGAGACAGTATAATTGTCAGTGAAGTCCCCTTGAAATCCAAAGGCAGCCATATGTCTGTGGATCTAAATCATACACCCATAGAATGATGGAGTATTAGTCCTGGCAGGGACTTTGGTAATCAGCTAGACCAGCTGATTACCAAAGAGACATAAGGTAGTTGGTGTCCCAGCCAGAGTAAGAACTCTTGGGTCTCATCTCCCAGTTCACCACACGCTCACCTCACTACTTTATTTGCAAAGTTTTCCATGTCAACAATTAATATAAGTCAATTGTGATTATTTTCAGGCATGTAATAGCAGCTTTGCTAACACTACCTCAATATCAGTCGATTTCTTTGGAACTGCCAGGACTGTATTTGGTTTATTTTTAAAGCCAGGCAGTTCTTTAAACCTTAAAATATTTTGTTTTCAAAACCTAAAAGGCTCTTTATTTAGTCCATGATGAATATTTGACTAGTGTTAAATTTATCATTCTGGCAGTACACACATTGTACTTGTCAATTAATTGTGACTCATCAAAGAATGTTTTGATGTTGAGTCCTTGGCTAACAGATGGCTCTCTTGAGAGGAATTGAAGTAGTGAGCTATGAGGTCCAAGGAGAGAGACTTCTTACATAATTAGTCACTAGAGGTTGTTTGAATTTGTAAGAAAGCACAGTCTTCTGTGATGGTGGGGGCTGGGCTTTGTACTAAGGTAAGGAAGGCCTCTTCTTTTCTACTCTGTTCATAGAATGGATGGGAGTTGACAGCAGTGTTGCTGGTGTGCCAGGTGTGATTTGAATTGACATGAGTGGCCAGCAGAGCGGCACAAAGTCCAACACTAGGATATTCTGTTTCTATAGGGTCTGTCATCCTGGAAATTCTTAGTCACAGAGACCACCACACAGGAAAGAACAGGCACTCGAGTAATAGTGGTACCAATAAGAACTTGGTAACAGAATGTGAAGCAATGAACCCTGCTTTTAAAAAGCATCATGTCAGAGGCAACAGAAACATGCAAAAACATATCCCCTTTCTTTTTACTCTTTCTTTCACCTTTTCCTTTTTTTTTTCTTTCCAAGATTACTTTTCCCTACCTTTTTACTTAGGTCCATCAATGGTACCCAAGGCATGAGCAGCCCTTGGTACCACATTATTCAGCATCTATGTGCCAGCCACTATGTTAGCATGAATCTGGCTACATGAGAATTAGTCTGATAGTCTGAGTCTAGTGCGTGCACCATTGAGTCATTCTTTGGGATGGCATTTAGTGCTTCTTTAATTTATGTAAGAAAAAAGGAACATACATTGTATCATAAATGGGATGAAGAAAAACCTGAAAAAAATTCAAATTCTCTTAGATATATTCTAGAAATGATCACAAACAGCTTAATAGGTGACACACACCTAACCTCTCTGACCCTCAGTTTCTTCATCTATAAAATAGGATAATAATACATACCTCATGGAATTACATGAGAATTAAGTAAAATGAAATTATCACAGTGTCTTGCCCACAGTGAGGACTCAGTAGGTGGTCTCTGAGTTTAGAAAGGGAAGTAAACTAAGTAAGTAGGCAGTGATGTTTACTTGCTTGCTAGCACAAGGAAACATGGGGGAAATGATAAGGAATCAAGGCAGACTGGTAGTTGAATTAATAATCAATGAGAAGAGGCTATTTTAAAAGGGTGTTTGGCAAGAACGTGGCATTCAAAATCAAGTGATCATGCCTTCACTGTACATCACTGGAGTGTTACTTCAGTTTGGGGCTACAAGACTTCAAAGCACTAAGAGAAGAACTAAATTAAGTAATACAAATGTCTGAATGCCTTCTGGAATGTCAGTAAATAACCGTGGAGAGAATCAAGGATTTGGGGTAGAGAAAATGGATGTGAGCCTCTGCTCAGCATTTTCTAGGCACCTAACTAGAAATTATCACAAATACTTTAATAGGCAACGCATAACCTCACTTAGGTTTCACATCTGTAAAAAAGATTAAAAATAATTTTTAAACCTCTGATAATTTCTGTGAATATGCTTTGCAAATTGCAAAACATTGTATGAATCACTTTTTAAGGCGATAATGGGGGAAGATATTTACTCCCCTCAAAAAAGGCTGACTAAACTGCCTCCTGATATTACAGGTAAAAGAATAAATAAGGGATAGATGATGGTAATTCTTGTTTTCATAGAGGGTAGAGTTGAAAGAAATGAATGGATAACTGTACAATCAATGTTGCAGAGACAAAAGAAAAAAAGCCTAAATATAAAGTTATGTAAACAGTGGCCAACAATGAGCATTAGTAATCCCCTTCTTGTTTATACCTTTCCTAAAATTCATAGACTCATAATTCCCAAACTTTTTGGAAGGAGACACACACACACACGGGAAGAGTGCTATATAGCATCTTTAACAAATGAAAATGGTTTAAAATACGTCTTGTTTGATGCTTTGGAGTGCTGCAAAGTTAAGGTTCAGAGACCATAATATAGGCAGTTTCATTTAGGGATATTTTAGTTGACATATGACCCAGGAATGGGATCATAGATTGAATGACTTTTTGAGATTACTTCAGTCTATTTTTCTTAGTGGAGCAGATGTTTCTAAGTAACTGAGATGTTGAAAACTTTGGAGCAGAAAATATGTCATCTCACATCATGTGTATTTTAATTGGTTTGATTTCATTTATTTATTTATTTTTTTACATCTCACAAAACAGCTGAATTTAAAAGAAGTAAATGAGGAAAATTCTGATTTCCCTTCTGATGAGCTCTTTGTATGAGAGCTGATTTAGTCCCTTTAATACTTGAAGGGACTTAAGGGGGGAAAACTGTGTCTGGATTAAAACATTAAAAATAGAAAACATAAATTCCAAGATTAAGTCCCTTGAGTTACTTGACATTTGAAGTAATTTCCCCAAAGTAATTTCCTTTGTAAAGGTTTATAAATTTATGAGAGAAAATACCTTATCCTAGCTAGAGATTACTGTGTCAATTAAGAATAAATAGGGATTAGAGAAAACCAAGCATTAGTTTCGAAATGGATCTACTCTAAGTGTGATGGGATCATATTCAACTTATTAAGTGAAACAGTGAATGTATGCCCTCCTTTGTTCTTACCCAAGGCTTGAATAAGTGTATCTGTGAGTGATTTTCTAAAAACTCCTTGTTTGCATGTACTAGTTACTTATCCTTATATCTTTGCCTTGTTTGTCGGGAACTTCCCACCAAAATACATGAACCCCAAATGAATCCCAAGTTATCCATCTGCAATTCTGAAAACATTTTGGTTCTCTCATACAGCCAAGACCTCAAGAAAACAGTCTCTGAGGTTGCCACCTTATTCTTGGTTATAACCAGAGTAGATACAACCCATTGGAAAACAAGCAACATACAGAATAGAAAAATAATGTGTTCCTTTATTGAAAACTAATGTATTTTTCCCAGAGATTGATTGCTCATGAAATGTATTAAGAAGTTGTATACTTAGCAAAACAAACCTCACTCGAGTTTTATGGTTTGCTAATCTACACACAAGAACAGCCCTTTCGCAAAGCAGGTACCCTTCAGCAATTTTTCCATAATACCCTATATACACACATATGTATGTACATACATACAAACATCAGACTTTCAGGCATTCACTGTAGAAAACTCATAAGATCAACAAGAAATCCCTCATGATAACTGAATCTCTATTGGCTTTCTTTTCTTGGTCAAATGCATAGCATTTTTGGTTTGAGATGATAACTTTATTTTAAGCCTGAGAGAGCAGTTGACTTGCCCTTGGTCTAATGATACTGAGCAGCTGCCAAAGCCTGTTTCACATCCACGGGCGAAGACTGTCCCCGGAGAGGGGACACATAACCATGCATGTCTCTTTCAAGATGTTTCTTTGGGTACCATGTCAAGAAATGACTTTCCAAGAGGAGAGAAGGATGTGTGTTTGGCTTTTTGATTACGCCTCTGTGCACAAAGGAGAGACTGTCTTAAAAAGCTGAGACTTTAAGAAAATTCTTGTTACTTAATTTGTATTTACAGTGCACTTAAAGCTCAGGACAAAATTTTGGTTTGTTTGATTTTTTAAGTAAAATATACCAAAGGCCAATAAGTGAACTCACATATACAATAAAATGACATTTTTTCTTCTAAGTTCCAGAATCAAAAGGGACATAATTTGCAGTGGGGGATGCAGGAAGGAGAGGCATAGTCCCTTTGGCTAATCACAATTATAGCTTCCATTTTCTGATGATTTATCATGTAAAATGCTTAGCAAACTTGGACTTCCCTGGTGGCACAGTGGTTAAGAATCCACCTGCCAATGCAGGGGACACAGGTTCGAGCCCTGGTCCAGGAAGATCCCACCTGCTGCGGAGCAATGAAGCCCGTGCACCACAACTACTGAACTGTGCTCTGGAGCCTGCAAGCCTCAACTACTGAAGCCCACGAGCCACGACTGCTGACCCCGTGTGCCACAACTATTGAAGCCCGCACACCTAGAGCCCGTGCTCCACAACAAGAGAAGCCACCGCAATGAGAAGCCCGTGCACCGCAACGAAGAGTAGCCCCCACTCGCTGCAACTAGAGAAAGCCTGCATGCAGCAACAAAGACCCAACGCAGCCAAAAATTAATTTTTAAAAAATGCTTAGCAAACTATCTAACACATACAAGATACACAATATTTGTTAAATGAATGAGTGCTAGGTGTTGTGCTAGCATTTTATATCATTTATCTCATTTAATTTCATATGAAGATGCATATATATCTTCATGATAAACATAAAGAAACTGAAACTTCAGTTAAATAACTCATCCACTGTCACACAGCTACTGAGCCTGGCAGCTGGGATTCCACGCTAATCTGATTCCAAAACCTATACTTAATATATCACATCTACCTACACACACACACACACACACACACACACACACACACACACACAGAGTGTCTGAGTTCACTGTCTTTTCAGATTGTCACTTGTTTCAGACTGTCTTATTGCCTTTCCTGTACTCTCCCTGTCAGATTTACTCAACACTATTTTATATTCATTTGATCTCATTTCAAGACATTCCCTAAACCAGACCCTGTTGTACTAGAAAACGCCACTTGTTCTGGGAAATGTTCTTCCCGTTCTTCATGGAGCATCTTAAATTATGTCATCCCAGAATATCTTTCCTGAATATGTTGTATTTTCCTTGAGCCTACAACATACCCAACTCCTTTTTCATTTATTCATTATTTCAGTATTTATGACTCCCCCTCCACATTCACTAACCTCCTATTTTCATTTATCCAAAATTTTAGAATTATTGTTTCAGAACTAGAAGGAACTTCAGCAATCACCTATTCCTAACTCCCAATCAGTTTGCCCAGCTTTGCTTACAGCACATCCCTGAGAGAGGAAAGCTGTGCCTCTGCTTAGTTACTGCCATAGTATGTGAGCGCTCAGTATGGTCAAGGCTACCTGGAAGAATAGCAGGGAGGTACTGTGAGAGGTTCCAGCCTAGATAAGATGAAAATAATCCACGTCTCTTGAGCAGTATTCACGGAGCACTCACCATGGACAGGGCGTTACTGCCAGGCCTTGGGGTGGGCAAACAGTGAGTAAGGCACAGTCTCTACCCACAAGAAACATAGTCTAATGATTATTCTTTGGAGGGGAATGAGCGTACTGCACAAATGTCTGTAAAAAAAAGGCATGAGTTTAGAGGTGAATGTTTTGAGGCTTTAAAGGAAGGAAATATCATTGATAATTGGAAGGAATCAGAAAAGACTTCATGAAGAAAGGTAAATTTCATGTTAGGCCTTGCAGGATGGTGGGAACAGTCTTGCTAAAGGGACCCTCTCATCCCCTGCTAGACAAGGCTGTCTCATCAAGCTGAGGGAAGGTGGATGTGGCCAATGCCAAGCTCAATAGAAAGAGATGCTACAGAAACGCAAAGTAAAATGTCATAGTTATTGTTCAGATATGGCAAGCCAGGATGAGTCAACTCCCCTCCCCCACACACATTATCACCTGCTCCCTATTTTGGGATGGCATCAGGGTGAGTAAAAAGCAACACCATTCACCTTTTAGAGTCATTCTTTGGCTTCCCCTTTAATATTACTCATCGTACTTTGACCCCCAAATTCTCACTTTGCCTTCTTGCTCAGCCCCTGTATTTGGGGTAGGGAAGCACATAGGGCCAACTGAATAATTTGGGGTCTGTAAAATAACCTTTGAGTCACTGTCTCTCACAGTGCCTGGATGAGCCAGGGGCGATGCCAAGTGCATTGATGAGCTTGCCCATCTGCTTTGGGCTTCAGCCTCCAGCAGGCCTCCATCTCCTAGGTAAGCGTACAGACAGAGGCGTCTCTGGACCAGAAGGTCCTGGATCACAGTCTGTGCAGTTCTGTGCCAGTCCCCGTGACAGCATGAGAGCAGGAAGGGACGAGAGGTGCACAAACTGAATAGCCCTCTTCCTGATGATATTTAATTGAATCTGGACACTGACAAGGCTTGGCTGAGTAGCTTTCTTCCCATCACGTGCCGCTCAGCTCTGCCCGATTTCTTCTGTAATGATCATTCCACCCAGGTAGCACAGAACTGTTTCATTGAATGAGACCTTGGGTGAGGATCAAGAAACCTGGGAATGGGTTTCAATTGTGCCATACCCTTTAGGCAAGTCACTTAACATCCGCAAATTACATTTTCTTCATTTGTAAATTAGGAAGAATACCCATCCTGCCAGTCTCTGTGAATTTTTTATCTGAGACTGTAAAAATCACATAATAGTTGAGAATGCCCTTTGAAGGGTTAAATATGTGCTGAATATTACGATTACTAGAGTCTTACTATTAACACACCCAAGTGCAAAAAATACCACCCATGCAGGTAACAAATGAAAGGTACAATGTAGAAACTTGCTAAGCAGTCTTTCTGTTTACACAGGGAGTGTAAATTGTAGCTAAGGTGTGAGGTTACTGTCCTGTTGTTATTGGCAGAGGAAGTTGGAGATGAAATGTGAGGGAAGTGGGTGTGAGGGTCAGGTGTGTAAGGAGCAAAGAAGGATCTACAAGGGTTAGTGAGCAACGTGGTCTATGGTTGATCAGTGACATCAACCGTATAGAACAGTAATCGGCAGTGTAGACCATAGGAGTAGAGATTCTCCATTTGTGTTTTCCTATTACTCTCTGACCAAGCCTTCTTTTGGTTGTGGAATGGGAGCGATACTTGCTTCCTAAGTCTGCCTGCCTCTACCACCAAGAATTGGGTCTTGCTTGGACAGGGCAGGGGCGATGCTACCAGAGAGAAGCCCAGAAAGCAGGAGCGGGGACTTTGTAGTGCAGCAGTCCTGTCCCCTCTTCCACACTCTACCTCGGCAGCTTCTGTGGAGTTTTGCTTCCCTGGGAATGCTCTGAGAATTCTTTAGCAGAAACCAAGACCGTGCTGCAGTGTCCTCTCTCTCATGGCCCAAAGCAGAACTGCAAGTAGCAGTCATTCCTGAGACCACAGGACAAAGCCTCAGTGGAACTTCTCAGGGTCTAGCCCCTGGCTTCTGGGGTTCCCCAGCAATAGGAGGCAGAGGCCCATCTTGCTGATTCAGATAATTTCCCAAGACCAGATTTAACCTGCTTCCAGCAGCACTTTCTATATGCTGCTTTCTGCTGACCTACAGTCTTCCTCAAGGAGGCAAATAAACTATTTTTCAACTCCATCCACTTCTCCCGCTCTCTACCCTTCCCTGATGGATTGTCCCAGGTTCCAGCAAAGCTGCATTCGACAGCCTCTGAGTGAGGTACACGCTGCCACCCGTGTCCCTTTGACCGTCCTGATTAAAGAGGACCCAGCTTAGAAGTTGCAGGCTCCCTTTCTTTTCATAGAACATTTTCTTGAGAAATGTCAGGAAAGTGCAGTCCTCATCCCTGAAAGCTATTCTGCGGTGCTGAAGCCTGGGTCACCCAAGCGTTCCCTCTGCATGATGGCCACGCTCCCAGACTATCGAAAATGCAGCAGTGCACTGAGAGAGACAGTCTGCTGAGGTGGTGTTGGTTTGCAATACCCTGATAAGGAGATTTCATTCCCTCCTTGCTGGCAGAGTTATATAGAGTAATTACATAAGTACTGCTGTGACACTGGGTGGAATCTCATTAAAAACTGTGTAAAGAACAATTGAGTTGTGGTGGAGAATATTCATTTTATTCCAGTTGACTATAATCCATATAATAGAGTATTAGCCTGAGCACAAATGCTAGTGTTGCTCTGATAAAATGTATTTGGAATATATATTTAGTGCAGCATTTGCTTATGTGGAGCATGATAAAAAGTCGGTATGGGGCTTCCCTGGTGGTGCAGTGGTTGAGAGTCCGCCTGCCGATGAGGGGGACATGGGTTGGTGCTCTGGTCCAGGAAGATCCCACGTGCCGCGGAGCGGCTAGGCCCGTGAGCCATGGCCGCTGAGCCTGCATGTCCGGAGCCTGTACTCTGCGACGGGAGAGGCCACAGCAGTAAGAGGCCCGCAAAAAAGAAAAAGTTGGTATGGGGCGGCTCCAGATTTTCCCACTTGGGAAGGAAGCTGCTTGCTATGCTGAGCAGATTGTTATGTGACCCCACTCATCCTGGAAGAGCCACTCAGCCAGCCTGGATGGGACACTGTATGGCAGTCTGACCACATGGCAACTCTGAACCACTCACACATATAGACAGATGCACTTACAGACTTTGGCCTAGAAGAATGCGCTCCATTCACAGTTCAGCCTTCCCCCCAAGACGGGAGAGAGGCCTGGCCAGGATAGAATTTGTCATAGGTTAGTGTTTATTTTTAAAGAGATAGTGGGCCAGCCCTTTTTTAGTGTAAGGGTGTTTTTGGTTGGTGGCATGTGAGTTATCCCTACTGAATATCACTCACCATAACAAACAAGAGCCATTCTAAACAGTTTTCTGATACGGCAGCCTAATACTCAAAAGCACTGAGGGGCAATAACATCCAATACATTTATACACCTTTCTGTGTATAAGGTGCTTTCACATACACTATGTCATCTGGTGTGTGGAGAATTGAGTATCTATGTTTAATTATCCAGAGCACAGATTATTTAATACCTGAAGTCTACATTATTTTACTTTAAATATTTTTCATCACAAAAAAATTACATCATGGAACATTGAGAAATTATGAGAAAAGTTCTCAACGTCAGCATCTTAATATACTAACATTATAATTTGCTCTTATTTCCTTCCAGTCTTTTTTCTTATTCACTCTTGTACGTGTAATCATAATGCTCTACATTGTTAAGTGCTTTTCCTCTGTAGGTCTCCAGACTGCCCCACTTGAATTTTATCTGGTCTCATACCATGTTTAAAGGAAAGAAACCAAGGTTAATCAATCTCTGTTTATATGAAGAGCATTATATTGTAGAGTATATATCCCTGTTGTTCAAAGTCAGTGTCACTTTGCTCATAATCAAAGTACCAAAAAGATGGTTAGGGGAGCATTCATTCTGTTAAGCACCCAGTTTCCCTCTCTGGTTATGAAAACATCTGGGCAAGGCAGCTGGAGAAAACCACTTGAGAATCTGGGATTTGCTGTTTCTGGTAAGGATGCCCCAGCTGCGCCTTGTTGTGCAAGATCTCTTCATCATCTCAGGATGCCAGGTCCCAAGCTGAGCTCACTCGGGGGACTCAGCTCCATCGAATGGGAGTGCTTGGCCTCTGCCTGCGTCATTTAGGAGCTGCAGGTAAAACTGAGGTTAAGAAGCACAGTTGATGCCTCTCTCAGTGTGACCCTGCCAAGAGGAGTGTGTGTGTGTGTGTGTCCGTCCCCAAGCATTCCTGAGACAGCTGAGAGGGCACAAATCCATCATCCCCAGGGACCTGTCATCAGCTTCCATCCTGGTATAGTTCAGGCATGGATGTTCATCTGTGTGAATGCATCTTTTAAAGAGTGAAGCCAATATCCCCCCCAGACTATATCTGACTTTAAAGGGTGAAGCCAACATCCCCACTGCTCCCCTTTTTCTTGAGGAGAATAGGAATAGGTGTAGGATCTCTCTGGTCACACCCCTCCAGCCTCACCCCTCCAGCCTACCTGTCCTGCAGAAACACTTCAAGCACACAGGGCCTCTAGACCAGATATTTGAGTGGGTTTCTGCAGGCGCTATACCAACTGCTGCTACCTCTGCTGGGAGGGCTGAGGCCACGGAGCAGCAGGCTTATAAGACAGTGTAAGACAACCTCCTAGACCTCCTGCACGCCAGGAAGGAAGAAGGAAGCAGTTAGAGACACCGAGGCATCCTTGTGTTGAGCAGCTCATCGTTGCGATGGCCAATACAAGTTCCAAAGGCCCTGGCTCCCTGACAGGTGCCTCCGTGCCAAGCCATGGCCTCCAAGCAGCATGCAGATGTATTCTTTCTTCTTTCATCCCTTTTTTTCCTTTTAAGTAAGCAGAGCTCCCTAAAGCGCACTTACTCTCCAAATATGTACACGGCAGGATGTGAGAGATCACTTCTGTCTGTAATGGATGCCTTGTGTCCAAGGTATTTTCCTGTGTATCGTGCTGTTCAATTTAGGACTCCTAATGCATGATTAATGTGTGTTTAAACAGTCATTGCCTAATCAGACTGCTTCACCTTTGGGACACTGGTAAGTATACAAAGCAGACCTACAGAAAACACCATCAGCTTGTGCAGAATAATCCCACAATTCCAATGTTATGCAAGGAGTGAACATTCTGAGGCTCAAAAGGTGCCCATCCAGTGCTATGGTTTCCACTGAGCTGCATATGACTTCTCAGTTTTCAGAAACTGGATTTCAGAACCATTTGTTTAATTCAGTATTTGTTGAACATCTACTGGGCAAGGCTCCATGAGTTCCAGAAAGGGGAATTGGATGAGGGCCCTACTAAAGGGAGCTTACAGTCTAGTGAGAAACAGAATATGTTTATGAATAGTTACAGCACTGAGTGGAAAGTTAGGAGGGCCTTAAGACTGATTTAGAAAAGGGATGGAAAGGCCATTGTGAAGGGGGCCTCGTGTGGACCATGAGTGTAGATGGCAGCAGATGGGACTGAGGGGAAGGCAGGGAGTAAGGAGCTTGCAGTCACTGCGGGGGTGTCAGAAGCCTTGTAGGGGCTTTGCAAGGCCTGTCTGAGTCATCCACACAGGCAGGAGGAGGTAAACTCGCTCGGGGGCCTGCAGTGCCCCCAGCTGTGGGCCTCCTTGAGTTCTTGCCCTGCGGGCTTCACCTACTGGAGCCCTATAGCTGCTGCTTTTGGCCTGTATGGCTGTGAAGAGGGAGAAGTGTCCCAAAAAGAGGTCCCCGAATTCTAGATATTTATTCGCAAAAATGTGATTTGAACCTAACGATCTGTGGACAGATGGCAAATAAGAAAGAGACTAAGGTGGCTGACTGAACATTTTAGTCATTTTCATTTCATCTCATTTGCAGCCCATCCAGGTCCTTAGAAGATGTGCTTGTGACTCACCACGGAGTCTGAACCCTTAAAGTGGGTCATGCCTGAAAAATGGATGAGGACTCTTGCTCTGAGGGATGTTAGTGAGGGGACAGTGTCGGACCTGTCCTTTTCTGAGAATTCTTAGAACTGCTTGCATATAAATAGAGTCTGAAAGAAATGGAAACTTGGCTTGAAGATGTCTTATAGGGAGAGAGTATTGGTATGTGTGTATATTTATACGTACTTTGAAAAAAATTGCACTCTCTTTCTGGAAACTGCTTTAGAAGTTAGGCTTATGATTGCTACATGATTCAACCACCAAATTACTGAAATGTTCCCCTCAAGAGGTATTTGGCATTTTGTAAAAATTTTAGTATAATGAAGTGAATATGTCAAAAACTCAAACATTTTAAATTCTTTCACTTATTCACGTTTGAATTTAGAAGAAAGGATACCTTCAGGTAGGTTTCTTTTTCTTCCTTGACTTAAAAATAATAGTGGGTGTCTGAGACAAACACCCAAGAGGACTCGGGCCTTCTACTACGATGTCCTAACAGATTTCCCAGGTAGCAGCCAGGTGTTTGAGTACCACACACTTTCAGTCCCTTTTATCCTGTCAACTAATTTTTGGTTATTTTAGTAAATGCCATATGGCACAGTGATTGTGTATTTGGGTTCTATGGTTAAACTGCCTGGTTTCAACTCCCAGCTCAGTCACTGACTGACTATGTGATAATTATCACATTACCAACCTTCCCTGTGCTTTAGCTTTCCCGTCTGTCTAATGGGCTTGATGATAGTGCCTGTCTCATATGGTTGCTGTGAAGATGAAGGAGTACATTAGTAGAGCGCTTAACATGGGGCTTGACACGTAACTAGCACTCAGTCAGAATTGGCTTTTTTTCTCCTTCTCTCCCCGCCTCTCTCATTTATCCACCTGCAGGAGGATAAACACAAGGATGGCTATTTATAAAACATCAGCCTGGCCACTTTTTAGCTTTTGCTAACAGCTGGGGTAGAAGGTTTTAAGTGCTAGAGGTATTTGAAATGTGGTTAGGGTTTGAGTTGTCTCTTAATTTTCAAATATCCCAGCTGCCTCTGCCTCATCAACAGGAAAATTTAATTTATCAAAACTTAAACTTTCCCAGGACTACACTGTCTATCTGGCATAATGTGCAGCTGTGCTTTCTCCCTGGATGTGCAGTTTCTCCCGTCTTTGCCTTTCTGAATCTCTCTGTCAGTGATTCAACTCGCCAATTCCCTTGACTCCATCTCCCATCTTCCTTCATCATTTGTTCATTCTTGGTTTTTTTTTTTTTTTTTCATGCCTTCCTTATGCCTTGAAACGTCCTTAAAACCAGAGATCATAAAAACCATCATTTTAAAATCAGAATTTTAACTTTTGAATGGATTTTCTTTTGTAAATTGCTTCTTATAAAACAACACCTAAACTCTATGGGAAGGCAGTTTTAACTGTCAATTTTTGCCTAACTCGAAATTATCAGCATGAAATCGAGATGACAGCTTCTAAATATATGGAGTTTAGAGCACAGTATAAATGGAAATTTTTGTAGCCACGCATGGCTTTTTGTAATCTACCAATAGTATATTTCCTAGCTAATATTCTTCACACATAGGCTCAGATCCAAGATAAATATCCAGCAGCCAGCCCTGGGTAATGCTTGCTAAAAATGAATCATTCAAGACACTTATGCCAGGAAATTTAGATTTTAAAGGATATCATATGATAAAACAGAAGTCACTTAAGTACTAGTATTCACTAAATTCTACTCAAGTGATAATTTTAAAAGCAGTCACTTCTACAGATATTTTTTTTTTCTTTTGGACCAGTTCACCCCAAATTGACAAGGTGTTTAGGAATTTAAAAGCTCGTACTCTTTAGCATATGGGTGAACCAAGATAAGTAGTTTACTGTTTGAAATGGTGTCATTCCGTGTTTTAAAGACTGAAGTTGCCTATGAGACTTCCAAAGTATCTACTTTAATTAGCTTTAGTGCATAAATTAACCAAGTCATCATTCAGAGGGTCTCTATCTTTAAAAATGAGCTGGAAGAGTTTGAGGAACAGAGAGGTGGCCATTTGATCGCCATATGGGCAAAGAGGAGAACAAGACGAGCCCGAGACCCTCTTCTGCCCCTGGAGCCCCTGCCCCATCTAACAGGACCCTTCCTTTAAACAACCTTTTCCCTCCACTGCCCCAGCCTCCAGACCTTCCCTCCCGAGCACAAGACAACCCAGCCTCTACTCCGTTTCCTCTCCCCAGTCACTCCCAGACGTATCTTTCATGTTTTCTTTTGCATTTTACATTAATATGTTAGCAACATCCCAGAGGCTGTGTGCTGGGCGAAAGAGAATGAACAGTGGCTCTGAGCCTGAAGTTCCTCATCTGAAAGATGGAGAGGATTAGAAATAATGTGTGTAAATTAGAAATAATGTGTGTAAATACAGCGTCTGGCACACGGTTAGCTCAGACTCTGCTGTCCTGAAATGCTCCCCTTTCCTTCCAGTTATTTCCACATGTATATGAATATGCAACTATGACAGGAGAAAGCTATTAATTTATAACTGTTTACAGTCATGCTTCACACCCACACACATATACACACCCCACCACACAATGAGGAAAAGAATCCTACTGTCGAGCAGCTCGACTACACTGTCTTGGTTGTGATGAGCAGAGAACTGGAGAGAGCTGCAGATTTGAAGCAGTCGAGAGCTTTGCCTCAAAAAAGAGAGAGAAGGGAAGAGAGTGAAGGGGCTGGACGAGACTGGAAGAGGGAGACATGAGGAGGGATTTGAGTAGCTGCTTGAGGAAGTGAGACTTGGGGGAAGACATTTTAAAAGTCACTTGGGGGAAAGTTTTACTCTCTGTCGTGCTGTGGACCCCTTGCTCCACTCCCTAAGAAATGTTCACAAAGGCTGCATTACAGTTCAGGATGTTTGGAGTTGGGTGCATGTGGTTGAGCATACGTGATATTGAAGGTGCTTTTGGTATCAGTGTCCTTGCGGTTGGCGCAGAATGGGAGTGTGACAGGTTCAGGTTCCAGCAGCCTCTTCCTTCCTATTTAATATTTAATGTTACAGGCCAACGTAAGTTCGTATTTTTAAAAAATTAAATTGAGACTTCCTGAGTGGTAATTTAAATCACTTCCCCTCTGCTTGCAAGTGGCTATGACTTTGGCTTTTGTGTAGTACTCTTTCTAGTTCTTTGTGTTCAGGAAAATTTTTATTTAAAAAAAAAATAGCATCAGAATTTTTAGTGAAGGAGGTTTCTGCTTCCTTTAATGACCAAGTACTTCCTATTGAACCCACTCTCCACAGACAACAACTATAAATGCTGGACAAACTATAAAACACAACCACTTTAAGGCACTGGAGCATGATTGGAAAGCAGCAGAAACTGAAGGAGGGTCTACTCTTGGGAGAAGGAGACAGCAGTGGGCAAGCTTCCCATTCTTTTATGGCTTTTAGCTTGCGGGCATGTCGCATTTGGTGTCATGTAAGGCAGTTAAAACTCATAGAAACCCACAGTTTCTATCGAACCCACAGAGGTCAGAGTTTGGGTCAACCACAGCAGCTGGAAAGTGAAGAGGAAAATCCCAGGAAGGAGAGATGCAGATAAGGGAGCCCCAAATTTTGTGCATAAATTCTGCCTAAATCTCTGGCTGACCCTTGACTATGCACGCCTGGGACAGACTCCAAGGATCCCAGCTAAGCCTAAAAGAATCGAAACTTTATATCCTCTCTAGGTAGCATCTCCTTTTTTAAACAATGCAAATAAATTCTTGGTTTATTGAGCATTTAGTTTGGTGTGAGGCTGTGTGCTGGGGGAATTTAAATATTGTTGAAATTTGACTTTGAGACTATCATTTCAGATACTAGTTGAAATTCCATACACATACGAAACCATAACACACATGTATATGTGAAAACATTAAATAACACAAGGCCACATTCAGTGCCAAATGTCTGCCATACACAAAGTGGGACTTTGCCCTGAAAGAGTTGTATTCGTTTCCTAGAGCTGCTATAACAAACAGTCATAAACTGAGTGGCTTAAAACAACAGAACTTTACTTTCTCACTGTTCTAGAGACTAGAAGTTTGAAATTAAGGTGTCAGCAGAGCGATGCTCCCTCTGGAAGCTCAGAAGACTCCTTCCTTGCCTCTTCCTAGCTGCTAGTGGTTACTGATATAACCCTGTGTCCATTTTCATATGGCTCTTCTGTCTGCGTGTCTGTCTCCACATGGGCTTCTTATAAGGACACTATCCACTGGATTTAGGGCCCACCCTAATCCAAGATGACTTCATTTTAACTAAATAAGTCTGCAAAGACCTTATTTCCAAATAAGGTCACATTCTGAGGTTCTTAGGTAGACATGAGCTTTCACGGGGGAACGCTATTCTACCCAGTACAGAGGGGAATAAAAAGTATTGTGAAATATCCAGAACTTTAAGTTCTGGGTCTAATTAATCCTTAAGTATTAAAGTACTCTCTGTCTTATGGAACACTATTATTCAGGAAAGTGTATCGTGTGCTATGATTACCTAATTACTCATGACTCATCTGCATTTTAACTTTTATATATGTCGTCATTGGAAGTAACAACAATTTATTTTTACCGTAAACATTTAAAATTAAGATACCGCTAATTAATCCTGGGCTTCTCCTGGCCCCTTCCCCCTTCCATTGTTCCAAATGAGTAAGGTTAAATGAAGCAGGGGGAGAATAGTGTTATAAAGCCCTTGACAAATCTGTTCTCTAAAGCAAAGCCATTCCATTAAGGAGACCTAAATTTAGATTGTCAAAGCCCCATAGACTGAAAAGCAAGTTGTTAAAACTTATAATGAGTTTCAGTGTTGCTACATTTGGAAATCTCTGCATCTCAGCAGTAGCCCTTGTACTAGTATGCTCTAGAAGAGGGAGGGGGCAGTAAAGGACTCTTGTCTTTGAGGCTATAATTTCAGATATTAGTTGAAAGTCCATGTTTTTAACCTTCACTGATTCTTCAATTGTAAACTCCTAGCAGCTGTAATTTGTAAAAAAGCATTGGGGCAAATCCCCTAATGACAGATCAGAGATGACTGATTTAAAATATTTAATTCAATTTAGAAGAACCAAAGATGAAGCATCCTCTTTCTCCTTCTCCCTCCACCCCTATGCCAGCCACCCTGGCTTTTTCTTAACAATATCCCTGGAGTTAGGGAAAATTCAAATGAAGCTTTTGAGATTCAACTTAAAGTGAAAACATTTTTTTTTTTTGACATCTTTATTGGAGTAAATTGCTTTACAATGGTGTGTTAATTTCTGCTTTATATCAGTTATACATATACATATATCCCCATATCTCTTCCTTCTTGAGTCTCCCTCACTCCCACCCTCCCTATCCCACCCCTCTAGGTGGTCACAAAGCAGCGAGCTGATCTCCCTGTGCTATGCGGCTGCTTCCCACTAGCTATCAGTTTTACATTTGGTAGTGTATATATGTCCATGCCACTCTCTCACTTTGTCCCAGCTTACCCTTCCCCCTCTCCATATCCTCAAGTCCATTCTCTAGTAGGTCTGCATCTTTATTCCCGTCTTGCCCCTAGGTTCTTCATGACCATTTTTTTGTTTGTTTTTTAGATTCCATATATATGTGTTAGCATATGGTATTTGTTTTTCTCTTTCTGACTTACTTCACTCTGTAGGACAGACTCTAGGTCCATCCACCTCACTACAAATAACTCAATTTCGTTTCTTTTTATGGCTGAGAATATTCCATTGTATATAGGTGCCACATCTTCTTTATCCATTCATCTGTCGATGGACACTTAGGTTGCTTCCATGTCCTGGATATTGTAAATAGAGCTGCAATGAACATTGTGGTACATGACTCTTTTTTTTTTTTTTTTTTAAGTATCAGTTGTCTTCCAGTGATCTGACTCTTACTTTATTTATTTACTTATTTATTTATGGCTGTGTTGGGTCTTCGTTTCTGTGCGAGGGCTTTCTCTAGTTGTGGCAAGCGGAGGCCACTCTTCATTGCGGTGCGCGGGCCTCTCACTATCGCGGCCTCTCATGTTGCGGAGCACAGGATCCAGACGCGCAGGCTCAGTAATTGTGGCTCACGGGCCTAGTTGCTCCGCGGCATGTGGGGTCCTCCCAGACCAGGGCCCGAACCCATGTCCCCCGCATTGACAGGTAGATTCTCAACCACTGCGCCACCAGGGAAGCCCCATAACTCTTTTTGAATTATGGTTTTCTCAGGGTATATGCCCAGCAGTGGGATGGCTGGGTCATATGGTAGTTGTAGTTTTAGTTTTTTAAGGAACCTCCATACTGTTCTCCATAGTGGCTGTATCATTTTACATTCCCACCAACAGTGCAAGAGGGTTCCCTTTTATCCACACCCTCTCCAGCATTTATTGTTTGTAGATTTTTTGATGAGGGCCATCCTGACTGGTGTGAGATGATATCTCATTGTAGTTTTGATTTGCATTTCTCTAATGATTGCTGATGTTGAGCATTCTTTCATGTGTTTGTTGGCAATCTGTATATCTTCTTGGGAGAACTGCCTATTTAGGTCTTCTGCCCATTTTTGGATTGGGTTGTTTGTTTCTTTGATATTGAGCTGCATGAGCTGCTTGTAAATTTTGGAGATTAATCCTTTGTCAATTGCTTAATTTGCAAGTGTTTTCTCCAGTTCCGAAGGTTGTCTTTTCGTCTTCTTTATGGTTTCCTTTGCTGTGCAAAAGCTTTGAAGTTTCATTAGGTCCCATTTGTTTATTTTTGATTTTATTTCCATTTCTCTAGAAGGTGGGTCAAAAAGGATCTTGCTGTGATTTATGTCATAGAGTGTTCTACCTATGTTTTCCTCTAAGAGTTCGATGGTGTCTGGCCTTACATTTAGGTCTTTAATCCATTTTAAGTTTATTTTTGTGTATGATGTTAGGGAGTGTTCTAATTTCATTCTTTTACATGTAGCTGTCCAGTTTTCCCAGCACCACTTATTGAAGAGGCTGTCTTTTCTCCATTGAATATTCTTGTCTCCTTTATCAAAGATACGGTGACCATATGTGCGTGGGTTTATCGCTGGGCTTTCTATCCTGTTCCATTGATCTATATTTCTGTTTTTGTGCCCGTACCAAACTGTCTTGATTACTGTAGCTATGCAGTATAGTCTGAAGTCAGGGAGCGTAATTCCTCCAGCTCCGTTCTTCTTTCTCAAGATTGCTTTGTCTTTTCGGGGTCTTTTGTGTTTCCATAAAAATTGTTAAATTTATTTGTTCTAGTTCTGTGAAATATGCCAGTGGTAGTTTGATAGCGATTGCACTGAATCTGTAGATTGCTTTGGGTAGTAGAGTCATTTTCACAATGTTGATTCTTCCAATCCAAGAACATGGTATATCTCTCCATCTGTTTGTATCGTGTTTAATTTCATTCATCAGTGTCTTATAATTTTCTGCATACAGGTCTTTTGTCTCCTTAGGTAGGTTTATTCCTAGATATTTTATTCTTTTTGTTGCAATGGTAAATAGGAGTGTTTTCTTAATTTCACTTTTAGATTTTTCATCATTAGTGCATAGGAATGCAAGAGACTTCTGTGCATTAATTTTGTATCCTGCTACTTTACCAAATTCATTGATTAGGTCTAGTAGTTTTCTGGTAGCCTCTTAAGGATTCTCTATGTACAGTATCATGTCATCTGCAAACAGTGACAGCTTTACTTCTTCTTTTCCGTTTTGGATTCCTTTTATTTCTTTTTCTTCTCTGATTGCTGTGGCTAAAACTTCCAAAACTACGTTGAGTAAGAGTGGTGAGAGTGGGCAACCTTGTCTTGTTCCTGATCTTAGTGGAAATGGTTTCAGTATTTCACCATTGAGGACGATGTTGGCTGTGGGTTTGTCATATATGGCCTTTATTATGTTGAGGAAAGTTCCCTCTATGCCTACTTTCTGGAGGGTTTTTATCATAAATGGGTGTTGAATTTTGTCGAGAGCTTTCTCTGCACTTGTTGAGATGATCATATGGTTTTTCTCCTTCAGTTTGTTAATACGGTGTATCACATTGAATGATTTGCATATATTGAAGAATCCTTGCATTCCTTGGATAAACCCCACTTGATCATGGTGTATGATCCTTTTAATGTGCTGTTGGATTCTGTTTGCTACTATTTTGTTGAGGATTTTTGCATCTATGTTCATCAGTGATATTGGCCTGTAGTTTTCTTTCTTTGTGACATCTTTGTCTGGTGGTGATATCAGAGTGATGGTGGCCTCGTAGAATGAGTTTGGGAGTGTTCCTCCCTCTGCTATATTTTGGAAGAGTTTGAGAAGGATAGGTGTTAGCTCTTCTTTAAATGTTTGATAGAATTCTCCTGTGAAGCCATCTGGTCCTGGGCTTTTGTTTCTTGGAAGGTTGTTAATCACAGTCTCAGTTTTAGTGCTTATGATGGGTCTGTTCATATTTTCTATTTCTTGCTGGTTCAGTCTCGGAAGGTTGTGCATTTCTAAGAATTTGTCCTTTTCTTCCATGTTGTCCGTTTTATTGGCATAGAGTTGCTTGTAGTAATCTCTCATGATCCTTTGTATTTCTGCAATGTCAGTTGTTACTTCACCTTTTTAATTTCCAATTCTATTGATTTGAGTCTTCTCCCTTTTTTTCTTGATAAGTCTGGCTACTGGTTTATCAATTTAGTTTATCTTCTCAAAGAACCAGCTTTTAGTTTTATTGATCTTTGCTATTGTTTCCTTCATTTCTTGTTCATTTATTTCTGATCTGATCTTTATGATTTCTTTCCTTCTGCTAACTCTGGGGTTTTTTTGTTCTTCTTTCTCTAATTGCTTTAGGTGTAAGGTTAGGTTGTTTATTTGAGATGTTTCTTGTTTCTTAAGGTAGGATTGTATTGCTGTAAACTTCCCTCTTAGAACTGCTTTTGCTGCATCCCATAGGTTTTGGGTCGTCGTGTCTCCATTGTCATTTGTTTCTAGGTATTTTTTGATTTCCTCTTTGATTTCTTCAGTGATCTCTTGGTTATTAAGTAGTGTATTGTTTAGCCTCCACGTGTTTGTAGTTTTTACAGATTTTTTCCTGTAATTGATATCTAGTCTCATAGTGTTGTGGTCGGAAAAGATACTTGATACAATTTCAATTTTCTTAAATTTACCAAGCCTTGATTTGTGACCCAAGATATGATCTATCCTGGAGAATGTTCCATGAGCACTTGAGAAGAAAGTGTATTATGTTGTTTTTGGATGGAGTGTCCTATAAATATCAATTAAGTCCATCTTGTTTAATGTATCATTTAAAGCTTGTGTTTCCTTATTTATTTTCATTTTGGATGATCTGTCCATTGGTGAAAGTGGGGTGTTAAAAGTCCCCTACTATGATTGTGTTGCTGTCGATTTCCCCTTTTATGGCTGTTAGTATTTGCCTTATGTTTTGAGGTGCTCCTATGTTGGGTGCATAAATATTTACAATTGTTATATCTTCTTCTTAGATTGATCCCTTGATCATTATGTACTCTCCTTCTTAGTCTCTTGTAATAGTCTTTGTTTTAAAGTCTATTTTGTCTGATATGAGAATTGCTACTCTAGCTTTCTTTTGATTTGCATTTGCATGGAGTATCTTTTTCCATACCCTCACTTTCAGTTTGTATGTGTCCCTAGGTCTGAAATGGGTTCTTGTAGACAGCATATGTACGGGTCTTGTTTTTGTATTCATTCAGCCAGTCTGCTCCAGATTGGAGCATTGAATCTTACATTTAAGGTAGTTATCGATATGTATGTTCCTATTACCATTTTCTTAATTGTTTTGGGTTTGTTATTGTAGGTCTTTTCCTTCTCTTGTGTTTCCTGCCCAGAGAAGTCCCTTTAGCATTTGTTGTAACGCTGGTTTGTTGGTGCTGAATTCTCTTAGCTTTTGCTTGTTTGTAAAGGTTTTAATTTCTCTGTTGAATCTGAATGAGATCCTTGCTGGATAGAGTAATCTTGGTTGTAGGTTTTTCCGTTTCATCACTTTAAATATGTTCTGCCACTCCCTTGTGGCTTGCAGAGTTTCTGCTGAAAGGTCAGCTGTTAACCTTATGGGGATTCCCTTGTGTGTTATTTGTTGTTCTTCCCTTGCTGCTTTTAATCTTTTTTCTTTGTATTTACTATTTGATAGTTTGATTAATATGTGTCTTGGCGTGTTTCTCCTTGGATTTATCCTGTATGGGACTCTCTGTGCTTCCTGGACTTGATTAACTATTTCCTTTCCCATATTAGGGAAGTTTTCAACAATAATCTCTTCATATATTTTCTGCATCCCTTTCTTCCTCTCTTCTTCTTCTGGGACCCCTATAGTTCGAATGTTGGTGCATTTAATGTTGTCCCAGAGGTCTCTGAGACTGTCTTCAATTCTTTTCATTCTTTTTTCTTTATTCTGCTCTGCAGTAGTTATTTCCACTATTTTATCTTCCAGGTCACTTATCCATTCTTCTGCCTCAGTTATTCTGCTCTTGATCCCTTCTAGAGAATTTTGAATTTCATTTATTGTCTTGTTCATCACTGTTTGCTCTTTAGTTCTTCTAGGTCCTTGTTAAACGTTTTTTGTATTGTCTCCATTCTATTTCCAAGATTTTGGGTCATCTTTACTATCATTATTCTGAATTCTTTTTCAGGTAGACTGCCTATTTCCTCTTCATTTGTTAGGTCTGGTGGGTTTTTACCTTGCTTCTTCATCTGCTGTGTGTTTCTCTGTCTTCTCATTTTGCTTATCTTACTGTGTTTGGGGTCCCCTTTTCGCAGGCTGCAGTTCGTAGTTCCCGTTGTTTTTGGTGTCTGCCCCCAGTGGCTAAGGTTGATTCAGTGGGTTGTGTAGGCTCCCTGGTGGAGGCGACTAGTGCCTGTGTTCTGGTGAATGAGGCTGGATCTTGTCTTTCTGGTGGGCAGGTCCACATTTGGTGGTTGTTTTGGGCTGTGTGTGTCCTTATTATGATTTTAGGCAGCCTCTCTGCTAATGGGTGTGGTTGTGTTCTTGTCTTGCTAGTTGTTTGGCGTAGGCTGTCCAGCACTGTAGCTTGCCGGTCATTGAGTGGAGCTGGGTCTTGGCGTTTAATGGAGACCTCTGGGAGATTTTTGCCATTTGATGTTATGTGGAGCTGGGAGGTCTCTTGTGGACCAGTGTCCTGAACTTGGCTCTCCCACCTCAGAGGCACAGCCCTGACACCTGGCTGGAGCACCAAGACCCTGTCATCCACGCGGCTCAGAGTAAACGGGAGAAAAAAAAGAAATTAAGAAAGTAGAAGGTAAAATAAATAAAATAAAATAAAGTTATTAAAATAAAAAATGATCATTAAAAAAATTTTTTTAATTAAAAAAAGAAAGAAGAGCAACCAAACCAAAAAACACATCCACCAATGGTAACAAGTGCTAAAAACTATACTTAAAAAACAAAACAAGAAACGGACAGACAGAACCCTAGGACAAATGGTAAAAGCAGAGCTATACAGACAAAATCATACACACAAGCATACACATACACACTCACAAAAAGAGAAAAAGGGACAAAAATATATATATCGTTGCTCCCAAAGTCCACCTCCTCAATTTGGGATGATTCGTTGTCTCTTCAGGTATTCCACAGATGCAGGTACATCAAGTTGATTGTGGAGATTTAATCCACTGTTCCTGAGGCTGCTGGGAGAGATTTCCCTTTCTCTTCTTTGTTCGCACAGCTCCTGGGGTTCAGCTTTGGATTTGGCCCCGCCTCTGCGTGTAGGTCGCCTGAGGGCGTCTGTTCTTCTCTGAGACAGGACGGGGTTAAAGGAGCAGCTGATTCGGGGACCCTGGCTCACTCAGGCCCGGGGGAGGGAGGGGTACAGATGCGGGGCGAGCCTGTGGCGGCAGAGGTCAGCATGACGTTGCACCAGCCTGAGGTGCGCAGTGCGTTCTCCCGGGGGAGTTGTCCCTGGATCCCGGGACCCTGGCAGTGGCAGGCTGCACAGGCTCCCCGGAAGGGAGGTGTGGACAGTGACCTGTGCTCGCACACAGGCTTCTTGGTGGCGGCAGCAGCAGCCTTAGCGTCTCATGCCCGTCTCTGGGGTCCGCGCTGATAGCCGCGGCTCGCGCCCGTCTCCGGAGCTCCTTTAAGCAGCGCTCTTAATCCCCTCTCCTTGCGCACCACGAAATAAAGAGGCAAGAAAAAGTCTCTTGCCTCTTCGCCAGCTCCAGACGTTTTCCCGGACTCCCTCCTGGCTAGCTGTGGTGCACTAGCCCCTTCAGGCTGTGTTCATGCCGCCAACCCCAGTCCTCTCCTTGGGATCCGACAAAAGCCCGAGCCTCAGCTCCCAGCCCCCACCCACCCCAGCGGGTAAGCAAACAGGCCTCTCGGGCTGGTGAGTGCTGGTCGCCACCAATCCTCTGTGTGGGAATCTCTCCGCTTTGCCCTCCGCACCCCTGTTGCTGCGCTCTCCCCCATGGCTCCGAAGCTCCCCACTCCGCCACCCGTGGTCTCCGCCCGAGAAGGGGCTTCCTAGTGTGTGGAAACCTTTCCTCCTTCACAGCTCCCTCCCACTGGTGCAGGTCCTGTCCCTATTCTTTTGTCTCTGTTTTTTCTTTTTTCTTTTGCGCTACCCAGGTACGTGGGGAGTTTCTTGCCTTTTGGGAGGTCTGAGGTCTTCTGCCAGCGTTCAGTAGGTGTTCTGTAGGAGTTGTTCCACATGTAGGTGTATTTCTGCTGTATTTTTGGGGAGGATGGTGATCTCCACGTCTTACTCTTCCGCCATCTTGAAGCTCCTCCTTAAAGTGAAAACATTGTACACCTGTCATAGCTAATTTGACAATAAGTATAAGTGCCAGTCATTCTCTTAATATATCTCTTGAATAAGAATCTTAGAGATGAAAATATATTGCCTCCAGAACGCCTGCTGATGGGCTAAATCTTGAGATGTACTGTGTTTCCTATGCCTGGAATTGACTCTGCTTGGTGTGAAAGTTTTCACCAGTATACCACTTGAAGTTAGTGCTGAGACTCAGCTGCTGGGACGAGAGGAGCATTCACATAGGTTTTTGTGCACAATTAGTTTCAGTTCTACTCGCCAGTCTAAGGAAAGGGCAGTTGGAATGGGGTTGTTAGATATACTTTACTACTTTTATTTATTTATTTATTTATTTTATTTATTTTTTTTTTTTTGCGGTACGCGGGCCCCTCACTGTTGTGGCTCCGGACGCGCAGGCTCAGCGGCCATGGCTCACAGGCCCAGCCACTCCGCGGCATGTGGGATCTTCCCGGACCGGGGCACGAACCCGCGTCCCCTGCATCGGCAGGCGGACTCTCAACCACTGCGCCACCAGGGAAGCCCCACTACTTTTATTTTTACAGCTTTTATTGAGTCAAGATTATTTCCTTGAGTGCCTGCTATGTTTCAAGGATTAGGCATACCAGAGAAGTAAGACAAGGTCCCTGTTCCATCCACCCTGCCTCCATGACAAATTAGTAGATCATTACAACATACGGAGAGGGAGGGTATGCCCAGAATGCTATGGAAGATCAGAGGAGAGCATCTAAAACTAACTTTAAAGAAATGTACAAATCTCTGTTTATACAAACATGACTTATATGCCTTGAAAATTGAATTCAATCATGGTACCTATAAGAAGGAAATGTATTCTAGCAAATATTTTTTTAAGATAAGATTTGCCAAAAACAGTGTGCTCTAAAAATAAATCAATGTAATGACTGATCTAGGAAATCTTAATTATTTCCTTAATTAATTCAATAGTCGGATCCCTGAAAGAATTAATGACCCATTCACCAAAGTCATTGTGATAATGCTCAATTTAAAGATAGCTTTTCAACCTATTCTCCCAGCCTCCTTGCTGAACTGAAATTGTGGAAATTGTCCTCTGTTTCTACTCATTCACAGCCCTCTTCAAACTGGTCACTGAAACACTGTTTATTCTGCCACCTAAATATTTCTTTAATCCATCCCATTTTTATTCTTATCACCATTATCGTAGTCTGTGTGTCCATCAAAGCTCATTTGGATTGTTACAATGATTTTCCATCTGGTCTTCCTGCTTCTAGTCTTACCGTCTTCTAATCCTCCTCCACCAACATGAAATCTACTTACATCTTATTCCCACTTAAAATCTTTCCAACCTTTGCCATCATTGACAGAATAAAGCCCTTAGGATGGCATATGTGGCCATTGACCACCCAGCCCTTGTCTGCCTCTCCGTATTTCACCTTGATCTCCTGCAACAGACCTCCTTGTGCCATGGCAGGTGGTAAAATTCCTAGAACATGCCCTGCTCTGGACATGCTGTTCCCTATGCCGTTCTCCCACTCGCAGGCTGGCAAGCTCTATGCATGCTTCAAGACTCAGTTAGTAAATCCTTCTCTTTGTGAGGTCTTTCTGGTAGTCTCATTCCATCACACTATCCCTGTACCTTGTACAATACCTCTGTTATGACATATATCTCCTCACCGTAATTTGTGAGAAATTCTTCCCCTCCCCAAAATAAGGTTCACCTCTAGTTAATGGAAAATTGAGGGGATCACCCCATCACTCTTCATCTTTGGAGTCCTCTTGGGCAGGGAGAATAGGTATCAGTAATATGGCCTCAAAAGATTTCTTACTTGAAGTTCAGGGAGGACTTGAACACACTGAGGGGCTGCTCCAGAGCTTATTCCACTGACTGTGTCTCTTACACAGTCTGATGTCACATGCTTTCCTAAGTAAGTACCTTTGATGAATTGAAAAGAGCACCTCAGAGAACAACATATAAAACACTCTGCCTGGGGAGAAAGACCCGCAGGGCCAAGTTAACTTGCCAATGATGCATCGTTTTGCTGAGGCAGCAGCTTTTCTTGTCGTGAGCTGACGACTTCCTCAGGCCTATAGATGTCATGTTAAACTTTAACGATATCTGGGCTTCCCTGGTGACACAGTGGTTGAGAATCTGCCTGCCAATGCAGGGGACACGGGTTCGAGCCCTGGTCTGGGAAGATCCCACATGCCATGGAGCAGCTAGGCCCGTGAGCCACAACTACTGAGCCTGCGCGTCTGGAGCTTGTGCTCCGCAACAAGAGAGGCCGCGATAGTGAGAAGCCCGCGCACCGCGATGAAGAGTGGCGCCCACTTGCCGCAACTAGAGAAAGCCCTGGCACAGAGACGAAGACCCAACACAGGCAAAAATAAATAAATAAAATGTAAAGTTTAATGATATCTGGAGTGTACAAAGGAAGAACAAAATAGGGACTTCCCTGGTGGTCCAGTGGGTAAGACTCCACGGTCCCAATGCAGGGGGCCCCGAGTTCAATCCCTGGTCAGGGAACTAGATCCCACATGCTGCAGCTAAGGTCCTGCATGCTGCAACTAAAACCCAGCACAGACAAAATAAAAAATTTTTTTAAAAAATTGATAACAGCCTTTGGGGGTATAGAAAGAGTGCATATGACCTCTCGTGTTACACCCAGCTCTTGCCTCAGCTCCCCCAAATACCTCGAGATTTGGGATTGGTTACCAGCTGATCTCTAATTTCCTGGATATAAAGATTTGGAAATGTTCTGATCCAAAAAAAAACCTAAAAGAAAAGTAAGAAGAAATCTGGCTTTAAATGCTGCTTATTTCTTATTCATCATCTTCAAATATTGTCGACTGAATTACTGGCTTCCTGTTAGGTTTTGAGGATTTTTCCCCTTTGTGTATCTTCATGGAGAAGCCTGGCATCTCCACTTTTTCCAGCAGGAGTGGTTTTCTGCTTGAAGCAGGCCAATAGTGCCCAGGTCTAAGAGATCTAAAGAGTCAGAAAAGAATTCAAGCAATGGGCTTAGCTATGCATTTAGACATAGAGTCAGAGGATTATAAATCCAACCCAAAGCTGCATAGAAGTATGGAGCTGTAGGTTGCTTCCGCAGGGGACATACGAGAAAAATCGAAGGATGGCAGTTCAGCATAATGGAAGGAGTGTGAACTTTGGGGCAAGGTAGGCCTGGATTTGAGCCCCACATACTAGTTGTGTGGTCTTAGATATGTCATTTAACTCCACTAAGCCTTGGTTTCCTCTTTGGTAAAATGGGATTAATAGAAACCTTTGTTACGGAATTGTTAGCATCAGAGAGAATGCTTGAGGAATGCTTTGCACGTTTCTCTTAAGAAATGGTAGTTATGATTTTGGGTTTGTGTTGAGAGTGATCTGATAGACTCTGATGTTCCACCCAATCCCCTGGGAGTGCTGTTGGCAGTGGTCTACATCCAGTGACTGCTCAAGCAGGGGCGTACAAGGCCTGGCTATTTTGGTTCAACTTGAAATAACTCTGAAGGACCATTCTAGCTCCAGAGCTCTCCATAGTTCAGCCTAGTCGACACTAGGCCTGCATCGCAGCTCACCTTCTCCCTCGGCCCACTCCAGCTTTCTTTCATAACTTTCCATGGGTGTCAATTCCGAGAGCACTCCTTAAAAACATCCTGCATGCTAAACTCCATCCCAGAGTCACTTCCTGTATAACCTGACCTGTGACAAACGACAAGGCAGGTATCCAATCCTATGTTATTAATCACCCATTGATCTGAAGCCCAAAGAAGATCCTGGGCACCTTGGCTAGGTGTCGGGAAATATTTTAGAAAGACAGGCAAAGCATCAGAAAAACTGTAAGGGAAAGAGGGAAATACCTAGAGACATGTGGAATTTGCCCATGGGAAGGTGTCTGATAATTTACAGAAATTAAAAACATCCTAGGGCTTCCCTGGTGGCACAGTGGTTGAGAGTCCGCCTGCTGATGCAGGGGACATGGGTTCGTGCCCCGGTCTGGGAAGATCCCACGTGCCGCGGAGCGGCTGGGCCCGTGAGCCATGGCCGCTGAGCCTGCGCGTCCGGAGCCTGTGCTCCGCAACGGGAGAGACCACAACAGTGAGAGGCCCATATACCGCAAAAAAAAAAAAACATCCTAACTCCTATTCCACATGATCCCAGGAGCATGAAAGTGTTTTCCAATATCAACTTCCTGAAAGGAACTTGGCTCTGAGATTCACATCAATATAATTACACATACGTAATGATTAGTCTTTTCCAGTATCGAACTTTTAATTCCCTTTTCTATGGCAAGGACCCAGCTAGAGACCTTCCTGGAAGCAGAGCTGTGTTTCCCTTTCCCATGATGTGTGTGGGTGACCAAGCAGTTATTTTGGAGCCGAGCTGTACTGCAGGCCACTTTCTGTTGCCTGGTGGCGTTTAGGCTGGGAGCCCCTTGTACCACTCAGGTGCAGGTGGAGTTAGAATCAGGAGGCCGGACAAAAGGTAATACTTGGGACTCCAATCCTGGAATAATTTCTAGGGTTAAGTTTGACTCTGCTTTGGACAGGGACTCCATCTCCAGGAGCAGTCTTATCCCAACATGATCCTTCTCTGTTCTTTCCTACACTGATCTCACTGGGTATTAGGAGTTGAAGACCCAGGAGGACCTCATCAGGGAAGATGAGCTACTGCTAATCTTCAGCTAATAGCCTGGTCATATCATTTAGTAGCTAATCAACCAACACTTCCTGAGGATCAGGTACAAGGCCCTGGGCTGTGCGCTATGAGTGCAAACACTGGGGAGCACACTTCTACCTCTCCTGGTAACAGACAGGAACGGGGACATGAACATGGAGAGGCAGCAGTAGGACGGGTGCATGGTACACATAGTGAGTGCCAGGAGATTGGAGGAAAGAAGATGGCTTTTCCCAAGTCACTTTTTCAGATGTCTCTAAATCCCATGTCTCTGCAGTCCTGAGAACGCTCAGGCAGTGCCTGGCCCATGGGAGGCCCTCAATAGATATATACTGAGTTGGGCATTTTTCCCAGGGGTTTGTCATCCATTTTTTGGCCTTCAAATGACACAATATTCAGTTTGCAGCAGATGTGCAAAATTTTTTTCAGGAGTGATTTCTCTGCGCTGCCGTACAGCCCTCAGGGGACTCTTGGTCTCAGTACTGGCGGCCTTGCTGTGCGGAGGCACAGAGATGACAGGGATGTGCCAGAGACCTCGGGTGTGCTGCTGAGCTCAAGGCTCCCCCTCTCCTGCCTTCACCCCTACTCTTCAGGCCGAAGAACTGCTGAAGGAGCTCTGGCACACGTCCACAAGTCTTGCCACCTCCGTTTGCTCTCTCCACCATACTGCAAGGCCTAGACCGTGGTTTCACCTGACGTCCTGGGGAGGTGATCACCCCACCCCACCTCCAGTGCATGTGAGGAGATACATTTCCAAGCCCAGGAATTATTCATAGACCAAGAGGTACCTGTTGCTGCTCAGCCACTGAAGTAATTATATCTGGAAGAACCCTCAGGAAACTTAAGCTCAGGGACTGGGAGGGCACTTACCTCAAAGCACATCCTTGACTTTTATCTCAGCCCAAGTTCAGAGGCTCTGCCTCCAGGCAAATTTAGGATAGTGTGGGATGAGGTTGGAAGGAACGCCTTATCAGCCCCTTCCCATCTCTGTCATTCTCTATCCCTTCTTTACTAGACAGTTGAAGAGTTCTCAATCTTATATTCAGGGTCATGCAAAGAAAACTTCATTCCCCTCCCCAGCCCCAGACTGTCACCCCTAAGGCCCTTTCATACAGAAATTCAGGAGCCCCACTGCCGCCTGGGATGTAGTCTAGGAAACAGTGGGCCTGGGGAGGACAGAGGGAGGCACAGCCTCAGCATCCAACCTGAGAAGATCCTGCAGCAGTTCCCTCTGTGTGAGGCTGGAGGTGTGCACTGGAGGATCTAAGAGGATTTTTTCCGTAGTTTACAGCGGAATGTAAAATGACCAGACTCATAGTGGGATAACAGTTTCACATAATGGTCTTCACTGTCTGAGGCCTGCTAGAGGCAGTTTCCAGAATTGAATGAATTCTGTTTAGTTACTCTTCCCATTTACTTTGAGCAATGGCCCTGAGTTTTTCAAATTAATTAAACTAGTGATAAATGTCTTAATGAACATTCACCTTGTAAAGCTACCTGATTACCCTTTTTTTTTTTTTTTTTTTTTTTTTTCAGTACGCGGGCCTCTCACTGCTGTGGCCTCTCCCATTGCGGAGCACAGGCTCCAGACACGCAGGCTCCGGACGCGCAGGCCCAGCCGCTCCGCGGCATGTGGGATCTTCCTGGACCGGGGCACGAACCCGTGTCCCCTGCATCGGCAGGCAGACTCTCAACCACTGCGCCACCAGGGAAGCCCCTGATTACCCTTTTTGTTTTTTGTTTTTTTTTTTTCACTTATTTTATCCTCACTTAAGAGAAGATGGACCTGGAGTGTGATTACTGTGGTCAGCTAAGAACAGAATCAGAGGCTCTGGGCACATAAAGGCATAAAGGGACACAAGGTCATTTACACAGAGGGAAACTGAGACTCAGAGAAAGAAAGGACTTGCCCAAATTCTCTTGGGCTCAGAATTTGCTTTTCCTTACTCCCTCATGTCCCTGCTTCCCCAAACTCCCGGCTCAAAGCTGAACACAGAAGACTTTCCTTGCTGGCATGGAACATCCTTGGGGCATCTATCCCATACCCATCTACTTCCCCACCCACTGATGGAGGAATGTCTGGATCCTCGCCCAGGAAGGAGAAAGGAGAAGGCTGGTCATGACAGCCAAGACGGAAGTCTGACTGAGAACCTTAAAGAGCACAGAGGCAGGAAGGAGGCAGCAGCAGGCACGGGTCTGGGGCAGCCCCCAGCCCACCTGCTCCCTAGACGAGAGACCCTAGAGGCCAGGGGAGGAAATGTTTTGGAACAGACTCCCTGCCACTGATGGCAAAACTGGGGTGAGAAGGGAGCTCTTTCTCTGAATTAGGTTTGATGATACCTGCCAGCTTTATTTTCTGATGATGTAGCTCATGGCAAAAGGGCAGTGAATTTTGTGCTACTTAGCCATTGAAAGTAAATGGTGATTGGGGACTTGAACTTTCCAGCCAGAACTGGGCAGCTGCCCACTGTCATGAAAGGTAGAGTTTGAAAAATCTGGCAGGAAGGAGCAGAATTCCTCTGTAGTATTGAACCCACAAGCCTAGTACTCTGAAGTTGGTACTCTTGGTACGTGAGAACATGAAAACTGAATAAAAAGTGAGAGTTGTGGGACTTCCCTGGCGGTCCAGTGGTTGAGACTTCGCCTTCCAGTGCAGCGGGTGCAGGTTCGATCCCTGGTCAGGGATCTAATATCCCACGTGCCTCATGGCCAAAAAAACCCCAAGGCATAAAACAGAAGCAGTATTGTAACAAATTCAGTGAAGACTTTAAAAATGGTCCACGTCAAAAAAAATCTTTAAAAAAAAAATAAATAAACTGAGCACTTTAAAAAAAAGTGAGAATTGTGCTGACAAAGCAGGGGCATGATTCTAGAGTGGTATTTGTCCTGGAGTTCAAATATCCACTTTTTCTTCCCCTTATCCCTGCAGTCCTTGCCCCGAGAGCAGCTAGTGACCAACAGGTGCTGGAGAAGGGTGGATCCAGTCCCATGATCCCCAGACCATCCGCATGGGCATCACCTTGATCTTGCTAAGCCCCATCCCAGACCCACTGGGCCAGATACTCTGGGAGAGGGGCCCAGCATTCTGTTTTAACAACTATGCAGGTGATTCCAATGCAGGCTCCAGTTAGAACCACTGGTCCAGAGCATGGTATGGTTCTGAATTTGCTTATTAAGGAAACTATTTTCAAGAGAGCTAGCCATTGCCTCCTACCTTACCTCCCCGCTCCATCCCCCTCCACCACTGGGACAGCTGCTATTGGGAGATCTGGGGTTTGCCCTATTGCTTTCCCAGGCCTCAGCATCTGTAAAATAAACCATCTTTCCACCACCTGCTTGGTTTCTGGCCCCAGCTGTCTCACTCCTCTCCTGGGACTTCCAGTTTTGTTGTTCCAGTGAGGTTGTCTCCACTTAAATGGTGGGCAGGGGGTCATTCATCAGTGTGGCTTTGTACCATCAATGGGACCATAGACCAAGAGCTGTGCCCTGGACCCTACCTCAGAGGCTTCTCTGCTCTGATGAGAGACTTTTCAAGGGAGGCCCTGGTTATCCTTCTCAGGAGAAGCAATGAGAATGACCTGCCTGGTCCTAGCTAGGGACACCAGCAGCTGTGAGTGACTGAGTGAGCTCTGGGGAACTTGGGACTCCAATCCAGGAGCTGTGAGCTCTGCTTGTTCGTACCTCCCCCTTTACCTGCCAGCAGGATGGGCAGTCACCTGCGGACTGCAGGGGGAAGAGTCTGAAGGTACAGTTCACTCTTATAGCTTTAATGCCAAAGAGAACCAATTATGGTTTTTGAAAGAGATCGGCGCTCTGGAGTAACTTAAATACACTTTTCCAATTTTTTTTTTTTTTTCTAATTAATGCCAAGGCATTAAAAGGTATGGTGGTTGTTGAAACTGTGTCGTGTCTCATCCTCCACCTCACTCGCTCCTTCCCGAGTGTTAGGAGCGTGTCAAGAGCGTATCAGAAGAAGCTCTGCCTTTGTCCCCGTGGAATTAAATACAGCTGTCAGGCCTCCGAGGGGTTTGGGTTGATGGCATATATTTGATATTTTATACTTTTCTTCTGACCTAGTCTGGGGAAAATAGCCTTGGGATATGGAGAAGATGCAAACCTGTGCCTTGAGAGCCCTGCGGGGCAGATTTCCAAAATAGTGGCCAACGCCATAAGCTCGGGGACACTGCACAGCTGGACGTGTAGCCAGGACCCACCTGAGCATTCTTGTCCAGGGAGGACTGGCTTCTGTTCCGTGAGTGCACAGCCCCATCGCTAAGGCTGTGTTATGTTCAAGTCCATTCAGCCTAAGGGAAGAAGGGGTCACAGGAGGCAGAGGAGGTTGGTAGGGAAAATACACAGGGTTTTTATGTATATTATGTCTCTTGTTTTGAGCCTCACAATAATCCTTTGAGAGATGTAGTGTTAATCTTGTTTTGTAGCTAAGGAAACGGAAGCTCAGAAGGATTAAGGGACAGGTCTGAGGTCACAAGCTGAGAAGTGGCAGAGCAGGGCCTTGACTCCAAGCCCAGGGCTCATCCTCAGTGAACCTTCCCAGGGCCCTTCCCCTCTCTGCTCTCTTTGCCTCCACGTCAGCTCCAAGGGAACGTGAGTGACCTGATAGGGTAATTGAAAAGGAGACTGCACCAGGACTCAGAAATCCTGGACTCTTCATTATTTGATGTGTCCAGCCTAGAACCCACCACATTTGTTGGTACTGGCCAATAAGCAGTTTTCTGCTGAGGGGCAAGGAGACTGGGGGGAAGGCTGCAGGATTATGAGAACCAGTGAGGATGCTGAGCTTGACATGGTGCTCCTGACCCTGGCCACCCAGGCCACTCCCCTTAACCCCAGGAATTCCCAGGCTTGACAAATAGCATGTGCAATTGCCCTTTGCAAAAAAAAAAAAAAAGGCAATAAAATGTGTTGTCAAACTGTCTTTAGGGTTGGGTGCAAGGGGATGTCTATTGTATTTCCTTTTTAAGTAATTTATTTTACTGAAGTATAGCTGATTTACAATGTTGTGCTAATTTCTGCTGTGCAGCATAGAGATTCAGTTATACATATATACATTCTTTTTCATATTCTTTTCCATTATGGTTTATCACAGGACATTGAATATAGTTCCCTGTGCTATACAGTAGGACCTTGTTGTTTATCCATTCTATATATAATAGTTTGCATCTGCTAATCCCAAACTCCCAGTCCTTCCCTCCCCCACCCCCCTGCCCCCGGCAACCACAAGTCTGTTCTCTATGTCTGTGAGTCTGTTCCTGTTTTGTAGATAAGTTCATTTGTGTCATATTTTAGATTCCACATATAAGTGATATCATATGGTATTTGTCTTTCTCTTTCTGACTTACTTCACTTACTATGATAATCTCTAGGTCTGTCCATGTTGCTGCAAATGGCCTTATTTCATTCTTTTTATGGCTGAGTAATATTCCGTTGTATATATGTAGCATATCTTTATCCATTCATCTGTCGATGGACATTTAGGTTGTTTCCATGTCTTGGCTATTGTGTATAGTGCTGCTGTGAACATACGGGTGCATATATCTTTTTGAATTATAGTTTTTTCTGGATATATGCCCAGGAGTGGGCTTAATGGATCACATAGCAACTCTATTTTTAGTTTTTTGAGAAACTTCCATACTCTTTTCCATAGTGGCTGCACCAGTTTACATTCCAAGGGGTTGTCTATTTGCCCCAAAATGCTGGGCTTTCTTTACAAATTATCTGAAGCAACGTTGTAGGCATAGTTGTATGAGAGGGTGTGCGTGTATGTGTGTGCGTGTTTGTGTGTGTGTGTGTGAGAAAGAGAGAGAGAATATGAGCTTCACACAAATACGAAGTGTTGAGTTTTTTTCTAACAAGCCAGGCTGAGTTTTCAGTAATTCTATAGCTATGATATGACTAGTCCACTGAGGTATTCAGCACTGGCTGGAAAAATACAACCGAAATTTATTCCATCAATAGCAAGAAACAGTGACGCTTCTAAGGGTCACTTTACTGTAAAAGTGGCCCTACCATGAGAAAGAGAGACGAGTTTGCTTTCCTTCAGGCCCAGCTCAGGCTTTTTGTCCTTCTGGTAACTTCACCGGATACAAGGAATCCACGTAGGAATGGGGACGCCTTGGCTCTTGAAGCATCATCACTGATGTCTCAGTAAGTCTAGCCCTCTCGTTAGCCCTGCTCTTACAAGCTCTACGACAGCAGGTTTGAGGATCTGCTCAGAGGGTCTTAACTGCCCTCGTTGAGTCTGGCTTGGACCATCTGTGCTAACAGAACACGTAGTCCTCCCTCCCATGCCGTTGACTTGCACACAGTGACCTCCACGTTCCAGACGGAATGTGTTTTGCCTGCCCCACGTGCATGTCCTCTGCCTAACACACCATGTGGCGCCGAGCTCAGCCAGTTCTCTGACCCAAGCAAGGACTGCCAGCAGGGCTCCCTGAGGCCCCATGCCTGGCATCTGAACCTACACATACCTATTTGCATCATGAAAAGCACCCGGTTCCCTCAGTTTGCATGTAGAATGGCTGGTTATTGGTGCAAGAAGGTGCTGCGTTTGTTAAGGACTAGCTGGGGCCAGTGGCTGCAGGAGTCTGGGTGACCACTGTTCCTCTCTCCCTCTGAACTCTGCCTTCCCTCCTCAGGGCCGGACCTCTCCCCCAGGAGCCACATGGCCAGCTGGCTCCAGGACAGCCTCCTGGTGCTACATTCTAGGTACCAAGTACCTGCATGGGCCCCATCGTTCCCAGCCTAACTGCCGAGCTCTGGAGTCCATCTCCTCTGAGAGTAGGGAGCGAGGGCCTGCGTGGGGCTCAGCTCTGGCCCTGCCGCGCTGGGGGCAACCCGCTGTACGACAGAGTACAGCTGCATTTCTCCCTGCAATTACCCTCCCTCA
Organism: Tursiops truncatus; assembly: GCF_011762595.2. Lineage (NCBI taxonomy): Eukaryota > Metazoa > Chordata > Mammalia > Artiodactyla > Delphinidae > Tursiops > Tursiops truncatus. Next base: position 86,548,250 of record NC_047035.1, on the reverse strand, counting down.
TCTGCTACCAGAGCGAGCTGGCTGCTTTTCTAGCCGCAGCCTCAGCAGTTCCTGGGCAGATTTTGTTGGTTTATGACTAAGCAAGAAAAGTGGGCTCCTGGGCCAGAAGCTCGGCGGGAGTTCTGTCCCTTCAAAGAAAATGTAAATTGGCATGGAAGGTGCAGAGGTTAAGAAATCTGGGGCCCTGCTGTTAGCATTCGTGCCCCTCTCCTCCCTGAGCCTCAGAAAGCCAGGCCGCTTGTAGTGTGCGAACACAGGGGCAGGACCGCACCCCAGTGATTGATTCACACTTCTCCGCTCAGCGTACTCATGCCCTGGCCCTGAGAAGATGAGCTAATGTGGCTGTTCCTCTGTGACATTGAAGTGCTTTTTTTTTTTTTTAAATTAATTTATTTATTTTTGGCTGCTTCGGGTCTTCGTTGCTGCGCGTGGGCTTTCTGTAGTTGCAGCGAACGGGGGCTACTCTTCGTTGCGGTGCACGGGCTTCTCATTGCGGTGGCTTCTCTTGTTGTGGAGCACGGGCTCTAGGTACACAGGCTTGAGTAGTTGTGGCACATGGGCTCAGTAGTTGTGGCTCGTGGCTCTAGGGCGCAAGCTCAGTAGTTGTGGCACGCTGACTTAGTTGCTCTGCGGCATGTGGGATCTCCCCGGACCGGGGCTCGAACCCGTGTCTCCTGCATGGGCAGGCGGATTCTTAACCACTGCGCCACCAGGGAAGTTCCGACATTAAAGTGCTTTTACACAGCTCCTGCTCCTGAACCTGGCAGACGGCTGCACGCACATGCCCTTAGACGACATGGATAAGGAAAGCCAGCAAGTCTTTGGCCTACAAGAAGTGTAAATGTAAAGTTAGGACAGAAAAGAGGCTGGGATGCCATCCTACCCCTAGGGTGCCGGGTGCCTTATCCCTCCCTCTCAAGTCCCTGAGGACAACTTGTTCAGCCCTTGCTTCCTCCCCCAGGCACCCCCCATCCTGGCATGGCCTTTCCGCACCCCCGGACTCTTGTGCTTTTGGAGGGCAGGTGCCCACCTCCTGCAACCTTCCACCTCCCCTCTGCCTTCTTGAAGGGCCGTGAAACCACGGCCAGCTCCCCTTTAACTGCACGTGGCCCAGGATCTGAGAAAGTTGTGATGGCTCGTGCCCCCTTCACGACTCAGGTAGTTTTTATTTATAATCTACCTGCCTCACAGGTAAGCTGGATTGAATAAGGCCCAGTGAGTGGGGAGCTTTCTACATGTTAGCTCCTCTTATCTGGATGCACCACGCCAGAGTCCCTGGGATTGACCCTGTGATGGGTTAAAAAAAAAAGCGGTTCTCCTACCCAAGGGTGTTGACTGTGAGGCAGAAAATGCAATTAACCTTGACCAGTTTAGGTCACTGGCCCAAGCCTGCTTACTGCTTGCTGCTTCAGTGCCTTCCCTAAAGAACAGACAAACCATAGAGAGCTAGAACCAGGCCCTCCAGGAAGAAGCACCAATATGAATTCTCCTGACCTCTGAGTTTCAAAACGATTCTAAGGGGCTCATGAATCGTTCTGAGCACCATAGAGAGAGAATTAAAAGGATGCATGTGTACGTACTATTATTTTCAAATGTGTGTAGGTGCTATTGTGGTTCATAAAATGTACATTTATTTTTTAGATGGGTGCTTAATACATTGTTTTGACCCACTAATGTCCTTGTGAAGAGAATAACCTCTGAGGTTTAGCTGGATTCGGGTGCTCTGCCTCAGCTCGCTTGTCCTGAAGATAAACGGCCTCAGGCTTGGAGCCCCGACTTTGTGACTAAACAGTAATCACCTGTCAGCGTGCGTGCCTGTTTCTCCAGTATAATCAATGGCGCAACATTGAGCACACAACACACGGGTTAGCATAGCACCAGGGCAACCGCCAGCAAAGGGAAAAGGAGACAGAACTCACTGGACTTTGTGGTCCCACCAAAAGAGAAAGCTGGCTGCCAGAGAATATTCCAGAAAGCCCCAACTTAAGGCAGGGAGACCACGGAGAGGGAATCCTAGGACACGGCTGGCATCTGGAAGTGCAAGGCCAGGAAGTTTTAAATTCCTAAACCCTAGCCCCTGTCAGAGGGTTGCTGTAGAAACCCACCACGAGGGTCCGCCTTGTGATCTTCCCCCCAAAGACTGCCTGGGGCCACTCCACCAGCCACAGGAGTGGGTGCTCCAAGGGAGGGGCGATTGCATCTCTGTGTGAAAGGTGTCCCAGCGGCTCTCAGTAGATCCTGCCTTTGTGTTTCTTCTGGGGTTTTAAACTTCATGGGATTCTGCTCTAAGGAGGAGCTCTGCTCCTACCTCTCTCCCTTCCTTCCCTCCAGCCTTGGAGACACAGCAAGGGAAGATGCTTTCTTCATTAGTCTCCACAAGAGCCTCGTAGCTCAAAACCATGCCTCCGCCACGGGTAAGTGGGAACCTGAGGGAACTCTGACTTCATGGTGGGGAGCAGGGGTTTCACCAGATGCTGAGAAATAATGATAAAAAGATCCTTTTTCACTGATAAAGGGAATGTACAATGGGATGTGTCTTTTTTTGTTTTACAACTACCTAAAGAGAAAAGCCATGCTTCCTTTTTCTTCCTGTGAAGTGGAAGAACTCTGAGGTTGGATCTGCTGAATTTAATGTTCTTACGAGCTAAGAGCCCTACAAGTGTATTTGAGCTGCCAACCATGAGTATGAGTTGTTTTTGTGGAAGACATGATTCTTTTTTTTTTTAACATCTTTATTGGAGTATAATTGCTTTCACACAATGGCGTGTTAGTTTCTGCTATATAACAAAGTGAATCAGCTATACATATACATACATCCCCATATCCCCTCCCTCTTGCGTCTCCCTCCCACCCTCCCTGTCCCACCCCTCTAGATGGTCACAAAGCACTGAGCTGATCTCCCTGTGCTATGCGGCTGCTTCCCATTAGCTATCTATTTTACGTTTGGTAGTGTATATATGTCCATGCCACTCTCTCTCTTCATCCCAGCTTACCCTTCCCCCTCCCCGTGTCCTCAAGTCCATTCTCTGTGTCTGCGGGAAGACATGAGTCTTATCAAAAGTGCATGTGATTTCTATCACAGAGGTGCAATTTCCCCATGGCTGCCCCAGGCTTCTGCTAATATGGCTGTTGTATGTAAGGAAGCGAACTTCTTCAGCCATTAAAACTCACACCAGGAGGGACAAATTAGGGGTATGGAATTAACAGATACAAAGTACTATTTATAAAATAGGTGAACAACAAGGATATACTCTATACCTCAGGGAATTATACCAATTATCTCGTAATAACCTGTAATAAAGTATAATCTGCAAAAATACTGAATCACTGTGCTGTTCACCTGAAACTAACATAATATGTAAATCAACTATACTTCAATTAAAAACAAAAAACTCACCCCAGCTGATCACAGTGTAATAGCCAGCTTGGTGCAAAGGACAATTTGTAGGGAAAAATATTCATAATATGCAACTGTCTCTTAGTATTCCATTTCGATTGCTTTGAGAGAGATAACAGTACAGGACATGCTGCTTGAGACAGGGTTAAGCATATTTTCTCTGTTCCCAGAGAACCTTAAAAATGACTTTAAACTCTTCCCACACTCTGGGGCATCAGTAAGGAAAGAGTTGACAGCCCCTGCCCACAGTGACAGTTGTTGATGGAGTCCTTTGAAAGACCTGGTTTGTGGCCCACTGCCCTGAAGTCCCCGTGTGATTCATAACAAGGCTCTGTTGTGAGAGTAGCTCTTGCTTGTGGGAGACCGAAGGGTGTAAGAATGGGGCCAGCTGCCTCAAGGTTATGTTGTGGGCGGGAGTGTGAGGCCGGCAGAGGAGCACGGGAGGTGCCCACGTGGCACCATCTTCCTTAGTTAAGCTGTCCACTCACTCATCCTTCCAATCCTGCAAGGGTAAGCTTCTTAAGATACTTGCTGAGAGATTTGATATCCTGCCCTAGTTCTCCTTGGAAAAGTATAGGGTGAGCTAGCAGAAGGGACAGAGGTGAGGGGTAAACCTTTTGAGGTCTTAAAGATCTGTCCATACCAGGAGCAGGGCCAGGTCCTTCTGTAATTACCCGTGGCCTTGGGCCTTGTCATAGGTGAGATAGTTTGGCTCTTATAAGACCACCTTGATTTGCATGCAGAATTAAACACAGATCCACCAGAGATGAGCATCTCAGCTGAACTGCGGAGACCACTGGGGTCAGGCCCAGAGATGCTGTCTTGCAGAGCTCCAGCTGTCCTGACACTTCCCTGCAAGTCATTCTCCCAGCTCATCAGAGATACCCAGGCAGGTCCCTGAGGAGAAGGTTATGGGTTTAGAAGTGGCCTAATTTCTTGACATTTTGTAAAACCTTTTAGCCACCCCTCCACCTTCTATCCATTGTTTCCACAAATAATTATTGAGGACACACCTGCCATATGCCAAGCCCTGTGCTAACTTCTGGGGGAGGGCTCCTACCCTCGTGAAAAGTATGGTGTAGAAAGGGAGCAGATGATAAATAAGTAAACAAATCAACAAGATAATGACAGACTGTCAGTGCCATGAAGGAAATAAACAGGATAAATAAATGAGATAGACAGTGACAGGGAGGGGCTGTTCTGTAGGGAAAGACCTCTCTGCAGCAAGGACATTTGAGTTGAGACCTCAAGGACATGAAGAGCTGGAGGAAGGGCATCCCAGGCAGACGGGGTACAAAGACGCAGAGGCAGAAAAGCCTTGGCCTGCTCAGGAACAAAGAGATGGTGGCCGGAGAGTGGTGAGAAGAATGATTTGGGGTGAGTTCAGAGAGGAGGCAGGAGCCAGGTCGTGTAGGGCCTTGGAGGCCGCGGTCAGAGCTTGGATTTTATTCTGAGAGCAAGAGAAACCCCTTGCTGACAGTGTCCCACAGGAGTGGCAAAGTCATTAAAGATCACTGCGTGCTCGCTGCAGTTAAGAGCCGTGAGGCATATCTATATGTGCTGCTATAGAGTCACAAGATACCGTGATGGGGAAGAATCCCAAGAAGCAGAATACAGTATAAAATATGCTGCTGATGTCTTTTTAAAACAGGAGATGTATATGTATATAGGCTTGCCCGTGTATAAAGTAACCTCATTAAGGATACCCAAGAAGCTGGTGAGGGTTTGCTTCTGGGGATGGGGAACTGCAGCACAGGTAAAAGGGAGACTCTTCATGGTATATTCTTTTGTATGTTTGAATATCTTACTATGTGCCTGTATTACTTATTCATTAAAAAAAGACAGTTTGTCTAAATCGCGGTCACCCTGGCCGCCATGTGGAGAAAGGGTGAGCACAGAAGCAGAAGACTGGCTAGTAGGCTCTGGCCGTGGTCCAGTTGAGAGGTGGTGGTGGCTTCACCTAGGGAGTTGGTGACGGGGATGCAGAGAAGCAGGAGGATTCATGATGCACTTTAGAGGCAGAGCCAGCTGGACTTGGTGAGTTCCACACGACAGTCCAGAGGAACGCTGTGTGCATTATAGGTGGGAACTGGGCCTACCTGACTCTTATCTGCCTTCTCTGACATCTTTGTGGAAGGAAGGGTTCTTGGGCTCCTTCCAGGTGCTGAAAGCCTCAGAATTCCTGAGAATGTTGAATCCATCACAATATGGAGGACATAGTTATGGACATGTGCCCCTTTCACATCCTCATGCAACTGTTACAAACGATTTTTAATGACCATCAAAACACAGTTACACTGAAGAAGCCCGCCCATTTCTCAACGGAGCTTGCTTTCTTTGCAGAGAGATGCCAAAGGCCAATACCTGTTTGACCTTCTTTGCCACCACCTGAATCTGCTTGAGAAAGACTATTTTGGGATCCGCTTTGTGGACCCTGATAAGCAGCGGGTAAGTCAATATTCGAAGCACAGATGGAGGAGAGGGTTGGTCAGTAAGCCTGAGGCCCTGAACTGTCTGTCACTCATGTTCGGAGTTTAGCCGCAGGAGTCGGGGACCAACCGGACCCTGCAGTTCGGTGTCATCTCTTCAGATCATATTGTGAGACGTGGAAGACCCCGTAGCAGAGCTCAGCCGGAGTGGTCCATCGTTTTTTAGATGCTGAAATGGCAGCCTCGAGAGCTGAAGTGATTTGCCCAAAGCTGCCCAGTTAGAGTCAGGGCAGCTGGGCGGGTGTTGTGGTCTCAGAGCCCAGGTCACAGGCTGAGGCTGTCCTGCCCCTCTCTAGTAAATGGGCTGATTCGCCTTGTTCTGGTTAGGAAGGGTCTCACCTGAGTGCCACAAGAACCCCATCTGGGCAGGACAGAGATGGAGCCGAACTGACGTGGGCTTTTCAGCCCTTGCAAATCCTGCAGTTCTTGTTCTGCTCTACACAACGTGGGCGGCTCTACAGACACAAGGCATTGACAAGGACTGTGATATTCCGGACAGATACAGAAACAAGGCCCCTGACTACTCCTCCAGCTTCATCTCCCCGACTGTCTCCACCCTGCTGTGGCCCCACCAGACGATACTGTGGCTCTCCACACACGTCAGTCTTCTCCTCTTCAGAGCCTTCGCCTGTACAGTTCTCCTCTGGAACATCGCTTCCCCTTTCCTCACTTCTCTACTCTCCACACTTTCCTTCTGGCTAACTCCTTCTCACATGTAAGGTCTCAGCTTAGGCTTTGACTTCTTCCCAGAAGCCTTCCCTAACCCCTACTCTGACTGAGGGGCCCCTCTGATGTGCCCCCATGTGCCCTGTTCTACCCCTATTGGAGTAGAACTTATTACACCATGCTGGTATCGCCTGTTTGATTACCTGTGTTCCTTGCAAAAATATGAGTTCCACGAGGGCATGGACTTTATCTCATTCATCACTGTAACCCATGGAACTAGCACAGGGCCTAGAATGCAGTGGATGCTCAATAGATATCTGCTGAAGGGATGATGAGCGGGTGAGTTAGTGGGTTATAGTGCCATGCTCCTGCCCTCCACTTGCCCAGCTACCCTTCAGGCCCACGCCTGCAGTTCCTATAACTTCCGTCCATCAGCCCTTTGCTCGCTGTGGGGAGGTTCTCTCTGGCATCCCCACCGAAGTGGGAAAGTATGCAGAAGCGTTCAGGCCTCACTGCCTCCCTTCCCCACACCCACTGTCGTCTACCATCCTCCAAAAGCACTGTCACCACGAGCCCCAGAGGGCCCCCCTTTCATGGGTCCACACATTTTTTTCATAGCTCCAAACATAAGCTTCATCTCTGTCACCACTGGGGACCTTGGAGCCCCGGAGGGCGCAGCCTCCCACCAGTGCCCAGGGCCACAGGTAACTCCCTCTCCAGGCCAGAATCAGATGATGTTTTTTGTTTCATTCATTCATTTATTCATTCATTTATTAATTATTTGGCTGCGTCAGGTCTTCATTGCTGCTCCCAGGCTTTATGTAGTTGCAGCGAGCAGGGGCTACTCTTCGTTGCAGTGAGCAGGCTTCTCACTGCAGTGACTTCTCTTGTTGCGGAGCACAGGCTCTAGATACACGGGCTTCAGTAGTTGCAGCACGTGGGCCCAGTAGTTGTGGCTCGCGGGCTCTAGAGCACAGACTCAGTAGTTGTGGCGCACGGGCTTAGTTGCTCTGCAGCATGTGGGATCTTCCCAGACCAGGGATCGAACCCGCGTCCCCTGCATTGGCAGGCGGATTCTTAACCACTGCACCACCACAGAAGTCCCCAGGTGTTGTTTTCTTGTTTGATGCTCTGAGCCGCTGTGTCTCCAGGTCACATTTAGGGTTTTATGCTGAAGACTTGAGCTGTAGGAAAGAAACCAAAGCCTGAAGCTGTTTCCTTTGACAAGCCCTGCCCCACTTTGCTGCCATGTTTCATTCCTCCTGGCTCAGCAGAATTTTGAGCATCACCAGTGTTTGAGGAGTGTTGAGGTCAGCCCCTCACCCTGTAAAGGCACCACTGTCTGGGCATAAATACTATCCTTAGCTCTGGACAATAGTATAAGACCCCCCAAAGTGCCACGACACCAGGAAGCTACATGTCCTCACATGCTCTAGGTGTCTGTTCACTCTGTAATGGTAGAGTCTTAGACTGTTTTTACAAAGGGATTTTGTTGTTGTAGTTTGTTTATTTTTGGGAGTCAGAGCTGTTTCTCCTTAAGAAGGAAGACCGGTTACCCCAAGGTCTCTTCATCTCCCAAAGACAGTGGCATATGAAGAAAAAAGGGTAAAATGTATCCTGTTCATTATTTTTTAGTTGGATCAGCATGTGCTTGAGGAGGATAAGAGAGTATGTTAAGATGACAAAGATTAAAAGCCAAAGGAGACAGAAAAATAAGGAAATGGGGAAAAGGAGAAATAAACTTTCACGGAGTGACTCCTTCGTGCCAGGCTCCACGCTGGGCACAAATCTAGATCTTTCAGCCAATGGACGTTGAGTGATGAGGTGCATCAGGCACGAAGCTAAGAGCTTCACATGTGTTATTCGATCCTTACCACGAACGAGATGAGTATCCGCAGTTATACCATCCATTCTCCAGATGAGTGGACGGTCTCGGACAGGTTATGGAACTTGCCCAAGGCAAGTGGCAAAGCCTGTCTCCTGCTCAGACCTGCCTGATGCCAGAGCCTGTGTGGTTTCTGGGGGTTCCATGCTGAATTCATACCCTATAGCCTCTAAAGTGACACGATTCTGTGCTTTTATTGAGGGTTTAAGGAGAGCAGGGAGGCTTGAGAGGGTCCTTGAGAGCTGTGGGGAAATGGACCTGTAAAGAATTGTCCTAGATCTACTGATCACGATAGAGATGGAGGAGATGAGCTCCCTGCCCTGCCCCACCCCAGACCTCTTCCCCTGAGCACCAGGGTGGCAGAGCCCAGCGCTCACATCCATCCCATCATCCCTTGCTCTGCAGGGGGCTCCATGGGGTCTGGGATTTCTCTGGTCCCTCCTGGAGGAGCTGCCCTCACTCCCCCTCCCCTGTTCCTGGCTCAGGCCCTGGTCTCAGACTATTCTCACCCTCTCCTTCAAGCCCCCAGAGTCTGAAGATTATACCACCTTGGCTCCTTCACCCAAACGCAGGAGGAAGCTCCGCTCTCTGAACCTTCTTTTTACTCTTCTCCTGACCCCTCCTCTCCAACCCAATGTTATCAATTTGCTAGTGATTCTGGGACCCAGATATAGGCAGACAGCTGCAGAAGGTAACTCTGGCCATCACCATATTTGGGGGATCCTGTCAAGATTTCTCTACCAGACCCTCTCTTGGACAAGCTTTCTACCTTCTTTCCACCTGCTCGTGGTCTCCTCCAGCCTCACTCCTTTCTGGAGCTCGCACTCCAGTACAAACTAAAGTCTTCTCTCCAGCTATTGCCAAGGAGAATAGCCTTTTGTCATTCAGCCTCTCTGCCTTCTGCTGATAATGGATCTATCATTGCACTTAGCTTCTATCTATCTTCATTTATTTATTTTAATCTATGGGTCCAGCGCCTCAGGGCATTTAGTTTTCTGAGTCCCCGACACTTGCTGTGTTCTTCTCACTGTCCACAATTCTGGTGTGCTCCGCACAGACAGGCCTCCTCCGCCTTCACAGGCCTGGTCTGGAACCCCAGTTGTTTCCATGCAGTTTCATCTCCTGCCTTTGCTCCCCTGTGAAGCCAAGCCGCGGTGGGCCGTGTAATGTGAGAAGGACCTCTTAACCACACTGAGTGGCTCTAATGAGTTGCCAGCCTCGTGGGAACTCAGATCAGAGGAAGCAAGAGAGCAGGATGTCAGCCCAGATTATCCATGTGGAGCTAACGGGAGAACTGGCTCTCGGTGGGTCCATTAACTGTGTGACCCACGGCCCAGCCCAGAAGGTGAGAGCTGGGCATCGAGGGAGGCCAGGATGCGTCTGCGTGGCCCTGCCTGCTTTCCTGCCCGAGGGAGGACTCTCCCAGACGTTTTACTAAATAGAAGTAGTCAGAAAAGAGGGAGGTGTGGACCTGGTTCCTTCTCCTGTTCTACAGCTGCACATTGAACACTGAGCTGGGCACCAGCGATACAGTGGTAAACAAGAGAGACTTTTCTGCCCTCACAGAGCAGTGGTTTTCAGCTACTTCCAGATAATCAGACCCCAAATATCAGCAGTTCTAGCTCTCTGCAAATTAGCAAGGTTCCTGATTATCATAAAAGCAACAAACATCAATAGTGCATTTTATAAGGCATCCATGTAGAGGTGGGAAACTGACATAGAACGTTCTCGTTGCTTCCTTTCCCAAACGTAAGTACCATGGGAAAAAATGCATTGCTACCATGTCCTGCCTCTGTGAAAATCCAGGGGAAACAGGATACTACACATTGATTGCGGTTAGTTATCTTATGAGACTTAGATTTTAAACATCCCCGGATGCCAAGGAATCCTGAGGATGTGTTCCCTAACACAAGGGTTGGCAATGCGCTGCTCAAACAAAGATCAAATATACACCAGCCATCCCTGCCTTCTCCACATTTATGAAATTCCACCTGCCAGTGCTTTCTAGAGCTGCTACCAATAGCCTCTGTGTGTCATCCTGTCCCCACTGCATAACACAAACACAACCCATTAAAGGGAGTGTTTCCCTACTAAAAAGCCAGGTGGGGCTCTGTCCCCATCACACATATGTGCATTCATTTGTGCCTACGGGCCTGCCAGAAACATGGCTTGGAACTCTGGCGCCCTACGTTGGAAGGCGGCATTGCCAGGGAAGCCCAGAAATGGCATCTGAAGCTGGATCTCTTCCCCCCTTCACAGCTGGTTCCATGGGGAGCTTATTTCAGAAAATCATATCATTCTGTACTCTCCAAGCCTACATATCACAAGCTTCTGAGCTGCTTTCACCCTGGGCTACAATCTGTCTAGTTTTTTAAATTGAATAAAACAAGTTATATTTGACACTGCTTCTCATTAGGGCTTTCTTGTTCTGTGTTCTCTGTTTCAGCATTGGTTGGAGTTTACAAAGTCTGTGGGGAAGCAGTTGAGATGTAAGTATTGTCCATGAAAAGACGGAAGCCTCACCCCTGGGGAGGGTGGGAGGAAACCTCCCACTTGCAGTGAGTCTTGGGAATTTTCCACTGTTCTAAGTGTAAGTTGGCCCTAAACATGTGAAGATTTTCTTCAGATGGTTCAGAGACCTGTGCATCCCAGTGGGGCGGGGAGCCCAGTCATCTTCCTGGGAAGGTCTTCCCGATGGGCACCTCTTTTTCTCTGCAGCCCAGCCTCCATTCACCATGTGTTTCCGCGTGAAGTTTTACCCTGCAGACCCTGCTGCCCTGAAAGAAGAAATAACCAGGTAAGGCTGAGCCCATGTCCCTCAGCCTCTAAGACTTGTTGGAGAGGATAGGAAAGAGGGACTGTAGCTTCCTAGATCCTCTACTTTGGAAGCTCCCAGCTCTGATAGGCAAGGAATTCTTCCTAAATATAGCCTTACTTCTATATTTCATTTCCACATGCTCTCTTTGCTCATCCCCTCAGCAGAATTGCAACGGAGTGAGCTTCTTTCCTTCAAGAATACTTCGTCTTAAACTGGTCATCTGCAAAGGGGTCTGGAGTAATGAATTAATCAAAAGCATTTGTTCTTTTACCAATGATGTGGCCACCATGGATGTTTTTGGAGACGGCCGTGTTGCTGCTTATGTGGGGGCTTGAAATAGACTCCAGCGGCCTAATGTACTTGGGAAATGGTAAAGCAGGACGCTGAAAAATGAGCTGGGAAACACTGAAGATTTTAAATCCAAGTGGGTGACCTCCCATGTGCTTGTGGATCAGGCCCGTGATAAACTCTTCCTTGTGGGGATCGTGTTCTGTGGCAGGCAGCTACAGGGAATGAATCCTGTCTCATCCAGCACCCCTTGGGGATGAGAAAGAACCTCTGTGCCCACACCATCCTACAAGAGGGTCAATGAATTGGAGCTTCAAAGCTCCCCCAAGGGTTTTGTGTATCTAAGCCAAATTCACTCTAAAAGTCTGACCTCAGAGATTTAGAACTCTCTGAACTGGGATCCTTAATTTTTATATTAGAAAGATGTAATTTGGACATTAGCAAAACCTGATGTTACCTTGTAAAGGGTGGAGCCCTAGGTGAAGAGATGATGCCAGGGAATCCTAGAGCCGTGGAAGAGACAGCGCTGCCAGCTCTGCCCCCGCCTCCCTAAAGCCTTACAGACAGCAAAGATTGGGACGAGGCCATTGCCAGTGTAGAGACTGCTTGTCCTCTAAGGCCTTGAGACCTATTTCTAGATGCTGAACTCCACATGAGCCCCAGTGGAGGTTGAGGGGAATCTTGCGAAGGAATCAAAAGGATCAGGAAGGTTGTTTCCTCCAGATGCTCTGAGCGCACCCACCACCCACTTTAAAGCACTGAGGACAGTGAAGTGTGTAGTTACAACCCAGTCTCGTGCTCCTTACTGGGCACATGGAAACTGCAGGCTCTGCTCGTCCATGTGGAAGTGGATGTGGCCCCTACTTTGCCTGTGAAAACCGAGCTCATCCATATTAATGAGCAATCCTGTAGCTTTAGGCAGGAGAGTGAGGGTAGAACCACTGTGTTTAACAACTTAAACAGAGAGGAGTTTTGGTAAAGCACTAGCCTGCCCTGCTCACGACTTCCAGAGCGCTTGCCACAGTTCTGTACCTGCCCCTCCTTCCCCGCTTCCCTCCCCCTCCCCCCCTCCTTTCCTCCCTCCCTCCCCACCTTTCTCTCCTGAAAGAGGTGATGGTGCCAGGGCAGACCTAGGAGTCCGCGCCTGTCCACATGTCAGGGCACATTTAACACATCTTTGTTGAGAGCCTAGCACCTCGCCTCCTAACGCCTCGCATCAGGATCACCTTTTCTGCACGTCACTGGACCAACAGCAAGGATGAGACCAACTCAGAGGGCTGCCAGTGACAGCACGACAGACACACGGCTTTCTGATTTGATTAAAGGACAAAAATATATAGTTCTCTTGGCCCTTAGGAGGAGGTCTTTTTCTTTTTTAAGATTTCTTTTTAATGTGTGGACCATTTTTAAAGTCTTTATTACATTTGTTACAGTATTGCTTCTGTTTTATGTGTTGGTTTTTTAGCTGTGAGGCATGTGGGATCTTAGCTCCCTGACCAGGGATCAAACCACACCCCCTGCATTGCAAGGCAAAGTCTAAACCACTGGACTGCCAGGGAAGTCCCAGGAGGAGGTCTTAACAATACAATTTTCTAAAACAAATGTCACTACATGATACTAATGTACAGACCCTCCTACCCAAGGAGCAGCATAGACCAGGAGGCTCAGATCCTGTTTCTGCTACTTCTTGGCTGTGTGGCCTTGGACATAAAATAGTTAACTTCTCTGACCTTCAGATCCCTTATTTATAAAATGAGGATAGTAATAGTACCTCCCAGCTTTGTTGGGAGGATTAACCACTACACGGGGTCTTGTACTTCTTAATACACCCCCAGGGCGCCTGGCACTGAGCAAAGGCTCACTGTTTACTGCCAGGTCGATTACATGATCCGTGGACCTCAGGTGCTCTGCATGGGGCACAAGTACAGTTGGTTCTGGCTTTTCTCCCTTGTTTATGTGATAATCCCCACTCCTTTTCTGTCCTAGCTAGAGTCCTAACACTTAAGCAGCTAACTTGTGAGGACTGGGAAAGCCATGGCCAGGCCTCTCTCCAAGTCAGCAAACTTCAAAGACACTGGCAAGCATGTGAGCTCCTGCCCCTTCCGCATGCAGCTGTGCCCATCATCCTCGACTATTTTCCCCTTGCTCTCTGCCTCACCAGCCTTCCTTCCCTAGAGGGCATTTTCCAAGCGTTGTCAGGTGTGCGGACCTCAAGGTGCCTGGGCCTGATTTGGAGTCTTTGTGCCTCCCCCTCCCTGAGGCGTTCTGTGGAGGCCCTGGTCTTCGCTGCGTCTTTATCCTCATTCACATCCCTGCTGCTCTTAAAAGAGTGGGTACCTGCCCCGGCCTCATTCAATACCCATAATGCATTACTGGCTTAGAGCTCTCCACCCCACCTTCCTGCCAAACTAATTTAGCTGTCAGTGTGGTTTTTTCCCTGGCAATATCAGTCCTAGATTTCGCTGCCGTCTCAGCTACTCCCATAAAGCCAGGCTTAGAGGAGGGGATGAAGAAGAACTGTGCTTCAATTTATCTCTTGGACTCTTCCCAGATGATAAATTTAGTTGCCAAATCCTGATTAATCTCTTTTGTCATTTTTTAAATAAATAAATAGATTTTCTTGTCTGAGCTAGAGACAAGGCAGAGAAGATGGGGATTAGGCACCAGATAGGCACCAGATTTAGCTTTTAACAAGGGCTGCAGGCGTTCGAACTCATTGAAAGATCAAGTAATAGAAGGAAACTGAGTGCACATGGGGCCCCGCCTTCCAAGGAAGCAAACTGCCTGACACATGTTTGAGCAGGTGCTCAAAAAATGTTAATAGACTTTTCAGGTCATTTATTTTTTTAAAAAAAGTTAATAGAGTTTATAGGTAATGTATTCCATCAGTGAACATCACTTGAGCCTAGCTTAGGCTAAGATGCGTTGGCAAACTTTTTCTGTAAAAGACCAGATAGTAAGTATTTTAGGCTTTGTGGGCCATATGGTCTCCGTCGCAACTAATCTGTTCTACCATTGTAATGCGAAAGCAGCCACAGACAGTACATACATGAATGAGCCTGGCTCTGTTCCAATAAAATGTTATTTTATCTCACTGGGGACTCTGGTGGCAGGTTTAGTGTGCCAATCCTGGGAGAAGGAATCAAAAAGATCTGAGTTCAAATCCCAGGTGGTTCTTTAACTAGATGTGTGACAAGGCAGGCAACAATATCTCTGATCACTCCCTTTCCTCATGTATGAGACAGGGATAAAAACAGTAGTCACCTCATAGAATTGCTGAAAGAGTGCGTGTTAAAACAGTACCGTGTGTGGCACACAGCATGTACTCAGTAAATCACTGCTGTATTGTCTCTCTCCCCTGGAATGTAAGCTCCATAAGAGCAGGGACTCTGCTTTGTTCTCTGCTGTATTCCCAGCACCTGTGGCTGTACCTGGCACATGTGTGTGCTCAGAACTAGATGGATAGATGGATGGGAGGTTGGATGGATGGATAGAGGGATGGTTGAATGGATGGATGGATGGATGGATGGGTTGGTGGTTGGATGGATAAATGGATGGATGGATGAATGAATGAGTGGATGGGTGGGTGGGAGGGAGGGTGAATGGGCACAGGATGTATAGGCTTTCTAGAAGAATATTAAAAGTGACAAAACATAATCTCTAACTCCAAGGAGCCCGCAGTCTAGTTTGGGGGAGGAAGACATACTAAACAGGATCATAGTTAGAAAAGGGATGGCAGAAAATAGAGGAAACCAGGGGCGAAGAATCTAATGAAGGGAAGACAGGGCTAAAGGATCTTTTGGAAGAAACTCTTCAGGAGCTGCCAGTGCTTTCCAGAGTTCAGAACCTTTAATTGTGGAAACATCTCTGGATTCATCCCCATCCTCTGACATCAGAAATCAGAATGCCAAAGCCAGTTCCTTGGATGTACATGTTCCAGAAATACATAGGTTTTTCTTGGTCATCTTTTTTTTTTTTTTTAAACCCTGAAGAATCTCTCTCTTTTTTTTCTTTTTTGGCTGCGTTGGGTCTCTGTTGCCACATGCGGACTTTCTCTAGTTACGGCGAGCGGGGGCTACTCTTCATTGTAGTGCACGGGCTTCTCATTGCAGTGGCTTCTCTTGTTGCGGAGCACGGGCTCTACGTGCACGGGCTTCAGTAGTTGTGGCACATGGGCTCCAGAGCGCAGGCTCAGTAGTTGTGGTGCACCGGCTTAGTTGCTCCGCGGCATGTGGGATGTTCCCAGACCAGGGCTCGAACCCGTGTCCCCTGCACTGGCGGGTGGATTCTCAACCACTGCGCCACCAGGGAAGCCCTCCTTGGTCATCTTTTAGGCTCTCACACACTCTGCCTTTGGATGGTCCTCCATCAATTTAGGACAACCTGGCATTTAAACAAAAATGGAGGTGAGGTAAAGCCTCTTTGAAGCCAGAAGGAGATAGGCAAAGTTTAACCAAAAAAGTGTCCTAAAGAGAAAGCTTTTTGTCTTAAATCTGGTCTAAAGCTGATTTCTTTTTCATTCCAGTGAGAATTTCTCTCTGATGACAAAGAGTTCCCCTGACTTCATTTAGGACCCTTTTCTCCCTAACCCATAGCTCACTGAATCACCACGCGGGTTCTGTTTCCTCAGCTATAAAATGCGAGAGTTAGGCTCTGTAACTCCTACTATGAGGGTCTGAGACTGGGGAGCCCGACCAGCCTGCTCATTATGAGCTGCTCATTATAAGCAGCTGATCCCTTGCCTGACAACTCAGTGGCCCTGGTGCCAAGGCCTCAGGCAACAAGATAGTCTTCCTTAGGCCCTTACGCCGCAGGGGAGAACATGCCAGGGCCTCTTGGGAATAGGCCTAAGGATGCTATGAGTCATGTGGGATGTATTTCCGTGACCAACAACACTGAGTCATTGGTTACCTCCTTAAACGAACAAAACACAAAGCTTGACGGAAGCTGCTGGGGGAGAAAAGGGAGGGGGGACCCCTAGTGTAACTGTCAGTTGATTCTTTCCTGAGCTCATCTCGTCCTCTGCAGACTGTGGTGTGTTTCTTTAGGATGTTGACTTGCCCCTCCATCCCCTCCCCCTCCAGTTGCTGCACCATATTGCTTGACAGTGTTCCCACAGCCTTACCCTTGACCTCCCTGTAGCTGTTCTACCTTCTGAAGTCTGAAGGAACCCCGCCCAGCAGCGGAAAAGCCTTGTTTCCTTTGCAGCTCACCTGAGGCACCTGTCATGCACCTATCGTGGTTCTCACCGTGAGGAGGAGCGTGTCCCCCTTGGAGCTCTAGAGGAGCCTTTTCAAACCCAGCAGCACCCATAACTGACTCTCACATGCTCCTCCCCGGGGTGGGGGGTGTTGTCCTCACCACCCCATTGAGGACCACTATCCAGAGCCTTTGAAATATCTCCTTCAGTCCCGTACGTGCAGCCCCTGAATTTTGGACACAGACAAGCAGAGAGGTGTGGGAGGAGTGATGCATGAACTCAGGCCCCGGGAGTGATCTGTAAGTAAGAGGCCAAAGGCTTGCTGCTACATCCTGCCAAAGCCGGTGGAAGGTGGGAGTTGAAGCAGTGAGAGGCAGAGAAGCGCTGCCCCCTTCCTTCCACACACCTGTGGCATTTCTTCGTGGGAAGCAGAGTGAAGAGAAGCTTGATCTGGTAGATCCAACTTAAAAAATGACTACTCATTGCACGATGTATTTTTCCTTCAGTTTTCCTTGGGACCGAGTGGGAGTGGTTGGGATAAGAAGGGGAGTTCTTGTTAACTTCCAGACCACAGTAGTCACCTTCCCTTTGGTTTGAGGAGGGCAGTCCATCCTGATGTGGTTAGAAGGATGCTTGCGAATTTTCTTAGGACAGTGCTTCATAAATTTTAATCTATGTACAGATCACCTGGGGATCTTGTTAAAATGATTCAGTAGGTCTCAGATTGGCCTAATTCTCCATTTCCAACAAGCTCCCAGATGCTGCTGATACCCCTGTCGTGTGGGCCACACTTTGAATAGCAAAGCTTTAGGAGAAAAGAAGGTTTGACTGCTCCTTCGTTTCTATGTAATGACTTGAATCACCAAGCCCCAAGCTCTCAGAGTCACGTGATGGCGCCCCTCCTCACCCCAGAAGTTGTGCTGTCATTGGTCCTCTTTCTTTTGAGCATTTTCACATGATCAAGTGGGCATGGAATCCTCTGTTTTATTCTTCAGCCTGAAAACAGAAGCAATAGAAACACCTCTAGTTGTCCAGGGAGTGCCCAATGTCTTTTTGGTTCAAACTGATGGAATTTAAGGGAATTTTACCATATTCCCATTACTCCTGTGAGGATGCTGTAGTTATCTATGGCTGTTTAACAAAATGCCACAAAACTTCACTGAAAAGTATTTCTCATCTCTGAGTGTCTGTGGGTCAGGAATTCAGGAGCGGCTTAGCTGGGTGCTTCTGGCTCAGGGTCTCTCCTGGGGTTGCAGCCAAGCGGTTGGCTGGGCCTGTGGTCATCTGAAGCCTTGACCGGAGGATTCACTTCCAAGATGGTGTACTCACACGGTTGTTGGCAGAAAGCTTCAGTTCCTTGCTAGCTGTTGGCAAAACGCCTCAGTTCCTCACCATGGACCTTTCTATAGGGCTGCTTAAGTGTCCTCGAGCAGAGTGAGTGATCCAAGAGAAGGAGAGTGCAAGGAGGAAGCTGCAGGGACACTATGACCTAGTCTCAGATGTCAGACACTAACTACCACTCCTGCTGTAGTCTGCTTGTTAGAAGCAAGCCACTCAGTCTAACCCACCCTCAAATGGAGTGAATTAAGCTCTACCTCTGGAAATGAGGAGTATCAAGGAATTTGTGAACTTTTTTTTTTTTAACCATGCCACGCGGCTTGTGGGATCTTAGTTCCCCAGCCAGGGATTGAACCCACGACCTCAGCAGTGAAAGTGCAGAGTCCTAACCACTGGACCTCCAGGGAATTCCCTGTGGACATATTTTTAAACCACCACAGATGCCCCCTGCCAAGGACCCACTGTGGTAGGTGACTCACTTAAGGGTGTGATACCCCTGGCCTCTGCTCTTCTCAGGGCACCTGTGAGGTTATGAACATCAGAGACCCCGCTCCTTGTAAAGACCTTTCAGAATGGAACGTCAACAGTTCCATTCCATGGCAACAGAGTCCACCCAATTACTTGTGAAACTACAAAGCAGTTATAGTGCAAAGAGGGTAGAATAACACAGTGATGAAGAGCCAACCTCAGTCCTGAATTTGAATCCTGGTTCTGCCACTTACCAGTTATGTGCCCATGAGAAGATCACTTAAGCCTCAGTTTATCTTAAAAAAGGGAGATAATAACAATATATATCTCAAAGTGGTATGCGAAAATTAGGTGAGATGCTGATGTCAAGTGTGTAAGTCCTGGACTGGGAAACAGTAAGTGCTCAATACACATCAGCTACTATTAGCTGTTCTTGATAGCCTGCTTCCACCTGAGGTGAGAGCTTCCTACGGTTGAGGAAATATTAGCCACAAGTTTCTGCATTTCCTTCACCGTGCCTCTCCTTACACCTTATTCAAATTCTGAGAGGTCTGGTTGACCTCTGCCCATAATGAGGGCCATTCCACGTATGGACAGATTGACTTGGCAAGCCGAGGCAGAACCCTCGCTGGGGCTAGTTCCTTCACCACCTCTCTGCTTCTTAAGAGGCAACGTCAGCAAGGAGAGAGGCCCCATCAGCCCCTCTCTTATGACACAGGTTTCTTTCTCGGCACTGAATTGAGCAGGGCCAGCTCCTTCCAACTCCCAGCACTGGGGGACGATGCTTTTAACCAGGACGTGCCATTTTTGTTTTTGTTTTTTTTTTTTTTGCGCTACGCGGGCCTCTCACTGTTGTGGCCTCTCCCGTTGCGGAGCACCGGCCCCGGACGCGCAGGCTCAGCGGCCATGGCTCACGGGCCCAGCCGCTCCGCGGCACGTGGGATCTTCCCGGACGGGGCGCGAACCCGTGTCCCCTGCATTGGCAGGCGGACTGTCAACCGCTGCACCACCAGGGAAGCCCGCCATTTCTGTTTTGAGCTACAGAAGGAAACTGACAGGTTGTTTTGAATTGAACTTCAAAATCATTTCAGGGCAAAGTGCTTGAAAGAGCCTTCAGGGAAATGAAAACTGTTATTTGTTCTGTGGTATGTTTTGAGATTTTTGTTTTAATGTAGTAAAAGTGTCCCGACAGAGATTTTGATAGGCTTATATTACATATTTATGTCTTTAAAGCAATCAAAGAAATCCTTTATCGTTCATTTTCTGTTTTCTCTCCAGGTATTTAGTCTTCCTGCAGATCAAAAGGGATCTGTACCACGGCCGCCTCCTCTGTAAAACATCAGATGCTGCCTTGTTAGCAGCTTATATCCTTCAAGGTAATGACTTTTGACAGGATAAATTTGCCTTTCATGCTAAGTACTGATTACATTATTTCAGTTACTGCAGATGACTACTTCTTGGATATAAACAGTATCTAACTTGAAACAGAGCCCGAGTTAAAAGACTTTGCCTGGACTCCCTAGACCCAGGAAGCTCTGACCACGCAACCTTAAATCGTTTGTACCTCAAGTCTTTCTGGCAGCCCCTTCAGACTCTGTTCGGGGGGGGGGTGACTTTCCTTGCACCCTTGGTCGATAAAGTTATCGAGACTCTGGAGAGTAATCCAAATCAGCTTTTTCTTGTCTTTTTATTCAAATCTCAAAGATGTGAAGCACCTTGGAATTCTGGTATCTGTTTCAGAGACCTTTCCATTCAGAGTGCTCTAAGTTAAAAATGTTTCCAAGTAACAAACCCATTTTCTAACATGCAAAGAAGGCAGAGTTGGGGTTGTACTCAGCCAATACCCAGGCTGGCGGTTTTTGCGAAACAGTGGGAAAGGTACGTACTCTTCGTATGTGATCCTTTCTCCTTTCGTGAAATGCAGGGGACTTCTGAGTATTCTAAGTTCGTAGACTTCTCTTAGTCCTTTGGCCTGAAGCTGTCACTGGGTTATTTTGGACCATAGCACTAAAACCATGAAGTTTCTATCAAAGAATCTGAATTCATAATCAGAAATCTGTGAACTCCAGGAAGCTACTTTGTGAACAGAACCTAAAAAAAATGCTTGCCAACAAGAAACTAAAGTTCTTCCGGCAAAAAAAAATATCACAGCTGCGTTAAGAATGTAAAAGTCAGCCTATTGCAACTTTGACTTCTGAGACTCCTGTTTTTAAAAACCTCCTAAGCCTGAAGTCTAGAAGGTACTTGCCAACTTTAAGGTACCCAAAGATACTCCTTTCATTTTTTAAAGGAAAACCTGGTCCCATCTAAGTGAAATTTTAAACTCTAGTTTTACCCTGACAACCATATTGAAATTTTCTTTTTTTTTTTAATTTAAAGAAGTTATTGATATCCAACATTGATGTTTCCCATTTGAAGCTTTCTAAGTAAAATCATAATAAATGACTCCATGGCTCAAGATCACTTCAGACTTTAAGCCCAGGGAAACCTTTAGTCTCTTGCTAAATGACAGAAATTCCCAAGTAGTCTGGAAGGCACGATGAGGAGACCTGTGCCACAGAACAATATTCAGTTGTGAAAAAAGGGCACATTTTCCTCTTAATATTTACTCCCCACTCAAGACTTCTCACCTGCACTGGTTGTGGTTCTCACTAGGGGAGGAGAAAAGACAACCACAAAGCAGCTGAACTTCTTAACATCCTTCCTCCTGACACACACACAGTGTTCCCTGTGGAATGCTGCATGTGGAGAAGCCTGGATTCTGACCTAGGAACACATCGTAGGGAGTAGCGTGGGCCCACTGGCCACCCCAGATCTGAGATCTCAGCAGCTTTGGGGATGGACTCTGTGAATCTGCAGGACGAGAAAGCCCCACCCCCTGCTGGGCACGGAGAAGTCAGCCTTAGGACCTGGTGCTCCTGAACTCAGCGGCACTTTCTGCTTATAGCCAGTCTTCCCACTCTGCAGCCCTCTCCAGGGGGCCTGGCACCTGTTCAGCCCTCAGTGAATATTTATTCAAATGTATTCACTGGATTTGATTTGATGGGGACTGAGAGTTGAGTTCTGAGTTTGGGTCACGGCTCATTCATCATTTTGCTGTGTCCCTGCTAACATCCTCAAAACGAGATTTAGTCTTTGGAGGTGGCTCAGGCCCAAAAGCTTCTGTCTTTCTGATCAAGCTCACGGTTTCCTGTGCTGCCACAAAGAGCATTGTTCTCAGGCTCTCTTCTGGGAGCCTGTGGGCCATGGTGCAGGCTTCTGCTCTTTTATTGCAAATTTACATGTGGTGACCTCAGAACGCAGGGTCAGCTCTACCTTCTCCACTTGGCCTTGATATCAACTCAGTGTGCACACCTGGGAGAACAAAGGTGGGCCTGCTCCTGAGGAACATGCCCTCTGCCCGACTCACAGCTGTGCTCGGGATCCACTGTTCTTTGCAACTGTGGTGCAGACTTTAGCTTTTGCTCTCTGTGTTCATCTCTTGTTGTTTTGCCAGTGATGATTTACCTATCTGCACAACTGTTTTCCTCTACTTTCCTTTTGCAAGCGGAGATTGGGGATTATGACCCAGGAAAACACCCTGAAGGCTACAGCTCCAAGTTCCAGTTTTTCCCTAAACATTCAGAGAAGCTGGAAAGGAAGATTGCTGAGATTCACAAAACAGAACTCAGGTGCGTGACACTCGGTTCAGGCCAGGCCACTGTCTCCCTCACAGCCTGAGCACACAGCCTCTGCACTGCATCCTCTGCTCCTGCAGACCCAGCCTCCCTGACTCTGGGATGTACCATTTTCAGTGATCCACTGACAGTACAACCTCAAGGCTCCCTCTGCAAGAACAGTGGTGTAGGCTGAGGCTCAAAGGCAAGAGAGAAGCTATATAGGTAAGGAAAATGGAGAAGGACTGGCCTCTGAAAGGTATTTGCTTCACTAAGATAAATGAAGAGACAGAGGGAAGAATCATGAACTGGGGAAAAGGAAAAGGAAAACGTAAACAGCAGAAGAGGGAAGAGAGGAGGGGTTAAGTGGGGATGTGAAAAATGGGCAAGCCTCCGACCTTGGTCCGTGACAGTGACAGGTGGCTCCTGGATCAGTGGATGGGACCACACAGGGCTGGCCTGATTCATAGCTGGTGTGGGCACCTTGAGAGCACCTCCTTCAAGGGTGTGTCTTCAGCACTGCTTCCTCAACCCCACACCCCTGCACTGAGGGAAGGAGGGGAGAAGCAGCTGGAAGCAGGAGGCTCGTCCTCCTCAGATTCTCCTAGGTCACCCAGAATGTGCCACATCCCATAAAATAGCATCAATGCATCCTCTCACCCATATGAAATAGTGTTTTCTACAAAGGTTGGTTTTTTAAAAAGCAACAAAAGGGTGTTTAAGCTCTACTTTGTACGGCATACTGGAGCACAGATTCCCCAAACTGATAAACTAAGAAAAAATTTATATACAATACAGCATTGTAAAATAAAACCTGCTATCATATGAATACAGTGCAATTTAAAAAAAAAAATCTTTTCAAATGTTTGTGTAACTACCTTTCTGGGGAAGGACAATGTCCAAGGGGTGGGAAAAAGATATTTCTAATGATAACATTAACCTTAAACTAGTTCCCACCTGATGCCCCCCGAAACAAAAAATCTTCACCTTCACTCAAAGATTTTACCAACAAATACGTCCCCAAAGCCTCTTTAGCCTTATAAACAGACCTCCTGCCCACTGTGTGTGGTTGGACTGGTCCCCACCCTCCAGAGGAATGGAGATACCTACCAGAGGTGGAATCCTAGCCGCCTCCCACCCCTCTCCCTGTGCAGGTGCTGCCCCAGCTCCTCCCATCACTCTTAGGGAATAGTGGCCCCTTGTGGTACAGGTCAGAATAAACACATCTGTGAGGGCTCCTGGCTCATTCAAAGGAGAGATCAAGGGTGTGCTGGGACAGCCGGGAGCCCCTGCCAGGAGGGTTTTAGGAGATGTCAGAGCAGTGGGGACAGTCCTCCAGAAACCTCATAGAAGTCAGGGGATCCCCCAGGAAATGATGCCCACTTTGAGGGTCCCAGAGGGTTGAGGGTGAATGCAGCCCACAGAGCCCTCCAGTCTCCACACAGGGAATAAGGAGGCTCCCTGGAAGGGGTAGCGGTGCTCAGCTGCCTCTGGTGCCCAGTCCTTTGCCTGCTGCGCCAGCATTTTCCAAACACCTTCCCTGTGTCTCAGGTGCGCTGGTGGGTGTAAACATCTGCATTCTACAAAATGCCTCCTTACACAGGTACTACTTACACAGGCTCGGCCTCATCTTCATAATGTAAAACTGTGTCTGTGTTTCCTTTCTCCAACTCTAACATGCGTTCCTTGAGGGCCCAGACTGCACTATAGTTTATGGTGTATTTCATACGGGGCAGCACAGAAGCTGCTGAGGTGCTGATTGATTGATGCGTCTCCAGAAAGACACTAGAGGGAATCTGGTCTGCTTCTCCCTCAGGCTGGCTTGTCTTCCTGCCCTGCCGTATTACTTGAGGCAAATGATGAACTTAGAAAGTTTCAGTCCTGCCCACCAGCCGTCAGAGTTGCTGACTTGACAAACTGCCCACACCTCCTCACACTGAAGCCAATCCCACATCTGTAGAAGGAGGTCAGCTTCCCAGGGCACTGGACCCTGAGAGAGCCTGTGGTGATCCTGCACTGGTTCTGTGTGGAGCCCATCCACGCCCCTGCTAAAGAGGCAGCCAGGAGGGGAGTGATGCTGAAGGCCCCTTCCTCAGATGGCTTGGTGCCAGCGCTGGTTTCTTCCTTTTTTCTGCTTGTTTCCTTTTCACAGTCATCACCCTGTGGGCAGACAGACCTATTGTGGAGTCTGGAGAGCTCAGCACTGTCTTCTGTTGCATCTCTTTACCCTCCATTCCTGTGTTCCCATTTGGTAAAGGAAGAGGGTTAGGCAGCAAGATATACAGGTCCCTTCTTTGTGTTTCAGTCTAGATCAGATGGCCTGCAGCCAGCCTACAGATGTATTTTTTTTCTGCCCCCATAGTACTTAAAACCGAAATGCCACATAAAATTCGGTATCTGTGAATTCTCTTTCAAAATCACACCTGGGCTTCCCTGGTGGCGCAGTGGTTGAGAGTCCGCCTGCCGATGCAGGGGACACGGGTTCGTGCCCCGGTCTGGGAAGATCCCACATGCCGCGGAGCGGCTGGGCCCGTGAGCCATGGCCGCTGAGCCTCTGCGTCTGGAGCCTGTGCTCCGCAACGGGAGAGGCCACAACAGTGAGAGGCCCACATACTGCAAAAAAAAAAAAAACACACACCTAGCAATGATGGTGTGACTACAATCCAAGACTATAGCTGAGGAGCAGCTGCCCTCATTAGACGGGGTGGCACTCCCAGTTTGCCCTAGTCCCCACCACTCCCTATTGTATTACACTCAGCCCATGTCATTCATTATGTAGCCTGCCTCACTCTGAAGACTTCCAAGGTTTTGACCCTAGATAAGAGTCTCTGAAGTCGGTCCTAGGACGGAGCAGGGAGCACACTCTATGGAAAAATCGGAGTGTGAGACACCCTGACCACTTCCTAATTGAGTTTACCTCAGGGGAACCTATGGGAGCAGGAAATCCTGAAATCATCCCATTTTCTTTATTCCAGTGGCCAAACACCAGCAACATCAGAGCTGAACTTTTTAAGAAAAGCGCAGACGTTGGAGACATACGGAGTGGACCCTCACCCGTGTAAGGTAAGACCCGCCCCCATGGCTGGAGACTGCGCTGACCTTGCCCCCTCTAGGCAGGGGTCCCCGGTCCGTGGCCTGTTAGGGCCGCACAGCAGGAAGTGAGCGGCGGCGAGCGAGCGGAGCTTCATCTGCCGCTCCCCATCGCTCGCATTATGGCCTGAACCATCTTCCCCCCGCCCCCGTCCATGGAAAAATTGTCTTCCACAAAACTGGTCACTGGTGCCAAAAAGGTTGGGGACCGCTGCTCTAGAGGGTGACAGGCAGGGAGGGACCACGCGCCTGTGCCACCCGCCCCTTCAATATTGGGGTGATTGGCTTTTTTAGTGACAGACGCCAGAGAAAATGTCTCATTGTGAAAACTCCTCTGGATTCCACGCTGCATAATCTTGTGGCGCCACATCGATGTCAGAGTGTCCGAGGCAAAGTCCATCTAAATAACAAATTGGAAACCGGGGCCCCACTTTGGCAGCAGTGGGTAATTTGGTGGAAGTGAAGAGAAGAGGAATGGGGGAGGCCCCCCACAGGGAATGATCAGAGGCTGCTCAGCGCACTGCCCACCCTTCCCTGACCCGTAATCTAGTTTCTTTCCAAGAGTGGGTTTTTATTGACTGCAGCGGCCTAAGTCACTGCGTGGAACTGCAGTGGAGTCACGTTTAATTCCCTTATGCGCGTGTGAGGGCGGGACAGGAACCAGCCAGGGAGGCTCTGCCCAGAGAGGAACCTCTGTGATTACTCACGTGAGTCTGGCATTTCAGAGACGAGCTCGGGCAGCCACTCGAGACTGTGGAAAGCAGTGGAGACCCGTGGCCTCTTCCTGTCTCTCTGTGGCCGGGTCCGTGCGCTTCAGCTCCTCATCCCAGCTGCTCTGACACTTCTGGTCTCTGCCTCAATTTCCCCAAATCTTTGCCTCTCTCTTTCCACTACTGGAGAGACCCCAGTATCACAAGTAAAACTGATTCTCAAACACTGACCTCTTCTTCCTAATAAGTGAGGGGCACCATAAGTTTCCCCCAAAAATTAATAGAATGGAAACCGAGGAACCCAGTGATGTGGAGGCAGAGGTGCGTTTCCCTTGGCCGCTTGGTGAGGAGATGGTGATGTTTTTGTTGCATAGGATTTAATGCCGAAACTTCAAATATGAACTTTGAGAGCATTCTGGCACTCAGAAACCTGGTCACCCTCCCAGCTCCACAGTTCCCTATCTACCAGCACAGCCTACTGAAGATAACCCCTGTGCTCTTGGGGGCCAGCACTGTCAGAAAACACATTCATGCCATTTTATACCAAAAAAAAAAAAAAAGAAGACATACGGATATTTACAAATGAATTAGCAAAGCTTCCTGAATAATGCCTTGTGTACAACCGATGTAGTTTAACTTGCATAAATTCTTCAGATACTATCAGCAGGGGGCTGCAGAGGACTGACTGACAAGAGCTTTGGAGTCAGCTGGCCTTGGCTCCAGGGCCGGTCTCCTCCTTCCTGGGGCCTTCAGAAACTTCTCTGAGCCTGGCTTTCCTCATCCGTGTTAAAGTCCTCAGCAGATACTCCGCACCTGTGCTCCCTGAACTGCTGAGTCACTTCAGGACCTGAAAAGACAACAGCTGCCTTCTTCTCTTCTCCGCCATCCTATGTGCGGCTGGATTTGCTCCATGTCTTCTCACAAGGCTCACAAGTCTTGTCTTCTCACAAGACTTTCAGGATCAAGCAATTCCTGGCCAAGAAACAAAAGCAGAATCATCCCATTCCCCATTTCATTTTCGAATGAAAACTGGTAATAAAATGAGGTACAACTCCAAGAGAAGACATTGGAGAAGAACCACGCTGGGTCTGTAAGGAGCCTCGCATATGAAGTGGCACACATTTATGCTGTGTCAAGGTCACTTTCATCTTACCATATCACTTTGAGAACATCACTACCGTCTGACCAGCTGGGTGTGTTTTATTGGGAAAATTATTTTTCTCTTTGCGTGTTTCTGCACTAGTGCTTTGGTTTAGTAGTAAATATGTGAGACCTTTGGTTAGAAGGGAAAAAAAAAAAGACATAGCTGCCTAAAGATAGATATGGTCAACAGAAGATGCCAGGTCACCTCTGTATTTAACCCCACATCTGTCCAGTCCCCTTGTGGCCACACAGAGTGCCCACCTCTTCAGAGATGGGTCCCTAGGCAGGGCTGTCACCTGATGGCACGTAGAGGTGGGCTGACAGTGAACCTGAGCATGACAACTGAGTGTAGCAGGGTGGGGATTCTCTGCTGTTGCCTATGGGGGTCTGGAAGCTACAGCGGCAGCCAGCTTGGTGTCCAGCCCAAATCCACATGCACCCTAGGACTGCGGGGGTCCTGGCTCAGGCCTGTCTTTTGACGAGTCTGTCCACCAACAGACACAGAGGTGAAGAGGCTACAGGAAGGAACCGGCTTTCACACCAGGCACTGCACAAGGCCCAATCCCATATATCATATCATTTCATCCCCACGGCACCCACTCCTAGAAGGAGAGAGGGAAGAGAGGTTTGTGGCACACCTTCCCTAGCAGGCCCACTGGAATCCTTTCACACTATTTTCTTCTCTAATCCTCCTGCCAGCACTGGGAGGTGGATATTATTCTTCCTGATTTACAGACAAGAAGATGAAGAAGATGAAGGTTCCAGGAGGCCACAGTGTACAAGGCCCTGAGTGGCAGAGCAAGAATATATGAACTAAGGTCACTTCCTGTTGCTGTGTATCTCTAAGGAGCAGAAGCCCCCAGGGGACTTCCTCTGGGGAGAAGGTGGGAGCAGTCATCTTGCTGGGATTCCACTTGCTCCTGGGCCCTGTACTACTTGCTCACCCAGGGCCACATCAGGGCCCTGCTGCAGACCCCGCGGCTCATCTCATTAGGCTCTGGCTCAGGATTCCCTCGGCCCTCCTGAGGAAGGAGAACAGTTTGGGAGCCTTTACTCTTGTCATTAAGTAGAGTCACTTTGGTGATAGGCTACCAAGCCCTCCCCTTAATGTTGCTACAAGGAGAGCCGAAATAAGCTGGAGTGCTTGGTGTAATAAATACTGATGATTTCTGTTAACAGAGAGGCAATTACTGGGGCCCTGGGAACCTGGGGCACACAGCCCTAGGGAGGACAGAAGAAGAGGAATCGTTTCGATAATTAAATGAGATCAGACCAACACTTCGGATGGGCTCTGTTCTCCTGGACTGATTAAGAAGCTGCTGTTCTTTCTGATGGTTTCTTTCTGCCCAGAGGGTCCTTGCCTGGCCCTGGGACTAGGAAGAGGATATCCTACCCACTCTGGGTGGGACAGCCGGAGGGCTCCAGTAGCTAGCTGTCTTACACTAATACCCAAACTCTGAACTTGCACAAGCTGTCCTGAGCTCTCTGCCTTTCCCCTGACCCCCAACTCCTGGCAGGAGCCCCTAGCAGACCAAGCCTACAGCTGCTGGATGAGGAGGATGGAGCAAACCACTGACAGCCCAGTGTTGCGTCTGCTCCCCGGCCCTGACACCTCTCCAACCTCTCACCATCTTGTTCCTTCCAGGGAGCCTGGGACTGGTTGTTTGCCTTGGGTCTCCTGCAGGCCCAGACTGTGGCCTCCTGCCCTGTCAAGGATTTGAAGTGGTCAGACCCACCACATGAGCCCAGCCTTATCATGAATCATGAAGGTGCCATTTATTGAGAGCCTCCACATGCCAGCCACTTACACTATCTCATTTAACCTTTTTTTTTTTTTTTTGGCCACGCCACACGGCACATGGGATTTTGGTTCCCCGACCAGGTATCAAACCTGTGCCCCCTGCAGTGGAAGCATGGAGTCTTAACCACTGGACCACCAGGGAAGTCCCAATCTCATTTAATCTTTACAACAACACTGCCAAGAAGACATTCTTGGGCTTCCTTGGTAGCGCAGTGGTTAAGAATCCGCCTGCCAGAAGACCTAAATAGACATTTCTCCAAAGAAGACATACAGATTACCAACAAACACGTGAAAGGATGCTCAACATCACTAATCATTAGAGAAATGGAAATCAAAACTACAACGAGGTATCACCTCACACTGGTCAGAATGGTCATCATCAAAAAATCTACAGACAATAAATGCTGGAGAGGATGTGGAGAAAAGGGAACACTCTTGCACTGTTGGTAGGAATGTAAATTGATACAGCCACTATGGAGATCAGTATGGAGGTTCCTTAAAAAACTAAAAATAGAATTACCATATGATCCAGAAATCCCACTACTGGGCATATACCCTGAGAAAACCATAATTCAAAAAGAGGCATGTACCACAATGTTCATTGCAGCACTATTTACAATAGCCAGGACATGGAAGCAACCTAAGTGTCCATTGACAGATGAATGGATAAAGAAGATGTGGCACATATATACAATGGAATATTACTCGGCCATAAAAAAGAAAGAAAATTGAGTTATTTGTAGTGAGGTGGATGGACCTAGAGTCTGTCATACAGAGTGAAGTAAATCAGAAAAACAAATACCGAATGCTGATACATATATATGGAATCTAAAAAAAAAAAAAGGGTTATAAAGAACCTAGGGGCAGGACAGGAATAAAGACGCAGACGTAGAGAATGGACTTGAGGACACGGAGCGGGGGAAGGGTAAGCTCAGATGAAGTGAGAGAGTGGCATGGACATATATACACTACCAAATGTAAAATAGATAGCTAGTGGGAAGCAGCCACATAGCACAGGGAGATCAGCTCCGTACTGTGTGACCACCTAGATGAGTAGGATAGGGAGGGTGGGAGGGAGATGCAAGAGGGAGGAGATATGGGGATATATGTATATGTATAGCTGATACACTTTGTTATAAAGCAGAAACTAACACACAATTGTAAAGCAATTATACTCCAATAAAGATGTTAAAAAGAAAAAGAATCAACAAAAAGAGTAAAAAAATAAATAAAAGATGTGGCACATGTATACAATGGAATACTACTCAGCCATAAAAAGAAACAAAATTGACTTATTTGTAGTGAGGTGGATAGACCTAGAGACTGTTGTACAGAGTGAAGTAAGTCAGAAAAACAAATACCGTATGCTAACACATACATATGGAATCTAAAAAAAAAAAATGGTTCTGAAGAACCTAGGGGTAGGACAGGAATAAAGATGCAGACATAGAGAATGGACTTGAGGACATGGGGAAGGGGAAAGGGAAGATGGGACGAAGTGAGAGAGTAGCATTGACATATATACACTACCAAATGTAAAATAGATAGCTAGTGAGTAGCAGCCGCATAGCACAGGGAGATCAGCTCCGTACTTTGTGACCACCTAGAGGGGTGGGATAGGGAGAGTGGGAGGGAGATGCAAAAGGGAGAGGATATGGGGATATATGTACACATATACCTGATTCACTTTGTTATAAAGCAGCAACTAACACAACATTGTAAAGCAGTTATACTCCAATAAAGATGTTTAAAAAAAAAAAAGAAGAATCCGCCTGCCAATGCAGGGGACACAGGTTTGAGGCCTGGTCCAGGAAGATCCCACATGCCGCGGAGCAACTAAGCCCATGTGCCATAACCACTGAGCCTGTGCTCTAGAGCCCATGAGCCACAACTGCTGAGCCCGCATGCTACAACTACTGATGCCCGCGTGCCTAGAGCCCATGCTCCACAATAAGAGAAGTCACTGCAATGAGAAGCCCGTGCGCCGCAACGAAGAGTGGCCCCCACTCGCCGCCACTAGAGAAAGCCCACGCGCAGCAACGAAGACCCAATGCAGCCAAAAATAAATAAATAAAATAATAAATTTATTTTAAAAAAACGAAGACATTCTTGTCTTCTTTTTAAGCTGAGAACACTGAGCTCTGAGGAACTAACTAACATGTCCAGTGTTAGAGGCAAGGATGATACTGGGACTCAAACTTGGAGCTGTGGAGTCTCAGTGCTGTGCTCTTTCAGTTATCATTCATGGTCTTCCATCTGGAGAGGTGGCATTTATTTAGGAACAAAGTGGGACTCACTGCCAGTTCTGATCAAGAGAGGACAAAAGACCTACGAGACTACTGAAATCATCATAGAAAAACGTAATGTAAATTCACCAAATGGCTTTATGTCTGTTTTGTATAGATAGACCCGGAGAAAATTGATTTCAGCAGGGTCTAGGTTAGGTCAACCACACAAATAAAATGATAGTGTCATTCCCTTGCTCTTAAAATAGGATCATTACTTTCATAATCCAGCTACCAAAGCTCCTCTCTAAATAAACCCGCTCCCCATCTTGACACATTGCCCTTGACCTCAGAGAAGCAGAACAAGAAGCATCAGTGATGACTTGCCCTCACCCTCAGGTGGGCCCCTCTTGGCTACACTGCGGGGAGTGTGTTAGGTTTACTGCCAAAATGAAGAACTAAAGCCACTTAAGTGGCAAGTTTCTGCCCAGATTTCCATTTCTGAGCTGTCACGGGTTGATGCCAAGCCTCTTCCAGGGTGCCTGCCTCCTCCTCCTCATTTCCACTCTGGTTTCTTGTGGCTGTGTTTCAGTGTATTAAAACTGGGTGGTTTTCATGGTTGATTGAATGTGAAGGTCCCCAGCTATGAGCCCTTTCAGGAATGGGCACCACTGTCTGGAAGAGCATATGGAATCTTCTTCTCTCAGGTTTTTTAAGAAGAATAGAGGCTTCATCCACCGAGACTGAATTAGTTTCAGTCGTGCTCCAGAGAGGGGATGGCTGACTTGAGAGGCATAACAACCAAGAATGCTGTGGTCCTGACTCAGACACATCCAGCATGTCCTCTGGGGAGCAGCAGACAGAGGCCTACTTCATTGTATCCAGAGGTAGATCTGGGCAAAGATGGCCAGATGTCCCTATTTCCAAGAACCAGTCAGTACTATGATTTCCAAAAATCCTTTTCTAGACAGAGTGATCCTCTTAGGGTGAGCATTTGATGATGATGTATTGATGCAGGTCAAGTTTGATGGTGGGTTCCATATGAACATGAATGACTGTGCGAATCCATCCCCTCCTCAAGAAAAACACAGTGGCCTTGTCCTGGCAGTACATCACCTAGGCCATCTCCCTAAAATCGGATGGAAGTATCAACAGTATTTCTTGGAGTATGTATTATTGTCCTCATCTTACAGATGAGGAAACTGAGGTCCAGAGAAGCAAGTAGAACCAAGGCTGAAGCTTCTTCCACAAGGATGAAAAATGGAAAATAGATTTGTCACCTCACGACCACAGAAGCAAACTAAAGTCTTTTGAATGTTACCTGATGTAGAGCGGGCCTGGCGATATCTGCTGTGGGGCTGTCAGGACCTGAGTTTTTATTCCACCTCCCAGATAATTAATGGCTCCGTCCTGGGGGTGCTGATTGCATTGGGATGGGCGGGGGACAGGGAGGAAAGATAGAATCCAGCTTGATAAGATGGAAGAGCTGAGGAGCAGCTTACTGCCACCTGTGTCACTTCTCTCCTCATCCTCATTTCCTTCTCTTTCTGTCACATAACTTGTCCTTCCACATACAAATCCAAAGGGCAGGCTCACAAGGAGAATGGCCTGTTAGATGAAAGAAACTGGGAAACTTGTGGCTGCCTGTTTGTGTTTTCACGCTGGTCCACGCTCCTTTTTTTTTTTTTCGGGTGTGCTGTGCAGCTTGGGGGATCCTAGTTCCCAGCCAGGGATTGAACCTGAGCCCTCAGCAGTGAAAGCAAGTGTGGCATCCCAACCACTGGACCAGCAGGGAACTCCCTGATGCTGGTCCAGATGTGAGGTTTCTTGTTGTAATTCCAATCCCATGCCTCACGTGCCAGAGACGAGTAGCAAACATCCAAGCTGCCCGCACTGTGGATGCCCACGTGCCAGGGCCTTGCAGCTTCATTTGCAACTGTTGCATTGGAAGCAGTTTGGATAATTGCTCTCTTCAAATGGGAGGATGGATTGGGATTGCACAAGGTGCTATTATTACTTATTGGGATAATAAGTAATACTTATTGGCCTCTAATAGGGATTTACTCCCAGTTTGTTCCCTGTTCCAAATCAGCCAGTCTGGTCAGGAGAGACTGTTCCCCTCTAACTCCAATACCTGCCTTCACTTGGAGGCCGGCCCTGTGGTGTCCGGGTGGTGCAGATGGCCAGCACCACCCAGTTCATGGGAGGACCTGCCCTTCCCTTTGCTCTGGCCAGAGACAGGCCTGTCACTGCGATGACTCTCACAGATGTCCTTCCCCTCCTGCCCACTTCACTTTTCCCCCGGACCCCCAATGTATCATCCACATCCCCCTTCTCCATGGTCCCTAACAATGAGTAACTTCTCCCTTTCTACCTCAACTTCCCACACCCTCTTTTCCTAAATAGCAAAATTTAAATCCATCAGCATCAGGAAAAATAGTAAAATGTTAGGCTTTTTTAAAAGAGATTCTGTATTGAGTTCAATAAACTCAGCTAATCAGTAGCAGCTATAATATTATTAACAACAACACAACCATTAGCATGTATTGGGTGCTTACTGAACACAGCCTAAGAGGCAGATGATATCATCAACCCTGACTTGACAGCGAGGGGCCTGAAACACAGGGCAACGAAGGGACCTGGCTGAGGCCAAACGGGCGGTGAGTGCAGAGCCAGGACCTGGGCCGACTGACCCAGAGCCCGTGGTTCTGGCGCAGGTGCTCTTCTACCGTTGCCCACAGGGGCCTGGAGTGCGAGACCTGGAGGGAGGCCTTCCCTGCCCACTTCGCTGCTTCCCGTCCCTCCTCTACCATCCACAATCCATCCACAAGCCTCTGCAGGCCCTGCCCTTCCTTTCCAACCTTCCGCCTGTTCTTCCTTCTGGGCCTGTCCTTCAGCGAGCAGCAGAAGACACCTTCCCCTCCTGCCCCACTGTGCCCTCCCCTCGTTCTGCTCACGTGTGGGCTTCCCCCCCACTGCCGGCAGACACACTGGTCCCTCTGGCCCCCACCTCACTGCCTCACACATTCTCCTGATAAATGTCTGCTGCAGGCCTGTTCTCTGAGTACAAATAAGGTAAGGCCTCCACCCTCGAGTCTCTGTCCAAACCCGCAGTTGTAGGCCTTGCTCAGGTCCTGCCTGCACAGTGAGCTGAAGGCCTCCCGGTGCCCACCCTCCAACCCTGTGTGCAGAGCCCTCCCTCACCCACCGCCGCACCCCCCCCCCAGGCCAGCCTGCCCAGTTAGTGCCAGTGCCCCCTGTGAGGGACAGTGTTTGTGCGCAGTGCTGGCGCTCAGCTGTTAGCACCCACCACCAAGCCCTGATGACAGGCAGGGGGAAGCCCAGCCCCGTGGCTTCAAAGTATCTCCATTCAGGTTATTTTTAAACAGCATTTTGCTGTGCCCATGGGTTGAATGACACTGTGCTTGCAGCCAAGTGTTGGGGTCACGACAAACCCTGAGGAAAGGACAGTAACAACTATGCATTAATTCAAGTGTCTGCAAAATATATATTTAGTTTATTCCCTGGGCCCAGATGCTAACACCTGTAATCCTGACTCTAAGAGATAGCTTTAAGGCAAAACTGCACTTTTCCTTGAGGCAAGGCTCATGAGGCCCTGCAGAGGCCCCACTGTTCTTAGGACTGATTAGGCTGAAGATCTGTGCCAGGGAGGCAAAGCCTGAAGGCAGGAGAGACTAGGAGAGCCTGACAGCCACGGCCCACACTTGCACCCATCACACCAGGGGCCTGGCCCCGACCCCATGGCACTATCTGAGCTGTGGCCCAGACAACTGGCCTGTATGCCCATTTGATCAGCAGCCTGGCATAATTTTCTGGCCACCTGAACACACACCCTGACAGAGCAGAGTCTCACCTGTGGCCGCTATCAGGTGAGAGAATGTAATCGTCACCCAGCTTTCTGTGCCCCATCCCCGGCTAGAAAAGACCTGAGCCTCCTGGAGCTCATTTCCCACGTGATGGAACCAGGACCTACAGCTTCTGCACCTTCTCCCCTCTTTGCCCAGTAGAACCTTAAGCCTTGTGTTTACCAACTGATAGTGACAGGTGGCCAGGAGGCCTCTTTGTTGGTTCAGGCACCACAGGGCTGGCGATATCTGTTCCACTTGGCCAGTTGCTTCTTATATTTTCTTCAGCTAAACTTTCCTGAGGGAGCCCAGTGTGTCAGGCCATCATGATAATGATAACTGCTATTCTCTCTCTCACTCACACAGAACAGCTTTCTCGAAATATAATTCACACATCAAAAAAATCCATCCTTTTCAAAGTGTGCAATTCGATGGTTTTTAGTCCATTAACAGAATTGTGAAACTTGTGAAACAATCACCACTATCTAATTTTAGAACATCTTCATCACCTTCAAAAATAAACCCTGTGCCTATTAGCTGTCACTCCCTATCTCCTCTTCCCCACAGCCCCTGGCAACCAGTAGTATACTTTTTGTCTCTCTGGATTTTCCTGTTCTGGATATTTCATATAAATGCAAGCATACAACATGTGATCTTTTGTAACTGGCTTCTTTCACTTAGCATAATGTTTTCAAGGTTCATTTGTGTTGTTACAGGTATCAGTACTTCATTCCTTTTTACTGCTGAATAATATTCCATTGTGTGGATGTACCACATTTTGTTTATTCACTTATCAGCTGATGGACATTTGGATTATTTCCACTTTGCAGCTGGTATGAATAATCCTGCTATGAACATTCATGCACAAGTTTCTGTGTGAACATAATTTTCAATTCTCTTGGGTACATACCTAGGAGTGGAAGTGCTGGGTCATGGTAACTCTACGTTTAACAATCTGAAGAACTTCCAAACTGCTTTCCAAAGTGACTGCACCATTTTACAATCCCACCAGCAATGTGTGAGGGTTTGCGGTTCTCTTTGGATATTCACCACAGCTTTCTAAGATTGGTATTATAATCTACAACTTACAGTTAAGGCCACCGAGGCTCAGAAAAGGTAAGTAACTTGGCTATTACTTCCAAATGCCAGGCTCTTCCCTCTGTGACCAATGGCCAAGTATTAACCCTGTATCCCCAGTGAACAACTGTGTTTCTCACCCTTTTACCTCTATGCCTGCATCACCCTGATGAGAAATCTTTATGTGTTACAGGATGTGTCAGGAAATGCTGCATTTCTGGCCTTCACTCCTTTTGGGTTTGTTGTTCTGCAAGGAAACAAGAGGGTCCACTTCATTAAATGGTGAGTATCTTTATTTCCAAAACAGGCTTTTTATACCTCACCAACTGGGGAGGGCTGTGGTTCCCATGTCCTATGTCTGTGATTGGGCGAGTTCTGGTTCTGAGCCCTCTCCAAAGCCTTGCATCCATAATGGTAACTGATGAAGGTAGTGGTCTCTTCTAGGGATCCTATGCTTCCACAGGGGTGTTCCTGAGAGCCAACAGCCTCTCCAGAGAGAGAAAGGGTATGGAAAGTTGGTTTCTGGGTAGGATGAGACGTCTAGAGCTGGAGCCAATGTTAGGGAAGCAAAGTTCCCATGAGTCCTTGGGACTGTCCCCTGCTGAGGACCATAGCATCTGCAGGGATATTTACTCCTTACCCACTCTCCTAACGAAGGAGGGCTTGCAATGACCCCTGGGGCAGATATAAGTTACCCTGTTGCTCTGGCAAAACACCCTCCTCGGACCAAACCCCACGGTGGCCCTGCCTGCAGGAGCACAGATGCTGCTCTGTCTCCCGTCCCTCTTCAGGGCTTAGGTGTCCTCAGCCTCCAAGAGTCACATCCCCACTCTTTCTTCCCTCCCCTGCTTCTCCCGCTCCCAGTTCTAGCAGGCAAGAGCCACTGCTGCAGCCACAGCTGCTCGGAACTGCTTCCTGTCCGCCCACCTGTTGGGGTCTGTTCTGCTGCGTGGCTCTGTGAGCTGATGCAGCAGACTCTGGTTTGTTGATGGACGTTTGGCTCTCCTAGAGACCCGTTTTCTGGCCCACGCAAACATCTTGCAGCCTCATGTTGTATATTTTACTAAGCCCCTGTGATCTCTGAACCTTCCTGGGCCTTAGACTGCCAAGTCTAAGCTGGCCAGCTCCTCTCAGGGGCTTGAACAGGTGTCTTTCCTTGGCCCAGCAGAGCTCAGCCAGGGAAGCCTGCTCCTGTCTTGTTTCCTCCACCTTCTCAAGAAGAGCTAGCGGGGAACCTGATGACAGAGCTGCTCCCTGGTGAGCTTTCTGCTGGGGATGCTGCAGGCCAGCTCTCCTGCGACATCCTCTTCAGCTCCCCTGTTATCTTGTGGACAGACACCCCCTTTCCAACCCTTGTGGCTCTTGTGAAGCTTGGCGACATGATCAACCACAGTGCTTGTGAAACTGCTCCCCAGACATGCCCGGCCAGGCCCCATTCCCCAGAAAACCCTTCCCAGGGCGGCCTGCTGCACTGGGCTAACAGGTGTGCTCCCCAACACGCCCATTTGCTACCCCTTCTCAAGCTGGCCCACTCACTGCACTTCTTGGGTGAAGATGGTGAGGGTTTGGGGTCTTCTGTTGAACAAGATACTTTTCAGAAAAAGACAGTGAACAGGGTCAGGCCACCGCTCTCCCAGGGAGGAGCACTTGCTCTTTGGAGACCTCTGGGTCATCTGATGTTCCTTAGAAGGCCCGGATCCTGGCCACACTCCAACCAGGGTAGCTGTCTTTATGAGGTGGCTGGTAGGGGGCATTTTAGCTAGAAACAGGTAGGACACACCGGGGCCTGTAGTCCCTAAAGTATCCTTACCCTCCAGAAGCCCTGCTGCTCACTGGGGTGTCCCAGACCCTTTTCCTTCTATAGCTTCTCTCACAGCCCATTTCTTCAGGACGTCTCTTCATATGCCTCAACTTTAAAGTAATAGATGTAAATTTAATCACACTTCCAATAGAAAATTTCCTACTTTCCTATCTTGCTTATTGAAGCCTAGGATGATCTGTGTGCTTGTTTATATATCAGTCAATTGATATTTATTGTATTCTGTATGTGTATGAGAGATTGATTGATTGGGAGGGAATCTAACAGGGAAGGAATCCCATGTGGCTTGTACTAGCTCAGAACTGGTGGTCAGAAGTTGTGAGCTCTCATCCTGACCCAGCTATGATTTCCAGGGAACAGGTGACCTTCCTCTGTCCCCTGAGTTTTGTCCAGTAGTAAATTGGGTACATTGTTTTCACTACCTTTCTGCTACTTTCTAGGATATTGAGGAAATCTCCCTAGAAATCGCAAAGAGGAAGAAGCCAAGTGGAGGCAGATATGCATGGTCAGACCTCCTTGGGGGGTCCCAGTTGGGTAGAAAAATAAAGACTCTGCCCCCAGTGAGGTAGGAGGGCCTTCAGGCTCCAGAGGGTAGCTGTGTCAGGCCAATGGAAGGGAAGTGAGGAGTGACCAATGCTGAGGCCTAGTTCTCTGGCTCTCAGGGACATCCACCTAAGACCCCAGTCATTTTTCCATTTTGTAAATGTAACCAAGGCTGAGAGCAGTATGTGGAGGTGAGGTCTAAGTCGTGCCATGTACAGTAACCATGTCACTTCTTCTGATTTGTGTCTGTCCTGCGGGTGGATGTACCCCAGTATCCTGTTTGCCTCTTTTACTGCAGCCATTCACTGGGCTGGTGGCTTCAAGGATTTTTCTACAAAAACCCCTAAGCCCCTTTCCTGGTCAGTACGCTGCATGACTGTTCCATGTAATCTGTTCTCTCTCTTTGGTATGTTGCCCTGCCCCCCCTCCCTGAGATCGTTTGACATTTGTCTGCATTAAACTGCATTTTCCATCCAGTGGCACAGTCACCTGAAAGACTCAACTCCCTCAGAACCTGGTCGCATTGTTTTTCATTATTGCTGTTATCTTGAACTTTGGCCTCATCAGCTACCTGTGGCATCTTACATTTGACAGTCCCATCAAGATAATGCACCTGTGTTATGAACCAAATCCCGAAATGGCCCAGGACCACTCTACCTAGACTCACTTCCCATGCAAACGTTTCCCTTTTACAGCCACTGTTGATGAGCCCGAAATCCTCCTATCACCCTATTATTATAGTGTGATTGACCAGAAAACTGTGGATTGAACTGTTTCAACAACTGTTCTCTAAGGCCCCTGCGCTGCTGTCTTGTTTCAGTTCTAATTTTGGCTAAAACTGTGTCTGTGCCTGGAGCCCCTTCCAGTCGGGGTGGGCTGTGCATCTACAAGACTTAGCTGTGAGCAAGCAGCCCACAGTGAGATGACAGGCGTTCTCTTTGTGCTTCTAGGAATGAGGTGACCAAGCTGAAATTTGAAGGAAAGACTTTTTATTTGTACGTAAGTCAGAAAGAGGTGAGTGCTGGCTTCCTTCTCTTCAGGGAGGGCTGGGGCACTGGGGTGGCTCCTGATGGCCAGGGCTGAACCAAAGTGGTCCATCCAGGCAGAGCTAAGCCCCCTGCATGCCAAGCCGGGAACAAGTTCAAGGCTGGAGGTGAGGAGACATGAGATGACGACAGGTGGCTGTAGGTCCTGGAGCACAGGGACTTCCTCAGGGATGCTGGTGACCCTCAGAGGTTCCATACCTCCAGGAAGTAGAGAGTAAGATTCTTTTGCTTCCATATGAAAATTCCAGGAAGATAATACCAAAAAAAAAAGTAAGAAGAAAGAAAGAAAGAAAATTCCAGAGGAGAGTGCCACTTTCTCTGGGGAGGGCTCACTTGGTTCAAGCAGTGCCAGCAGAGACTTACTCTGATTGGACCTGCCAGGTGTGCCCTTCTGCACTGAACTCAGCTCTGTCCTGTGGGTGCTGCAGGCTTCTCTTCCGGCCAGCAGCCCCTTCCCCATCTGAAGCCTCTCCCTGAGAGCACTGGGGAGCCTTCAGACAGCTCAGGGCTCAGTGTCCTGGGCCTCTTCACCCTTTGCTTTGCCATCCACACTAAGCTGTTTCTATGTGGGATTTTTTGTAGGAAAAGAAAATTATTCTCACATATTTTGCTCCAACTCCAGAAGCCTGCAAGCATCTCTGGAAATGTGGGATAGAGAACCAAGCCTTCTACAAGTGAGTGGACACCTGGGATGGGAACTGGCTTTATCAGGGCCAAAGCCATAGAAGCTACTTTCAGAGGAACAATGGTCAGGAAAGTTTGAGAAACTCTGACAAAGGAGACATGAGATGACAAGGCTGGGCTTCCTTATAAAACTCAGACCCCTTTCCGGGTGGCTGTCTGTACCACCTGGAGGGTCAGAGCTGATGTCTGGCAATGTGTGTCAGCGGAGTTGCCCAAGGTGTCTACCTTGCGATGTCGTTGGACAGCCCCCAGTGGCAAAGCAGTTCTGGGTCTTTTCAGGGTAAGGCTTGGGCCAGAGAAAGCCCACAGGTGCCTGACTTGAATAAAGCTGGCCCCTTGGAGCCATTCAGAGCCCAGAATACAAGAGCTCCATGAAGGAACAGGCGCAGCCCAGAGCAGCTCCCTAAGCCTTGGAGAGACTCTGGGGCCCGCTCCCCAGTGGGTGGCCTGGTGCTGAGCTGGGATTGATACCAGCCCTTCCTGGTGTGTCACTGACAGAGGTGTTGACAGTGACAGGCCAAGTGCTCAGGAGCCGGGGGTGGGGTAGCTGGAGGAAGCAAGGACTTGACTGTTACTGAGATAGCAGCTTTGGGGCAAAGGAGAGAGCTTAGCTTACCAAATGATTTTGTAAAGTATATTGAGGCTTTTGTGCCCAGTTTTCTTTGATTAAAAAAGTTGTTATAAAAGCATTAGGGAGCAAAGAAATAGCCCATCGAGAAACTGGGGTGAGGCCAGATGAACTGTATTTTGCTAAAACCCTTGGTCTTGTTTTTAAAATAGAATGCCATGACTTAGGCTTTAATAAGCTGCATCTTAATCAGAACAACATAAGACAGAATGTGTGGTATACTCCTCTGACAGGCCATAGTTCTCCCTCCAGTAACCTGAAGGATCCAGAGCAGAATTGCTCTGGGCTGGGAGGGCACCATCTTCCTCCCCACTCAACAGACTCTGCTACCTGCTGACTGCTGTGGGATGCTGGCCCCCACAGGCTGTTTCTTGGGCAGGCTTTCTGAGTTGTATAATCAGTTCTGTGCATTTGATACCAGAATCAGGGGTGAGTTGAATGGGCAGCCTGAATTCTCACCTGAGTGGGCTTCTTTCTTCTCATGGAGAAGACACTCGGAAGACTTCCATGTGGTCACCTTTCCCTCCTATTCAGTCCCTGGCTGTCCAAGGAAAGCCGAGAAAACATTTCAGCACCATTTCTGGAGGCCCTCCTTTGTTTTTCCGTCTGAGCCATGGGAACAGGATTGTGCTTCTGAGCCTGTGACCAAACTCAGTTTCTGAGTCTTTCCTTAACAGATTGCCCACATCCACACTGGAAACCAAGGCCGCTTTTCACTGTTCTCCATGACTACTAATTAGGTGTTAAAAG
The DNA here is from genome assembly GCF_011762595.2 of Tursiops truncatus. Lineage (NCBI taxonomy): Eukaryota > Metazoa > Chordata > Mammalia > Artiodactyla > Delphinidae > Tursiops > Tursiops truncatus. Next base: position 86,506,663 of record NC_047035.1, on the reverse strand, counting down.
CCTCTAGCCTGGGTCAGACCCTCATTTATGCCAAGTCGCTAGCAGGAGCCACTTCGGCGTCACTCAGAGTGTCTGTCATGGGCAGATCCCTGCCCCGCTTTTGGCCTAGTGCTTTGAAGGGAGCCGGTCAGGCTCAAGAAGGTGCTCAGAAAAAAATAACTTTACGTGTCTAACACGTATTAAATATTTTAAACCAAAAAAAAAAAAAAAAAAAGAAAAGGAATGTGCTCAGACAGGAGAGTAAGTAGGCTCAGAGCCTCATGGAGCCCTGAGACAGGTGGGGATGGTGTCCCCAGCGCCTGCTGTTCATGGATTATAGGGACAACTCCCTAAATATTCACTGCCCGCTCAGGACAAAGGCTTCAGACCAGTTCGGTTCCCAGCTGGGTTAGCACTACAGGCACCCAGGACGTGTTGTGGATGGGGTCAGGTCTTAGGAGATTCAATCTGGGCAGCTCTGCCCATGCTTCCCTTTCTAAGTGAGAGGAGTACAGGGATCAGAGCAGTCACTCAAGGGTGGCTTCCAGAGTCTCCACCTCAGCTGTTCACAGCCTTGAAAGTGGTGTTAATGGGCTTTCTGGGGGAGGGCAAATGGTTCCAAGTTCAAACAAATGGTGGAACTTTTATTAAAGTTCAGCTAGTTTCTTCATTTCACGACTTCTCAGAGTCTCTAATGTGACAATATACTTTAGGTTCGCTCCAAGAAGGAGATGGAATAGGAAGGGCACTACTCTCTTCTCCACCCACAGTTACCCAGACATGGACATGAATTCTCAAATACTAGGACTGGAAGGGACTCCTGAGGTCAAGCAGTCCCAGCTCCACCATTTTATAGATAAGACTGAGGCTAAGAGAGGAAAAATTTGCCCAGGGTCACACTGCTAACCAGTGGCCTGGCTGAGATTCAGCAGGTGGCATTCTCTTTCCCTAACATTTATTCTCTCAGTCCCCATGGTGAACCCATGAGGCACTCTTGGGGAGCCCTCACTCTCCTAACGTGGAAGTGGATTGCAGCATGCCTGTCCCTAGCACTGAGACCGTGAACACGGCCCTCAGGTGCTAAAGGAGTCAGAGACAAGCAGGGCTGTGAAGGGCCTTTTCCTGAGGGGTTCTTTCAAGTAGCCTTTGGAAGGAGCTGGGGACACAGCCTTAGGCTGTAAGGCATTGCAGACCATCTCTCACACTGGACTTTGCCTTGCTGCAGGCTGGAGAAGTCAAGCCAAGTCCGCACAGTGTCCAGCAGCAATTTATTCTTTAAAGGGAGCCGGTTCCGATACAGGTAAATAGTGACAGTAAGTAACCGTTATGGACCTATTTTCAGACCCTTCTCTGGAGAAGGGTGGCCCAGTGGTCCTTATCCTGAGAACAAAGACACTGGGAACCTCCAGAGAAGTGTGAGGTTTCCATCCGATTCTCCTGTCTCCTAACCCTTTGACTATTTCTTTCCTTCCCTGCAGCTGTTTGCCTGTAGGGGTTAAAATGTGTGTCTTCTCCTGCCCTTACAAAAGCAGCAAAATAAGAACTGTAACAGTGATTCCTTTCATTTCTATCTAAAGATTTCATTTTTTTGCAATATTTCTGGAACACGCTGGACAATGAGGAATCATTCCTAAATGAGGATGGAAGATCCCAAAGACCGCAGAGACAGAGAGCTGTCAGGACGCCTTAGAGCTCTTTACCCCAGCAAGCAAGCCCTACTCAGTGGCCTAAACATTGAGAAGGGGTAGGCCAAAGAGGCCACTTCCCAATTCAGCTCAAGTATCTGAGATCTTACAGAGGAGCTCAGTCCTGGAACACTGTCTCATTTCTTGCTGCTTGTTTTATTTATACTACTTATAGTGGCCGAGTTGCAAAGGAAGTGATGGAGTCCAGTGCCAAGATCAAACGGGAGCCACCAGAAATACACAGGTAGGCACCAGGGGCTTATCCCCAAACCAGGTCCAGCTCAGATCTCGGACTCTTAAAAGAGCCAGCAGTTTGAGTACTGTGAAGATTCTGGCCATGATGGCTTCCAAACAGGGCAGCAGGGTGAAGAGACCCATCTCAGTCAAAGGCATGGGAACAGGATGACCCTGGAGAATGAGGGAAGATGGGCTAATGCAGACAGTACATCAGACCCAGGAGCCACCTTCCTGGGTAATTCTCTACCATCATCCCAAGTCCTGAAATTGGTCATAGACCTTGGAGGACATGCCCAAGCAGCAAGATTTCATTGGCTCTGGAAACAGTGCATTACAGGAAGCCAGTCACACTAGGTCTGAAATAGTTTCAGGATCCATGCTTTATGTGTAACTGTAAATCATAAATTTCCAGGAGGCCATCTCCTAAAACCTGGTAAGACTGAGGGAGAATATGATTGGCCAAAAGGTCTGGGGTTTGCCAACCAGACTGACCTCTGGGAATGGGAGCATTACTACCTGCCTTCACACGGACCCCCCTGCCCTCTGTGGGAAGTCAGGGGAGGCCGCATATCAGTCTTAGGCACATTTTTAGGAGCACCGCATATCCTGGGGCTCTACTCTCTGACAATCCTGCCCAGGGACCAGTGGCACCACTGCCACACTAAAGAAAGGTTCGGGTAGGTCTGGGATATAAGGAGGTTGACAAGTTTGAAGTAGTGTCTCTGACTGGGATTCAGGGACTAAAGGCAGAAAGCAGGTATTAAAGATTTTTAAAAACAAAACAAACCTTAACACAGCCAGGCAATTCTCAGGCAATTCTAGTAACCAGTCCTCAACTCTGAGTCCTGACCACATTTGTCAGTGCACTAACAGAATTCTTTTTTTCTTTAACCTCAGAGCAGGGATGGTCCCCAGCCGCAGCTGTCCCTCCATAACCCATGGCCCAAGGCTGAGCAGCGTCCCTAGGACCCGGAGAAGAGCTGTTCACATCTCCATCATGGAAGGTGAGCATGAGCTCTGGAGATGACCTGGGGTTCCTCCAAGTTGTCACCTGGACCGGTTCCTCACAGGGACCTTGAAAAGAAGTGAATTTGCACTAGAGACAGCAGCAAGTTTCTCCAATGGTAGGGAGAATGTTTCATCCAGTCAATGGGAACACCAGCTGGGTGTCAGGTGAAGGGTAATCCCATCCAGCTCTGATGAGCTGTGGTCCAGGAGGGGTTTGTAGATCTGAGAGTATTAGACTAAACCTTTGGGAGAGAACCACGATCAAAGGCCTTATTTATGTGAGTACCTTAGTTGCTCCATTTGTAAAACCCCATGGGTTTCAAGGAAGCTGATGTACATGCAAGTACTTTAAAGAAATGAAAGCATTTACTGGGTAGGCAGCAAGCACAATGCAAAGAGCCCTGGTCAGGAAGTCAAGGATGAGGTCAAAATAGGAGCTCTGCCACACATTTTCTGGGCAGGTTGCTTAACCTCTCTGAGCCTGTTGCCCCCACTGTAGAAAGGGGTGGGGGGTGGGGGAAGGTGCCTTGGAAACTCCCAAGTATAATGGCTATGCAAGGTATGGAATTATTGAGGGCTGGCCATCATCAGACACAGCCCCCTGGTTTTCCCTCCTATCTTAGGCTGAGCGGGAGAAGTGAGCCCAGCTCTCTTATTTTGGGGTGTGCATCTCAGGAAAGTGGACTGTCTTCTCCTCTTTTGAGGAAACATAACTTTCTCCCCTCTCTGTGGCCCTTGTTCCCGTCTGTCCTGAGGCTGAAGCCACCAGGTTCATCCCAAGGCTCTTGCAGAAAGTCGGGACAGCTGTCCTCCCAGAGAAAAGGCCACCCCCTGGGGGAAGCTGGCCCTAATGCAGGTATCGCATGGGAGAACAGCCTCAGGCATTACTGCTCCCCAGCATATGGAAGAATGTCCAGTAAAACCAGCATTCCCAGAAGAGGGAAGACTGAGGCCATCCATGTGGGGATATAACTCATTTGGAGTAGCTGCCAAGCAGGGTTAGCAAAACAACTCAGAGGTGGGGAGAACCATCCTCAAGCTCCCCCAAGACGAGCTGTGAGGCTGCCTCAGTTCCCCACCAGCTCTGGCTGTGCCTTCAGCCTCCTCCCAGAACCTGTCTTCTCCCATTGTAGCAGCAGTAGGCTCCTCAACATCCAAAACTGTCACCCATGCTTACAAAATGCCAGGGGAGGGTGCAGAAAGCTATTAGAGCAGACACCCCCCCACCCCAGGGCCAGGGCACGGCCTCAAAAGCTTAGGCTCAGAACTTCACACCTGGCAGATTATAACACAGCAGGCCTCCACGTGCTACTCCCCAAGCCAACGTGCTCCTTACACCCCATGCCCAGTGGTGCCTATAGACAAGCACAGTCTTCATCCCCGGTCATGGCCCTCGAGGCCCATTAGACTCAGAAGAGCGTGGGTAGAAGCTCAGAACTGCCCTGGCAGGAATGAAACTCACAGGCAGAATGTAATTCAGGGTGAGGAGAGGCAGATGGACATCTGGTTTGGATGTGAAAAAAAATACAAGATTTTAGCAGTTGAGCGGCTCTATCAGTGCAGGGATCATCAAGCCTGGGGAAATAAAGAATGGATTATTTCAGGAGGTGAGAGTTCAGCTGCATCATCTCTCAAGAGGGGGTTTTGCCTTTAAAGCACCTAACACGGCTGACCCTCACTGTTCACCCCAACCAGGCAGGGAAGTGTGAGAGGGACTCAATGGGGACCTCAGAGGAAGGACACAAACCATCAAAATGCCCAGGAAGTTATGGACATTTGAAATTCGTTCACGCTCCATCAGGGATTGTCTTTCCTATAGTCCATATGGCACATAATTAATATCACAGAAACCATTTGCCTTTTCCAGGGGAAAGCTTTGTTTGCTATCTCCAAAAACAGTGGGGAAAATTGCAAAGACATTAACGTAACGTTACAGTTTGAATGAAACCATGTAATCTCAATGAACTGAGACCCTTAAAAAGAAGACTGCATTGGTTGGCCCTGCCCTCTGCTCTAGGGGATGCCAAGATAACACATGTTATTAGCACAGGCCTGACCCAGAGAGGACATTCAGGTATGTCAGTTCTTTCACCCATTGTGCCCCATGGGGCAGCCAGACAAATAGCGTAGATCCCAGTGGAGGAGGGGACGCAGCCCATTTCCAGCCCCAGAGCCACCGCCTTACACTTCAGAGCCACCCAACCCAAAGCCATTTTCTTTGTAGCTTCACATCCTGGATTTTCTGGGACAGTCCCGATTTCCCCTACTCTCTGGGATTATTCCCTGCCCTCTCTGTTCCTCACCCTCTGAGAGGTCTGAGGCCCTTATACGAGCCTCAGGGAAACAGCTACTGGCTGGGAAACCATTACCTTTTATAGCTCTAAGTCCTTCTGACTGAATCCAGTCCCCTGATAACGCTGGCCTCTCAGAGCTGCTCTTTCCCTGCAGCTCAGTCTGCTCTGAGACTCTCAGAGCCAACCTTTTCTCTCCAGCATGGGAGGCACTGCGAAAGGGCTGCTATGGCGTGAGATCAGTTGGTTTCCCATCCTTTCCCTCTGTACCTTCCCCGCCTGGCTGGTTCCCATGAAGAGATCAGCTGATTTCCACTGAAGAAGTACCTGCCTTCCTGGGCCACCATGGGGAAGAGTCTGATTAAGATTCACACCAGAGTCCGAGTTCAGCTCCGGTTGACTAATCACTGCCTTCGGCCCCTGAGTGTGCGCATCCTGAGGATGGGGCCCCGGCTCCAGGGTAGGCTCCTGACCACTGTGCCCCCTGGCCCACTGGGAGCCACCTCTGGGCAAGGCGATCAGCTGGAGCACCTCCAAGGTAAAAAGACACCCTCTGTTTTGCTGTGCCACTCACCCAGATCCCACCCACGACACCCACCCCATCCATCCCAGAATAACAGGTTTGAGGCGAGTGGTGGTTTCTAGTGAAACCTGAAATTCTGTACAGGACTAACCTAGCACAGGAATAACCTTAACTTTATAGGTGAGGTCTGTTGGGGGAACAGAAGACTAACATTTACTGAGTAATTTTGTTTGTCAGGCTGTCTACTTAGAAATACATATGTAGCCATTATCTTGTTTACTGAGAGCACCAACAACTCACTATAATGTGGCTTCTGGTGTCCCTCTGATTAGCTCTTTCTGATGTCATAGCCTTTGCCCCTCACCTTCCCCAGCAGGCTTAGGGCTGAATTGTAGGCCAGGCTATGATTGCACTAAGTGGCTTCCGGCAGCTATGCTGGTCATACATTGGAAGATCTGGCAGTCAGAGCTGTCCTTGTGAGGGGACAGCCCTTGAAAGGGTGTGAGGTGCCCTGTGCAACGGGGCTGAGGTTCCAGAGAACAGGGAGCCAGAAGAGTACTTGGGAAAGGAGCTGAGCCAGCAACATGTAAGATCAGAGCCTGGAAAGGTTTGTTTTATCAGAAACCCATTTCACACTCCCAGGTATGTGTTTCTCATGCTACACACGTGCAAATGGGGGAAGAAGGGAGGAACACTGGGGAAAACAGAAAACAGAGGAACATCAAAGGCTCTGGAACAAGGGACAGGCTCTTAATTTCACCTTATTTCACAACAGTTTCTTGGGCAATTGGGACCTAAGTCTAAGGCAGGTGCAGGCTGTTGACTTAATTCATCCTGGCCTGTTGTTCCACTCCCCGGAATCCAACTGCATGATCATTAGCACCATGGAATAGAAAGAGGCTTGGATTCTACCCTTGTCTTTGCCAGTAACAACCAACCACGTGACTGTAACCTCTTGCCCTCACCACTTCATGAAGTTGTTTAAAGATAAAATGGAAGTGCTTTAAAAAGTTTTAAACATTATACAAATTTAAGTATCTTATAGCATAGGGACAAAGGAAATACAGCCAGGACTGTGCAGCTTCTGAAAGCAGGAGCCAAGAGCTGCTGCTAATATACTAATGGTGAGGTGGTGGGCAGCAGAGGCGGATAGCAGGGGGCTGCCATCTCCCCTGCCCATGCCAGCCACTCGTTCGTAACCCAGGGTTCATTCCTATGGAGAATCTTTTACTGTGTGTATGCCGAGACGGGCTACAGCAGGCTGGGCAGGCAGGCGGCCTGGCTGCAACTGGCTACCTACCAAGGAAGACGAGATACACTATTTCTGAAATGTTACTGGCACCTTTTAAAAGAGACCTTGGGGCTTCTGAAGCCAGCCCAGAACCAGAAAACTCCGTAATTGGCCCTGGCTAGGTCTTACCTTTACTAGCTGGGTGTCCAGCTGTCTGGGGCAGTCAGGGTCGATTTCAGAGCAACAGAAGGGGACGAGCTTCTCTTGATGTGGACCACAAAAGCAGGGAGAGCCACTCTGAAACCACCAATATGGCCAGGAGTAGAAAATACAGACACTGAACTTGAAAACAAGAAGCCATTTCCTTGGGAGCACTATGACATGGGCCACACTTGGTGACTCTGAGCTCTGACATCCGCTGGCCTGGGTGGCTGCTGTTTGGTTGAGGGGGGTAACCAGCTCCTGTTCTTCCCTACTAGAGCTTTGAGCCCTGGAAAGAAAGAAATGTTCCATCTAAGAAAGTAAAGAGATAATGAGTAGTTTTAGGGGCAGAAGACCCTTCCTCCTAACTAATGTAAGCGAATTTCCCACTGATGCAACAAGATCGTCTCAGAGACCACTCTGTACTCTGGAGTAGCTAAAGCAAGGGGAGCTGTCAGCCTGTTCTGGACCCGGCTCAGTCTAAGGTGAAAAGAGAGGGAGAGCACTTAGGAAGAGCAGATCAGGTTTTTACCTCCCACAAAGTCAGGACAGCTAGAACTGGGTGGCTGAGGAGCCTGATAGCAGCTGCAGAAATCCGAAAGATGAGCTCATGAGCTCAAGGAGCTGTGTGCCGGCTTGTTAGGACACTCGGCTCCAGAATCTGTATTTGATGAGGCCCAGCTGGGCAAAACACAGTCTCCTCCACATTCCTGCCTCTCAAGGCCCTCGGCTCCCTGAACCATGACCCCAGCTCTGGTTGGGTCAGGGATAGTCTGCGATTCTCTTTCAAATTGGGCTAAAGCCAGGCCCAAGACACCAAAGGCAAGAAGGGCAGAATCTTTAACCAATATGGCCAAAACTATAAGCAAAAAGAAAGAAACTTGCAACCAATGCCACTCTGGTTCCTGCTGCTTCTCTTGTCCTATTCTTGATACATCAAAACAGAGTGCAGTGGCCATTGCTGCTGGTCACGTGGGGCGTGCAAAGGGGCTTCTCCTAAGATTTTAGTGACCAGATAAAGCAGGATGGGTGCTGCCTCCGCCTGACAGCGAAGTGGGTGCCGGCACACAGAAGGCCTGCTCATTTTCCTTTTGCCTTTCCAGGCCTCGAGTCCCTACGGGACAGTGCCCACTCCACCCCGGTACGTACCTCCTCCCACGGGGACACTTTCCTGCCTCACGTGAGAAGCAGCCGGGCAGACAGCAATGAGCGAGTTGCCGTGATCGCGGATGAGGCCTACAGCCCTGCAGACAGTGTGCTGCCCACCCCTGTGGCCGAGCACAGCCTGGAGCTGATGCTGCTTTCCCGGCAGATCAATGGGGCCACCTGCAGCATTGAGGAGGAGAAGGAGTGTGAGACCAGCACCCCAACTGCTGCAGAGATGGAGGCCCTTGGGGGAGAGCTGAGGGCTCTGTGTCAGGGGCACGGCAGGCCAGAGGAGGAACAGGTGAATAAGTTTGTTTTAAGTGTCCTCCGTTTGCTCCTTGTGACCATGGGACTCCTCTTTGTTTTGCTCCTCCTCCTGATCATCCTTACCGAGTCCGACCTTGACATTGCCTTTTTCCGCGATATCCGCCAGACCCCCGAGTTTGAACAATTCCACTATCAATACTTTTGTCCCCTCAGGCGATGGTTTGCCTGCAAAATCCGCTCAGTGGTGAGCCTGCTCACTGACACCTGAGAAGGCATGAATCCTCCCAATAACTAGCCAGGTGGACCAAGGAGCCCGGCTACCCATTCCCAGCAATGGGACCCATCGTGGAACCATCGGCACATGTACCAAGTCCTCCTCTCATGACTCAAAGTCCACAGCCTAGGAGGGTCGTTTCCCAGAAGAAGAAAGGGATAGGCTCATGCCTTGTCTAAACTAACTGGGAAAACTCATTTCCTTCAGAGGTTCTTTCAAGAAAGGCTCGGCGACTCTGTTTCTCATCCTCCCAATTTGCAGGATAAAATTTTTGGTTTTGAATTTTGATTTTTCATAGATGTGTATTATTTTGAAAATATCAAAAATAATTTATTTTATTATTACTGATTCTCGCAGTAGTGTCACCTAGTAGATGGGACACTAGTTGGAGACTAGAGAGCTGTTGTCTTCTGTATTCTGCAGGAGCTTTCCTACTCAGTTCCAGTAGACTCATCACTGCAGCCTCAGCGGGGCAAGCCAGGGGTCTGGACAATGGGGACTGTCTAGGTTTTCTTCCCAGACAGAGCTTTTAAAAAAAAGTAAACATCCGTGTAGAATGATTAAATGGAAAGTTGCTTCTTATGACGGTCTGAGTTGGATTTTCTTTTCCTTTTATTTCTTTCAAATCTGAGCAGAGTGGGCATCTGAAGGGACCACCACTACAGCAGCAGCAGCAGCAGGGGTGGGGTAAGTCTGTCCCCTTAGACTAGATCCTAGTGGGCATCACCATGAGTTTTGTATGATGAACTTAGACTTCTGTGGGGGTTTTTTCTGAAGACCCTCAAGACTTTTATAGTGCTCCAGAAGCATTAGGTGAATTCGGTGGTGCCAGGGATAGAACTGTCAGAAATGCAGGACTAAGTGTAGTTAACAGAAACCAGAGCTAAGGTACCTGAGAGACCGTTGAGGTCACAGAGCAGTACTTATTTTGTACAACACCATCCCCCCCAAAAAAGACTATTTCAATTTATATTTTAACAACAAAATGTATTTTCTTATCAATTCATATTTTGTTTTTACTTTATGGATTAAGAAAAATAGAGCCTGACGAACTTAAACAACACAAGGAAGAAACTGATCCTGAGAATAAAAAGCTTCAGAAAATAGAATTCCAAGATCAACAAACAGCCTGGGAAGGGACCAGGAAAAGAATCTCTTTAAATAGGAGTTCTAAGAGATGCCTACAAAAGAAGGTGAATGTGGCAGAGACCAAGACTTAGATGTAGAAATACTGCCCCCTAGCGTCATCCTCTGCACTGGGAAAATGAAAGTTGTAGGAAAGCACTTACCATCCTTGCCGAGGCTCCATGCAGAAGAGCAGCATGTGGAGGGTGAGTGTGGGGTCCGAGGCCCGAGCTCTGCAACTCTTACAACCACTCACACACAAGATCTTGTTTTCATCTCAGGGAGAGATTTCTAAGTCATCTGGGCCTGAGGACTTACGTAAGGACAGTCAGTGGACATATTCCTGGGACCCACATAACAGTGGAGCAGCTGCTGACACCCTATGATGCTGGGGAGCCTCAAATGCAGAACAGAATGAGTCACATGTAGATCTGCTTTCCCCTAGTTTGTTCTCTGAGACAGCAGAACCACGTCCATATATAGAATCTAATAGCCATGGATAAACGGAGTTTTTCCTTTTTTAAGGTTCGGGGTGGTGCTGTGTTTCAAAATTTTAATTGCCCTTTTATCTAGACCAGGGGTCGGCAAACTTCTTCTGTAAAGTGCCAGATAGTAAATATTTTTTTATTTTGGTTTTGTGGGCCATACTCTGGCAACTACTCAACTCCGCCATCTTATCACAAAACAGCCATAGGTAATACATAAACAAAGGAGCAAAGCTGTGTTCCAATAACATTTTTATTTATAAAAACAGGCAGTGAGCTGAATTTAGCCCACAGGCCATAATCTGCCAACCCCGAGCTAGACAATAACACTGCTCCTTACCAGTGTGTAAGCAGAAAGAGGGTCAGCTCTGCTCCAATTCCTGACATGTGTTAAAGATCCGGATCATTTCCCAGTAGAGGCACTGGGGTTGCTTGTTTAAAGGGTGCTCGAACAACCAACCAGCAAAGAGATGTCTGATGCCAAGATGAGCAAGATCAACCACTGGAATGCTAAAACGCAGCCAGAATCTAAGCATGGAAGAGGGCCTGTCTGATCATTTCCATACCAGCAGAAATTTGGGCAGAATTACAAACATCTATTTTCAAAGTGACAAGACAAAATATGAGGGAGAGCCTAGTAAAGATTAGGGATCGCTTAGAACCAACTAGCCACTGCCACTTGTCATCTACACAGGAAAGGCTTTATTAGCACAGGATTGGAGTAAAAAGTAGACTCAGAAGAAAAGGCTGTCAGGAAATAGGGGGCTGGTTTTAACCTGGATATCTACTGTCTTATGCAACATAGCAGATTACCTTTTAGTGTAGTGTTCCTACCTCAGTCTGTAGAATATGGTGTTTCTATGCAGTGAGTGATAGCCTCGACTCTGACCTTTCATATTCACATTAAAGAAAGATGCAGTATTCCATATCCTGGTACGTACTTGTGTCTAGAGTTCTAACAGTACAATAGTCCATGCCACTTCCTACAGCTGGATTTTGCTCTCTGAACAGAAACTTTTGGGTTATTTTTTTCCAGGGCTTATCCCACAAAATACAGATAGAAAAGTTTCCTTCAATTTGCTTTTCAAATAGTGCTTGAATAACAAACTTCCTTTGTTGGTGACTAGTCTTTTTTGGGATCTCCCCATCATTAGAAATTGTTCAAGTTTTTAACCTGATTTTACTATGTTCCACTATGTCTCCTATTTTCTCTCAAAATTAGTTTTGATCTCATTGTAGAAAAAGCAGTGGTTTCCACAGCTTCATCTATCAGAGGAAATAAAACTCTTACTAAAGAATAGTGTACTGCATCTTTAAGCAGTAGAAGGTAAACTACCTGCAAATGTGAATTTCTTAGTTTCATTAAAAATATATATAGTTGTTAACCTCTTGTGTGCCAAAAATTATAAGTTACATTTTCCTTCAAAGCAATGTACTTTTTTCTACATATGCAGTATGTAGTTAGCATAAAATCATTGGTGCCATGAAAATTATTTTTAAACGTAAATAAATATTTAAATATCATAGAAGAGTGGACTCTTTTTTTTTTTTTTTAACTTACAGCCTATCTCACTTTCTCCTCCTTAAAATTAACAACACATAGATAAAAGGATACCAGTGGGATTTACACAGCTGACTGCTGTCTGCGACTGGAATTATTTAAAATAATCATTTTGTTTATAGCCATCTATTATCTTTGTTCTTCCCCCCAAAATAAATACTATTAAGAACTTAGAAGCTGTAAGTGTGGAATAATTTTGGAGATGAATTGGACCACATTTTTCTGATGAGGAAAACCAAGAAATGATTTTCCCAAGGTTACACACAGTCTCAGAGCCCAAAGGAGAATCTAGATGGTCCAGCTTCTGCACCAGTGTTTGTAAGCCTGGAGTAAGAGAGAGAACAGCAAACACTTCCTATGAAGGGAACAGAATGATATCACCACTACAATTACAAACCTCATATTTACAACTTAACAACATACATTCCTTTAACACTATCTCATTTGATTCTGTAACCATCACTCTAGCTATGGACTGGTAATGGTCTTCTAAATTCCATGAGGATAAAAAGTGAGACTAGGGTCCACCCTACTAGCTTATTATCTAATCTTCCTATTTTCAGTTCTACCTGCCTTCCAACCCTCCATTCTGCCACTAGATCATTTTCCTAAAGCACTGATCAGGTTATTCACTTACTTCCAAATTTTAAGAGGTTCCTATTACCTTTAAAATGATATCCAGGGACCTCCCTGGTGGCACAGTGGTTAAGAATCCACCTGCCAATGCAGGGGACACAGGTTCAAGCCCTGGTCCGGGAAGATCCCACATGCCGCGGAGCAGCTAAGCCCGTGCACCACAACTACTGAGCCTGAGCTCTAGAGCCCGTGTGCCTAGAGCCAGTGCTCCACAACAAGAGAACCCACTGCAATGAGAAGCCCGCGCACCACAACAAAGAGTAGCCCCTGCTCACTGCAACTAGAGAAAGCCCATATGCAGCAACGAAGACCCAGTGCAGCCAAAAATAAATTAATTAATAAAAAAATAAAATGATATCCAGTGCCCTGTCCCCAGGGAAGTTGGTGTTTTTTTTTAATGACAGGAGTCTCTTAAAGTCGCTTAAAGTGATCTGAAGAGTAAAAAAGCATGAGAACCACTGGATGCAAGTGGTTTCCCATGATCCTACAGACTTACAGCTACAGCCCTTTTTTTAAAAAAAATAAATTTACTTATTTATTTATTTATTTTTGGCTGCATTGGGGTCTTCGTTGCTGCGCACGGGCTTTCTCTAGTTGCGGCGAGCGGGGGCTACTCTTCGTTGCAGTGCGCAGGCTTCTCATTGCAGTGGCTTCTCTTGTTGTGGAGCACGGGCTCTAGGTGCGCGGGCTTCAGTAGTCAGGGCACGTGGGCTCAGTAGTTGTGGCTCATGGGCTCTAGAACGCAGGCTCAGTAGTGGTGGTGCCCTGGCTTTAGTTGCTTCGCGGCATGTGGGAGCTTCCCTGACCAGGGCTTGAACCCGGGTCTCCAGCATTGGCAGGCGGATTCTTAACCACTGTGCCACCAGGGAAGTCCCTACAGCCCTTCTTTGGATAACTAATGACGACTCACCTATGCACACGTCCTTTCAAGGCCCCTGCTTAGGGTGCCTCAACCACAACCAAGCCCCTCTGCACCTGAACACACTTCTGGTTTTAGCTCATGAACAGGCTTCCTCTACACACCCCTACAACATGCTGATGGAGTGGAGTAAAACACACAAAAGATACTTTTAAAACATTTCCTCTTGCACAGCTTCCATTTTAGGAAAACATACCTTAAGATGTTTTACTCCTCGCTCTGTGTAACTGTGCTAAATATTATCTTCCTCACAAAATTCCACCTTTTCATTTGAAAAGTCAAACATTTACAGCCACATGAACCAGAATTATGGGTCTATGCTGTCTTAAAACTAAAACTCATTACTGGCCATCAACTCTGTACTAACAAGGAAAAACAAAAGTACTAAATCAGAAGGGACAGCCTAACAAACGAGATGCCTTAAGTTTTTGGAATCTGAAGACAGAGTGCATATACTTCTTCCTCTCAAGTTTGATACAGAAGGCACATGTTTATGCCCTCCTCTTCTCATGTACTGTACACTGGCTGAAAGTATTTAAACCTTTGTATCCATAGCCCTAAAGCTCTCTGCTTTCCTGGAGAACTATCTTTACAAAGTCTTCTCTATGGAAAGGTTAACTCAAAGGACAGAATACTAAAATGGGTCTTAAGCAATTCAGATTCTATCAGTTCCTAATCATTTGTGGTCTCTCTTAGTCTGACCAAGTCTCCATCCACCCCAAATGAGATCATCTCCTTCCTCCTTAACGTCACATTAAAAAAGGTCAGGCATCTCAAAGAAAATAACTACAGGAGAATTCAGAGCTTACATGCTTATGAGATGTTATAAAGGCCAGCTAACAAAAAAGGTTTATCCGGAAGGGAGAGAGCAATCATAATACACACATAATTACAGAAGCCACACAGCTTTAAGCGAGTCTCTGGGAGAAGTGCCTTTCACAACAGAATACAGTGTAAGGATGTCCTAAGGGAGGCAACTGTCCTTTATGTGCTTTCTAGATTTAAACAATTGCTCCTTTATAGAGCTTATCACCAAGAAACAAGTCCCCCACTCACCGTCCTTCTCTCCTTCCTGCACCGCCTCAAGAAGACAGAACTCTGTTAAGTAGAATGGGATATAAATAGCACAGCTGATGAAGCTACAATGGCAAAAGAAACCAGAAAAGTGAGAAACATCAAGAATTTGCTAACATTTGGTGCAGAAGCCAGGCAATTAGCACCAAGTATACCACCAAGTATTCAAAGCTTAAGTGATAGTACTAATTTGATTGAGAGTAGTTTTCAACATCTTAAAAGAACAACTCCCACAGAACTAGCTACTCTAGAACCTGTAAAATTAAGTGGCATGGAAAAGGGAAAGGGAGCCTAAAGGTTTCATTTACTATTTCCAGGAAAGTTTAAATATACCTCAACCTCACATGACCTTACTTTTTGCATTTCATAAATTAATATTTCCACCTTGCTTATCAATTCCTGTATTCATATCACCAAGAAAATAGAGAAATCCTATTCCTTCTAAACTCCCACAATGTATTAATAAACTAAGCCTCAAAACTTATTTAGACTTTAATTACAGAGAAGGAAATTATTTAAGAAAAAAATGTTCTTCAAGGAAATGAAACATGTCACTTTATTTCTGTGATATACAATTATGAAAAGTTAATATTTCCTCTTAGAAATCAAACATATTGCTGAAGCTATTTACAACAGGCTTTCAGTAGTAGTTTGGCAATGAAGAACAATGGAAAAAGTTGGATAGGTAAGGTCACACAGTAATATTAGTCACTGATTTAGTAATATCCAATAACAGACACATTCAAATTGCCATAGCTTCTGAAAAAAAAATTTTATGAAGAAATTCCAAAAATGGTATTTCATAACACTTCCCCAGGTTATTGAATCTCCTCTGGAGAGTTTAAAGACAGGGACAGATAAGGCTGTCTATGACTTTCTAAGTCAGGCGCTTTTACTTCTTTAACCATGACCCACAGTACCACAGTAATAAAGAAATACATTTTACATCAGAATATACGTATGCATGTATACCTACAAATATGTATGCATATGGAACTAAGTTTCACAAAAGAATACTTACTCTAAGTTTGCTATTCTTTACTATTTCTCTCCTTTTCATTTTTGTAGACACTGTTCATGGCCACTTAACTGATTTCATGTGAACAGCTACAAACCACAGTCTGGGAAACACTGGTCTGAAGGTAATCTCATACTGGATTACAACGATCAGGTAGATCCAAACCCTGTGCCTACAAGCCCTGGGTTTCCTTAGCTGTGTCTCAGGAGCCATGTAGAGGAGTGGGAGGGAAAGGGTCAACACACACAGACACAGGCCCTGCCCAAGTGAACCAAAGCTTCTCAGCAATTTCTTGGGATTTCATGTAAGATTTAATTTAGAGGCAAGGGGGAAAAAAGGTGCTCAGTTTAAAAACTCAAAAGTTTCAAAGTCACTGAGTTAGATGACCTTTCAGGACCCCTTCCAGTGTATGAGTCTAGAAATAAATATTTACTGCAAACTATAAAAAAACCCCACAAATCTATATATCACTATAGAATCAAAACCACAAAAACAACCAAAATACTGATCACTCAAAGCTTTATAATTTATGTTAGAATTTCTCAACATTCTGCCTGATTAAAAGTGCTGAAGCCATCACAGTCTCCCCTTTAATTCCCTTGCCATCCTATAGAAACAACCTCCAAGGCTTCTCTTACTAAAAGTACCTTCTGCTCACAGTTCTTATTAACAAAGCAATTTTATATTTGCTAAAAATAGAACATATTACCAAGTAAACAGACTAAGCCACGTGAATTACTGGGCTCCTTAGACACTGATTAATTTGAACAAATCAGTGTTGTCAAACCAAAAACTCCGCAACTTTCTTAATTCATAAAAACATGTATCCTCCCACTGGAGTTACCACCAGCCAAAATATACCGAGTTGGGTGCATAGCGTTGATGGAACACACAGAGGCAAGGCATTCTCCACCAAGAAAAGAGTGCACCCACTTTCCTCTCTCATGGAAGATTTCCACTCGCCGTGGCTGGGCCATGCTGCCGACTATGATACAGTCTTCTTGTTTAGGGTCCCACACAGCTTGGAACCTGGTCAGCCATCTCCCAGTAATGGTGTTGTGCCTAGTGAAAAAAAACAATTTTTTAAAGGACAGTAGTGTTAAATAACTCCAGGTAGCATGGGCAGAGGGTTAAGATGGCATTGCTCCTAAATGCTGATATTCTCTGCCAAGTTTCTTTTCATTAAGTTACTGCGTCACCAACAACCTAATCTCATCCTTCATGCAAGACTGAAACTCAGGACAGAGATGATGTATTCTGCATTTTTGAATCTCCAGTGCTGGGTATAGTGATTTGTGCTCAGTGGATGATCACTAAATGTCTATTGAAATGGCACATTTTTTGTTCACTATTTACTAGCTCAATGGACTCCCCTCCCTTTTTTTAAGCACATGCAAACAGAAGAAGACCTAGAACAAAGAAATATATAATCTAGGTTTTTGCTGTTTTAACAGGATCTGCTATTTCCCATATTTGTATTCCCCTAATAACCAAACCCTGAAATCATTTTATATTCCATACAACCTTAAAGTTAAAAATACATCTGGAGCTCAAAGAAGAAATCACAAGGGAAATTAGAAGATATCTGCAGACAAATAAAAATGAAAACACAACCTACCAAAATCTACGGGATGCTGTGAAAGCAATAGTAAGAGGGAAATTTACAGCAGTAAACATTAGAAAAGAAGAAAGATCTAAAAATCAACAATCTAACTACACCTCAAGGAACTAGAAAAAGAAGAACAAACAAAACCAAAAGACAGCAGAAGGAAGGAAATAATAAAGATTAGAGCAGAGATAACTGAATTACAGAATAGAAAAACAACAGAAAAAAATAAACTAGGAGTTAGTTTTTTGAAAAGATCAACAAAATTGACAAGCCCTTAGCTAGATTAAGAAAAAAAAGAGAGGAAATGCAAATCACTAAAATAAGAAATGAAAATGGGACATTATAACTGATGTCACAGAAATTAAAAGGATTATAATACTATAGACAATTATACACCAATGAACTGGACAATCCAGAAAAAATGAATGAATTCCCAGACAAAGGACTTCCCTGGTGGTCCGGTGGTAAAGAATCTGCCTTCCAACGCAGGGGACACAGGTTCGATCCCTGGTGGGGGAACTAAGATCCCACATGCTGAGGGGCAACTAAGCCCACGCACAACTACAGAGCCCACACACTCTGGAGTCTGCACGCCACAACTAGAGAAAAGAAAACCCACATGCCGCAACTAGAGAGAAGCCTGCATGCCACAACTAGAGAGAAGCCTGCATGCCACAACTAGAGAGAAGCCCGCACACCTCAACGAAAGATCCCACATGCCTCAATGAAGATCCCACATGCTGCAACTAAGACCCAACACAGCCAAAAAATAATTATTTTTTTAAAATTCCCAGACACATACAATTTACCAAGACTGAATCATGAAGAAATAGAAAATCTAAGTAGAACTATAACTAGTAAGGGGATTAAAATAATAACCAAAAACCTCCCAACAAAAAAATCCCAGGACATGGGCTTCCCTGGTGGCGCAGTGGTGAGAGTCCACCTGCCGATGCAGGAGACACAGGTTCTTAACCCAGTCCGGGAAGATCCCGCATGCCATGGAGCGGCTAGGCCCGTGAGCCATGGCCGCTGGGCCTGCACGTCTGGAGCCTGTGCTCCACAACAGGAGAGTCCACAACAGTGAAAGGCCCGCATACCGCAAAAAAAAATAAAAAAATTTAAAAAAATCCAAGGACCAGATGGCTTCACTGGAGATTTCTACCTAACATTTAAAGAAGAATTAACACCAGTGCTCCTCAAACTCTTCCAAAAAATTGAAGAGGAGGGAACACTTCCCAATTCATTCTGTGAGGCCAACACTACCCTGATACCAAAGCCAGACAAGGAACCTACAAGAAAAAAAAAAAAGCCTACAGACTAATATTCCTAATGAATATTGATGCAAAAATTCACAACAAAATACCAGCAAACCAAATTCAACAGCACATTAAGAGGATTATACACCATGACTAAGTTGAATCTATACCTGGGATGCAAGGATGGTTCAACATATAAAACTCAGTTAATGTAATATACCACATTAACAGAATGAAGGACAAAAATCATAAGATCCTCTCAACCAGTACAGAAAAATCATTTGACAAAATTCAATACCCTTTCATGACAAAATTCAATACCCTTTCAACAAACTAGGAATAGACAAAAACTATCTCAACATAATAAAGGCCATATATGAATGGCCCACAGCTAACATAATACTCAATGATGAAAAACTGAAAGCTTTTCCTGTAAGATGTGGTAAAAGGCAAGGATGCCTACTCTTGCCATGTCTATTCAACATAGTATTGTAAATTTAGTAGGACTAGAAAACTGGGTAGGAGTAAAGACTACACAAACACACAAAAAAACTATTTAAACAATTTCAGCAAATTTACAGGATACAAAAATCAACACACAAAAATCAGTTGCATTTCTACACATTAAGAATAACCAATCCAGAAAGGAAATTAAGAAAACAATCCCATTTACAATAGCATAAAAAAGAATAAAATATTTAGGAATAAATTTAACCAAAGATGTGAAAGCTTTGTATACTGAAAACTACAAAACATTACTAAAACAAACCAAAGAAGACACAAATAAATGGAAAGACATTGTGGTTGTGGACTGGAAGACTTAATATTGTTAAAATGTCTATACTACCCAAAGTGATCTATAGAATTCAATCAATGCAATCCCTATGAAAATCCCAATGGCATGTTTTACAGAGATAGAAAAAAAATCCTAAAATTGATATGGAAACTCAAGGAACTACAAACAGTCAAAATAATCTTTAAAAAGAAGAACAGGACTTCCCTGGTGGCGCAGTGGTTAAGAATCCACCTGCCAACGCAGGGGACACGCATTCAAGCCCTGGTCCAGGAAGATCCCACATGCCGCAGAGCAACTAAGCCCATGCGCCACAACTACTGAGCCTGTGCTCTAGAGCCCACAAGCCACAACTACTGAGCCCGCATGCTGCAACTACTGAAGCCCGTGCACGTAGAGCCCATGCTTCGCAACAAAGAGAAGCCACTGCAATGAGAAGCCCGCACACCACAATGAAGAGTAGCCCCTGCTTGCCGCAACTAGAGAAAAGCCCACGCACAGCAACGGAGACCCAATGCAGCCAAAAATAATTTTAAAAAAAGAACCAAGTTGGGGGCCTCATGTTTCCGGATTTCAAAACATACTACAAAGCAACAGTAATCATGACAGTGTGGTACTGGTATAAAGACAGACACTACAGACCAGTAGAACAGAATAGATCCCATAAATGTACATGTACATGGTCAAGTGATATTCAACAAGGGTGCCAAGACCACAAAATGGGAAAAGGACAGTTTCTTCAACAAATGGTGCTGGGAGAACTGGATATCCACATTCAAAAGAATAAAGTTGGACAATAATCTTATATTATATACAAAAATTAACTCAAAGTGGATTAAAGACCTAAACATAAGACTTGAAACTATTAGTAAAACAGAAGAAAACATAGGGGGAAAGTTTCAGGACACTGGATTTAGCAATGATTTCTTCAATATGACACCAAAAGCACAGGTAACAAAAGCAAAATCAGACAAATCTACATCAAACTTAAAAACCCTGTGCATCAAAGGAAACAATCAACAGAGTGAAAAGGCAACCCACAAAATGGTAGAAAATATTCACGAATCATATATTTGATAAGGGGTTAATATGCAGAATATGTAAGGAATTCCTATAACTCAACAACAAAAATTATGCAATTCAAAAACGGGCAAAAGACTTGAATAGACAGTTCTCCAACGAAGATACACAAATGACCAACAAGCAAATGAAAAGATGTTTAACATCACTAATCATTAGAGAAATGCAATCAAAACCACAATGAGATATTACCTCCTTAGGATAATCACTAACAAAAGAACAGACAATAAGTGTTGATGAATATAAAGAGAAATTAGAACCCTGGTGCACTACTGGAATGTAAAGTAGTTTGGCTGCTATGGAAGAACAGTACGAAGGTTCCTCAAAAAATTAAAAATAGAATTATCAGATGATCCATCAAAATCCCCCTTCTGGGTATATATCCAAAAGAATTCAAAGCAGGATCTTAAAGAGATATCTTTACACCCATTTTGTTCACTGCATTATTCACAATAGCCAAGAGGTAGAAACAATCAAAATGTCCATCAACAGATGAATGGATAAAGAAAATGTGGCACATACATACAGTGGAATATTATGCAGCCTTTAAAAGAGGAAGGGACTTCCCTGGTGGCGCAGTGGTTTAGAATCCGCCTGCCAATGCAGGGGACATGGGTTCAATCCCTGGTCCAGGAAGATCCCACATGCCGCAGAGCAACTAAGCCCATGTGCCACAACCACTGAGCCTGGGCTGTAGAGCCCTCAAGCCACAACTACTGAGCCCATGTAACACAACTACTGAAGCCCGTGCGCCTAGAGCCCATGCTCTGCAACAAGAGAAGCCACTGCAATGAGAAGCCCGCGCACTGCAATGAAGAGTAGCCCCGACTCGCCTCAACTAGAGAAAGCCTGTGCACAGCAACGAAGACCCAATGCAGCCAAAAATAAATTAATTTTTTTAACATCTTTATTGGAGTATAATTGCTTTACAATGGTGTGTTAGTTTCTGCTTTATAACAAAGTGAATCAGTTATACATATACATATGTTCCCATATCTCTTCCCTCTTCCGTCTCCCTCCCTCCCACCCTCCCTATCCCAACCCTCTAGGTGGTCACAAAGCACCGAGCTGATCTCCCTGTGCTATGCGGCTGCTTCCCACTAGCTATCAGTTTTACGTTTGGTAGTGTATATATGTCCATGCCACTCTCTCACTTTGTCACAGCTTACCCTTCCCCCTCCCCATATCCTCAAGTTCATTCTCTAGTAGGTCTGCGTATTTATTCCCATACCTAGAGTCTGTCCTACAGAGTAAAGTAAGTCAGAAAAAGAAAAACAAATACCGTATGCTAACACATATATATGGAATATAAGGAAAAAAAAGAAATGGTCATGAAGAACCTAAGAGCAAATATGGGAAAAAATAAATTAATTTTAAAAACTTAAATTAAACAGGAGGAGATCTTGTCACATGCTAGAATATGGATGAACATCGAGGGCATTATGCTAAGTGAAATGAACCAGTCACAAAATGACAAATACTGTATGATTTCACTCATATGAAGTATCTATAATAGTCAAAATCATAGAAATGGAAAGTAGAAAGATGGTTGCCAAGGTCTGGGAAAAGGGGGAAAGAGGAATTAATGTTTAATGGGCAGTTTCAGTTTTGCAAGATAAAAAAATTCTAGAAGTCTGCTGCACAACAACGTGAATATACCTAACACTATTGCACTGTATACATATAAATAGTTATGATGGTTAATTTATGCGTTTATAACCACAACTAAAAATAAAGTAAAAAAATTTTTTTTAATATATTTGGGGCTCTTTACTGCTCTCCAAAGCAAAAAGCAAAGCACTGCCTTTTTATTCTTTATATTGTAACACCATTAGCAACCCTTTCTAACTAAAGAAGTATGAACAATGGAGAACCACATTTCCCTCTGCCACTCAATGACCCTATCTCTACTGACCTGTGAATCATCACACTAGATAATTTTTTTTAAATATGCATTAGAAACCAATAAACTAGAATTAATAAAGTTTGAAAAGGAAATGAAGAGGGAAATTCTGTGAAAAAGAAAACAAACATGCTTAAATATAGCCTCTATAGACTATAAAACTCATGAAGCAACAATCAACATACATTGCACACCCTGTCCCCAACTTCATAAATACTAATAAAGAGGTATGTCTAGGAAGAAGGCATTGCATAAAGTTTGATGTAAAATACATACATTAAAAGTAGCAGATGCAAAAAAAGGGTAACCAAACAAAGTAAGTGGGAAGGTGGAGAGGCCCTCCAAGCCCAGAACAAACAGGTGCAAATAAACAGAGCTTCAGCTAGCCTCACCAGCAAGTAAGTCTCAATAGGATAACATGAGTAATTCAGGTTGGAATAAAGTCACTTACCTTAACCAAAAATAACCACCCAGAGGCAGAGAACAGCTACTGACTAAAAGAGATTGAACCTCTTTACAGAAACAGGAAACCTGAAAGCAAGAACCCTTCTGTATAGGATAGGAACTAGCAACCTGGAACACTGGAACAATGTAATACAAAATCAGACCTATTACATCTCCTTGACAATCAGATGTCCAATGTATGCACTCCAACAAAGACCTCATAGTAATCCAGGGTCTACTTTATTTGGCACATGGAAACCTACCTGATGGTGGTGAGAAGAGGAATCTTCGAGGATATACAGCTGCTGTCAAAGATTCTACAAAATAAAGAGCAAGAATGAAGGGGCACACTCTTTATTGTTTCTTAATAATTTTCTGAAATATTATCAGTATATTTAACAAGGTTTTCACTGGTTCATGATATGAAATATGATTGTTATCTTAAAATATATAGGATCAGGCTCTAACAAATCTCAGCTAATATATTTACAAAAGTTACAAAGAATATTATAAAATTCAGTGCTTATAGTTTAGTGTGGAAATTACTTATTTAGACATTATTACTCCAAACTTAAATGTACATTCTAAAGTGATAATCTAGACTCTATATTCAGATTCACAGTAATATAAGTCATACATAAGGGATGTAGTCTGAAAATGCAAAAATAACCTAAAAGTGTATGCATGTATCAAGGGAGACTCATCAGTTGAGGGCGTGATAGTGTCACTTCCAGATTCTGGCGAGACTAAGACTGTCCAGTGACCAAGGGGAGGAGTTCTTGTGGGGCAACTGGAGGTATCCAGAAGCCTCCACTAGGTACCCTGGCAGACAGAAACTAACCGAATCATCACCACCTCCCCCTTCGCCTTGTGCCTAGCTATTCCACTGAAATTTCTTGGCACTAGAGCTTATTAACTAATTAGATTACTAGAAAGCCAAATCACTAATGGTTAATGTAACAAGAGTAAACTCTACAGTGCAAATGAACAGGAATGGGACAAATAAGTAGCCCTTAAGACAAAGAAAACTACATGGGTGGAAAGGGGACACTGAGCTGCCACTGTCTGGTGACTAAATCTCTTAATGTATTACCTGGTAATACTTACACACTTTACTAGAAATTAACTGGGTACCTGTCACACACTATAAACCATGTTCTTCCCAATAGATGGGTCTAAACAGAAATTAGGTGCCTTTCTAGAGCCTGGCCCACAGCATACATTTAACAGATACTTGTTGAATGAATAATGAACGAATTCCAAAATCACTTAAGGTAAAACTCTCATAAACAGAGAATTGCTTGCAATGTTAAGCAAAATCAGGGATTTTAGAAGAGAACAAAATCATTTCCTTTGTGATTGCATTAACATTCTCCACATCTTTTTTAATTGGCATTATTTTCTATTTTTCTTCAATTGGTTTATATTACATTTTAAAATCCATTTTTAGGAAGTAGCTATAGAAAGGTATCAAAGCTAAAACCATAAAATTTTATCCAGTAGTTTGTATAAAAGCCCAATTTTTGCTACCTTTTCTGCCTGCCCATGGCCTGGGGCTCTGCAACTTCGATTCAGCACTTCACTTGTGAGGTAGACCCCACTATCTCCAAAGTAAGAGCTTCTCCCTATGCTAAAATTATCTCCCTTCCAAGATATCACAAGCCTGATTTCATCTGATTTCAGTGCTAAAAGCAAAGACTGACATCACTCTCCAGGGTAGCTACAGACCTTCCCTGCCAATCTCAAGGAAATCTACAGATCCCAAAACTGCTGAAAAGCCATTAAGTACAGGTCATTGATCTTTGGGAACCTAGACATGACTATGAAACAATAACACTAGTGATTTAATAAGGAGCAATAGTCAACAAAGCTACTGTTTAACACAGTAACTACAGACTCTAGATTCCTTAACAAGTATTTCTGTCTTCCCAATTTACCTCAGCTTACAATCAGCACATGTGGTTACTACTCTGTTACCAGTAAGAGGTGAAAAATAGGCAGAAGCGATGCTCTTTGTGTGTTCAGTCAAAGAAATCAAAGGCTTGATTCTACTGCGATTCAGGCACCTTGCATCATAAATATGAATATCCCTGTAACAGGAGGAATAATTCTCAGTGTTCTCACAGTACACATAGTAAGACTCTACAATAGCACTGAACATAAATTAGACACTCAAATACTCACTACATTGAAGAACAGTTAAGACAGAACCCTCTAATCTTCTATATTAATTTAAAAAACACTGGTATAGAGTAAGAAATACGAAAAATTTCAAAATTATAGCATATATATGTAACCAGGTGGGTACAGAGAGACAAGATTCTAGCTGGTTTTCTAATCTATCCAAGAAAAAAGTTAACACAGACCAAGAAGTTATAGGTCACATGGAACTTTTATATTTTTTACGTACGTTCTTCTCCAAAGACTAGAAGTAAACGCATGAGGCCAAGGAAAACAAAAATGTATATTTTTTCAACACTTGCACTATTTATTAAATCCAAAAGAATCTCTCATTTTAAAAATAATCACGTTAAAAAAAAACAAAAATGCTCAATCAGTGTAGAAAGGAAAATTATTTGGTCTGTGGGTATTACAAAAAAAGTCAGAAGTCTTTGACCACCAAACTAAAACATTACTCCTAACATTAAAAGGCCTAAATCATAAAATTTCATGAAGGACATACCTTAATCCCGCAGTGATAAAATACTGTCTATGCACTGGGTGGACATGTACAGTTCTTATTTTGCTCAAAGAAGAATTGATAAGTTTCTCACAAGAAGTTCCAGGCGTCCGCCTATCCACTAGTGACATACTTCCATCCCAGTGACCTACTATTAAAGTGGAGGCGTCTTCTGCCAAGAAGTCAAAGGAGGAAAAGCTACTTCTTTCATCTCTGTATACCTAAGGATATAAGTAACAATCAACTTATGTAACACTCTTCTTTTAAAGAAAGCCAATGCATAAATTCTTTGTTAAAAGAGTAACAAAACACTTAACCCAAATAACCTCATTTATCTTCCCATGATCCCCACAAGAAGCATAGGGCAAAATGGTAATCCCCTTAGATGGAAACTAAGGCACTGATCAGCTGTGAGACTGCAATCAAACAGCCCGTCCACCCATGTCAGGGCTACATCCCAAATCTCTTAAATCCAATAAACCTCAGATGCAGATCTACCCTGTGAAACTTACTAGGAAATGGACTGAATCTGAATCTTACCCAGTTGAAATACCTTAATATACCAAGTAACTTTGCCAACTAAGTCCAAGGTATATATGGCTTGAATGCTCACCTACTCTTGGTGGAAGTGTAAATAGATACAAAATTTTTACAGCAATCAGGACACATCTATCAAAATATTTAATGCTTATACATACCCTTTGACCCAGTAATTTCTCTAAGATATATATAAGGATGCTTGCTGCCAGACTGCTTATAACAGCAATAAAAAGCAACCTAAACGTCCACCAAAAAAGATCTGGTTAAATCATGATGGTACATCTCTACTTTGAAATACCATGCAATGCTAAAAAAGAATGAGGTAGATTTGTGCTATTAACTGTCCAAGATATACTAGTAAATTAAAAAAGCAAGTTGCAAAAAACTATGTATATAGTGTGAACCCATTAGCGCAAAGAAAAAAATCTGTATCTATATGCTTGTAAGTATATGTGTACTTTCTGGAGGCATACACAAAAAATACAAAGGTTACTTCGGGAGAGTGGGAATGGGGAAAGGGCAATTTAGTTTGCACACCCCATTTACTGTAAGTTTGTGGGGGTTTTTGGTTGCACTGGGTCTTTGTTGCAGGCTTCTCTCTAGTTGCGGCATGCAGGTTTAGTTGCCCTGCGGCGTGTGGGATCTTAGTTGCCCGACCAGGGATCAAACCCATGTCCCCTGCATTGAAGGTGGATTCTTAATCACTGGACCACCAAAGAAGTCCCCTACTGTAAATATTTTATCATGAGCATGTATTATTGTTATAACTTTTTAATCACTTACAATCCACAATGTTGTTACTTTGGGCTCAGGGCTCACACATATAAGGAATAAAAAATAAATGTTGTAGAATGTGTCAGTACTCAAGTAAGAGAGAATTACCACAATTCTTATCACTTAATCATGAATTGCTACTGACTTTTAGTTTTAATAACAATATTACTATAAACTGAGATTAACAAATAAATACACCAAAGGTATCCCAACCCCTATACCAAAAAAAGCCCAATATACACAAATGAAACTTGAAGTATTCAGTCATTATATTAAAATGGTTAAGTGCAGGGGATCTGGAGTCAGAGAGACTCAAGTGCAAATTCTAGTTCTGCCTTTTATGTCCTTCAGCAAGCTAATAAACCTCTTTACCTCAGTTTTTTCAACTGTTAAATGGGGAGAACATTACCTATTTCATAGGGTGTTATTAGGCTTAATAATATATATAAAGCACACTCAGGTTAGTACCTAACACAAGGTAATTGTTCAATCAGTAGTATCAGAAGCAAATTACTGATACATGCAATATCATGGATGAATCTTAAAAACATTATGCTAGGTAAATAAAGCCAGACACAAAAAGCTACACACCATTTGATTCCATTTACTTGACATTCTAGAACAGGCAAAATTATAGGGACAGTAATCACATCAGTGGTTGCCAGGGGCTTCAGGAATGGGGAGAGGACTGACTACAAAGGGTCATGAGGTAATTTTTCCAGGTGATGGAAATTTTTTATGTCTTGATTGCAGTGGTGGTTAAACAGGTATATACAATTTGCCAAAACTTATAAAACTGCACACCTAACAAAGGTACATTTTACAATATGTACTGTATACCTCAATAAACCTGACTTTTAAAAAAATAAATAAGTGGATAACTCTTACAACTCAATACTGAAAACACAGATAACCCAATTAAAAAATAAGCAAAAGATCCAAATTTCTCTAAATAATTACAAATGGCCAATAAGCAGATGAACATGCTCAGCATCATTAATCATTAGGGAAACGCAAATCAAAACCACAATGAGATACCACTTCATACCCACAGGGTTGGCTATACTCACCAACAACAAGAAGCATTGGAAAAGATGTGGAGAAATGGGAACCCTCACATACTGCTGATGAGTATGTACAACAGTGAAGCCAGTTTGGGAAACAGCTTGGCAGTTCATCAGAATGTTAAACATAGAGTTATCATATGACCCAGCAATTACACTCCTAGGTGTATACCCAAGAGAAATGAAAGCACACAAAACTTGTGTATGAATGTTCATAATGGCATTATTCGTAATAGTTAAAAATGGAAACAACACAATTGTTCATCAACTAATCAATGGATGTGTAAAATGTGGTACAGCCACACAAGGGAATACTATTCAGCCACTAAAGAATGAAGTACTGACACATTCTACAACATGCATGAACCTTGAAAACATTTCGATAAGTATAGAAGCCAGTCACAAAAGACTATAAACTGTATGATTCCTTTTATATAAAATGTCCAGGACAGGCAAATATGTAGAGACAGAAAGTAGATTAGTGGTTTTCTAGGGCAAAAGGGGAAATCGGGAGTACTTGATAAGCAAAGGGTTTCTTTTGGAGGTGATAAGTATTCTAAAATTAGATTGTGGTAACAGTTTCACAACCCTATAAATACACTAAAAACCACTGGATTTTACACTTTAAATGGGTGAATCGAATGGTATGTGAATTATATATCTCAACAAAGTTGTATTAAAAAATAAGTACAGGGCTTCCCTGGTGGTGCAGTGGTTGAGAGTCCGCCTGCCGATGCAGCGGACACGGGTTCATGCCCCAGTCTGGGAAGATCCCACATGCCGCGGAGCAGCTAGGCCCGTGAGCCATGGCCGCTGAGCCTGCACGTCCGGAGCCTGTGCTCCGCAACGGGAGAGGCCACAACAGTGAGAGGCCCGCTTACCGCAAAAAAATAAATAAATAAATAAGTACAATCAGTTATTATTAAGTGGCTGATAAAACATAGATGTACCTTCAAATTTCAAACTCCAACCTTCCTGTAAGAATATAAACAAATACAAAACAGAACGTGACTTGCATACATAACTATATGGTATGCATTAATAACCAAA
Source organism: Tursiops truncatus (assembly GCF_011762595.2). Taxonomy (NCBI): domain Eukaryota; kingdom Metazoa; phylum Chordata; class Mammalia; order Artiodactyla; family Delphinidae; genus Tursiops; species Tursiops truncatus. Next base: position 86,477,807 of record NC_047035.1, on the reverse strand, counting down.
GTGCTACCATTAAACAGTTTAAAGAGGACTTTTCACAAAAATTATTTCATTTAATCCATGATTAACAGCCATCCATTTCCAATAAGGATTTTAAATATCAATGTTGCTCTTAAAAACCTATTTTTAAAAGGTAAAAATAGAAATTAAAAGAAAAAAAAGCAAAGACACCAGTAAAAAAAGAAACTGTTTCTTCTAATTGTCAGTAATTAGGAAATCAAATCTGACCGGCAACACATTAGCAGTCTTGAAAAGTCTTTTTTTCATATGGTTAAAAACAGACTTAAAAGAAATTAAACATCCTCATTTTTAAAAGAAAACTCAAAAACTATTAGCTCTCAAGCAGAGAGAAAAAGCCTTCCCAACTGTAAGAAAGATCATTTTAGGAGTTCAGTGAAGAACAAAAGCAGTTACGTATTATACTATAGTTATTAAAATAATTAGTTAAAAACTCTTTTATAAGTAATTATGAATCATCTATACATAGAATATTAAAATAATTACAAAGACAGAATGCATTAACTTTGAATACTGGCTTACATAAAAAAATTAAGGCATAAAATTAGATCATCAATTAGTATTTATGATGATAAACCATAATCAGTGATGATACCCTGTTTTCTTCATTGTCTATCACATATAAAATGCTCTTATACTGAGGACCTCTAAAAACTTTAAAAGTCTCATTCGAAATAAGCTAAAGAATGAAAACCTACATCTAAACCATCCTAAATTTCACAAAGATTAAAATCCATATAAAAAAAGAGTTTGATTTGTAGGAATTCTCTTAATGAGGAAATCTGATATGGTTAAGCAAATCTGAAAGCTCACTTGAAATATGTTTGTTGTAACATTAAGTAGTAGATATTTAAGTAGTAAACCAAAATGTAATCACTGGGATACAATATTGTGAGGATTCCTCAGGCCTTTGGAAGCTTCTGGCCTACCCAACCAGAGATCAAACCAATTTGAAAACCTCCAAGGGGTAAGTAGTCTGGTTAACTTGGTAGGCTATCTCTGGGAGGATGGACGGTCACGAGTGTGAGACCAACATCTTTCAACTATTCTTAAACTTCAACTTAATCTTACCTTGCAGGGGTTAGACTAGCCCAGGAAAAGACCTTATCCTCAACAGGTGGTTATGAATAAACCTGGCCTAAGATGTTCTGAATGAACCCGCTTAGGTGTCCATTTCTTGCCAGAGTACAATTATATGACACCGAATGGCAGTTTTTCATTCTAACTTCACCAGATAAAAACAGCTGAGCTAACCTCTCTACCATCAGCTATACATGGCATATAAGAGATGATAAATCTTAGCTAGAAGACAAAAAACCAAATTTTATAGTTTCTGTGTTATATTACTGGCCAAAAGTTTTGGACAATGTATTATAGTACTGTTGTGTGATGAATTTCTCTAGTCTTTTTTGTCATATCTAAGACTCATCCCCACAAAATTCATATCTGCCAAGGCTAGAAATAATGAACAAAAGTATAATAATATTCCAATATTTTTTCCTGAATAAAAGAGGACAAGTTTTAAGCCTTAAAATAGAAGAATAAGTTATTTTATTTAAAAGCTTTCTGCAAAAATAAAAAATAAGAGCAAAAACTTACTATGTACCAGGCTCTGTTTTAAGTAAATGCTTTATCTACATTAACTCATTTAATCCTCATGACAATCCTATAAGGTAGATACTATTACCATTCCATTTCAAAACTAAGGAAATTGAAGCACAAAGAGGTTATGCAACTTACCGAGTTCACACAAATAGTAACAGATGGGATTTGAATTTAGGCAGTGTAGTTCTAAAGTCCCTATTCTACACCATCTCACCCAGTTTGATGGTATAATATAATCTTTCATGTGGCATTTCATAAGGAATCCAGAATATCACCTGAGGTCCATATGCAAACATATTAACATTTACCTCCTCAAAAACAGCTCTGGAAAAATCCCCACAGCGTAATGTGCCATCATAGCTCAGTGACAGCAGGTGAGCTGGATTGGCAGGCGAGAAGTAAAGACAGCTAACTGGTTGACTATGGGGTTGAAAAATATAAACTCCATCTTCTTTAGGTTGGTGAGTCTGGAACAGAGTTGGGGGGTGGGGAGAGAGACAAAAACTGGTGAAAAGCAGTAATATTTTCTACATCATTATGTCATTAAACTATTTGTTTGCATTATATTCAGTCTTAGTCTATAATTGTACCCACCTTCCCACTCAGAAAGTCAGAACTAGAAACTTTAGACTCTCACTAAGTTACTTTTTCCTAATTTTCAATCCAACAAAATTAAGTCACATTTATTTTAATAGTTTCCAGCTTTTTGCAACTAACCAACTAGTTTTTCATAATACAGAGGGAAAAAAATTACTGCTTATAATGACTTCAGTTCATAAAATTCTCAGGAAATGTGAAATTTACTTTTATTTCACATGCAGGATAATTCCTTACTACCAAAACTTCTATCAATACCACTCCCACTTTGCTTGCTAAGTGTGTTTCTATACGAGTATGTCATTCTCAGCTCAATTTTCATAAGGTGTTTGGTCCTGGCACAAAATGATAGTTTTAAAAATATTTTAACCCCTAAATGCCCCATGAAAAATGCATGTGCTTGAGGGACTTCCCTGGTGGCGCAGTGGTTAAGAATCTACCTGCCAATGCAGGGCACATGGGTTTCAGCCCTGGTCTGAGAAGATTCCACATGCCGCAGAGAAACTAAGCTCATGCGCCACAACTACTGAGCCTGCGCTCTAGAGCCTGCAAACCACAACTACTGAGCCTGCGAGGCACAACTAGTAAGCCCACATGCCACAACTACTGAAGTCCACGAGCCTAGAGCCCGTACTACACAAGAGAAGCCCCTGCAACAAGAAGCCCATGCACAGCAACGAAGACCCAACCAAATATAAATAAATAAATAACAGCCAAAAATAAATAAATAAATAAATTTATTTTAAAAAATACATGTACTTGAATTTCAGTAGTGATATTACTACTTCTAAGGATTATCGTTTCCACAACTGGATTAACAACTCTGAAATCATCATTTTTTGGATTTTGATGTTATATTCTTATGCAGTATGTCATATTATGAACCAGAACAACTTTCATCTCTAAATCTAGCTTAGTCGGCTCTGAAATACTCAAACACTTTTATTTTCGTCTTTTTTATTTAAGTTTTTAAATAAAGAGAAAAAAATTTAAAGAAAATAAAGAAACATGAAAAGAGAAGGAAGGAAAAAAATTACAATCACACAAACTCCTCCTCCTACCCAGAGTTAACCACTGTTAACATTTTGGCATATTTGTCTATAGCATATATTTTTTAGAAAAACAAAACTCTCCATTGTTATAAGGAACTCAAACAAATATACAAAGAAATATACAAAGACAAAAGTTTTGAAAAACCATTCAAAACCTAAAATTTACCAAAATTATCATTAAAATACTAAGTGATCATTAAAGATGTCTTTACATGTACTTACTTATACAGATAGAAGAACAGAGAAGAAATTTAGAGAAAAAAAAAGGCCACTTTAAGTAGTATTAAATTTAACTATACTTTAGGGGCTTCCCTGGTGGTGCAGTGGTTAAGAATCCACTTGCCAATGCAGGGGACACGGATTCAAGCCCTGGTCCAGGAAGATCCCACATGCTGTGGAGCAACTAAGCCCATGTGCCAGAACTACTGAGCCTGCACTCTAGAGCCCTCAAGCCACAACTACTGAGCCCGTGTGCGACAACTACTGAAGCCCACATGCCTAGAGCCCATGCTCTGCAACAAGTGAAGCAACCACAATAAGAAGTCCACGCACCACAATGAAGAGTAGCCCCCGCTCGCCACAACTAGAGAAAGCCCACACACACCAATGAAGACCCAATGCAGCCATAAATAAATATAAAAAAAATTTTAACTATACTTTAAAATAATAAAAGAAAATCAAGCTGAAGGAATTTTTGAACTTCGAGTATTTCTTTACAAGAGCTATCTCCTAAGAAGGAAAAAGTAGAAAATATAAAGCAGTTTTAGTCATTACGCTTTTTTATTTAACTATATATGTGTCAATTTTAGACAATTTCTATTGACTGAGAACATTATTCTCACTCCTCCTCCAATCTCCCCTTTCTCCATCTCTATATTTTGTTTTTTTGTTTTTTCCAGGTTAACAACATTCATATCCAGTTCTGTAACCATAATTCATATGGCTGTTTAATATTAGTTCTGTATTTAAATATTTATTTATTTATTTCATTTATTTTTGGCTGCGTCAGGTCATAGTTGCGGCACATGGGATCTTGATTGCAGCACGTGGGATCTTTCATTGCAGCACACAGGCTCTTCATTGTGGCACGCGGGTTTCTCTCTAGTTGTGGCGTGCGGGTTCTCTCTCTCTAGTTGTGGTGCGTGGGCTCTGTAGTTTGCGGCACGTAGGCTCTCTAGTTGAGGCCCGCGGGCTTAGTTGCCCCACAGCATGTGGGATCTTAGCTCCCCAACCAGGGATCAAACCCACGTCCCCTGCATTGGAAGGCAGATTCTTTACCACTGGACCAGGGAAGTCCCAGTTCTGTATTTAAATGGATTCAATACCCATCATCAATTTTTCTGTCAAGCTTCTCCATTCCTGAATCCTTAATTTTGATTTACTTTCAACTGGCCAAGATTTGCTATCAAGCAGTTTTTTCCAGATGAACTCACAGGTCTTCAATTTCTTGAGTTTTTTCAGATGTGAAAAGACCTACCTGCTGTCTTTACATTAGAATAATATCTTGGGCTGGGTATTTATTCCAGGCCACACTTCCTTCTCTCAGAACTTTGTAGACATTACATGAAATGTTGCTGTAGAAAACTGAGGCAAATCTGGCTTTTCCCCTTGAATATAATTTGTTTTTCCTGCCTAAAGAATTCTTTATCATTTAAGTCCAAATCTTCCTAGAACATGGCATACACACTCAAATCTGTCAATCCAATTCTGTCTTTTCAGAAAAGTTCTCTTTGAATATATTTTCTGTTACATTTGTTGGGTCATCTTTGACTGGCTTTCCTTTCCTTTTTTTTTTTAATGAATTTATTTATCTATCTATCTATCTATCTTTGGCTGCCTTGGGTCTTGCTACTGCACACGGGCTTTCTCTAGTCATGGCAAGTGGGGGCTACTCTTCATTGTGGTGCGCAGGCTTCTCATTGCAGTGGCTTCTCTTGTTGCGAAGCACAGGCTCTAGGAACATGGGCTTCAGTAGTTGTGGCACACAGGCTTCAGTAGTTGTGGCTCATGGGCTCTAGAGTGCAGGCTCAGTAGGTGTGGCACACGGGCTTCGTTGCTCCACGGCATGTGGGATCTTCCTGGACCAGGGATTGAACCCGTGTCCCCTGAATTGGCAGGCAGATTCTTAACCACTGCGCCAGCAGGGAAGTCCTGGCTTTCCTTTTCTATTGGCTTTTCTCATAAAACTTTTTTCATCTGTGTTTGAGATTACCTCAGATATTTCCTTTAATATCTATAATTTCATTTTCAGCCATGTCTATTCTGTTCCTTTTGTCTAATTTATTAGTTTCACTGATCTTCAAATTGTTTCCTTAGTTCTACAGTCTCCTTTTTCATTTCATTCTGTTGTTTTATCACCTTATCTTTGAGTCTTATTTTACCAAATTAATGTTGATATTAGCTTGCTCCACAGCAGCACTGTCCAAAAGAACTTTCTGAGATGACAAAAATGTTTTATGTATGCACTGTCCAATATGGTATCCACTAGTCATGTGTGGCTATTAAGCACTTGAAATGTGCCTGGTGTAACTGAAGAACTGAATTTTCTATTTTAATTAATTTAAAAATAAATACATGTATCCCCCACTTTTCAAAAGTTCACTTTATGCCACTTTGCTCTTACAAAACACCTATATTAGTACCTATTTTTGCTAACTGAAGGGAATCCAAAGAAGATTTTTGCTTTTGTGAGAAAAGGTGAAAAATGAAAATAGTATTCAATGTTTGTTTTGTAGGAAGTTGTTACAGAGGCTTTATGTATAAAGCTATACATCTTACCTCTACCCACCTGTACAGCTTCCCCCTATTCCACTCATCCCTTCCGTTTATGCCTCTGCTGTTTATGCTCTAGCCACAGAGGCATTCTTTCAGAGGCATTCTTCAGGTCCTTAAATGTATCAAGCCGGTATCCTCCTGCCTAAGGTCCTTGACATGCTGTTCCTCTTGTGTGAAATGCTCTTTTCCCTTTCTTTGCTTGGCTTACTCCTACTTAGCTTTCAAATCTCAACTCAATTCTCACTTCCTCAGGGAAGCCTTCCCTGATCCTCAAAATCAGGCCAGTTCCCCTGTTATGTGTTTTTATAACACTACTTTTCCTCCACACCATTAATCATAGTATATAATTCACTCCACTTATCAAACATGTAATTATTTCATTCATGCTGCTTTTGCCACTAAATTCTAAACTCCATAAGGACAGAGACAATCCTTCCTCACAAATATGGATGGGGAGTCATTAGAATAGTACTTAGGGGACTTCCCTGGTGGCTCAGTGGTTAAGAATCTGCCTGCCAATGCAGGGGACACAGGTTTGAGCCCTGGTCCGGGAAGATCCCACATGCCACGGAGCAACTAAGCCCATGCACCACAACTACTGAGCCTGTGCTCTAGAGCCTGTGAGCCACAACTACTGAGCCTGCGTGCCACAACTACTGAAGACTACACACCTAGAGCCCGTACTCCACAACAAGAGAAGCCACCGCAATGAGAAGCCCGCGCACCGCAACAAATAGTAGCCCCTGCTCGCCGCAACTAGAGAAAGCCCACACGCAGGCTTGACCTGATACAGCCAAAAAATAAAGACCTAACACAGCCAAAAAATAAATATAGAAATAAATTTATTAAAAAAAAGAGTACTTAGCACAAAATACTCAATAAGTGTGGAATGAATGAATGGGTGGGGTGACCGAATAAATGACAGCTCATCTTTTGATCCTAGGTGAGACTAGGAATCTGACAGAAGGTTAAGAGGAAAACTGAGGGACTGCCAAGACAATACAATGAGGTAAAAGTCTTTTCAACAAATAGTGCTGAGACAACTGGATATACACATACAAAAAGATGAACTTGGGCCCTTACCTTACAGCATATACAAAAATAATTCAAAAAGAACAATTCAAGATGGATCAGTGAACTAAATGTGAAAGCTGAAACTATAAAATTTTTACAAAAAAACACAGGAGAAAATCTTTAAGACTTTGGGCTACACAAAAGATTTCTTAGATATGACACCAAAAACACAGTCCATTAAAAGCTTGATGAATCGGACATCACCAAAATTCAAAAATTTGCACTTCAAAAGATAGCATTAAGAAGATGAAAAGAAGAAATATTTGCAAATCACATATCTGATAAGGATGTGTATCTAGAATATACAAAGAACTCTTACAACTCAACAAGAAGACAAACAACCCAATAAAAAATTGACAAAAGATTTGAATAGACATTTCACCAAAGATATCCAAATGGCAGGAAAAGATTCTCAACATCATTAGTCATTAGAGAAATGCAAATCAAAACCACATGGAGATACAACTTCACTAGGAAGATACCACCCACTTGAAAGGCTATAATCGAAAAGACAGATAATAATAAATGTTGGTGAGCATGTAGAAAAATTTGAACCCTCATACATTGCTGGTAGGAATAGAAAATGATGCAGCCACTTTGGAAAGCAGGGTGACAGTTCCTCAAATGTTAACCAGTTACCATATGACCTAGCAATTCTACTCCCAGATACCTACCCAAGAGAAATGAAAACACAGACCTACACAAAAATGTGTACACAAATGTTTATAGTAGAATTATTCAGAATAGTCAAAAAGTGGAAACAACCCAAATGTCTGTCAAATGATGAATGGATAAACAAAATGTGGTAAAATCAAACAATGGAATACTATTCAGCAATAAAAAAAGAATGAGGTGCTGATAGATGCTATAAAACAGATAAACCTTAAAACTATGCTAAAAGAGGGACTTCCCTGGTGGTCCGGTGGTAAAGAATCCACCTCCCAATGCAGGGGACACAGGTTCAATCTCTGGTTGGGGAACTAAGATCCCACATGCTGTGGGGCAACTAAGTCCACGTGCCACAACTACAGAGCCCACGAGCCCTGGAGCCTGCACACCACAACTAGAGAAAAACCCACATGCCACAACTAGAGAGAAGCCTGCGCACCACAACAAAAAGCCCATGCCTCAATGAAAGATCCTGCACGCCTCAACAAAAGATCCCGCATGCCTCAACAAAAGATCCCGCATGCCTCAACAAAGACCCCACATGCTTCAACTAAGACCCAATGCAGCCAAAATAAATAAATTAATTAATTAAAAAAAAAACTATGCTAAAAGAAAAATGCCAATATAAAAGACCACATATTTTATGATTCTATTTATATGAAATGTCCAAAAAGTGCAAATTTGTGGAGATTTGCCTGGGGATAAGGGTAGAAACAGGGATTAAATGTAAGTAGCCACGAGGAATCTTATAGGAATGATGAAAATGTTCTAAAACTGAATTATGGTGATATTTACACAACTCAATAAACTTATTAAAAATCATTAAACTGTACATTTTAAATGTGTAGATTTTATAAAATGTTAATTATACCTCAATAACGCTAAACTTTTTTTAAAAAAACGAGGGGAGTTTCGGAGTGAGCACAGGATAGCCAAGATAATGGTTTTAGACTAGCTCAGTCTGTTAATGAGATAGCCAGGTGTCCTGAAAAATTAGAAAGTTGATAAAAATATTGGACTACAGACACCCAATAATACAGATTTTTGGAGTCACCAGAAAAGACATGACAAAGGGACTTTCCTACATATCTTCAACACACCCTGAAAATATCTTCACTTGACTATGCTAATTCTCTATTTTTCCTTTTCTAAGTTCTTCAACAAATAGTCTATCCATTGCTTCCGTTTCTTCTTCCACCCCATACTTTTTTTAATCTCCTAAAGTCTGTGTTCCTTTCTTACCTTATTGTTGAAGCTATTCTCTCAGCTCACTTATGATACCTTATTTTCAAAACTAATGGCCCTTTTTCTGTTCCCATTCTTTTTAACTCATCTAAAAAAAAAGCCCTGTCAAACTCCGATGCTTGAAATTCATCTCTTAGCTTATACAACCTTATACCATTTCTGGTCCTCTTCCCACTTCTCTGCTTCTGTTTTCTTTACCAAATCCTTTCACCTCCTACCCCCACTCACATTTTATCAAAATAAGGGAGAACCTATGCTCCCAAAATAAGAGAGAATTTGGTTTTCATTTCTTCTCTTCTCACTTACAAAATCCATTTTATTTATTAACCTCAAACCACTGCAAGTCACCATGATTTCTCCATCTCTATTAATTGTCCTTATGGCATTTTTCAGGTCTTTGTTCTACTTCCCCAATTAAAAACTAAGTTCAGAGAACATTAACTCGGCTTTTTTCAATTCTGTAAACACTGAAAGCAATCAATGCATTATTATATGTACAATGAATGAAATTCAATATCTGTTTCTAACTCATCAAAAAATGACTAGGGGGCTTCCCTGGTGGTGCAGTGGTTAAGAATCCACCTGCCAATGCAGGGGACACGGGTTCGAGCCCTGGTCCGGGAAGATCCCACATGCCGCAGAGCAACTAAGCCCATGCGCCACAACTACTGAGCCTGCGCTCTAGAGCCCGTGAGCCACAACTACTGAGCCCATGTGCCACAACTACTGAGCCTGCGTGCCTAGAGCCCATGCTCTGCAACAAGAGAAGCCACCACCATGAGAAGCCCGCGCACCGCAATGAAGAGTAGCCCCCGCTCCCTGCAACTAGAGAAAGCCCACATGCAGCAATGAAGACCCAATGCAGCCAAAAATAAATAGACAAAAACTAAATTAATTTAAAAAAAAAATTACTAGGATCATCCTAAGAAGATCCTTGGGAAGATATTTTGATCCAGCTTGGAAACTATATTTTAAACATAATTAGAAACCTAAGAACTTTGTATGATCTTTTCATATACACATTTAAAGTTGTAATAAACTTTCCTGGCAGGAATTTATGCCCAGATGACTAAAGATATTCAAGCTAAAAATGTTAAAGTTCTACAAAGCAAATTTAAATTCCTCTAGGTTTCTAAAATTTGGAATCACAAAGCACAAAACTATAAATCTCAAGTAACATCTAGAAACACATGGCTCTAGGCTATTCTTTCGCAGACTATTTGCTTCAAATGTTAATATCTTCAAAACAATTAATAATAACTTACCAAATCCCAAAGCCCAACTTGTCCAGATCTGGCCCCAGCTGCCACCAAAGTTCTAATTTCTGATGGGTGGAGAGCCATTGAGAATATTGGGCCTTTGGTAACTTTATAAACAGTATCTTCACTAATGATCATGCCATTTAAATTGGCTTTGTAGCTGAGAAGATTAAAAAGTTAAATTTTAGAAGTAAAACCAAACTCAGTAGTCAAAACAAGTAAAAGATGATTCGAAAAAGTAAAATCACAATTAGTAAATGTGGGAAAATATTCAACTTCCTGGCAACCAAGGAAATCAAACTAAACAATGGGGTACTATTTTTCACTTATAAAAGCTAAGAGGCTATAGTTAAACATACATTCATATATATTGCTAACAGCAGAGTAAATTCATTTAAGATTTTCAGAAATTTTTAAAAAAGATTTTGGAAAACAATCCGGCATTTCCTAAAAGCCATGAAAATGTCCATAATATTTGACACATTAATCTCACTTCTGGAATCTATCCTAAGGAAATAATCCACTATCACGATATAAATTTCAACAAACACACATACAAACAATCAAAACTAAATAGAAAACAATTTCAAATACCAAGGGAGTAAGAGGAGGTTAAGTAAATTCTACCTGCTAAATCAAATATTATGCAATTATTCAATAAATTTAAAGACTCTAGTAACATGCAGCCACAATGTTAATAGAAAAGCATAATGCAAAACTGTACATATATTAGAACATAAAACAGTAAAAATGTATGTGATATCACTCATTTATTAAACACTGAATGAATATATACTATGTGAAATGCACTTTTCTGGTTATTGAGACAAAATCCATGCATTCATGAAGCTTATTGTATATGGTGATACACGAAAGGAAATATACAAAAACAACAGTTGTTAGGGTAGAAATACGATGGATAATTTTTCTCACCTCTTTCAAATTTCCTGTAATGGTATAGTCTTTAAGTTATAAAGATCCCAGAAAATGTAAAACAAAGGCAAGGAATTTTAACTCACCTTTTAATGCTAGATAACTCCTTCTCAGTGTTTTTACTTCTTGTCTGAAACAATGGGAGAAACCAAAGCACTAAGTTAATATATGTACTAAAATTTGCTTAACAGATGATTCTAAAAGCTTGGGCTTACCCTCCCAAGTGACACCTTGCTCACTTCTGCCCAAGTCTGCAGAAATCCTTTAAATAGTTCACTGTTATCATCTCGATTTTCAGAAGTCATTTCTAAAGGCCCAGGAGGTAACAAAGGCTGTTATAAAAAATAAGAAAAAAAAGTTGGTTGTCGCTCTGCCCTAGAATGTAAGCTTAAGATTTCTTACTACTTTACTTTCAATACCAACAACAGTGGTGACACATAGTTAGCATTCAAAAACAGTTGTTCAATGAATGAATGCCAAGTATCCTGTAAAGTAATAACATGTATTATCTCATTTAATCCCCTTAATAATCCAGTGAATGAGATATCACATTATAAAGACAGTGGAATGAAACTTAGAGAAGTTAATTTGTCCAAAGTTACACTGCCAGTACCTGGGAATTGATTCAGATCAGTTCAATTTCATACCTCAAAGTTATTACTCTATGTGTTTTTCATTTTTTATTTTTTTAACTGAAGCATAGTTGATTTACAATGTTGTGTCCATCTCTGCTATACAGCAAAGTGACTCAGTTATACACATTCTTTTTTCATATTCTTTTCCATTATGGTTTATCACAGGATACTGAATATAGTTCCCTGTGCTATACAGTAGGACCTTGTTTACCCATCCTGTATATAATAGTTTACATCTGCTAATCCCAAACTCCCAGTCCTTCCCTCCCCCACTGCCCCCCTCACCCGGCATCCACAAGTCTGTTCTCTATTTCTGTGAGTTTCTGTTTTGTAGATAGGTTCATTTGTGCCATATTTTAGATTCCACATATTAAGTGATACCATATGATATTTGTCTTTCTCTTACTGTATGTCAGTGTTTTTTAAATCACAGGTTGTAACCCATAGGTCATGAAATCATTTTAATACATTACAACGAACAGTGTGTTTTAGTGACTGAGAAAAGAACAGACTAGGAAATACAAAAGTGTATCACATGTAGTAAGGATAAGTATCATTTCACAAAAGTTTTGTTTCAGGTGTAGGGGTGTGTGTGTGTGTGTGTGTGTGTGTGTGTGTGTGTGTGTGTGTGTGTGTGTGTGTGTGTGTGTGTGGGGAACGGGTTCAATGTAAATGTATTTCTTATCATGGATGGATGGAGGCTTCAAAAAAATTTGAAAGCTACTCTTCCCCTAGTAACTTAATTTGCAATTAGCTCTCAAAGCACCAGGCTAATCTTCCAATTTATAATTAAGCACTTACATACAAAGTATTAAAAACAGTAGGTGCAATAAAAAAAAAAAAACCAGTAGGTGCTCCTGAATAAAAAATATACTCATAATCTTATTTAGACAATAAATTTGCTAAATAAAACTCTTTCCACTCACTGATAGCGTAAAATTAAACTACAGTAAGAGAACCCCATCACTACTGACATATATTATTTATTACTAATAATATTAATAACTACCATTTATTGCTTACTAAGTCCTTAATATAAATGTAGGAAACTTTATAGATACTATTTCATTTATCCCTCACAACACCTCTTTGAGAGGTTTCTGCTATTGTTGCCATTTTAAAAATGGGGAGGGCTTCCCTGGTGGTGCAGTGGTTGAGAGTCCACCTGCCAATGCAGGTGACAAGGGTTCGTGCCCCGGTCCGGGAAGATCCAACATGCTGCGGAGCAGCTAGGCCCGTGAGCCATGGCCGCTGAGCCTGCTCACCCGGAGCCTGTGCTTAGCAACGGGAGAGGCCACAACAGTGAGAGGCCCGCGTACCGCAAAAAAAAAAAAAAAATGGGGAAACTGGGGCTCAGAAAGACTAAGGAATTTACCCACAATCCCACACAGGGTAAGTCTGCAGAAATATAGAATCCAAGCCAGTCTCTTATGAGTCTGAAATCTTACTCATTAAACCATACAACAGCCAAGTATTAAATTAATGATGCACAAATTAAACATAATTTAATGACTTTTTACTCTACTTTCAAACACTTCAAATTTTTGAGTATTTTATTGGTTAATATATTATATTTGCACTCTTTCTTACATTTTCATCTGCTACTAATATTGGCTGGGTTGGAGTTGCTGGTAATGAAACTCCTGAAGGATCAACTTTTAGTAATCGCATTGACCTTCTACATCCAGTCTCATTTTCTTTCTTCTTAGGCTTCTTTCTAAAGGAGTGGGGGAAAAAATCATGTTATACTCATAAAAGTTATATGTATTTATTAATATCAAGGAGATAACATCTAGTAATCTATCTCACGGATATATTCACACATTGCAAAGATGTATATACATGGCTACACTGATTTTTTTTTTTTCTTCGCCACACTGCGCAGCATGTGGAACTTTCCCAACCCAGGATCAAACCTGTGCCCCCTGCCATGGAAGAATGGAGTCTTAACCACTGGACCACCAGTGAAGTCCCTACACTGATTTTAATTAAAAGCCTGGAAACATCATAAATGTTCATCATGGGGAAGTGAGGGGTGTTAAATAAATTATGACATACATATCTAGCACAATATTATGCAATCATAAAAAAAGAAATAGATTTTTGTATGCTGATATGACATGAACTCTAAGATACAAGAAGCAAAAACAAGGTCCAGCACATGTTGAATATGGTTCCATTAGCTTTTGTTTTGTTTTGTTTTTTGTTTTTGTTTTTGTTTTTGTGGTACACGGGCCTCTCACTGCTGTGGCCTCTCCCGTTGTGGAGCACAGGCTCCGGACGGGCAGGCTCAGCGGCCATGGCTCACGGGCCCAGCCGCTCCGCGGCATGTGGGATCTTCCCGGACCGGGGCACGAACCCACGTCCCCTGCATCGGCAGGCGGACTCTCAACCACTGCGCCACCAGGGAAGCCCCCCATTTGCTTTTTTACAAAATATATACACATACATTTGTAATTGCTGAGATTACCTATGGAAGAATACACATGAAACTATTAACAGTGGTTTCCTCTAGGGAAAAGGCCTGGAGAACTAAGGTCCAGGATAGGAAAGAGACTTAAATGTTTCATTGCATTGCCTTCCATATAGTTTACTTTTAAAAATCATATACATACCCTACTTTTTTATGCATTATTTTTTTATTTTAAAAAAGTAGTTCAGAACTTCCAGTTTCCAGTTCCAAATTTAAAGAGCTTGAAAGTCACTGCACTGTCTATCAAGTAAAAAGCTGAACAGACTGAAAAATCAACTCTTCTAGGATCCTTAAGAGAAATGAGGGCACAGTAGAAACTGCTGAGCCTACTATTGGAAAGACAGACAGGCAAATGCAAGAAGTCATGGCTTATTGGAGTAGACTTAGAAATAGAAACCATCATGGGAACCAGCAGCAGGGTAGGAAAGCCTGAACTGTAATTGACCAATTGCTGGAGGTTCAGTGTACACAAGTCTGAGAGTTAAAAACTCCATGGAAAACTAGACAGCTACATGTAAAAGAATGGAACTAGAACATTTTCTTACACCATATACAAAAACAGACTCAAAATGGATTAAAGCCGGGCTTCCCTGGTGGTGCGGTGTTTGGGGGTCCGCCTGCCGATGCAGGGGACGCGGGTTCGTGCCCCGGTCTGGGGGGATCCCGCATGCCGCGGAGCGCCTGGGCCCGTGAGCCTATGGCAGCTGAGCCTGCGCGTCAGGAGCCTGTGCTCTGCAACGGGAGGGGCCGCAGCAGTGAGGGGCCTGCATACCGCAAAAAAAAAAAAAAAAATGGATTAAAGGCTTTAATGTAAGACCTGAAACCATAAAACTCCTAGAAGAAAACACAGGTACTACACTCTTTGACATTGTTCTTAGCAATATTTTTTGGATGTGTCTTCTCAGGCAAGAGCAACAAAAGCAAAAAATAAACAAATGGGACCTAATCAAACTTAAAAGCTTTTGCAAAACAAAGGAAACCATCAACAAAATGAAAAGGCAACTGACTGAAGGGAAGAAGATTTGTGCAAATGATATGTCCAATAACGGATTAATATCCAAAATATATAAACAGCTCATACAACTCAACATCAAAAACAAAAAAAAATCTGATTAAACAATAGGTAGAGGACCCAAAGAAGACATAGAGATGGCCAACAGGCACAAATGAAACGATTAGATCATCAGGGAAATACAAATGAAAACCACACTGAGATATCACCTCACACCTGTGAGAATGGCTATCATCAGAAAGACCACAAATAACAAGTGTTGGCAAGGATATGGAGAAAAGGTAACCTCTGTACACTGTTGGTGGGAATGTAAATTTGTGCAGCTACTGTGGAAAACAGTACAAATGTTCCTCAAAAGACTAAAAATAGAACTACCATATTATCCAGTAATTCCACTCCTGGGAATTTATGCAAAGAAAAGAAAAACACTCGTTCAAAAAGACACATGCAGGACTTCCCTGGTGGTGCAGTGGTTAAGAATCTGCCTGCCAATGAAAGGGACACGGGTTTGAGCCCTGGTCGGGGAAGATCCCACATGCCACGGAGCAACTAAGCCCGTGCACCACCACAACTGACCCTGTGCTCTAGAGCTCATGAGCCACAACTACTGAGCCTGCGCGACACAACTACTGAAGCCCATAAACCCTAGAGCCCGTGCACCGCAAGTATTGAGCCCATGCACCATATCTGCTGAAGCCCGCGTGCTCTAGGGCCCGCATGCCACAACTACTGAGCTCGTGTGCTACAACTACCAAAGCCCGTGTACCTAGAGCCCATGCTCCGCAACAGGAAAAGCCACCGCAATAAGAAGTCCATGCACCGCAACAAAGAGTGGCCCTCGCTCACTGCAACTAGAGAAAGCCTGCACGCAGCAACAAAGACCCAGTGCAGCCAAAAAAAAAAAAAATACATGCACCCCAATGTTCATAGCAGCATTTTTTATAATAGACAAGATATGGAAGCAACCTAAAAGTTCATCAACAGATGAATGGATAAAGAAAATGTGGTATGTATGTATATATATATATATATGTACGTATGTGTGTATATATATATATATATATATACACACACAATGTAATACTACAGAGCCATAAAAAAGTGAAGTTTTCCCATTTGCAACAACATGACTGAAACTGGAGGCTATTATGCTTAGTGAAATAAATCAGACAGAAAAAGACAAATACTGTATGTTATCACCTACATGTGGAATCTAAAGCATAAAATGAATGAATATAACAAAACAGAAACAGACTCAGATATAGAGAACAAACTAGTGGTTACCAGTGGGAGAGGGAAGAGGGGAGGGGCAAGATGGGGTAGGAGGTTAAGAGGTACAAACCACTTTGTACAAAATAAATAAGCTACAAGGATATATTTATAGCACAGGGAATACAGCCATCATTTTATAGTAACTATAAATGGAGTATAATCTATAAAAATTTTAAATCACCATGTTGTACACCTGAAAATAATATAATATTGTAAATCAACTACACTTAAACTGTACTGCTATGAAACCTAATATGAAGACCAAAAATTTGAAATGATCTCTGGCCCATGGCCTTAAAAAGACTGTAACCAGTTCCTTTTAACTTAAATGTTACCACTTTAGCTTAACAATGAGGTATAAAACAAAACCAAGTATACTTGTTATACACTTGGTTAAATACTGGTTAAATTTACCAAAGACTCCTCCAGAAGTCTTTGGTAAATTTAACATTCATTATTAACTTTTATAGTATTAAAATATTATAAGTAATGTGCCAATTTCAAAGTCCTCTAAATCTTTTGTCACAAAGATATTTATAGCACTGTAAACAGAACTAAAGCCTGATATCATATATTATTAAAACTGACAATTATCTCCAAAAGAATTTGACCTATGGTGACTGAACTCCGAAAAAAGTAAAAAGACTGGTAGTTGGAGAAAAGTAGATCTCTCACATTACTTAGTCAATGGCAGTTCCATTGTAATTTAGCCTTAATCTTTTTGCTGAAATGATCTAAATAACAAAAGATCCATAATAAAAATATTATTTAAAAAAGAAATGAGCTATTAAGCCATGAAAAGACATGGGGGAACCTTAAATGCATATTACTAAAAAAAGCAGCCAACCTGAATGAGACTACATACTGTATGATTCCAAATACATGACTGACATTCAGGAAAAGGCAAAACTATGGAGACAAAAAAATCAGTGATTGCAAGGGGTGAGGGTGATAAGGGATGAAAAGGCAGAGCACAGAGGATTTTAGGGCAGTGAAATACTCTGTACATTATAATGATAGATATATGTCTTTAAACATTTGTACAAACCCAAAGAATGAACAACACCAAGAGTGAACCCTAAGGTAAACTACAGATCTGGGGTGATTATGATGTATCAAGGTAGGTTCATCCTTGGTAACAAACGTATCACTCTGGTGAGTGATTCTGATAATGGGAGAAGCTATGCATGTGTCGGGCAGCGGATGGAAATCTCTGTAACTTACTCTCAATTTTGCTGTGAAACTAAAACTGCTCTAAAAATAAAATCTTAAAAAAAAAGAAACCTCAAGGGGGCATCACCCCCACAATTTTGTAAGATTTATATCCAGGAGCTTGACCAGGCCCTCAAAGTAAATATCAGAGAAAATCTCCTCATGCTTCTAGCAGGGGGAGGAGAAAAGGAAGAATTTTGAAATAGGCCAGCACTCTGTTCTGCCCTCAGGAGAAATCAGTTAACCAGAGCCTAACCTGCTAGGGTATTGTCAGAGGCTAACTGACCTGGGGAAGGGAAATACCCAACAGCAGCCCACTCTTGCCATCTTGTCCAACCTAAGGAGAGAGGAAAAAAACTAAAACACTTGTGAAGTTCACAGTCCAAAGATATAGGTTCAGTCAGAGACTGAGAACTAATAACAAGACTACAGAATGCTCCCCTCCCCCAACATCTCACCACCACATTGCTAAAGACCTATTTATAACAGTTACTTTTTCTTGGTACATCATGTCCAGTTATCAAGAAAAAATTACAAGACACACTGAAAAGCAAAAAACACAATTTAAAGAAACAGAGCAAACTTCAAAACCAGACGTGGCAGAAATGTTGAAATTATCACACTAAGAATTTAAAACAACTGTGATTAACATGCTAAGGGCTCCAATGGATAAAACAGACACCATGAAAGAACAGATAAGCAATGTCAACAGAGGGATGTAAATACTAAGAAAGAACCAAAAAGAAATGCCAGAGATCAAAAACACTATAATAGAAATGAAGAATGCCTTTGACGGGCTCAGTAATAGACTGGACATGGCTGAGGAAAGAATCTCCGACCTTGGGGATATCTCAACAGGAATCTCTAAAACTGAAAAGCAAGGAGAAAAAACAGAACAGAATAACCAAGAACGTAGATAACAAAAAAGTATAACATATAAATAATGGGAATACAAGAAAGAAAAAAAGTAACAGAAGAAATATTTGAAATAATAACTGAAAATTCCCCCAAATTAGTGTCAGACACCAAACCACAGATCTAGAAAGCTCAGAGAACATCAAGCAAGATAAATGCAAAAACAAAAATGAAAACAAACAAAGAAATCTTACAACTAGGCAATTCATTTCCAAACTACAGAAAAATCAAAAATAAAATCCTGAAAGGAGCCAGAAGGAAAAACCACTTTACCTACAGAGAACAAAGATAGAAATTAAATCTATCTTCTCAGAAACCATGCAGGCAAGGAGAGAGTGAAAATATTTAAAGTGTTGAGAGAAAAGAAAAACCCAACCTAGAATTCTGTACCCTGGGAAGTTATCCATCAAAGGAAAAGCAAATTAGGAACTTCTGAGACAGTGAACACGGAGAGATGCTAGAAGAGTGATGCTCTCAGAGAGAGATGGAAGCTCCGTGCCATTTCCCTTGCCTGATGCATATATCCCATCTGGCTGGTCCTGAGTCATATCCATTGTAATAAACAGCACAAGGTGAGTGGTGCTCTTGAGAACCTTCTGTGATTACTACTCACACCTTTTCCAAGGACACTTTCTTAAAAGGACCAACAAGCATCCAGTTTACTCAGATATAATCCCAGATTCATGGAGTTGCTGCTGACCAGATTACACCTGTATCACTAAGACTGGAGTTTCCAGACAAAAAGACAAGATGGCACAGTAGAAGGAACTGAGCTCACCTCTTCTTACATAATCACCAAAATCACAGCTAACTGCTGAACAACCATCAACAAAAACACGCTGGAAGCTACAAAAAGATACCCTACATCCAAAGACAAAGAAGAAGCCACAAGGAGCTGGTACAAGGGGCACAATCACAATAAAATCAAATCCCATATCTGCCAGGTGGATGACTAACAAACCGGAAAATAATTATACCACAGGAGGGAGAACCCCACATCAGCATCTACAGCCTGGGTTTCTGGCAATGGGAGAAGAAGCCCCCAGAGAACCTGGTTTTGAAGGCCAGTTTGATCACAGGAATTCCACAGGACTGGGGAAACACAAATTCCACTCTTGGAGGGCACACACAAGGTCTCATGTGCACCAGGACTCAGGGAAAAAAGCAGTGACCTCATAAGAGACTGTGCCAGACCTACCTGCCAATAATGGAGGGTCTCCATTGGAGGCAGGGGTGGCTGTGGCTCACTGCAGGGACAAAGACACTGGCAGCAGTAGTTCTGGGGAGTACTCATCAGTGTGAGCCTTCCTGGAGGCCACCAATTTCTCACCAAGACCTGGCCCCACCCAACAACCTGAAGCTTCCATTACTGGGACACCATGGCCAAACAACCAACAAGGTGGGACACAGCCCCACCCATCAGCAGACAGGCTACTTAAAGTCTTCCCGACCACACAGCTGCCCACTAAACACACAGCATGACCCAGCCCTGCCCAACAGAGGGACAAGACCCAGCTCCACACCCCAGTGGGCAGTAACCAGTCCCTCCCACCAGAAAGCCTGCACAAGCCTCTTAGACAGCCTCATCCACCAGGGAGCAGGCAGAATAAGGAAGAAGAAATACAACCCTGTAACCTGCATAATGGACACCGCAATCACAGGAAGTTAGACAAAATGAGACAGCAGAGAAACATATCCCACACTAAGGAACATGATAAAAGCCCAGAAGAACAATTAAATGAAGTGGAGAATGGCAATCTACCTGAAAAAGAATTCAGAGTAATGATAGTGTAGATGATCCAAGATCTCAGAAAAAGAATGGAGGTACAGATTCAGAAGATACAAGAAATGTTTAATGAAGAGCTAGAAGAACTAAACAACAAACAAACAGAAATGGACAATACAATAACTGAAATGAAAAATACACTAGAAGAGGGCTTCCCTGGTGGCACAGTGGTTGAGAGTCCGCCTGCCGATGCAGGGGACACGGGTTCGTGCCCCAGTCTGGGAAGATACCACATGCCGCAGAGCGGCTAGGTCCGTGAGCCATGGCCGCTGAGCCTGCATGTCCAGAGCCTGTGCTCCGCAACGGAAGAGGCCACAACAGTGAGAGGCCCAGGTACAGGAAAAAAAAAAAAAAAACTAGAAGGAAGCACCAACAGAATAACTGAGGCAGAAGAAAGAATGAGCGAGCTAGAAGAAAGAATGGTGGAAATCACTGCTGCAGAATAAAATAAAAAGAAATGAGGAAAGATGGTGGAGGAGTTAAGACGTGGAGATCACCTTCCTCCCCACAAATACATCAAAACTACATCTACATGTGGAACAATTCCTATAGAACACATACTGAATGCTGGCAGAAGACCTCAGACTTCCCAAAAGGCAAGAAACTCCCCACATACCTGGGTAGGGCAAAAGAAAAAAGGAAAAGCAAAGACAAAAGAATAGGGATGGGACCTGTACCTCTGGGAGGGAGCTGTGAAGGAGGAAAAGTTTCCACACACTAGGAAGCCCCTTCACTGGTGGGGATTGGCGGGGGTGGAAGTTTCGGAGCCACGGAGGAGAGCAGAGCAACAGGGGTGGAGAGGGCAAAGCGGAGAGATTCCTGCACAGAGGATTGGTGCCGACAGTACTCACCAGCCTGAGAGGCTTGTCGGCTCACACACCGGGGTGGGTGGGGGCTGGGAGCTGAGGCTCGGACTTCAGAGTTAAGATCCCAAGGAGAGAACTAGGGTTGGCTGTGTGAACACAGCCTGAAGGGGGATAGTGCACCACAGCTAGCCGGAAGGGAGTCTGGGAAAAAATCTGGACCTGCCTAAAAGGCAAGAGACCATTGTTTCAGGGTGCACGAGGAGAGATGATTCAGAGCACCGCCTAAACAAGCTCCAGAGACAGGTGCGAGCCGCAGCTATCAGCAGGGACACCAGAGACAGGCATGAAATGCTAAGGCTGCTGCTTCAGCCATCAGGAAGCCTGTGTGCAAACACAGGTCACTATCCATACCTCCCCTCCTGGGAGCCTGTGCAGCCCGCCACTGTAGGGTCCCATGATCCAGGGACAATTTCCATGGAAGAATACATGGCATGCCTCACGCTGTTGCAACGTCACACCGGCCTCTGCCACCACAGGCTCTCCCTGCATTCCGTACCACTCCCTCCCCCCAGTCTGAGTGAGCCAGAGCCCCCTAACCAGCCGCTCCTTTAACCCGTCCTGTCTGGGTGGAGAAGAGATGCCCTCAGGTAAGCTACACGCAGAGATGGGGCCAAATCCAAAGCTGAACCCCAGGAGCTGTGTGAACAAAGAAGAGAAAGGGAAATTTCTCCCAGCAGCCTCAGGAGCAGCAGATTAAATCTTCACAGTCAACGTGATGTACTCTGTATCTGTGAAATGACAACGAATCATCCCAAAAATGACACAGTGGACTATGGGAGCAACTGTAGACTTGGGGTTTGCTTTCAGTATCTCACTTGTTTCTGGTTTTATGTTTCCTTAGTTTAGTATTTACAGCTTATTATAACTGGTAGATTTGTTTACTGATTTTGTTGCCCTCTTCCTTTTTACATTTTATATAATTTTTTTCCCTTTTTCTCTTTTTGTGAGTGTGTATGTGTATGCTTCTTTGTGTGATTTTGTCTGTATAGCTTTGCTTTTGCCATTTGTCCTAGGGTTCTGACTGTCCGTTTTGTTTTTTGTTTTGTTTTGTTTTGTTTTGTTTTGTTGCGGTACGTGGGCCTCTCACTGTTGTGGCCTCTCCCATTGCGGAGCACAAGGCTCTGGACACGCAGGCTCAGCAGCCATGGCTCACGGGCCCAGCTGCTCCGCGGCATGTGGGATCTTGCCAGACCAGGGCACGAACCCATGTCCCCTGCATCGGCAGGCGGACTCTCAACCACTGCACCAACAGGGAAGCCCCATTTTGTTTTTTAGTATACTTTTTAGCGCTTGCTATCATTGGTGGATTTGTTTTTTGGTTTGGTTGCTCTCTTCTTTCTCTCTCCTTTTTTTTAATTACTTTTTATTTTTTAATTTTTTTCTATTTTAATAACTTTATTTTACTTTATTTTTTTTTTCCTTTCTTTCATTCTTTTTCTTCTGACCCATGTGGCTGACAGGGTCTTGGTGCTCTGGCCGGATGTCAGTCCTGAGCCTCTGAGGTGGGAGAGCGGAGTTCAGGACACTGGTCCACCAAAGACCTCCCAGCCCCACGTAACATCAAACAACAAAAGCTCTCCCACAGATCTCCATCTCAACGTTAAGAACCAGTTCCACTCAACGAACAGCAAGCTACACTGCTGGACACCCTATGGCAAACAACTAGCAACACAGGAACACAACCCCACCCATTAGCAGAGAGGCTGCCTAAAATAATAATAAGGTCATGGACACCCCAAAACACACCACCGGATGTGGTCCTGCCCACCAGAAAGACAAGATCCAGCCTCATCCACCAGAACACAGGAACCAGTCCCCTCCACCAGGAAGCCTACACAACCCACTGAACCAACCTTACCCACTGGGGACAGACACCAAAAATAATGGGAACTATGAACCTGCAGCCTGTGAAAGGGAGACCACGAACAGTAAGTTGAGCCAAAATGAGAAGGCACAGAAATACAAAGCAGATGAAGGAGCAAGGTAAAAACCCACCAGACAAAACAAATGAAGAGGAAACAGGTAGTCCACCTGAAAAAGAATTCAGAGTAATAATAATAAAGGTGATCCAAAATAATGGAAATAGAATGGAGAAATTACAAGAAATGTTTAACAAGGAACTAGAAGAACTAAAGAGCGAACAAACAAGGAAAAACACCACAATAAATATAATAAAAAAAACTCTAGAAGGAATCAATAGCAGAATAACTGAGGCAGAAGAATGGATAGGTGACCTGGAAGATAAAAGAGTGGAAATAACTACTGCAGAGCAGAATAAAGAGAAAAAACATCAAAAGAATTGAGGACAATCTCAGAGACCTCTGGGACAACATTAAACACACCAACATTTGAATTATACAGGTCCCAGAAGAAGAGAAAAAAAAAAGGGGACTGAGAAACTAATAAGAACCTGCTGTATAAAAAATAAAATAAAATTCAAAAATTCCCCCCCAAAAAATTAAATACGAAGAAAAAATATTAAAAGCAGCAAGGGAAAAGCAACAACATACAAGGGAATCCCCATAAGGTTAACAGCTGATCTTTCAGCAGAAACTCTGCAAGCCAGAAGGGAGTGGCATGGTATGATTAAAATGATGAAAGGGAAGAACCTACAAACAAGATTACTCTACCCAGCAAGGATCTCATTCAGATTCGAGGGAGAAATTAAAACCTTTACAAACAAGCAAAACCTAAGAGAATTCAGCACCACCAAACCAGCTCTACAACAAATGCTAAAGGAACTTCTCTCAACAGGAAACACAAGAGGAGGAAAAGACTTAAAATAACAAACACAAAACAATTTAAAAAATGGTAATAGGAACATACATATGGATAATTATGCTCCAAACAAAAGACATACACTAGCTGAATGGAAACAAAAACAAGACCCAAACATATGCTGTCTACAAGAACCCACTTCAGACCTACGGACACATACAGACTGAAAGTGAGGGGATGGAAAAAGATATTCCATGTAAATGGAAATCAAAAGAAAGCTAGAGTAACAATTCTCATATCAGACAGACTTTAAAATAAAGACTATTACAAGAGACAAAGAAGGACACTACATAATGATCAAGGGATCAATCCAAGAAGAAGATATAACACTTGTAACTATTTATGCACCCAACATAGGAGCACCTCAATACATAAGGCAAATGCTAACAGCCATAAAAGGGGAAATTGACAGTAACACAATCATAGTAGGGGACTTTAACACCCCACTTTCACCAATGGAAAGATCATACAAAATGAAAATAAATAAGGAAACACAAGCTTTAAATGATACATTAAACAAGATGAACTTAATTGATATTTATAGGACATTCCATCCAAAAACAACAGATTACACTTTCTTCTCAAGTGCTCATCGAACATTCTCCAGGATAGATCACATCTTGGGTCACAAATCAAGCCTCACAAACTTAAGAAAATAAAAATTGTATCAAACATCATTTCCAACCACAACGCTGTAAGATTAGAAATCAATTAAACGAAAAAAAAGTATAAAAAAACACAAACAGGGGCTTCCCTAGTGGCGCAGTGGTTGAGAGTCCATCTGCCGATGCAGGGGACACGGGTTCATGCCCCAGTCCGGGAGGATCCCACATGCCGCGGAGCAGCTGGGCCCGTCAGCCATGGACGCTGAGCCTGCGCGTCCGGAGCCTGTGCTCCTCAACGGGAGAGGCCACAACAGTGAGAAGCCCGCGTATAGCAAAAAAAAAAAAAAAAAAAAACCCACAAACACATAGAGGCTAAACAATGCACTGCTAAATAACCAAGAGATCCTAAAGAAATCAAAGAATAAAGAAAAGAATACACAGTAACAAATGACAATGAAAACATGATGACCCAAAACCTATGGGACACAAAAAAAGCACTTCTGTAGGGAACTTTATAGCAATTCAATCTCACCTCAAGAAACAACAAAAAACTCAAATAAACAATCTAAACTTACACCTAAAGCAACTAGAGTAAGAAGAACAAAAAAAAAACCCAAATTTAGCAAAAGGAAAGAAATCATAAAGATCAGATCAGAAATAAATAAAAAAGAAATGAAGTAAACCATAGCAAAGATCAATAAAACTAAAAGCTGGTTCTTTGAGAAGATAAACAAAATTGAAAAAGCATTAGCCAGACACATCAAGAAGAAAAGGGAGAAGACTCAAATCAACAGAATTAGAAATGAAAAAGGAGAAGTAACAACTGACACTGAAGAAATACAAAGGATCATGAGAGATTACTACAAGCAACTATATGCCAATAAAATGGACAACCTGGAAGAAATGGACAAATTCTTAGAAAAGCACAACCTTCTGAGACTGAACCAGGAAGAAACAGAAAATATGAACAGATGAATCACAAGCACTGAAATTGAAATTGTGATTAAAAATCTTCCAGCAAATAAAGGCCCAGGAGGGACTTCACTGGTGGAGCAGTGGTTAAGAATCCGCCTGCCAATGCAGGGGACATGGGTTCAAGCCCTGGTCCGGGAATATCCCACATGCCGCAGAGCAGCTAAGCCCGTGCACCACAACAACTGAGTCTGTACTCTAGAGTACATGAGCCACAACTACTGAGCCCACATGCCACAACTACTGCAGCCCACGCACCTAGAGCCTTTGCTCCACAACAAGAGAATCCACTGCAATGAGAAGCCCGCACACCGCAGCACAGAGTAGCCCCTACTCGCCAAAACTAAAGAAAGCCCGCACGCAGCAACGAAGACCAAACACAACCAAAAATAAATAAATAAACAAACAAACAAACTAAAGGCCGAGGACCGGATGGCTTCACAGACGAATTCTACCAAACATTTAGAGAAGAGCTAACATCTATCCTTCTCAAACTCTTCCAAAATACAGCAGAGGGAGGAACACTTCCAAACTCTTTCTACAAGGCAACCATCACCCTGATACCAAAACCAGACAAGGATGACACAAAAAAAGAAAACTACAGGCCAATATCACTGATGAACATAGATGCAAAAATCCTTAACAAAATACTAGCAAACAGTTTGTCCTATAGTTTCTTAACTATAAATGAAAAATGGATCTTGAAAATTACACATATTGGTTTTTTCACTTGATATGTCTGATTTTTGCTCCTCCAAAAAAAAAAAATACTAGCAAACAGAATTCAACAGCACATTAAAAGAATCATACACCAAGGGCTTCCCTGGTGGTGCAGTGGTTGAGAATCTGCCTGCCAATGCAGGGGACACGGGTTCGAGACCTGGTCTGGGAGGATCCCACATGTCGTGGAGCAACTGGGCCCGTGAGCCACAACTACTGAGCCTGTGAGTCTGGAGTGTGTGCTCCTCAACAAGAGAGGCTTTGACAGTGAGAGGCCCGCACACCGTGATGAAGAGTGGCACCCACTTCCCACAACTAGAGAAAGCCCTCGCACAAAAATGAAGACCTAACACAGCCAAAAATTAATTAATTAATTTAAAAAAAAAATAATCATACACCATGATCAAGTGGGTTTTATCCCCGGAAGGCAAGGATTCTTCAATATACACAAATCAATCAGTGTAATAAACCATATTAACAAATTCAGGGAGAACAACCATATGATCATCTTAATAGATGCAGAAAAAGTTTTCAACAAAATTCAGCACCCATTTATGATAAAAACCCTCCAGAATGTAGGCACAGAGGGAACTTACCTCAACATAATAAAGGCCATATATGACAAACCCACAGCCAACATTGTTCTCAATGGTGAAAAACTGAAACCATTTCCACTAAGATCAGGAACCAGACAAGACTGCCCACTCTCACCACTATTATTCAACATAGTTTTGAAAGTTTTAGCCACAGCAATCAGAGAAGAAAAAGAAATAAAAGGAATCCAAATCGGAAAAGAAGAAGTAAAACTGTCACTGTTTGCAGATGACGCAATACTATACATAGAGATGGTGAGATATACCATGCTCTTGGATTGGAAGAATCAATATTGTGAAAATGACTATTCTACCCAAAGCAATCTACAGATTCAATGCAATGCCTATCAAATTACCAATGGCATTTTTCACAGAACTAGAACAAAAAATCTTAAAATTTGTATGGACACACAGAAGACCCTGAATAGCCAAAGCAATCTTGAGGAAGAAAAGTGGAGCTGGAGGAATCAGACTCCCAGACATCAGACTATACTACAAACCTACAGTAATCAAGACAGTATGGTACTGGCACAAAAACAGAAATATAGATCAATGGAACAGGATAGAAAGCTCAGAGATAAACCCATGCACATATGGTCACCTTATTTTTGATAAAGGAGGCAAGAATATATAATGGAGAAAAGACAGCCTCTTCAATAAGTGGTGCTGGGAAAACTGGACAGCTACATGTAAAAGAATGAAATTAGAACACTTCCTAACACCATACACAAAAATAAACTCAAAATGGATTAAAGACCTAAACGTAAGACCAGATACTATAAAACTCTTAGAGGAAAACATAGGAAAAACACTGACGTAAACCACAGCAAGATCTTTTTGACTCACCTCCTAGAGTAATGAAAATAAAATCAAAAATAAGCAAATGGGGGTTCCCTAGTGGCGCAGTTGTTGAGAGTCCGCCTGCCAATGCAGGGGACACGGGTTCATGCCCCAGTCTGGGAGGATCCCACATGTCGCAGAGCGGCTGGGCCCGTGAGCCATGGCTGCTGAGCCTGCGCATCCGGAGCCTGTGCTCCGCAACGGGAGAGGCCACAGCAGTGAGAGGCCCGCGTACCACAAAAAAAAAAAAAAAAAAAAAAAGGGACCTAATTAAACTTAAAAGCTTTTGCACAGCAAAGGAAACCATAAACAAGACGAAAAGACAACCCTCAGAATGGGAGAAAATATTTGCAAATGAAGCAACTGACAAAGGATTAATCTCCAAAATATACAAGCAGCTCATGCACCTCAATATCAAAACAACAAATAACCCAATCCAAAAATGGGCAGAAGACCTAAATAGACATTTCTCCAAAGAAGACATACAGATGGCCAAGAGGCACATGAAAAGATAATCAACATCACTAATCATTAGAGAAATGCAAATCAAAACTACAATGAGGTATCACCTCATACCAGTGAAAATGGCCATCATCAAAAAATCTACAAACAATAAATGCCGGAGAGGGTGTAGAGAAAAGGGAACCCTCTTGAACTGTTGGTGAGAATGTAAATTGATACAGCCACTATGGAGAACAGTATGGAGCTTCCTTAAAAAACTAAAAACAGAACTACCATATGACCCAACAATCCCCCTACTGGGCATATACCCTGAGAAAACCATAATTCAAAATGACACATGTTCCCCAATGTTCACTGCAGCACTATTTACAACAGCCAAGACATGAGAACAACCTAAATGTCCAATGACAGATGAGTGGATAAAGAAGATGTGGTACATATATACAATGGAATATTACTCAACCATAAAAAGGAACAAAATTGGGTCATTTGTAGAGATGTGGATGGACCTAGAGTCTGTCATACAGAGTGAAGTCAGAGAAAAACAAATATCATATATTAATGCATAAATGTGGAATATAGAAAAATGCTACAGATGAACCTATTTCCAGGGCAGGAATAGTGACGCAGACGTAGAGAACGAACATGTGGATGTGGCGGCGGTAGGGGGGAGGGTGGGATGAACTGGGAGATTAGGATTGACATATATACACTACAATGTGTAAAACAGATAGCTAGTGGGAACCTGATGTATAGCACAGGGAACTAAGCTTGGTGCTCTGTGATGACCTAGATGGGTGGGATGGGGAGGTGGGGGGTGGGAGGGAGGTCCAAGAGGGAGGGAATATATGTGTACATATAGTTGATTCACTTCGTTGTACAGCAGAAACTAACACAACATTGTAAAGCAATTATACTCCAATTTAAAAAATAAAAGAGGGGACTCACTACAGATCCTATGGACATTAAAAAGGTAATAAAGGAATAATATGAACAACTCAATGCCCACATATTTGAAAACCTAGATAAAATGGACCAATTCCTTGAAACATACACTTTGCCAAAACTCATACAAGAAACAATTTGAAAAGGTCTGTATTTATTAAAGAAATTGAACTAGTAATTAATAACCTTCCAAAACAGAAAGCATCAGGCTGATACGGGTGCACTAGTGAGTTCTACCACACATTGAAGGGAAAAATTAAACCAATTCTCTACAATCTTTTTCAGAGGACAGAAGCAGAGGGAATACTACCTAACTCATTCTATGAGGCTAACATTACTGTGATATCAAAACCAGACAGACATTACAAGAACAGAAAACTATAGATCAATATCTCTCATGAGCCGAGATGCAAAAAACCTCAACAGAATATTAGTAAATTGAATCCAACAATGTATAAAATGTATTATAAACCACAACCAACTGGAATATATCCCAGGTATGCAACACTAGCTCAACACACAAAAATCAATTAATGTAATCCACCCATCAACAGGCTGAGAAAAAAAATTGCATGATCTTATCAATAAATGCAGGAAAAGCATTTGGGAAATCCCAGCACCCATTCAGAATAAAAATTCTCAGTAAACTGAAAATAGAGGGGAACTTCCTCAACGAAATAAAATCTACAAAAAACCCTATAGCTAACATAATATTTAGTGGTGAGAAATGCCAAGCTTTCCCACTGAGATCAGGTACAAGGCAAGAATGTCCTCTCTCAGCACTCCTTACCAATACTGTCGGACTTCCCTGGTAGCGCAGTGGTTGAGAATCCACCTGCCAATGCAGGGGACATAGGTTCGAGCCCTGGTCCAGGAAGATCCCACATGCCGCGGAGCAACTAAGCCCATGCGCCACAACTACTGAGCCTGCACTCTAGAGCCCGCGAGCCACAACTACTGAGACCACATTCCACAAGTACTGAAGCCCGTGCACCTAGAGCCCGTGCTCCACAACAAGAGAAGCCACCGCAATGAGAAGCCCGCCTATCACAAGGAAGAGTAACCCCCTCTCGCCGCAACTAGAGAAAGCCTGCGCGCAGCAACGAAGACCCAACACAGCCAAAAATTAATTAATTAATTAATTAACTAACAACAACAAAAAAAATCGCACTGTGCTGAAAGTTCTAGCTAATGCAATAATAGAAGAAAAGGAAATAAATGGTATAAAGATTGGGAAGAAAGAAATAAAACTGTATTTGTTCACAAATGACATGATAGTCTATTTAGAAAATTCTAAAGAATGGATAAAAATATTCCTGGAAGTAATAAGTGATTATAGCAAGGTTGTAGAATACCGGGTTAAAATACAAAAGTCAACTGATTTCCTATATACCAGCAAGAAACAAGTGAAATTTGAAATTTAAAATACAACCCATTTAAATTATAAAGCAAAAAAAAAAACCACTTCGGCATAAATCTAAGAAAATATTTATAAGATTTATATGAGGAAAACTACAAAACTCTGATGATAGAAATCATACAACTAAATAAATGGAGAGATTATCCATGTTCTTTGACAAGAAGACATATTGTCAAGATGTCAGTTCTTCCCAACTTAATCTATAGATTCAAAGCAATCCCAATCAAAATCCCAGCAAGTTATTTTGCAGATATTGACAAACTGATTCTACAGTTTATACAAGGAGGCAAAAGACACAGAAGAACTAACACAATATTTAAGGAGAAGAACAAAGTTAGAGGACTGACTACCCAATGTCAAAACTTACTTTAAAGCCATAATAAGCAAAACAGTGAGATATTGACAAAAGAAACAATTCAACTGTCCATCAACATAGCACATTCATACAGAAGAAAACACATGATGAAGTAAAGCTGTACACATCAACATGAATGAATTTTAAAACATAAAGATATAAAAATGAGCAAAATAAAATCACAGAATATAAAAAGGGCACATTATATGTCAATATAAAAAACAGGACAAAATAAGCAAAATACTGTTTAACTATACATTCACAGGTGGTAAAACTATAAATAAATGCAAGGAGTGATTATCACAGAATTCAGCATAATGGACTTCCTTGACAGTCCCGTGGTTAAGAATCAGCCTTCCAATGCAGGGGATGCGGGTTTGATCCTTGGTCAGGGAACGAAGATCCCACATGCTGCGGGGCTACTAAGCCCGCATGCTCTAGAGTCCACGCACCGCAACTACAGAGAAGCCCACGCACTGCAATGAAAGATCCCGTGTGCCACAACTAAGACCCCACACAGCCAAATAAATAAATAAATAAGAATTCACATAATGACTGTTATCTGGAGGGAGGGCCTTAAGAGGTACTATAAATTTCTATTGACCTGGATGGCAAGTACATGGATGGGTGCTTGAATTACTATTATTTTTTCAACTATACAAATACTTCATATGTGGGGATTTCCCTGGTGGCACAGTGATTAAGAATCCGCCTGCCAATACAGGGGACACAGGTTCGATCCCTGGTCTGGGAAGATCCCACATGCCACGGAGCAACTAAGCCCATGTGCCACAACTACTGAGCCTGCACTCTAGAGCCCACTTGCCACAACTACTGAAGCCCGTGTGCCTAGAGCCAGTGCTCCACAACAAGAGAACCCACTACAATGAGAAGCCCGTGCACCACAACAAAGAGTAGCCCCTGCTCGCTGCAACTAGAGAAAGCCCACACCCACAGCAACGCAGACCCAATGCAGCCAAAAATAAATAATAATTTTTTTAAAAATTAAATTGATTAATAAAAAAATACTTCACATGTACTTCTTTGTATGTATAATATATTTAGTAATTTTTAAAAACTTAAACCCCTCCAGATTGGCATAATGCCAACTTTACAGATAAGGAAAGAAAATTACATAAATTGTCCAAAGTTAATACCATAGCTATAAGTTGCTGAATTGAAACTTGAAATCATGTTTGCCAAATTTCAAAAGCTATGCTCTTTCCTCTATATTACATAACTTCTGCTCTATCTACTGGATACTAATACTTATACAACTACTAAGTGCTGGAATTCTGTGACTTAGGTGAGAAAAACACCATTAATCTTTGCTAATAAGGCTTCCCTGGTGGTGCAGTGGTTGAGAGTCCGCCTGCCGATGCAGGGGACATGAGTTCGTGCCCCGGTCCGGGAGGGTCCCACATGCCATGGAGCGGCTGGGCCCGTGAGCCATGGCCGCTGAGCCTGCGCGTCCGGAGCCTGTGCTCCGCGGCAGGAGACGCCACAGCAGTGAGAGGCCCCCGTACCGCAAAAAAAAAAAAAATCTTTGCTAATAAAAAATATGCAAATATAAGCTAATGACCAATTGACGACAGAACCGGTGCTATTATCTTCCAGTGTTAATGATGTTCCTCCTGTAACAATTTTCCACACTCGCGGATACCTGGTCATAATTAAAGGTTTAGCTTTTCTCAAGCTAGCTAACCTGCATGAGAATCAAACCAATTAAATGATGCTACATTTCATTAGCATCTAGCACTAAAAAAATGGTCTACTGATGCCAAGATTTTCAGTTTCTTCTCTTATACATAAGCCCTGCTAAAATGAAGAGGAGAGAACTTAACCTAAGGAATCCTGGAGTTCAAATCCTGAAGCTTCCACTTAAGAACTACTTTGACCTTGAGCAAATTATCAGTACTTTACCTCTTTGAGCCTGTTTTCTATCCCACAAAATTTTTGCCAGAAATAAATGAGATAATGCAGTATAAAAATTTTAGGTCACTGCACTGTATTTCACAGATGTGCAACAAATGCTCATTTCCTTCCTTTATTCTAGGAATGGGAAAGAAAAAACAAATTGAGAAGCAAAAAGACAGCCAGAAAAATAAAGTAGAAGAATCTTTAAGAACAGTTTCTCAGGCAAAAATAAGAACAATTTAGTGGTAATAAAGATTTCCCTCCATTAGCAGCAGTAATAAATATAAACAAAATTCAGCTCTCAAGATTCTATTTCCTGTATAGTCCTTTGATGAAGATGAGAACTCTACAGTTATTAAAAGGTAGCATTCCCTCAGAGTTCCTATAAAGGATTAAGATTAAATTACAGAGTTTCTGATCTGCTATTTATTTTACTATGTTGAACCAGTTTTTCAAATTATAAAACAACTCAGCAATATATCATGGTACAGGAAATGTAAACCAAATCTTTTACCTTTTGGATTCAGGAGGCTGTCTCTTCTTTATCATTTCACGGAGTCTTGCAGCTGACTGCAAAATACACAAAACATACACATGTAAAAAAACACTATCTTATAACTACATAGCTTACCTTCTAAAATATTAGGTATCTGCTACTGTTTCCACACTAAACCAAGATCTGTATAGCAACTAAAGAACCGTGAGATATGATACCTGTTCTTCTAGTAGACGTGAGGCAAATACACTATCAATAATAAAGACAAGTATATAATACTATCTAATGTACTGACATTCTGATACCTTGGACCAAGTTGCTAACAAGTTTACATCATTAAACATTAAACATTTATCAAATATACTACAAATTTAAAAGTTTAAATTCTACTACAGGCAATCCTACTTTGGTGTTTTCCAGAAAAGTTGCAGGTTATACTTCCACAAATCAAATCAGAATTTCTGTTAACTAAAATCAAAATCAGGGATACTTTTGTCTAAATTATGAATTTTCAACTGTTAGTGACTCAACAATTTAGTCCCTTATATTAACTCACCCTCCCTCCCCTCAAGATGCAAATACACACTGAATATTTAGGAATCTGGTATTCAGAGAAACCAAATAGTTATTTAATAAAGCCAAGGATTTAATGTATTTTGGGGGAAAACATCACATACCCTCCTAAACAGCTATTCTCTCATACATAGAAATTTTACCCCAGTGTGAAGACCTTCAGTGTAAATTATACCTTTAGTAATAATGATTATAAAATATTAGCATACTTCTGGCCACTTATCCTTAAAGTTTCCTATACAAAGCATACTCCCATATATTCTTTTTTTTTTTTTTTTTGGCCTTGCCACACTGCATAAGGGATCTTAGTTCCCTGACCAGGGATTGAACCTGCACCCCCTGCAATGGAAGCTCGGAATCTTAACCATGGGACTTCCAGGAAAGTTCCTCGCATCTATTCTTAAAGTTTAAAAAAAAAGCCGTCCTCTCTCTCCTCTACCACACATCCCTTAACCCATCCCTCCCACTTCACCTTTAACCTTTAGTTAAAGCAACCTCTTGGAACATACCCTGTTTCTTTGAATCCAAGACAACTATTCATAAGACACCATTATCTTATGTACTACCAAAAAAGGGGTGAGGGGAAGCTGCCAGTTATAGTTTTAATATGCCAATTTCAAAAAAAAATGTCTTGGAATCAATAAAATATGGTAACCTCTTTCTATTAAGTGAAAATCTTGCTCCTAGCTTTACCCTCCCTCATTTGACACTATGAAACCTGATACTATGAGTATTTTATCAACCTACTGGCAAGAGGAATAGTATCTCAGTTTTAATTAGAAACTCCACACAAACCTCAGACAACTGAAGAGAAGCAAAAAAGTTTGCATTTTCTGATATGTTCTTCAGTCTCTTCTTTTCGTATGGTGACAATCCTGAAAAATCATCCTGTGAAATTACACCAAAAAGATTCTGTTACTTTATATAATCCATAGCAAAAGTGCCTCGCAAAACTAGTTGTTGCATTCTCCACATGTATATTTTCCTTCGAATTGCACCTACTCTAATTATTTTATGTTATCTTACCAAACAGGACATAATCTTTGCTGCATTGAATATTGAGATAAAGAGTCTGAGTTTGGGATAATCACAGAATATATGTATGGCTTCCCAATTAAATAACAAGTGATCTGATGTCAGAAGTCAGGTGGTGTAACCTAATAGCACATTACTTCCTACTGGCCGTTAATTGTACTATTTCTCAAAGTTATCTTTTTATTAAACAAAACAAGAAAAAACTCAATAACAGAAATTTTAAAATTCATTGAAATGGTTAAAGAAATTCAGAAAAGAGAACAAAGAAACAGAAACACATGGGCAAAAAAGACAACTTTGAACTAGAAAATCTTGGAGGTCCAATATTCAACTAATAGTTGTAGGGGGAAAAAAGGAGCAGAGAAAACGGAGAGAAAATCATTAGATAAATAATACAAGAAAATTTCTCAAAACTGAAGAAATGAGTTACCAGATTAAAAGGGCCTGACATGTATGCAACACAGTGAATGAAAAAAGACTCAAGCCTAGGCACATCATCACAAAATTTCTCAGTTCCTGAGATGGGTGAGTTAAGAGAAGATCCCAAAAGCTTGCAGAGGGAAAAATAGACCACAAAGAACCAAGAATCAGAATGATACTAACTTCTCAATATTGAGGAAGCTAGAAAACAATGGAAGAATGTGTTAAAAATGGTAAGGAAAAATTATTTTCAACTTACAATTCTAAATCCAGTTAAGCCAGCAATCAAATGAAAAGCATAAAGACTTTTTCAGACATGCAAACTATCTTTCATACATCTGTTTTCAGGAAGTTACTATAAGCTGCACTTCATCAAAATGAGATAATGAACCAAGAAAGAGAAAGACAGGATCCAGGCTACAGAAGCTCCAACACAGGACAGATAAAAGATAAAAGAAATTTAAAGGAAAGCAGTAAAAAGAAGGCCAAGAAAGAGTAAAACAGTCCAGAAAGAAGTAGGAAGATGGAGGGCCCCAGAAAATATTTCATGAATAAAATATATATATACACATGAAGCCATTAGAATTATGTGATTTACATTGAGAGAAATTTTGCAACTCAGGTAAAGCTTGGACTATACGTAATAAGGATCTAGGAAGGGAAAACATGGGGTGGGGGGAGAAGGGGACAGCACACATGTTTAAACTTCACTTTCCATAGTAAGTCAATAGATAATGTGGGGGAGAAAAGCTAAAATGGCTTAAAGTGCAATTTGTCTGTTGAGCAGCAACCACAAATAGAGAGGTATGTGACAGAAAATTGTTGGCTGTTTTGATTTGTTCCTGTGTATACATGTGTGTACATATGGAATTACCTCTATGTAAGATACATATACACACACACGTGGAATTATATGATGTAAACACATATGTACATGCATCAATTTGACCAAAATAAAGATTTTTCTCACACACACATAAAATAACAGTGGCAGCAAAGGTTATTTTGACATTGCCTTTAAAATTGCTTCTCAGAGAAAAACATCACCACCATCATCATCAAGAACTTCCTAAGAATCTATTTCAAAATGGTGCATTTGGAGATCAAAGAAACAAATTTAAATGATTCTACTTACCACAGGAAAAATTAAGAAAATTAACAAAAATCATCAGACATTTTTTTGAGGTATGTGTAATTCAAACTATTCTCACCCATTACGCACCCCTCAAAAACTTGCAACATCAAACACTGAGCAAAGAATATCAGACAAAGTGGGCTGTCAAAGTAAATATATTATAGAAAATAGATATCTTTTTAATTCCATTATCTCGACACTTGAGAAGTTACTGCATCTATAAAACAGGAAAAGAAATGCTATCTTTAAAAAAATGAAAGAAGGAAAATAACTTGAATTAAAAATATGCTTGGGGGCTTCCCTGGTGGCGCAGTGGTTGAGAGTCCGCCTGCTGATGAAGGGGACACGGGTTCGTGCCCCGGTCCAGGAAGATCCCACATGCCGTGGAGTGGCTGGCCCCGTGAGCCATGGCCGCTAAGCCTGTGCATCCGGAGCCTGTGCTCTGCAACGGGAGAGGCCACAACAGTGAGAGGCCCACGTACCACAAATGCTTCATGCCAAAAATTTACAAACTGTATGAAAACAAATACAACATTCCCCAAATGACAAAACTGTAGAGATGGAAAACAAATTAGTGGTTGCCAGGGGTTAAGGATGGTGAGAGGGAGGGCAGTGGGCATAACTATAAAGGGGTAGCCTAACAGAGATCTTTGTAGAGATGGAGTATTTCTGTATCATGATTGTGGTGGTGGCTACATGAATCTATACATGTGATAAAATGATACAGAACTATACACACACCTTATACCAATATGAATTTCCTGGTTTTGATATTGCAATGTAGTTATTTAAGATGTACTCATTGGGGGAGTTCCCTGATGGCCAAGTGGTTAGGACTCTGCACTCTCACTGCCAAGGGCCCGGTTCAATCAAAAAACAAACAAGATGTCCTCATTGGGAAAAACTGGGTGAAGAATACATGAGACCTCTCTGTACTACTTTTGCAAATTGCTATGAATCTGTAATCACTTTGAAATAAAATTTTTTAAAAATATACATTTCTCAGCTAACATCATATTTAATGGTGAAAAACTGAAAGGTTTTCCCCTAAACTTCGGAACAAGATAAATATGTCTGCTCTAGCCACTTCTGTTAAACACTGTACTGGAAGTTCTAGCAAGGACAATTAGACAAAAAAGGAAATAAAAGACATCCAGAATGGAAAGGAAGAAATATAACTATCTTTATTGCCAATGACATAATCTTATACGTAGAAAATCCTAAAGAATCCACACAAAAAAATTAGAATAAATGACTTCAGCAAAGTTGTAAGATACAAGATCAACATACAAAAATAAGTTGTATTTCTATAATTATCAATGGTCAGAAAATGAAATTAAGAAAACAATACCATTCATAATAGCATCAAAAAGAAAAATATACTTTGACACAAATTTAACCAAAGAAGTGCAAGGCTTGTACACAGAACATTACAAAATATTGAAGGAAATTAAAGAAGATCTAAGTAAATGGAAAGACATCTCATGTTCATAGATTGAAAAACTTAATGGCCAAACAATCTTGAAAAAGAAGAACCAAGTTAAAAGACTCACACTTCCTGATTTCAAAACTTAACTACAAAGCTACAGTAGTTAAAACAGTGTGGAACTGGCATAAGG
Source organism: Tursiops truncatus (assembly GCF_011762595.2). Classification (NCBI taxonomy): domain Eukaryota; kingdom Metazoa; phylum Chordata; class Mammalia; order Artiodactyla; family Delphinidae; genus Tursiops; species Tursiops truncatus. The sequence continues at coordinate 86,439,527 of NC_047035.1, read as the reverse complement.
ATAGGCAAATAGATCAACTAAATAAAACTGAGTCTAGAAATAAACCTATATACCTATGGTGAATTTGTTTTCAATAAGGAAGTCCAGACCATTCAACGTGAAAGAAGAGTCTTGACAACAAATGGTTCTAGGACAAAAAGATATCCATATGCAAAAGTATGAATTTGGACCCCATCTCATATCATATACAAAAATTAACTCAAAATAGATCAAATACCTAAATTTAACAGCTAAAGCTATAAAATTCTCAGAAGGAAATATAGGTGTAAGTCTTCATAACCCTGGCGTAGGCAATGGTTTCTTAGATATGACACCAAAGCACCAGCAACAAAAGAAAAAATAAACTGACCTCGAATTAAAATTTTTAAATGAAATTTAAATTTAAAACATTTGTATGTCAAAGGACATTATCAAGAAAGTGAAAAGAAAGTCCCAGAATGAGAGAAAATATTTGCAAATAATATATCTAATAAGGACCTAGTGTCCAGAATACATAAAGGACTCTTACAATTCAACAAGAAAAAGACAACTCAGGGGCTTCCCTGGTGGCGCAGTGGTTGAGAGTCCGCCTGCCGATGCAGGGGACACGGGTTTGTGCCCTGGTCCGGGAAGATCCCACATGCCGCGGAGTGGCTGGGCCCGTAAGCCATGGCCGCTGAGCCTGCGCGTCCAGAGCCTGTGCTCCACAACGGGAGAGGCCCCAACAGTGAGAGGCCCACATACCGCAAAAAAAAAAAAAAAAAAGGACAACTTAGAGGAGACCTTCAAGATGGCGGAGGAGTAAGACATGGAGATCACCTTCCTCCCCACAAATACATCAGAAATACATCTACATGTGGAACAACTCCTACAGAACACCTACTGAACGCTGCCAGAAGACCTCAGACTTCCCAAAAGGCAAGAAACTCCCCACGCACCTGGGTACGGCAACAAAGAAAAACAGAGACAAAAGAATAGGGACAGGGCCTGCACCTCTGGGAGGGAGCTGCGAAGGAGGAAAAGTTTCCACACACTAGAAAGGGCAAAGCGGAGAGATTTCCGCACAGAGGATTGGTGCCGACCAGCACTCACCAGTCTGAGAGGATTCTCTGCTCACCTTTTGGGGTGGGTGGGGACTGGGAGCTGAAGCTCAGGCTTCGGAGGTCAGATCCCAGGGAGAGGACTGGAGTTGGCCATGTGAACACAGCCTGAAGGGGGATAATGCGCCACAACTAGCCGGGAGGGAGTCCAGGAAAAAGTCTGGACCTGCCTAGAGGCAAGAGACCACTGTTTTGGGGTACGAGGAGAGGGGATTCAGAACACCACTTAAACAAGCTCCAGAGACGGGTGCAAGCCACGCCTTTCAGCGTGGTCACCAGAGATGGGCATGAAACACTAAGACTGCTGCCGCAGCCACCAAGAAGCCTGTGTGCAAGCACAGGTCACTATCCACACCTTCCCTCCCGGGAGCCTGTGCAGCCCGCCACTGCCAGGGTCCCGTGATGCAGGGACAACTTCCCAGGAGAACACACAGCACACCTCATGCTGTTGCAATGACATGCTGGCTTCTGCCACCACAGGCTCGCCACGCATTCCATACCCCTCCCTCCCCCCCAGCCTGAGTGAGCCAGAGCCCCCTAATCAGCTGCTACTTTAACGCCGTCCTGTCTGAGCAAAGAACAGACGCCCTCAGGTGACCGACACGCAGAGGCAGGGCCAAATCCAAAGATGAACCGCAGGAGCTGTATGAACAAAGAAGAGAAAGGGAAATTTCTCCCAGCAGCCTCAGGAGCAGCGGATTAAATCTCCACAACTTGATGTACCCTGTATCTGTGGAATACCTGAATAGACAACGAATCAACCCAAAATTGAGGCAGTGGATTTTGGGAGCAACTGTAGACTTAGAGTTTGCTTTCTGCATCTAATTTGTTTCTGGTTTCATGTTTATCTTAGTTTAGTATTTAGAGTTAATTGTCATTAGTAGATTTCTTTATTAATTTGGTTGCTCTCTTCCTCCTTTTTTTATATATATATAGATTTTTTTTCCTTTTTCTCTTTTTGTGAGTGTGTACGTGTATGCTTCTTTCTGTGATTTTGTCTGTACAGTTTTGCTTTTACCATTTGTCCTACTGTTCTGTCTGTTCGTTTTTGTTTTTGTTTTTTAAGTAGTTTTTAGTGCTTGCTATCATTGGTGGATTTGTTTTTTGGTTTGGTTGCTCTCTTCTTTCTTTCTTTATTATTTTTTCATTTTTTTATTTTTAATAATTATTTTTTTATCTTAACTCTATTATTTTTTCTTTCTTTCTTTCATTTTTTTCTCGCTTTTCTTCTGAGCCATGTGGCTAACAGGGTCTTGGTGCTCCAGCTGGGTATCAAGCCTATGCCTCTGAGGTGGGAGATCAGAGCTCAGGATGTTGGTCCACCAGAGACCTCCCAGCTCCATGTAATATCAAATGGCAAAAGCTCTCCCAGAGATCTCCATCTCAACGCTAGGACCCAGCTCTACTCAAGAACCAGCAAGCTACAGTGCTGGACACCCTATGCCAAACAACTAACAGGACAGGAACACAACCCCACCCGCTAGCAGAGAGGCTGCCTAAAATCATAATAAGGTCACAGACACCCCAAAACACACCACTGGACGTGGTCTTGCACACCAGAAAGACAAGATCCAGCCTCATCCACCAGAACACAGGCACTAGTCCCCTCCACCAGGAAGCCTTCACAACCCACTGAACCAACCTTGGCCACTAGGGGCAAACACCAAAAACAACAGGAACTACGAACATGCAGCCTGCGAAAAGGAGACCCCAAACACAGTAAGTTAAGCAAAATGGGAAGACAGAGAAATACACAGCAGATGAAAGAGCAACATTAAAACCCACCAGGCCAAACAAATGAAGAGGAAATAGGCAGTCTACCTGAAAAAGAATTCTGAGTAATGGTAGTAAAGATGATCGAAAAACTTGAAAATAGAATGCAGAAAATAAAGAAACGTTTAACAAGGACCTAGAAGAACTAAAGAGCAAACAAACAATGATGAACACAATAAATGAAATAAAAAATTCTCTAGAAGGAATCAACAGCAGAATAACTGAGGCAGAAGAACGGATAAGTGACCTGGAAGATAAAATAGTGGAAATAACCACTGCAGAGCAGAATAAAGAAAAAAGAATGAAAAGAATTGAGGACAGTCTCAGAGACTTCTGGGACAACATAAACACACCAACATTCAAATAATAGGGGTCCCAGAAGAAGAAGAGTAAAAGAAAGGGACTGAGAAAATATTTGAAGAGATTATAGTTGAAAACTTCTCTAATATGGGAGAGGAAATAGTCAATCAACTCCAGGAATCACAGAGAGTCCCATACAGGATAAATTCAAGGAGAAACATGCCGAGACACACATTAATCAAACTAACAAAAATTAAACTCAAAGAAAAAATATTAAAAGCAACAAGGGAAAAGCAACAAATAACCTACAACGGAATCCCCATAACCTTCCAAGAAACAAAAGCCCAGGACTAGATGGCTTCACAGGCGAATTCTATCAAACATTTAGAGAAGAGCTAACACCTATCCTTCTCAAACTGTTCCAAAATATAGTAGAGGGAGGAACACTCCCAAACTCATTCTACAAGGCCACCGTCACCCTGATGCCAAAACCAGACAAAGATGTCATTAAGAAAGAAAACTACAGGCCAATATCACTGATGAACACAGATGCAAAAATCCTCAACACACTACTAGCAAACAGAATCCAACAGCACATTAAAAGGATCATACACCATGATCAAGTGGGGTTTATCCCAGGAATGCAAGGATTCTTCAGTATATGCAAATCAATCGATGTGATACACCATAATAACAAATGGAAGAATAAAAACCATACAATCATCACAATAGCTGCAGAAAAGGCTTACAACAAAATTCAACACCCATTTATGATAAAAACCCTCCAGAAAGTAGGCACAGAGGGAACTTACCTCAACGTAATAAAGGCCATATATGACAAACCCACAGCTAACATTGTCCTCAATGGTGGAAAACTGAAACCATTTCCACTAAGATCAAGAATAAGACAAGGTTGCCCACTCTCACCACTATTATTCAACATAGTTTTGGAAGTTTTAGCCACAGCAATCAGAGAAGAAAAAGAAATAAAAGGAATCCAAATCGGTAAAGAAGAAGTAAAACTGTCACCGTTTGCAGATGACGTGATACTATACACAGAGAATCCTAAAGATGCTACCAGAAAACTACTAGAGCTAATCAATGAATTTGGTAAAGTAGCAGGATACAAAATTAACGCACAGAAATCTCTTGAATTCCTACACACTAATGATGAAAAATCTGAAAGTGAAATTAAGGAAATACCCCCATTTACCAGTGCAACAAAAAAAAATAAAATATCTAGGAATAAACCTACCTAAGTAGACAAAAGACCTGTATGCAGAAAACTATAAGACACTGATGAAAGAAATTAATGATACAAATAGATGGAGATGTATACCATGCTCTTGGATTGGAAGGATCAACATTATGAAAATGACTATACTACCCAGAGCAATCTACAGATTCAGTTCAATCCCTATCAAACCACCACTGGCATTTTTCACAGAACTAGAACAAAAAATTTCACAATTTGTATGGAAACACAAAAGACCCCAAAGCCAAAGCAATATTGAGAAAGAAAAATGGAGGTGGAGGAATCAGGCTCCTGGACTTCAGACTATACTACAAAGCTACAGTAATCAAGACAGTATGGTACTGGCACAAAAACAGAAGTATAGATCAATGCAACAGGATAGAAAGCCCAGAGATAAACCCATGCACATATGGTCACCTTATTTTTGATAAAGGAGGCAAGAATATACAATGGAGAAAAGACAGCCTCTTCAATAAGCGGTGCTGGGAAACTGTACAGCTATATGTAAAAGAAAGAAATTAGAACACTCCCTAATACCATACACAAAAATAAACTCAAAATGGATTAAAGACCTAAATGTAAGGCCAGACACTATAAAACTCTTAGAGGAAAACAAAGGCAGAACATTCTATGACATAAATTACAGCAAGATCCTTTTGACCCACCTCCTAGAGAAATGGAAATAAAAATAAACAAATGGGACCTAATGAAACTTAAAAGCTTTTGCACAGCAAAGGAAACCATAAACAAGACCAAAAGACAACCCTCAGAATGGAAGAAAGTATTTGCAAATGAAGCAACTGACAAAGGATTAATCTCCAAAATATACAAGCAGCTCATGCACCTCAATATCAAAAAAACAACCCAATCCAAAAATGGGCTGAAGACCTAAATAGACATTTCTCCAAAGAAGATACACAGATTGCCAACAAACGCATGAAAGAATGCTCAACATCAGTAATCATTAGAGAAATGCAAATCAAAACTACAATGAGGTATCACCTCACACCAGTCAGAATGGCCATCATCAAAAAATCTACAAACAATAAATGCTAGAGAGGGTGTGGAGAAAAGGGAACCCTCTTGCACTGTTGGTGGGAATGTAAATTGATACAGCCACTATGGAGAAGAGTATGGAGGTTCCTTAAAAAACTAAAAATAGGCCTTCCCTGGTGGCACAGTGGTTGAGAGTCTGCCAGCCGCTGCAGGGGACACGGGTTCGTGTCCCGGTCCGGGACGATCCCACATGCCGCGGAACGGCTGGGCCCGTGAGCCATGGCCACTGAGCCTGCGCGTCCGGAGCCTGTGCTCCGCAACGGGAGAGGCCACAACAGTGAGAGGCCTGCGTACCGCAAAAAAACAAACAAACAATTAAGGACATTAGGTTAAGTGAAATAAGTCACAAAAAGACAAATACTATATGATTCCACTTATATGAGGTACTTATAACAATCAAATTCACAGAGACAGAAAGTAGAATGGTAGTTTTCACAGGCTGAAAGGAGGTAGGGGAATGGGGAATGGGGAGTTATTTAATGGGTATAGAGCTTCAGTTTTACAAGATGAAGAATTCTGGACATTCATTTTACATCTATGTAAATGTACATAACACTACTGAACTGTACACTTAAAAATGGTAAAGATGGTAAATTATACATTGTGTATTTTACCTCAATTAAAGATTTTAATTTTTAAAAAAGACAAACAATAATAAGTATTGTTGAGGGTATAGAGAAATTGGATTTTTCATAGTGGTTATGTAAAAATGGTGCAGTCACTTTGGCAAACAATTTGACAATTCCTCAAAAAGTTAAACACAGTTACCATTTGACCCAGCAATTTCACTCCAAGGTATATACCAAGAGAATGGAAAACATCACACAAAATCTCACAAGTGAATGCTCATGGCAGCATTATTCCTAAGAGCAAAAAAGTGAAAGCAACCCAAATGTCCATCAACTGATGAATGCATAAACAAAATGTGGTATATCCATACAATGGAATATTATTCAGCCATAAAAAGGAATAAGTACCAATACATGCTACATGAATGAATGATGAAAACATGGTAAGTGAAGCCAGACCAAAAAAGCCATATATTGTATAATTCCATTTATATGAAATGTCCAGAACAGGCAAATCTATAGACAGAAAGTAGATTAGTGGTTTCCAGGGCTGAGGGAGGGAGGAATAGGGTTTGTAGTCACTGCTAACAGGTATGTGGTTTCTTTTTGGAGTGATGAAAATTTCTGAAATTGGATAGTCGTGATGGCTGCACAGCCTTATGTGTGTATACTAAAAAACACTGAATTACACAATTTAGTAAATTTTGTTATGTGAATTCTATCTTAATAAAAAAATAAATATATGCTTGATGACAGAAACCAGATATTCACATAGTCTTAAAGTATCTTCCTCAAAGTATTTAGTAATTACAAAGGGAAAAATAGTAAGTTTACATTAGAGAATCCTGGCAGACACCACCTTAGCGAAATGATCAAGGTCAACATCACCAGTAAAATACCAACATCATGTACACCCTGATATGATGCACTGAGGAGGGCACTTTCATTTCTGTGGTATGCTTCCCCAAAATGCAAAATCTTACTCTAATCATGAGAAAACAGCAGATAAACCCAAATTGAGGGAAATTATACAAAATAACTGCCCAGCACTATTCAAAAGTGTCAAGGTCATGAAAGATTGAGAAACTGTTTCCAGATCTACAGAGACATGACAACTAAATCCACTGTATGATCCTGGACTCGATACTGGAAGAGGAAAAGGATATTAGTTGGAAAACTGGTGAAATCCTAATAAATTCTGTACGTTAGTTAACAGCACTGTACCAAGGTTAATTTCTTAGTTCGATAAACATTCTATGCTATGTATGATAGTAACAAAAACTGAAGACGGGTGAAAGATATAGGAGAATTGTCTTTACTATTTTTGCAGCTCTTCTGTAAGTGTAAAATTTTCTCAAATTTTTTTAAAACTGTTCAGAAATGCTTCATGACATTAAAATACTTAATAGAAGGACTGAGAGATGAAATTTAGCAAACTTCCCAGAAAAGGAGAATAAAATTCTAGACTTACAGGCACTTGTCTTTGATGTGACAGAAGCCATCCTTCACCTGAGAACAAATAAGCTTATAAACTAAATACTTTTCCTAAAGCATGGTACCACAAAGCCTTAACCATTTTACCCCAAAAAGATAATTATCAAAAGGGAAGAGAACAAAAGAATGAAATATTCTATAAAAGATGTGAGCTCGGGCTTCCCTTGTGGTGCAGTGGTTAAGAATCCAACTGCCAATGCAGGGGACATGGGTTCGAGCCCTGGTCCGGGAATATCCCACATGCCGCAGAGCAGCTGGGCCCGTGCGTCACGGCTGCTGGGCCTGTGCTCTGGAGGCGGCGAGGCACAACTACTGAAGCCCGAGCACCTAGTGCCCGTGCTCCGCAACGGGAGAAACCACCGCAATGAGAGGCCAGCGTACCACAACGAGGAGGGGCCCCTGCTCACCACAGCTGGAAAGGGGCCGCGCGCATCAGCGAAGACCCAATGCAGCCAAAAATAAATAATAAATAAATTTATTTTTTTAAAAAAAAAGATGTGAGCTCTTTCAGCTTGTCCTAAGAAAATATATGCTGAGCATTTATGACTCTGACTATCTCCAGTCCTACCTCATGTTCTAATTTCTGACCCTGTTTACCTTACATCAAAATAAAATCTGTTTTATATTAGCCTCATATACTCAGAATCTTACAGTTCAAGAGGCCAAAGAGATAATCAAATCCACTGGTTCTCAACGTGCAGTCCTGGACCGTTGTCTCTAGGAAACCATTTTAGACATGCAAATTCTATACCCACTTCAAAATTTCTGAATCAGAAACTGGTGGTGGAGCCCTGCACAGGAGTTTTAACAAGCCTCCCAGGTAATTCTGATATAGGCTAAAGTTTGAGAACCACCAATTTTATCCAATTTCCTCACAGTAGAAGTGATCTGCTTAAAGGTACAAGGTTTCTTAGAAGCGGCCATGACTAAAACCCAGGCTTCCAACCCCCAGTCCAACGCATTTATGACTTAGCCCACCCTGTCCCACCACAGGTCCTAGTTCATTACAACACCGCCTCAATTATCCCATCTCCCTTTCCCTACCATCATTTTCTGTTCTAGTTCCATCAACTTTTCATCATGTGGTAGGGTTTTACCTTGTCTTGCATAAAATTTGTCACTTTAAATGAAGTACAACACTCCCGGCAGGCAATAGAAGCCAAAAGAATTAGATGCTTAATTCCTTAAACTGATGGAACTATTATTTTAAATAGAATTAGTGTTTCTCACGTATCTTCTCTACTCCATCACTTGTCTCCTTTACATAATTAAAGGAAATATTCAGCACATGAATGCAATCAATTAATGGTGATTTTCCTAACCTGACATGGAGTCATTCAAATGCTATATGTCCCACAACTCAGCTTCTTCTGGTACACTGTGCATAAATATGTAAAGGTGAGCATGACACCATAAACTAGAAGTAAGCTCAAAAATAAATGCAATAAGCTGAGAGGAAGAAAAAGGGAAGCAGAGTGAAGATTAAGTCAATCCCCTCTTTCACAAATCGAAACCAAGAGTAAAATTAACCCAAGGAAGTTATGTTATACATTTAAAGAATAAAATTTCAGTTAAACATAAATTAGATGACAAAATAATCTGTTTGAGCTAATGAGACCCTTGATAACCTTAGCTTATCAGAACTTAAAAACATATTTTTAAATACGAAAAATTTGAATAAGCTAGTAATTAAATTCTTACCATGCCTGGTGTGGTACCTTCATCACTGTCTCCATCCTGGCTGCTTTCTGTATCAGCACTGAGAATCACTGTATCTGAAGTGCTCTTGTATTGCCACTTGTTACTTTCAGCATGAACATCTAAGGATGATTTTTGCAGAGTGGATTCTGCCTTGGAAGATGTGGCTTCCATCTTTGGGGTTAAAATCCTTCTGCAAGTTTTCTTTATTTCAGCCTTCTTACATTTCTTACATGCCACTTCATTGTTAGAATTCTTATCTAATAGGGATTTGGAGCGCTTAAGTTGATCTGGCTTGTAGCTACTGAGTGAAAAGGGAACAAGATACACCTTAGCTGTTTTTCCTAAAACTGTAGTCTGTACCGGTCTCAGAGACACATAAGCGATGTTTTGGTTTTCCTTATATTCATTCACCTATTCAGGTCAATAAAGGAAAACAGAGAGTATTAAAATTCCAGGTTTTAAGCCTTTTCTTACAGATCTGCATACATAAATCTAATTCCTATTTCATAATGACAACACAAAGCCAAACTGATAGCCTGTAAGGAAACCTTTTTCCCTCCAAAATCTAGATACCTAATTCATTAACCTGAATAGAATTATTTATTATACTGGACACATTTCTTACCCATGAGTCGGCCAGACCAATAATAAAAATGACGACAGGGGCTTCCCTGGTGGCGCAGTGGTTGGGAGTCCGCCTGCCGATGCAGGGGATACGGGTTCGTGCCCCGGTCCGGGAGGATCCCACATGCCGCGGAGCGGCTGGGCCCGTGCGCCATGGCCGCTGAGCCTGCGCGTCCGGAGCCTGTGCTCCGCAGCGGGAGAGGCCACAACAATGAGTGGCCCGCGTACCGCAAAAAAAAAAAAAAAAAAAAATGACGACAATTTGTAACTGAGGAGACTGAGTAACTGGAATTGTTTCAAGAGTGGGAAACTGACCATAACGACTGCAAAAGCAAATGCAGGCTTCCGGATCCCAGCCAGACGCTATTTTGGGGGTTATTGATAAGCATCTTCCTCAATGCTGAAGGTCTACTTTCCAGAGGAAAACCAGGACAGGCATCCCCGCTTATCTTTTAAAGCAACACCCCCAAAAACCCGTTAAACTGAGAGATGCCCCAAGGAGCAGGAAAGTTTTAGAGTCAGGAGGTGCCGGGTGGCAAGTCCTCCCATCCTCCTCGGCCTATGCCCGGCACACCCGTCACGAAGACTGAGGCAGGAACACACCCGAAAGGGACAAGCCTTTTCTCCCATTCACCTGGAGTCGCTGTCTGGAGCCCACCTTCTCCTCGGCCTCCGCGCGCGACCCAGACATCCTCCCTCCGCTTAGCAGCTGGCGTCTTCCCGCCAAGATTGCGGCGGGAGGCGGGGATGGGTGGAGGTGGGAGGGGTGGGGAGGGGTCCGGGGAGGGGGAGGCCAGGGCGGTGCAGGAGGGTTCCGATCCCAGCCGGTGGGAGGGGGAGAGAGCACTGGGCGTTACATTAGTCTCTTAAAGAGGCAAGGTTGCCAGCCTCACCCCAAACTCAAATTCCTCAGGGAATAGAAAGGCCCGAATCGACATTTTTACCTTGGATCCCGGTGATTTTGATACTGCTGATGCCAGTATTTCACTTTGAAAAACACCTGCGCCTCTCCTAAGGAAAAACCACCTTGCCTAGCAACGTGAGCCTGGAAAAGACTCAGGAGCACTTAAATACCATATGAAATAGAGAGGAAATGAAATCAATATATATGCAGCCTTTACCTCATCCCCTAGTTCCTTGTAATCCCACCACCAGAAAATTATGCCCAATGGCCACCGTATTTTCTTCCTAGGAATAGAAGCATTTTGATTTTTTTTTTTCAAGAGCTGATAACTTAAGCTGGTTTAAACTTCACCCACCAGTTAACTAAGTTGGTTTAAACTTCGCCCACCAGTTAACTAAGATTTAGTGATGACCTTACAAAGCCCAAAGACTGGGGAAATGTTTTAAATAACTTTTGTATCACAAAGCATCATAAATAAGATTTCAGGGCACTGTATTTCTTATAGTCACTGCCATATTAAACTTTTTTTTTTTTCCTATTTTCTGGGTTGCCGCGAGCAGAAAAAATTGCCTTCCCAACAGATTTACTCCCTCTGGATAGCATAGTTTTGGAGCTGATGAATTTATAACAAATTTCTATCTACTCTTTTACAGTCCTTTTCTTTATAGCTCAAAACTGCTCCCTTGATTGGTTACTTGAGTTATCCACTGTTCCTTGATTGAGACTTGCCCAATTTCATTTCTTCTCCCAGCTGAGGCCCAATTTTAGGATACAGGTGAAATAATTTGAGAACTAATCCTATTAACAGCACCTTTAAAGCCCTTCAGGAACTTGCACACTCCTTGACTCAAAAATTACTGATAAAATCAAACTTTTCATAGTGTCTGATATATACCATGTTATTTCTGGACTTCAAGACTTTGCTCAGGCTGTCCCTTCTCTCCCCACCACAGCAGTTATAAAACCCTTTCTACAGTGACTGTGTTCTGACTACCAATTAGCCTATGTTTTTTAACACAACCCAACTAGTAAATTGGGATTATTTCAGTTACTCTTCTATAAGCCCTTGAAGACTTACTAAATGAAATTCAAGTTCCTGGAGGAAACAAGCCTTTCAACAATATTCCATACTCCTTAGAGAAAGCTAAGCGTGGTGCTTAATAATTACTTATGGACTTTTATATACAAACATTTCAGCCAGGAATATGTTTTAATAGGCAGTCTCCAGAAACGGAAAGAACTGTAAAGCCTAAGAGTGTTCGGATTTCAGGCACTGTTCTAAGCCGCCTGGGGGATTTTTTTTTTCTTGCCACTTGCCCTCACGTGACCAAAAAATAGCTCACCACAACCCGCTCAGCCTCATCAACTGAGCTAATCAGGTGCTATTAACAGGATTTCTATTCCGATTAAACGCTAACTCTGAGCTTTCAACAACCTGGACAAACCGCCCTTCACTATCTCCTCAGTTTCTTATCCCTCACTACCCGATTTTCCTTGGCTTCAAACCAACTCTAACGAGCGAAACCTTTCATTCAGCCTTTCCTCGCCGCAGGGTCTCAACAGCAAAGCCCAGCGGAAGCAACTTCCCGCCAGAAAGTGCGTCCAAATACTGCGAGACTGAGGAGGCCAGGGCGGCCTATGAACATGCGCAGTAACAGACTCGACGTTCTAGCCGTAGGCGCCCAGACGTCCTCCACAATCCCACAATCCTCTGGTCGCATATTTCCGGTTTTTCTAGCTCAGCTGGAAGTGGTGTCTCTATCAGTGGCGCAGCAGTGTACAGTGGCCTTAGTGGAAGAGGTTTTTTCTGTTCGTTGACGTTGTTCTGTTCTGTTCAGTTTGGAATCAGTCAAGTTTGGGGAGTCACTGCCGCTGCCGTCAACATGTCGGTCCCAAGCTCACTTATGAAACAGCCGCCCATTCAGTCTACGGCTGGGGCCGTCCCGGTTCGCAATGAGAAAGGTACTGTGTTGAGCGGCTTTCCAGTCGGATCTTACCTCTTTCCCCAGCATATTCCAAACCTACCCCGGGCCCACCACCTCAACCCCAGCGACCCTTACGATCTTGCCCCCTATTTCTTCAACTTTCCCTATCAAACTCGCATCCAGTCGCGTTGCTTAGGGGAAACAAAAGCTACTTCCGTCTCATCCTGTTACTAGAGCCTGTGTGCTCTCTTCTACAGCAAGCACCCTGTTGCCTTGGCCTCCACCAATAAGTTAGACTAATAAATATAGTGAATGCCTGCTGTTTGCAAGGGGTTGTGTGGGATACAGTCCCTCTTTTGTTATCCATAGTCTGTTTTTGATGCTTCTGTAACTCTCATCGTTGTTAATTACATGTCCATTTCCCTCTACTGCATCATAAGCTCATAACCTCCTTGAGGCAGGAACTCTGTCTTATTAAACTTTTTATCCCTTTAACCAACGCAGTGCCTGTATTTGCTAAATTGAATACAAAATGGTGTAAGACAGTGGTGTAAGGAACTCATAGTCTACTAGATGTGAGACATGCAAAAAGAGACACATTCTAAGCAGCTGTGTGGTCTTTTGCACCTATAATACCTGTCACATAGGTGATACAAACGAAGTGCTTAGGGAGGGCAGAGAAGGAATAATCTCTTCAGATTGGGGTATTTAACTTGATCCTTAAAGGATGGGTGCAGATGGATGAAGGAAAACTGTACCTGTTTGGGAAGTCAGACTGAAAGAGTTTTTTCAGTAAAGTATTTGAAAACTAATGTCAATTCTTTTTTTAAAAAATATACGGTACCTATTCTTGTGCAACCTGCCTTTTGTTTTTTTTGACTCAACATGTTTTTTGAGAAGTATGCTTTGAATACATGAAGATCTTATTCATTCATTTTAACTGTTTATGAGTTCCATTATATAATTAAACCACAGTTTGCTCCCTGCTGAGGGACAGTGTTGTTTTGTTACTTTTTCTCCTGTTACAAACAGTGCTTAAACATGTCTCTTTATTGCACTTGTGTAAGAATTTCTCTAGGGTAGGGTGAACCTACATTGACACATCATTATCACCCAAAGTCGGTAGTTTACATTAAGGTTCACTCTGGTGTTGTACATTCTGTAGATTTGGACAAATGTGTAGGGACATTTATCCATCATTATGGTATCACACAGTATTTTTACTATGCATTTAAGGTTACTTCGTATCTTTTCATGGCTTGATAGCTCTTTTTTTTTAATTGCTGAGTAATATTCCATCATCTGGATGTGCCACGGTCTATTTACCCATTCACCTAGTAAAGGACATCTTGGTTGCTTACAAGTTTTTGCAGTTATGAACAAAGCTGCAGTAAATATCCGTGTGCAGGTTTTTGTGTGGACATAAGTTTTCAACTCCTTTGGGTAAATACCAAGGAGTATGATTGCTGAATCATACGGTAAGCGTATGCTTAGTTTTGTAGGAAACCATCAAACTGTCTTCCAAAGTGGTTGTGCCATTTTGCGTTCCCACCAGCAGTAAATTAGAGTTCCTGTTGCTCCACATTCTCACCAGCATTTGGTATTGTCAGAACTCTGGATATTAGCCAGCCTAATATGTGTGTAGTGGTATCTCATTGTTTTTTTAATTTGCATTTCCCTGACGACATATAACGTGGAACATCTTTTCACATGCTTATTTGCCATCTTTATATCTTCTTTGCTGAGGTGTCTGTTAAAGTCTTTTACCTCACCTTGTTCTTCAGAATTGTCTTGGCTCTTTTTGACCTCCTGTTCTTCCATATGATTTTAAAATCGCCTGAGAACAGCTTTTAATGAAATTGCATTAAAATTATAGATCACACATTTATTGATCAACTCGGGCACAGTTGCCAACTTCTCATCCTTGAACATGATATATTTCTCCGTTTATTTTGATCTTTTATATCTTTAAATACAATTATATATTTTTCCTCCTAAAGGCCTACATCATTTGTTGATTTATTCCTTAGTATCTTACAGATTAGTTGCTATTGTAAATAGTATTTTTTAACTGTATTATCTAATTATAGGTAGCCAATGTACAGGCACATTTATTTTTATCTAACGTTTATCCAGCATTCTTCTTGAATTTTTTTTAGCTTATCTGTTGGTTATCTTGTATTTTCTACATAAGTAATCATATAGTCTGTAAATTGTGGCAGTTTCTTCCTTTTCAGTTCTTACCTTTTATCTCCTTTTCTTATTGCTCTAATTAAAACTATAATATAACGTTGATTAGAAGATATGATAGGGACAACCTAATGATGCCCACTGTTTTTTAAAGGAATGCCTCTAATGTTTTATCATTAAATATAATGTTTGCTGTATCTATTATTAGATTATGTCACTTTAAATGTATAAACTTTATTTTTTTAATTTTTATTTTGTTGTGATTTCTCATTGTTTTTTTTTTTTTTTTACGGTACGCGGGCCTCTCACTGTTGTGGCCTCTTCCATTGCGGAGCACAGGCTCCGGACGCGCAGGCTCAGTGGCCATGGCTCATGGGCCCAGCCGCTCCGCAGCATGTGGGATCTTCCCAGACCGGGGCACGAACCCGTGTCCCATGCATCGGCAGGCGGACTCTCAACCACTGCGCCACCAGGGAAGCCCTCTCATTCTTTTTTTAATATTTATTTTTTTAATTTTTTAATTTTATTTATTTTTTTGGCTGCATCGGGTCTTAGTTGCGAAATGTGGGCTCTCTCGTTGAGGCACGCGAGCTCAGTAGTTGTGGTGTGTGGGCTTAGTTGCCCTGTGGCATGTGGGATCTCAGTTCCCCAATCAGGGATTGAACCCGCGTCCCCTGCATTGGAAGGTGGATTCTTTACCACTGGACCACCAGGGAAGTCCCATAAATATATAAACTTTAAATAGTACATTACTTTTTTCCCTGTTAATTTTCTAAGGTTAAGCCATGCTTGTAGTCCTGGGCTAAATCCTGTTATGTCACTAGAGCTTAGAGGGGTTTTTTGGTTAGTTTTTACATTGCCTGAATACATTTGCTATTATGTTATTTAGTATTTTTGTATATGTTCATGAGTGAAATCCACCTAAAATTTTCCCTTGAATTGTACAGTTTGGTTATCAGGGTTATATTCATCTTATAAAATATGTTGGTTAGTTTTCACTGATTTTCTGTTCACTGGAATTGTTGGTATTTGTAAAAGACAGATAATCTACTCTTGCAGGTTTGATAGCACATAAGCTAAAAGAAAAGAAGGTAGAAATAAAGATCAGAAGATTGCGTTATATGGTAATTTATAAAGGCTGCCACGGAAAAGTCTCAAACTAAAAGAATGAACAGTATTTTAATTTTATATTCCCACTTAAGTCATCCTTACTGTGTGCTGGGCACTATTATAAATAATTTGCTTAAGCACATAGTTGAGGTGGAATAGCATGAATTTGTGTTGGAGGTAGTCTCCCTATTTGGGGGGACTTTTTCTATTGTTTCACTGCCCGCCTTCCTCCACTTCATTGTACCCAGGCTAAGCCTCATTATCATTAGTGTTGGTGTTCACAAGAATGCCTTCGCATGACTTGGCCTTTGTAGGAAAACAGCATTAGATGAATAGATGGTTGGGTAATGGCTCTCTTCTTCTCCTGCTTGGACTCTGGTTTGCCAGGAATACAGGGCTCTACCTGGAAAGACCAAGGGTTGAAGGACATTGGGAAAGAGGCTACTGAAACATAAGTTATTTTTCTCACCCAGGTGAGATTTCGATGGAAAAAGTGAAGGTAAAACGTTATGTGTCGGGAAAGAGGCCAGACTATGCCCCTATGGAGTCCTCAGATGAGGAGGATGAAGAGTTTCAGTTCATTAAGAAAGCCAAAGAACAAGAAGCAGAGCCTGAGGAACAGGAGGAGGATTCATCTAGCGACCCTCGGCTACGGCGTTTGCAGAACCGTATTAGTGAAGATGTGGAGGAGAGGTAAAGACTAGGGTTATGTTTCCCTGGACCTGAACCCCTACAGGTTAATTAATAGGAACAACAGCAGTAATAGCTAATACTTGAATAGTACTTACTATGTGCCAGACACTGTTCCAGGTATATTACATTTACTAATTCTTGTAATCCACATAATAACCTTATGAGGTAGGTACTGTTATCCCCATTTTTACAAGTGAGCAAACAGGCACAGTGGGATTAGGAAAATAACTCATTAAGGTGATGGAAAACACAGACCGTTGGTTGGTTTGTTGAGGAGTCTTTTTAGCACAAAGATGTTTTATAAAATTTGAGAAATTTGATTTTATCCATGCATTTATTCTAAAGGCCAGTGAGGAGAAATGACACTGATGAAGTAGGAAAAAAGGACTGATGTCAAAAAGGGAGCCTCCCAATGAGGGGTTTTGTGTATTGTGTATTGACTGAGACATTACCTTACAGAGGAGGCCAAAGGCCCCAAATTTTCACAGTTCATATTGTCCAAAGGAGTTTTTTCACAGAGCCCTGGGCCCAAACAATTCTGTTTATTTTATTAAGTAGTTAGATCCAAATGATTTAATAAATATTTATGTCCTAGCAACTTAGCCACTTGAAAAATATAATATGTATAAAAGAAAAAACATTTTTATTTCGTTTTTACATAACCACAGTTACTTACTACTGGGGTTTGCGTGTCTCTTGGGCACTGACAACTTCTCAAACCTTAGAGTCACATTGGCACTGTCACTCATTTCCTGTTGCATATTGACTTCATGCAGTACTTGCTTTTTATCACAGCAGCCCAAAAATCCCAGTTTTACTAAGATATATCATTGAAAGGAAACATAGTGTGATCTACTGTTGAAATTGTGAACTACCTTGAGCTTTAAAATATATCCCAGTGCACCCATCTACGTTTGTTGCAGTGCTCCAGGGTGCCTCAGCATACATGTAATGTTTTGGGTCCAACTTGACTATTTGTTCTAACACTTTGAGTTAGTTTCTTTAATCTGCCCCTCAGTTTCCTCATCTCAAGACTTCAGTACTAATAAAAGCAAACATAATGTCCAGGTGCTCTGTGACTAAGGAAATGTGGTTGATGCCTCTTCGTTTTTGTGAGGTTGGTGTTACACTTGGACACTGCCTTTCAGATTGGCTCGACATCGGAAAATAGTGGAACCTGAAGTGGTTGGAGAAAGTGACTCCGAAGTGGAAGGAGATGCTTGGCGCATGGAACGAGAAGATAGCAGTGAAGAAGAAGAGGAAGAGATTGATGATGAGGTATAATTTCGGAAAGTGGGAAGTTCTTTCTGGATACAAGAAAAAGTTAGGGCTCGTGCTCCTTTGATGAGGCCTTAAAGGTGCAAGATATCTGCTTTTGGCAGAAGTCTGATCCAGTGTTCCCTGCTTATTGGGGATAGGATTGAAATAGAATGGTACTAAACATAAAATAGATAGCTAGTAGGAAGCAGCCGCGTAGCACAGGGAGATCAGCTCGGTGCTTTGTGACCACCTAGAGGGGTGGGATAGGGATGGTGGGAGGGAGGGAGATGCAAGAGGGAAGAGATATGGGGACATATGTATAACTAATTCACTTTGTTATAAAGCAGAAACTAACACATCATTGTAAATCAATTATACTGTAATAAAGATGTTAAAAAAAAAAAGAAATAGAATGGTACTAAGTTGCATTTACTCATACCGGAATTTGTTGAGCTTGATGAGGTTAAAATAAAAAGACATCTCAGAGCACAGGCCAATTAGCTGACTGGCTTGGACATGTAACTTGACAGGAAATAGAACGGCGCCGTGGCATGATGCGTCAACGAGCACAGGAGAGAAAAAATGAAGAGCTGGAAGTCATGGAGGTGGAAGATGAGGGACGTTCTGGGGAGGAGTCAGAATCAGAGTCTGAGTATGAAGAGTACACAGACAGTGAAGATGAGATGGAGCCTCGCCTTAAGCCAGTTTTCATTCGGAAGTAAGTATCTCACAAACCAGGCCTGAATCCTGGAAATAATTACTGCTTTCCAGGTCTGAAGATGGAAGCCTCTTTTCCCTCTCCTGCTCTTCTGAAATGTAAGCACCAAGGAAAAGTCTTCTGCCCAGTGCCCCAACTCGGCAGGGTATTTGCTGAGGAATATCTTGTTAGCAGGGAGACTGAGTTTGTTTTCACATCTTCTTTTCCACTTAAAGAAAACATACCTGCCAAGGTGTTATATTCTTTTAAACACAAAATCAAGCTTGAAGAGCAAATTCCTATTCCTTTCCTAATGGCTAGAAATCCTAGAGTCCAGCAGATTTCTTGCTATTCAGGCAATTCTCAAAGATGAATGGAATTTTGATGCTCTGAATACCAAGAATGACTCCCATTTTGGGCTCTTTGCAAATAATAGAGCCAGAGATTGTTGGGCTTTGTCTGGTTTGGATGGGACTTAATTTAGGGGAACAGAGACCTCCACTCTAAGGGCTTTGGGTAATTAACAGGACCTCTGTGCTGCAGGAAGGACCGGGTAACGGTTCAGGAACGTGAGGCTGAAGCATTGAAACAGAAGGAGCTGGAACAGGAGGCCAAACGCATGGCTGAAGAGAGGCGCAAGTACACACTCAAGGTACTGGAGGTAGCTGTGAGGATTGAATGCAAGGAGTTGTGTGCTTAGGTCTGTCTGAGGAGAATAAGGAAGTCCAACAGTTGAACTGTTCTCCCTATCCAGATTGTAGAAGAAGAGACCAAGAAAGAGCTGGAGGAGAACAAGCGGTCCCTGGCTGCACTGGATGCACTCAATACTGACGATGAAAATGATGAGGAGGAATATGAGGCGTGGAAAGTTCGGGAGCTAAAGAGAATCAAGAGGGACAGAGAAGATCGAGAAGCGTGAGTAATAGGATGGGCCTAGAGTTAAATACCACTGGTGGGACAGGTTCCTAGTAGGGTAGCTCTGAGGCACCACACCTACTATGAGTTCCATTCTAGCTTCCTTTAGGGTTCCTGCAACTGGGTGGGTTCCCCATACATTGGAATGTGGCTTTTACAATAAAATCAGGAAAAAGAAATGCATTTTGTCCATGTTTCTCCACAATAGAGTGCCAGCTGATACTCCCTTTAGTAGTTTCCTAGTAGACACACACAAGTTACTCACTGTAATCAGTTATCTGTTGTTGCATAACAACCCAACCCAAAAGTAAGTGACTTGAAACAATTATTTCTCATAATTTTGGAGGTTGGCTATGCAGTTCCTCTGCTGATTTCACCTGGGTTCTCTTACGCAGTTGTGTCCAGCTGGAAGATTGACTGGGCTTCACTCATGTGTCTGGTAGTTGGCTCTGTCAGTTACGATGCCTCACTTCTTGAGTAGGCTAGACTAGTTTCCTTACATAATGGTCTCAGGGCAGCATTCTAAGAGGGCAAAGGTGGAAGCTGGCAAGGTCTTTTGAAGCTCACATATCATTTCTGCAAAGGGACATGCATACTGTGAGGGGAAGAATTTGTGGCATTTAAATAATCCACCACAATCGCTGTGTTAGAGCAGAATCATTTCTGAGCTGCATCACCCATTCCTAAAAATTGATAGGAATGAGAGAGGGTAATCCCAGATTATAATCCTCAATAGAAGACTCTGTCCTCAGCCTGCAGTTTCTAAGGTTTTTATCCTGGGTGTCAAGGAGTCCATGTACCCTTTAACATTGTATGAAAAATTATGTGTTTATTTGCATTTTTTGAAGAAAAGGGATCTATGACTCTCCACCCCAAAAAAAGGGTAAAGTCACGCAGTTTAATTAATGAGGGTGATCCTTGGTTTGTGACATATAAGCACATTACTAAAGAAATACCAGGGCTTCCCTGGTGGCGCAGTGGTTGAGAGTCCGCCTGCCGATGCAGGGGATACGGGTTCGTGCCCCGGTCCGGGAAGATCCCACGTGCCGTGGAGCGGCTGGGCCCGTGAGCCGTGGCCGCTGGGCCTGCGCGTCTGGAGCCTGTGCTCCGCAAACGGGAGAGGCCACAACAGTGAGAGGCCCGCGTTCCGCAAAAAAAAAAAAACAAAAAGAAATACCAGTAAACTCTTATACAGAGTTATTTGTTTTTTAACATATAAATTTATTTATTTATTTATTTTTGGCTGTGTTGGGTTTTCGTTGCTGCACATGGGCTTTCTCTAGTTGGTGGCAAGCGGGGGCTACTCTTTGTTGCGGTGCATGGGCTTCTCATTGCAATGGCTTTTTTTGTTGCAGAGCACGGGCTCTAGGCACCCAGGCTTCAGTAGTTGTGGCACACGGGCTCTAGAGCGCAGGCTCAGTAGTTGTGGCACACGAGCTTAGCTGCTCCGCGGCATATGGTATCTTCCCGGACCAGGGCTCGAGCCCGTGTCCCCTGCATTGGCAGGCAGATTCTTAACGACTGCGCCACCAGGGAAGCCCCCAGAGTCATTTTAAATTCTTGATTTTTTTTTTAACTAAGAAGGCTTTTTAGGGAGGGGAAATTAGTAATGTTATAAAATCAAGCAGTGGTAGTATGTCTAAACCTCAGAAAGGCTAGAATCAACTTTCAAAAGTTTGCAAAACCTGGTCTTGCAAGCATAATGAAGACTATGTCACCCTCTTATTTATTGAGCTCCCGATCTTGATTCCTAACAGGTAATAACTAGAATTGATGAAGATGAATGATGGTTGAAAGGAGCTGGGACTGTGTCATATTCAGATAACTGGGTCTTTCTGAAGCTAAAATGATACTAATAAATAGTTTTGTTCTCTGGACAGGCTTGAAAAGGAGAAAGCAGAAATTGAACGCATGCGAAACCTGACTGAGGAAGAGAGGCGAGCTGAGCTTCGGGCAAATGGCAAAGTCATTACCAACAAAGCTGTTAAGGGCAAATATAAGTTCTTACAGAAGTATTATCACCGGGGTGCCTTCTTCATGGTAAGAAGTGAAAAGAGAATGGGAAAATGGAGCAGTAGGAATAACTCCCCATTTCGCTGGTCCTGGGATGTTACTTCCACTTGCCAGTGGTCAGCTTTCTCATTTGCTTTTTGCCTCTGAAGAATACAACACCAAATAGAGGAAAGCATTGGCAACAGGATTTTAGATGTAGCAGCAACTGTTCTCTTTTGGCCCCAGCTCTCAGAAGGAGGAAATGATGTAATAGAAGAATTGAGGAACTGAAATAGTGATCTATATAGATACTAGACTGTTTGGGTTCCCCAAATCACTTACATATCATTATCCATAGCTGAGTGAGAAATTTTGGTTATGAGAAAACCAGGCTCTGCAAAGAGCTTTACGTTAACTCATGTTTGGGTGGCGTAAGTTTAATTTACTTCATTCTGAGCTGACAGAAAGTGACTAAGTCTAACCAAAAAAATTGTTAATTATCTAACCATTATGTGTAATGCCATCATCTTTTTTCTTCATATAAAAACCAAAGTCAAAATATCAGTCTGTTAACCCTGTATAAAGTGAAAAGGACTTCTTCCAAATTATTTGGGTTAGCACTAGTGATAATTCCTTAATAGAGAGATAGCAGGAAAGGGAATGGGAGAATTGGTTACATTTATTACTCTAATAGCATGTGGTTTGTCAAACTATTTCCTGATGTTAAAGAAGTTTTTATCAAAAACTAGACTAGCTTTTTCAAATGCTGTATAGCAAACCTTAAATATCCCTACTGCAGCTAATTCCTGCCTTTCACTGTAGAAAAATTTTAAAACTTCACTGGAGGATTCCTTACTCCTCTCCCTCCATAATCGGTTTCAGTCTATCTGCTCAGCAGGAAATGTTTGCTTATTATGTAGTTTTCCAGCCCATGTGGTTTTCAAGATATGAGTCAGTGGAGATTATGAATTACTTCTTATACTGCTTCAAAGTCATAAAATATCATTGCTTAAGCATTTCAGCAGCTTTAATAATCAAGCTCCTTAAGGAAGCAGTGCATTGCTGACTGTAACACATAATGAGAGGTTTATGTGAGTCTTTTGGTGCACATACTCAAATATCAACTCTTCTCATCTGGACAAGGAGAGTGAAGTTGAAATGGCTTCTGAGATTAAATGAGGGACTCTCATACTCTAACAAGGAGAAAAGTTGGTTTCATGAAAACTGTTTAATTGTCCTACCTTTAAATTGGCCTTTCTATAGCTGAAGGGAAAAAGATTACTCCAAAAGTATGTTTGGTTAAAGGACTCAGCTCTTCCATGAAACTTTCCTTAACTAAAATGGTACTATTTTAATTCTTTCAGCACATATGTTTATGATCTGTATCATAACATTATAGTCTTACTTATATGTTGATTTGAAACTATTCTCTATAGTTATTTTATACAGTTCATTAAGTAAACCTTTTGAGCATTTACTGTATGAAGGGTACTACTGTTAAGCACAGCTACAGGTTATATAATCCTTGCCCTCAGAAGGCTTACAATCTAATAATAGAGCTAAGGCAAATATCTACTGTAACATAAGGAACAGTGAAAGTACTAAGGGACTTCTGAAGAGAGAGGTGTTATATGTGGTAGAAGATTGAAAAGGGTAACATCAAGGAGGTGACATTTAAGATATATAGACTTCCTGGAACTTCCCTGGTGGTCCAGTGGCTAAGGCTCCACGCTCCCAAAGCAGGGGGCTCAGGTTTGACCCCTGGTCAGGGAACTAGATCCCGCATGCTGCAACTAAAAGAAAAAAAAGATCCTGCATGCCGCAACTAAGGATCCCACACGCTGCAAGGAAGATCCCACGTGCCGCAACTAAGACCCAGTGCAGCCAAATAAATAAATAAATCTTTTTTTAAAAAAATTAAGATGTATAGACTTCCTGACATTCAGGGGGGTAGGAAGACATTCCATGTAAAGGAACAAGAAATGGAGGCAAAAAGTATCATCTGTAAAGGCAAAGGAGTAGATTAAGGCTACACAGCATTTGGCCTTGACTAGTACACAGAGGAACTGTGCTTATTTAGTAAAGTAGAGAACCATTGAAGGTTTTTGAGCAGGACAGAGGTATAATGAGAGTTGTGTTCTAGAAACATTAATCCCATGAAATGTGTAAGATTGATTGCAGGGAAAAACTATAATAACCCAGGTAATGAGAATCTAGGTAATTGAGAGAATGTTGGTCCTATTAACAAAAGTTAAGTCAGGAAGAGGCTGATTTGGAAAGGTTAGGGATACAGTTTTCACTTTAGATGTGAGTTTGAAATCCCAGAATACCCAAGCTAACATGTGTATTGGGCAGTAGAAGAATCAGGATTGGAGATTTGAGAGGCCTGTATGAAGTTGAAATCATGTGAGTGAATGAACATGTTGAGTGCAGAGAAGAATACAGCCAACCTTCAGGAAATGTCTATACTTAGGAAGGAAAAAGACAACACAAGGGAAAAAAAGATTATCATCTCCTCAACTAGATGTAAGCTCTTGGTTCAATAGGTTCAATACCCTCTGCTTTCTTTTTATCCCTTGTTGTAAAATTTTAAAAATCTGTAGTTTGAGGGACTTCCCTGGTGGTCCAGTGGTTACGACTCTGCGCTTCCACTGCAGGGGGCATGGGTTCGATCCCTGGTCAGGGAACTAAGATCCCGCATGCAGCACAGCATGGCCAAAAAAAATTAATTAAAATAATAAAGTTAAATGGTTTTAAAAAATGATCCCTAAAAAACAATGTAGTTTGAATATATGAGAAATAAAACCACAAAATTGATAAGACTCTTTTCTACAGGATGAGGATGAAGAAGTATACAAGAGAGATTTCAGCGCACCTACCCTGGAGGATCATTTCAACAAAACCATTCTTCCCAAAGTCATGCAGGTATGGGGTACCTTAATGACATGAGAGAGAAAAGTAACATATTGAGGGCTGTGACATGATATGTCTGGTGGTGTAACTCATCATCTGTCCTAACAGGTCAAGAACTTTGGACGCTCTGGTCGTACCAAGTACACCCACCTCGTGGATCAAGACACCACCTCCTTTGACTCAGCATGGGGCCAAGAGAGTGCCCAGAACACAAAGTTCTTTAAACAAAAGGCAGCTGGGGTACGAGATGTATTTGAGCGGCCATCTGCCAAGAAGCGGAAAACTACTTAACTTATTCTTCCAACTATGGGACACAAGGGGAAATCTCAGCATCTGGTCCTTGATTGTTTTTACTACTATTTACATGGCCCCTGTATCCAGCCTGCTGAGCCTACTGCCATACTTGTGACACTGGGCAAACCTAGTCTTTGAGGTGCTTTGTGAGGTTTGGACTCATGCTGAGAAACCTGCAGAAAAGCACTGTCCAGGTAGGATTAGAGGCTCCCCACTTAGGACTATTTCTGAGAAATCTTCAACTTCATTATTTCTCTGGCTTCCCATATTCACTTGGGACTGTTCCAGGTTTCTTTTTCCAGCCCTTAGCTTGGGTTAGAAAAATGGATGGGCATGTAAGCGGACAATATTACTTCTACTGTACAGGAAATCTAAGCTCATTGAAACCTGTTTTGCATTTTGGGGGTAAATTTTTCTAGATGAACATTACTTTTTGATCCATTTATGTGTGTGTGTGTGTGTGTGTATGTGTCAAGAAATAAAAGAATCATACACCAAGAGGTTTTTTAGCATACCAGAAATAAAATGTGCAGGCTGACAAGTATCTACCTATTAACTAAAATAAAAGACAGCAAGGAATTATCAGGCAAATTATGTTTCACATTTTAATCATCTCCTTTGATCTCAGAAACCAGCACAGATGCTAGACAGGCTGTATTGTAAGTGGCACCTAGATTTATTCCATGAGCAAATATGTACGTGGTTGTCCTTGCTGTCTAAACTGTAGCTGTATATAGAACAAAACAGGACACATGAAATGAGGAATCCATGTAGCATACTGGTATCTTCTTGCCCAGCTCATATATCGAGGGCATAGTGCTCTGAGTTGCAATGTTGCGACAACATGTTAGACGTCACTGGCAGAGTTAAATTTAATTTTTTCCATTTAATATTTACCACATGACCACCGTGCATGTGGCAGAGCATTAGGAGTCCCAGGGGTTATAAGGAATGACATTTAACCAGTGGGAAGACTATCTCTAAATTGCATTAAAAAATGAGAAGAGGGGGGACTTCCCTGGTGGCACAGTGGTTAAGAATCCGCCTGCAGGGCCTCCCTGGTGGCACAGTGGTTGAGAGTCCGCCTGCTGATGCAGGGGACACGGGTTCGTGCCCCAGTCTGGGAAGATCCCACATGCCACGGAGCGGCTGGGCCCGTGAGCCATGGCCGCTGAGCCTGTGCGTCTGGAGCCTGTGCTCCACAACGGGAGAGGCCACAACAGTGAGAGGCCTGCGTACCGCAAAAAAAAAAAAAAAGAATCCGCCTGCCAATGCAGGGGACACGGATTCGAGTCCTGGTCCAGGATGATCCCACATGCTGCGGAGCAACTAAGCCCGTGTGCCACAACTACTGAGCCTGCGCTCTAGAGCCCGAGAGCCACAGCTACTGAGCCCACATGCTGCAACTACTGAAGCCCATGCACGTAGAGCCCGTGCTCCACAAGAGAAGCCCCTGCAATGAGAACCCCGTGCATTGCAACCAAGAGTAGCCCCCGCTCACCACAACTAGGGAAAGCCCGCACGCAGCAACGAAGACCCAACTGAGCCAAAAATAAATATCTCATTTTAGAAAATGAGACAGACAAGGTCTTTTCACAATCTTTAAATGCCCCACTAGAAGAATCACTCATAAATCCTTAAATGTCCTAGAATAAAAATACGAGTGCAAATAATTACTGTGAGGTAATAAACAGAGATGAATATGTCACTTGTATGTGCCAGAAGGAGATACAATCTGAGAATTATCCTAGAGCCAAAATGAGAGTGAGAGCTACATTCACCTGCTCATGAATTCTTACAACAACCTATCAGATCTGTGTATCATTTTATAGTTGAGGAAACAAGCTCAGCAAGGGTGAGTTGGTGATCAAAAATTTGATCAACTTTTAAAGTAAAATTGCTTTCTCTCCAGGTTAGAAAATGGAATCCAAGGTGTAAGTGTTGTGGTTCAGAAAATATTAAATCAAAATCTTTCATAAATTCTATATAAGACATAACCTTTGATAACTTCTATTGTAGTTACCATGTTCCCACCTCAGTACCTAAATTCTAACTCACAGTGGCTTATGAACTGGATTGGTGACTTAAAACTATATACAGTGGCTCCTAGGCAGGTACTGGCCTTCCAGCTGTTCATAAGCTACCCTAGAGACACATGCCATGGAGTACAGTACACTTTGCTGAGACTCTAAGTGTACCTTGAATGCTGTTGAGAACTAGTCATATGAATGAGCCTGATCTGCCACATAGCATCTGCATCTGAACATGAGGCACTCTTCTACACTGATCCTTCACATAGGTTCATTAAGGGTTATACTCCAACATGTAAATTTTCCACAATAAAATACAATATGATATACATTGCACTTGATCCAAAATGATAAAACTGCAACTTGGAAAAAAAAAAAAAAACGACATCTTTATTGAAATAAGTTAATCCAGTGGGTAGGTCTGGGAAAACACAAATCAGTTGGTTAGGGCAATAAGAGCCTCTACCACGTTGCCCATGTGTTCCCTCAAGCTCCGTTCTGCTGCTGCTCGCGAGATCTCCATCTCTGTCATCTGCAGGAAAAGGATCAATGATTTTACCTAAGTCTCCTCCCGGGCATTAATGTGCCAGCAGAACATGAGGACTCTACTTGTTTGGGGAAACAACCCAAATTTGACAAAGAAACCGCCCCCACCCATACACTAGTTAGACATTACTACTCACTATCAGCTCCAGATCTTCCTTCTTGATAGTGACTTTGGCCAGTTCCTTCTCCCTGCAAATATTCATGTACTTAGTCCTCATTCTTTACCTCCATCATAAACTCCCAGAAAGGATTTTTCCAGCTGTGCCTTACAAATAAATGACTCTTGATAAACACTGTTGACTGAAAATACAAAACGACTCCCACCCTCTCACCTAACGTCCCATCCCATCCCCTGGAATATTTACAGCAGGCAGCAGGTGTTGCCAGGAGGCCTTTCCTTCCACCAACAAGAGTAAAGTTGTAAATCTTAGATCTGCAGAAATGGGTGATACAGTTGAAGAACAGTACAAGGTACAAAGGCCTAACGATGGCTTTTTTTGTCTGGGGGAATGAGAGGGGCCCGTAGGTAAAACGACTTACCGCTCCTGTTTGGCTTTCTGCTCCCGGGACCGTCTATCCCCAATCACGGACATGGCCTACGGGAAAGAAAGATCTAGTTACTGCTCTGCTTACCCACAATTCCTAATAATCTAAAATACCAGTAACAAGCGGGTGAGGTGTGTATTCACGATGACGAGCGTACCAGGAACCGGGACCTACGTTTAATTCAACTCTGTGCACCTGAGACCCATTTTAAACCCAATCTCCATCAAGTTCCTTTTCGCAAGCGGCGGGCTCCAACGACGGTTCAGTTTCCTTCTTGCCTCCTCCCACCATGGAGATGGAGACCCATCCTGGAGCTGGGCTTCCAGTTTCAGCCTCCCAAGCCCCTTCTGCTCTCATCCCTCCCAGACAGGCTCCCGGCCAACCTCACCGTCTCCAGATTGGAACTCTGGATCTCCTTCTCTTCAGCATAGTCGGTGACTCGCTCCAGGTCCGCCGCCCCACTGTCATGTTTCCGTGGCTTCTCTGGAGGCCGCTCCGGACCGCTGGTCTCAGTCTCCAACTCTAGCTCCACGTCCCCCTCTGTCGCCATGTCGATCCCACCACGCCGCGCCAGAGGCCCGGCCCCGCCTCAGGAAGACTTCCGGTAACTGCCTCGCAACTTCCGCCGGGAGAGGAGGAGGCGGGACCAGCCGTGGGCCACACCTTCTTTGGTGCTCTGGTTTTAGAACTTCAGCGAGGAAACCAGTACGCCTTTCAGACTTCCTTTCGGGCTTCTAGTGTTGCTTTCTGCCAGGCCGTGTCCCAGACCTAACCCGTCACCACTCCAGGCCTTCCTATCCTTCCCTTCTCTTCACCTAGGTCCAGCCCACACACCCCAAGGAATTCTGTTCAAGATGGATGACGTCTAATCCTAAACCAATTAAGAATGCTAATCTACAAGCCAGATATGCAAACTACTCCCTAATCTGGGGAGAACAGACTGAGTGGCCCAAGGACCCTGGGGAGAAAGTAGTTTCACAGGGACATTTGCATTTACCACATCCTGAAGGTCGGTGTTCTTTTCCTGATGTCCCTCCCCATTCTGTCTGAAACTGGGTGACCAGCCCCGGCACAGCAGGAGTCCAATGGGCTGAGGACAAAAGAAAGCTACTACTTTCTCATCTTCCTTCCCTCTGGTGGACCTGGGCCTAATCCCTGGGATAAGGATGGTGGGTGCAAAGGCGGTCACAAGCTCCAGCACCTCCCTCCGCCTGGCACAGCAACGCAGTGGAGTCAGCAGTGTCACAGTGAGTCTTCCCTTCTATCAGGTGAGAGGGTACTGGAGCAAGCGCTATCTGAAAAAATGGAAGGGAATGGTGGCTGAAGCTGGGGAGGAAAACCCATGGGAGCTGATAAAGATGATAGGCCTTCCTTTCACTTGTGAGGCCCTTCTGCTTCTTTGCCTCTAAGACTACTGATCATTAAACCTCTCCTCCCATGTACCCAGTACCGGATATTTAGATCCTGGGAAAGATTAGAGGCCAGATGTGACTTAGGCTTTTAGAAAGTTCTGCTCAAGCCTGCAGTTAAGCTCTTATGATGAAAGCTCTACTTGATGTCAGTGGAAGGCAATCCTAAATAGCTTGGAACCAGACAGTCTGAGAATTCCTGAGTGAAAGAGAAGAGAAGGGAGGGGGAAATTTTGGAATTCAGCCTCTTGGGTTAACCTCACATGTACATTAATGTAAGCCTTTCCTCAGCAAATCTGCACCTTGCTGCCCTGCATCTGCTCTCCCCTCAGGTGCTCTGCTGTGGGCCTGCTCCCTGTACCTGCTGCTGCCATTCTAGGTGACCCCCTCTCACGGAGTCTCCTTGTAGCCGCCTGTTCTACATCCTCCTCCATGTGGGGACCTCAGCAGTCTGCTGCCTCCTGCTGTCAAGGATGGTAGTGCAAAGAGTCTGGGCAAGGCACATGGGGTAAGTGGGAGGAGGTTGGGGTGCAGCAGGACAGGATAAAAGGAGAAACCCTGAGATAAACAAGAGATTCAGGTTGGGGGAAGGGGACAAATGAGTGGACATACCCATAAGAAGAAGGTACTTCTCTATGCATGATGACTTGCCCAGCCATTTCTCACATGTACCTTCCCTCCAGATCCAGATGCCCTCAGGGCTGTGTGCCCATCTGTTTGGCCACTCTCACTGCCCAGTGCTCAGCGGCTCTGGGGTTGTATACCGAGTATGTACAGGAACTGCCACCTTTCGCCTGCTGCAGGCTGTGCCGTTGGTCGACCTCCACTCCCCCACCAGCCTGAGAGCACAGCTGCATAAGAGGTGTGTGTGTATTCTTTGGGCGGGGAGGGGATGAGGAGGGAAGTAGAAATAAGCTGAGTAAAGGAAATTCCAAGATGAAGTAATAGCACTGTAAAAAGACAGAAAACAGGTTTAAGTCCCTGCTTCCACTATACTTGCTGTGTGACAACAAGCCACACACTTATCCTCTCTGACATTCTAGTTTCTGAAATGGAGATAACAGTGGGGTTACTATATGCAAATCTTTTGTCAACTCTAAAACATTGTCCGGATGTTTTTATTTAGGTATCTGAAAGTCAGAATTTGGAATGGGCTGTAATGGGCCCATCTCCAGCCCCTCTCACATGGGACTGGTTCCTCCCTTCCTATACTTAGTTGTCTCTTCTCTCCCTTCGTATAGTTCTGGCTTTCTCCTTTGCCTTCCTCCACTGGCACTGTTCACTCTCCTTTGCCTTTTCTTCTGAGTCTGGTTTTCTCTTTCCCTCTTAACCAGCTTCTGGCTCCTCAAGCTGCTGTTCCTGCTAGGTCTCTGTGCTGTTGCCTTCTGCATGCCTGATGAGCATCTCTTCCCAGGTACCTTCCATCTCATCCTGATCAGCGGAAGTAAGCTAAAATATTTTCTAAGAAAAAAAGAGGGTAGGAAGAGGACCAGGAGTAATGATATGATCAGCTACATTTCCCCCACTGGTGCCTCACTTGCAGCCTGGCATTACATTGGCATCTGTAGAGGCTTCACATTCATCCTGCTGCAGTTGGTGCTTTTTACAGCCTTTGCCCGTTCCTGGAACAAGAACTGGTAAGGAGGACATAACCCTAAAGGCTTCCTGGGAAGTCTGACATTACTAGACCCAGTTGGGTGGGGCAAAGGACATGACAGGTTGATGGTCCCAGAGCTTACCACTAAGCAGTATCGAAAAACTCAGGAATGTGAAATGACTGTGGGCCAGGTGGGATGGGTAAGTCTCACCAGTCTTTTGGAAGAGGGGAAATAGTTGATAATGGGTAAAAGAAGAGTTGGAGCACCAAGCCATTGCCCACCTCCCACCCCTAGGCAAACAGGTGCAGCCCAAGACTGCCGCTGGTTCCTAGCTGTGCTGCTGACCACCCTAGGATTCTACAGCATGGCAGGTTTAGAAGCTGTGCTCCTGTTCCACTACTACACACACCCAGATGGCTGCCTGCTCAACAAGATGCTGCTTAGTCTGCATGTTTGTTGCTGTGGTCTCCTCTCCTTCCTCTCCATCGCTCCCTGCATCCGCCTCAGTGGATACATGCCTTGCAACATTCCAGATTTGGGGGACCTTTGGTATAGCAATTTCATTAGCCTCCCTACCTCAGTCAATTCTCTGCTTCCCCCAAAGGGTGGGGGGACAGAAGTACAAGTGAGGGTAGAAGTAAAGGAAATTACTACCCTGTAGGCTAAAGCAAGGATTCACATTCTCCCCAGAGCAGCTCCACTCTGGCCTTCTACAAGCCTCTGTCAACAGCTGCTATATCACGTAGCTGACATTCTCTGCGCTATCCAGCCATCCTCCAGAGAGTGGTAAGGACAGGACATGGATTTCCCCATGCTAAAACCTTTCTTGCTCCTGCCAAATACCTATTTGTTCTTACCACCTTTCTCTTCTGTTGCCCCTTCTCAGTAATCCTTCAAGGACAGAATCACTCTGTGCCTGCCTGGCCTGAGTAAAATGGAACCCCAAACACCAGATACTTCTCTGGCAGTGTTGAGTGCTGGCATCATGTATGCTTGTGTGCTTTCTGCTTGGTGCATAAAGGTGTCAAGGGAAAGGCGTGAGAGAAGGGAGGATGCTCAGGACAGGGAACATGGTCAGGAGACTGTCTGGGACCACGGTTTATTTAAACTTTAGAGCAAGATAAGAGGAAAGCTCCCCATGAACAAAAACAACTTCTAAGAATAGCACTTGTCAGATGATCTGTATGAGATGAAGGGGGTAGGGGAAATGACTTGAGAATTTTTAAATGTATAAAGACTTCAAGGCCCTCACATGAAAAGATTTCTAAATCTTTGGCGGAAAAGGGCTCCAGGAGCACAGTACCCTCCTGAGAGTTACTAATATGGACCAACCAGCTAGCAGTAAATGCCCTCAGGCAATCCTGCTATCTGACTGGACCAGCTTGAGAACCATCTCTTCCTTCTCAGCAATGAGGCTTCCTACCTTGCTGAGGTATTTGGGCCCTTGTGGACTGTCAAGGTTTACAGCTGTGAGGTCCAGGTGAGGATGGAGAGCACAATATCCCCAATACCCCTCCCCCCTCACACATAGTCACAGACACACACACATCCTATCAACCTCTACCCAGAATGCTCAGATTCTAGCTGCTATTACCTTTTATTGAGTACCCACAATGTGCTAAGCACTGTGCTAGATACTTTACATACATAATCTCATTTAATTTAATCCTCACAACAACCCTGTGAGGTAGGTATTTGCTCCATTTTACAAATGGAGAAATTGAGGCACAGAAGGTTAAACATCTTACCAAAGTTCCCATAGCCAGTTATATACTGAAGCTAGAATTTGAACCCAGGTGTGCCTCCACTTTTTACACCACACCAATCTTTTCAAAGAAGAGGAGTTTCCTATACTGTTACCCAGACATTCTTTCTAAAGTCATTCCAAAACATGCTGCCTTTTGTTTTACAAAAGCCCTCACTCTGTTTCTGCTGCCCTGAAACAGTGCAGCCAGAGGAAGGTGAGTGTCAAGTGAGGATCCGTAAGTGTAGATTTCTGCAGAGTGCCAAAGAGCCCTCAAGTGCCTTCACAAAAGATGGGGGAGGAGGGAAGAGGTGTTTCAGCAGCACTGCTGCCAGCAGTCCTTTCCTCTCTCCAGGGCAAACAGGTGGGGCTGACAGGCCAGCTAACCAAGAGACCGCTCCAGCTCCTCCAGTGCAAGCCCAGCAGCTTTCCTATAGCTATTCTGCCTTCCACTTCGTCTTCTTCCTTGCATCACTCTATGTCATGGTTACCCTCACCAACTGGTTCAGGTAGGATGGAGGCGGGCCTGGGACACTCTTCTGAAAACCTAGTTGTTTTAGGGAAAGAGCAATTCAAGGCCAGTCCCGAGTTCTGAGGACACACACATGGGTCTACCATATACCATACTCTTCGGTGGGGTGGTAGGACAGACCTAAAGGTCATGGCCCTCCAGATTCTCTAACCAGACACTTTAGTTCCACAGCTATGAGGGAGCAGAACTGGAAAAGACTTTCACCACGGGCAGCTGGACTACCTTCTGGGTCAAGTTTGCCTCATGCTAGGCCCGTGTACTCCTCTATCTGGGGCTGCTACTGGCACCATTCTGTTGGTCCCCAACCCAGGACCCCCAGCCTCCTCTTATCTTCAGGTGACACTGTCATGGCATCAGTATTGCCAGATAACAAATATCCAGTCTAGGTACTTTTAACAAACTGGGGTTCCCTTCAAATTGTACCCCTAGTCTTGACTCACAGGAGCTGTCCAGCCCAACAAACACCTCAAGGATATAATGGGTAGTTACCTCCCTTTAGGCTAAAGTCAGTAGTATGTCTGACTTGAAAAAAGTGGCCATACACACCCTAATGCCCTGGGCAGAGTATCTGACATGCTGGAGCTACCGTTACGTCTTCACCCCAGCTCAAGAGCCTGACTCCCAAGTCAGCAGCTCAGGAACCAGCAGACAGTGCGGCACCAGCTCCTTCCTGGCTCTCATGGTGGAGATGGGGGCAGGGAAAGACCAACAGGGACTGAAGACTTACTTGGCTCTGCCCTTGGAGATAAAAAGGAAAATAAGGAATTCAGCCCTGGGTACAGGGATTTAAGAAGCCCAGAACCCTAGAACAAACCAGGACACAGGAAGAAAGGAGCACAGAGACTACCCTAGGTTTTAATCCTGATGCTGAGGTCAAAGGAAATGGGACGACAAAAACCACCCTCACATAAGGAATGACAGAACAGAAGAGAATGTGAACACTTGAGAGCAGCTAACCATGGGAAGTCAGTGAGCAGCAGGATCTGGGCCAACTTCCAAGCAGGCAAAACTGAGGAAGAATGAGGAAGAGGGGCATAAATTTAGGTCTTGCAGCCTTCCTTCTTAGGACCTCAACTCCATCCGTAGGATGATGTTCAGGGTCTGAGTGGGGGACAAAAAAAATCACAGAAAAGAAGTCCCTAAGGCTCTTAGAGGATTTCTCTACCACATACCCAGAATACCTGTTTGTTGCAGTACAAAAAAGAATTTTTTCCTGTGATGTTTCACTTAGTCTACATATCCACATCCTTTTAGAGTCTGAAGTTCTCTCCCCTCTTGGTGGGAAAGGGCAGCCATTCCTCCATCCCCATCCCCCCAAATCCCCAGTCAAACCAGGCGCTCAAGGAATTACAAAGCTACTTTTAATACTTTGGGGTGAGCCCCACAGGAATAAAAAACACTGGGAAGGGGTAACCCCCTCACCCCCAGGAGTGGCCCAGGGGGAGAGAGGCTACCTGAGGGGAAGGAAGCACAAAAGGGACTCGCTGCAGACTCAGGGCAAAGGGAATGCCATCGGTGCTGGGACCTGTGAGCACTACAGGAGAAAACGCGAGCGTGGTAGGACTGGCTCCAGGCACACAGGCGAAGGGCAAGAGGGTTGGACACGAAGCCACAAAGCTACTTGGGTTCCTCCTTCTTCTCGTTTGCCTTTTTCTGCTTCTGCTGCATGATCTCCGAGTCCCTGGGGGTAGAGATGATGGGGCACTGGGAGGTACCAGAGGGCAAAAGGGACAAGATGCAGGGGGATGAAGGGCACAAAGGATAAGATGGAAGTGGATGGGACAAAATTCAGCATGTGGCTGCTGTATTCCCACCCTAGGAGAACAAGAGGAAGAGAGCTGAGGCTCAAAAGGCAATCAGTCTCTATCTGGCTATTGCCCGAGGGGTCAGAAGTCTGGCCACACAGGCCCAAGGCTATTCTGTGCTGAGTACCACACCCAGCAACACCAGTGAGAAGGCTGGGAGAAGGGAGGACAAATGAACAGCAAGGAGGGCCAAAAGTACTGGGCTGTCATAACCACCACTGCATTTGAAATGTGAGGCTCCCTGCCCTTGCCCTTAAGGTCAGACCCGGGGGCACTCAGAAATCAGACCGAGGGCAGCACCCGCCCCAGTCCCTTCCTATAAGGCTGTGACCTAACAATTTAAAGGGTGAGAGGAATAAAACCCTAGAGGAAACAATGCACTCTGCCCCTCACGACTAGTCCAGATGTAAGCTCTGAGCTAACTCTTTCCAGGTACAACCCTTGGCCTAAACCCAGGTCTCACCCCACCCCTCCCCGCCCCTCCCTGGGGCTACCTCTGCTTGCGGGCAGCAGCAGAAAGCCCGTCATCTCGGCGCTTTCCCTTAACCGAGTCGCTCTGCTTTTTCATATTCTTCTGGCGGGCGAGCTCGCGCTGGTTACCGCCTAGAGAAAGAAGATAAAAGGTGAGACGAGAAGGCCTTTCTGGCCACACACCGGCGACCCTCTCCCCTCACCGGACACTCGTACGGTCCAACACTTCATTCCCGGGTCGCCGACACCGGCCTTTTTCGGGGCCTAGGCTGCAGATTGGACGGAGGGAGTAGCTGCCACAGGGCAGGTCAAAGTGGGGAGTGGACGGAGGACGGTCCTGAGGAGCCTGCTAGAAGCGTGCTTCGAATTTCGGGGCAGCATGGGGGCCCAGACAGGGGGTGGCGGTATGTGTAGACGGTCTGGGTCTCTGTGGGGGATGGGCAGGGATCTGGAATGGGGGGATCTGGGTTTATCACAGGGGCGCAGGGCTTCTCCCCACACCGCAGAGCGTCGGGGAGGGCCTTTGCCTGACGAGGTGGGGAGGTTCTCAAGAAGTGTCTCGGTGGGCAAAGGGTCGACTTCCGGGCTCCAAGTGTGAGGGTCGCTAAACAGCGCTCCTAGAGAAAGGTCTCGTTGGGGAAGTCAAAACGAGGTCAATGCCGAGGTTCGGCAGTCATGTTTAGGATGGAAAAGGAGAAAAGGGCAAGAGGAGGGGGTCTCAGTGCTCACGGGTCATGGCGACGGCAGCAGCTCCGGCCTGCCTCCGTTGCGTCCCCTCGTTCAGTACGACGTTGCAGGCCCCGCCCCTTTCTCGAAGCGTAACGAAGTTGTCTTTTCCTCCCCGCCCCTTCGCGCCCGGGAGCCGATTCCCATTGGACAGGAAGAAACACGTGGAGGCCGCGAGCCACGCTGGAGCTCGGGCGGATAACGGGCGGAGGTTCGCAGGCCGAGCGCGCTGCGTGGGGCGGGGCTTTCCGAACAAGTCGTTAGGTCGGGAGGGGAGAAAGTAGGCCAGGTCACGTGGGCAGAGTGGGTGGGGGTGGAGGGGTGCGGGTGGCTAGGTGGCGCTCCCGCGAGCTTGGGCACGTGACCTGGCAGAGTGCCCTCATGCGGGGATGGTTTGGGGCAAGGACAGACTCACTCAGAGGGAACGTAGGGGGAACAGAGGGCTGGGGGTTCGTGGGGGCTGAAATGGTCCGGCCGGTGCTGTTACCAAGACTCTTGGACTAAACTTGCCCCTGTTATCTAGGATCCCCCCAACCAACCACCTGTTTAGATACTTGAGTTTGCATACTATGTAAAATCGTGTACAAACGCAACTTCAGAAGCCCCTTTCTAACCACATTGTTCCCCCATCCCAAACTCCTCCAGTATAGAAATTCGCATCCACATCCCATATGTCCTAAAACTTTGGTCCTGTTCATATCCCCATAGAAGCTTCAAATATGTAGCTTGGAAGTATTGGAGGACCCAAAAATCACGGACTATGGAGTTGGATCAGGGACTAAGAGATTGGAAAATCCACATACTATGTCCATTTCTCCCTCCGGCATTTCCCCACTGTACTGTACTATCTCCACCATCTCCACCAACCACACCTGGTTTGTAATTCGCAATTGAATAGGGCGGGAAGCTTAGATTTCCCACTAAAATCGCTCTCATTCCCAGTTTCACTAATCTGTGTACAAGACTCCCCACCAGTCCCGAGGAATTCACGGGATAAAGGAGAAATGCTTAGGAAATCTCACAGGAAAGGACTGGTTGTAAATTTTAACATCTGATTCTCTCCAGCTAGTGCCCACAGCAGAACCAAGCTGAGGCTGGCACTTCAGCCTGGCTTCTTTCTCAACATAGAGCTGAGGGAAGACAATAAACCTCATTCAGTACCATCCTCACAATTTTTGCCATACCCAGGTATCACTTGAACTACTACTATTTATTACTTTAAAATTTTTTACCAGGGTTGTGTTTGTTTTTTTTTTTTTTTTTTGCTGTGCTGTGTGGCTTGTGGGGATCTCAGTTCCCCCACCAGGGATTGAACCTGGGCCTCTGCAGTGAAAACACCAAATCCTAACCACTGAACCACCAGGGAACTCCCTGTATCAGTTTCAAATAAAGGATATAACCCAAACTTCATATTCCTTTAGTAAATTTAAAATCAGTATCACCTGCCCACAAACAGAAAGTAACTATAAAAAGAAATACAATGAAAAGGAAATATTAAATTCTACCAAAATATCATCAATGTCAAAGCTACTGAACCTGGGGCCTGCCCTCTCTTTCTCAGAGAAAGAAATTAACAAGTGTTATAGAGGTAATAAGGCATAAGTCTCCCAAACTGAAGCTTTTTCTTGACATCATCAGAATATTGAAAAGCATTTAATTTTTATACTTTCAGTGTTACTTACTGCTATGTCTCTATACTACTAAAATTACTTCTTATATCACCAGTAGCATATATCCCACCCTTTGGTACATACCAAATGTAATAGATCAACATTGGTGGCACACATAACAATGTGCAAATTCTGACTCTGCTACTTACTGGATTTGATTTTGGACAATCATTTTTTCCATGCTTCAATTCCTTTATATGAAAAATGGGAATAATATCTACCCCTTAGTGTTGTGGAAAAGATTAATATAGATAATATAAAGGACTTGGCCCATAATAGGCACTTGGTTAATAATGTCCTCTCCATCTCCCTTTGGGAAGTCCTAAAACCTCTTCATTCTCCAAATTCCTCTAACTCCTGAGTAGTAGCCAGTCTCTGAAATGGCCCCTAATGATCCCTCCCTTCTGGTATTCACATCCTTGTGTAATCCTCTCCCACACTAAATCAAGGTTGGTCTATGTGACCAATAGAATATGGCAGAAGTGATGGTATATCACTTCTGATGCTAAAAAAAATTGCAGCTTCTGCTTTCCTTTCTCTCTTGGATCACTGGCTCAGGGAGAGCCAGCTGCCATGTCAGGAGGAGAGGCCCATGTGGTGAAGAACTGTGGCCACTGGCCAACAGCCAGAGGGCAGAGAAAATACCTCCACTTTAACTTAGCACGAGGTTGAGAGTTAGGGACCCAAGGCTCTGAGAGAAGGAGGTGAGGCAGGATTTAGGGACCCCACATATAAAGTGAGAAGATGAGGAAACTGGACTTCAAGGGTGGGGACAGCATCTGCAGACCTATAGCAACAGACTGACCACAGTTCACAAAAAGAATTTGGACTATCTGGCTTCCTAGCCCCCAGGTTCCAATGGGTCCCCTTGCAAATAGAGAGACTACAGAACCAGCCCCATGGAGAAAACTGAGCTAGCCAGGGATGAGTGAAATAGTGCAGGATGAGGAAGCAAGTTCTCTTTTGGCACCTCCTACCTCTTTATCAACTCCAGCTGCTCAGGTGGGTGAGAGAGTGGAACAACCCTGTAACCAGTCTCCTCTTATTAACTCACCCCACTCTACCCCCATGCTCAAGAGTCTATTTCCAATCCTAACAGAACCTAGGCTGGTTGCCACACCTCCCTCCAGTCTAACTTTTCCAGTAATTGCCAAAGAAATCACTCATTCTTTCAACAAATATTCATTGTGTTATGCACCAACAATGTACCAACTACTGCATTAGTCATTAGGCATACAGTGATGAACAAAACATGTATATCTCCATACTCACGGAACATATAGTGTAGAGAAGAAGAAACAGCTCTCTCTCTGTATATAACACATATATAGGTATTCCTCTGTGTGTGTGTGTGTGTGTATATATATATATATGCAAATCAATTGTGATAACTGCTTTGAAAGAAATGAACAGATTTTACACAAGGATGATATTCAAAAGAGTTAACAGGGCACACAGCATAAGCACCTATCCACCAAAATAGATGTCAGTTTAACCTAAATAAAGACTATCTGTGAACAATTTTTCTACCTCTCCTGGTAAATCATACAACTGCTGGTTCTGTGAAGGGAGTATATCTGTAGACCCTAACTTTGATTAGAGAAGTGAAGCAAGTGATAACTGGGCTGAGGCAAAAGGGGGAGGATTTAGGCAGGGCAAGGGGTGGGGGGAGGTGGGAGAGAACATTTTAGGAGAGGAAACAGCATGTGTGAAGGCCCTAAGGCCCTGCTCCCTCAGGCCATCCCATCAAGAGCCACAAGGTTAGTGGATTGGTAGGTAGTAGGTGAGTCACTAATGCCTAGTGAGCATGCTTTGAAACTAGGTCAGGGAGAAGGTAGGGTAGTGATATGATCTGAGTCACTCCTGCTAATACCGCTACTCGGTAACATTAAGTGAGTACTTATTAAGTATATTAAGTTTACTTTTCTTATTTGGGCCTTACAATGACCTTTTGAGGTGTCATTATTCCCTTTCTACATATTTAGAAACTTTGGCACAGGCAGGTTAAATAACTTTCCCAAGGAAGCACAGGTAATAAAGGGTGGGGCTGAGAGTTTAACCCAGTCACTGCTCTTCAGCAGCAAGATGTAAATTTTGAAGAGATCACTCCGTGGAAGGAAAGTGGATTAGAGCAGGTAAATGGAAATGGGGAGACCAGTCAGGAGGCTATCACAGACATCCAGGATTCTAGGCCTAATTGGGTAACAGATAATTGAAATGCAGTTCAGACCAACTGGGGCAAAAAGGGGAATTTGTTGGCTTACATAACCAAACTGGGTCATGGGCTGGGGTGTGAATGACTAAAACCAATGACAGGGGGATGCCTCCCCATCTCTTTGCTTTGTTTTCTCAGATCCAGATCCCTTGACATGATAGGAAATGGCCACCAATGGTCCCTGCCCTCACATATCACAGAGTGACCAAGAGAGGGGGTCTGAGTCTCTTCCTTTAAATTCAGTTTTTAAAACCCCAGGACAGGACTCTGATGGTTTAGGTGCCTACCTTTGTGGTGAGGAGGTGGTGTGGGGCAGGATATAATGAGAGTAGCCCCCACCAGAACCATATGGTTAGTATGGGGAAGGAACAGTTTTATCAAAGAAAGGGAGTTTGTTCCCCAGAAAAGGAGGATGCTAGACAGATCAAACAAAAGATGTCCATTACATCAGGGAACAGAAGAAAGCCACTTGGACCAAAATGGTGACAGAAGAAATGGCAAAAGTGTGCAGCTTCAAAATATATTTTGGGTATTCAGTTAGAGAGGAAGATACTATTGATTTCTGGGTTCTTCATCAAATATTAAGTATACACCTATTAAGTGCAAGACACTTCTAGGCAGTGGGTATACAGTGGTGAACAAAACTGACATGGTCTCTGACCTTATGAAGTTAACCCTTTAGTGGGGGAGACTTACAATTCATAAGTAGCCAAACCAAACAGTATGAAGTTACAACTTGTGTTAAGTGT
Source organism: Tursiops truncatus (assembly GCF_011762595.2). Taxonomy (NCBI): domain Eukaryota; kingdom Metazoa; phylum Chordata; class Mammalia; order Artiodactyla; family Delphinidae; genus Tursiops; species Tursiops truncatus. The sequence goes on along the minus strand of NC_047035.1, from coordinate 86,398,742 downwards.
TAAAAGAGAAACAAAAGTGCAAGGACAAAGAATAATGGGAGAGACCCACTTCTGTGGTGACTTTTTTTTTGGCCACGCAACGCAGCTTATGGGATCTTAGTTCCCCGACCAGGGATCAAACCCAGGCCCTTGGCAGTGATAGCATGGAGTCCTAACCACTGGACCACCAGGGAATTCCCTGTGGTGACTTTTCAACTGAGGCCTGTAGAAAAAGTAGAAGAAGGCTCCAGAAGTGCAGCTGAATTCCAAACATTAATAACATCCCTCCTTTAACAAGGAAGAGCAATACAGTTTTAGGAAATTCTTTCCCTCCCTATATTCCAAAAGTGGTCCTGAATGGCTAAGTCAATCAAAGTAAACTCATCACTCTTAGCATTACTGGCTCAGGATTGCCTAAACCATGCATGATATTCACCTTGTGACAGTTACAGGTTTAAGAGTTAGCATATGACCTAAATTGGCCTTATCAGACCAAAGGGAAGGACTTTTGTTCCATTGTGGAGACAGACAGTGCTCTCTCCCACTGACTTGAATAAGGATTCACATAACCCTTACTGCTTTTGGCTTCTGTGACCTTGAAGGACAAGCCTTAGGTTGAAGCAAAGTGAGTGGCAGGAGGAAACTTGGTCCTTGATGATGCTCTTGGGCCACTGAATACATCAACTATAATATTTGTTCTCTCACTGAGCTTCCTGCTATGAGAACCACCGTACGTATTTGTTTTTTGTGTAAGCTGCCTTGAGTCAGATTTCTGTAACTTCTGCCAAATACATTTTAAGAAATACACAAACAATAGAAATAGCATATGCCAAGGCCCTGAGATGGGAAAAACCTTGAATAATTAGAGAAATTACAGAGATCACATAATGAAATGATCCAGTAAGATTATCTTAAAGTGCAACCAGCCCTCTCCATGCATATTAAGCTTCTAGTCAGATTTTAGTGCCTTGCTTGTAGAGATGAGTAGATAGCTGAAGATCAGCAAGCATTGGAAAAAACACTTTTAACATAAAAATAGGCCAAAACAAAACAGAAACAGAAAATAAGGTCTTAGAGGATCAGAAACAATTCCAGAAACAAAAGAAAGTGGGAGGGGGACCATAATTAGTAACCTTAGAAATGAAGGGGATATTGAACAAAAACAGGGGAGCTATAAAAAAACAAACATTCAGAGAATAATAAAGAGCTCTTGGAAATTAAAAATATGATAAAAGCATTGGAAGATAAAACTTGAAGAAATAGTCAAGGAAATTGGGCAAAAAGATAGTGATGGACAGGAAAAAATTTAAAAATTAGGCAATCAGTTCAGGAGGTCAACATCTGTATTATATGAGTTTCAGAATGAGAGGGGGCCCACTGAGTGCCCAGCACAAAGAATAAGAAAAGATCGATGCCACAACATACTAGAACACTGGAGTCACAGAGAAGATCCTAAAGGTTTCTGAGATACAAAATAGGTCACATACAAAGAGAGGATGAAGAATCAGAATGGCTTCAGACTTGTCAGCAGCAACACTGGAGTCCAAAAGACAGTGAGTGATGTCATCAAATATCTGAAGAAAAATAACTAACAACCAATTTTTTTTTTACCCAGCCAAGCTATCAATTAAGTAGAATAGAATAAAGACACACAGTCTCAAAGGACTTATCTACCATGCACCCTTTCCAGGAAGCTATTGGAGATGTACACCAAAATGAGGGGGTAAATCAAGGAAAAAAGTAGTAGAATTCAGGAAAAATTGGCATCCAATATAGGAGATAAGGAAATCCCCAGGCTGTTTGAAGGGAGACCCCAGGATGATAACTCTGCAGCAGGCTTAGAGAAGCAACTATTTCAGAGTGGAACAGGAGAATGAAAGGGTCTGGAGGTGTATATATAAGGAAAAAAATGGAAACTTATAAAACTGATAAGTTTTATAACTGATAAAATTGATAATATAACTGATTATATTTGAATATATGAGGAGGAGATTTCCACTTCTAGAGGAGCATATTAGAATTAATTGATATAAAAAAAGAATTAATTGATAATAAGTACATACAGGGGCTTCCCTGGTGGTGCAGTGGTTAAGAATCCGCCTGCCAATTCAGGGGACAGGGGTTCGAGCCCTGGTTCAGGAAGATCCCACATGCCGTGGAGCAACTAAGCCCGTGCGCCACAACTACTGAGCCTGCGCTCTAGAGCCCACAAGCCACAACTACTGAGCCCATGTGCCACAACTACTGAAGCCCGCGTGCCTACAGCCCATTCTCCGCAACAAGAGAAGCCACTGCAGCGAGAAGCCCGTGCACTGCGATGAAGAGTAGACCCCGCTCTCCGCAACTAGAGAAAGCCCGCGCGCAGCAACGAAGACCCAACGCAGCCAAAAATAAAATAAATTAATTAAATAATTAAAAAAATAAGTACATACACAACTAAGTAAACAAACCAAGATAGGGATAATTATTAATATCAAGGGGGAAACATACAAGAAAGGAAATGTAAACAGTGCACTGTGTCACAGCTTGTAAATAATATTTACACACTCATAAAATGTAAACATTCATTATTGATCTAACAAAAGTAACATTACTACACTAGGAGGTTGAAGAGAGAAAGTACATGCATATATATGGAGAGGATGGGAGAGCTAAAGTCCTCATTTTTAAGATAGAAACCAATGGCTAATATCTGACACTTAAAAAGCCAGAAATGGCATGATACTTAGAAAAAGCAATAAATGCTAGAAGAAACAGTTAAAAGAGTTTTAACTTCCTTTAAGCAGTAGAAAGCAGAAAGGAATAAGGGATAAATATTTTTTATTATGTCTTGTATGGAACTTATATGTACATATATAACTTCCATAAAGACAAATAAATACTATAAAAACCCAACCATGGGGCTTCCCTGGTGGCACAGTGGTTAAGAATCCGCCTGCCAATGCAGGGGACAAGGGTTCAAGCCCTGGTCCGGGAGGATCCCACATGCTGCGGAGCAAGTGGGCCCGTGTGCCACAACTGCTGAGCCTTTGCTCTGGAGCCCACGAGCCACAGCTGCTGAGCCTGCCTGCTGCAGCTGCTGAAGCCCGCACGCCTAGAGCCTGTGCTCCGCAACAAGGGAAGCCACCGCAATGAGAAGCCCACACACAGTAACGCAGAGTAGCCCCCCCTCCCCGCAACTAGAGAAAGCCTGTGAGCAGCAACGAAGACCCAACACAGCCAAAAATTAATTAATTTCTTTTAAGAAGTCAAATTTAGGAGGGCTTCCCTGGTGGCGCAGTGGTTAAGAATCTGCCTGCCAATGCAGGAGACACGGGTTCGAGCCCTGGTCCGGGAAGATCCCACATGCCGCGGTGCAACTAAGCCCGCGTGCCACAACTACTGAAGCCCATGAGCCTAGAGCCCATGGTCCGCAACAAGAGAAGCCACTGCAATAAGCATGCGCACCGCAACGAAGAGTAGCCCACACTCTTCACAACTAGAGAAGGCCCGCGCGCACCAACGAAGACCCAATGCAGCCAAAAATAAATAAAATAAATAAATTATTTTTAAAAAGTCAAATTTAGGGAGTTCCCTGGAGGTCCAGTGGTTAGGATTTGGTGCTTTTATTGCTGTGGCCTGGGTTCAATCCCTGGTGGGGGAACTAAGATCTCAGAAGCTGTGGGGTGTGGGCAAAAAATAAAAATCAACTTTATTGAGGTATAATTTACAGACATTAAAATAGATACATTTTAAGCGTGCAATTTGATGAGTTTTGACAAATGTATAGATAATTTGAGTTAGGGTGAAGGGCATTAAGGTCATCTGGGATTATGCCCGTCCAGGGATTTAGCAGAGGTATCCTAGCTAGGAAAGAGAACAACACCAGGGCTCTAGGGAGACATACCCAAACAGGGACAAGTGGTGACACCAAGGGCCGACATGAGATTGGTCCTGGGGTTTCACTGCACCAAGATCTGGACCTCCAGAATGTCTGGAAACTTCATGGCACCTCTTGGTCCTCCTGAGGGAGTGAGCCTGCTCCCTTTCACACCAGTGTCCAACAATCTCACGTGTATAGGCCAGGAAGGGAGACCTGGGACTGAGTTCTCCCTCTCCTCTGCCCTGCAACTTTCCTGCCACCAACCACGGCCCCCATCTCTGCCCATCGATGGGGGGGCGCTCCGGCTTGCGACAGCCAAGCTTCACTGCTGCCAAAAACGGGCCCTGATTTTCTCTCCATTCATAGTTAGAAACCGGCTTCGGGTTCGCCGCAGTACGTCGGGCAGGGAAAAGCAAAAGCTCTAGGCCAGGTGTTGGCGCCGGGAATCCCCCTTCGGGTCCGCCAGCCTCCGGTCCCTTGGGGCTCTTGGCGTGATGGGCTGGGCCCGCCCAGCAATCAGTCGCTGTCGCTGTCTACCGCCCCTCTGCGTCTAAAACCCTCGGGGGTTGCAGGTTCAGCTTCACTTAGAAACCGAAACTCTTTAAGTGTTCAGGTTAGGTGGAAAAACTGAGGCAGGACTGGGGACTCTAGTGAGAGGTCTGAAGCTGGCTGCAGACTTTCTCCCCGGAACTGGGAGAGCACCTTCCGAAAGCCCAATAAGCGCATGCCAATCCAAGAAGAAACCGCTGGGGTCGGTGATAACATCTGGGGGAGAGCGAAGCGCCACCCACGCGAGCGGGAAATCCCAGAGGTGGGGCTGGCTGTGGGTGGGGCCTGGGGTGGGGTCCCGGCGGGGGGCGGGGCCTACCTGGGTTACCGGGTGTGCCAGCCTAGCCCTGCACAGCGGAGGTGGTAGTGGCCCTGGTCTGTGGCTCCCGTCCTATTTGCTCTGAACCTCGCAGCCATGGAGGGACCCCGGGAGCTTCTGAGTAGGAAGCTCCGGCTCTGCTTCACCCCCGCTGCCCGGACCAGCCTCCTGCTGCTCAGGCTCAACGACGCGGCGCTGCGGGCGCTGCACGAGTGTCAGCGGCAACAGGTACGGCCGGCCCGGGCCCCATCCTCTCCATCCCCTACCCCTCGGTTAGTCGGGCCTCAGCCGGCGACAGTGCCGAAGGGGCCTGGGGATGGGAAGCAGCATCCTCAGTCTCCGGCCTCCCCACCTCTCCAAGTGAAGCCTGCGAGGCAGGTCCCTCCACCCCACCCCCACCCCGGGCACCCGACGCCGGATCCGGGACGCTGTTTCACCTGCTCTTAGCTCAAGTCTGTGCTCTCCCTCCAGGTTCGGCCAGTGATTGCTTTCCAAGGCAACCGAGGGGTAAGCGCGGGCCTGGGGTGTGTGGAGGTGGAGTGCAGGGAGAACAGACATGGGCTCCAGGAAGGTACCATCAGGGCGGGAGGCTGAGGGCAGCCAAGGTCTGAGGAAGTTTCGAGAATTGAACCCCAAATGGGGCGAGGGGCTGCTGGGTTGTGGTCCCAAGAGGCTGCGGTTGAAGAGACTGTGCCGTCTTAGCCTCCTGAGGAACTCAGGCCCAGCTGCACCTGGTGTGCTAATGAGCCCCGTGGGACCCATCGTCAGGCTTAGGCTGGCTCAGGGAGGAGTGGCATTCATAGTAGGAGGAGGAACTGACTTTCATAGAGCTTACAGTCTCCTTTCACCCACAGTATTTGAGGGTCCCACGTCCTGGCTGGTCCTGCCTCTTTTCCTTCATAGTGTCTCAGTGTGGCCAGGAGGGCCCTGGTGGTGGCTTGGATCTTGTGTGCCAACATTTAGGCAGGTAAGGGGAATAGGTAGCAGGTAAGAAAGAGTTTGTGCAAAGTCTGGGAAGGGGATATCCAGAGGTGCTTCAGAGATCTCCACCTTCCTGTTTTTTGTTTGTTTTTTGTTTTAAACCACTTCTTTCCAGATCTGGGCCTAACCGCCTCCACTGCCTGGGTCCACTCAGGGAGCGCCTCACTATTTGGGCAGCCATGGATTCTGTCCCAGCCCCATCTTCAGTTCAGGGACACAACCTGACTGAAGATGCCAGAGATCACGAGAGCTGGCAGAACATGGGAGACTATTCTGCAGGAGATACAATTTCACAGCCACAGATGGCACTAGAAGAGGTAAGGCCAGAAACTGCAGGGAGTTGGGATAAGGTGGGGCAAAGCCTGAAGCCTAGGGAGCCAAGTGCCCCTGCCACTTTCCCTGCCAGGTGGCAGATCCACTGGCAAGCAGCCAAGGACAGTCACTCCCAGGATCCTTGAGGGAACACATGGCACAGTGGGAAGTGAGGTACTTGGGGGCAGGGTGGGACTAATCTGGGAAGCCCTGTTATTGTCTTCTCTAATCTCCACCCTAAATGCTGTAAAAAGGGATCTAGCCCTACCCTTGGCTTCATCTCTCCCATTCCCTCTTCAAAAATCCTAGGAACCAGACCCATCTTCCAAACAGAGAGCCTGATCAGGTACTGCCTTCCTCTGCTAGCCAGAAACACGTGGACAAGGTAAGTTGTAATAGCAAGGGTGTTTCAAAGAGAGTTGTGTCCAATGAGGCTAAAATTTAAAGATTGGGACCTTATCATTTTCATGCTCCCAGAGCTCATTATATGGAAGTAATTTTTATGTTTTTTAATTTTTATTTTATTTTTTTTTGCGGTACGCGGGCCTCTCACTGCTGTGGCCTCTCCCACCGCGGAGCACAGGCTCTGGACGCGCAGGCTCAGCAGCCATTGCTCACGGGCCCAGCCACTCCGCGGCATGTGGGATCTTCCCGGACCCGGGCACGAACCCATGTCCCCTGCATCGGCAGGCGAACTCTCAACCACTGTGCCACCAGGGAAGCCCAGAAGTAATTTTTAAGAGAAGGACAGAATAGGAGGCTTCTGGCTTACTGTTCATGTGACCAAGATATTTTCTCCAACAGAAACGTCCAGCACCTGCAGCTACTGTAAAACTAAAAGAAAAGAGGCTCAGATCTCTGTCTCTAGCTCCAAGTCCCCTACAAGGGCTGCCTAGTCAGGAGCTACAGGAGAGAGAAGATTGGGGGCAAGAAGATAAAGATGAAGACATTAGCCCCAGGCTGGTGCACAGTCCCTCAGTTCAAGCAGGTGAGTTAATGGGAGGAGGGTGAAACTGCCATAGTGGGGGAAAAAAAGCCTATCATTACCTTCATGTCTTGCTTCCTTCCTAGACTCTGAATCCCCAAGCCCTGAAGAGGTACCAGATTACCTCCTGTGAGTCCCCTGCCATTTCCAATTTTATCAAGCCTTGTGCATATGAGATATTAAGGTAAACTTCCTGGGAGCTGGAAGCTTTGGGGGGCAATGATATTGAAGGTGACAATACTCTGCTCCTGGCAGGCAATACAGGGCCATCCACAGTGCAGAACAGCACCATGCTTACAAGCAGGACTTTGAGACAGATTATGCTGAATACCGCACTCTGCATGCCCGTGTTGGGGCTGCAAACCAAAGGTTCAGAGAGCTGGGAGCAGAGATGAAGAGCACTCAACGAGGAACTCCAGAATACAAGGTAAGGGCTGGATGGGCCCAGGCTGGCCCCTGAGCTCTACTGGCCGTAAACTCCTGGCTAACTGCCCATAATCCTGTTTGTTCAACAACCAATGTGACAAGCAAGCCAGTTTTGAGGGAAAAATTAGTCTGTATAATTTGGTAGAAGGAGAAGGGAAGTTCCTTCACTCCCTAAGAGAACTGGAGCTTTTTTCTTAAGGTTAAACTTGGTGCTAACATTTTCTTTTCAGATGCTGGAAGAAAAGATAGTCCAGGAATATAAAAAGTTCAGGAAGGTAAGACCAGGCCTGGGAATGGTAGCAAAAAGGCAGAATTGACTTTTTTTTTTTTGACATGGATGCTTTTTCTCTGCAGCAGTACCCAGGTTACAGGGAAGAAAAGCACCGTTGTGAGTACCTGCATCAGAAATTGTCCCACATTAAAGGTCTCATCCTGGAGTTTGAGGAAAAGAACAGGGGCAGCTGAAGATGACAGAGGGCTCTTTACCCTCTGCCCAGTGTGCTATGAAGGAACAAAGCAGCTATTAACTAGTGTACAATTGTCTGCTCTTCTTATTGCTGAGTCCATGGTGGGAAGTAGGAGAGCTGCTCTAGGTTCTTAAGGTTTTTCATATTGCCATATTTAAATTTTTAGGGCATGGGCACAGTGCCAAGACTCCACAGCTGTGCCCAGGAGACTAGGAAAAGTAGCAGAGACTTGGCTTCTCCACCTTTAGTTCAGCCAAGTTATTTTTAAATCCTGAGAAATGATACCATTTCCAGGACAAGATACCTTGAGAACATCAGAATTTACTTGGTAGCCTCCCTGAAGAAACAATGAAAACTTTTGGTAACAGAACTAAAGGAACTTGTAATACAACTGGATATAATGGGAAAGGGCTTGGGTGTTACCCATGTACTGAAAGTGAATTATTTTACAAACATGGCTAAAAAATTAAACTGATTGCTTCTGTGTCAAGTTTATGTTTTCCTTGAATCCTCTTACCCTTGGCTGTGTATGTGAACCAGTTCTGGGGCTCCCTAAAAATTCAGATCCCCAGATCCCAGCCCAGGTCTTATGAATTAGAATTTCCAAGATTATGGTTAGGCATCTTTACTTTTTCAAAGCACTATGGATGATCCTGATATATATTTTGCTAAGTGGCTCTGTCAAACCTTGTAATTCAGTGGTCCCCAACCTTTTCGGCACCAGGGACCGGTTTCATGGAAGACAATTTTTCCACAGACTGGGGCAGTGGGCGGGGGGCAGGGGGCGGTGGCGGTGGTTCAGGCGGTAATGCGAGCGATGGGGAGCGGCAGATGAAGCCTCACTTGCCGCCGCTCACCTCCTGCTGTGCGGCCCGGTTCCTAGCAGGCCACGGACCAGCCCAGGGGTTGGGGACCCCTGTTGAAATTGGTAACTAGAGGATACAGTAGGAATAAAGCTCTCCTTTTCCAAACATGGAGGTTGAGGATCACCTGCAACTGGGGCTATCTGGAATTATCCAGTAACTGAAATCTATAACTGTGGATAGGATTTGGATTTACCCACAAAAAGGAAGAGGGAAACGGTTCAATTCATTTGAACCAAAGATCACACCAGTCGTATCCTTTTCGTTCCTCACTGTTGCATAAGAAATTGGATGTTTCACTTACAACGAGGGATGATACTGCCTTTCCCAGTTCCGCTGGAGAAGGAAGTTAATGACCACACCCTGGGCTTTGGGGGAGAGAGCTGTACCTGGCAGTGTCAGCAATTCTTGAAACAACTTGGATGGAACCCCAACCTGATGCCACACCCACACAGGGCATTTCTGGGCAGAGAATAGCCCTTGGGAGATATAAACATACTCAGTTGCATGGCAAGGATAAACTGCAATCCATCCTTAGGGCATGGGCAGGCCAGAAACAGCCCAAGAAAGGTCCCTCACCTGTTCTAATCATCAGGCTAGGGTCCTGTGCAGTAAACACGTGAGGATAGAAAGAGATGAAATCTGGAAAGGAATTACAGGTGACAACTGGGTCCACACCCAGTACAGTACAGCTGTATTGACCATTATGGCAGTCACTAGCCCTACATGTGACTGTTTAATAAAAATTTAAAATATGGTTTCTAGCTACATTTCTAATGCTCAATAGCTACAGGTATTGGGCAATGAAGATTATAGAACATTTCTATCATAGCAGAAAGTTCTACTGGACAGTGCTGGTCTAGAGAACCTCTGCTTCCCCACCTCATGGAGAAAAGACAGTATAAAGGGGGCGCATTTATTGTCACTGTTCCAAATGTACAAAAAAAATTAGAAAATAACCCCCACCTCAATCCCCCCCCAACATTCCCCCCAACACAAATAATTTTTCCCAAAACCACAAACATAAACTGGTTCTGGTATTCTCATAAACAGTGCAGCTAAGAAACAGTTTAGAGAAAATTTTAACAGGATTCAGATTATATCCATTCTGTCCTCTCAGCCCTGAGAGGTAATAATCCCATATGGGTCCCAGTCCTCCCCAATGGTTTTCCCATCTCTTGTGGAAGAGTCCTTTTACGAAGTGTTGTGTTTGGCTGCTGCTTTAGAGATCCTCCTGTGCCTTCTTCTTCTTCTTGGGTTTTTCTTCTTGAATTACAGGGGGGTTTGTAGCCTCTCGCTTTAGATAGCTAATAAAATCACTTAATTCACGGCCACCCTGAAAACAGAAAGATAACTCTGAAAATGTAACCTTTCAAAGAACTGTGGATTTTCTTTTTCCCCAATAGGAAGACTTGAATTTTTAAAAGCACATTAGCAACCACATATATGAACCATGAGTTGAATTTCCAGTTACATAAACTCAAAGAACTGAATATGTGTCTGTGTGTGTGTGTATGTATTTGTGGGGAGATGAGACAATGAACTTACTTCATATTTCTTTGGATTCAGTTTCTTATTGGCTGGAGAGAAGTAGATGGTAGGAAAACTGGGAAAAGAAGAAAAGAGTTGACAAATTTCAGATTCCAGAGTAACTCTGACATACACTTTCCTAATAACTGCTTCTAGGAGTAACTTCTCTTCATGATTTCTAATCTGACCAGATACTATTTTCCATTGGTGGCTACATTACATCCTATCAAAACTCAGAAATATGAAAGCTCACAAGGTCTGTGGCAGCCATGTGGGCCAATGCTGCAGAACTTTAAGCCAGGAAGGCATTGGTGGTTCTGTGCTCAACTGGAATATGAGGACTCTCCAAACTATGCGCAATACAGAAATGGTTTACAAGCTTATTTTTTCCTAGCAGTTACCTAGATACTTTTACTAGTTTTTAATCTACTTACCCTCTGACTTCATATGGAGAAGGCACATCATTGGCTGTGGCATCCATCTTGGCTATGACAATATTTGGGTCTTTTCTGAGCTGTTAATAAAAAGGTTAGATCTTGAAATTTCAAGTTTTCAGTGACTGAGGGACACAGTCAATTTAGGACCTAAAACAACCTCAAAGCTTCGATAAGTTTTGCTGCTGAGACAGGAAGAGTAGTGATACATGCACACAATATCAAACTTTCCATAAACTTCCCTTTTCTCTCTTGGTTCCCACACATTAAGACTCTATATACAGACACCTTCAAAATTACCTGGCCTAAATAAGATATTATAAGGGCTAAGCCAAGTGATATAAGATGAAGGAACATAATGAATTCATATAAGCCACTATCAAAATTCAGATGCCAGGATCCTTTTAACCACAATCTAGATTGAGTCTGAGGAGTGGAAAGGTAAAGCAGGTATCTGAGGCACTGCACAGGCTCAGAGGGCAGTCAGGAGAAAGTGAGTAAACAGTAGAGAGTTGAAAAAAAATCTACCAGTACTTAGGTTCTGAACTAATAAGGGTAACTAAATAGCCAATGCTGACTATGTATGTAAACTTCCCAACTCAAATTTAACTTCAGAATATGGTTCACACTTACCTTCTCTCCCAGTTCTTTATACTTAGGCTCCAGATTCTTACAGTGACCACACCAAGGAGCATAAAATTCAATCAGCACATCTTTATTTTCATCATTCACTATTTCATCAAAATTCTCTGCTACCACTACCTGGGAAACAGAGAAGATTCTCTAGCTGGTAAGGCAAGTTGAACACATTCATGAGCTATATTTGTTTCTGGACCCAATCCCTCTCAAATTTGTTGTGTTGCCATTAAAAATATGAAACCCAACTCATATTTATAGACTTTATTAAGATATTACCATTCCCCAGAAATCAACTCATTCCCATGTCTGTCACCTGTCAGACTAAGTTCAGGAAGTCACAGGAAACAAGTGCTACCCAACTCTTGCTTAAAATAATCTCAGAACAACAATATTAAAGCTATTCTTAAAACTATTCTATTAGGGGTTAGCTTGCTCTGCCCTGAAGAGTAACCTAGCCCCAATACAAATATCATCAGAAAATTCTACTCCTGCCCCTATTAAGCATAATGAACTCTGACAATGCTTATTTTATGATGAGGGAGGTGAGTACAAACAAAAACAGAAACTGAGTAGCCAACATGGTCTTCACTTAGCACTTCCCAGTATTTGGGAATAAAGAAATGAGGAGAGACAGCTATGTAGAGGCTTGGGGAAGTTGTGTGCGCCTCACCTTTACGGGCCCATCATTGCTCTCTGGGATAGGCTCAGACTTCAGGTATCTCTTCAGGTTGCCATCAAAGTAATCCTGCAGGAATCTCTCAAGAGCCTTGCCATCGCGCCTGGTATTAGAAAAACAAGGATCAGTTTTTTAACTTGCTCCCACCACTGAGAAAACTAAAAACCATTTCTTAGAATAGTTTCTACATAGTTTAAATTTCAAGGCTAGGAAGTAACTGGAAGTTTAAAAAAAAAAAAGACAGAGCCCTTGTTTCTCAATATGCAGAACTACAGACTGAACAAGAAAGCAACCACCTTCTTGTATTTCTAGTGTGTTCTTTGTGGATTAGAAAGGTCAGAGAAGGAAGAAAACATTGGTCCTTCTGGAAATTCAATTCTGCAAAAGAACCAGGTCCTATTTTGTTGCTCTGGAGAATAATGCCTATCTTTTTTTTTTTTTTTTTTTTTTTAACTGATTTCACTCACAGGAAGATTTTCTCTTGTCTTAATCTCCCGAAGTCTCAGAAGGTGATAGCCAAAACTGTCTGGGGTCTTAAGATCTTTCCAATACCCTGAGTTTACTTTAGGCCAATGTGGTATTCCAAGAAGAAAAGACATTCTGTGGGGATGGGAGGGGACTGGGTTGGTCTGAAATCACATCAATCTCAAAGAGACTGTCTAATGTTCTCTATTTACTATTTTTAATGGCAGGGTGGAAATAATCATGTAAGAATTCCAAGCTGCCATCCTTTTGTTACCTTTCAAAATTTATTAAGAATCATGATCCTTAAATTATCTATAATTAATTGAGAAAAGTGACCATCATATGTCTTGATTACAAGACCTAGCTTCACATTCCAATGTTCTTCTTTATAAATCCTCAGTAGTGTAAAAGCCTTTAATAGTTTCTTTACAGAATCAAATCCCAAACCCACGCTAACTTGTAACTCACGAGAACTCCTCCTGCATGACAAACTTCTCTCCTTTTGCAGTTCTGATAGCAACAACAGGAATCTCGCCAGTAGTGCTTTCCAAGCCAAAATCAGAAAGTTCATGGCTAAAGGTTTTGCGGCTAGCTACAGCAAAGTTGAGTTTCTTCCCAGCATCCAGGAATTTCTTTGCCACCATCATCACTCTATAGGAAACAAGAGATATTTATGCCAAGATTATACCAGGGTGGTAAAGCACTTCTAAACCAAGAAGCAAGAGACCAGAAAGCAAAATTTCATAGTCCCTGCAGCCCTCTGGAAACAGTCTGAACTTGTGTCCTTGGGTACTGACATAGGATTATGGTATACTCCAGTGTCTTACTGAACTTCACTGCCAAACTGTTGGTACAGTCCATTCCCACTGAAACTTGTTATATTATATAACTATAAAATATCGCAGGCATAATAACTAACCCAAAAAGAAAATTTATAAGGATAAAATACACTGAGGGTCTCAATGGGCAACAAGGCACAATGTGTTAAAGGACATTTTAGATAACATTTACATCTTTTATTGTGAGGTCAGGAATCAGCTGTGTCACACGGCAAAGGAACACCTATGGAAGATATGCCTAACAGATTTTGGAAATAGTTTATTTATCCTTACAGCTTCAAATCCCATTTTCTTATCTGTTCTCACATCACACATGGTAATAGGATAGTTAGAAGGAATTGTTTATGCACTGGGTAAACTTATTTACAAAGGGGAAAAATTATTATTACCTGTTTCTCCAGTAGTTGGAACCTTTAGCATTCTTTTCATAGTCCACATCATAGTAGGCCATAAGTAAGTCCTTGCCCTGTATCAAATCTTTATTGTCTTCTGTCATGTGAGGGCAGATACCAAAACTGAAATGATACAATCCATTATCAAATTTGGCTGGTTTATAGCTATGTTATGGAATTATCATAAAGTAACTGACAGCACTTAAAAAGGAAAGAAATTTTCAATATATAGGATAAGTACCGACTAATGTAACTTATAGGACCACAATAGGAGTTCTAGGACCCAAACATTACTACTTTAATATAAACTCAACTATTATCATTACAATCCCATGAATGAGGCTATTTAATCTAAAACATGGCTCTGCTTAATAACTGAGATAAACAAACTAAAATGAAGCCAAGAAATCCCAAAAGTATAAAGAGGTACTCACATGTTTTCCTGAATAAATTTTTTAATCTTTCCACTGGTCATTTTCTGCTCTGTATATGCCACAGTCCTGTCCTCAAACTTGTTCATCAGATGTGACGGACGAAACACGGTGATACCCCTTTAGAAAAAAGTCTTAGTAGGTAGACAGCAAAAGAACTGTCTCCCACCTTTTATTTAAAGCTCAGACTATCTACACTTGCTGCCACTTCTACTATCACCATTTAAGCACATAAGGACTCTTTTCTGGGACCACAGCCTTGGCAACATGACCTTCTCATCAACGCTAAGGAGCTAACCACCTTAATTTCAAGTGTAATAATTGGGTATGATGATTTAATAAACCTGGGTTGCAAAGTTAGAATACCTTGGTTCTAATACTTGCTCCACCACTAACTTCAAAGACCTCGGGCCAGGTATCAATTTAATTCTTCTGGGCTTCAGCTTTTACATCAGTACAAAAGGGGGTTAGAGTAGATAATTAATTTCCAAACCTTTAAAAACAAAACCCAACTTACCCCAAAGCCCCAATATGTACAAAAAAATAAAGCAGAACTTGCTCTTATTGGAAGGTACCTTGCCCTGCCAGTCTCATTGAAAATTCAACTCTCCCATACAGTAAGAAAATTACTTCATTAGAGAAAATATATTTAAGATTCCTCCCAGCTGTAAAAATTCTATAGGTAGGTATATGATTATAGATAATATTTAGCTTGAGTCCATTAAAAATTTTTTTGTTCTAGATTTCTCTATATGAATAAACACAGTTTACAAAGTTTTCTCTTCCTGGTACTACGTTGCCTCTCTCCGTAAACCAAGCTTTCCTCATTCCACCAGAACACTTGAAGGAAATTCCTTCTTTTTTTTTCTTTTAATAAATTTATTTATTTATTTTTGGCTGTGTTGGGTCTTTGTTGTTGTATGCAGGCTTTCTCTAGTTGTGGCAAGCGGGGGCTACCCTTCGTTGAGATGCGCAGGCTTCTCATTGCGGTGGCTTCTCTTGTTGTGGAGCTCGGGCTTGAGGCATGTGGGCTCAGTAGTTGTGGCTCGCGGGCCCTAGAGCGTGGGCTCAGTAGTTGTGGCACATGGCCTTAGTTGCTCCACGGCATGTGGGATCTTACGGGACCAGGGCTCGAACCCGTGTGCCCTACAGTGGCAGCCGGATTCTTAACTGCTTGCCACCAGGGAAGCGCCCTTCTTTACTTTCTAACCCTTTGTTCAGCTAAAACTGAACCCAATTTGGTTCTGAGTCACAGGTTTATATCTAGTACAAGCGTTCTCAGAAAATATCACTATTCTAACTATCAATATCTTGCCTCTTGCTTCTCTTCCATTCCTCCTTCCCACACTATACACACCTGTATACAATTTTATCACTTGTTTTGGGCTAGGTGTCAGCACCTTTAAGTCCTTATATCCCTCTCTCCACTCTTCCAATGTTAACCATTAACTTTATGTCAGTTAAAACACAGGCATTTTCATAGTATACAAGGAAACTACATAGCAAAAAGGGACCTAATATAAACACGCTGGGCAACCAAGAAGGTGACTATGTCTCAGATTTTTTTTAAAAGTATAGTTACCAATTTCAGAGCAGTTATTGTCAAAAATTGAAATCAGTTCTAAATGTGATCTTTAATGATGTTATGGCATTGGGGTACACATGAAAAACTTAAGACACCCTTCATATAAGGTCTACACATGAAGAACTTAAGACACCCCTCACATCAGGTCTTCTAAATAAGACTTCTGATCAGAGGCTGAGAGGCCAATTTTCTTTTCCTTTTTTTAAAAAAGATTTATTTATTTATTTACTTGGCTGCCCCGGGTCTTAGTTGCAGCATGCGGGATCTTCGTTGTGGCATGTGGGATCTAGTTCCCCAACCAGGGATCAAACCCAGGCCCCCTGGGTTTGGGAGGACAGAGTCTTAGCCACTGGACCACCAGGGAAGTCCCGCTGATAGGCCACTTTTTTTTTTGTTTTGTTTTGCGGTACGCGGGCCTCTCACTGTTATGGCCTCTCCCGCTGAGGAGCACAGGCTCCGGACGCACAGGCTCAGCGGCCATGGCTCACGGGCCCAGCCGCTCCGTGGCATGTGTGATCTTCCTGGACTGGGGCACGAACCCGTGTCCCCTGCATCGACAGGTGGACTCTCAACCACTGCGCCACCAGGGAAGCCCTGATAGGCCACTTTTAATGACAAGTGTGAGAGGCAGACACAGTGAACAAATCTAAGGGTAACAGGCTGATATGTGGTGTGCTTAATGAGCCACAAGTGGCTCCACATCATTTATAGACCTGGTGTCTTAATCTAAAAGGCAGTAGAGAGCCTCATGGTTAAGCCCAACAACGTTGCAGCTAGACCTTCTAGCCGCAAAGGTTCAACCCTGGTTCTGCCATTTACGGCATGTGAAGCTTAACCTCTTTGTGTGCTTTCTCCTCTGTAAATGGAGATAATGACAGCTCTGTCTCAACAATTTGTTAAGAGGATTAAAAGAGTTAACAGTACATGGCACATAGTAAACACTGCATATTTTGTTAAATATAAATAACACTAACCCTTGTCACGCTTTTCTTTTTACTCTATATGCTCACCTTGAGTGATCTCATCTAGTCCCATGGTTTCAATAACCACTTACATGTGGTTGACCTATAAATCTTTTAACTCAGTTGAGAACTTTTCCTGAATTTTAGTCTCAATTATCCAATTGTCCAATGGGTCTTCACCACCGGGATGTCTCAAAACTACTCAAATTCACTGTGCCAAAATAGAACTCATCATCATTCCCCCCAAATTTGTTTCTCTTCGTCTTCTTCATAGCTTGATGATGATTGGCCCAGTTATCCAAGTCTTTAGAAACCTAGACTTACTGTAGATCTGCCCTTTTTCACACTTGGCTAGGGGCCAAATCCTATTGTCTACATTTTTTATACACACTCCTTCTTCTTCATTGCCCCTAATACTGCCTTAATTTAGATTCTCAGATGTCACCCTTAGTTTAGCCTCTCTTGACTGCCTTGCCATCCCTCCCCTTTCAAACCACCACTATATGGGTGCCAGTGTCTTTTCCGCTGAAAACACAGAATTAATCACATTACTGTCTAGCTCAAAGTCTTTCAATGGCTCTCAAATATCTAAAAGATAAAATCTAAATTTTTCTGTATGGCACTTAAGGTTTTCTATAATTTGGTCTCTGCTTACCTCTCCAAGCTTACCTTTCACTATGACCTCATCCACGAACAATACTCCAGCAGTACTACAGGTCCCAACACGCTTAGGTTGTTTCACATCTCGGGGCCCTCTCTCCTGCTGCTCTATCTGGAATAATCTTTATCCCCCACCATAACCTGCCTGGAAAAACTTATCTTTCAAGATATACCTCAAAAGTCACCTCCTCTACGACATTTTTTGATACTACTCCCCACCCCACCCCACCCCCAAAAAATCATTCCCTCCTCTGTACTACTGGTACACTCTGCCTAATTTCTACCATAATACATATAATGCTCACTTACACTTGTATTTTTAAATATATTCACTGTCTCCCATTACTAGATGCCCCTCAAAGGCAGCAACAGTTTCCAGAACTTAGCTTACTGCCTAGTATGTGCTCAATAAAACTTTTGGAAAAACTAGGCTTAAAAACCACCAGTTCACACAATAGCACTTGGTCAAGGTACACATTTACAAGGGCATTTAACTCAGTTACTTACTCTCCATCATCATCATACTTGTTCACCAGAGACTCAACACTGGTGTGTGCAAATCGGTAGTTATCCCTCAAGTTGCTGGCTGCTTTTAGAAACTCAGAGTGAGCGTCACTGAATAAATCCTTGAAAAAACCTACATAGAAAATGTCAAACACGAAGAAGAAACAGTAAGTGCTGAGACATATTCAAAACTTTGAAATTCTTCTATTTTTTCAAAGTCTTTATCTTATTATGGATAAGCAAAGCAAGATAGATAGGAGGATTGGGTCTGCTTTGCCATGAGTACTGAGGATATTTGATGAAATATTTAGGATAAGAATTCTTTCTCTACCCTTAAAAAAAAACTTTTTTGAGGAAGCCAGGGGAGAGAATTTGTTAGGGTTCAAGTCTTAATTCTAGTTTTTCATAGTTGAAAAATGTGAGCAAATTGCCTATCTCCTTAGAGTCTCAGGGACTATTTCAGGTGTCAGAGGATTAAATAAGGTAGTATGTCAAAATAAAGTGTAAATTAATTCACCATATTTTTTTCTATGTCTTGTCTTTAGAACTTCAAATCTAGTAAAGTGCCCGAAACCTCAGTGTTTATTAAATGTCTACTTATGGTTAACTCCTTGTAAAATATACAGAATCAATATCCAGATAAGAAGTGACTTTTAGTCAAACTTAAATGATAAACCATCCTCTACTGCCAGAAAGTCAGTTTTATTACAGTAATTAGGAGATTAAGAGAACACACGCTTGTATGTTTAAATTATTATTATTTTTTTTGCGGTACACGGGCCTCTCACTGTTGTGGCCTCTCCCGTTGTGGAGCACAGGCTCCGGACGCGCAGGCTCAGCGGCCATGGCTCACGGGCCCAGCCGCTCCGCGGCATGTGGGATCCTCTCGGACCGGGGCACGAACCTGTGTCCCCTGCGTTGGCAGGCGGACTCTCAACCACTGTGCAACCAGGGAAGCCCTAAATTTATTTTTTAGTCAAATGTATTATGCATTACATTTAAAACAAAACAAAACAAAAAACACTCAAGATGTAGAATGTGTTTAATTGGCTCAAGTTATTTTAAAAATAATGACATATTGCAACACCCAAGAAAGCAAAGATTGCTGTAAAAACATACACAAATCCTAGCAATTTGATCTTAAATTGTAAATTCTCCTACAACTATGAAAATAGCAGACACAGAGGTTTATCATTTACTTATATCCTCCCACCTTAAAACACCATTTTCAGTTTTAAGTACTCTATTATTTGAGTTAAATCTCAGGAGTTTAAGAAGTGATAGGAAAAACTGAAGCTATTCCTATTTTCTTTAATTGACATTAAATCTTTACACCTGAAAGAATACCAGGCCACTCAAATAAAACACCAATTTTTTCTACATTATAGTAATGCTGACCTAATTTTGTGAGTTGTCTTTTCAGCTGCCCCCAAGGTTTCCCAAACAGTTTTAACTTCATTGTTTACTCAGACATAGAGGGCTTTTTAAACCATGTTGATGATTTTGTGGCATAATCAAATTTGCTACTCACCCACCACAGAAGCATCTTTATCACTAATGAACTTTTCAAATTCTTCCTCAGTCCTGAGACCAACTGAAGCTGGTCCAGCCTGCTTCTTCAGGTGGCTGACAATTCCATCTTAAAAGACAAGATGAAAGATTATAGCAACACAAATTTATAATTTTTGAAAAGGTAATCATTCACATGATTTAAAGTTTAAAAAGTTCAAAAGCATATACAATGAAGTTTTCTTCCTATCCTTCTCCTTGTGACCCAGTTTCTTCCCTAAAGGATAACATTTCAGTTTTTTGTATATCTTTCCAGACATATTATTCACAAACAAGCAATTACATATTTATTCTTTTCTTTTCTCCTCAAATGGCAGCACACACATATGCTGTTCTGTATTTTGTTTTTGTCATTTAACACAGTTTAGAGATAATTTATGTCAATATACATAATGAACTACCTCAATCTTCTTTATAGCCACATGGTGTTTCATTGTATGGATGTACCACAATTTATTTAACCAGCCACAACTGATGAACATTTGTTTCCAATTTCTTGCTACTGTAAATGATTCTGCAATAAACAACCTTGTACTAGCATCATTTTACACATGACTGAGTGTACCTGTAGGGTAATTTCCCAAAAGTGGATTCACTGGGTCAAAGAGTACATGCATTTATAACTGTTTAACTGCCCCCCCCAAAGAGACTGTACTTATTCATATCCCTGCCAGTGATGTATTAAAGTGTTTATAACAATACAGATAATACCTTTGTGCATGTTGTTCTCTGCCTAGAACAATCTTTCCCCAGATATCCACCTGGCTTCCTTCCTCACCTCCTCCTTTAGGTCTTAACTCAAAATGTCATCTTCTCGGGACCTCCCTGGTGGCCCAGTGGTTAAGAATCAGCCTGCCAATGCAGGGGACACAGGTTTGAGCCCTTGTCCGGGAAGATCCCACATGCCACGGAGCAACTACGTCCGTGAGCCACAACTACTGACCCTGTGCTCTGGAGCCCGCAAGCCACAACTACTGAGCCCACGTGCCAATTACTGAAGCCCGTGCGCCTAGAGCCCACGCACCGCAACAAAAGAAGCCACCGCAATGAGAAGCCTGCACACCGCAACGAAGAGTAGCCCCCGCTCGTTGCAACTAGAGAAAGCCCGCACACAGCAACAAAGACCAAATGCAGCCAAAAATAATAAATAAAAACAAACAAACAAAAAAGTCATCTTCTCAAGGAAGCCTTCCCTAACCATTCCTTGTAAACTAAAACCTATTCAACCCCCAACACTCCCTTATCGCCTGCTTTATCTTTCTTACAGCACATTTCACCCATCTAATACTCTATCCTTATTTATTTTTGTCTGTTTTGCTGCTATATACCTAATACCTAACACATAACAAGTTCAAGAAATATCCATTTTGCAAATGAATTAAACAAACAAATCCTTTATTCTTAAGTGGCACAGTCACATGTAGCCTTGCATTTTAAAAGTAGAAAATGCAGTGCCTTGGCTATCTTGTTTCGGGGTTTAACTATATACAGGTCAAACTATGCCACGACCCAGATCCACCCAAATCACATTTTCCTATTTAGGTGAAATGCGCTAGGTAAGTAAAACTGTTTAAAAATAATAATCACATACAAAAACACAAAAAATCTTTTATCCTTTAAGTCTAGTTGACAGACCATTATTCTATTTTCTTCTGGGCTCCGTGCTACACCTCTCCCACCCCTTTCTCTTCTGAGAACTCTAAGGATTTGCTGACCGACTGAGACAGAGTACTGTTTAACTGTTTCAACATGATTGAGTCTATTTTGCTTCTTTTAGAGGTTTTTCTTTCTTTCTCTCTCCATTCATGATTTTTTTTCCTCTTAAATGTTTTCCTCAACTCCTCACAGAGGAGGGGTTGTGTCAATAGGTAAATTGATATCGGATATGAATTTTTTGGCCTGCAAGGGGACTGTAATTACTATATCACAATATAAATTATTATAAAGAACTTTACCTCAGGGCTATGATGAAAAGTGTTACGTTTCTCCCTGAGTATTTAAAATTCTCTGGAAGGTATAAAGGGAGGGCTGAGTAACCAGTTGAAGCAGGAAGGCAAACAACATAGTTCGTAGAATACATGAATAAAATAATCCATCTTAAGTAGCCAAACATCTGATCACCTAGTCAGATGCTGAGAAATACTTGAGTTTAAGAAATCTATGTACAGCCCAAGTGAGATTATCTGCGTAGCAGCAGTCTGGTTGGGTTCACATACAATATAGTTTAGACCTAAGTCCAGAGAAAAACATATCAATAATTCTAACTGCTAACTCTACCCTGAGCTAATAAAATCTGAATCGTAACATGTGTTCATCAATGCTTTTAAGATCAGGAAAAAAAAATGAATATTTTACCTTTTGTTCTTAGACATATCAAATTTTGAGTGTTGGCTAAATGACCTCAGTTGGGCCAAAATATTTATTCATGCATTGAAGAGTTATTATCTACTACATGTGGAGAACCTAGGTACTGGGGATAGAGTAATAAATAAACCAAACAAGGTCTCTGATCTCTTGGAGCTTACAATATAAGTAAATCTCCAAATAAATCCCCAAATAAATAATATAATAAATCTTCAAATAAGTAAACAATTTAAAATATCAGATAGTAACCAGTGCTATGCAGAGAATTAAGAGGATGGTAAGAGTATGACTGGGTGGCTACCTTAGGTTTGGTGGCCTGGGAAAGCATCTGGAAGAATTTTTTTTTTTGGGGGGGGCGGGCCGTGCTGCACAGCTTGTGTGATCTTAGTTGCATGACCAGGGATCGAACCTGGGCCACTGCAGTGAAGCGCCGAGTCCTAACCACTGGACCGCCAGGGAATTCCCTGGGAGGTGAAATTTAAGCCAGGATCTGAACGAAAAAAAGGAGCAAGCATGCAAACATGGGGGAAGATCATTTCAGGCTGTGGACACAGCTAGGGCAAAGGTTCTAAAGTGAAATAGTCTTAAGTCTTAATAGTCTTAAGAGTTAGACAGGAGCCATCTTATGTACAGCTTTGTATACGGGTATCAATCATACATGCTGAAAAAATTCCACATCACCTAAAACGCCCAAACTGAACGAACCCCTTTCCTCTCACCTTTTCATAATAAAAAGGTAAAATATGCCTAATTATTTGATAGACTCAAGATAAAACTATCCAAAACATACTTTCTCATTAATTATGGGCCCTATGTAGAGGGCCAGCCCACTTACTTCCCAAACTTCACCTGTCATCCTTGCTAATTATATTCCAGCCACAAGGTCTTTCTGTCCCTTGAACATATCAAGCTCAGTTATGCCTTAGGGTCTTTTTGTACCTGTTTTCCCTCTGCCTGGAGAGCTCAGGTCCACATCTTCTCATGGTTAGCTCCTTCCTATCATTCAGGTCTCAGCTCAAAGGTTACTTCCCTGATCACTCATAATGTGGTACTCCCAACCCCAATCACTATCACATCAGTTTTATTTTTCTCCTCTAATGCTCTTATCACTAACTGAATTTATCTTATCCACATATATTATTGACATTAAAAATTTTTAAATTGTGGTAAAATATACATAACATAAAATTTACCATCTTAACCATTTTAAAGTATACAATTCTGTAGCATTAAGTACATTCACATTGTTGTACAACCAATCTCCAGTACTGTTTTCATTTTGCAAAACTGAAACTCTATTCATTAAGCAACTCCCCACAGCCCTTGGGAACCACATTCTACTTCTATCTCTGTGAAACTGACTAGGAATCTCATATAAGTGGAATGACACAGTATTTGTCTTTTTGTACTGGGTTATCTCACTTAGCATGTCTTCAAGGTTCACCCATGTTGTAGCATATCAGAACTTCCTCTTTAAGGCTGAATACTATTCCACTGTATTATATACAATTTACATATAATTAATTATTATTAATATACTACATTTTGTATATTCATACACCCACTGATGGGACACTTGGGCTGCTTCCACCTTTTTGCTATTGTCAATAATGCAGCTATAAACATGGGTATACAAATATCTCTTCCAGACTCTGCTTTTAATTCTTTTAGGTATATACCCAGAAGTGGAATAGTGGATCATACAATAATTCTATTTTTTTTTTTAGGATACACCATTCTGTTTTCCATAGCAGCTGCATGCACCAGTTTATGTAAGTCCACAACAACAGTGCAGAAGGGTTCCAATTTCTCCACCTCCTTGCCAACACTTGTTCTTTTTTCTTTTTTTTTTCTTTATAGTAGTCATCCTAATGGATGTGAGGTGGTTATCTATATATATTTTTAAACTTGTGTGTTGCCTTCTTCCCTTCATCTCCCAGAATGTAAGCATCACGAGAGTAGGAACCTTGTCTGTTTTATTTATCAATAAATTCTGGGCACCTAGTATATCTGGAATATCTGGCACAGAGTAAGTACTGAATAAGTATTTGTCAAATAAAACAATGCTAGTAAACCTTATAAATCAAGTTCAAGTATTTTCTACATTACTTACATAATCTGTTCAGTTAGAGAAGTCTTTTGTTAGCTTCCAAACTGACCTCTTAGGTGAGGAATTTTTAAGACTTAAAGTATCTTGTATAGAAAATGTCAGGTTCCCACTACAAAGAACAGGGTACTTAAACAGATCCAGTTTCCAGAATGTAATCCAGGATCCTTACCAGCAGTCCTTGGCCCATCATAAGCACCTGCTTCTTCACCATCTCTAAATATCTTCAGGGTTGGATATCCACTCACTCCATACTTATTACAGGTGTTTGTGTTGGCAGTACAATCAACCTAAAGATTAAAATACATGAACCACTTGTTATCCAAAAGCCTGCTGCAGGTTCTTCCTATATTCCCAAAATATTAAGAGTGGTCAAATCAAAATATCAAGCAATTTTTGACACATCCTACAGAATATTAGATTTTAAAGGCAGACTGGTGCTTGGCTAGCTACCTCAGAACCACCTAAGGAACTCTAAAATTTAGATTCCTGGGCCTCATACAAGATGCACAAATGACTATTTAAATTCTGCCCTTAGAGTCTCTATTGTCTAAAGCAGTGTTCTCCACCTTTTTCCTGCCCCTCAGAATATGCAAAGGATAAATCACTTAAATGAGAAATAGTGGCTTACTTTGATAATGATTATAATCA
Organism: Tursiops truncatus; assembly: GCF_011762595.2. Classification (NCBI taxonomy): domain Eukaryota; kingdom Metazoa; phylum Chordata; class Mammalia; order Artiodactyla; family Delphinidae; genus Tursiops; species Tursiops truncatus. The sequence goes on along the minus strand of NC_047035.1, from coordinate 86,374,191 downwards.
GTGGGATGTATCAATGTATACCCCTTAGGTGGGTTGCGGTATATTTGATTTGGCAAGTCACCTACGGTTACTAGCAAAGGTACTGATACTTAAACATGCTCCCTGAGCTTAGTCTTGAATCTGGGCTAAACTATAACATGATAGATCTAGTGAGACCTATCAGGAAGAAGAAAAACAACTTCCATCTATTTAGCCACTTATTCGAAACTAGGTAATGCCATCAGCACTTTGCATGTATTATCTCATTAATCTTCATAAGATTCTGAGGTATGATCCCAATACTTTAACATAAATTAAAGTTCAGAAAAGTAATGCATCTATAGTAACAAAGATTATAGCTACATGAAGCAGGAACAAAATCATGACTGAACTCTTTTTTTCTATGGCAAGCTGCTACAGAACATCAGGATTAAAAATAGTTTTCAAAAACAGTCCTGGGCTTCCCTGGTGGCGCAGTGGTTGAGAGTCCGCCTGCTGATGCAGGGGACACGGGTTTATGCCCTGGTCCGGGAAGATCCCACATGCCGCGGATTGGCTGGGCCCATGAACCATGGCTGCTGAGCCTGAGCGTCCGGAGCCTGTGCTCCGCAACGGGAGAGGCCACAACAGTGAGAGGCCCATATACCGCAAAAAAAAAAACCCCAAAAACCCAAAACAGTCCTATATATGTATGAACTATTTATCTGAGGCTGGCCGAGATGTGAACTTTTAGACCGGAGCAACTAGGGGTTTACTACATAAAATTCGGGAAGCATTAGTTTGACTGTAAAAGCAAATACTAAGTTTACAGTTGACCCGTTAGTTAATACTTATCAACATCCTCTTGTCATCTTCCTATTCCCATCATTGTGAATAGCGTATAGTAATTTAGGGAACTCATTCACTCATTGATAATTTTCCTCTAAACTTGACTATTGTAATTTTACTTTCCATGTTTGCCCCCCCCCCTTTTTTTTTTTTTTTTGCTGTACGCGGGCCTCTCACCGCCGTGGCCTCTCCCATTGCGGAGCACAGGCTCCGGATGCGCAGGCTCAGCGGCCATGGCTCACTGGCCCAACCTCTCCGCGGCATGTGGGATCTTCCCGGACCGGGGCACGAACCCCTGTCCCCTGCATCAGCAGGCGGACTCTCAACCACTGCGTCACCAGGGAAGCCCCCCCTTAATTTTTATTTACCATATATTTTACTTCTTTCTTATGCCAGCATTTCCCTTAGTTTCACTACTTGTAATCTTTTGAAACCGTAATTAAGTCAGTTGTGTATTTGCCCAGAAACTAGTGTTCCCTCTTCTTCTTAGCACTGTAAGAATAAAGAAAATCAATGTTAATTTTTACCTACTACTATTTAAAATACCTCATTTCCTTTAATGAAGAATCCATCTATACTCACCTTTGCTAATGGGACTATTCCTTTTAATCTGGTAGCTGCAGCTTCATATTCTGGGGCAAGCTTTTTGCAGTGTCCGCACCTATACAGATATGTTGAAGAAAAAAGGCAAATATATCCTGTAAGTTTGTTAATTTTGTTTCTCTGGGAAGAATCTCAAATTATAATACCACTTTTGACTAGTAGCTGCTTCCAAAAGGAAAAACATCACCTGAACAACATCCAGTACTGATAAGGTAAATCAGAGCTCTCAGAGGTAAAGCTACCTTCTCTAGCCTGAGGTCAACTCTATAGGACTGGCTCAGTCCAGAGCAGCATCTATGTTCTCAAAAGTGCAATGGGGTGGCGATGGCGGGGGTAAATTAGGAGTCTGGGATTAACATATACACGTTACTATATATAAAATAAACAAGGACCTAGCACAGGGAACTATATTCACTATCCTGTAATAACCTATACTGGAAAAGAATCTGAAAAAGGATAGATATATATATATATGTATAACTGAATCACTTTGCTGTACACCTGAAACTAACACAGCATTGTATATTAACTATACTTCAATTAAAAAAAAAGATTAAAAAAGTACAATTGAGCCCTGAAAACTGTAGTCAGAAGTATAAGCCACATTAAAGAGGGAAAGGGCTCAAGCCCTTTTGACCAATTAATGAGGATAAAATAAAGGGCAAGACAGCAATAATCCCATTCCTGGTAGCATTTCCTAAAGGAAGGTACGTATTTTTCCTTAGAAAACCAGCACTGTGGTTCTTAAAAATATAGTGGTTGAAACCTTGTAAGGTCCCAAGTATGATATTAACTCTTTAAGAGTCACGATCAAGTACTTTTTCTCCATTCCTTGAATATGACTCTTTGACCAGAAACCCAGTTTGAGGGGGGTCAGTCGAATAAGGCCCAAAAGGTGCTCATTTGATATACTTTAGCAGCTCGATGGAGGCTTTTTTCCTTCTCAGCTGAGTTTCAACATAGCGTGAGAATGACATATTTAAGACAGTAAGCTTGATTTTTACAGCTACACAGTTCACCTGACTATAACTACTGATGAAGATAAAGCATTATGTCAGTTAGAATATTTTCCCATAGGGCCATCATAAACACCTGTTCCTCTGCCCAGAAAGCCCTAACAGTCCCACAGGCACACTGTACATGCAATGTGGGTAGGGGCTTATCAGTACGCAACTAGCACCAGCTATGTATCATCTCTTCAAAAGCCAACGACTTGCAGAAGGATCACTGGGAGAACATGATTAGTTCTGTGACCTCCTCACAGACAGCAAATATAGAATTAGAAAACAGAAGGAAGGAAACACAGAAGAAATTTGAGCTGACATTTCATAGCCGAAGTCTCAAAATTTATTTTATTAAGTAATGGATGGGTAAGTAACTTAGAAACATTCTGCCCCCAAAACTTGTTTAAAACAAAGAATTCTAAGAATTTATATTCTTCTAGGTCTTTAGAAGTCCTATTCAAAAATAATCATTAGAAAGCTTAACTGAAAGAGTGATATAAAAAAAGACTATAATATTAGATGTTGCTTAGGGTCACATACATATTTACTAAAAGTATAAAAGAACCAAATGATAAAAACCAAATTCAGGATGGCCAGTGTGTAAGATGGGGAAGGAGTACACAAGGGACTTCAACTGTACTGGCTTTATTTTTTAGACTGGGTGGTGAATAAATGGTATTCCTTATACTGTGTTTCACAGATGCACCTTTTACCATATCTGAAATTGGGATGTGTCTTGCAATCGTTGTCATAGTTTCATTGGTAGCATTTCTCTCTTCGTGAGACATAAAATATATTCATTATATCTTCTGTATTCCATAGTAAATTAAAAATAAACCTAAGCTTTTGGGAACATAAGGGTGCAAAGGTTAAAAATGAATGTGTGTTAAAGAGAGTAAGAATTGGATCTGGGCCTTAAAGGTTTAAGGCTTCAGACAGGATGGGGTAGGGTATTTTAGAGAAGGGGAATAGTAGAGCAACGTTAAAATTACTAGTGAGAATGATGCATTCAAGAGAACTATGGAGACTTCCCTGGTGGTCCAGTGGTTAAGAATCCGCCTTCCAGGCTTCCCTGGTGGCACAGTGGTTGAGAGTCCGCCTGCCGATGCAGGGGACACGGGTTCGTGCCCCGGTCCGGGAAGATCCCGCATGCCGCAGAGCAGCTGGGCCCGTGAGTCATGGCCCCTGAGCCTGTGCGTCTGGGGGCCTGTGCTCCGCGGTGGGAGAGGCCACAGCAGTGAGAGGCCCGCATAGCGCAAAAAAAAAAAAGAAGAAGAAGAAAAAAAAAGAATCCGGCTTCCAATGCAGGGGACGTGGGTTCGATCCCTGGTTGGGGAACTAATCCCACATGTCGCAGGGCAACTAAGCCCGCGTGCTGCAACTACTGAGCCCGTGCGCTCTGGAGCCCACGCGCCGCAACGAAGAGCCAGAGCAGCCAAAAAAAGAGAAAAAAAGAAAAGTAATTAGGAATAAATTTATCAAGAGAGGCATAAGAACTGTACACTGAGAATTACAAAATAATGGTTAAAAAAAACAGAACTATGAAGGGTTTTTTTTTTTGGTTAAGAGATAATAAATGTGTTATATGTATTAAGAGATTTCTGTTGAATACGTATGTAGTAATTGTTAAGAAGACAGACAACAGATTTAAGAAGTTTCACCTCAACTACCTTTAAACACCTGAAAAGAAAAAAAAATAGTACAAAATAATTAGGCCAGACCAGTGGGTCTCAAAACAGATGCATATAAAAATATCCATTAAGCATTAAAAAAAAAAAAAAAGGGGGGACTTCCCTGGTGGCACAGTGGTTGAGAATTCGCCTGCCAATGCAGGGGACACAGGTTCCCCTGGTCCAGGAGGATCCCACATGCCACAGAGCAACTAAGCCCATGTGCCACAACTACTGAGCCTGTGCTCTAGAGCCCACGAGCCACAACTACTGAGCCTGCATGCCACAACTACTGAAGCCCACGTGCCTAGAGCCTGTGCTCCACAACAAGATAGGCCACCGCAATAAGAAGCCTGTGCATCGCAACGAAGAGGAGCCCCCGCTTGCACCAACTAGAGAAAGCCCACGTACAGCAACGAAGACCCAACGCAGCCAAAAATAAATAAAATTAAATAAATTAAAAAACAAAACAAACCAAAAACACTTGTGTGCCTAGGCCCCACCCTGGGACTTACTGAATGATTCCTCTAGGAATCCAGGAGATAACCAGAGGTGTTAAGAGGGAGTGTGTGTAAGTGGCAAGGCTGGGACTGAAAACCATTGCCTTAAGCATTGTTAATATCCACAACATCATCAAACGTCCAAAGGGAGGACCTGTCTAACAAGTTCCAATAAGGCTGGAGGAGATTGTCCTCTTTAAATTCACCAGGAATGGAATTTAGGTGGATTTTGAAGGTGATCATCAAGTTTTACCACTACTTCTTTCACCTACTACTAGATAATACTAAAACACAAATAATCCCATTCAGGGATGGCACCTTCAGGGATGGCACCCAGCAGTTAATAATGACTCCCAACATATACTCACCCAACAATCATTACTTCATCCCTGTCATGTGCCTCATGCTACTTTAGCCTCTGATAGAAGAAAAACTGATATAGTCCTTTCCCTGTAGGAACATCAGTCTGGCAGGGGTGATAATATTATTAGGTCCCAATAGAGAGGAGGGAACAACCACTTAGTTGTTCAGGGAAGGAAGAAATCACTTTTGAGCTAAATCTTGTTGAAAAGATCAACTGGGGGTTGGGAGGGGAGGGAATTCCAAGTAAAGGAATCAGTATGTATAAGAAGAAATATTAAATATTACATTTTATACTATCCACGTAGTCTTTTTCTATACTCTAGAAACACTGTGTATCAAATATCAATTAATACTACTGTCCTAGAGGGCAGGGCACAAATCTACAACACAGGTAGATGCTGAAGACTTAAGACTGACTAGTAAATATTCAGAAATTATCACAAACATTTAAATAGTTCTATTTACTTCCAGAGAAATTCAGATACTCCCATTCTTACAAACTATATAGATGATTGACTCCATAATGGAAATATTAGTCTACAGAGTCAGCTGTAAAGAAATCTTTCACTTTCACTTGTAAAATGAAAGTGGAAAAAATACCCTAAAACAAATGAGAAAAACAACTTGTTCAAAATGGGTCCATTTTACTCTTAATAAGGATTCTTTAACTGTTCCTATCTAACTTATAACAGGAGTACAAGGCAGTTAGAGAGCATTTCCAGCTGAGATATTAATAAATAAAAGAGTTGAATGTGGAGAAATAAGGACATCATCAACAGACTTCCTTGATTCCAAATTACTCATTCAGAAAACTGATCCTTCTTGTAGGCATTGTGGAGGATGACTTTACCTTCCAGACCAATTACATGGAGACACCACAGCAGTGATCCACCCAACTTTAGGGATACTTTAGTGCATGATGGGATATGTAGTTTTTAGGAAGCACATGCAACAATTTAAAGTAGCATAGATCACTTTCAATCGGGGGGGAAAAAATCTGCTTTAAACTAATAGTCTAATAGCCCACAATTCTCCAGCAATTCACTTCATGTGGACCCCTGTAGTCACAGAGGCACCTCCCAGTTTTGATACAACTCCATACAGCCATTCTAATTACAGTAACACCCCCTCAAAGCTAACAGCATGGTTACATGATTGGGAAGAGTTGTTTCTAAGAGAATGTGATTTCTAGTGACGTGTAAAGACCACCTATGATGTGTAATCAGTACTGCCAGTTAGTCGCGGTAATGCCCTGGATGCAAAACCTGTCAGAAGCTGAAAACAAAATGTGCTGCCTCTAAGCACACCCTTCTGGCTCAGGTGGCCTTCATTACAGGACTTCTAGTGTAACCCTCAAGTCAGCTGAGCCCCTGCAGAGTGAAGACCAGAGTTAGAAGCAAGTGAAAGTTATCCACTAACTTTCTTTTACTGAGACTTTTGAATACAAATAGTTTTTAATTAAGGGTCACTGTGGCAGGAGAAAACTTAAGTACTGTAATTAGCGTGGTTATACTGAGCTGTCCCCAGCGTTAAGATAATCATTGTTTGCTATGGTAAAGATGTGGGAGTTAAAAAAAAAAATAACAACGCTCAGGTTTACTGAGTCAGATATCCTATTTGCTCTTTCCCCACTCCCACCCCACCCCCAGCTTTTTATTTCCAGTTAGTTCTATCCTAAGTAATTTACATCCTAGTTCAGTTAAAGCACTCTCAAATGGAGTATTTCTCCAACACTGATTACTTTCTCACTGGGGTCTTCTTTGGCATTTTTCAGAAATCCTAATTAAAACTGACCATTTAGACAGATCCTGACGGAATTACTCGGTTCACCTACTCTTTTTAACGGAATTCTGATGGTGCTGAGAAATGATCAGTTTAATGGAGAAAGTGTGCACCTGGCGATGGACAAATAACTGCCTTCCTTAAGAGAGCACTTATGACCATTCTGCAGCCACTCTGACCTTGGCTAGAAACCAACGGCTGCGTGGGGCAAGAAGAAAGGAAGTATGCTGGGGGCCCACGGCCTCTGCACTTGGTGAAACGTTGGCTTCCAATATAAGGCCTTGAGATGCCTCGTCTATAGAATGGAAAACAGTAAAACGGACTCACCCAGAAACTCTAAAGATACCAGTCGAGGGAGGATGGGGTGCAGGGGGTGAAACCCTCTGCAGATAGGAAGTGCCGCAGGAGCACCGAGGTAAGGATGTGGCCCTGCGCGAGAGGGGCCTTCGCGTTCTCCTTCTCGGATCTCGCTCCCAGGCCATCAGTACCGACGTCTCCGCTCTCCGCGAGGCAGCTTGGCTCCCCGGTGGGTGGAAAACCTGCCGGCCTCAGCCGGGCTCGGGGGAACGATGGAGGGCGCCGGCGCCGCGTAGGCCCTACCGTCCCCGCGCCTTCGCCCCCTGCCCACCCGGCCCTCCCTCTCCCGCCCCGGCTAAATGGCCTCACCAGGGGGCGAAGAACTCGACGAGCATGAGGCCTGCAGAGCCCGTGTCGGAGATGCGACTCTCGAAGTTGTCGTCCGTGAGTTCCAGCACGTCAGAGGCAGCGGCGAGGCGGGCCGCGGCGAGGAGCAGCGCCAGGCCCGGGAACAGCGCTAGGCGGCGGAGGCGCATGGCGACTAGGTGAAGCGGCGGCGGCCAGGAGGGTCAGGGTTCGGCGGGGGCTGCGGAGGCCAGGCAGAGAACCACGAGCCTTCAGGCTGCGCTCGCGCGTCTGGCCCAGTCGGCCCCGCAGCCGGAGGTCCCAACCCCCCAGCCCGGCTCGGGCCGCAGTGTGGCAGACGCCGATTGGCTGTGCGGCGCCTGCGTCGGGCGGGCGGGACCAGCTGGTAACGGCCGAGTGGCCGGAGAGCGGGCCTGGGCGGAGGCGACGGGCGCCGGGGCGAGTGAGGCCGGGAGGGTGCTGGCGCCCGGGCCTGGTGCTGGGGGTGGGCCCGGGGCGAGCCGGAACCCAGGAGCGGGCGGGCTGGCGGAGCAGGACTTGCGGCGCTGGGAGCCGACCCTGAGCTCGACCCGCGTGGGGAGAGCCGAGCTCAGGAGGCGTCAGAGCCGGAGGCGGAGAAGTGAAGTCAGGGCTGAGTGGGCGGAAGAGAGCCTGGGCAAAGGTGAGGCCCAGAAGTGGGAATTGAGAGAGGGAGCTGGCACCCGAGGGAGCGCGTTGGAGTGGACACACTTGGGACGGGACACATTTTCAAAATGTCAGGCTGTTGCATTTTGTCCAGTTCCTCTTAACTCGGTCTTTCTTTTGGCGGCAGTCCTAAGCCCTCCCACTGACCCACCTCATCGCATTACCTGATACCCTCAGGTCCAGGTGGTGCCTGAATTCCTCTTTGTCCAACCCCGGGATTCCTGCTCTTTGTGGCTGCTGCTTTTAACTAGAAATGCTGTCACACAGGTGAAGGTGTCTGTCCACTTAGTCAACTACGCAGATTCTCTGTAATGACTCCTGTCTCATTTGTTTCAAAAAGCCTTGAGTCTGGGTACAATGTTTGTCTTCTTAAGGGCAAAGAGGTTGGGAGGAAGGGAAGAGAACCTCTAAGGCTTGGTGCAACTCCAAAAATGAAATGACACTCGATTCTTTTATTTTCTTAACAGGCATGGCCACTTATCACCCAGTAGGACACATGCAACTGCCCCGGGCTGATGCCATTCGTTCCCGACTCATTGATACTTTCTCTCTCCTTCAGCATCTGCACGGCTTGAGCCAAGCTGTGCCACGGCACACTATTCGAGAGATACTTGGTCAGCAGCCTGTTTCTTCACTAGGATGAATTTAAGACTCCCATCCACACCCTCCAAAGAGTAGGAAGCAGAGAGGCAATTTTAAGGGTAGAAATTTCAGGGGAGATTGGTTTGGTTGCTAGTTTGGAAGTTACACCAAACTTGATAAATCAAAGGCTTTATAAATAAAACTCTGGATCCAGGAGATGGAACCCATGCCGTTCACTTTTAGGCCTAGGGTAACTATTAGCCCTGGCTGACTTGGAAGTTTCTACCAAAGACACTTAAAACTTTGAGGGTTGAACCTGCAGCCTTTATTCTGGGCATGGACAGTGTTGGTCATAAGCAATAGGTGAGCTCGTACTCCAAAATAGTATTAGTTGTTGTGTGAAGGAGCAGCAAGGTAAGCCCCTGCACTAGGGGGCCCATTATGTAACCAGTGTTCCTGCCCCCAATCCTACCTGCTCCTGATACTCGCAAAGACTTCTTTTTATATTTATCCACTGTCCCTTTTTTTAAATGTTTGGTGTAGATCCTTCCTGTCAGAAGAAACTTATGTTGGGAGATCAACACCAGCTTGTGCGCTTCTCCATAAAGCCTCGTCATGTAGAACGGATTACACATGCCCAGAGACTGATGAGCACCCTTCGAGTGCGCTGCAGCCAGAGTCCACCGCTTTCCTTGTGGGCTGGATGGGTCCTTGAGTGTATCCTTTCATGCCACTCATTTTTATCCCATGACTTTACGGTCTCTCTTGCCTCATCATCTGCCTATTGACTTATTTTTCCCTTCCCAAACTCCATTTTCTTCTCATTCTCACCGCTTCTGTTCTTGCCCTAATTATGTCACCTGCCTAAACCAAAAAGAACTCCACTCTATGTTTTCTTAAGAGAAAACAGGTCCTCTCTTCAGAAACTTTATCATCTTCCTCATCTTTCTGAATACAATTGTACTGATGGTTGAAATAGGTGAGAACTCATGCTGAATGAAAGGGTAGGAGTCATTTTTCCTTTTAAGTTGATCATTTTACACATTTGAATGTTATTTGAATTGTGATAGGAACAATTATATTAAGTCTCTTGGAGTAGGATTTGTGCAACTGCTAAGACCTAGAAACATTTGAAGGGCTCTCAAGTGTAGTAGATAGAAGGTAGTGTAGACACTTAGAGGTGGGGTGTAGTAGTCTCACAAGGAATTGGAGACAGGAAGACCAGTTGCATTTCTTGTGTTAGTCTAATAATTTGAATGAATCTTTTCTAATAGAGATATCAGTACCTATCAGCAAGTGATCCAACATTTACATTTTTACAAATATGTTTAGAAAGATTAAGTACAAATAAGAAAACTCACAATGTATGTAAAGTTACAACTAAGATATTAGATGAGCCAAAAAATGACTTGAAGAGTAGATGACACTAAAACCAATCATAAATTTTATGAAATGTATTAAAAGCAAAAGAATGTTTGGAGAATCAATGACCTCATTTGATTATCATCTCAAACTGCTCAGAAAGGACAGTAGAAGTACTCACTTCCTTGTTTCATCCTCACTATTTTGGGGAAGTTTCCCACTTTAAAAATAGCTTTTGGACTTCCCTGGTGGCGCAGTGGTTAAAAATCCACCTGCCAGTGCAGGAGACATGGGTTCAAACCCTGGTCCGGGAAGATCCCACATGCCACGGAGCAACTAAACCTGTGTACCGCAACGACTGAGCCTGCGCTCTAGAGCCCTAAGAGAAGCCCGTGCACCACAACAAAGAGTAGCCCCCACTCACCGCAACTAGAGAAAGCCCGCGCAGCAACAAAGACCCAACACAGCCAAAAAATAAATAATAAAAATAAAAAGTAAATTTAAAAAAATAGTCTTTTAATGGAATCAGGTCAAAGGCATTTAAATACACAACAGTATTTGGTGTCATTGACCAACTGCGGTATACTATATGCTTTGAACTGTTTTATTTCCTCCGCACAGTGATGAGGGTTTTAAATTAAGTCACCCACATTTCCTATTTCTTGTTGTTAATGATAATTGGCAAGTATTTGCCCTGTGGGATTAGAGATACAGATTTCAGCCTTGGAATAAAGTAAATAGCAGTAAATATATGGGATTCCCTGAATCTAACAGACAAATCAAAATAGAATAGCACTAACCATTCTTTTTGGTGAAACAGCTGAATATGAAACATGATCACTGTGCCAGAGGATAGGTGGATTGCCTGAATGGGAATCACCTGGCAAGCTCATGAAAATTGTATCTTATTAAGTACATTCTCATGGTAGAAAGGCAGGAGGGATTTTGCAAAGGGAAATAATTTGTGACTAACAGATTTCTTTGAATAGACTAATTCGTGTGGTAAACATTAAGACTTTGTTTAGACTTTTTTTTTTTTTTTTTTTTTTTTGAAGTACGCGGGCCTCTCACTGTTGTGGCCTCTCCCGTTGCGGAGCACAGGCTCCGGACGCTCAGGTTCAGCGGCCATGGCGCACGGGCCAAGCCGCTCCGCGGCATGTGGGATCTTCCCGGACCGGGGCACGAACCCTTGTCCCCTGCATCGGCAGGCGGACTCTCAACCACTGCGCCACCAGGGAAGCCCCTAACAATTTTTTTTTTTTTTTTTTTTTTTTTTTTTTTTTTGCGGTACGCGGGCCTCTCACTGTTACGGCCTCTCCCTTTACAGAGCACAGGCTCCGGACGCGCAGGCCCAGCGGCTGTTTAGACTTTTAAAAAGCAATTTTCCAGATCATAAAGAATGCTGTTACAGATAAGGAACAAACAGTGCTCTAGATCAAAGCTCCCCAATCTTTTTCATCTTACAATTTTGTTTCCCAGAAAAACATATATAACCTTGAAAACCTCCATAGTAATTTTAATCATTTTATTTTATCACATTTTTTCTGTGATATGGAGAAGCAAGTTGAAGTAAAAATGATAATTTAGACTAACATGTTGCTAAATATTATATTTTAGTGTTTATTATTATATAATTTTAATAATAAAATGTAAGCAAACTTTTACGTTTGCCATTTTATAAGTGATCATGCTTTTTTTAAAGAAAATATATAATTTGTCTACAAATGAATTTTTAAGTGACATTATATATTAAGTTCGGTTTGGGGATCAAATACATTTAATTTATGGGTTTTTTGTCTGTGTCAAGTGGCTTGCAGGATCTTAGTTGCCTGACCAGGGATTGAACCTGGGCCCATGGCAGTGAAAGCACCGAGTCCGAACCACTGGACCCTGGACCCGAACCAATTCCCTATGTATTATATTTCTAAATTTTCTGTTTCTTTTAAAAAGTTTAGATATAACGTATATTAGTTTTAGGTTTACAACATTGTGTATTGTATGTTAAATACATGTTATATGTTAAAGTGTAGGTGCAAATTTAATTATGTGTTTGGGCATAAAAAAGTAGAAAAAAAATCTTCTTCCACAATGATATTGGTAATTCTGCTTTGCACGTTAAACATCAATGGGCTTATTTTTATAATTTTCATATTTTGTTTCTAAATGGTGAGAAGGTGAGAAAAGAAAAAAGATTTGGCTCATTTGCAAGCCCTTCTCTGAAAATAACACATTGTGAGTGTGAATAGTTCTTATTTCCAACAAAAAACTGAGTACAACATTATTATAATTTAAACACTGATTTTTGAGGTTCTAGAGATATCTTGATGTGCCATATAAAATTTTCTATCAGATGAATGCAATTTATAGAATCTGATGAAGATTGTCTTGAGATAAACTTGCAGAATTATTCTTTTGCTCTTCATTAAGTTGTATTTCAACATCAGTGTTCCTTACTTCGTTAATGTAATTAGCCAAAACATTGCTAAAAGCAATAACAATTTAAAACTGTAAGTGTCAAAATCTACACAGCCATTTGTGTTGTTCAGGGTGATTGAGTATTCTCTTGTCTCTGTTAACTGCCAGGCATATCAGTCATAGTGCATTTGGAGGCTCTCAGATTGTTCTGTTTCAAAGAGAAAATTTTATTTAGCTTTTAAACCTATTTTGATCTCAGTGCTCTTTTTTACAGCATGATATACATCTATTAAATGTATACAAGAGGTGAAGAGGGTTGAAAGATGAAAGCAAATGAGTAAAGGAATTGAGGTCAGCAAATAATTAGGTTCTAGAGAGAAAGTATAGGATTCAATTTGCTTTGCAGCATAAAATCAATTTTAGGCAGAGTAGAAAGGAGAAGCTTTAAAAGTAACAAAGAACCAAGTAATTTCTTATTATAACCTAATATGCCCCATGAATCTGGCTTCTTGTTCCTAGATATGTTATAAAACACTTTCCATATCATGGCCCTACATTTGCGTTCTTTTCTCAAGGCCTGTTGCTTCTTCATGAAGTTTGGTACCAGGGTAACAGAACAGACAGGGTTGGTGGTCATTAAGAGAGCAATCCCTTGGTGGCTCTCTGACCCCAGAGTGGGAAGGCAGTAACTTGCAGCTGTTAACACGTACCAGTACCAGCAGGAGATGAGTTGTAGCTATTTTTCATGTTCGATTCTATCCTCCCCTGAATTTCACAGGCTGAAGCAACAACGGCATTAAGAAGAGAAACTCAAAAGAAAAATGGTATAGCAGTGGGCACAACTGTGGTTTTTAACAGTTGCTGATCATTCTCTATCATTCAGCTTCCTGCTTCTTTACCCTTTACTCATCCTTTGCTCTATTCTCACAGAATTGCTCGAATCCTCAAATACCCAACTGTGGCCACTGAAGCTGACTCTGGAGGTGGCAGCTTGGTTCATCTTGCTTGTTTTCATCTTGGAGATCCTTCTTATGTGGCTATCCAGCTTTTTCCTCTTCTGGAAGAATGCCTGGAATGTCTTTGACTTTGTTGTCACCATATTGGTAAGGATAGATATCCTGAGAAATGTGCCTATGTGAATCAAGGACAAGAAAAGTTAAGATACTTAGAGCACAGGAAGAAACAAATAGAAATGTACCTAACCTCCTTATTTTGATTTTTTTCTTCTCTAAAAGTCAGGCATCGTAGGAGTTGTTGGTATTAGGAGCAAGGAAGAATCTGATCACAACATTAACCCCAGCAATAACATCTACCAGTTACTAACCACTTCCTAAATGTCAGAAACTGTCCTTTTTTTCATGCATTTCTTAAAATTTGAGCTCCACAACAACCCAATGAGTTAAGCACTGTATTTATCCCCTTTTAATGTCTGAGCAAGTTGAAATGCAGGGTTTAAGTAATTTCTTATAGAAAGGCTGAATAGGAAACAGTCCCCAGAGAATGCTTTTCAAAGGATAATGACCAAGGAACTATGACAATGATAAAGATAAAGATAAAGAAGGGGCAACTGTGCGTGGGTGCTTTGGGGTATATTTTACTCATGATCTGTGTGTTTCCTACAGTCCCTGATTCCTGAGGTTGTGGTGCTGGTAGGGGTAACAAGCCATTCCGTATGGCTCCAGTTGCTGAGGATCTGCCGGGTGCTAAGGTCTCTTAAACTCTTTGCACGATTCCGTCAAGTTCGAGTCATTATTTTGGCCCTGGTCAGGGCCCTTAAGGTGATTTGACTGCTGCAGCTGTATCAAGTGGGCAAGGTGGATAAACATGGGGGTTTAACATGAAACAGTCTGGGTGGATGAAAGAAGGCAATGAAAGACCCTGTGAAATGTTGTTGATGAGAAAGGGCTAGGGACAGGCTGCTGTGTTCTAGAGATGACTGGGCTCAGGCTAGAAGTGAGGGTTTGGTGGGGGATTTCCAGGGTGGGTCTGACTAGGCTGTAGGTGGAGATCAGCCTAGTCTGGCCCAACTCTGACTCAAGGTCATGGCCTCTAGAGCATGACCTTCCTCTTGATGTTGCTGCTCATCTTCTTCTACATTTTTGCCGTGGCTGGTGTCTACTTCTTCGAGAATTACACCCGTTCAACTCGCCAGGACCTGGAGTATCACATGTTCTTCTCGTAGGCAGGACTGGGGGAAGCCTGGGTTGGGGGAGAGAGTTTGGGCATGAGACTGGGAAGCTAGTCCAAAGTACAGTAATACAAAAAGTATAATATATTGTAAGAAACGGGAATAGAACACAGTAAGGAGAGGTAAAGAGAAAGCAGAGGAATAGTGAGAGGTATTAGCTCCAATTTTGAGGATAGGTCAGGTACTCCTGGTTTGCTTTGGGTTTTGCAAATTCAAACTTACCCTCACCTTTAAATAGCAGTATACTCCATGGGTTAAGCCCTGGTTTCTGTCTCAGTTACCTCTTTTGAAAAATGGGATTAAAAGTAGTACTACTTCATAAGAGTGTAGGGATAAATGAGGTAATTCATTTAAGCATTTAGCACAGCATTTCACACATTGTAAGTGATCAGTAAATGTTACTGTGACCTCAAACATGGTCACTGGTTTTACCCCAGTCTCTTAAATGTAGAGATTACACATGCACATACTTAAATTCTTTCAAAAGTAAAATCCTGATAAGCTTTTTGTCTAGAGGACACTGATTACTAGTAGAAAGTCAATTTGGATTTCGAGGAGACAGTGTTATTTGTGAATTGGAATCCAATCTTGTCAGCACCTCTTAGGTCTCTATCTTAGACTAACAGGTAGTTTTGTAAGAGTATTGACTTGGGGAAGTCCTAGAATTCATTCTGTTCAGGCTCTGATGTTTTCAGTAATATGTATATTGAGGGATAAGAAGGAAAATTTAGATATCTTCCTGAGACCTTTTGTGATATATTCATTATCATTCATTATTTGGAGTCACATGTTTGTGTCACATATCCATCCATTTACTTGACTGTCAGTTCATGCCAGCAAACTAAGTAGGCACGATGTTTGCTAAATTTGTATGTGACTTCCCGTTAGGTGAAGTCCATAAAACAGTGGAGAATGAACTTAGAAAAAAATGATGTGTAATTGGTGATTCAATTTTTAAACATTCAGTTAATACCTATGTATTAAACACCTACTGTGCCCCAGGCACTGATGGAATGGTGAGAGCTATTCATAGATTATTCATGATAAAGGAAAACCTAATAAAACAATCTCAAACCGAAGAAAGATTAGGTAAAAAATTGAGTATGGTAGAAAAGGGGCTAAAGTCAGAGCAAACTACAAAGAAATGCTCTTATGTTGCTTTGAGAGTAAGAATGATAGTGTTTCTTAGAGAATTAGCTCTCTCTGTCTATACACACACCTCCTTTTTCTTTAGGGACCTGCTGAATTCCGTAGTGACAGTGTTCATTCTCTTTACTATGGATCATTGGTATGCACTGCTTCAGGATACCTGGAAGGTGCCTGAAGTCAGCCGTACCTTCAGCAGCATCTATGTCATCCTCTGGTTGTTACTTGGTTCCATTATCTTTCGAAACATCATAGTAGCCATGATGGGTAAGCATAGAAGAGGTGAAACTTGGTGAGAGGGGTGTTTGGGAAGAAATTAGAGCGAAAGCTAGGATTGGTGAATTACGGAGAGAGAGAACCTGATGTAACAGGAAGGTGCGGGGCCTGGAATGGATATTTCACTTGGTTTCTCCCCACCCAAGCCCTCTCCCCATGTCTAGTCACCACCATCTCCCAACTCCTAATGGCCCTTTGGGGCAGTTACTAACTTCCAGAATATCAGAAATGAGCTGAACGAGGAGATGACACACCTGGAGGTTCAGCACAAAGCCGACATATTCAAGCGTCAGATTATCCAGAGGTCTGCTTCCCCATTTTCAAACCCAGCTTTAGTTCGTGAGGGTGCCCTGATCTCATTCTCTGTTTCCGCTCCTTGGCCGCAGTGCCATTTTCCCCTTTGTGACAGATTTGCCTCAGAGTTAGAATTCCCCAGCTCTAAAATACTGCCTGATTCTTTATCCACTGTCAGGGCTTCCCCACTCTTTTTCACTCCTTTACTACAACTTATTCTCCTTACTTGATGATCAGAATTCTTTTTTCCTTACTACACTCCTGCTTCAGTGTAACTCTCTTCACTCTTTTGTGTTTTTTGCTTTGCAGGAGACAAAACCTAATCCCCGAGGCACAGAGGTCAAGCGTTAGCAAAATGGATGCCAGGTTAGGAGTGTATATATGAAGTGGGATGGACACACATGAAGGAGGAAAGGGTAGGAAACCAAAGGTGAAGATTGGCTTTGAGAGAGAATTCATTCATTCAATAACTATTTATTGTAGTGGGTTGAATGGTGGCCTCAAAAAAGATATGTCCATGTTCTAATTCCCAGAACCTGTGAACATGACCTTATTTAGAAAAAGGGTCTTTGCAGATGCAGTTAAATTTAGGATCTTGAGATGTGATCATTCTGGATTATCCAGGTGGGCCATAAATCCAGTGACAAGGGTCTCTGGATTTAAGAGACAGGAGAGAAGACATAGACATAGAGAATAGGAGACGATGTCAAGACAGAGATAGAGATTGGAGTGATGCAACCACAAGCCAAAGGAAGCCAGTGGATGCAAGGCAACTGCCAGAAGCAACAAGAAGCAAGGAACCTTCTCCCTTTGAGATTCCAAAGGGAGTATGGCCCTGTTGACACATTGATTTCAGACTTCCGGCTTCCAAAATTGTGAGAGAATAAATTTCTGTTGTTTTAAGCTACCAAGTTTGTGGTAATTTCCTACAGCAGCCACAGGAAACTAATAAAAGTACCTTCCGTGAAACATGTTATTCAAGACACTGAGTGTTCAGCAGTGGACAAGAGAGCAGAAGGAGAAATAAGAAATCCATCAACAAATAATTATTGAATGCTTATTAGTTGCTCAGAGTATATCAGTGAACAAAATAAATAATAATGCCTGTTCTCATGGAGCTTATATACTAGTAGGAGGAAAGGGACAGCAAACAATAATCATATTAATAAGAAAATTAGCACATTAAAATATAAGCCTTGAATATAAAAAGAATGTATATATGTGTGTATAACTGAGTCACTTTGCTATAAGCAGAAATTAACACAACATTGTAACTCAACTATACTTCAATAAAAAACAAATTTAAAAATAGGATAAGCATTATAAAAAAGTAAAAAGTAGAATAGGTTAAGGGGGATTGGAGTATAAGAGGGGGGTTGCATATGGGTTGTACTTTTTTTTTTTTTAGGGGCTTCAAATGCTTGGCTTTAATTTATTTATTTATTTTTGGCTGTGTTGGGTCTTCATTTCTGTGCGAGGGCTTTATCTAGTTGTGACAAGCGGGGGCCACTCACTATCGTGGCCTCTCTTGTTGCGGAGCACAGGCTCCAAACGCGCAGGCTCAGTAGTTGTGGCTCATGGGCCTAGTTGCTCTGCAGCATGTGGGATCTTCCCAGACCAGGGTTCGAACCCGTGTCCCCTGCATTAGCAGGCAGATTCTTAACCACTGTGCCACCAGGGACAGTGGGTCCCTGGGTTGTAATTTTAAACAAGGTAGTCAGGGTGGCCTCTGACAGTGGGTCCCTGGATTGTAATTTTAAACAAGATAGTCAGGGTGGCCTCTGAAAAGGTAACATTTGAGCAAAGACTTGGAGGAAGTCAGGGGATTACTATGTGGATATCTATGGGAAGAGTATTATAGGCAGAGGGAACAGCTAGTACAAAGGTCCTAAAACAGAAGCATGCCTGGTGTGTTTGAGAAATAGCAAGGAAGCTACTGTGACTGAAGCAGAGTAAGTAGGGGGGGAGAATGATAGGAGATGAGGTCAGAGAGGTAATGGGGACCTGATCCTGTAGGGCTGTGGGGACCACTGTGAGGACTTAGGCTTTGATTTCGGGTGAAATGGGGAACATAGCGGAGCAGTGACATGCAGTGACTTACATTTAAGAAAAATTAGTCTGCTTGCTGTGTTGACGATAAACTGAGGGAAGAATAAAATAAGAAGCAGAGAGATGAGTTAGGAGGCTATGCTGCTATACAGGCAAGAGGCGTTGATGGCTCAGACCAGAGTGGTACCAGTGGTACCACTCTGAGAGAAAAGATATTTTGAAGGTAGAGTCAACAGGCTTGCTTTTTTTAAAAAATTATTTATTTATTTTATTTTATTTTTTATTTTTGGCTGTGTTGGGTCTCCGTTGCTGTGCGCGGGTTTTCTCTAGTTGGGGTGATCCGGAGCTACTCTTCGTTGCGGTGTGCGGGCTTCTCATTGTCATGGCTTCTCTTGTTGCAGAGCACGGGCTCTAGGCGCACAGGCTTCAGTAGTTGTGGCACGTGGGCTCAGTAGTTGTGGCTTGCAGGCTCTAGAGCTCAGGCTCCGTAGTTGTGGCGCATGGGCTTAGTTGCTCCACGGCATGTGGGATCTTCCCGGGCCAGGTCTCGAACCCGTGTCCCTTGCATTGGCAGGCGGATTCTTAACCACTGTGCCACCAGGGAAGCCCTCAACAGGCTTTCTTGATGGATTGGATGTGGGGTTTGAGAGAAGAATTAAGGATGAAAGTTCTGACCCAAGCAACTGGAAGGGTTGATTAGCTGAGATGGGGAGGGCTGTGGGTGGAAGAGGTTTGGTGGGCAAAGAGTTCAGTTTTGATTGAATTTGAGATGTCCTTAGACATTCAAGTGGTGCTAAGTGAGTAAAAGTTGTATATACAAGTCTGGATTAAGGAGTGAGGTCTGGACAAGAGGCTTAAATTTGCATCTGGTAGGCATTTGAACTCAGCAGATGAGATCACCAAAGGAGCAACGGTAGATGGAGAAGATATAAAGAGCTGAGCCCAAGTTCCCTCTAATATTAAGAGATGGAATCGAGGGGGCAGAGGCTATAGTTGTGGTGTAATAGGCATAGGGCCAAGGGGTGGGGGGCTAAAACTTTGCAAAATAAGGTGGAGTGTGGAACGTGGAAGCCCGAGTAAGATTGAGCACAGACGTTATGTGGTGAGGGGCACTAATAGGGGTACATGACACGGGATAATTTAGGTTGGATGTGCTTAAACTTAGATTTTGGGAGCAGTTTGGCCTTCATTGCCTTAACTCCTAGCTTTAGGCCAGGGCCAGAATCAGAATAACGAAAGAACCAGCCATATTGTGTAAAAGTATTTGAAGCAATAAAATTTTGCCTTTCACTTACAGAGATGCCAATCAACAAGGGGAATCTTTGGAAGAGTCCAAATACAGTGCCACTAAAGAGAGTTCAAGAGCATCTAAGTCAAAAACAAAGAAGTCCTTGTCAAAAGTGAAGAAGTCTGCATCTTCCTCTTCCTCCTCATCTTCATCTTCCTACTGTTCCTCTTCTTCTGGCTCCAGATATTATGACCGTATTGGTAAGCCGAGGGTTTCTCCCAGTTGAATTCAGACTCCTCTTCTCCATGAGACATCCCATTCTTAATAGGAGCTCTCCCACTATGCACATTTCCCGATTTTCTCCACCAGTCTGATTTTCTGGCCTTGGTTACTTTCTTCACGCTTCTTCATTTCCCCTGTGCTTCTGCCGCACTTTGGAAAAGTATGGTTGTGGCTCTCTTTGTTTATTGTAGAAGTGGTGTCTTGGTGATACATACTTTTCTCTCTCTCCTTCCTATATCCTCTTTCATCCCTGCTTTCTCCTCGCCTGCCCCCACAGAGTTTATCAGCTTTTATCCAACTTCCAAGAATCTAGATATGTTCTTGAGAAGCATTTCTCCCTCCAGGTCAGTTGGACTGGGAGACTCATGTGCACCAGAATCTGCCTGGGCTAATGGATATGGATCAGGATGAACGTGTTGTTTGGCCTAGGGATTCACTCTTCCGATATTTTGAGTTGCTAGAAAAGCTGCAGTATAACCTAGAGGAGCGTAAGCGGTTGCAAGAGTTTGCAGGTATGGATTTAGGGCAGCCATGGAGACCAGGAGTTAAGTCCATTGGAGTAGCATATATAACTGGGGAGAAGAAGGGTGTTTGCTATTTTGGCACCTCAGCCTCTGAATTTCCACCTCACACCTAAAAAAGGCAAATTCACGGTTTAGTATGTCACATTCTGGGCATATGTCCAGATTTCTTCTAACCTAGTGAGGACCTGGCAACCCTGCTTCTCTGGTAGGGGACACCTAAATCCTGTTAGGTCTGAGAGCTTATTTCAAAAGAGAAGAGTATCCAGTTCCAGCTGCTGGAAATTAGGATAAGGTGGGCTCTCACTCTATTTGGGCAGCCTGCCCCCCCTTTTTTTGTTTTTTGTTTTTTTTTTTTTGCGGTACATGGGCCTCTCACTGTTGTGGCCTATCCCGTTGCGGAGCACAGGCTCGGGATGCACAGGCTCAGCGGCCATGGCTCATGGGCCCAGCTGCTCCACGGCATGTGGGATCCTCCTGGACCGGGGCACGAACCCGTGTCCCCTGCCTCGGCAGGCGGACTCTCAGCCACTGCCACCAGGGGAGCCCCAGCCTGTCCCCTTTTGTACATGTTTCTTCTCTTTGAAGGTCACCTTTCAGACCTCAACAGTAAGGGCCTCAGGCTCAAGTTCAATAGCTATGGGGATTAGACAGTCAGCAGAAAGCCCACAAGTGCCCACTGTCCTCAAGAGGTTTATGAATTACAGATTCCTCTTCCTTTCAGTCCCTTCTAGAGTCAAGCCTATGCAGAGAAAATATGTGATCAAATGGTAAAGTTTAGAACTTCCCTGGTGGTCCAGTGGTTAAGAAACTGCCTTCCAATGCAGGGGACGCAGGTTTGATCCCCAGTCGGGGAGCTAAGATTCCACATGCCATGGGGCAACTAAGCCCATGCACCGCAACTACTGAGCACGCGTGCCACAGCTAGAGAAGCCCGCGCGCCTCAACGAAGATCCTGTGTGCCGCAACTAAGACCCGACACAGCCAAATAAATAAATAAATGTTTAAAAAAAATAGTGAAGTTGGGACTTCATGGTGGTGCAGAGGTTAAGAATCTGCCTGCCAATGCAGGGGACATGGGTTCGAGCCCTCTTCCAAGAAAATCCCACATGCTGCAGAGGAACTAAGCCCGTGTGCCACAACTACTGAGCCTGTGCTTTAGAGCCCACGAGCCACAACTACTGAGACCGTGTGCCACAACTACTGAAGCCTGCCCACCTAGAGCCCGTGCTCTGCAACAAGAGAAACCACCACAATGAGAAGCCCGCGCACCACAATGAAGAGTAGCCCCCGCTCGCCGCAACTAGCGAAAGACTTTGTGCAGCAATGAAGACTCAACACAGCCAAAAATAAAATAAATAAATAAATTTAAAAAAATTCTTTTAAAAAAAATAGTAAAGTTTGATTTAAGCTGAGAACTACCTGCTCAAAATTATTTTCCCTAAATTTCTCATTTGAGATTTCACCACCTAGAGATTAATTTGGATCAATGCATTTTCCCTCTAAAATTACAAAAGTTAGGGGCAATTTTTTTTTAACAATTTAATGTGGATTAGTGTTATCCTCCTAATACCTAGCTGAAGTCAACCCCAAGTGAAAATATCAATGGGGGAAGAGGAATGTGTGTGTGGTGGGCATAGGAGAGCAATAAGAGGAATTTATAACATTGGAACATGGAATTTAGAGCAGGATGTCAGACAGGCTTTGCCTACTTCGAATATTGCATTGTTATCCTGCTCTTTCCAACTGTCCTCAGCCCTGCCTCCCCATTTGTTCTGGGGAGAACAGGGTGAAAGGGCGGCGAAGGTAGCAAGATGGCTTCCTTAATCCTGATTAATTCATCTGTGGCAAAGAGGACAGACTCATATGGCTTAATTTAGGGTAAAGATTAGTAAAACTTTTTTTTTTTTTTTTTGCCTCTCCCGTTGCGGAGCACAGGCTCCGGACGCGCAGGCTCAGCGGCCATGGCTCACGGGCCCAGCCGCTCCGCAGCACGTGGGATCTTCCCAGACCGGGGCACGAACCCGTGTCCCTTGCATCGGCAGGCAGACTCTCAACTACTGCACCACCAGGGAAGCCCCAAGATTAGTAAAACTTTGAGTGGAAACCTAGAACCCAGAAAAACAGGGTCTTCACCAAACATTTGTATGTTCTGAACATTCTTACCTCTCCAGCTTCACAGTCTGTTTCTTTACAGTGCAGGCACTGATGAATTTTGAAGACAAGTAAAGCTGACAGCGGATGGCTTCGCTATCTTTGGCAAAAATTAATGAAGGGAAGTGTTGGAAATGGAGAATTCAAAGTATAAATGTCTAATAAATCCTGCTGATAATTGTACAGTGGTCTGTCTCTGAGACATAGGGGATACTGAAAGATATCAGATCAGGCGAAAGTTAGTTCAGATGCCAGTGAGGCCCATGGTCCTTGGCTTTCTACCCTTTCCACAGCTCCTGAATCTCACTCTTTCTTTGGCTTTGTCACTATAGCCCCCACCTTTTCTATAGCATCTACTTCCTGCTAGAGTCCTAATTTCACCTTCTCCCTCACTGGTGGGTACAGGACCCTGGGGGTTGGGGGTAAGGAGACCCCAGGAACTGTGAGTGTAACTATTTGAGAACTGTTGTTTCCCTTGCTACTCTAAGAACATTGCTTCTCCTGGGCACCGTTAACTTCAATCAAACATCATTTTCATCTGTTCCTGAGCCAAAAGAGCATCCCTTTATTCCATTTCCTTGCCTTTTCTGAGGGCATTGATTCTGTTCTGTAGGGGGCGGGGCAAATCAGTATGTCCCACAGATTTTTTAGAGTCAGTCTATCTCCTGTCAGAGTAGGAACACCTTTTATATAGAACATCACCGAAAGGGGATTATCCAATGTTTTAATGTTTCTAGTTACTGTTGACTTATTATCTAGAGGGCATCATGTTCCATTGTTGGATGACTCAAGTCTTTAGACATGTTTATTATTAAAAATTCTATCATTTATTGAGTGCTTAACATATATGAACATACACATGTATGAAGAATACATGAAACACTGAATGGTGTTCTTTAAAATGGTAAATTTTATGTGAATTAGATCTCAATTTTTAAAATAAAGTAAGAAAAGATTATTTGAAACCAATAACCAACATTATGTTTCAAGGAAAAGCATTTTAGTCATTCCCCATAAAATGTGGGACAAAACAAAAATATTTTAAAAATAAATGTCAATATATAATGTTGTATTAAAATCTTATAATAAGAAATAAATACTTGGAAAGAAGAACTACAAATACTATTTTTAGACACAATTGTATACCTAGAAACCCCAAAGGAATCAAATAGAATTAGAGATAACAAAGAATTTCCATTAAGTACAAATAGAAGAATTGAGGACTGGAGAGAGAAACCTGGGAAGCAGGACCACTTAAGGGATAGGAGGAGGAGGAGCCAGAAAAAAGCCTGAGAGGGAAGAACTGAAGAGACAGGAGGATAATCATTCTAGAGTAATGTCCCTAGAATTTCAAGAAAGGAATGGTCCAGCAAGATCTGGATTGGAGCATCCATTGAACCCAGCAATCAGAATACAATAAATATAATAAAACAGAATAAGGAAGTATTTAATAAATCTTACATGTGCTATCCACAAAGTGAATGCTCATCGAGCAATATCATTGAGTGGCTTTGCTCAAAGTGTGGTCTGAGGACCAGCAGAATTGGCTTCACCTGACTTGTTAGAAGTGCAGAATCTCAGGTCCCATCCTCAGGGCCTGTTGAATCAGGTGTTACATATGCACATTAAAGTTTCAAAAAGCACTGCTTTATAGCTATGTGATGACTGATCCCTTCCTGCTTTCTGTAGTTAACCTTCTCAAATGAATGCCCTGTGCATGCTGCCTCATTCTTTAACTCCTTCCTTAACGAAAATGATCTGGTTTCAATTCTATTGGAATGGAATTTATTCAACAAATTTGCATTTTTCCTATGTTCCTATGTTCCAGACTCTGTTATAGGTGTTTGGATATGTCAATGAATGAACAAGACAGAGATCCCTGCCAGTTCTAACTAGCTCCCCATAAGATCCCCAAGTAATAAATAACTTCCATGAAGACAGTGATTTTACCTCCCTCTGTTTTTTTCCCCAAATTATCTTTCCAGCAGCCCAGAGCCGTGTGATAACATCTGCTTAAAAACAAAACCAAACTTTTTTCTGACTAAATAAAAACATTTTAAGGTCTGAGGATCAAGCCTCACTGGCAATGAATCCATTACTTCTCCAGCTTCCTTTTTTATCCTTGCCCTAACCTAATAACCCTGCTATAACTTTTACCAGTCTTCTCAAGTCAAGGAAGAGATTCAGGCTCTATGCCAGGTAAGTATGAAGCTTCCTCAGGAGCATTTTGGAAGTGAAGTTAGGATTTAGATATTGTGATACAATTGAATTTTTTCACATATGGTTTGTATTAAGCTTTTATTTTGGAACATGGTTTCCCCCTTTGATCTTCAGTTATCGCTCACACTGTCAAATATCAATGGATGGATACATAACTTTTTTTTATGTATGGTGTTTTATGTAAGGTGTTTCTGTTTAAGGACACCTTATTTAATATATATTGTTGATTCATTAGCATTGACCTCTGTCAACAACACTATAACTCATGCTTGAATAAAGTTTATCAAACACACGTTTTCTCTGTAAGGTGCATCACAGCCTTCCTGTGCTTAGGAACACTAGAAAGCACTTCAGCACTAAGCTGGGGGACCATTTTAAACGGTGAAATCACCAACAAAAAGCACTAAAATGCTAAAATTGTGGCACTAAATAGATCATGAAAAGGACACTGATTTACAGTATGAGAAGAAGGTGGAGTATTGCCTTGTTTCCCATCCAAGCACTAACCAGGCCCGACCATGCTTAGCTTCCGAGATGAGATCGGGCACATTCAGGGTGGTATGGCTGTAGAGGAGTATTGCCTTGTTTGAACTCAGCTGGGAATGTACACATCAGTCGACTCAAATTTTTTACCACTCTGCAGATGTCTGTGAAGGATTGTGAAAATGCCATAGGTATTGATTTTGGGGTCACAAATAAATTTTAGTGAGCAGAGGAATCTACAACAGAACTCAAAAATGAGAATTTACTCTAAATGCTGTGTGATAATCTGGAGCTTTAGGCTAGTTGGCCTTATGACGCTGCCATCTCAGTGTGTGGTTTCTAGGTTACCTCAACAGGGAAGAGATTGCTGGAGCAATCATTCACTAGCGCTTAAATTCTTTCGTCATTCACTATCCATTAGCCAGAACTAATCACCTGACCCCACCTAACTGCAAGAGATCTGGGGACTGCTTGGATCCTTAGTGAGCAATATATATCTATATTTAAGTTACAAAAGGCAAACCAAAAAGGGAGAAAAACAATTGCACTTTACAAAGGGAGGCCTCTGTTCTAGTCAGACAGAAAGTGCCCTGTGGTTGATTTGGGAGGTTGAGGATGCTTCAGATTTCTCAACTC
Source organism: Tursiops truncatus (assembly GCF_011762595.2). Classification (NCBI taxonomy): domain Eukaryota; kingdom Metazoa; phylum Chordata; class Mammalia; order Artiodactyla; family Delphinidae; genus Tursiops; species Tursiops truncatus. The sequence goes on along the minus strand of NC_047035.1, from coordinate 86,348,279 downwards.
CTTTGGCTCCTTGCAAGTATCTCCATTCCAATTGCCAGATCACAGAGCATTCCAATCACCCCACCAATCTAATCCATTTCACTTTAGCAACACACATGATTAATATCGTGCTCTGGACCCCTGTAATTTCAGTTTGTTGGCTCTGGTTTTCTCTCTTTCCATTTGCTCATCTGAGGATTGGAACTTGTCTTGCTTTTGTTGAACCTTACCATAGTATAAGCAGTAACTTGCTTGTATTGAATAAGGCTGATATCTTTGCTATAAATCCTAAGCACTTCATCCTCAGTTGGCAGATAGCCTGAATCCTTGTCAGCCACAGGATTGCTTAACCTGATTGCTCCATCATCATGTGGAGTGCCAAGAATTTCCCCTTCTGGGTTGAGGGAGTCCTCATTGTTCCCCTCTCTGCTTGATTCAGCTAGCTCCATACTTGTTCTAAAGGTCTTTCACTCAAGACACTACTTCTTGGTGACAATTTCTGTATTAATTAGGACTCCTTAGTTTCAAATAAAAGAATTCATATTGAGCTAGTCTAATAATAATAGTAGTCACATTTAGTGAATGTTTATTCTGTACCAGTGTCTGGCACATAATGGGTGCTTACTCTTTTTGAATGAATGCCAGGCACTGTGCTAAATACTTTAAATGCCTTATCAAATTTAATACTCATGACAACTCTATACTAGTATTTCTCCTTTTTACAGAAAAGAACACTGTGCCACAGGTTTAGAAACTGCCCAGGACATACTGCTAGTATATGCTGGAGCCAGGACTTGAGCCCAGCCATCTCATTTTTTGCTACCCTATTAGCAAAAAGAATTTATTATAAGAGGGTTGTTATAGAATCAAGGGTGGAAATTCAAGTGGATTGCAGAATGGGCTGGAGCCAGGAGCTAGAAAGCTGTTGGGAACCCAGGCCGTATTCTTCCTCTGATTCTCCTCTCTGCTTTTCAGACTAGATGTACCTTTGATAAGCAAAGAGAAAATATTGGCAAAGTGATACAATAGATCATTTCACTGGTTCTAACTTTTTGACTCACCTTGGAAAATCCCAGCACTGCCCTCACCTCCTTTGATTGCGTGGGCCAAGGTATTCTATTTCTTTGGGCCTCCATTTCCTCATCTATAAAATGAGAAGTTTTTAAAAGAGGATTCTTCAAGTCCTTTCCAGCTCTAAAATTCTATGATCGTGGGCTTCCCTGGTGGCGCAGTGGTTGAGAGTCCACCTGCCGATGCAGGGGACACAGGTTCGTGACCCGGTCCGGGAAGATCCCACATGCCGCAGAGCGGCTGGGCCCGTGAGCCGTGGCCGCTGAGCCTGTGCGTCCGGAGCCTGTGCTCCGCAACGGGAGAGGCCACAACAGTGAGAGGCCCGCGTACCGAAAAAAAAAAAAAATTCTATGATCGTAAATGGACCTTCCAGGACAGAGGCACATTAATAATGGATTTAAACGTATGGGTTTGGGCTTTAGAGAAGGGTTCTAAGGAGAGAAGGACAGAATATGGTTTTAGTGGAGCCTGTGGTGAATTACTGTTTAGAACTGGTGTCAGGTAAAGGCCTTGGGGATATATAAACGGAGGGCAGAAAAGACTTCTCACCCTGACCAGATCAGAGAGATGGATCTCTCTGATCTATGAGCAGTTTCTGTGTGTGTGTGTGTGTGTGTGTGTGTGTGTGTGTGTGTGTATGCATGTGGGGAATAGCCTCCTTGCATAGTCACTTAATCTGGTTTATTTCTTTTCTCACCTCAGAATTTTCTAAGGGCTTTCTCCTGGGCCACAGGAAGAGAGCCAGAGGGCAAACCCAAACACTTGAATGGCCTAATGAGCAAGTCACTCCTCTCTGTGTATATTTTCTTATCCATAAGATGAGAGGTTTGGTCTGTGTGATCTCTGAAATCCTGCCCAACTCTTAACATTTTGTGGCTCTGGGTACTGAATCAAAAGCCCCTCTCTTCCTGAATGCTCCATCCTTAGACCAGACCTTTGTCTTCATTCCTCTTCTCTGTTTACACCTGGCTGCCCAGATCCGTTCTCCTGGCCCCCTTTCTTCTTCAATTCCCTCAAATTCTACTTGCTTTTTAGCTCCTTTGGGCCCTCTTTTGTTCTTATATTTCTATTGTTGTTTATTTAATATTATTTATATATATTTCTTATATTTCTGCAGACCCTCCCAGATTACACTCCTGATCTCCAGAACTGCTCCATCTCTATGTCTGCCTACTCCTATCTGCATCCTGGCTCCTCACTGAAGTTATATCCTTGGGTTCCTCTGAGGGCCCCCTGGGATCCCCTATCATTGGTCCCTCTGACAGGCACACCCTTCTCCAAAGCCAAAGGATCAGGTATTCAGTGGCTCAGGTGACAAACCTGCTGTCAGGTTACGGATATTGTTTCCTGAAAGACCACACTACAGTGTCAGTGGAGACTCGGGCTGCCTGCAGTGCCCTGCCCTCACCTGGCTATCCCACACAAGGTGAGAATAACCAGAACTCACCTCTAGTACCAGCGCTTACCTGGAAACATGGCTCTGAGCCTCTGGGCCCTGGTGCTGCTGCTATCCTGTGGAGGTGAGAGGAACAGTGAGCTGGGCTGGGGATGAAGGGGATGGTTGCTGGAAAGAGACTTAAGAATGCAGAGATTAACTGGTTCGAGAAAAAATAAAGGGGCAAGGAAGAGGGGCGGAGACTGGAGCTAAGGGAGAAAATGAGGGTTAAGAAATCAGGCCAAGACTTACTGTAGGGTGTTGAAAGGGACTCAGCTCACCATCTTTTTCACCTCATCTTTAGGCAGGGACTGGGCTCCAGGGCAGGGCTGAATTTGGGTTCCAGGCTTTTCCCTTTCAGTGATCTCTGGTTTCTCTTCTTACAGTGACTCTGGCCCCTACTGGGCCTCAGTCCCTGGACCCTGGTCTCTCCCTCCTGAAGTCTTGGCTCTCCGTTCTGGACCAGGCTCCCCAGGGGTCCCTCAGCCACTCACGGTTCTCTGCATTCCTGGCCAACATTTCTTCTTCCTTTGAGCCTGGGAGGATGGGGGAGGGACCGGTGGGAGAGCCCCCACCTCTCCAGCCCCCTGCCCTCCGGCTCCATGATTTCTTAGTGACGCTGAGAGGCAGCCCAGACTGGGAGCCAATGCTGGGGCTGCTGGGGGATGTGCTGGCACTGCTGGGACATGAGCAGACCCCCCGGGACTTCCTGGGGCACCAGGCAGGTGTGCTGAGTGGACTTGCAGAGGTGCTGCTGGGAGCCTTAGTTCCCGGGGGACCCCCTAGCCCTACCCGGCCCCCATGCACCCGTGATGGGCCCTCTGACTGCGTTCTGGCAGCTGACTGGTTGCCTTCTCTGCTGCTGTTGTTAGAGGGCACACGCTGGCAGGCCCTGGTGCAGGTGCAGCCCAGCGTGGACCTCGCCAATGCCACAGGCCTCGATGGGAGGGAGCCAGCCCCCCACCTTTTGCAGGGTCTGTTGGCTTTGCTCACCCCAGTGGGGGAGCTGGGCTCTGAGGAGGCTCTTTGGGGAGGTCTGCTGCGCACAGTGGGGGCCCCCCTCTATGCTACCTTCCAGGAGGGGCTGCTCCGAGTCACTGACTCCCTGCAGGATGAGGTCTTTTCCATTCTGGGGCAACCAGAGCCTGATGTCAATGGGCAGTGCCAGGGAGGTGAGTGCTGCTGGGTCTGGGGCTGGGCTGTGGCAGGGCAAGGAAGGGTGAGACTGGGGTAGTTCTCTTCCTTACTCTTTCCCTCCTAGGCAATCTTCAGCAGCTGCTCTTGTGGTAAGTAACAGGAGAGGAATTCTGAGGGATTGGGTGTGGGACGTCATCAGCCTCCAGAGCGGAAGAGGAAACTGATGGGAGGGGTGTAGTTTACAGGTTTTTGAGTGTGACTATCGAGGTTGGTGTCCCAGCTCTACCTCTTCCTAGCCATGTGACCTTGGGCAGGTTATAGCTTCATTCTATGCCTCAGTTTCCCCACTTGGGAAATATGGATAATATTAACTACCTCAGAGTTTTTGCAAGGGATTAAATGAGTTGATACTGTATGTGTAAACCACTTAGAACTGTGCCTTGCACATGGTGCTTGATAAATGTTAACTAATAAAGATGGGGTATGGAAAGAAAGGACGGGATTGCTTCCTCCACCCCTTACTGTTTCAGTACAACAGTGCCAGAGCACAGACGGACATATTCAGTTGCTGGGCAGATTTCCTGATCTGAGGCCAACCAAGGGTTGTGTTTAAGCTGCCTAAAAGCGTATGCAGAAAGGAGAAAGAAGGGGGCCGGGTGGACAGAAGGGACTCCAACTGCTCCTAGGTGATTTTTGTGCCTTGGCGGGACAGATCTCTCTCCCCTTTCCCCCCATTCCAACATTTAAACCGGTAACACCAGTACTCCCAGCGACCTCACTTTTGGAAAAGCCTGTGCTTGCCACCCTCCCTGCAGGGCTCTGGGCCGGGGCCAGAAGTCTCAACCTGAGGACATGTAAACTGATCAGATGCTCACCTGCTCCTCCCTCTGCATCCAGGGGCATCCGGCACAATCTCTCCTGGGATGTGCGGGCATTGGGCTTTCTGTCTGGATCGCCACCTCCACCCCCCGCGCTCCTCCAATGCCTGAGCACAGCTGTGCCTCTGCCCAGGACTTCCCAGCCCTCAGCCCACATCAGCCCTCGCCAGCGGCGGGCCATCTCTCTGGAGGCCCTCTGCGAGAACTCCGCAGGCCCAGCACCGCACTACAGCATTTCCAACTTCACCCTCTACGTGATCTGCCAGCACATTAAGCCTGTCTCCCCGCAGCCCCCTCCCAGCACTGCTGCCATCTGTCAGACAGCTGTGTGGTATGCAGTCTCATGGGCACCAGGTGCCCAAGGCTGGCTCCAGGCCTGCCACGACCAGTTTCCCGAAGAGTTCCTGGAGGCAATCTGTAGCGACCTCCCCTTTTCCACCCTGTCGTTTCCCAACCGCCGCTTGGTAAAGCGGCTCTGTGCGGGCCTGCTCCCACCCCCTACCAGCTGCCCTGAAGGCCTGCCCCCTGTCCCCGTCACCCCAGAGATCTTCTGGGGCTGCTTCTTGGAGAACGAGACTCTGTGGGCTGAGCGGCTGTGTAGGGAGGCCAGCCTGCAGGCTGTGCCCCCCAGCAACCAGGCTTGGGTTCAGCATGTGTGCCAGGGCCCCACCCCGGATGTCACGGCCTCCCCACCCTGCCACATTGGACCGTGTGGGGAACGCTGCCCAGATGGGGGCAGCTTCCTGATGATGGTCTGTGCCAATGACACCATGTACGAGGCCCTGGTGCCCTCCTGGCCTTGGCTAGCAGGCCAGTGCAGGATAAGCCGTGGGGGCAATGATACTTGCTTCTTGGAGGGGTTACTGGGCCCTCTTCTGCCCTCTCAGCCCCCACTGGGACCGTCCCCACTTTGCCTGGCCCCAGGCCCCTTCCTGCTTGGCATGCTGTCCCAGCTGCCACGCTGTCAGTCCTCCGTGCCGGCCCCTGCGCACCCCACACGCCTACACTATCTCCTGCGCCTGCTGACCTTCCTCCTGGGTCCAGGGGCCGGAGGGAAGGAGGCCCAGGGGATGCTGGGTCAGGCCCTGATGCTCTCCAGTCTCCCAGACAACTGCTCCTTCTGGGATGCCTTCCGCCCCGAGGGCCGGCGCAGTGTGCTGCGGACAGTCGGGGAGTACCTGGAACAGGAGGAGCAGCCGGACCCCCTGGACTTTGACCCCACTGACAGCTCCAGCTCTGGTGTAAGCAAGATGGAGCTGCTGGCCTGCTTCAGCGTGAGTGATCTGCCAAGGTGAAAGCTCCTGGAACAGAGGGAAGGGCCTCCATGGGAATTCTCTACTATATTACTGAGAGGCAGTAGTGTAGTGCAGCGGTTAAGCCCACAGCTCTGGAGTCATACAGGCTTGGGTTTACATCTTAGTTCTGTGATCAACCCTGGACAAGTTTTTAACCTCTCTGAGCAATATTTTTGTCATCTGCAAACGAATGGGGAGAATAATGGTGCCACTCTTTTTAGGGTGGCTGTAAGGATTACATCAGATAACACATGCTGTGGCCTTAGCACTAGTATATGATATAAAAACAATATATAATAAATGTTATCTCATTATTCTTCCTGACTTTTTGATTTTCCCCCTTTCTGCTCCGGAAAGGAAAGGGATCAAGTTAGAGGGCTCTAATTCTGTCCCTAGAGAGTGAGAATTGGAAACTGGCAAAATATAGGAAGATAAGGCAGAAATGAGAAAAATTCAGGGTGATTGCAAATCGGAAGAGTTGGGTTTCAGGTTCAACTATGCCACAAGTGAGGTTTTAGGCGAGTAATTTAATTTGGTTTTCCTGGGCTTCAGTTTCTTCTCTGTAGAGTGAAGGGGCTGGAATATGTGAATACCTTAGTTCATTCATTGAGTTCCGCTTACTTGTAAGGCACTTTGCTAGGTTCTGTAGGGAATATAAAGATTCCTTACTCCATGTTAGGGCCCACTTTCTCGAGTCCTGGGACCAGTGAAATGTAATAATTTGGTTCATATCTACAAGTATTTACTGAGCCAACTATGGCCCTGGCATGGGAAAGGCTATAGCAGACGTGGTCCCTGACCTAAAGGAGTGTAACATCTGAGCAGACACACATACTAGCTTCGGATGAAGGACAAGCATTCTAGCAAGTGGAGTTGGAATGCCTGGGGAAGCCGCAGGAGGGACAGAGGAGACAGCTCTCTTGGCATCTTGTCTGTCTCCCCTCCAGCCTGTGCTGTGGGATCTGCTCCAGAGGGAGAAGAGTGTTTGGGCCCTGCAGATTCTAGTGCAGGTAACAGATGCGGGGGGGTGGGGGGGCAGTATGCGGGTGGACTGGGTGATAGCTGTGGCCTGAGGTCCCTGCCCAGTGGGGCCATAACCACCATGACCTCCTACTCCCAGGCCTACCTGCACATGCCGCCAGAAAATCTCCAGCAGCTGGTGCTTTCAGCGGAGAGCGAGGCTGCTCAGGGCTTCCTGACGCTCATGCACCGTTCCTGGGCCCAGATGCAGGTGGGCACGGAGGGAGAAGGGAACGAGGGTGGCGGGGGAAATCTAGGAATCAAGAGCACCTGGAACTAGGTAGGCAATGGGCTCGCTCTAGCAGAAGGAGGAACTCAGCAGGGGAGATGGCCAGAAGAGTGGGCATCCCCAGAGCCGGCATTCATTCCTGTGCCCCCACAGGTGCCACCATCTGAGGAGCAGGCCCTGGGTCGTTTGACAGCCTTGCTGCTCCAGCGGTACCCGCGCCTCACCTCCCAGCTCTTCATCGATCTCTCACCACTCATCCCCTTCTTGGCTGTCTCCGACCTGATGCGCTTCCCACCATCCCTGTTGGCCAATGACAGTGTGTAAGGACCTTGTACCACTCCTCCTGACCCTGTCAGGGTCAGGCCAATCCCCCCCACCTAGAGCAGCCCCTTCGATTAAAACTGGGGAGTCTCCTTCCTGTCCATGACAGCAGGTCTGCACAGAGCCAGGGAACAGGGCCAAGGGCTAAGACCCATTACTCTCCCCAGCCTGGCTGCCATCCGGAATTACAGCCCTGAAATGAGGCCTGAACAGAAGGAGGCTCTGGCACGGCGACTGCTGGCCCCTGAGCTGTTTGGGGAAGTGCCCGCCTGGCCCCAGGAGCTGCTATGGGCAGCGCTGCCCCTGCTCCCCCATCTGCCTCTGGAGAACTTTCTGCAACTCAGCCCTCATCAGGTATGTGGACAATCCTTTATTTGACTAGGCTGTTTTCTGATAGGTGGGATGGGAGTCAGTGGCATGTCTCCTAGTCCCACAGTGACCCCAACACAAGCTGACCTTCCCCATCTCAGATCCAGGCCCTGGAGGATAGCTGGCCAGCGGCAGGTCTTGGGCCAGGACACGCCCGACATGTGCTGCGCAGCCTGGTGAACCAGAGTGTCCAGGATGGAGAGGAGCAGGTGCGCAGGTGAGTGGTTGTGGGACCGGTGATCACGGCCAGAGCCGGGGAGAGGCAGGTACAGCTGCCATGATGGGTTGGGGTCCTAGAAAGGAAGGGGCAAGAGAGTAGGCAGTGGCCCCTGGCGGTGTAGGGCTCCAGGAGAGAGGCCTGTCTCTGGCATCCATATTTCCTAGTTTAGCGGTTGGAGTGCTTGCTCCATGTACCCACATGGTCCCTGCCTTAGTACCAGCCTTAGTACCAGCCTCAGTGAAGGCCAGCTTCGTGCCCTCTTCAGGCTGGGGCCCCTCGCCTGTTTCCTGAGCCCTGAGGAGCTGCAGAGCCTGGTACCCTTGAACGATCCAATGGGGCCGGTAGAACAGGGGCTGCTGGAATGTGCGGCCAACGGGACCCTCAGCCCACAAGGACGGGTGAGCCCCTCGGCACAGGCCTACAAGACTCCAGGCTTCCCGTGGGGGGTGGTCTGTGTGGAGGATGTGCCCAGTCATCTCAACCAAGCTTGAGCACAGTTGGTGCCAGCCCTTGTCCCACCTTGGCTACCTTCATTCCTTACTTCCTTACTCCATGGCCATTCTTATCTGTTACCACCCCTTCGGGACCCTGCTCCATCTGGTCTATGACATCTCGAACATATCCTTTGATGTCTTGAACCCAATCTGCTCCTCTCCCATCCCTGGTTCCAAGCCATTATCCAGGCCCTGGGAAATCCAGATGTGGGATTAGAGAGGAGGCTTAAGGTTCACCTGTCTTTTCTCTCCAGTCCCAGACCTTCTTTGGTTACAGGTAGCATATGAACTTCTGGGGGTGTTGCGCTCATCTGGAGGAACTGTGCTGAGCCCCCAGGAGCTTCGAGTTTGGACCCCTCTCTTCCCTCAGCTGGGCCTCCGCTTCCTGCAGGAGCTGTCAGAGCCCCAGCTTAGAGCCATGCTTCCTGAGCTGCAAGGAACCAGTGTCACACCTGCCCAGGTGGGCCTATCTCACTCCCTGGCTTCCATCTGCCACCCACGGAACCTCAGTCAAGAGAATTACATTCAAGGATACCATTGGGCCCCCTGAAGCCTCCTTTTCCTCTGTCCCAAGGAGGACTCCCTCAACCCCCTTCCTCAGATGAAGAAGAGCCCAGAGCCAGGCTGGTCACTGGTGTGGTAGAGAGGGAGCTGGAAGTTTTGGAGGGCGGGCCCTAGGGATCTGCTTGGGACCTGGCTGCCAGGACCTGAGAGCTGTTGTTTCCTGTCCCATCCTCCCTTAGGCTGCCCTACTGCTTGGACGGCTCCTCCCTAGGCGTGACGTGAGTAGCAGCAACTTCTCAACATCCCCCAGAGCTCTCTGTCCACCCCACTTTCCCTGGCTCCCTCTCAGCTCCCCTCATACCTGCCGCCTTTCTGTACTGTGATTGTCCTCTTCCCTACCACCTGGCCCAGCTTCTTCAGGCCTCTTGTCTCTCTTGCTCCCCAGCTGTCCCTGGAGGAACTCTGCTCCTTGCACCCTCTGCTTCCAGGCCTCAGCTCCCAGACATTCCAGGCCATCCCTAGGCGAGTTCTGGTTGGGGCCTGTTCCTGCCTGGCCCCTGAACTGTCACGCCTCTCAGCCTGCCAGACCGCAGCACTGCTGCAGACCTTTCGGGTATGAGAGCAGCAGGGAGGATGGTCAATCAGGGATGAGGGCTCTGGTTGGGAGGAGGGCATCTTCCCTGTGCCCAGGGAAGGCCCCTCAAACCTCATCACTTTTACACACACACACACACACACACACACACATACACGCATCTAATTCTCATGCAGGTGAAAGATGGAGTAAAAAACATGGGTGCAACAGGTGCCAGTGCAGCTGTGTGTATCCCTGGTCAGGTACGTGTGGTTTCTCCCGACTGAGCTCCTCTCCACATCCCAGGGATGTTTCATATGGCTGGTGCTGCCCCACATTCTCTCCCTGCAGTGGCCCCGAGAGTCCAAGCTAGCTCTGTGCCCACCAAGACATTCGTAGCTCTCCCCAGAGCCAGTTGCAGGACAGCATGACATCCTAGAATGTCAAAGCCACAAGGGTCTGAGAAATCTTCCAGGCCAGTCATCCTGTTTTCAGATAAAGGGACCAAGGCTCTGAGAAACTGAGGGAGTTTAGTCCATCAGGTGCCTAATCAGCAGTGACACTTGACCACCACGGCCTTTTATGTGAGGGCTCTTGGGTGTGCCCTGTTAGAGTGGCACATGCCATTCCACCCTTCTCCTAGTTTTGGTCCCTTCCTGCCCCCATGGTTCCCCTTCTTGTTTGAGGCCTGAGTCCAGACCCTTTCACCTATCACTACACTGCTACACCCACCCCACCGGCAGCCTATCCCCACCACCTGGCCAGACTGCCTGCTGCCTCTGCTCCCACTAAAGCTGCTACAGCTGGACTCTGCTGCTCTTCTGGCTAACCGAAGGCGTTACCGGGAGCTGCCCTGGTCTGAGCAGCAGGTAATTCTTCCCACTACCCCAGAACTCCCTTCTCTCACTACTTTCCACCTCCCTCACCTATCCCTCAGGCATACGGCACATTATCCCTAGCATCCCTTATGATGTGACCTACTTTGCTCTTTCTTTTTCCCTCCTCCCTATTGCCTCATTTCTGTCTCTCTCTCTCTCTCTGTCTCAGCAGTGGGCATTTAGGAGAGTAGGAGGCTGGTGGGACCCACAGGGTGGAGAGGCAACAGTGGGTCCAAGGCATCATAGGTCCTTGGGCAATATCTCTGCTGGGAAGTGGCTCCTCTTTCTTTCTCCTGTAGGCACAGTTTCTCTGGAAGAAGATGCAGGTGCCCACCAACCTGACCCTCAGGGATCTGCAGTGAGTAACTTGTGTTGAGCTGTGAGTTTAATTCAACTAACATTTTTTGAGTGCTTACCATGTGCCAGGCACCATGTGATATGTGGGGGAGTGGGGGTGTGAGGATCAGTGATGCATAGCCTCAGCCTGGGGGTCTTCTTCTGGCTCCTCCTCCCCTGACCCTCCTGCCCTTCCATAGCACAGTATCTATCCTGATTGGGTTCAGGTCCTAGCCCCATCACCTGTTTGTGATCTTGGGCAAGTCATTTAACCTTTCTAAGCTTCAATTTTTCCTTCTGTAGAATAAGAATTAAAATGGTACCTTCCTACTACCACAGCATTGTAAATCAACTATACTCCAATAAAAATTTTTAAAATGAATAAGTAAAATGGTACCTTCCTATAGGTTGTGAAGATTAAATGAGATAAGGCATAAAAGGTACTTAATACAGTGTCGGGCCCAGTGTAAGCTTCTGGTAGACATTTGCTAATTAATCCTTCAGAGCCGCTGACCAAGCAGGAATAAACAGGAGTTAAGTATCACCTTACTTCCACCCACAGTAAAAGAACCATGGGCTTCTGAAGACATGGCTCTAGTCTCACTTTACCACATTTCTAGTAGAATGATGCTGGGAATGTCACCTGACCTCTGTAAATCTTTATTTTCTTCTCTGATAAACAGTGATGATGTTGTGGGAAGCCAGTGAGAATATCTATGGAAAGATATTTCTCAAACTGTAAATTACCGTAAATGAACATCTGTACTTGTGTTGAGAATGTTGATATCAAGGAGCAGACAGGCTGTGGCACGTGTTGAATGAGCATCTACCCACTCACACATCTACAGGGTTCTGGGTACTCTGGCAGGGGGCATGTCCTGTGAGTTTCTGCAGCAGATCAACTCGATGGCAGACTTCCTTGAAGTGGTACACATGATCTATCAACTGCCCACTGGGGTTCGAGGGAGCCTGGTGAGAGGGGTGCTTGCGCATTAGTGGGAGCAGGGAGGCGGGGACGCTGGGTATAGAACCCAGCCTCTATGCTCAGCTCTGTCCTAAACGTGCTTCCCTACCCTGTCCTACAGAGGACCTGTATCTGGGCAGAGCTACAGAGGAGGATGACAATGCCAGAGCCAGAGCTGGCAACCCTGGGGCCAGGACTGAGTGGGCTGGACACCAAGCTACTCCTGGACTTACCGTAAGGCTACAATTGGAGATACTGGATTCTCAGAAGGCTCAACCTAGGGTAGAAGATCTGCCCTTAGGAAATACCTTAGAGGTGGTGTTTTTCTGTCTGGTGGTTCCCTGACATAAGTTACGGCCTAAATCAGAGGATTCTTTTCAAAGTTGTGCTAGGGGAACTTTCCTGGTGGTCCAGTGGGTAAGACTGCATGCTCCCAATGCAGGGGTCCCAGGTTCGATCCCTGGTAGGGGAACTAGATCCCGCATGCATGCCACAAATAAGAGTTCGCATGCTGCAACTAAGAAGTCCGCATACCGCAACGGAGTCCGCATGCAGCAACAAAGATACCGCATGACACAACTAAAGATCCCACATGCCACAACGAAGATCCCGCGTGCTGCAACTAAGACCTGGTGCAGCCTAAATAAGTAAATATTTTTTTAAAAACGAAAAACAAAGTTGCTCTAGGTATTGACTGGCTCCCCAAACAAGGCCCCAGTATGGGACACCTGAGCGTGGCAACATTGTGATGTGAGCTGCCAAGCAATATATATATATATATATATTTAATATTTATTTATTCGGCTGCGTTGGGTCCTAGTTGCAACACATGGGATCTTCATTTGCTGCGTGCGGGAATCTTTAGTTGCAGCATGCAGGATCTTTAGTTGTGGCATGCGAACTCTTAGTTGCAGCATGTGGGATCTAGTTCCCTGACCGGGGATTGAACCTGGGCCCCCTGTATTGGGTGCATGGAGTCTTAGCCACTGGACCACCAGGGAAGTCCCCAAGCAATCTTATTATAACCTAGGCCACATTAATAGAGGTAGAATATTTAAAATGAGGGAGGTAGAAGTTCCCTGGTGGCCTAGTGGTTAGGATTCCGGGCTTCCACTGCCATGGCCCAGGTTCAATCCCTGGTCATGGAACTGAGATCCCACAAGCCACATGGCATGGCCAAAAATAAAAATAAAAATAAAAAATGAGGAAGGTAATGATTCAATTCTGCCCCACAGGACTGTAGTCTGCTTAGGGAACTGTGTTCTCAGAGGAGTAGGTAAAGATAAAATGTATGAAGCATGTGATAAATACCTTCAAATACCCCAGGGGCTATCAAATAGAAAATAGATTGGCATGTTTCTGAATGGCCCCACTGGGCATGACTAGTACCAGCGAATGTAAATCAGATTTTTACACAATATGAGGAAAATTGTGGTAGTGAGTTCCTGGCCACTGGAGCTATTCAAGCCTAGTCTGGATGGCCCCATAGCAGGAATGTTGTAGAGCAAATTCAAGTATGCATGAGGAGAGAGAAGACTAGATGAACCTAAGGCGGCTCCTAAACTAGATACTCTAGGAGTTTATGAGTATCTCACTCACAGGCTTCTTTTCCCATTTTGCCCCCATGCTCACCCCATTGCCAACTGAACTGTAAGTCAGAGTAGGAAAAAGCTGGTGTTGGTCTTTCTGGGAGGTGACTCCATCCTTACATTTTTATAGACCTTCCCACAGATTTTGGCTTTTGTACTACTTGTTCCAGTTCCAGACTTGGCAACCCTAGACAGAGTACATGGTGTCACTTCTGATTTTTTGGCAAAATGGCTTTTTAAAAAATGCCTTTCGAACCTATTTAAATATATTGGTTCTTGGAGATAATTTAGAATCCCAAAGACCTGGATGAGGTGAAAGATCCTGGACCATGAGTTGGAAGACCCGCGTTCCTCATTTGTGAAAGAGAGATGAGAAAATACCTCTCTTACCCCCAGGTTTTGCCATAGGATCAAATGAGATAACGCCTAAAAGAACTTTGTCAATTGTATAGTGCTCTACGAACGAGAGGGGACCTTCTCACAATAAGTAGAGGAAGGGTCGTACTGTGGAAAACAGGAACTGAGAGGAAGACCCCACCATTTGATCTCTTTGAACCTCAGTGTTTCATAAAATGGGGGAGGGGACTTAGTGATACTTAATATTTGGGGCTTTTGATTCCATTAGATGAGGTAGGATTGTTTGTTACTTCTCAAGAAGACTGGAAATACGTCACTCCCTTTGTTCTCTCCCTGCAAGCACTGTGGTGGGAACTGGATCTGGGGCTTCCTTTCCAGGGCCACAGGGTTTGGTCTAGTGTTACCTCTTGTCTGGGCAATGTGGCATTCTGTGGTCCCTTCTCAACTTGGCTCAATTCTGAGTCCCCCCCACTGTCAAACTGCTATAGGATCCGGCTGATGGACAGACTGTCCAGTGAATCCATTATGTTGGTGGTGGAGCTGGTACGAGGCACTCCAGAGCAGCTGCTGGAACTGACCCCACCCCACCAGGCAGCCCTGGCAGAAAGGGCACTAGAAAACTTGGTAAGAGTCCACACCATCAGACTCAGAACTGTAGCCTGGGCCATTCTTACCACTCAGACAATGCTCTCTGTCTTCTAGGCCCAGACCTGAACTTTTGCTGCCAAACAGGTTTTTGTCTACAAGGCCTTAGCCCCTAGATCTACCTCTGTGTTTATTCCTTGATAGTCTGCTTCATGTTTCTTGTCCATATCCCTTGGAGTATAAGAATTCCTTGGATTCCACCTCCCAGTCTTCCTGCCTGCTCCTGTTTGGGCTCATTGTTTAGAAAAGTGAACAATGACAATGAACTTCATAGGGTCTTGGGTTGGGAGCTGGAGGGAGGCAAGGTCAAAGGTCTTGGTGTCTTGATCAAAGAGACTGGTCCTTTGAGACAGCAGTGCATTGTCCCAAGGCCTGATGCCCCTCTCCAGGCTCCAAAGGAGACAACAGTGTCAAGGGAAGTGCTGGAGACATTGGGTCCCTTGGTTGGATTCCTGGGGATAGAGAGCACACGACGGATCCCCCTACAGATCCTGCTGGCCCATCTCAGTCAGCTGCAGGGCATCTGCCTAGGAGAGCCATTTGCCACAGAGCTGGGATGGCTGCTGTTGCAGGAGCCTGTTCTTGGGTACGGACCTCCGGGAACTTCAGATTCTAACTCATTCTTCACCCACCCTCTCAACCACCCTTATCAGTGGCAGCCCATTCAATATGCTTGAGGTCCTTGGAGCCCTGAGTCCCCAGTCCCAGCATGTCTTTCCTCTTCCTTCTCACAGTTCACTCAGCATCCCAATCCCTGATCTTCTTTCTGTCCCTCAGGAAACCAGAGTTATGGAGCCAGGATGAAGTCGAGCAAGCAGGACGCCTAGTATTCACTCTGTCTCCCGAGGCTATTTCCTTGATCCCCAGGGTGAGGTGAAGGAACAAGGGAGGGAGTAAGAGCAGAGAGGGGACTGGGGAGCTGGTTCCAGGGAGCTAAGACCAAGGAAGTTGAGGGCAAAGGGTGTGAAGCCCAAATTTAGCAAGGGGGGGGGACTGCTAAAAAGAGACAGGACTTTGGAATTACAGCTGTAGCAGCTGGCCCTGACCTGCCCGGCTCTGCCCACCCTCCTTCTACCTTCTCACCCAGGAGGCCTTGGGCCCAGAGACCCTGGAGCGGCTCCTAGAAAAGCAGCAGAGCTGGGAGCAGAGCAGAGCTGGACAGCTGTGTGCAGGGCCACAGCTCACTGCCAAGAAAGCAGCCCTGGTAGCTGGGTTTGTGCGGCCCACCGCAGAGGATCTCCCAGGTGAAACTCCCCACATGCCCATACATGTAGCATGGTGTACAGGAAAGAGTATCCAGCAATGCAGTCAGACTTGTGCCCTTTAAGCAGATTTGTATAACTTCTCTCTAGGCTGGGGTTTTCTAACCTCTAAAGCACAGGGGTGTGAGGGATGATCTTCAAGGTCTCTTCTAGTTCTAGGGTTCTATAGCTCTGGGAATTTATAACTCATTATATTTTTAGCCCAGGACTCCCCTTTCCCTGCTCGCTTATCCCTGTTAACAGCTAACTCAGCTCTAGGCTTGATTAAGCGTGGAGCTCTCTCCTGGGAAGACGCTTAGGATGGAGGAAGGTGACACTGTGGGGCTAGGGACCTGGGTTCCAATCTAGATCTGCCATTCAGTCCTTGAGCAACCCCGTCGGTCTTCCATCTATACAATGAGGGGCTTGTCCTCTCGTCACTTGTTCTAATATCGAGTCCTATAAATCTCCCACTGTAGTAATCCCTTGAGCCATGCTGCCCATATTGCCCTGTCCTTCAAAGGTTGGGGGGGGGGTCATTCCATCTATAGCTATCTCTCTGGGCATACTTTAGTACTACACTGACCCCCTGGCCCTGCCTTCCCCCTTTAGAACCTGTGCCAAATTGTGCAGATGTACGGGGAACATTCCCATCAGCCTGGTCTGCAACCCAGATCGCAGAGATGGAGCTTTTAGACTTTGAAGACTGCCTAGCACTGTTTGCAGAAGACCCAGGACTTGGGCCTGAGGAACTACGGGCAGCGATGGGCAAAGCAAAACAAGTTAGTGATGGAGAGTCCAGTTGGGGTTGGAGGTGGAATAACATGAGGAAGACGGTTGGGTGTGATATGGAACACAAGGGAATGGATAGCTGGGTGAGGGGTGGGGGACAGAGGAGATAAAAGAATTAGAGGGTTTGGATCCTGAGTAGGAAGTCAGAGGGGATGAATACTGAGGGAAGGAAGCTAGTGAAATGGGTAGAGGGACTAGAGAAGTGGTTACCAAACTTTAGTGTGTATCAAAGTCATCTAGGGAGCAGGTTTTTTAAATGCTTATTCGAGGATCTCATGCTAGACTCACCGAAGAAGAATCTCTGAGGATGGGGTCTGGGCATCTGCATCTTAACAGTCACCGACCGCCCCCAAACCCCAAGAGTCTGGTGCACGTAAGAGTTTAGAACTCATGGACTAGAGTCTGCTATTCTTCACTACTGAGATTCTAGAGTCTTTTAATAACACCTTAGTCAGAGGAACCTTAATCCAGTCCTCTCATTTTACAGTTGAAGAAATTAAAGACCCAGAGAAGGCAAGTGATTTGTCCAGAGTTACACAGCTAAGGTCAGAGGCAAAACTAAGACCCAGCATTCTGACTCTTAATCCAGTGCTTTTTCCATTCACACTCTTCCTCTCTTTCTCTAGTTGTGGGGTCCCCCCGGGGGATTCCGTCCTGAGCAGATCCTGCAGCTGGGCCGGCTCTTAATAGGCCTAGGAGAGAGGGAACTACAGGAGCTGAACCTGGTTGACTGGGGTGTGCTGAGCACCCTGGGGCAGATAGATGGCTGGAGCTCCATCCAGGTAACATCTTCTCTCCTCTCTACCACCTTCCAAACACCCATCCCACAGATACAGGCCTCTAGGGCATCTAAAGCCCAAGGAATTTCTTTCCTGTGATCCTGCCTGGCCATTCTTTCTATCTTTTCCTAATACCTCATACTAGTAGCCTTAGGAACTCTGTGATTTATTCACTCTGAGGCCCTGGACACATAATACTTCCTTCTGCCTCCTTTCCCTTTGGCCTTCTTTTTTTCCATCCTTCTCTTTTTTGGATCCTCAACCTTTCCCATGGCCATTGGATCTTCAGGTCTTTTTTTTTTTAAAATAAATTTATTTATTTTATTTATTTATTTTTGGCTGCGTTGGGTCTTCATTGCTGTGCGCGGGCTTTCTCTGGCTGCGGCAAGCGGGAGCTACTCTTGGTTGCATTGCATGGGCTTCTCATTGCGGTGGCTTCTCTTGTTGCGGAGCACGCGGGCTTCAGTAGTCTTGGCTCGAGGGCTCAGTAGTTGTGGCACGTGGGCTTTAGAGCACAGGCTAAGTGGTTGTGGCACACGGGCTTAGTTGCTCCGCGGCATGTTGGATCTTCCTGGTCCAGGGCTCAAACCCATGTCCCCTGCATTGGCAGGCGGATTCTTAACCACTGCGCCACCAGGGAAGCCCGGATCTTCAGGTCTTAATAATAAAAAATCCAGTAGCACTTGTCCCTTCCCTAAGCAGTTGCCCATCCCTGACTTCCCCATGACTTCTCTCCTTACCCTGTGGCCTCCACCCCCACCCCAGCTCCGGGTTGTGGTCTCCAGTTTCCTGAAGCAGAGTGGTCGGCACGTGAGCCACCTGGACTTCCTCCACCTGACTGCACTGGGTTACACGCTCTGTGGACTTCGGCCAGAGGAGCTGCAGTATATCAACAGT
Organism: Tursiops truncatus; assembly: GCF_011762595.2. Classification (NCBI taxonomy): domain Eukaryota; kingdom Metazoa; phylum Chordata; class Mammalia; order Artiodactyla; family Delphinidae; genus Tursiops; species Tursiops truncatus. The sequence continues at coordinate 86,330,275 of NC_047035.1, read as the reverse complement.
TGGGAGTTTAGGTCACCTGTGGAGGAGGGTGTGGGTGGTGGTGCTGAGGGAAAAGTGGGCTCACTGGGGAGGGAAGGATCATGCAGGAGTGGTCCCATGGAGGAAGGGATCTCACCTGAAGCCATTTCTACCATCAGCTCATGACCATGGACCCTTATCACCATGGCTGAAACCTTCTCCCTTCCTTCCCACTCTTCCACAGCCAAGCAGCTCTCTTCCTGGGCAACCTGCATCTCCCATGTTCTGAGGAACAACTGGAGGTTCTGGCCCAGCTCCTTGTGCTGCCTGGTGGTTTTGGCCCAGTCAGTAACTGGGGGCCTGAGATCTTCACCGAAATTGGTACAATAGCAGGTAGGGAGACTGGGCCACTGATGCTGCTGGTTGTCAGGGGTTGGTTTCCATACCATGGATGGACTGGTTGGAGGACTGCTCTGGAATTCTTAAGGTGGGAGTCTGAGAAGGTATTTAGGTAAGAGGTTGGAGATGTGTTGGGGAAGGTCTATGGTAGGATACCTTGGGATTATCTGGAGAAGGCCAGTATAAGATAACATTTGCATGCCCATCCCACTTGCTTCAACAGCTGGAATCCCAGACCTGGCTCTTTCAGCACTGCTGCGAGGACAGATCCAGGGCCTTACCCCTCTGGCCATTTCTGTCATCCCTCCTCCGAAATTTGCTGTAAGTATTGATGGAGTGGGGTCTGGGGTGACCACAAGAGAGCCAGGGCCCAACAAGGGCTACAGTGGATGTCCTGATTCTTGCTTCCACCCCTAGGTGGTGTTCAGCCCCACCCAGCTATCTAGTCTCACCAGTGTTCAGGCTGTGGCTGTCACTCCTGAGCAAATGGCCTTTCTGAGTCCTGAGCAGCGACGAGCAGTTGCATGGGCCCAGTATGAGGGGATGGAGACCCCAGAACAGCAGGGTGAGTTCCCAACTGCACAGCTTGACCCACCAACCCCTGACCCAGAATCTGAACCCTAACTTGGTACTGGTTGGTTCACAGAACCCTTCAGGGAGGTCCTGGAGTGAAGGGATCTACAGGCAGATAGTTTCCAAGTATCAATGGCTCCTGTGGAGCAGAGCTGTGATATTCTTTCCATTCTCTGTCTCATTATAGGTCGAAGCACAGCCTGGGGCCTCCAGGACTGGTCACAACCCTCCTGGGCCCTGGCATTGACCATCTACTTTCTTGGCAACCTGCTATGAGCCTGTCTCTGCAGTTAAAGAGAGAGATTGTTGGGAAAGACATTTTAAGTAATAATGAATAAAGTGCAAATGGAAGTGCAATCTAATTATCCTCAGGAAGCTGATGAGGAATATGGGTAAAATGCTAATGCTTTCCACCCACCTGAGAATCAGTGTTCCTGGCATGCCATATCTGGAGTCTCTTTCCATCACAAATAATCCCACTGCCTTTTTTTTCTTCTGGAGGCTAGTTCCTCCTCATCCCACCATTAGAAATAACACAACTGGAGTGTAGCCAGTAGTCTTTACTAGGACAGAGGGAGTGAGGGGGGAAAGGGAGGATCCAGAGTAAGGAGAATGGGCCACTGTTAGAATGGCAGAGGTCCTGGGAGTCTTGAGTCATCTGCTGGGAATGGGAGTTAATGCTTGTTGGGGAGAGGCGGAGGGACGCGGATATCCTGGCCTCTCTCCAGACGCCGTTCACAGTCAATCAAATAGTTTACTCCATCGATGACCAGCTGCACCAGCTCCACCTGAAGGACACTAACCCTTGATCTCTGCTTGCCACAATCTGACTCTCTTCCGCACTGATTTGACTGCTCTGGGAACTCGTTTCCAATTTCCTCCCCACTCAACCTGAATTTCATTTCAGATTCTATTACATTCCTGAGGCTCACTCCCTGTCACATCTCAACCCCCACAGACCTATCCCGAATCCCTAAGAATCTCACCTCTGACTTGCCCAGTCGGTCCAAATTAGAGATGTCAATGATGCCGCCTGTGGCAGCTGTGTCCACTCCTCCAGTTCCACGTTTTTGGAGTCTTAGGTTCTCTAGGATCTTTGGGAAGCGGCTATCCTAGAGGGGAGATAGAGATTGGGGGGCAGGGTCAACAGAGGCAGAGATTGGTCCGACCTGAAAGAGCCCTGAACCCACTCAGAGCTCTTCCCCTTGACTCTTTAGCTACACTATGTCTGCTCCTTTCCAAAATGCCCAATCCCTCCCACCCATACACAGCCACCTTCCTCCTTCACAACCCTCTAACTCCACAACTCCTTTACTTTGCTTAGCAGGGGCAGTTTGATGTGCACTCCTGCCCGAAGTCCAGTGCCTAGGTTAGATGGACAGGTCAAGATGTATCCCAAACGCTCATTCCACATGAACTCCCAGCCACGCTCCTGGATCAGCCGCTCCACCTGAGTGCAGAAAGGCTCTGTTAGTGAAAAGTCAGGGATATGCTAGCCTTCCCTTAGCTAGACCCACAGGAACTCTAGAAAATATGTCTAGAAACAAAGACTTGGGATGTGAAAGAATGACACTGATTTTTTTTTTTTGGTGGAAATGGCTCATTATCATGCATAAAAGATAATTTTGATGTTGCAAGCCCATAATGATGAGATTGTGCAAAAATATCCTGTGTGGAAGAAGAGAAACCTGAGGGAATGATGCATTAAGGATGATCTAGGGAGATGAACAGAGGTGGTAAACTGAACTGAGAAAAGATCGATTATTCAATGAGTTCTGCATGCATTGACATCTTTACTTTGCTAATGAGCCTAGAGCTTGGAAGATTCTTTCAGCCAGAAAATGAGGTTGTAGGCTTTGCAACAGGAAGAGGCAAGGGAGCCTGTTAACTGTGGAAAGAGCACATGTGAGAAAGCAAGAGGAAGGTGAAAATGCAGCAGAAGAGCCGGATTCATAGTTGTGGAGGGTGGGGGAGGAGTGTGGGAAGCATGTTTTTGTCTCACGTAAACATCCTAATCATGAAGATGACTATTAGAGTTTAAGAGACTGGAGATCTGCCGGAGTTGATGGACATGAAGACCACTACCTAACCTGAGTAAGGGGACGCTGTTCCTAGTTCAGGAAGAACCATGGCATAGGGGGATATTGTATATGATGAACAAGGGGAAATTCTTCCATCTAGAATAGTAACAGCAGTTAACACTTAGGGAACACTTATTACAGGCCACGCACTTTACATGCATTATCTCACTTAAACCCCACAACTTAAAATGTAGGAAGTCTTACTCTCCCAATTTTACAGATGAGAATACTAAGGCATATAATTTAATATGTTACCTATTACTTGCTAAAAATAACAGAAACTTCCCAGCCAAGATCTAAACGGAAGAGGAGCTCTCTCCCTTTACAAGATCAAACTAGAACTGTATACATGAGAAAATACAATAAGGATTGGGTTTATGGGGATTTGTAATCTGGAATTGAATATGGAGACCTAATCCATATAGGACTGAGGATTCAGTTCAACTCCTCACACAGTGCAACGCATTTTAGAACTTAGGCCATTCCATCCTCCACCTTCCCTGGTTTCCCTCCTACTCTCAGCTTAAAATCTAGACATGCTACTTTAGCAAGAATGACAGAATCCAGAGTTAAGGCCTACCTTGGCTCCCAACTGGGTGGTTACATTAGAATCATGAGCATACCAATCTCTCACTCCTTACATCCATCCAGGCTTAAACCTTTTCCTTATCTGCACATCCCACCATCCCACACCACACCCCCCAGGCACTGAGCCACCATCTCATTTACTCCTTCTTTGCATTATTTGGCAACTGCTTTATTTACTTCCTTAGACTCCTGACATTCTTTCTCTCTTCCTACTCTTAGGGTGACCACATATCCTGGTTTCCCCTGGACAGTTCTGATTTATACCTCTTGTCCTAGAGTGATTGGTGGTGATCCTTTTCACCATCAAAAGTATCCTGGGTTGGTTGATAAATTATATGGTCAATCTACCATTTTTCTTTTTCTTTTTTTTTTTGTGGTACGCGGGCCTCTCACTGTTGTGGCCTCTCCCATTGTGGAGCACAGGCTCCGGACGCGCAGGCTCAGTGGCCGTGGCTCACGGGCCCAGCCGCTCCGCGGCATGTGGGATCTTCCCGGACCAGGGCACGAACCCGTGTCCCCTGCATTGGCAGGCGGACTCTCAACCACCGCGCCACCAGGGAAGCCCCAATCTACCTATTTAAATTTGTTTTTTCCTCAAGTCCTCCCACCTAGTTCCCTTATACACTCTTCTCCGACCTCTTTGAGGCCTCGGCAGAATCTTTCAAACACTTTCTTCATGTTGCCACCCTTCTCCATGGAGATGACCCGTGTATGATCCTCCTCATTCACCCAGATCAAGAAGCTCTTCTCATTGTTGTGCCTGAAGGCAGGAGAGAGGGAGGGACAGGGATTAAGAGGCAGGGCAAGAATTGGGGGAGATAGAAAAAAAAGGGCACTTATAGGGGCAGGGGGTAAGCTAAGCCTCATACCAGATTCCACGAGCATCTGGCCAGTCTCGAGCCATTCCTGCTGCGGTCAATAATGGGGACACAGGTTTATCAAACAGGAAGTGGTCCTGGAGAGAGTAAAGGGACTTGGGTTAAGAATCCTCACAGTAGCCCCTGGGCTTCTCAGAGCCCATCTACCTCATCTGGCCCAGCCTCCCCTGACTCTTCTTTCCATCTGCCCCTCCCGCCCAGCTCGCTCTCAAAGCCCCTCACATCAATTAGCTGCTGCTGCTCAGCCTCTGTCATCTCACTGAGCCGATAGTAGCGTCCAGCCAGGTCACCCTTCAGGCCACTCAGTGCCTCCACCACAACACGCTCCACCTCTCGTCGCTCTGCCCGGGTGCAGGCTGGAGGCAGGCTGAGACCCCGGATACTTCGGCCAGTTCTGACTCTTGTGGACAATACATACCTCTCATCAAAGTAGCCAGAACGGATCTGGGGAATCAGAGAAATTAATGTAAGTCACAGAAACACAGTGGATGGGAGCTGAGGGCCTTTGGGAAGGAGAGACCTTAAGGACTAGAGGGGTCCTCATTGCCTGCACTGGAGGAAGCCCATTGGGCAAGCACTCCAACCGAAAGGGCGTTGTAAACCCTCCCCCAAACCTGCCCACCTTGGGGGGTGGCCATTCTCATCCGCCCTCTCCTCTCTACAGAGGCTGCTCCTGAACATACAATTCTTTCCCCAGACAGACTAAAAGCTCAGCAGTATAATGACTATGAGTCAGGGTATAATTATGGTTGAAGGGACTGGAGAAACAGAATGTTGTATATAAGGCAATGCAAGTCAGAAGTGGAATATTCGACCTACCTTGCTGGCATCCAGGTCAGTGGTATGTTTCATCGTCTGGGGGTTATATCCATTGTGTCGTTCTTGGATCACAGGGTCAAACAGCTCAGCAAATACCTGAGGGGCAGTTCAGAGGAAGAGGGTGGTTAAGGAGAGGGAATCCCTTCCCAAGGTTTAGTTGTGGATTGATTTCACTGGGTGAGAAAACATGAATATGGATGGTCCAGTCTTAAGGGTAAGTGAGGTCTTTAGGGGAAAGGAGCTGGGATTACTGGGGAGATAAATTGGGTCACCAGGGGAACTCTGGGGGCCCCCTACCTCATAGGTCTCCTCATCACCAGCTACCATGCCCACAGTCTTGATGAAGGGGTGGCCAGGGTTGTCCACGCCAGTCTGGATACATTGATCTAGCGTCCAACCAGTGGGTGTGGTCTTGTCGCAGAGCCGGGCATAGACTGCTGGGGTCAGGTGACTGGCCATGCAGTTGTTGTGCTTTCGGAGGTCTGGGTACTCAGCACTAGGGAGGGGGTACCAGTAACCATGGAGGGAGGGCACAGGGGGCCTAGACCCAGTGCACTCAGCTGGGAGCATGTCTGGCTTTGTTCCTTGGGAGGAGGGGAGGTTAGAGGGAGCTAAACCTTGGTAATCTCATCAGGGACTTTCAGGATCTATTCTTTCCCAAGAGTTCTAGCTTCCTCTGGCTGGAGGCTCAATTCTCCCAGACCTGCTCAGTTCTTTCCTCCCATGGACACAACATTAGGGATGGGGGGAGGGGAAAGACTAAGGAGGGGAATTCAGGAAACGGGAGAGAACAGCAGGAAAAGGAGATGGAGGAGAGCGGAAAGGATAGTTCCTGGTCTCTCAATTAGGAATTTGGGCAGGGTAGGTGCAGCCAGAACTCACAGGGCCAGAGCTGGCCTTGGGGGTGGGAACTGCGGGCTCCAAGTCCTCAGGAATGCTTTCACCTTATGGTTTTGGCCTCCATCCCCACCCCCACTGAGGTTTTCAGACTGTCCAGCGCCTGTACTCCAGAGCCTTCGTGACTATAGCCCTTCTCTATTGCCCAGGTCCCCATCTCCATCCCCGTTAGCAACTACCCGTCCCCCACCCCCACCCTCACCCGGGCGCCTGAGACACTGATACCTCGGGGGATACAGCCTCCGTCGTTCGCCGGCGGCTCGAACAGGTTCCGAGCGGAGAAGAAACCCAGCGGCTAGAGACCCAGCTCCAGCCAAAGCCAGGAGTCTGAGCCCCGGGCGGGCAGACAGGAGACGAGAGAAGGGACCAGCCATGGCTTGAGGGTCTGGTTACGGAATCCCGGAGTAGGAGCTGGCTCAGGGCAGGAACCGGGAGGGAGGATGCAAACAGGCTGACTGAGAGCCGGAGGTGGGTGCGAGGCTGGAGCCGAAATGGAGGGAGGCTGGAGCGGGAGTGGAAGCCGGTGCCGACCAGGCTGCAGGAGAGGCGCAATGAGCTAGCGGCGGTCGGGCGCAGGAGAGGGAAGCAGAGCTGCAGTCTCCAGGGGTGGGGCTCATGCAGGCCCCGCCTTCCCGCCTGCCACGGCCCTAGGTGTGCGGGGGCAGAGGGCAGGCACCACCCACCAGGTAGATTAGGAGGACTGGAGATTCGCAGCCCTAGGCCGGGGAACGGGCCCACCTGAGATGAGGTCGCCCAGATTTCAGCACCAAGTAGAGGACAGCACCCAAGGGGACAGGAGAGACCCGAACACCCTTCCCCTAAGCCTCCCGGTTTAATAGGAAACCCGTTTCGTCGCCCTGTGGGTGTGAAAGCGTGACACTACCCAACCTCTTCTCGTTTTTTCGGCCTGCCTCAGCAACCTCTCCATCTTCCCAGGGGAGGCGGGCTCGGGGAACAGTGGAATAAACACAGATACCAGAGGAAGACAAAGAGAAAGCACACAGGCAGACGCAGAGAAAGACACCAGCTGCCTCAAGGTCACCTTTTCCTTAGAACCAGGAAGAGGACCAAAGCTCCTCCCTGTCACACCTGTGCTCTCCTTATAAGGTTGTGGAAGGATTCCGGAGAGAAATCAGGGAAACAGGAACTCTTACCCCATCTGTGCTGTGTTGCCCGCCCCCACAGTGCCCCCAAGTCTGAAGCCCTGCTCTGTCCTTCCTCCACTTCTCATGATCCCCCACTTTTCCCCCTCCTCTGCCCTCCTCCCCATCTCCTACTTCACCTTTGATCTTTTACTTCTCAGAGTCTTTTCCAGGCTCCGACCAGTTTGCTGCTCACAGGACTCCCTCTGAGTATTTTCGGCAGGCTTGCCTACCTGTTGTTTGTGCTGGGCGTGGGGATGGAGTTGGGCAAGGAATTATTATGCTTTCTTCTCCTCCTCTCCCTTCTCCCTGCTCTCTGTAGCTCCCACTTCCTGAACTGAAGGAGAGTGTAAGGTGACGTGAAGGGTGTGGCGAGATGACGAGGTGTAGGACGGAAACAGGCAGGCACAGGTCCCCAACTGCCACATGTGTTTCCTCTCTTGGCTCCCTAATGCTGTTTAATCCAGACTGTAAGGAGCGGTGTCCAAGGGCATGGGGTCACCAAGGAATCTCTGCCTTCCACCTGGTCCCTTCTCCTCCTCCCTCCTCACAAGGTGCATATTCATATTTGAGAGGGCTTTGTTCCCATATCTCCAAGTGTGACTTGGGTATGACTTGACCTTTGTCCTGGTAGAAGGAGAATGAATGCTTGGAGCTGAAATAGAGATGTGGGCTTCAGTATGGAGGGTCAGTTAAGATGGGGTAGGCATGGTGGCATTAGCCCATTCTTTCAGGTATTGATGATAAAATATTGGCTCTCTGTACACGGATGCCGAAACGAGATACAGAGACAGAGTTTTGGAGGAGAAAGAAATAGTAGCTTTATTCTTGGAGGGAACACAGCAGGCTAGCACCTCAAGAACTGTGCCCCCCTCCCTGTGGAATAGGGAGTGGTCTTCTAGTCAGGGCTCATGGTGGGGGGGGGTAGGTGATAAGGATCAAGGCAGTGACTGGGCTTACATTCTTCTGATGGGTTGGTGGTGAGGTAAGTAGGAGTCAGCAACATCAACCTTCAGGTTCCAGCTGCTCTGGGGTCTGTGGGCAGCATACCCACCTGGAGGGGGTTTCAGTATCTGCAAGACAGCTCAAAGATATCTTTGTGTGTGTCTGTTGATGGGGAACCAGGACCTTACCCCAAGGCTGCACTAACTGTTTCTCTTGACTGTTTCTCTCTTGTCTTGCATCCTCTCACTTCCCTGATTAACAACTGCTTGAACCTGCCTATTGGAAGTAGGGAAAGGTCATGGAGGCTGAATGAAGGCTATTTCCTGTAATCAAAGACATGGGGGACACAGAAAGTCTTTGTGCCCAGGAGCCCCACAGGGCCCTGCTCAGTATCATTACCTTGGTGAACCCACAAGACAGCAAGATACTTGTTAATCTTAAGGGAGAGGATCTGAGAAAAAGAAATTCCCTTCAAGTTGTCCACTGGCCTCACTGATGAGACCCCACTCCATCCCTTTACTCTCATTTCATTCATTCCTCTCAGGCTTCCCTAGTGCTCCTTTTCCTTTCTTCCTCATTTGTGGGTAGCCTTAGTAGCCAATTACCTCTCTTCCAGGTCCATCAGTTCCTTCTTCTCCTGGTAAGAGAGCAATAATCAGAGAATAGATGGAGTTCTGCAGTTGTGTTACCTGAAAACTGGGTTCACCTTTTGGTGGGTGTCAAGTCAATAAACCCAACCAAGCCAAAGATCAGGAGAAGGAAGGATTTATTATTACTTGCCACAAGTAAGGAGAACACCAGGGATCTCTCCCAAAGCAGCGTCTCCCCGAACAGCAAAATCTGGGAAGTTGGGCTTCCCTGGTGGCGCAGTGGTTGAGAGTCCGCCTGCCGATGCAGGGGACACGGGTTCGTGCCCCGGTTCGGGAAAATCCCACATATCGCAGAGCGGGTGGGCCCGTGAGCCATGGCCGCTGAGCCTGCGCGTCCGGAGCCTGTACTCTGCAACGGGAGAGGCCACAACAGTGAGAGGCCCGCGTGCCGCAAAAAAAAAAAAAAAAAATCTGGGAAGTTTTCAGCTAAGGATACATGCATATTCATGAAGGGGTGAAACCGAGCAGGACCCTATGGGGCTCAAAGATGAATTATTATGTATATCCTTTAAGAAATCAGGGCCCTGCCCCAAGACTGCACTGTTGTTTCTTGACTGCTCCTCCCTTGTTTCTGCATTCCCTCCCTTAAGATCATTAATTACTGAGACCTGTTCAACGGCAAGCATTGTGGCCATACTTATATCACAAAATGGCTTAGGCCAAAATGGGTTCTCTTATATCAAGAAAGCCATTCCTGGTTCTCTTTCTCCGGTGACCCCCTAACCTACCTGCTTACACTAGGGACAAAATGGAGCAGGACGCTGTGGGTCCCTCCCAGGTACAAATCCCTTCTGTGTCCCTGTTTCTTGTTTGTAAGAAATAGGCTTCATTCAGCCTCCTTGACCTTTCCAGAGTTTCAAGGGCAGATTCAAACAGTTGCTAATCAGGGAAGGGAAGGGATACAGAAACACAGGAGGGACAATCAAAAAACTATAGTGCAGCAATTAAAGCAGGATCTTGGTTCCTCCCAGAGGAATATTCGTAACAATATCCTTGAGTTCTTCTGCAGGAACTAACCCCACCTCCCACATGGAAGATGGTAACTTCAGGCTGAATAACAGAGTTCTGGAGCACCGCCCTGTTACCTCACCACTAACCAATCAGAAGAAAGTCACATACTTGCAGCCCTCACCCCAAATTTTGCCTATAAAAACTTTTTCCCCAAAACCATCAGGGAGTTAATGCGGTTTTTGAGAACAAGCCACCTGTTCTCCTTGCTCGACCCTGCAATAAACCTTTCTCTGCTCCAAACTCTGGCCTTTCTGTTTGTTTGGCCTCACTGTGCTTTGGGCACACAAACTTGCGTTGGGTAACAGAACTTGGAATAGTCTTGACCAGGGAAACCTGAGTGAGGATGCAAAGATAATAACAATACAAACATACACAAAATGCTTTCATATAATCAGTACCCTATGAGTTAGGGTTTTCTAGTCCCACTCTCTCACAGGTGAGAAAAGAGGGGCTGAGGGAAGTTCAATGACTTGTCCAAGGCTGCACAGCTATTAAAGGCAAGAGGGCAAGCAGAGTGTGGAGATAGGAATCCACTTGTTCAGTCTTCCAAGTCCATCCATCGTCTTGTCTCCTCCATAAGTAAGTCTCTTTTCCTTCCCTTAACTTTCTGATTTGTTTCTGTCTCTTTGTCTCTAGCCTCCCTTTCACTCCTCTAGTCCATTAACATTTGCAACGTACATTTATTGGATCTCTACGTCTATCATATCCCGTTTTATTTTACAAAACGAACAGAAGACTTGGTTTTGTCCTCATGGAGGTGCAATGGCACAGACTCTGCCTCTTCCTCTACATCTCGCTTCCCCCCACTTCTTCTCACTGGAAATTCTCTGTCTAGACCAAGCATCTGGACTGTGGCGACGCAGTTAGAAATCAGAAAATGAACAACAGGTTGCACTTCCTCCCCAGAACCACTAGAGGCCACCATCCTCCGCGCAGAAGCGCCGGCCAACGCAGCCTGACTCTGCTGCCGGTGCGCGCCCTCCGCTGATTGGTGGCGCCGAAGAGAAGTCGTGCTTTGATTGGGCCGCTGTCAGGTGTCGCTGCCGGCAGGTTCGGGTGCGCGAGCGCAGGGAGGCGGGTGAGTGAGGGCCGGGGGCGGTGGGGGAGTGGCTGGGGGCTGGGGGCGGTATCTGAGGGGGTGGACTGGGTAGAGTGGGCTCCTTCGGTGCCGAGGGCCCTGGTTAGGAGCGGCTGGGGGCAGCTCTAGAAAGAGACCCAGCGGAGAGGCCTCAATGTCAGCGAAGGGAGAGTGAGGCGAGGAAGGCGGGGGCGGGCAAAAGGCTAGAGGAGTCGGGATGGGAGGTGGTTTTCGTGACCCGGAGCTGAGTGAGGAGAGCGCAGAGGAGGGGGTCAGCGAGAGAAGAGATGGGCGTGTGAAGGTCTGCGTGAGGAAGAGGGGGTCCTGCTGAGCTAGGGGAGTCTGCCGGGGAGAGGGTCAGGGCGGGCAGGTCTGTGTGAGGAGGCGTGGGAGTGGAGTCAGACCGGAGGCTCGGCTGGAGGAAGGGGTTGTTGCAGAGGAGAGAGAAGGTGAGCCTGGAGGGAAGGCAGGTTGGGAAGGAGTGGCTCTCAGACAGTCTGTGCGGGGGAGCATTGAGGGTTCCATATAAATTTGTTACCAAGTGTGGTGACTCATCTGAGGGTTTGAAAGACTGTTTAAGGCTGGGGAGTCAATGAGCGACAGGATTAGTTGTATTGTTGATTGGATCGGTTGATTAGTGATGTAGGAGGGGGCAGTAGTTAGGGGAGTCAATGAAGAGTCCTTTTAGTAAGTTGGGGAAAGAAGGCAGTATGAGTGAGTTGATACCGAGAACAAGGGCATCAGCACAGTTCATCAGTGGCAGAATAAGGGTATGTATGAAGCATTAAAAACTGCATCAAGAAGGAGAGAAGGGGTCCACTGTTGAAGGAGATAGTGTTTATGGCCTGAGGAGTTTTAACTGTGTTGGAAGTATTCCCGCCTCACCCTGTACTGACCTTTCTCTTTCATCACTGATGGAGCCCTCAATCAAGTGCAGAAGTGCATGGTGGTTAAAGAAATTAGAGGATTAGGAAAGCAGCCCTAAATTCTAAGGGATAAAAAAGTTACACAGTTTACCCTCCCTTCAGTCCCTTCTCTAGATCTGATTTAACATAGATGTTCCTGAGAAGATTGCCCACCTGCCCCTCCCTCTCTCCTTACCTATTATACTGTCTCCTGCTTCCTCCCCTCCCCTCGCTCCCTTCCACACTGATTCAGGCCCCAGTAAGACTGCCCTTTAGCCTACTGTAGAGTCTGAAGTTTAGAGTCTGAAGTTTTCTTTTGCAACAAAGTATTAGGGGAGAGGGGGAAGGGGAGAAGAGCACAGAAAACAGGGCAATGGCTCTTGGAACACCACATTAAATCCCAGCTTCTCGCAGAGGTACATCTAAATAAATCCTGGCTTATTTCATAGCTATTTCTGTCAGGCTTCTATTTCTGCTTTGTTAACTATGAATTTAGACCTTTCATCTCTCTTCAGCTCCATATTTGTGAACAGATTCTCCTTTGCCATTCAATTATCATCTCCTGTTATAGAGTTATAATAGAATTTCAAGAATGTGGCAGTGTACATTCAGTAGAAAACCAGGAAAGACCTAGTGGAAGAAAGTGTGGAGGGTTAGGAATCTTAGAGAAAGCTCCTGCTTCAGAGAAAGGATAAAGCGTGCAACAAAATTCTGCTTGCTTAAACTATACAGGGACCTTGGGAATGTCACAAGTCATGGAAATTGGGTCAGGTCACGAAAAAGGATTTCAAAGAAACAGGCTACAATCAGGAGGAGTGTGTATGTATAAGACCTGCAGTGTACAGCTGAAAACGTTAAGCCTAAGGAGAATGTTGTGCCCTCACGGTGGTTGAGCAACAGAGAAAAGCAGATGGTGAAGACTAGAAAGGTCAAGATCTATATAAAGATTAGCTATAACTTTCTAATCGAAGCTGCAAACTCACTTGTAATGGAAGGGTTTAAAATAAAAATACGGAAAGTAAATATTGAAGACTAAAAACCTATAAGACTAAATTACTCCATTTACTTAAGGAGTTTGTGGCTTTCATTAGAGCCATTGGTCAGTATTTCTGAGAACTTTTGCAGAATGTAGAAAATTGCAGATGTGACTCAATTTCATTTTTGGAAAAAAATAACAGATACCCGTATCCCCACAATTTAGTATTAACAGATGTTAACCATTTGTATATTTGCTTCAGAGTTTTCTTAATTGAAATAAACATTATAGGTAAGGTTGTGAGGTTCCATTTGAATCCTTCTCAGTTCTGTTTTCCCCTCTGCTCAGAGGTAACCACTATCATGAATTTGATGTCTTTCTTTCCCGTCTGTTTTTATACTTCTAATTATGTATACAGCCATAAACATATGTAGTATTTTTTATTTGTACAAGTGGAATTGTCCTGCATGTATATTTCTGCAGTTTGCATTTGGAAGCTGTCCATGTTATATATAGCTTTGATTCATTTTTTAAAAATGGAAATATAGTTAATTTACAATGTGTTAGTTTCAGGTGTATAGCAAAATGATTCATATATATATATACATATATATATATATATATATATATACACACACAAGGTATTGAGTATATTTCCCTGTGCTATACAGTTGGTCCTTGTTGTTTACCAATTTTATATATAGTAGTATGTATATGTTAATCCCAAGCTCCTAATTTATCCCCCTGATTCATTTTTAATAATTGCTGTTAGTCAACCATTTGTAAACACAACATTATATTTATCCATTCTTCTACTTGTGACATCTGAGTTGTTCTCGGTTTTTGCCATTACCAGCAGTAAGGTTATGAACATCCCTGCAAATGTCTTTTTATGTGGGAGAGTTTCTCTACAGCGGAGTTTCTCAACCTTGGCACCACTCACATTTTGGACTGGACAATTCTTTGCTGTGGGGGTATATCCTATGCATTTTAGAATGGTGAGCAGCATCCTTGGCCTCTACTCACTAGATGCCAATAGCATCTCCCCAGTTGTGACAACCAAAAGTGTCTCCTGACAAATGTCCTTTGCACAGTATAATCACAGTTGGTTAAGAACCACTGCTGCAGGTGTATGTATGCAGAAGGGGAACTGCCAGGTTGTTCTGACTTAATTTTAAGTCTTAAGATATTCTCACTGATAATGGCTCTAGGCAGGATTTTTTTTCCATTGTAGCTTCTGGTATGAAGGACCTTGGGCTAGACCAGCCTTGTGTCTGTTGTACCCTGAGATGGTAGAGAGAAAATTGAAATTTCAGTTTGAGAATGGGTTGGAGCCTGTTGTATGGATGCCTGTATCCTCAACTTCCCAACTAGCACTAGACCTCTTTCCTTGAACAGATTTTCTGGAACTGAGCATCTCTCTTTTAAGGTAAAGCAGGTGAAGGAGAGACGGGGCATAGGGGATTTTAATGTTCTGATTTAATGTTTAGAACATAGGGTGCCCTCAGTCAATGCTTTTTTGAGTTAATCCTTGGTAGGAATGAAGATAGGGGTTAAGAGCAAAGGCAAATGAACTCTCTTATTCCTCTGCTCTTGAATTAAATCACTGAGTTCAACACTACTGTGGGGAAGTGGAGAAGGGCCAGGAACATTTTGGAATGAGTCCAAAGTTGAAATGTCACTCTGACCTTCTCTTCTGGTAGGAATCAACAGTAGCCTTCCATGAGGAACTGCCTTTCCCATTTGCTGCTGGAGTTAACGGTTTTTCCTGCTGGCAGAATCAGGGACATGCCAGCACTGTAAGGGTTAATCTACTGATCCTCTTACCAGTCTCATGGTTGGGGGTGGGGTGAGCAGGGAGGAAAAGGGAGACCTCGATTTTCTCTTAGGGATCTTTAGTCATCTCAAGTCATAGCCCACATGCCTCCTTTCCTGTTGATCCTTCTCACCATAGCTTTGTTTCCTGTTTCCCCTAGTCCGCTTGTAGTTCCCTCTTATTTTCTCATTCCCCATCCCCCATCCCCATGCACTGCCATGGGGCTTGGATTCTGAACTAACAGGGATACATACCCTCCACTGCAGAGCGGGATGAGTGGGTGCTCCGGCGGGGATGTGGTCATTGCCGGCCAGTGAGGGCGAGAGCGCCACAGCCCACTTCTTCCTTGGAGCTGGAGATGAGGGGCTGGGCACCCGTGGAATAGGCATGAGGACAGAAGAGAGTGACAGCGAGCTCCTTGAGGATGAGGAGGATGAAGTGGTAAGACCAGGGAAAACGATGTAACTTGGTTCTGGGACCCCTGTCATAGTTGAGATTCCATAGGATGGAGACACCTCTCCCCATTCTTCCCAAATGCATAGACTCCCTGTCATAAACAGGCCCTATTCTGATTAAGGGGAAGGGCAGTGGAGATTGGTTAGATTGCCTCTCTTTGAAGCCCCTACCCTTATGCCCTCGTCCTGTTGTCTCATTATTATTGGTTCTCCTACTCTTCTGCCCGAGTACACATTTCCTACTGTGGCAGTAGGAATACCTGCAGGTACCCCAATCTAGGCCTAAGTTAGGAGATAACCTTAACCCCATAGGTCCAAAGTCCTGGCAAGAAACTGTGCCCTAAGGAGATGAAACAGTGTGTTCCCTGATAGGGATGGTTTAGGTGGGAAGTACCTGACAGCACTTCCTCTCTGTAGCCTCCTGAACCTCAGATCATTGTTGGCATCTGTGCCATGACCAAGAAATCCAAGTCCAAGCCAATGACCCAAATCCTAGAGCGACTCTGCAGATTTGACTACCTGACTGTTATCATCCTGGGAGAAGATGTGATCCTTAATGAACCTGTGGAAAACTGGCCATCCTGCCACTGCCTCATCTCTTTCCACTCCAAAGGTTGGTGTGTGTGAAGGAAAATGAGAAGGAATGGTGTTGGGAATGCTGGACTGGGAAATGAGGCTCTTACTGTCCAATAGTAAAGAGGCCATCAGCTCTTCCCAACACACTAGGGAACAGTGCAAAGGGGTTTGTTCTCCCTACATCTTGGAGGAGTTGCCGGTGGTAGTTTAAAGCCCATATTTGAACCTCAGGACAGCTCTAAGATTCTTAGGTCTCTGACAGAATTGGTCTTTGGAAGGACCCTAAAAATAATTTGTTTTACTTTTTTCTGATGGATATTCTAGACTTGGGAAGTTGGGCAGGAGGATGAGTGCTGGGTTGGATGGGTAGTGGAGCTCAGTGGCAACTAATAGCTTTAATATGTTTATTTCTCTTGCTGTTTTCTCACTGTCTCTTTCACTTTCTTCCTTTGGTCTCTCTATTTCCTTTCTCCATCCCAGGCTTTCCTCTGGACAAAGCTGTTGCTTACTCCAAACTTCGAAACCCTTTTCTTATCAATGACCTGGCTATGCAGTATTACATCCAGGATAGGTATAGCTTTCTGTTGACTGGTGGGATGGGTGGCCCTGAGATCATGCCTGTTTAGAGAACCCACTCTGGGAGGGGCAGAGTCAAAGAAACATGCTTAATTTTTGTACCATACCCTGTTGAGTTCTGTACACGAGTGTCTCCCAATTCCTGAATGAATGAAATCCCTAGCCTCTCCCCTGGTCACCATCCCCCACCTCTCCCAGCTAATTTATTCGGGGGTGACAGGAGGGAGGTGTACCGGATCCTGCAGGAGGAGGGTATTGATCTGCCTCGATATGCTGTGCTCAACCGTGACCCTGCCCGGCCTGAGGGTGAGTACCTGGCCTTGTCCAGTCCTGCCCTGCTTTCTACGACTTAGCCCAGTTCTCCTTCCTCTAGACGTCTCCTATGTACCACCCGGCTCAGTGAGGCTTTGGTTACTGGATTATGGGTAGAGCTAGAGCCATGGGTCTTTGGACAGAACTTTGGACCTCTTATATAGATATTAATGACCATATCTATTATTAAGATATGGTCATAGCAATTTGAGGGTTATGGAGATTACAACTCGGAGAAGTGGGAGTTGGAAGTATTCTTAGGCCCTAGGAATGACCACATGCCTACCTTTCAGAGTGCAACCTGATTGAGGGTGAAGATCAGGTGGAGGTAAATGGAGCCGTCTTTCCCAAGCCCTTTGTGGAGAAGCCAGTAAGTGCAGAGGACCACAATGTTTACATCTACTACCCCAGCTCAGCCGGAGGAGGAAGCCAGCGCCTCTTCCGTAAGGTATGGGAGACATTTGGGCATTTGAGGAGGCAGAGAAGTAGAAGGGCGAGAATGAGGTTGTGGGGAGGGAAGCTGGAGGATTTGGGGACAAGTTAGAGGCAACTTTTTCTTTTCCTTCCTTTTTATTCTGAAGATTGGCAGCCGGAGCAGCGTTTACTCTCCTGAGAGCAGCGTCCGGAAGACAGGGTCATACATCTATGAGGAGTTTATGCCAACAGATGGCACAGATGTCAAGGTTATGGTGGATACAGGGATTTAAGAGGTTATAAATGTCTGGGTGGGGTGGGGTGCTTGGGAAGCAAGTGGAAGTGTATGGAAGTGGTCGTAGAAAATAAAGTATGAATGTGATGGGCTTTCATATGCAGGTGAAGGTAAGAAGTGGGGGAAGTAGGTATTTACATTGTCACTATCAGAGCAAGGGCAAGAGTGACATGGAAAATGGAATACTGTTGATAAGTTATTTCTTAGTAAGGACTAGGCAATAGTTTTGGAGTTCTGTGGAGAAACCTTCATAATGATACTAAAGTAGAGCTCAGTAGGAAAAATGTCAGTCTCCTTGTTCATAAAACTTGGGGATTTGTTAGTTTTGTTTTTGTTTACTGTGAAACTAGTCTACAGACATAGTGCTCACATTGTCTTCTCATATGCAGGGTGAGCTGTGGGCATACTCAGTGATGCTATGTACCTGCAGGTGTATACAGTGGGACCAGACTATGCCCATGCTGAAGCCAGAAAATCTCCAGCTTTGGATGGGAAGGTCGAAAGAGACAGTGAGGGGAAAGAAATTCGATATCCAGTCATGCTGACTGCCATGGAAAAGCTGGTGGCCAGGAAAGTCTGCGTAGCTTTTAAGGTGGAGGAAGTCCCCTTGGCAGCGAAGGGGAGGGTGTGTGTGCTGGGGGCGGGGTGGGTGGGAGGGATGCAGGAGAGGGGCTGTGGAATGAGGGGGGTGCTGAGAAGGAAGAGTGGCTCTCTTGTTCTCATCTTGCTTTTATCGCCTGCAGCAAACTGTCTGTGGTTTTGACCTCCTTCGTGCCAATGGTCACTCCTTTGTGTGTGATGTCAATGGCTTCAGTTTCGTCAAGAATTCGATGAAATACTACGATGACTGTGCCAAGATTCTGGGGTAAGGGGCACAGTGGTCTGAGCTGGGGAGAATGGGCTTAAAGAAGAGAATTGGAAAGTTTTTACTGTATAGGCATGCCTCGTTTTATTGAGCTTTGTGGATACTGCGTTTTTTTTACATATTGAAGGTTTGTGGCAAACTTGTGTCGAGCAAGTCTGTTGGCGCCATTTTTCCAACAGCATTTGCTTACTTCATGTCTCTGTGTGACATTTTGGTAATTCTCACAATATTTCAAATTTTTCACTATCATATTTGTCATAGTGATCTGTGATCAGTGATCTTTGATGTTACTATTGCAAAAAGATTACAACTTGCTGAAGACTCAGATGATGGTTAGCATTTTTTTTAAGTAAATTTATTTATTTATTTTTGGGTGTGTTGGGTCTTCGTTGCTGTGCGCAGGCTTTCTCTAGTTGCGGCGAGCAGAGGCTACTCTTCGTTGTGGTGTACAGGCTTCTCACTGTGGTGGCTTCTCTTGCTTCAGAGCACGGTCTCTAGGTGCGCAGGATTCAGTAGCTGTGGCACGCAGGCTCAGTCGTCGTGGCTCACAGGCTCTAGAGCACAGGCTCAGTAGTTGTGGCACATGGGCTTAGTTGCTCCACAACACGTGGGATCTTCCCAGGCCAGGGATCGAACCCGTGTCCCCTGCATTGGCAGGTGGATTCTTAACCACTGCTCCACCAGGGAATCCCGATGGTTAGCATTTTTTAGCAATAAAGTATTTTTTAATTAAGATATGTACATTTTTTTAGACCTAATGCTATTGCACACTTAATATACTACAGTATACTGTAAACATAACTTTCATATGCACTGCAAAACTAAAAAAACTCATGTGACTCACTGTATTGCGATATTCACTTTATTGTGGTGGTCTGGAACTGAACTCACAGTATCTCCGAGGTATGCCTGTATTTTAAATATCGTAAAAATGGTTTAAAAGTGAAAAAGGTGGGAATGTCCTGGCGGTCCAGTGGTTGGGACTCCGAGCTTCCCCTGCAGGGGGCACGGGTTCAATCCTTGGTCAGGGAACTAAGATCCTACAAGCCATACAGTGCAGCCAAAAAATAAAAAAGAATATAGGGCTTCCCTGGTAGAGCAGTGGTTAAGAATCCGCCTGCCAGTGCAGGGGACACGGGTTTGATCCCTGGTCTGGAAGATCCCACATGACACGGAGCAACTAAGCCCGAGCGCCACAACTACTGAGCCTGTGCTCTAGAGCCAGCGAGCCACAACTACTGAAGCCTCAGTGCCTAGAGCCCATGCTCTGCAACAAGAGAAGCCACTGCAATGAAAACCCACGTACTGCAAGGAAGAGTAGCCCCCACTCACTGCAGCTAGAGAAAGCCTGCGTGCAACAACGAAGACCCAACGCAGCCAAAAATAAAATAAATTAATTAAAAAGAAAGAATATAGTTAAAGCCCCTACATACCGCTTACTAATTATATCCCCTTCCCTCCCACCGCCCAGAGGTAACCAGTCCTTTATTTGGTCATTCCCATTTATATATTCATATTTTTATTACATATATGGGGTGGCTTTTGCATGTTTTTAGATTTTATATTAATGTATTTTTCAACTACTTGTTAGTTTTTGTGAGCTTCATTCATATATGTAGTTCTGGTTCATTCATTTTCACATGGCTTCTTTGCATTTCTCCTTCTAGGAACACCATAATGCGGGAGCTTGCCCCGCAGTTCCAGATCCCATGGTCCATCCCCACAGAAGCTGAGGACATTCCCATTGTCCCTACCACATCTGGCACTATGTGAGCAAAAGTAAAAGTTAAAAATCTGGAGTAACCTACTTAAGGCATCTGTGTCAGACCAGTGGTTACTTCCTGACCCTGTGCCATCTGACTGGTGGAGCCTACCTTTATTCCTAATCTCAGATAGTTTTTCCTCTGTTCTTTGAACCATCGGGTAGGATGAAATGGGAGGTGGTGTGGGGTAGGACTGGGGAGAGGCTCTAACAACATTCCCTATCTTAGGATGGAACTTCGTTGCGTCATTGCAATTATCCGTCACGGGGATCGTACCCCCAAGCAGAAGATGAAGATGGAGGTGACACACCCAAGGTGGGCAGAGTATCCTAATCTAGACAAATAGGTTTTTGTGAGGGAAATGGGGAGGGGTACCTCCCAGAGGCTCTTGTCTGTCTCAGCCCATACTGAAGCTTCTCCTTATTTCTTCAGGTTTTTTAGTCTATTTGAAAAACATGGTGGCTACAAGACAGGGAAATTAAAACTGAAGCGGCCTGAGCAGCTACAGGTAAGGTGATGAATCTGGCTGGGAGGAGCAGTGCTACAGAAAGATAGAGGGTATGGGATTGGGGGCCTCAGTGAGACACCAGGATGAAAGCCTAACCAGCCAGGACTTGGCCTCCTGCACAGATACCCTGTTGTTTCCTCCAGGAGGTGCTGGACATCACAAGGCTGCTATTGGCTGAACTGGAAAAAGAACCAAGTGGTGAGATTGAGGAGAAGACTGGGAAACTGGAGCAGCTGAAATCTGTGCTGGAGATGTGAGAAAGGGAATAGGAAAGGGGGGCCACTAGCAGTGAGAATTGGGTGCTGGGGTAGAAAGTAAACTGTGAGTTTATCCTGCAGGTATGGTCACTTCTCAGGCATCAACCGGAAGGTGCAGTTAACTTACTACCCTCATGGAGTAAAAGCTTCTAATGAGGGGCAAGGTAAGATGTAATACCCCCTTCCCATTACCACTCACATCTTTTATTCTTGAACCCTTAGATGACCTCTATCCCAAATTACCTTTCCGGGCTCCTCAGAAGACCTAACATTTAGATGTCCCCACTATTTTCCTTAGATCTAGACCTGTTCACTGCCCCTTATTCCCGCAGATCCACAGGGGGAGGCTCTGGCCCCATCCCTATTGCTGGTACTGAAGTGGGGTGGAGAACTGACCCCTGCTGGCCGTGTTCAGGCTGAGGAGCTGGGGCGAGCTTTCCGCTGCATGTACCCTGGAGGACAGGGTGAGTGTTTTGTAAATACCTAGCAGGGCTGAGATAAGATGATTAGAGAATAAGTTGGGGAAACAAGGGACAGAGACAATAGGGAAGTTAAAGGGGAAATGAGCATTCTTGGGTATTTATAGCCATCCATTCCTGGTCTTCCCCTTTGCCCCCAGGTGACTATGCTGGCTTCCCCGGGTGTGGGCTGCTTCGCCTCCATAGCACCTTCCGCCACGATCTCAAGATTTACGCCTCTGATGAGGGCCGTGTCCAGATGACTGCTGCAGCCTTTGCCAAGGTGCACACTACAGTTCACCCACAGTTCCAGCTTCCATTAGGTAGAGAAGCAGAGTTTGGAGAACTAGTTGGAAATTTCAGAGTGTTTGTGTGCCAACTCAGAGAAGTTTCTGCTTGTGTCTGACTGCATTCTTTTTTTTTTTAATTGGGGTATAGTTGCTTTACAATGTTGTGTTAGTTTCTCCTGTACAGCAAAGTGAATCAGCTGTATGTACTGACTGCGTTCTATACTACTGAGAATAATTAGTGGGGTGGGCCCCTTGACCTATACCCCAACTCCCAAGCCAGCTCTCGTTGGATCTCTGGGACCATCGAGGCCTAGGGGAACTAGACTGGAAGGAAAACTAATAGATTCTGTGCTTCCCCTCTAGGGCCTTCTAGCTCTAGAAGGGGAGCTGACACCCATTTTGGTACAAATGGTGAAGAGTGCCAACATGAACGGGCTCTTGGACAGTGATGGCGATTCCCTGAGCAGCTGCCAGCACCGGGTGAAGGCTCGGCTGCACCACATTTTGCAGCAGGATTCACCCTTTGCCCCTGAGGATTATGATCAGGTCAGGCTCTCCTAGACTTTGTGCCCAACACAACCCAATCCCCAAATCCTAGAATTCTAAATAATAGTGATCAGTGATGGTACTTACTGTGTGCCAGGCACTGTTTTACGAGCTCTCCATGTATTGTGTCATTTAATCTTTACCCTTTGAGATAAGTATGGGTCCACAATCTGTCATCCACAGTTTTGGAAATGAAAAAGATTTTTATAACTTTGCCAACAAGATTTGTTTGACAGCAAAACCCGACATGGTAAGACTCTTTCTAATCCCCATTTATCCCATCTAGTGTAAATAGTCATACATTTTGCTACAGAAATAGAAAAGTGTTTGGTTATGTCCTAGGCCCTGCTGGAGGTATTATCTAACATGTGGCATATGCACCGTATTAACTTCTTAAAGTCCCAAGAATTCTCAATTCCAAAACACAGCTGATCCCAAGGATTTTGAATGGAAGGATGTTTCAGTTTATCTGTTGCTGTATAAAAAACTACCCCAAAACTCAGTAACTTAAGACAAAAACCATTTTATCACCTTACAGCTCTAGGCTCAACTAGTCTTGCTTAGGGTCTTCCCTAAAATTGCCCAGCTGCTGTCCAGATGTTGGGGCTGGAACCATCTGGGCTCAACTGGGATGCTAGGATGGCTGGGCTCTCTCCCTCCTTGTGATGTCCCTGTCCCTGTAGTCTCAGAGCCTCTCCTCTCCATGTGTTTTTCCCATGTGGTTTTTCTAGCAGACCAGGGATCAAATCCATGCCCCCAGCAGTGGAAGCATGAAGTCCTAACCACTGGACCATTAGGGAACTCCCCAGATGGATTTCTTAAATAGTAGCTTAGGACTCCCCCATACCAGAAACTTCCAAGCTTTTTTAAAGTGTAGGCCCAGAATTAGCACAGTATAACTTTATTATTTTTTGTTGGTTAAACAGTCACAGGGCCAGCCCAGATTCAAGGGAAGGGGAATGTGACAAAGAATTAATGGCCATCTTTAATCCACTGTAAGAACTGTGGACCGGTACTACTTTTCCCCCCCTTTACAGATGAGGAAGCCTAGGCTCAGAAGAATTTAAGCAGCCTTTCCAAGGTCACCCAAGGAATCTAACTAGAGAGCCCAGGCTGTTAGCCTCACAGTGTTAATCACAGTGGATGCCACTATCCAAGCCATTCTTTTTCCTTTTTCCTATGTATCCATGCCATGATTGACTGGGGATCATGTGCCAGACAATGATTTTCTACCATCCTCCTACTCACAGCTCCTCATTTCATAACTGCTGTGTAACCATTTTTGATAGATTCTTAAGTAAGCAAAGTAGCTGAGCACATTGACTAGAGAATGGCATTTTCTGTGTTCTTCTCTGAGCAGGCCTTGATAAAGGGGCAGGACCTTGCTGCCTTATTTTCCAATCCATTGCTCAATGTCAAATCCAAAAAAGCTAAGGTATCTTTCCTTTTTCCTTGCTTCCTTTTGCCAGCAAGAATGGAACTTGGGAGGACCGAGGTAGAATGAGTACATTCAACCTGCAATCTCCTTTCCCCCTCCCCATCTTCATTGACTGTGACCATCCTAAATGCTTGAGTTGGAACTTAGTTCTGAGACAGCACCTCTACTCCAGATTCAAGCTAGCATCTTGTTTAGAGGAGTAAGATAGTTATGTCTATTACCCACTCATGAAAACATTCTGTGGGGATTTTGGTTTAATCTGTATTCCTCAGCATTTTCCGTGCTTATTTTAGAACCCCCAAGAAAAGAACCTAGATCTATTTTATTTCCTCTGACTCCAAGACTTTTAAGATGACCCATTCTTAGATGACTGTGTGCTAGAGCAGTCCCCTCATCTGAACTGCTAGTGTTCCCAGTAGCCTAAGAATGCTCGTTGGGGGCTTCCCTGGTGGTGCAGTGGTTGAGAGTCCGCCTGCCGATGCAGGGGACATGGGTTCGTGCCCCGGTCCGGGAGGATCCCACATGCCATGGAGCGGCTGCGCCCGTGAGCCATGGCCGCTGAGCCTGCACCTCCGGAGCCTGTGCTCCGCAATGGGAGAGGCCACAACAGTGAGAGGCCCGCGTACCGCAAAAAAAAAAAGAATGCCTCGTTGGGGTGAGCCAACAGACAGAGCTTATTTGCAGGCAGTCTCTCTGTAATAAGCTCAGAGCAATCTAGGCAACTGGCACTGAACCTGTCTTGCTTTTCATCTTTCTGTTCTCCACAGCTGGCTCCCACTGGAAGCACTTCCCTACTCAACTCCATGGCTATAATCCAGAATCCTGTGAAGGTCTGTGATCAGGTATTTGCCCTGATTGAAAACCTCACTCACCAGATCCAGAAACGGATGCAGGACCCCAAGTCTGTAGGTGGGTTTGAATACTACTATCTTCCTTTCAAGATTTTGGGTACGGATGGGTTCCTCAGGCAATCCTGTGTCCTCTCCTAAGTGTCTGAGACACGTCATCCTCATCTCTCTGGTTCTGCTTCAGATTTGCTAGGGTCTTTTGTTAGAGGTGAAGCCTTTGGCTCTGTCTGTCTGTCTTCCTTCCAGACCTGCAGCTTTACCACAGCGAGACACTAGAGCTAATGTTACAGCGTTGGAGCAAGCTGGAGCGTGACTTTCGACAGAAGAGTGGGCGCTATGATATCAGTAAGATCCCTGACATCTATGACTGTGTCAAGTATGATGTGCAGCACAATGGGAGTCTGGGACTTCAAGGAACAGCAGAGTTGCTCCGTCTCTCTAAGGCACTGGCTGATGTGGTCATTCCCCAGGTGTGTCTCACATAAGGGATGGAGCCTGGGGCTAGGGGCACTGCAGAAGGAAGGAGAGAAAAGGCAGGAAGGAGGGGCGGTGTGGGAACCAGGGGAAGGAAACTTAGAGAAGGAATTAGTTGTTACAATTAGAGCTACAATCCTGGCTCTGAGGAAGCCCAAGAGGCTAACTGAGGAAAAACCTGGAGAGGGGGAATGTGGTGATGTTGGAAGAAGCCCTAGACCTGAGGTGAAGACAAGCATGATCTTGGACCTGGGAGTATAAGGCAAGAGGAAAACAAGATTCATTGAGGTGCTTATTCCTGGCCTGTGGCCCCTAGGAGTACGGGATCAGTCGGGAGGAGAAACTGGAAATTGCTGTGGGCTTCTGTCTTCCACTGTTGCGGAAGATACTACTTGACCTGCAGAGAACCCACGAGGATGAGTCTGTCAACAAGCTGCACCCCCTGTGAGGGAGGGCTGGGTGGGATGCTGGATGGAGGGAGGGGCATGTCAGGGAGCTCTTGCGGGAACCCAGGCTGGGACAGCTTGGGGAACCAAGAACAGAAGGGGTCCTGGGGTGGAAAAAGAGAGAGAAGTCTTTGAGGCGGGAGGAGGGAGTTTGTGGAGGGCTGAGAAGAGGACTGGCTGACAGTGTGAGTGACTTAGCTGCTGTCTCAGGTACTCCCGAGGAGTGCTCTCCCCAGGCCGCCATGTTCGAACACGTCTCTACTTCACCAGTGAAAGCCACGTCCACTCCCTACTCAGTGTCTTCCGTTATGGGGGACTTCTTGATGTAAGGATCCTTTTTCCTTCAGCCTATGAACATCTTTTCCCAGCGTTCTTTTACTCTCCTCCTCATGCTTCTTTATTACTGCAAGCTTCCTCTGTTCTCCTCGTCTCCCTGCCCATTCCCTGACTCCCTCGTCCTTGGGCATTAGCTTACCTCTTCTTGTGTTCGGTAGGAGACCAAGGATGCACAATGGCAGCGAGCTTTGGCTTATCTTAGTGCCATCTCAGAGCTCAACTACATGACCCAGATTGTCATCATGCTTTATGAAGACAACACACGGGTGAGGAGCTAACAGGGCGGGGTGAGGAGAGGCCCCCTTCTTTCTTCTCCATCCCCTTTTAGGGAAAAACTTTTTTATGCTTAGATTCTGTAGAATCCAGTTAGGTGTGGTACCTAGGTGCAGCATGATAGAGAACATCCAGGAGGTTCCTCCTGGAACAGAAAACATGTTTTGGGTTGGTGTTGAGCCAGAGAGATACCAGAGAACATAGCTCTGGCATTAGGGAGGGTATGGAATTTGAACAATGTTACAATGAGTCTTTTTCTCTCAAACATTGTTACACATATACCTTCTTCATCTGGCTCCACAAAGATATCTTTAAATGTGCTGCTGTATGCACTGTAGCAAAGCTGAATTCCTGTGGGAGATGGATAGGGAGGGGGACCGTTGTAGAACTGGAAGTTGGCAAGTCCTGGGGAGGTTGAGAGTATGAGCATCCCGTAACACTAGACTGTAGTTAAAGGGAGCTATTACTGTAGAGGGGTGTGAGACACTGAAACCTGAGCCCTGGGAGGATGTGTCCTCTTGAGTTCCTCTCTGTTGTCCCTGCCTGGTCTTCCACCACCATGTCCAGCTTCTCCAACTGCCCTTTCATTTGGTGATGCCCTAAAGGATCCCTTATCAGAGGAGCGGTTCCATGTGGAGCTGCACTTCAGCCCTGGAGTGAAAGGTGTCGAGGAAGAAGGCAGTGCCCCAACTGGCTGTGGATTCCGTCCAGCCTCTTCTGAGGTGGGTCAGAGTGC
The DNA here is from genome assembly GCF_011762595.2 of Tursiops truncatus. Lineage (NCBI taxonomy): Eukaryota > Metazoa > Chordata > Mammalia > Artiodactyla > Delphinidae > Tursiops > Tursiops truncatus. The sequence continues at coordinate 86,303,693 of NC_047035.1, read as the reverse complement.
TGGGATTTGGGACTGGAGGATTTAGGAACCAAGTGATGGGAAACTCGGAAACAGTACAGGGAGGTTAAAAGGGTTGGGGAGAATTGGATTAGGAGGCTGGAGACCATTAACACCTCTCCTGTCTATGCCTGTTGTTGGGTAGAATGAGGAGATGAAAACAGACCAAGGCAGCATGGAGGACCTGTGCCCGGGGAAGGCATCAGATGAGCCAGACGGAGCATTGCAGACCTCACCCCAGCCCTCTGAGGGCCCTGGCCTCCCAAAGAGATCACCCCTCATTCGTAACCGAAAAGCCGGCTCCATGGAGGTAATGGGAGGGGCTTGGGAGAAAGAAGTGGTGGAAATGCTCATAGGACAATATCCATGAATCTCTGAATCCCCTCAGTGGAATTCTTAGGACCTTAAACAGAGTCTTCCTGCCCCTGATGGATATGTTTTACTTAATCTCTCTTTCACAGCTGGTCTCCCAGGAAAGCTCCTTTAAGCTGGTTGCTACTTCTGAGGTTAAAGAGATGCCAGTGAGGGGTGCCTGAGAGATAAGGACTTTTAGAGATGAGATTGAGGAGGAGGCCTCTGGATGAATTTGAGAAGGCAGTTCTTTAAAAGGAAATATAGTAGAAAAGCGTGTACTCTGGGCTAAAATCCTGGTCTGATAATCAGACGCTGTGTGATCTTGGACAGGTACCTTCTCCAAGACTAAATTTTTTTCATCTGTAAAATATAAGTAATACTCACCATATAGATGCTTAGTAAACAGTAACAATGATAACAATACAGTTGATATTGAAGGCCAGGCCCCTCCATCTCTTTGTTGTCTTGGGTAAATATTAAAGCTCAGATTGTAGTAAATATCACTTTACTAAAAATGGCACTTTAATTTAACCCCTTTAGGGTTATCTATACTCTCATCCCAGAAAGGGAATCAAGTCTCGAGGTCTATCTATCTCCCCTTTGTTCTGATGAGGTTTATCAGTCTGGGCCTGGGTTCTCCTAGTTCTGGTTCTATTTCTCTAGCCTAGAGGAAAAAGGACTGTTGTAAATCTCACATTGTGTCCTGGAGTAAAAACCAAAGTTTTGGTCTTTTCCTGGAGAGATCCTTTCCCTCTTTGGCCCAATGACACTCTTTTTGACCCCATGATTTATCCCTGTCTCAGGGACCATGACTGTCTATTTTGGGTCCTGCTTTGACAGATGAATCTGTTCACTTGGCTTGGTGCCTGCTCTCTGTCTTAAAGGAATTGGTCTTTCCATTTTGAAATATCTCAGAAGAATCTATAACTAGCTTACATAGGTTCAGACAAAGGTTTATGGTTCAGATTTTGGAGAATGCTGAGAAGACAAACTGCAGTCTCTCTTCTAGACTCATCCTTTTCTTCCTGATTATTTTAAGATGGACTTGAGGTCATGAATACTCAGAGTTTCCTTAGGTGGGGTATGCGTCATATTTTCTTTGAGGTGTAAGTTAACTTAGTATCCATAGTACATTAGTATACTGCAGACTCACGTGAATAGATCAAATGGACAGAATGACATATGATCTTCCATTAATAAACTGCTCCTCCACATCCAGTGTCTTCCCCATTCACATCGTCTGCCAGTCTCTGGCACTATTATGTTGGACCCCCTTTTTTCTTCTGATTTAAGCAGTCAAGAGACAGGCAAAGCAGAGCTCTCAGTGTATCATCTCTCAGACTTGATGAAATTGACTTCTTTCAGGCCTATAGGAAGCTTTCTGTTGTAATCAGATTTCTTCCTCTCAGTTACTAGTGCTGCTTATACCATGGCTACCCAGGATGATGGTTGCCCAAGATATGCTCCTCAGCTTTGCAAGAAAATCTTCTCTCTACTCTTTGGTCATACAACCTTTGAATATTAATATTTCCTCTCCATGTTCTATAAGTACAGGCATTGGTAGTCTTATTCTTATCAACTATGACCCTTCTTTCCATCCCTTCTTCTCCTCTTGTCATCTTATATTTTTGGACTGCTTTAGAATACAAAATCTGTGACCTTCAGAGCAGCTGTGCCCTAGGCAATCATCCTCTCCAGCCTTACAACTGCCTCTGCCCAATGGGCCCAGGGCTTTGGGGAGCCTGGGGGTGTAAGGAGCCGTGACCGGCTTTCCACCCGGTCTGATTGCAGGTCATGAACATGCAGTGCACGGGGAACCTGGACCTGATCCCCTTGCGGGGACGGCGCCGCCGGAGGTCAGGGGACCTCCCCCGGCCTTCCCCAGCCATCGGCCTACAGCCCCGGGCTGTGTCCACCACTCACCTGGCATCCTGCACACAGGTGTCCCTCCATACTTCATCTTCCCTTATTGCTTCTATCTTTGCCTTTTGGGAGTTAGGGACTCAGAACACTGTTGAGGGTGTGTGTGTGTGTGTGTGTGTGTGTGTGTGTGTGTGTGTGTGTGTGTGTGTGTGTGTGTGTGTGTGTGTGTGTGTGTGTGTGTGTGTGTGTGTGTGTGTGTGTGTGTGTGTGTGTGTGTGTGTGTGTGTGTGTGTGTGTGTGTGTGTGTGTGTGTGTGTGTGGTGTGGGTTATGTGATTAAGCCCTTGTGGGCTTTTCAGAAATCCATTTCATGTCTCCAGGAGTGGAGGGGAGGGCTTTCGGTTCAGATAAGAAACTGAGTATGGCTGCCGTAGCCACAGCTGTCCCATGGAAAGAAGAGAGCGCAGCCAGACTTCTTATTGTGGCTGAGCTATTGTGATTTGCTTTCTGAGTTCTGTGGAGGGATATAAAAGATTAAGGTACCCTGCCCTGCTAAGCACTGAGAATGGTTGAATAATGATTTCTCAGATTTGGGATTAGAGGGCTGTAGGGACAGGCATCTTGGAAATAGAAGTGCTTTCTAGTATAGAAGGATTCCCTGGACAGTTTCCTCTGTAAAGTGTACTCTTAGACTTTGCATTCCTCTTCCTCATAAAAATCCTTAAACTTCCTGACATTGCTTGGTTTTGTAGGGGCAGGAATTCAGGACCTGGGTTTTAGACTTCTCAGCTGAGGTGGCAAAACGGTAATTAACATAGAATCCTTCTTCTCCAGGTGCTTTCTGAGACTTCATCCTCGAGGCCTGGTGGCTACCGACTCTTTTCATCTTCACGGCCACCAACGGAGATGAAGCAGAGTGGCCTAGGTATGGTTTTCCAGCATCTCTCATCTGTTGTTGGGAAGGGGTGTCTGTCTGTTCTTTAGAGTTTTATTGTGGAGAACCTTAGTCATGGGAGTTGGGGTCATCTAGTCAGTGGAATTGTTGGGTGGGGCTAGGGAGGATGAATTGGAAGAAGCCACATGTAGGTGTGAACTTTGATCCCAGATAATTGTTTGCATTCCAGGAAGGTGTCTGTCTTTTGGTTTACTACACAACCCCCATTTCTCTGGCTAAAGGGCATTTTTCTGGCTTCCCCTCTTATTCCTTATCTGTCCCTTCAGTCTAGCCCAGACATTTAGGTTCCGTGGAGACTCTGACTCTTCAGAGTTATCAGAGACAAAGCTATAAATAGAGGCACTTGTGAGACGCTCCCTTCCCTCAATAACGGTCATATTCCTCATTTGGAGAACTTGTGCCATGTCTTCCTTTGAGACCTGTGTTTATTACATCCTTGCTCTGACCCCTCCTACCTCCGTGCCCTCCCCTTCATCCTCTTTTAATCCTGTAATTCTTCTTCCTTCCTTCCTGAAAATTGAGGGACAAATCTGAGACTGGTGTAGTGGCAGAGGCTTCTCTCAGGACTTTGAGGGAATGTCTCTTGATTTTGTTGATTCCTGGAGAGGGGTGGAGAACATCATTCAACCTTTCCTAAGAACACAGACTGCAGGAAGGACCAAGCCTCAGAGGGTATTGTATTCTTTGGGAGTGGGGAGGGGTCCTTGGGAGGGACTATCTTTGAACACAGCACCTGTGAGCCATTAACCAGAACTGGCAGGTAGAGACAGTGGTGTGGGGTCTAGACTGGGTCCCCTGGCTCTTTCTATCTTGTCCTATTATTCTCTCCATTTAGCTCCTTTCATTTTTCTGTTGAAAGAGAAAGGTCTCCTTGGCACCCAATTTCTTGGCCCCAGAACGGTCAGCATTTGGACCAGAAATGGGAAGAAAGGTTTTTGGTAATTTTCCAGGCTAAGTTTATGGGAGTAGATTGCCTTCTACATCCCTAAAATGAGGTAGATGGTTTGGTGCATGAAAAATAAATGACAAATGTCTAGATCTGTGAATATGGACTTCTTTTCCCAGAAACCCCAGAAGAGAATAGGTTTCAGGTAGGTGGGAAAGAGGATAGGTGTGTCTGGCCCAGTTAAGGGGGAGTGCTGTCAAGAACAAGGCAGAGGCATGAGTCTGGTTGACAGATGGTGGTGGTAAGGTAAAGACTACCCCCTGAGATGATCCAAGACTGGACACGGCAGGATTGGTGGGACTATGCCAGAAAATTATTTCGTGGAGGAAGTAAATGTAGAACAAAGCTTGGGGGTGGGCTGGGATACAGCCAGCTAGTTCCAGCTTCTCTGAAAAAAGCAGACATATTTAGCAACCATTATTTCTCTCTGGAACTCTATTCTTGAGCTTGTTTGAACATGAAACGTAGGAGAAATTGCTGCACAGAGGAGTGGTCCTTAATTCCAGGGTGGAAATTATCAGCCATCTGAACTTCTTGATTTATGTGGTGACCCTGAAATGCTGGGACCCCTGAAACCATATCCCCTCTTTGTGGGCGCAAAGGAAACTGACGTCTCCACTCTGTCCATTTCCCCTATGAATGTTAAGTTCCCAAGTCAAACCCAGGGTCTTGGCTAAGATGGATTTGGAAGTAGAGGAGAAAATCCCACAAACTGGAGTGTTAATCTTGTTTCCTCCTGCCCATTCTCTCCTGTGGGCTATAGTAGGAGACGGGACCATGGGAGTCCCAACCCTACTGTCGATCAGATGCTTGGGACAGTGACTAGCTTGATTTATTTGCTTCAGGGATTTTTCAAGTTTTATTTACTCCACTTACTGTCAAGAGTTCTCTTTGCTTTCTTTGAACTTCTGTGTGTGGGCATCTGGCTTTGAGCATAGGACTTACAAGACAATAAACTTTCGAGAGTAGAAAAAACATCTTTTTTGCTGTTTTCTGCTCACGAGGTTCTCCTGAGTAGGGTGTTCAGCGGTTAGTAGGCATGTTCTGCGTATAATCACCTGACCCTTCACATGCCTTTCAATTTGTGTCCATTTTCACTTCAGAAACAATGCTCTGTTTCTTCTTGAGGAAAAAAATTACTATTTCTTTTCTAACTGAACACAGTTGATCCTGAGTCAGGACACCTGGATTCTAGTCCAGCTTAGCTCCTAACAAACTGTATGACCTTGAACAAATGAGATCCCTTTTGAATGTCAGTTTCTTCATCTCTAAAGTACGAAGGCTGAACTGGATGATCTTTGAATCCATTCCAGCTTCAAAAACTCAGTGAGTCTCATACTTTCTTGGGAAAGGTAAAAAGGCCTAAGGGAAAATAGAAGGGAGGGAACGCTGGATGAAAAACTTAGGAGGAATTGGAACTTATGAGAACTTTGAATTTGAGTTGAGTACTCTAAACTTAGTCTCTAGTTTCAGTCAAAGTTTCTTTCCTTTTAAACAAATAAGGGAGTCGATTTCTGGGTTCTTCAAACCCTATATCCAGCATAAGGAGCATTGAATTAAATCTAGGGAGATCTAGAGGAATCTACCTATTCTTTGAGCATTCCTGAGAGCCACCTAGAGAGCATAGTTTATCCCTTTCAGTAGCTTTGAGTCCCCTAATATGACTAACCCTGTATTTGTAGTGGCCTCTTGTATCTGCCAAGTAGACTTTCAGGAGCATCCTCACTTTGCTTGCCCAGTGTGGCTGTGGACAGTAGTGAAAGCTGTTTGTGGTTATGTGAAGTGGCCACGTGGTGGTGGCTCTGAATGGTTATGTGTGTGTGTCCTGATGTTGTCATGTGAAATCGTGCGTACTTCTGTGTGGTAATTGCAGCTTTGCGTGGCTACTAATGCACTCCCGGCCTTGCAGGCTCACAGTGCACGGGGCTGTTCAGCACCACAGTGCTGGGCGGCTCCTCCAGCGCCCCGAATCTTCAGGACTACGCCCGCAGCCAAGGCAAAAAGCTACCACCTGCCAGTCTGAAGCACCGAGATGGTATGTGGGTGGGTTTTGGGGGGCAACTCTTTTCTTCATTTGTCCGCCAGCAAGGACACAGCTCAAGAACAATTCACGCTTAAGATGGCGCTTGACACTAGCCTTACGACAAGTTTTCTGCATCAGTTATAGAGGGGAGAAGCAACCAAGACCCCATCCACCCCTCCATTTGCATTCCCTCTCGCCATACAAATACTACGTATTTATGCTTATCCCTTCATAATCAGCCACATACAGCCCTGCTACATCAATTTACTCCACCTTTGTATTCTTTCCTGGATTCTGGCCTGTAGGGGTAGGGACCAAGGAGGATGATCCACGGTCAGGAAGAATGCAGTAGAGCCTCAATTAAGATCTAGGAAATCAGGGATGGGGAAGTTGTTCAGCCAAGGCAGGAAAAATGATATGGAAAGAGATTGGGGGAAGTGATGAAAGTTTCTACAAAGATTTTATTTCTTTGTAAATGACCAGAAAGAGGATGTGGTGGTGAGATTAGGGTTGTTTGTGGGACCGTATTATGGTAGAGATGACACATGGATTCCTGAGAGGAGATTATCCAAAGGAAAAGAGTGAAATGTGGTAGTAAGGAATCTAAGGGGCGGGGGTGGGAGCAGGTCGTATACTAACTGTAAAGAACAGAGTATATCGTGAGCAAATTCCAGAGCAGAGGGTGGGGACAGCGGTGGGTATAATCCCCGTGATGTCTTTTCTCCCCAGAGCTCTTGTTTGTCCCGGCCGTAAAACGATTTTCTGTGTCGTTTGCAAAGCATCCGACTAACGGTACGTTTGCTTCTGACTCAACGTCATTCCTCCTCACCATGTCACCTCCAGACACTTAACCTCTGAGTTCTGACACTGACTTTCCCTCTCCCTCCACTGTGTTCACACCCTGCTGTCTCTGAACCACTCACTAACTGTCGCTCTTGGGATATATCACTTGTTGTGACAGACCTTAGCCTTGGCTGCAGCCTGGCTGCCCGATTCCTGGGGCCACTCAAGGTCTTATTTCCATGGTCACCATCATCACCATTGTGTCACTTTTTTCAGCATCATCACCGAAACATGAATTAAACCTCTTTCTTTCCCATCACATGACTGCCAGGCTTTGTACAAACATGATAATGGTTCCCCTTCTTAGAAGGAGCGTAGTATTACCTATATCATCCCCATTTCTTCTCTCTATTTGTTTCCCCAACTCCTCAGCTTACGTAATTTTGATCTTCCTGTTTTTTCACCAGCTCTTTTGTTGGAGTGGATGACTAGTTTGCTTCCCTTTTGGAGCAGTGCTGCAGTTCCCAGTTCCCAAGGCTACCCATAAAGGCATTAGTCTTGGGTATATTGTTTTCCATCTCCATATTCCTATCTCCTCCCATTGTGTGTATTTTGTGTGGCTCTTGTGCTCCTGACATCTGCTTTACGTCACTACTAACCTAGGGTCTGAGCCTAGAAAACAGGAGTCCAGATTGATTTGGGATACAAGAAAGAACAAAAGGAGTAGGAGGTGGTAGGTAAAGGAAAAAGAATTGTGCCTTGAGGGTTTCCATGTGGTTTCCATGCAGCCCCAGCCTACTTATGGCACTGCAGTCTCCGAGAAGGGGAAGTGAAGAGTTGAGATGTCTACTGGATATTCCGGGGGAGCTTAGGAATAAATAATATTTCAAGAATACTGAAGAACAGGGTCTGCCCACACTAAGGTGGGAGAGTTTAGAGATTTGCGTAAACCCAAAACTGAAGGGCTGTGGTCTCTTTGTAGGGTATGGCAGAGGAATCCAGGACTTACTCCTTGCTTTATCCTTTATATCCTTAGTTCCTCTCCGCATTGTATCTTGTCTTCAAGGTAAATCCAGTTTTGTTAGATACGATTTTCTTCTGTTCAAGAGCTAAGACTCTGAGGGAGGTAAAATTAGCTTGGCTTCCTGGCTGAAAAAACTCTAGGTGCTGATCACCTGCTCCTTAGACAGTGGCAGCTGCTAGATTTTAGCCCAGTAAGGCCATACATCTCCATTAGGCACTGGTGAAATCTCCCTATGTTGACTAGCTTATACTTGCTCAGTTTATACCCCTACCCCCCACCTGCACTCCTGTTTGTGCCTGTGACAGGAGCTTCCCATTCAGAGTGGCGTGACTGCCTGCACAGTTAGCTTCAAGCTCTTCTGGCCTTCGTGCCACAGTCATCTCCAGAGTAGACCCTCAGGCACCAACCCCAACACTACAGCCTGGGATTTGGACTTATGAGACTTGTTACTTAGGGAACAGAAGATGGTACTAGGAACTTGGGCCCCTGACATCAGAGCTAAATCACAACTCTCCTAACTCTTAGGCTCTGTGAGAAAAGATCCAAATTCCTAAAGCAGATCCTCAAGCCTATATACCTCTAGTTCCCTGAAGGCTTGGTTAGCAGCCTCACCAGTAAAGAAGAATTAATTCTACCAAAAGGGGGAGAGGAAGAAAGACCTGGACAATTATAGTGCAAGAGAGTAAATTCAAGATCTCCTCCAGCACCCTGCACACAACCTCAGGGCTCTGCTGGCCTTTGTTCTTCTTGTACTTGAGCTTGGAGGCTAAAGTGCCGGAGAAGCAGGAATCTAGGAGAAAAAGATTTGGAGCTATTATGTCTCTTGCTGAAGATCATCTAGATTTAATTTGGCCCTCAGGACAATATGAGGGCTCTACCCCATGGCCAAATGTTACTGGACTGACCCAGCAATTACAGAGTGGATGCTCTGTCTGCAATTGCTTGCAGCAGATTAGTCACAACAATGTGCCAGCCTACTGTCCATCACCACCATCTCTTTGCCATGATGTGTGGCTTTGAAATAGCAGCTGGAAGAACTGGACCTGGCTTTGGAAAGGAGGCAAGGCAGTGCTACTTCCTTGCTTTGATGGGAGAACACCCCTCAGCCCATCCCTCCCTCTATTCCTGATAAGCTTCTGTCACATCCTGTGACTACATCAAGTATATAAGTATGGCCCATTAGTAAACCGCATGCTGAACTTACCAAGGTGAACTAATATAGTGGGAAAGAGACTGTGTCTCTCCCTCATCCAGAATGTCAGAGTGTACCCACCCGATCTGCCAAGCTCATTCTCTTCTAGGGACCCACACAACTGTATGACCATTGGTACAGAAATCTCTCTTGACATCCAGACTAAGGTCTCTGGAAACCATAGTCTCATGGGATCACCCTGTGGAGCCCATTCTGGTCTGGGGGTTCTGAGCAGTCATCCTCAGCTACCTTGATCCTACTTTCTCTGTACCATATTCCTGTTATCAGTTAAGACCCCGTACCTCTTCCCCAAGATCTTTTTCCTACTGTTCCTCTTAAACCCCCTTCCACATGCCTTTCACTGCCTTCAACCATTTGCAGCTGAATCACATATATCCACAAAGTTTGCCAACCAGCTAAGATAGTAAGTAGTTTCGGATTAACGCTTTTCCACTCGTCTAGCTGAACAAAGTGCAGTTAAACTCACCAGCAGTGGGAAGAAAATATAAAATTATCTCTTTTGGCTTCTATAATTGATACAGTGTCCCTTAAGACTTATGCAAACGTTTTTTTAAAAGTCTATGTATTTGAACAAGAATGAAGGATAATTAATCAATATTGGCATTTTCACATATTGATTCCGTTTTTTACATGCTGTTTTAAAGGACACCTGGTTTCCTGCTAATCTACGTCAGTTACCTGACAGAAGCCTTGTCTGTGGCTATCTTAAAGTCTGGTCCAGGGAGCCCAGCCTGAGTCCTCAGGAGCTTTTTTAGCTTCAAATTTTATCTTGATAACGTATACCACTCTTGACCCTCTTCTCTGAGTGACTTCAAATCTTTTCATCTCTATCCCAACCTCATAAATACATTTGTTTGAGAAACAAGCCCTAACTAGGGTTTGCCCAAGAATGATTGGGGACACTGGAGTTCCTAGCTACAGAACTGCCAGCTCACCCCATCCAGAACGATGTGACTGCTGTCTGCAAGCACTGACTGAATTGTGCACAACGAGAAAGGAGAGGGCCTGCTGTATGATGAGGTCTCACGTGCCCCTTCTTCTAGACTCACTTCTTTTAGACTTCTTTTAGCATGATGCCAATACTCTTCTCCCCTGCAAGACATGTCCTGTGGCTCTGACCATCTCTGCTTCTCTCTTACCTCACCTTGGAGCTGAGTGGCCCCACCTCCCAGGAATGCTTATGTCATCCAGTACCCCCCTTATTGTCTCTCCCTCTTCTCTTTCTTTATCTTTGTGCTTCCTGCCGTGGTTCCCCCAACCCCTCCAAGAGCTGCTGGATGACCAGCACCCTGTGGTCCGGTTGCTGCGCAGTTTTTCCTCTGACTGCACAGGGGGCTGGCCAGTCTCCTTGGATGCCACGCTGGCGCATCACCTGCACCAGTGCTCCTACCACCTGCGCCTCTTCCGGAACTGGCTGCGCTCAGGCCAGGATGATCCTGAGTGCCTCTACGGTACCCCCTGCCACCAAGCTGGCTGCTGCCACTACCCTGGCTGGGACTGACTGCTTTGCTTCTTGCACTTTTGGCAGGAGAGCCCACCTATTCCTTTCTCCTATTTACTCTAAGGTTATGTGACTTGCATTTAGTTGCTTGGATGGGATTGGGGCCAGGCTGCCTGGTAGCTGTAGCGTTGGCTGCTCCTCCCCTTCCTGTTCTCCTTCCTCACTGCCTCCTAATGTTACCTATTCCCAGTGCTATTTGGTACAGGAGTAGTCTCTTGCCCTGGAATCTATTCTTATCTCTATGACCCTCTACTACCACCATCTTCAAATCCAAGTGTTTTTCTAGCAGTTCTGAGAAGCTGGAGACTGTACCTCTCCTGCCCTCCTGCCACTAGAGTACAGGGGGAAATTGAGGCATAGAGGTCTCAATTGAATACTTGAAGAAAACAAGGGCTGAAGGTTAGAAGATGGTCAGGTATAATCCTTTTTAGTTATATAGGTTTTAATCATTGTCAGACAGGAAGCTGTGTCTTGAATAGATATTGCTGTCCTGCCTACCTTTAATCCATTTAAGGAGATATAAAGGAAGCATAGGAAATATTGGGGACTAAAAAAGTGGTTGAGATGTATGCTTCTTGATCCTCTAATGGGGGCATTTTTTTTTTCATCAACAGGCCCTGGGATTAGAGTTACACATTTAGGTTTACCCTTCACCCTACAATGTAGATCTACATTGGAATTGTTGGGTTCAGAGCAGAGAATCGGTATTTATTCTTTTTTCTAGGGGGTTTGCCTCATTTTCCTGAAGGAATAGAGAAATACTAGCAAGTCTGGGGTCTTCAGTGAGAGCAGAGGAAAGAAGCTTTGAAGTGATGAAAATAACCAAGAAAGAACTTCCATCCCCCAACCTGTTCATACATGCGGTTTTCCTGAGCTGAGCTTCATGTGTATTGCATGCCCTCCTGCTTCCAATATTCTAGCCTTTCTACCCATATCCTAAATCTGCATGAACCCCTCCTCAGATCCCAAGCCCTCCTCCGTAATCTGGTTCTCTTGTACATGATCCCTGAAATCTGCTGTTTTTTCCCAGCTCCATGACCTCCCTACCTCTCATTTAGACCTGCAATTTCACCCCTTACCTCTGGACCTTTGTTTTATTTCCCCCAGAAAGTACAAGAGGAGTGTAGGTGCTTACCTCATTGGGATTCTGTTGATTTTTCCATGGAATATTGCAGGCTTTCCATAGGTAGGATAAGAGGTGATTTGATTCACCCAGAGGCCTTAGCAGGAAGACTTTTTAGAAAATCTGGAGGTGACAGAAATAGACTCCTGTAGGGGCTCTAAAGAGTTCCCTCTCCTGAGAATCTTGGATACCCCACACTCCAAAAGCCACAGACACTCCTGATGGTTCTCAGGGACCCTCCATGCTTCCTTGGCCAGTTGGGGTATATCCAGCAGGAATAACATTGACTTTGCCCGTCTCTTTTCTAACAGGATTTGAAGGGTGCTCCATGGTGCCTACCATTTACCCCCTGGAAACACTGCATAATGCCCTTTCCCTGCGTCAAGTGAGTGAATTCTTGAGTAGAGTCTGCCAGCGCCACACTGATGCCCAAGCACAGGCATCTGCAGGTATGGAGAATACTCTTATCTTGTACCACTATCTCTGCCCCCACTCCCATGCTTCCTAGAACATGAGTAATAAATTAAAAAGATAGGCACTCTGAAAAAGTAGACTTGAAAAAATGTTTAATTGCATAGGTTAACTCAAAAGCATAGAACGATCACTCCTTCCAAAGTTAACTTATAAATTTAATGTGATCTCAGTAAAAATAGTACTGTTTTTCTAAAGTCAGACAAATTGATTTTGAAGTTGTCATTAAAAAAAAAAAAAAACAAAAAAAAACAAGCAAGAATAGCCAAGGAAATCTTGAAAAGAAGAGCAGTGAAGTCATGCTGGCCCTACCAGATTTTAAAACATTTTATAAAACTTCTATAATAAAAACAGTGTAGTATTGGTACATGAATAAACAGAGACCAAGCAAACAAAGTAGAAAATCCAGAAATAGTTGAAGTTAGCATTTAAAAATACTAGGGGAAAGACAGCCTTTAAGAAATGGAGTTGGAAAGTTAGTAGAAGGAAAGAAATCATAAAGATCAGAGCAGAAATAAATGAAACAGAAACAAAGAAAACAATAGCAAAGATCAATAAAACTAAAAGCTGGTTCTTTGAGAAGATAAACAAAACTGATAAACCTTTAGCCAGACTCATCAAGGAAAAGAGGGAGAAGACTCAAATCAATAAAATTAGAAATGAAAAAGGAGAAGTTACAACAGACACTGCAGAAATACAAAGCATCCTAAGAGACTACTATAAGCAACTCTATGCCAATAAAATGGACAACCTGGAAGAAATGGACAAATTCTTAGAAAGGTATAACCTTCCAAGACTAAACCAGGAAGAAATAGAAAATATGAACAGACCAATCACAAGTAATGAAATTGAAACTGTGATTAAAAATCTTCCAACAAACAAAAGTCCAGGACCAGATGGCTTCACAGGTGAATTCTATCAAACAATTAGAGAAGAGCTAACACCCATCCTTCTCAAAATCTTCCAAAAAAACTGCAGAGGAAGGAACACTCCCAAACTCATTCTATGAGGCCACCATTACCCTGATACCAAAACCAGACAAAGATACTACACAAAAAGAAAATTACAGACCAATATCACTGATGAATATAAATGCAAAACTCCTCAACAAAATACTAGCAAACAGAATCCAACAACACATTAAAAGGATCATACACCATGATCAAGTGGGATTTATCCCAGGGGTGCAAGGATTCTTCAATATATGCAAATCAATCAATGTGATACTCCATGTCAACAAATGGAAGAAGAAAAAAACCATATGATCATCTCAAAAAAAAAAAAAAAGGGAGTTGGGGGACTTCCCTGGTGGCACAGTGGTTAAGAATCCACCTGCCAATGCAGGGGACATGGATTCGATCCCTGGTCCGGGAAGATCCCACATGCCACGGAGCAACTAAGCCCGTGTACCACAACTACTAAGCCTGTGCTCTACAGCCTGTGAGCCACAACTACTGAGCCTGCATGCCACAACTACTGAGCCCACATGCTACAACTACTGAGCCCGCGTGCTGCAACTACTGAGCCCGTGTGCTGCAACTACTGAAGCCCACACGCTTAGAGCCCTGTGCTCCACAATAAGAGAAGCCACCGCGATGAGAAAAGCCTGCACACCGCAACGAAGAGTAGCCCCTGCTCACTGCAACTAGAGAAAACCTGGGCACAGCAAGGAAGACCCAATGCAGCCAAAAATAAATAAATTTATTTTTTAAAATATATATATATTAAAAGGAACCAAACAGAAAATCTGGGGTTGAAAAGCAAATAACAGAAATGAAAAATTTACTGGAGGACTTCTTAGAAGGTTTGAGCAGGCAGAATTAAAAATCAGCAAACTTAAAGATAGGTCAAGGCGGGCGCCGCCGTCAGTCATGGCCTGACGCTGGCACGCTGCGTGTGTCCCGCCCCTTGCCGCCACTTGCAGCTCGCCGGCCGGCGGCCTCGCTCGGCCCTCGGCCTCACTCGGCTCTCAGCTCAGTGGCGGCGTTGGAAGGCGGCCCGGGCCCTCGCAGGCCCATGGCAGCGGCCGCGGTGTTGCCGGGCGTGGGCGGGCCTCCCGCGGGCGGCGGCGCTGGGGGCGGGCGGGTCCCCACCGGGTGGCTGGGCAGTGGCGCGCCTCGAGGGCTGCAAGTTCGAGTACCTGATGAAGAAGCGCTCGGTGACCATCGGGCGAAACTTGTCGCAGGGCTCGGTGGACGTGAGCATGGGCCACTCGAGCTTCATCTTGCAGCGCCACCTCGAGATCTTAACGCCCCCGGGCGGCGGCGGCAGCGGCCATCCTGGGGCGGCCCTGGAGCCGTCGGCGCAGCCCGGGCCCGATGTGGGTGGCAACTTCTACCTGCGCTGCCTTGGCAAGAATGGCATGTGCGTGGACGGCGTGTTCCAAAGGCGCGGGGTGCCGCCGCTGCAGCTGCCGCGCATGTGCACATTCAGGTTCCCAAGCACAAACGTCAAGATCACTCACCTTCACTGCCCTGTCCAGCAAGGAGAGGGAGAAACAGGAAGCGCCCGAGTCCCTGGTGAAGCCCGTGCAGGCTCACATCTCCCCACTGACCATCAACATTCCAGACACCATGGCCCACCTCATCAGCCCCCTCCCCTCCCCCACAGGAACCATCAGTGCTGTGAACTCCTGTCCATCCAGCCCCCTGGGGAGCAGGGTCTTCAGGGTACAAAATGGGCCATGTGGTACCATCTGACCTCAATTTAATGGCCGACAACTCACAGCCAGAAAATAAGAAGGAAGCTTCAGGTGGAGACAGCCCAAAGGATTATTCAAAGCCACCTTATTCCTATGCACAATTAATTGTACAAGCAATTACGATGGCTCGTGATAAACAACTCACCCTAAATGGAATTTATTCGTACATCACGAAAAACTATCTCTACTACAGGACTGCAGACAAGGGCTGGCAGCTATACGTAGGCTGACATACGTATCTTTTTGAAGTTTGCACAGAGATGGTTTTCAAACTTTTCCTGAGGAACCCTTTCTTCAAAAGATACCTCCTCCAGTTGGCCAGTATACAAAACAGATGAACACAGTGCTGCCCTGTTTCAGTGGTCCACCTGTACTTCCAGCCTATTCCTAGGCTGTCTGTGAATCCAGGCCTCCTCAGAGGACACTTTGAAATCGGTGCATAGTATTTCCATTGTTTAGCTTTTTAATTTGTTTAATTTTTTTTTTTTTTTTTTTTTTTTGGGGTACGCGGGCCTTTCACCGTTGCGGCCTCTCCCGTTGCGGAGCACAGGCTCCGGACGCGCAGGCTCAGCGGCCGTGGCTCACGGGCCCAGCCGCTCCGCGGCATGTGGGATCTTCCCGGATCGGGGCGCGAACCCGTGTCCCTAGCATCTGCAGGCGGACGCTCAACCACTGTGCCACCAGGGAAGCCCTAATTTGTTTAATTTTTAAACCTCTACATTGTGTATGTTTTTCCTCTGCATGTCTGTTTTAAGTGTGGCCATTTACTAGGTGTTTAGCAGGATCTCACTAATTAAGACAGTATGGGAAAGGGTAAGTTTGAAGTACGGAATGGTAAAAGCATAACAAAAGGGAGAAGAAATATACATTTACAAATTTTGAATTTATTAAGTAACAAGGAACAGCTACAGAATTCCTTTGAGGCTTAATGAGTAAATGATCCTTTGAAAAATGCATCTGTTGAACCATAACCATAATCAAGTGATGTGGGTGGGGTGGGGTGGGGGTAAGCCATTCTGTTTAATGGAGGGTAAAAACTTTTTTCTTCTACCTGCAGATGTATAAACATGTTATAATAAAAATAGTGTTCCAGCCAAAAGAAAAGGTAGGTCAGTTGAAGTTATCCAGTCTGAGGAGAAGAAATAAAAAAGAATGAAGAAAAGTGAACAGAGCCAAAGATACTGTGGGACACCATAAAACATACCACTGTATGTATAATGGAAATCCCAGAAGGAGAAGAGAGAGAGAAAGAGGCAGAAAAAATTTTTGAAGAAAAAATAGCTGAAAACTTCTCAAATTTGATAAAGACACAAGTCTATGTGTCCAAATAGTTCAAACTTCAAGAAGGGTAAATGCAAAGAGATCTACATTGAGATACATTGTAATCAAATTGTCAAAAGACAAAGAGAAAATGTTGAAAGTGGCAAGAGAAAAGCAGCTTGTCACATACAAGGGATATTTAATAGATTAACAAGGCACTCATCAGAAACCATAGAGGCCAGAAAGTAGTGGGGTGACATATTTAAAGTGCTAAAAGAAAAAAACGTCAACCAAGAATTCTATATCTGTTGAAACTGTTCAAAAATGAAGGAAAAATTAAGACATTCCCAAATAAACAAAAGATGAGGGATTTTTTTTTAAACATCTTTATTGGAGTATAATTGCTTTACAGTGGTGTGTTAGTTTCTGCTTTATAACAAAGTGAATCAGTTATACATATACATATATTCCCATATCTCTTCCCTCTTGTGTCTCCCTCCCTCCCACCCTCCCTATCCCACCCCTCTAGGTGGTCATAAAGCACCAAGCTGATCTCCCTGTGCTATGCGGCTGCTTCCCACTAGCTATCTGTTTTACATTTAGTAGTGTATATATGTCCATGCCACTCTCTCACTTTGTCCCAGCTTACCCTTCCCCCTCCCCGGTCCTCAAGTCCATTCTCTAGTAGGTCTGCGTCTTTATTCCCGTCTTGCCCCTAGGTTCTTCATGACCACTCTTTTTTTTTTTTAGATTCCATATATGTGTGTTAGCATACAGTATTTGTTTTTCTCTTTCTGACTTACTTCACTCTGTATGACAGTCTCTAGGTCCATCCACCTCACTACAAATAACTCAATTTTGTTTCTTTTTATGGCTGAGTAATATTCCATTGTATATATGTGACACATCTTCTTTATCCATTCATCCGATGATGGACACTTAGGTTGTTTCCATGTCCTGGCTATTGTACATAGAGCTGCAGTGAACATTGTGGTACATGACTCTTTTTGAATTATGGTTTTCTCAGGGTAGGGTATATGCCCAGTAGTGGGATTGCTGGGTCATATGGTAGTTCTATTTTTAGTTTTTTAAGGAACCTCCATACTGTTCTCCATAGTGGCTGTATCAATTTACATTCCCATCAACAGTGCAGGAGGGTTCCCTTTTCTCCACAGCATTTATTTTTTGTAGATTTTTTGATGATGGCCATTCTGACTGGTGTGAGATGATATCTCATTGTAGTTTTGATTTGCATTTCTCTAATGATTACTGATGTTGAGCATTCTTTCGTGTGTTTGTTGGCAGTCTGTATATCTTCTTTGGAGAAATGTCTGTTTAGGTCTTCTGCCCATTTTTGGATTGGGTTGTTTTTTTTTTGATATTGAGCTGCATGAGCTGCTTGTAAATTTTGGAGATTAATCCTTTGTCAGTTGCTTCATTTGCAAATATTTTCTCCCATTCTGAGGGTTGTCTTTTCATCTTGTTTATGGTTTCCTTTGCTGTGCAAAAGCTTTGAAGTTTCATTAGGTCCCAATTGTTTATTTTTGATTTTATTTCCATTTCTCTAGGAGGTGGGTCAAAAAAGAATTTTGCTGTGATTTATGTCATAGAGTGTTCTGCCTGTGTTTTCCTGCAAGAGTTTGATAGTGTCTGGCCTTACATTTAGGTCTTTAATCCATTTTGAGTTTATTTTTATGTGTGGTGTTAGGGAGTGTTCTAATTTCATTCTTTTACATGTAGCTGTCCAGTTTTCCCAGCACCACTTATTAAAGAGGCTGTCTTTTCTCCATTGAATATTCTTGCCTCCTTTATCAAAGATAAGGTGACCATATGTGCATGGGTTTATCTCTGGGATTTCTATCCTGTTCCATTAATCTATATTTATGTTTTTGTGCCAGTACCGTACTATCTTGATTACTATAGCTTTGTACTATAGTCTGAAGTCAGGGAGCCTGATTCTTCCAGCTCTGTTATTCTTTCTAAAGATTGCTTTGGCTATTCGGGGTCTTTTGTGTTTCCATACAAATTGTGAAATTTTTTGTTCTAGGTCTGTGAGAAATGCCAGCAGTAGTTTGATAGCGATTGCATTGAATCTGTAGATTGCTTTGGGTAGAGACTCATTCTCACAATGTTGATTCTTCCAATCCAAGAACATGATATATCTCTCCATCTATTTGTATCATCTTTAATTTCTTCCATCATTGTCTTATAGTTTTCTGCATACAGATCTTTTGTCTCCTTAGGTAGGTTTATTCCTACGTATTTTATTCTTTTTGTTGCAATGGTAAGTGGGAGTGTTTTCTTAATTTCACTTTCAGATTTTCCATCATTAGTGTATAGGAATGCAAGAGATTTCTGTGCATTAATTTTGTATCCTGCTAGTTTACCAAATTCATTGTTTAGCTCTAGTAGTTTTCCAGTAACATCTTTAAGCTGAAGGATTTTGTCAGTAGTAGATCTGCCCTACAAGAAATGCTAAAAGGAGGCTTTTTGGCTAAAATGACACTAAACAGAAATTTGAAGCCATATCAAAAAATAAAGAACTCAAAAAAAAAAGAAAGAAAGAAGAAAAAAATAAAGAACTCTGGTAAAAGTAGCTACACTGGTAAATCTAAGAGCCAGCATTATTGTATTTTTGGTTTGTAGCTCCCCTTTTTGTCTTTTTGTTTCATATGTGACAACACGCAAATGAATAAACCAATCATTATGTCTGTTTTAATGGGCACACAATGTACAAAGATATATGATAATTTATGACAATAACAAGGTGGGGACTGAGCTTTATAGCAACAGAGTGTTTGTATGTTATTGAAGCTAATCGCCATCAATTCAAACATTGCTATTGACCTTACAGAAATAAAAAGGATTGTAAGAGAGTACCATGAACAATTGTATGCCAACAAATTAGATAACATAGATGAAAAGGACAATTCCTAGAAATAAACTCTAAAAACCGACTCAAGAAGAAATAGAAAATCTGAACATACCTATAACAAGGAAAAAGACTGAATCAATAGCAAAAACTTCTCAACAAAGAAAAGTCCAAGACCAGATGGCTTCACTGGTGAATTCTACCAAATATTTAAGAAAAATTAGCCCCAGTCCTACTCACCCTCTTCCAAAAAATATAAGAGGAGGAAACACTTTCTGTGAAGTCAGCATTACCCTGATACCAAAGCCAGACAAAGACACCCTAAGAAAAGAAAACTACAGGGCTTCCCTGGTGGTGCAGTGGTTAAGAATCTGCCTGCCAATGCAGGGGACATAGGTTCGAGCCCTGGTCTGGGAAGATTCCCACGTGCATCTAAGTTGCAGAGCAGCTAAGCCTGTGAGCCACAACTACTGAAGCCCATGAGCCACAACTACTGAAGCCTGCACGCCACAACTACTGAAGCCTGCATGCCTTGAGCCCATGCTCCACAACAAGAGAAGCCACTGCAATGAGAAGCCCATGCACCACAACGAAGAGTAGCCCCTGCTTGCCACAGCTAGAGAAAGCCCACGCAGCAATGAAGACCCAACATAGCCATAAATAAATAAATAAATAAATAAATTTAAAAAGAAAAGAAAAGAAAACTACAGACTAATTTCCCCTATGAGTAGAGAGGCAAAAATTTTCAACAATTCCCCCCCCACAAAAAAAATTCTCAACAAAATATTAGCAAACCAAATCCAACAGTACACATTAAAAGGATTATACTACACCATGATCAAGTGAGATTTATCTCAGGAATGCAAGGGTGATTCAACATAAGAAAACATGTCAATGTAATACACTACATTAATAGAACAAAGAGAGAAAAAAACCAATCATGTGAATTGATGTGGAAAAGCATTTGGCAAAACCCAACACTCACTGAGCTAGGAACAGAAAGAAACTTCCTCAATGCTATAAAGGACATTTATAAACAACCCCTAGGGACTTCCCTGGTGGTCCAGTGGTTAAGACTCCGTGCTCACAATGCAAAGGGCTGGTGTTCGATCCCTGGTCAGGGATCCCGCATACTGCAACGAGAGGAGCCTGCATGCCACAACTAAAGGAGCCCAAATGTTGCAACCAAAGATCCCACATGCCACATCAAAGATCCCACACGAGACAGCGAAGATCCTGTGTGCTGCAACTAAGACCCAGCATAGCCAAATAAATAAATAAATATTAAAAAACAAAACAAAAACACAGCACAAATCATACTCAGTGGTGAGAGACTGAAAGTTTTCCCTGTAAGATCAGGAGCAAGACAAGGATGCCCACTTTCACCACTGCTATTCAATATTGTACTGGAAGTTTTAGGGAGAGCAGTTAGGCAAAAAAAAAAAAAAAAAAAAAGGACCTAAATCGGAAAGGAAGAAGTAAAACTGTCGCTATTCACAGAGGACATAATCCTATATAGAGAAAATGGAAAAGAAACCCCAAAAGAACTACCAGAACTAATGAACAAATTCAACAGTGTTTCACGGTACAAGATCAACTCACAAAAATCAGTTGTGTTTCTATACACCAGCAATGAACAATCCAAAGGGGAAATTAAGAAAACAATACCATTTATAATAGCATCCAAAAGAATAAAGTACCTGGGAGCAAAATTTAACCAAGAAGTTTAAAGACTTGTACACTGAAAACTGTAAAACATTGCTGAAATAAATTAAAGAAGACCTAAATAAATGGTAAGACATTCCATGTTCATGTAGAATACATAACATTTTTAGGATGACAGTACTCCCCAAAGAGATCTCTGGATTAAATGCAATCCCTATTGGAATTCCAATGCACTTTTTTGTAGAAATGGAAAAGCTGACCCTCAAGTTTATATAGGATTGCAAGGGGACCTGAATACTCAAAATAATTTTGAAAAAGAAAAAGTCGGAGGACTCACATCTTCTGATATTAAAACTTACTACAAAGCTACAGTAATCCAAACAGTGTGGGATTGCCATAAGGATAAAGTTAGAGACCAATGGAATAGAATCAAGAGTCCAAAAATAAACCCATACTTCCATGGCCAGTTGATTTTCAACAATGTTGCTAAGACCATTTAATGGGGAAAGAATTGTCTCTTCAATAAATGGTGCTAGAACAACTGGATACCCATATGCAAAAGAATGAAGATGGACCTCCCCCACCTCATACCATGTACTAAAGTTAACTCAAAATGGATAAATGGCCTAAATATAAGAGCTAAAACTGTACAACTCTTACAAGACATAAGATAAATCTTCATGACCTTAAGAGTTAGCTAATGGATTCTTAGACAGACCAAAAGCACAAGTAACAAAAGGGGAAAAAATAGATAAATTGGACTTCACCAAAATTTAAACTTTTTGTGCATCAAAGAACATGAAAGAAAGGGAAAAGACAGTCTATAGAAAGGGAGAAAATATTTGCAAATCATATATCTGATAAAGGTCCATAATATAACAATTCAACAGCAAAAAGACAAACAACCCAACTTAAAAGTGAGCAAAGGACTTAAATAGACACTTCTTCAAAGAAGATATACAAATAGCCAAGAAGCACATGAAATAATGCTCACCCTCAGTAACCATCAGGGATATGCAAATCAAAGCCACAATGAGGTACCACTTCACACCCACTAGGATGGCTATAATTTAAAAAGAGAAAGAGCGAGCAGAAAAGTGTTAGTAATGGTATGAACAAATTAGAATTTTTGTACATTGCTGGGGGAAATGTAAAATGGTGCAGCCCTGGTGGAAAACAGTTTGACAATTCCTCAAAAAGCTAAATATAGAGTTACTATCTGACCCAGCAATTCCACTCCCAGGTATATATTCAAAAGAAATGAAAACAGGTACTCTAACAAATATTTACACACAAAAGTTTATGGTGACACTATTCACAACAGTCAAAAGGTGGAAACAACTGAAATGTACGTGAATGGGTAAACAAAATGTGGTATATACATACAATAGAATGTTACTGAACTATAAAAAGGAATGAAGTACTGATATATGTTGCTATATGGATGAACCTCAAAAACACGGCAAGTGAAAGAAACCAGACAGAAAAAGTCACATATTGTATGATTCCATTTATATGAAAGAACTAGAATAGAGATAGAAAGCAAATTGGTGGTTTCCAGGGGTTGAAGGTAGGGTAGAATGAGGAGTAACTTCTTTTTTTTTTTTTTTTTTTTTTTTTTTTTTTTTTTTTTTTTGCGGTACATGGACCTCTCACTGCTGTGGCCTCTCCCGTTGTGGAGCACAGGCTCCGGACGCGCAGGCTCAGCGGCCATGGCTCACGGGCCTAGCTGCTCTGCAGCATGTGGGATCTTCCTGTCATGAACCCGTGTCTCCTGCATCGGCAGGCGGACTCTCAACAACTGCGCCACCAGGGAAGCCCAGGAGTGACTTCTTAATGGATATGGGGTTTTCTTTTGGGGTGATGAAAACTTATCTAGTTTTGGAACTAGATAAGGTGGCAGTGGCACAACATTGTTGATGTGCTAAATGCCACAGTATTATACACTTTAAGATGGTTAGCTTTATGTTATGTGGCTTTCCCTTCAATAATAATAATTTTAAAAAATCATGCAAGTACTAAAAGTAAGCAGGGGTGATGGTGATAAATTCCTTTATCACCTGAAAGTAAGGAGAACCTAATTCTGACTCAAACTCAAATTTGGGAAACAATAGGAAAAGATTGATAAACTAAGCCATATAAACATTTTTTTATATGTTGTAAAACCAATAGCAACATCATAAGCAAGGAAAAATTTTTTCTGCAATTTATATCACATATAGGCTTAATCATCCTAAAATACGGAGAACTTTTGCATATCAGAAAGGAAAAGACCAAAAGTGTGATTTTTGAAAAAGGATAGTTTACAAAGAAAGAAATACAGGTGGCTGTTACACATGTGAAATGATGCTCAACCTCGATCATAAGAAATATGCAAATTAAAACTACACTGAGGGACTTCCCTGGTGGTGCAGTGGTTAAGAATCCGCCTGCCAATGCATGGGACACGGGTTCGATCCCTGGTCTGGGAAGATCCCACATGCCACAGAGCAACTAAGCCCGTGCACCACCACTGAGCCTGTGCTCTAGACCCCACGAGCCACAGCTGCTGAGCCCGTGTGCCACAACTACTGAAGCCCGTGCAAACCTAGAGCCCATGCTCCACGACAAGAGAAGCCACCACAATGAGAAGTCCGCACACCACCACGAAGAGTAGCCCCTGCTTGCCGCAACTGGAGAAAGCCCGCGTGCAGCAATGAAGACCCAACACAGCCAAAAATAAATAAATAAATAAAAATTTTTAAAAATTAAAAAAAAATAAATAAAACTACACTGAGATATCATATCTCACCTATTAGATTGTAAAAAATCCAAAAGTTTGATAACACATTCTCTTGACAAGTCTATAATGAGAGAGGCAGTTCCATACATGGTGGGAGTGCAAAATGGTACAACCCCATATGAAGGTAAATTTTGTAATATCTCAGAGAATTACAGATACAGTTACTCTCTTATCTAATAATACAATTTTAGGAATCTATTCTGAAGCTACTGTACACAAAGTTGAAATAACATTTGTATACAGTTATTGTGACGTAATTTATGTTGTTTATTTATTATTTTTGGAAACAACCCCAAAGTTCTTCATTACAAGAGTGGTTGAATAAACAGTGGTATGTCCACTCAAATGAGTACTATGGATCTGTTAAAACTAATGAGGAAGGTCTATGTGTTTTGATATGAAGTAATCTCCAGGATATATTGTTAAGTGGATAAAAAAAGGTGCAGAATAGTGTTGATAGTATGTTACCTATTCTATAAGGAGGGGAAATAAGGGGAAAATATACATATTTGCAAAAAGAAATGATAAAAGTAAACACCAGAAACTAATAAAAATGTTTACCACTGGACAGCAATAGGAATGGGGCTGAAGGGCATGAAGAAAAAGGAACTTCCTCTGAATATGCCTTTTTATAAACCTTTGACTTGTGAACCTGTAAATGTTTTTCAAAATGTAAGACTAAATCAAAAGAAGTGAATCCTAAAATTGGAAAAAAAAATGGAAAGAAATTACCCTAACTTTATATCAAAATAGTAACATAATCACACAGGGAAAATAATTTTTCAAATAACTTTGGAATACTGTACTTTGACTGTAAATCCTTCAGTGGAACAAAAAGAAATATAAAATAATTTTAATCCTTATTCAGTGGTTTAATTGTTAGTAGTGATATTGATACTATTTTGAAACATATGTCATATGCACACACACATATAATAGAGTGATGCAAATAAGTAATTATGTTTCTGTTATTAGGAATAAGAATTCTCAAAGTCAGATAAATTATATATAAATATAAATTCAGAAGATTTTTAAAGTGCTGTAATGTTAAATTTGAATTGAAAATATCAATATGAATTCCATTTTTTAATGCTTTTTCTAATATCATGCATTAGAAAGAGTATCAATGAGCTCCCTTGGCACCTAGATTTTGGTCTCTACATATCATTCCCCAGTAAAAGCAACCAGGATTCCATGGTTGGATTCCTGGTCTAGGCCCATGTTTTTTAACCTTCTTTTTTTTTTTTTTACTAAAATCACACCCCCTCCTACAGAGCCTTTTTAGACTTTTTTCCTCCAATCACTCCCCGCCACCTGAAATTTTAATACCACAGATAAACTTTATGTCTGTTTATGTATTGTAGCCATTTGATGGACCACAAACCAGTGGAATATCTAAGTTTTTTCACTTTCACCAAGAACCAATTTTATTGAGGATGCATGATCTAGGGCAAGGAAAGCACAAGGTGATCCTGAGGCATGTTGTAACAGAAGCAAGGAAGCAATCAAGCCTGAAGAGACTCCCACTGACCAGAATTGGAATATTTTAGCATTAAAAAGAATAATTTATTGTAATTGATTAAAGTGCACTGAACATGTAAACATCTACAAGCTCATAATGAATCTTACAAAAAAGAGAACAAAAATAAAATAAAATAATAATCATCTGTCACTATTGATGAATACTTTTCACCAGCTCTTTCTTCTGAAAACTAATTAAAGGGAAATAAACATTTATCCTTCCTTTTCAGTAAGAACTGCAGTTTAATGTAATCAAATGGCCCCAGTTAAAGAGAGAAAGCTCTTCTTTACAGAAAATATGCCAGCTAATAAATACAGAATTGATAGAATTAGAAAATCACCACTTGACAGTCCTAATAAAGTAATTAAGGATCATCAGTGGATACTAACACAATTAGGTGAAATGTTGATCAGGTTCCACAGTGCCAAAGGATTACCTCTAATCAGAAGGGGAAAACTTTACAATGGTGAGATCTCATGGGCCCCACTTTAACTTTGTTAGTAAATTTAGCCTTAGTGGGATAATGAGACATTATGTTCATCCAGTATGATGCAATATAAAGTACACAGGATCACCTCTTGAAGTATTCTTGCCAAAGTTATTTATTTACTTATTTATTTATTATTTTTTTGGGCTGTGTTGGGTTTTCATTGCTGCGCATGGGCTTTCTCTAGTTGCAACAAGTGGGGGCTACTCTTCACTGTGGTGCTCAGGCTTCTCATTGCAGTAGCTTCTATTGTTGTGGAGTACCGGCAGTAGGTGCATGGGCTTCAGTAGTTGCAGCATGTGGGCTCAGTAGTTGTGGCATGCGGGCTCTAGAGCGTGCAGGCTTCAGTAGTTCTGGCGCACAGGCTTAGTTGCTCCGCAGTGTGAGATCTTCCCAGACCAGGGATCGAACCTATGTCTCCTGCATTGGATTCTTAACTACTGCACCACCAGGGAAGTCCCAAAGTTATTTAAACTGAATCATTGAACCAGTCAGAATGGCCATCATCAAAAAATCTACAAATGATAAATGCTAGAGAGGGTGTGGAGAAAAGGGAGCCCTCCTACACTGTTGGTGGGAATGCAAACTGGTGCAGCCACTATGGAGAACAGTATGGAGGTTCCTTAAAAAACTAAAATTAGAGCTACCATATGATCTAGCAATCCCACTCCTGGTCATATATGCAGAGAAAACTGTAATTTGAAAAGATACATGCACCCCAATGTTCATAGCAGCACTATTTACAGTAGCCAAGACATGGAACCAACCTAAATGTTGATCGACAGATAAATGGATAAAAAAGATGTGGTACATATATACAATGGAATATTACTCAGCCATAAAAAAGAATAAATAATGCCATTTGCAGCAACATGGATGGACCTAGAGATTATCATAGTAAGTGAAGTAAGACAGAGAAAGATAAATATCATATGATATCACTTATATTTTGAATCTAAAATATGATACAAATGAACTTATTTATAAAACAGAAATAGACTCATAGCCATGGAAAACAAATTTATGGTTACCAAAAGGGAAAGGGGGGAGAGGGATAAATTAGGAATTTGGGATTAACATATACACACTACTATATATAAAATAGATAGCCAAAAAGAACCTACTGTATAGCACAGGTAACTATATTTATTCAATATCTTGTAATAACATATAGTGGAGACAAATCTGAAAAAATATATATACACATAACTGAATCACTTTGCCATACACCTGAAACTAACATTATAAATCAACTATACTTCAATTTTTTAAAAATTATCAAAACCTAAAAAAAATTATTAAAAATGTAAGCATTTGTTTTTACACTAAAAAAAGAAAAAGAAAAACACCTCAAATGGACTTCCCTGGTGATGCAGTGGTTAAGAGTCTGCCTGCCAATGCAGGAGACATGGGTTCAATTCCTGGTCCGGGAAGATCCCACATGCCGTGGAGCAACTAAGCCCGTGAACCACAACTACTGAGCCTGAGCTGTAGAGCCCGTGAGTCACAACTACAGAGCCTGCATGCCACAACTACTGAAGCCCACGCTCCTAGAGCCCGTGCTCCACAACAAGAGAAGCCACCGCAATGAGAAGCATGTGCACTGCAACGAAGACTAGCCCCCACTCGCCGCAACTAGAGAAAGCCCGTGTGCAGCAACAAAGACCCAATGCAGCCAAAAATAAAAAATTAAAAACAAACAGGAGGGCTTCCCTGGTGGCGCAGTGGTTGAGAGTCCGCCTGCCGATGCAGGGGACACGGGTTCGTGCCCCGGTCCGGAAAGATCCCACATGCCGCGGAGGGGCTGGGCCCGTGAGCCGTGGCCGCTGAGCCTGCACGTCCGGAGCCTGTGCTCCACAACGGGAGAGGCTACAACAGTGAGAGGCCCGCGTACCACAAAAAAAAAAAAAAAAAAAAAAACCCAAGAAAGAACACCTGAATCATTGAATCAAGCCTTTTGTATCTGTCAGTTTATAGGAAATACAAGGGATAGTGAAACAAGTTAAATGTTTCAGTGAGGAAGCAATCAGACAAATCCAGAGTGTGGAATGTGACATTCTGTGAGACAGCTGGCCTGTTCTTTTCAAAAAGTCACTATGAGGGACTTCCCTGGTGGCACAGTGGTTAAGAATCCGCCTGCCAATGTAGGGGACACGGGTTCGATCCCTAGTCCAGGAAGATCCCACACACCACGGAGCAACTAAGCCCATGTGCCACAACTTATGAGCCTGTGCTCTAGAGCCCGCAAGCCACAACTACTGAGCCCATGTGCCACAACAACTGAAGCCTGCACACCTAGAGCCCATGCTCCACAACAAGAGAAGCCACCACAATGAGAAGCCCACGCACCGCAACGAAGAGTAGCCCCCGTTCACCACAACTAGAGAAAGCCCGCAAGCAGCAACGAAGATCCAATGCAGCCAAAAATAAATAAATAAATTTATTTTTTTTAAAAGTCAGTATAAAAAAAATAGGGGGGAGCTCGATTCTAGGTTAACACATTATTGACTGGGGGATTTTTGCAGAAACTAACACCTGTGGCCATAATACATCTCCAGTCAAAAATGTGTTAAAAGAGACTTTGGAGACATAATAAAATGGAATGCACAGTTCATGTTTGGATCTTACTATAAAAGACATTTTGGGAATAATTGGGGGAAATTTGAATATGGATTGGGTACTAAGATGATATTAGGGTATTTTTAAATTTTGTTAAGTTTATTAATGGTGTATGGCTATGTAGGAAAATTCCTTATATTTTAGAAATGAATACTGAAGCATTTAGAGGTGAAATGTCTCATACTATTCGTCATTTATTTTAAAGAACTTCAGCATGAAGAAATAGATGAAACAAATACGGCAAGATGTTAACATGTTAAATATAGGAGATGAATATATAGGTATTGATTGTACTAGTCTTTCAACTACTTTTATTTTTTTTAAATATATTTATTTATTTTTGTCTGCGTTGGGTCTTCGTTGCTGGGCACGGGCTTTTTCTAGCTGCTGCAAGCGGGCACTACTCTTCCTTGCAGTGCGCGGGCTCCTCATTGCAGTGGCTTCTCTTGTTGCAGAGCACGGGCTCTAGGAGCATGGGCTTCAGTAGTTGTGCCATTTGGGCTCAGTAGTTGTGGCTCGCGGGCTCTAGAGCGCAGGTTCAGTAGTTGTGGCGCATGGGCTTAGTTGCTCCGCGGCATGTGGGATCTTCCCAGACCAGGGATGAACCCGTGTCCCCTGCATTGGCAAGTGGATTCTTTCTTTTTTTTTTGGCCACACAGCATGTGGGATCTTAGTTCCCTGACTAGGGTTTGAACCCGCACCCCCTGCATTGGACGCACGGCATCTTAACCACGGGACCACCAGGGAAGTCCCAGCAGGTGGATTCTTAACCACTGCGCCACCAGAGAAGTCCCTCAACTACTTTTTAAAAAATATGTTTGACAATATTCATAATATAAAGTTTAAAATATTAAAAATGGTTTGTATGAAGGGTCCCTAGGAAATGCTACTTCTCAGTCTGAGGAAGTGTAAGTTGGTTTTCACTTATATTGACAACCTGTGGTTCTTGAATTCTTCCTCATAGCCTTTTTTTTTCTTCCCTCTCTCTCCCTCACCTGTCCAGCCCTCTTTGACTCTATGCACAGCAACCAGACCTCTGATAGCCCGTTTTCTCCACCTCGCACTCTTCATTCACCTACCCTGCAACTCCGGCAGCGCTCTGAAAAGCCCCCTTGGTGTAAGTAATTGTTTTGGAACTGCCTAGAGAAGGCCAAGAGGGAATGGAGGGATTGGTGAATAAGAGACTCGTCTCAGGAGGGAAACAAAGATGAGGGTTGAAGGACCAGGAGTAACCAGGCAGGGAAGCAGTTGCACTTGCTGTTTCCAAGATGAAGGGCGGATCTGTTTATTCTCTCTCATCCGTCGCCTCTGTCCTCCATGTGCCCTCTATCTCCTTGGAGGCGCTCCTTAATGATAGTGGCTCAGAGGGTCCTTTAGGGAAGAAAAGATGAAGGCTGCATTCTTCTCAAGTCCCCATTTGGTCTCTACAGCTTTCTCAGTAAAAATGACTTGGGAGGAAACCTAGATATATAGAAAAGCTGGGAAAAAGAAACTAGAATCTGCTACTACTTTCTACCTGTCCCTTCTTTCAAGGTGTCTGTTCTCATTTGTAAGTTCAAGTTCAGGTGCTGCTTTTTCCCATCTCTTCTTTATAATCTCTAGCCTATCACTATTTATCCTTGGTAACAGTGTGAACAGTGGAGCCACAAGGAGTTCTTAGGGTAATTGTAGAGGGGGAGAGATACCAGTGGTGACCAGACAGGGGATAAGGCCCAGAGACACTGGCAATGGAAGAATCCTTCCCTTATTCGTCCTACCTCCAGGGACTATCTAAAATCAAACATTATTTTAATTGGATAGAACTGAAGCAAAGATTCATATTTTTAGCATTGGGGCAAACAGTTGTAGAATTTTGCCCTTCTCCTAGCACCCTCTATGCAGAAGGAACTTTCCTTCCTGACACCAAGAATTCTTCCCCTGAATTTCAGATTATCCTATATTCCCCTTGCCATTGGTCCTTTTACCTCTGTCCAATAGTGTTTATAGGTTCTGTGCCCTAGAAATCTTATCTTTCTTCAACTTCTGTTTCTGTCTGAACTCTTTGATTTGTCGGAATCAAACTACTAGCTAAATATTAAGGCTACTTCTATCCTTGGGTGAACTCAGCTTACACGTTTTCTTCTTTTTTAAATCTCAGTATCAGATGTATAGCCTCACTGGTAAACATTTTCTTTAGGGTCTGTCTGTCTGCCCTAAATAGGCCTTGTTGGCCCCAAACCACATTCCTCTTTTTTTTTTTTTTTCCACTTGAAGCATGCCTCATATAATCCTTTACTGCAGCGGTCCCCAATCTTTTTGGTATCAGGGACTGGTTTCGTGGAAGACAATTTTTCCACGGACCAGTGGGGAGGGGCATGGTTCAGGCGGTAATGGAGTGATAGGGAGCGATGGCAAGCGGCTGGCAGATGAAGCTTCTTTGCTAGCCCACCGCTCACCTCCTGCTGTGCGGCCTGGTTCCTAACAGGCCTCGGAAGGGGGGGGGGGCTCTGGGGACCCCTGCTTTACAGAAAAGAGATAGCTGGCATTCCTTAAACTCAATGACTGTTGGAGCCTTTGCAGACTCAGGTTTACCAACTTCCCTGGTTCTCATTGATGACAAGCTATTCAGGTGTCCCCGATTTCCAAAATCTATCATTATTGATATCAGAGTGCTTTAAAGCTACAGTACCATCAATTAGTATGATATTTACAAAGGGAAAAGTAGATTAGTGTCCTACTAGAGATTAATGAAAGGTAGAAGTTGGGGTAGGAGTTGTCCCACAGTGTAACTGAAGACTCTAAGGCCTTCATTTACTACTGTCAAGATCTAGGAATTAGTTTTTGTATTTTATATGTATATAATATCCATAAGCCTGTAACACTGTATGTCCCAAGGCTTAGAGGGTCTTAACCCTGGATCTGTAGATGGATTTCAGGGTAAAGTCTATGAACCCCAGGAATTATATGTAAAGATGAGGGGGAATATCCATATGTACATTTTCCTGGGAAGATAGTCCATGACTTTCATTAGAATGTCAAAGGGGGTCAGTGACCCCCAGAAAGGTTAATTAAGAACTGCTGCCATTAAAAAAAAAAAGAACTGCCGCCATTTAGAGATTTCATGGCAGTCTTCCATCTTTGAGTAAATCATTTTCCTTCCTATTATTCTGATTCACAAAGTTTTTCTACATTTTCCTGCTTACTTGTCTCTTGGGCAGTAAATAAAGGTTACCTCTGCCCCAGAAATGTGTTTTAAAGAAATAATTCTTAACAAAAGATATACATCAGATTTAACTGGGAGTGTTTCAACATCCCACACCTTTACCCTAAATGTAGAATTAGAATCTCTGGAGATGGAATCTGGAAATATCTATTTTTTTTAAAAATTTCCCATAATTTTGGTATGTAACCCTAATTATGAACCACTGGTATGAAGTGTTCATATGCCTCCAAAGTAAGAATGAGGGGCCATGGGAATTTGGAGTTGGAATGGGGGGTACATTTATGAAAGAACTGGATGAAGTGGGCCTCAGCACTGTCTCCTGAAGTCTTAGATGTCCCTTAGTGCCACTCCTGTAGTATACCTTAGGCCAAAGCAACGGTTCCTGGGCTAGGCTAACTTAGGAGTCTCTGCATAACTTAAGAAGAATTCAGACCCTCTTTCCCGAAGACATGAGTAATATAGGCCGTCTGTTCTGGCATTTGAACTACATACATAGAACCTACTCTTCCATCTTGTCTGACTTGGTCTCCTGACTTTGCTTTGCAGACAGCAGTGGCCCTTCCAGCACTGTGTCCAGCGCTGGTCCTTCCTCCCCTACTGCAGTGGATGGTAACTGCCATTTTGGCTTCAGTGATCACCCCTCCCTAAATTCACATGTGACTGAAGAACATCAAGGCCTTGGGCTGCTCCAGGAGACCATTGGGAATGGAGCACAAGAGCTCCCCATAGAAGGGGAACAAGAGCCTTTTGAACGAAACCAGTCCCCACAGGAACCACCTGTGGAAACCAGCCAGCCATGCCAGAAGGTTGCTGAGGAGGTCAGCCAACCATGCCAGAACATCCCTGAAGAGGTCAGCCAGCCATGCCAGGAAGTCCCTGACATCAGCCAGCCATGCCAGGAGAACCATGATGATGTTAACCAGACATGCCAGGAGGTCCCTCAGATCAGCCAACCATGCCAGAATGCCGGCCTACTGTACCAGAAAGTCTCTGAGGAAGCTTGCGAGCTTTGCCAGGAGAACTCTGAGGAGGTCAACCAGCCACGCCAGGGGGCCCCTGTGGAGGTTGGCAGGCGGGTCCCTGGGTTACCTGTAGGGGTTGGTGGCCTGGCCCAGGAAATCCTCGTGGAAGTCGGCAAACCAGCCCAAGGGATCCCTGAGGAGCTCAGCCAGCCATGCCAGGAATTCTCTGGGGACATTGGCAGGCTGGCCCAAGAGGCTTCTGCAATCATTTTGTTGTCTCAGGACATCCCAGAGGTTGATAAACCATCCCAAGAGTTCCCTGGGGAGGGTGATCTGCATGTCCAGGAGGTCCCAGAGGAGGTGAATCAGCAGCAGTCCTATGTGGTCCCTGAGTTGATTGACCAGCTGTCTGGAGAGGATGTTCCTGAAGTCCAGTATCCATCTAGCAATGTAAACCCTCAGAGCCAGTCTCTAGCCTGTGACCAGAACTCACCCCTTCCACCAGCAACATGTGATTAATCATTTTCTCATTAGTGGTGTCACACTATACCAGACATTTGAGCTAGCAAATTTTTCTGTTGGCTAACTCACCCGCCAGCATTAAGGCCTTGGATCTCACCAGAGGTGTCTGAGGAAGCAGTCCTCTTGGCATGAAGCATACCTGTGCCAGAGCTGGGCTTGGGGAGGAGCCAACTTCAGGTTAAAGCAGCTGTTGACTTCTCACCCAGCCATTAGACTTGAAAACGATTTCCTTCAAGAGGTAAATGGGTCTATCATTATCTAACTTTCTCTGATCATCCCAGGAAATCCCAGATTGGTAAAGGAACTGCCACTTAACTGCTGAAGACAACACCTGGGGATAGCAAGTGCAAAAGGGGACTCCAAGGTCTCTACTTTTCTGGAAAATATTCACAACTTTTCAAGGTACCCCTAGACCATATGTGCATTCAGGGGACTCTTGTCTTTGTTAGTATTCTCAGGTGGGCCCAGGATGGCTGTCTGAAATGTCTGGGAAAAAAGAGTTCCTTTCCCAAACAAATACCCATCATGGCCACAAATTTTTAGATTGGGCTTATGGATGTTTCCATATCATCCCCAGGTGCCCTCTCTGCCCTAGTCCTGTTCCTCTGGGCAATAGCTCTAGGGAAAAATAGGTATTAGATTGCTGTGAAAATTTCAGAGTAACTACTTAAAATGCTCTGGGGGTTCTTGGCCAATCTGTAAAGCTGGGCCTCCTTTTGTTGTGGGACTATATGGCTTAGGAGATATTGTAGTAGAGAAAAATCAGGTTCTATTTTAAGCAATCAGCAGAGATCAGTATTGTACAGACATGAGCAAAGATTATATATATATTTCTGTAGTCAAGTCAGGGACAGACTGGCCAAAGACCAAATACTCCAGGGTCCCCATAGGATTTGTCCTCATATCATTGTGTCTTTAAGGCCAGGTGTGATTATGAAGCTTTTCCCAAAGATCTGGGGATGGGGATGGGGATGGGGGTGAGTAGGAGGGGTAATGTGGTCATTGGAGTTGGGGGCCGGAACATTATGAGTGCTCAATAAATATAAAATAATGAGAATAGTCAACCATAATAATGGTGGTGATG
Source organism: Tursiops truncatus (assembly GCF_011762595.2). NCBI lineage: Eukaryota > Metazoa > Chordata > Mammalia > Artiodactyla > Delphinidae > Tursiops > Tursiops truncatus. The sequence continues at coordinate 86,269,763 of NC_047035.1, read as the reverse complement.
ATGTATGTCCTTGTGAATTCAAGAATGAATGACTGGGGACTTCCCTGGCGGCACAGTGGTTAAGACTCTGTGCTCCCAATGCAGGGGGTCGGGGTTCAATCCCTGGTCAGGGAACTAGATCCCACATGCATGCTGCAACTAAGAGTTCGCATGCCACAACTAAGGCGGCTGCTGGCCGCAACTAAGGAGCACCTGTGCTGCAACTAAGGAGTCTGCGAGCCACAACTAAGACCTGGCACAACCAAATAAATAAATATTTAAAAAAAAAAAGAATGAATGACTGTAGGTCAGTCAAGTCTGTGACTGAATTAATCTGAACCAGTCAAAAGCCATTGTAGTTGAGCAGGAATGGACCTTAAAAATATGGAGATTAAACATCCCAGGAGGTCCCTATGGCAATCAGCCCACAATCCCAAAATTTCTTAAATAAATAGTGTTACCGGGAAGAGAGGTTCTATCTCTGTGAAGCACCAAAGGGTACAGTGCCTTCTCACCAGATCGTTGGAATCACCCTCTTAATTTTTAACTGATGCTTGGGAGTGAGTGTCAGGAGTTGATATAAACGGCGTGTGCTTTCTTTACCCCCTTGATGTCTTTACACTGGGAAAGCCTAGAACACTAGGGGGGCTGGAATATCCCCCTCCGCATGTATTCACATTCACAACTTGGCCTTTCCTGACATACCCAGGACTATAAAGGGTTTCACTGCAGAGGAAAATCCAACATTTTATAATACTTCATGGAAAGCCTGACTGCACAGGTGAAAGCTGTTTACAACGTCAATAGGCTCTGGATCTCTTAGGGCCCCTCAATTCCTTACCTCTTTGGTGTTCTCCTACACAAGGTATCTGATGCTGGTTATTCGGTCCTTAGCTCTTGACCCCATGGTATGCAGATCCCCTTCCCAGGAGGCCCCCTGCCTTTCTTTCCTCCCCCAAACCAAATATATGTCCCCACCCTCAGTTCCTATTACCCATACTTGGGCATTCTCACCTATTTTCAGAAATAATGCTGGCTTCCCATAACTTTTTCTCCCTTCACCTGCCCTATATTCTCTGGCTTCCCTGGGTCCTGGAACTGCTTCCAGTCATCAAAGGCATCAAGATAAATGACCATGCTGGTAGAAGCAGAGAGTTAGAAGCCAGGGCCCAGCAACTAAGCAACGTGTGGAGTCAGAAAAGGCCTAAGCAGCACTACGGCGTCTGTAATGAACTTGATTTATTGTTAGAGTTGGAGGTGGCTCCGTCACAGCAGCTGGGAACTGTAGCAGGGACGTGTGGGAGGGAGCAGAGCACAGCAGCACGAGAGGGTGGGAGCTAGGAAGAACACAGGTGGTCTCGTTTTGGTTTCCACACAGTCATTTGGCAGAGAAGCTGAGCCCTGAAGAGCGTCTGGATTTCTCAGTCCTGCAGTCGTCTGGCAGGGCTGCTTATTGGCTTGCTTGGGGTGAGGTCCTCTCCTGGGGTGGTATTTTCGGCCTGTTTTCATCTCACTCAGTAGGAGTTAAGACCTAGCTCAGCTTCCTCTCCCTCTTTCCTTCCTCCCTCTCATTTTCCCCAAGTCCTCTGGCATGGCCTCCACCTCCCCGATCCTCTGTCCAAGAGTCTGGGGCTGGAAAAGCAGCCAGCGTTCCCATTTCAGCTGCAGGATGGCATAGTGGAATGTTGGGGGAGTCACACGTTGCTGGGGTGTCAAATGTTAGGATGTCAGGCAGTGGCTTTTTAACCCATTACACACCAGGCCACAGCAGGTGACCACATGCAGATAAGCCAAGCAGGTATGAGAAGGGATCAGGAGAGTTGGAATGGGTGGGTGAAAACTTCATAAGGTCAGGGAGCTTGGAAGAAGTCTGCGATTGGGGCTGGGCTCTCCTTGCTCCTTTGTGCTGCCCAGTAGGCCTGGTCTGGGCACAGCTCTGGGATGTGAATGGTATGAAGCAGGGGCCGGGAGGATAAGCTCCTTTCTTCTCTCACCAATCTGTTGGTCAAAAGAGCTTCAAGTTTTGGATTGAAACATTCAGATACGGAGAGAAGCAGTGGGACAGTGTAGCAGCAGCATACCCCCAGAACCCTGCTGGGACCCAGACTCTGGTGGGGAAGGGAATGGGAGATGGAGGAAAGGATGCAGCTCTGGCAACCTCACTGACAGTATCCTGCCCCCAGGTCACATAAATTACTATTGGAAATCCTTCCTTGGGATGCTAAATACATAGATTAAGATAAAGAGGTCCTTGGGGTTGGGGATATGATCTCCCTCCATGAGGGAGGAGGTTGCTCTCTGAGATCCATCCTCACTCCCCACCCAACACCAGCATTAGGCAGTGCTAAGAGAGGGTGTCACTCCAGGGTTCTCAGGCATCATATGACCTTGTATCCTAATTTTGCACCCTCCCCCTATCCTAATCCTGTTACCTTTGGTTTTGAGACTCCTTTCAGGCATGGATGAAGGGGAGGCACAACCCCTCCCGTTTAGTCCAGCCTAAGTTCCCACTAGACATCCTGTCCCCCTCGCCCCCCTCAACTCCCATGTCCCTCAACCCCAAAGGACTCAGCATTAGCCATTCTCTAAGGGGGTTGTGGGAGCAGATCCTTGGGGAAGGGAGAGTGGTTCTTTCAGAACTCAATCTTGCAGGCTGGGAAGGACTCATCCTGCATGACCACGGTGCTGCTGCTCGCCAGGACCAGAACGTTCAGTTGTTGCTGCTGCTCATGAGTCTGCTGGTACCACTCACGAGTCACCTCCGTGTCGTGAGTAGGGATCAGAGTTACCTAGGTGGGAGACAAGACATGCCTGAGGTGAGGATGTGAAGTCAGGGGATGGGGCACCTGATGGTCCAGGATGTAGTCCCACTCCCGGAGAAAGAACTCAGTCCTTGTATTTTATTATGTTTTATTTATTTTTTTGGCCGCGCTGCGCGACATGCAGGATGTCAGTTCCCCAACCAGGGATCAAACCTGCGCCCCCTGCAGTGGAAGCGCAGAGTCTTAACCACTGGACCGCCAGGGAAGTGCCCCTCAGTCCTTTTATAAATAGAGACTGTGTTCCATTGCTGCCTCTGAGTAAAGTTTGACCAGACTACCTCCTTGGTGCTTCTTGCCACTCACCTGAAGATTCTCCCCCCACTGGGCCTTGCCCTCCAGCAGGGCATCCAGCACAGCCCGGCTCGGCTCGCCATTGGCAGGGTCATTCCCACTGACCACATAGTAGGATGCACGCACTCGTCGGAAGAAGTCAAGGTCAGCAGTCTTGCCACTGCAATGATTCGGGATATAGGCAAGATCCACATATACAGGGGGGCCAGAGCTGCCCTTGGAACCCAAGGCCGCTGTAGAGGCAACACAGAACTCATTGTAGAGGGAAAGCAGAACTCTTTTGGCAACCTTCTTCTTCCCTCCCACCCTCCCTCTCTTCCACTGGAGCCCTTGACCAGCCACACCCAGCCCCAAACCACAATCTCTCCCACTTTCCATGTTATACTTACTTGGTCCTGCCTTGAGTCCATTGATTAGGCCTTTGGACATGGGGCTGTGTCCATCCTTTTCCTCTGCTGGGGTGACCTGGCTTGGAGTGCTGCGTGGTCGGGGTGGCACCCGGGATGCTCGATCTGCAGTCCCTTTACCAGGGGTGGGTGAGCGTTTTCCCCGAAGATCCAGACGCTGGGCAGGAGACGCTGGCTTGGCCCTGCCTGTGGCCCTGCGGCCGACTCTCCCCTGTGTCTTCTCCTTCTCCCGTAGCCTCTCTACCCTTCCAGACTCTGAGCTGAGCCCCTCGGGGTCAGCCATGCACACGTCAGGGCGGGGAGGGGCTGGGCGAGGGTCTGGCTGGGGGATAGGGGGTGGGTCATGGCCAGGCCTGGGATGGTGAGTCCCACTAAACCCACCAGCTTTGTCCACAGGCAGGAAGTCCCCATCTTCATCTGAGTCGAGGGCTGCCTCAGCTGTGATGGATGGACACTCCTCAGTTTCTGGTGGAACGTCAGAATCTGACTGCGAGGAGCCCGAGTCGCTGACTGACGTCGGGGGTGTCTCATCTGCCACGGGGCAGGGGCCCCCTGTGGCCCCTGCAGCCCCCACCCGACGCCGCCCCCCTCTCCCTACCAGCCGAGCTTCCTCAGTTAAGAGGTCACTGTCATCCGTGGATTGAGGCAGAGGTGGGTTCAGGAAGGACGGAGAGAGCTCCCCACGATGCGGCCGGGGCTCAGCAGCACATCCCTGGGGCCCAGCCTCCATCTCAGGGGAGACACTTCTAGGTTGGTCTCCAGAGGCCCCTCCAGGGCACCGTGGCTGCTCCGGGGAGAGCAGCGTGCCAGGCCTGGAGCTCCTCTCGGCTCCCTCAGGCCAGGCCCCACGTTCCCAGGCGGGACAGGCCTCAGCCTTTCCTTTCTCAGCCTCAGCTGGGGCAGGGCCTGGGGGCTTGGGGCTGGTTTCAGTTGGGCCATTGGTGGCACGATCCCTGGAGGGGCCCTGTAAGGGGCTTGGCTTCTTGGTGGCTGCCCCTGAGCACTCCAGGCGGCAGGGCAGGGTGCCCTCATCCATGTCTCCAGGCAGGCTTGGAGCCAGAGCTGGGGCCAGGTCCAGTGAAGCTGGAGGTGCTGGGCTCAGAGCAGTGAGGTCCCAGAGGCCATGGGCAGCTGGTTCCATTCCTGGGACCAGCTCTACAGACCCTTGTTCTGCAGCCTCCAGGCCGGGAGGGAAGCGCTCAGCCACACTCGACATCACAGGTGTGGTGGCCTCAGAAGAGGAGCCTTCAGATAGGGCTGGTGAGGCAGGTCGCGGAAGACTGGAGAGAGGGGCCCCGGGAGAGCTGGGTGATGGGAGCTGGGGCAGTGAAGAGTCCAGGCTGGGGGCCTTGGTCACTTCTAGGTACTCATCATGCCGGGCTCTGGTGGGGGGCCCTGGAGCCAGAGCCAAAGCTCGGTCACCAGAGAAGGCAAGGGACCCACAGGGTGCCGAGCGGGGTTCTGCTGGAGAGGGCAGCTGTGGAGGAGCTGGCTGCAATGAGGAGAAGCCAAAGGCTGATGCAGGGAAGTCCAGGCTGGGTCGGGCAGGACCCAGGTGGGAGTCCAAGGAAGGGCTGGTATGTGCCTCACTTTCAGGCCACAGGGCGGAGGGGCCTGCAGGCATGGGCTGCGGGGGACTTGGGGACTGGGCCTCTTTCTCAGGCTGCTCCCGAGCCCCCTTCTCCAGCTCCAAGTCACTCGTGCTGTCATCCCAGTGACCACGGCCTGGTTCCTTGGGGGATGGGGTTCTCCTATCTGGGCTATGGCTCAGGATGTTACCATTAAGTGGGGGGCTTGGGCCTTTGCTCTGGGGGATAGGAGCACGGGGGGGTATTGCAGGTGGGGTGAGGCTGGGATCCACGCTTGGCCCTGGCTCAGGCTCCTGCTTGGGGGGTATGGTGGGTCCCGCCAGAGCTGCATAGCTGAAGGTTGGAGTGTCGAATTGGAGGCGATGGGGTGAGACAGGAGATGAAAGCTCCTTCTCTGCAGATGTGCATTGGCCAGCAGCCTCCTCCTTGGCTGAGATGTGTGGGGGCCAATCCCCAGCTGCTCCAAGTGGAGGCTCTCTAGTGGGGCATGCAGGGCCCAGCCCAGTGAGCATCATCTGCTCATAGATGTCTGCGTACTGGAAGCTTCGCTCATCGGGATAGGGTGTGGGCTCTCTCTGCTCTGGCTCGGTCTGCTCGGGCTCCTTAGAGGCAAGGCTCGCGCTGGCCTCTGGGACTTTTGACCCGAGGGGGCTGCTGTCAGGAACCCCAACCCCACCTTCTTCTTCCCTTTCCCCTTCAGCCTTGCGGTAGTCCTTCCCTAGGGGGGAGTACGGCCCGCCTTCCAACTCAGCTGCCCCCTCCTGCACTGCAGCCACCACACTGTCATACTCGGCTGTGTCCCAAGAGAAGGGCGCAGGAGTGAGTGGCTGTGGGGCAGGTGTTGGGGGAGCTGGAGCTGGGGACAGGGGTGCAGGGGGCAGGGGTCTGTCCTTGGGCACCCATGGTGGGATGTCAGCCAGCCATGACGGGGTGGTGGGCTCATTCCTCATGGGTGGCATGGGCTTAGGCTCTGGGATAGGGCTCTCTTGTCCTGTGGCTGGCGGAACCCTCTGTCCAACCATCTCAGGTGGGGAGGCCGGAGGAGAGATGATCTCAAAAGGGGAGCGAGTCAGCTTGTCCTCTTCCTCTGGTGGCAGCCCAACTGGTGACTCAGCAAGCCAGCGCTCCACCTCCAGCTCCTTCTGTGGTGAGGGCTCCTGGAAGCCCTTAAAGTCTGAGGCCCAGGGACTCTTGGGTGTAGGCTCCAAGGGGGGCACTTCCTGCTCATCATCCGGCCCCTCATCAAGGAAAGTGCTCTCCCGCTCTTCTGTGAACCGTGGCCGGGCCCCCTGGCCACCCAGCTCATGAGGGAACCAGACCTTCCGCTCACAGCTCAGCTCCCTCCAGTATGTGTCCTGTTCCAGGACCACATCCTCTGTGCCCCTCCAGTACCTGTCCTCCTGCTCAGGAGATGTGTCCTCCCATGTCCGGGCAGGCTCCTTCTGTTCTCCAGCTGGCTCTCCTCTGGCTGGAGATGTTTCTTGCCACTCCTGGACCACGTCCTGCTCCTTCCAGTACTTCTCGTCCTGCTCCCGGGCCTTGTCCTCCTGCACTGGGCTCTCTTCCAGCCCCAGAGCTTTGGTCTTCTCCAGCAGAGCTTCTTCCTTATGTCCCACAGCCTTGACTTTTTCTGGAGATTTTTCCTCTAGGATCTTCTCCTTTAGTGTCATGGTTTTATCCTCCTGCACAGGACTCTCCTGCTCCTGAGTTCTGTCCTTCTCTTCCAGAATCTTGTCTTTTTGTTCAACAGCCTTTGGACAAATGTTTTGTTCCAGAGCTTCACCCTTCTGTTCTAGGGCCAAGTATTTTTGTTCTAAAGCCTGGTCCTTCTTTTCCAAGGCCTTGTCCTTCTGTTCCGGGGCCTTGTCCTGCTCAGGGGCTTCATCTTTCTGTTCTAAGGCCTTGCCCTTCAGTTCAGGGACCTTGTCCTCTGGAACCTTGTCTTTATGTTCAGAGTCTCTGACTTTTTGTTCTAAGATTTCATCTTTCTCTCCTGGGACCTTGTCCTCCTGTTCCAAGGTCTTGTCTTTTGGTTCTAAGTCTCTGTCTTTAGGTTCTAAGTCTTTGTCTTTTCCTTCCAGGGCCTTGTCCTTTTGTTCCAGGGCTGTGTCCCTATGCTCTAAGTCTCTGCCTTTTTGTTCCAAAGCCTTATCCTGCTGTTCCACAGCCTTGTCCTTTTCTTCCAGAACCTCATCTTTGCGATAGATGGCTGTACCCTTCTGCTCTGTGACAGTATCCTTCTGCTGTAGGACTTCATCCTTTGGCTCAGGTCCCTTCTCCTTCTGCTCTGGGAGTCTGTCTTTCAACTCTGGAACTTTATCTTCCCACTCCATGGCAATATCCTCCATGGCAGGGCTTGGCAAGGACTCAGGACTCTTGGTGAGGGAGCTATCAGGTGTCAGAATGTGTTCACCAGGGCTTGTGATCATTCCAGGTGACTGCTTCCCATCTCCCAACAGTGTAGAGTGAGAGAAGGAGCTGGCAGGTAATTTTCTGTCAGGGCTCTCATCTGTGACGTCTGCCTGTGCAGCGTATCCACCGGTCCCATCTGTGGGAGGTGACACTGTGGCTGCACGGGCTTCTGGAATAGACACAGGGGCTAGGCGGTGAGAGGTGTCCTCAGTCTGCATCAGAGGCCCTTTTTCTTCCTTTCCAAGGGTTAGTTCCCCAAACTGGAGGGTGCCAAGGCTTTCTGGAGACAGCTGCTTAGAAGAGATATCCAGAGAGGTCTCCTTGCTGGGACTCTCTTCTGAGAGAGAAAGCGACCGGGTGTCTTCTGGAGATACCTGTGGCCAAAGGTCTTTGTGTAGGTGCTGCTCTGTCAGGCCACAGGGAGACCTAGGGACGGCTTCTCGGTCGGCAGTGTCTGGGGAGACCACGCTGAGGACAGAGGGGGACTCCACCTCTTCAGGGGAGAGGCCTCGGTCAGGAAACCGGAGCACCTCATCTTTCTGAGGTTCACCAGGTTCTTGGTGTGATGTTCTCAAATCTCTGGGAAGGGCTTCTGTTTCCAGAATCGGCCCTGTGGGCTCTCCCGTCTCCACAGTCTCAAAGACTATTGCTTTGTCCTCTTCTGGCAGCAGTTGGACAGTACAGCCTGCATGTCCTCCAACAATGCTGATGGGTGCTTCCTGGGCCTGGGGGCTCCTGGGAGGAGGCAACGTTCCCTCCTCCTCTGGTGTGCCCTCTTCAGGCCCTGGCTTGACTGTCCCTTCTGCAGCATCTTCCTTGCTCACACCTGGTGTACGCTTAGTATCTCCCCAGGAGTCTGCTTCCTGAAAGTCTTGGGGCTCAGACTTTTCTTCCACTGGGGACTGATGAAAGGGCGTGTGGGTGGCACTGGGTGGGCCAGATGGTGGGGGAGAGGCCATCTTCACTGTGCTGTCATCTGGGCTGAGGCAGCGCTCCTCCGCTTCTCCAACGGCTGGCTCCCCGGGATGTAGGGTGTGGCCAGGGGCAGCAAACATCAGGGGTTCATACTGATCGTGAAGTTTCTCAGACATCTGTACATTTGTGGTCTCCTCCTCTTCCTCTTCCACGGCTCTCTCTCCAGACAAGCCTCTCTGTACAATCTCTCCTCTCTTCTCTGACTCCCCAGTCACGGAGAACTCCTCACAGGGTGGTGATTTGAAACCTTTGTCTTCTTCCAGTGAGGAGGTGGGTGAGATGGTACCAGCTGATGGCACATAGTCCAGGCCCTGAGTGGCTTCCGTGTGGGAGGAGGGGATGCTTGTGACCGTGTCAAGCAGCAGGGAGCTCTTACCTGTCTCCTCTGTCTGGGGAGCTGTGAGTGAAGCCACGGATTGGTCCTCAGCCACAGATGTGGCAAAGGAAGAAAGCTTGTCACACTCAGTGATTGAGGTGGCCGAGGACACATGCTCCTCTTCAGCCAGAGGGGCGGCCACCATGTTGGGGGGGTAGGTGAGTTCCGACTCTGGCGCTCCATAGCCTTTGCTGGGGGTGGTGGGAACAGCAATGTCTGCAGGCTGGCTAGCCTCAAAGGGGCCAGGACCTTCAGGCCCAGGGAGGTCATAGGTACCTGTAGGAAATCTAGGTGGAGCTGCACGCTCCTCCGGCTCATCATGGATCTCCTCATCCGAGATAGTCTGCTCGGTCTCTGAGTAGCCAGGGATTGTCTCGTCCTGGATGTAAGAGACGTGCTCAGTGGCTCCTGCAGGGGTGGCCAGGCTACTTAGGAATGACGAGGTCTCCTTCTCAGGGGCCTTGCCTTGGAGTCCTAGTTCCTGGACCCCGAGAGCCTCCCTGCCCCTTGGCGTTACCTGCAAGGCTTCTTGCTTATGTTTTTGGTAAAAACCCTCAGCCTTTGTCTCTTCCTCTTCCTCCTCGTCTGAAGGGTGCAGCTCCTCCATTTCCTCTAACTCGGCCTTCTCTATCACATCCTCCTTTACCTCAGGTTCACTTTCCTCTCTGGCTTCTTTTCTGTCGGGGATCCCCTCTGATTCCTTTGCCTTTTTATCCTCCCAGGGGGCTCTCTCTTTCTCTGTTTCAGCCCCAGAGTCTGGGCCTCTGTCCTTGCTGCCTTGTTCCTCAGGGATGTCTGGGACAGCCTCTTTCTCCTTTATCACAGGCTCTTCTGGTTCCAGCCCTGGGACAGAGGGTGGTGCCCCCGGGGCCAATGTGCTTGGGAGTCCCCCCGCTGCAGTGTCTGGGGGGAGTGGTTTCTCTCCTAGTCCTGTGTCCCTTTGTTCAGCCAGCAACCCCGTCTCCTCACGCTTCAACTCCTCGAAGTCCTGTGTGAGATCCTCTGGTGAAGACAAGGCCAGCTCCCTTGTTGGGAATGGTGCAGCCCCCTTTTGGGCTGGGGGTGTCCGGGGCTCAGAGGACAGCTCCTTCTCCCCACGGGCAGCCCGGCTCTTCTCCATCTTGACTCTGCCAGGGGCCTTGGCTTTGTAGAGGGTCTTACGTACCTCAGGGGTAAAGGGCTTCAGGTCTGGCTTGGAAATCTTTTTGACCTCAGGTTTGGTATCTTTCCTCTTCTCCTCCTTCTTGGCATCCTTCTTTTCCTCCTTCCTTCCTTCATCCTTCTTGAGCTCCTTCCTCTCCTTCTTGATCTCTTTCTTCTCTTTGTCTTTTTTCTCTTCCAGCTTTGATATCTTTTCTTTCAGGTGCTTCTTCCCCACCTTGTCTTTGATCAGCTTTCGCTTCTCTGCCTTCAGTGCCTCACTCGACTCTGTCCTCACCCTCTCAGGCTTGGCAGGCTTCTCTGGGGGCTTCTCAGATGACTCCTTTACCTTCTTCTCTGTCTTGGCTAACTCCTTGGCCAGTTCTGAGCGGGCCTCCTTGGCTCCCTCTTCGGCCACCTCCTCCCGTTTGGCCAGCTTGCCCACGGCTGTCTTGGTTGTGGCCTTGAGGCTCTCCTTGCTATCAGCCCGCTGTTTGATTTTGCTGGGTTTGAGGTTGGCAGGCACAGCCCCAGTGGCCAGCTCCTTCTGCGTGGCCACGGGGTAGCGCAGGAAGTCCAGGTGTCGAAGCTTTTCCAGGCCCTCCAAGATCTTGTTCTGGGGAGCATTCCCTGGAAAAAGCACGCGCACAATCTTCTCAGTGGGGTTGGCTGGTAGCCAGACCACCAGAGCAGTGATGGAGGTCAGGTAGGGCACCGAGATCTCAGCCTCCTTCCCATTAGCCAGCACAATGCCTGTCTTAGCTTTACTGTTGCCTGCCCACTTTTGCATGAGGAACTGCATCTCCTTGCTATCCTTGACAGGGTTGAGGACGTACATGTCCAGGCGGCCCACACCCATCTTGTGGAAGAGGGTCAGCGGCTCGATGGTGTTGCTGACCACACGGTAGAGGGGCTCGGCCTGGATGCCTAGGCGGTTTAAGTGCTGCAGAGTGAGGCAGGCCTCCTCAATGCTGCGCTTGGCCTTCCGCGAGGCATCAGGCAGCCGCAGCTTATCGGGCACGTTGAAAAAGACGACTCCAAGCTCGGGGGAGATGAGGTTCTTCACCCAGTCGCTGTAGCTGCTAGAGCCCTGGGACTGCTCCTCCTCCAGTTCCGCCACTTTGCGCTGCAGGAGTCCGTTGATGCCTGGCAGGTTGTCTGCCCCGATGTGTGTGAGCAGCACGGAGTCAATGCGGTCCAAGTGCCGCACCAGCTTCCAGAAGCAGGACTTGCGATCAGAGCCACCATCCACCAGGATGTTGAAACCATTAACGGCAAAGAGGGCAGAGTCCCCGCGGCCGCCAGGGAAGATGTAGCAGCATGGCTTGGAGAGCTTGAGGAAGCCCCCTGAGGTGGGGGGCTCCAGCAGGTCAAAGGGAGATGGCACATCCACGGTCTCAGAGACGTACTCGGAGAACTCAGCCACGCCATCCATGGTGGGCAGCATGGGCTCAGGGTTTAGCCGGAGGTGCAGGGTCTCTTGGGAACTGGATAGTCCCAGGTGGCTCCAATCACCCTCCCCTAAGCAGGACACAGTGAGGAAAGCCTGGATCCCAGGGTCTCTATTGCTGAGCAATTGGGCAATCTAGATGAAGGGGAGATAGAAGGCTGATCAGGTCATTGGGGTTATCGCAAGCCAACTCAGACTCAATCTGCTAATCTCCATCTCTCTCTGAGGTGATCTCCTACCATTCTGCCAGCATCCCTGGCGGTCAAGGAATGTGGGATTTTCCCTTCCTTGGATCCCTCCCTGCAGCTCTAGTCCTACCCCATGTTCTGTTCCTCCTAGACACTCAGACATAGAACTTACCTCTGGGTTTTGAAGGACCTGGGCAAAGTTTTGATAGGAGTAGGTGCCACTCTGTAGGATGAGGTCTCCCCCAGGCTCTAAACTTTGCCCACTCAAGATCAGTAGTTTGTGAGCTGAGGGGCTGCTAAGGAGGTGGTGAACCTAGAGTGGAAGGAGAGGACTGGTCACAGAGAGAGGAAGCCCAGGGAAGGGCACAGAATGTTCCTGGTCCCCCTCAGTTCTGCAAGGACATGCTCCCCACTGGTAGCCCCACAGCACCTCCAGGATGGGGCTGGGATTGTGAGGCAGCTTAGATGGCAGAGAGAGGATGGCTCAAAGCCAAGTCCGGGAATTCCTGGCCTTACAGCAGTAGCACTGGCAAGGGTGGGTTACGGCACTTTCGGCAGGCCCTCGTGGCAAAGCACAGGCCCTGGCCTTACCTCGGAGCTGATGCTGTCGGCACTGGGGTTTACCAGGACGATGGTCTCTAGGATCTCACTCTGGTGGCAGAGGGTCCTCTGGCCTGAGGGAGAGATGCAGGAATTTGTACTGAAGGAAGTGGGTATAGACTAAAATGGAGAGGCATTGTGTAAGGCAGGAGAGGAAAGAATGCACTGTCAGAAAACGGGGCTTAGGGGAAAGAGAAGCCTGCTTATCCTGAGATCCTGCCACTCTGGCTACTGCTGAGTAAGGTCTAGGGACTGGCTCCTGCAGCCCTTCCCTTTCAGGGTTTCCTCCTCCCCTCTCCCACAATGGCTGTCTTCTCCCTCCCTTCATCTGCCACCCCCTCTGCCTGGAACTCCCGCCTCAGACTGCCCTGGAGACAAGAACCTTTTGTCCCTGTCTGTCCCTCTCGAGCACTAAGCTCCTGGTGCTGCCTGGGGACCGGTGGGGGGGGGGGGGGGGCGGGGGGCGGGGGGCTCAGCTGAAGGGAGGGCCTCTCGGAGGATGGTCCTCACTCAGCTCTGTCCTCACTAGCTTGCCTCTGCCCTGGGCTTTCTTGCCAGAGTGCCTGGAAATAAGGAGATGGGTGCTTCTGTGCAGTGAGTACAGACTCCTCATCCTCCTTTCAAACCCCCATCCAAGGCCAGAAGTCCCATTCGAAAAGACTCAGAGAAGTCTATGCTATCTAAACCCTTGGGGGTTGGTTACAATGCAGAGGAGAAATAGGACCTCTTGTTCTGTGCTCTGGTTCCTCAGAGGCTGAGCGTGCACTCACAAACATGCACACAATCATACTGTTTCCACCACCAAAGGTTTCACAGCTCCCCGTCCCACCTCACCTTCATGTCCCCAGGCTCCAGAAAGACCTGGTTCACTCCCCACAACCCATCCCTTTCAAACAGTTTCTCCTCTCATCCTTGCACCTCTCCTGTGGGCCTTCTGTCATGGAGAGGGGAGTTTGGGATTCACAAACAAGAAACAGATAAGGCAGGAGAGGTTCAGAGTATTCCCCAGGCTATGGAGGAACATAGTACACCATCAAATCCCCTCTCTACTTCCCTTATCCAGGCTCACATGAAACACCAAGCAATGCAGCAAAGAAAAAAAGTGCCAGGTTAGACAGGAGATCCTGAAGAAGGATGCTGCCATCCCATTCCTGCCCTTACCAACTGCAGCACACAGTGGATTTACCTTACAAACACGGAGTTGAACAGATGGTCTGGGGAGTGGGCTGTCTGGAGGATATTGGTGGGAGGACACATAACCTGTCCCCCAGACCCTCTTCTGTGACCCAGCGCTCTCTCCTCTTTCTGGGGCTCAGACAAGAGGACCCTGGGGCCAGGGCCTTTGTTAAGCGGAAGAGCGATGGTGCCAGGATCAGGCAGATCTGGCAGCACTGGGCTGCAGTTGCAGCTGCGGGGGGAAATGAACTAGGGATGGTGTCAGAAGACCAAGCCCCGCACAGGGTAGGTGGGGCCCATGAGGAGTTCAAGCGTTCTTTTCTATTAACTTGGGAGTTGAGGGACACTTTGAGGTCGGTTCAGAGGATGAGAAGCACCTCAGAGACACGCACGGGCAGGGCTTGGGCAGGTGAGGGATGAGGGATACACCATGGTTCGGGGAGCGGCTGGCCCTAGGCTAGCTCTAAGCAGTTTAGCTTAGAAGGGCAGTTCCTCTCCCCCCACACCCACCCGCCACACGCACCACGAATACACAAGGTCACACATTTGAACTAGGAGGGCCAGAAAGAGAAAGATCTGGGGCACGGATGGATTTGCTTTCTATCTACTACCCGCCTTCCCCAGTCTACCATTCCCTGCAGTCCCCTAGACTGGCTTACAACCATAGACCTCTCTGATCCCAGTACTTGCCTTGGCGCAAGACCCTGCCCCTCACCCATGTGCTCTCAGGTCGTGACTGGCAACTACATGGTTTACACCTTGTGCTCCTCCTTTTCAGGCCTGGGGGAAAGCCCTGTTTCTCTCTTCTACACTCCCCCACCACCCGCGATCCCACTGAAGGCAATCGACTTGTCTTCCCTCCTTCTTCGGAGAGGACACCTGGTGAGGCAGGGGCCCGTCCCTTTGCCAGAGATGGGGCTGGGGGGTGGGCTGCGGGTGCTGAGGCTGAGCGGGCGGGAGGGCAGGTGTCTCCGCAGGGAGGCGGCCGGGGAGGGGGGGCGCCCGGGCAGCTGCAGTCTGCCGCAGTGTGTGAGCGAGTGTGAGTGTGCGCGCTGAGCTCAGGCTCCAGCTCCGCCCCCACCCCCACCCCCCCCACACCAGCATGACAAGTCATTTTCTTGGCTGCCTCTACACGGGGGGCGGGGAGGGGGGGGGACGCAGAGAGGGAGAAGGAACTGGCTTCTCTTTTCAGAGCCCCCATCTTGGGAAGGGAAGCAGAGATGAGGTGGGGTGGGAGGCCGTGACTGGGAACCTGTGGGGTTGACAGGACGGGGAATGCGGGGCAGCTGCTGCGGAGGGAGTGCTCTCAATCTCCGGAGCGGCCTCTCCATCCCCGGAGGGAGCCAGAAAGGGGGGCTCGCGGCCCAAGTTTCAAGCTCGTCGCAGGGAATGGGTGTGGGGAGCACGCTGCAAATAGGTTGGTCTGTGAGGAGGCGCATGCCACGTCTTAATGACCCTTTCCTTCCTTCTTTTCCATAGTGTCCCCACCTTCCCATACTTGGCAAAAACTCGCAGTCTCGTTCACCCCCCAGCATAAGAGCAGCTGAGCAATGTAGCAGCTGACACCCAGAGACCCTCCCATCAGGTGCCTTCCCATAACATCCACCTTTCCCTCAGATTCTTCTGCCCCCACCAAAGACAGAGCCCCCAAACGCCACCAGAGCCCCAGGCCTCGGGGCAGAGCCAGTGACACCACCCTCTGCGGCTGCCCCTAGGCGGCTGGCTCCCAGCTCAGCTCAGCCCAGCTCAGCCCGCGAGGTGGCCTGTCACGGTCCCGGCCCCATTGGCTTCCACCTGGTTCTGGGTCCAGGCTGGCCCCACAGCCAGTTCATCTCCTCTCTCTCTTCCCCCACCCTGCCCACCCCGCTGGGCTAGTTCCAGACACACCAGATGAGGTATCAACTCCATTCCCATTACCCGCATCCCACCTCCCTATCACAGCATCCCCCGTGCCCCATGCCAAGCCCTTTAGTTCGGTTCGGTTCTTACCCTGGGGTGTGGGAGAGAGACCCTCATCGAGGCTGTGGCTCCGGCCTCAGCCGGCAGCTTCGGGGACGAGTCTGCGGCACTAGGGGTGGGAGTGGGGGGGGGGGGCGCTTGATGGTGAGGGCGGCGCCAGGGCGGGGAAGAGGGGCTGGTCCATGACGAGGCACTGGAGACTTAACTGTTTCTTTGCCTTCACAATGTCAGAGATCTGGTGCTTCTGCTTGGCTGGGACCTGAGGAGTTGTCTAGCAGCTCAGAGCCAGGGTGGTCTCCAATGGCCCACAGGGCCCTTCTCCCCCAACCCCGCTTAGTTAAGAAATATTCTTTTAGCATCAGCCAAAAGACCAAAGTCCTGTGCTGCACACTGGGGGGACGTAGGAGGTATGGGCTGCTTGGGCCCTCCCCCCTTCTCTCCGGAACCATCTGCTGCCTCTCCCCTCAGACTCAGGGAGTGACCTTCAATCCCTGGAGGAGCAGGAGACAAAGAGGCTGGGGGCCTGAGAGCATGGGGTAGGAGTGAGGGGGGACTACTTGAGAAGGCTGGGGACGACTGAAGGGAGGGAGTTGCGCTGAGCTCTGCTGGCTTCTGAGCCACAGCTGTAGAAATGGGGTGGGAGTGCAGAAATAAGTCTCATTTTAGGTTGGAGGGTAGTTTGAAATCCTGGAGTGGACACATGGTCCTTAGTCCATCTCTAGCCCATCGGGGGTGGGGCACAGGGGCCCTAAGACCGCATACAATTCTGTGCCGATGCAGCACAGCACAGCAACCACACAGGCACTGATACTTGGGATTCTTGGTCATTGGGTATGAAGAGGCATTTTCTGAAGATTCAGGGCACTTTCTGCCTTTCAGTGAAATAGTTAAAGGGATGAAGGAAAATCACCAGGGCCCCAGGCGTACAAGATTTTCTTACTCTAGGCCAATTATTAAAAGTCACAGAAAGTACTCTTTGGACTAAAAAGATCTTGTAATGACTTTGTAGGGTGTTGGGTCCCTGTTCTCCTTGTCTCTGCACTTTGCTATGTCTCTTTGATGTCTCCATTTTATAGGATCTTAATCCTTCTAACATTGGCCCTGTTTCCCTTAGTCTCTACCCCTGTCTCAGATTTGGTGACACGTGCTCTAGGACTTAAAGAGAGGACCTGGAGAGCTCCAGCACTCAGTTCCAACGGGGCAATGCTCATGTCCCCCTGCCCTCTTCCCTTCCATCATCCCTCCCCAGTCCTGGCCGATTCCTACTGCCTTCCTCACAATGACATCCACCCACTCTTAGCCCAGCACCAGCCCCACCCTTGCCCCTGGCTGCCAAGAGCAGCTTTTGAAGGTCAGAGAAGCCAAAATAGTCTCTGCTCTCAGCATCCCCATCCCCCCTAAACTGCCACCAGAGGAGAGGAGGAGCTGAGTCACCAGTGCAAAGGGGGGAGGGGGACTCCAGAGGGGGAGGAATCCTTGCTGAGATCCGGGGATGCAAAGCAGCAACATGGCAACAGCCCCACTTGGATAGAGGAGGCCAGCTACAGAGATATACAACACAAACCAGGCTGAGTTCTGAACATCACAAAGGGGAAACACCTCCTTTCTGCAACTTCATAGTTATTTCCTCCCACCTCAAACCTTCCATCTCCTCCCTGCTTTCTGGAGCTTTCTGGAGTGTGCAAAGAGGGAAACTTGAGTAGACATGTAGCTTGAGAACAAAATAACATTTCTCAGCCCAACGCAGAGCCCACCCTTATTCTCAGCTGTTACCCCCAAGGGCCACACCCTGGGCAAGGTTCCAACTCACAGTGGAGTTTTCCTTCAGCCTTCACCCTCTGAACAGCCACTCACCACAACCACACCTCCACCCGCTGTGTTGCTTGGCTCTGCTGCAATGAAATGGTGAGACGCCAAAGATGAGAGGGAGGCCTGAGCTCAGACACAAAGTGAGATCGCAAGTCCTGGATTTGAGACCCCTCTCTACCATTTTACTAACCATGCTTTTCAACAAGCCACTTAAGCCCTCTGAAAGCTTGCTTCCTGAATTATAAAGTGAGTGTAATATTAGTACCATCCTCCAACAATGCTATGAGGAGTGAATGACATAAAAGATGAAAAAGTCCTTCATTCCTAGAATCCTAAACCTGCAATGCACAAATACCACTGGAAGTTTGTCTCCCTTTTGTGGAAGATTTATGAGAGGTCACCTAGGTGATCAGGGAAATCCTAAACCAGAATCTCAACTCTAGAGTAACTTAGCTCCCAGGTAAACCCAGGTGCCTGGGAGGTGCCTGCAGGAAGGGACTTAAAATACTCTTCATGTCCCTCCTTTCCTATTTCTGACAGCAATGCAAAACCCAGTTCTAGGGGCCAATGAGCTGTTGTATTAATTCAGAATAGTCTTCATGTTTGCAGAAGTAAAGGAACTAACACTTCCTGAGTGAGTGCATCAGTGGTGATGCAGAGTCAGACAGAAGGCTTCCAAACTGGTCCTTCAGCCTGTGTTTTTTTAGTCCTAGAATATCCATCATGAATTATAAATTATGAAGCCCTCTCCCTTTCTTATATGTGCCCAATAGTAGAAGTAGTATTAGAGTGTTATTTAAGCTCAGTTTCCCACTGTTCTAATCGTTTCTGGGTTTGTTTTAAAATGCTCAGAAGCTCCAGATTTTTTTGCAGGAGTTAGAAAGGAAGGCTCCAAGTCACCACTGGAGACAAAAGTGGTGCAAAGCCTTTACCACATTTGACCACTAGAAGGAGCTGGGCCACTGACGCTCCATCAAAGGGTCCCCTCCTTTTCTGTGTGTGTGTGTGTGTGTGTGTGTGTGTGTAGGGGTGTGTGTGTGTGTGTGTGTAGGGGTGTGTGTGTGTGTGTGTGTAGGGGTGTGTGTGTGTGTGTGTGTGTGTGTGTGTGTAGGGGTGTGTGTGTGTGTGTGTGTGTGTGTGTGTGTGTGTGTGTGTGTAGGGGGTAGTGGCAGGAATGATTACACTCTCCCCATCATAGCAAGATAAATTTTTGTCCTCCTTTTCAACATTTTGGCCCAGGGCTTGAGGAGAGGTGAGAGGGATGGTGGCCCAGCCTATGGGGTGGGCAGAAAGGATTAAATCATAAGGTACTAGCATATTCCACTGAGCCCATCCCAGCAGCCTGGTTCCCTCTGCCTCCCCACTAATGGAGGCTAAAGGGAGGGGAAGTGTCTGCAGCTGCTCTGGGCTGTTGTTTGCGGGGACAGCTGAAAGAGGAGCCAGCAGGGGTGGGGCTGTGGCTGTCTTGGGCCTTGTGGGGTTTTCCAGGAAATTCTCCACTATTCTCCAGGGACATACACAGGCCACCATGAAAATGTCCAAACCTAAAAAAACTCAAAAGTAAGCCCTGATCTTGGGTATAATGGCCCTAAGCCTCTTGAGGACACCATGGTAAAACTCTTTGCTTGAGAAGATCTAGTAGGCTTGTATATCAGTGCTTGTTTCTGAGAGGTCCCTGAGAGTAACTACGCATCTCCCTGTAAGTGTTTTCTCAAGCATCCCCAAATCTTAATCTGAAGAATGGCTAGGTGTTTTGGTTTAAGTTCTATTCATTCTTACATCATTCCAGAAGGCATCCTACTCTTACATCCGTGTCCAAAAGGACAAGGTTGGAGAATTCAGTGTGAATTAATAACATCAGCAGACACTCCCCAAACTTCAGTCATTAATTTCATGCTGCCGTCCCTTTATCCAGCCTTGCACCAAAGCTCCTAGGATTAATCAAGTGGTGAAACTGTTGATTTTAAAATTATTAGAGCTAATGGAGGAAGCCATGAAATGAATAATACTAAACAGAAGGCAGTCTCAAAACAGTGACTGGTTACCTTCATAGGAAGCCAGTCACATCAAGAAGATGCCAGACTCACATTTTTAAAATGCTGCACATATTCCTAAGATAATGGAGCATTAGTCATATTAACCATGTCTTCTCTCTCCAGGAGCAGCAGAGGAGTAGGTGATCAGGGAAATGACCAACCATGTGGCAGTTAGCAGGAGGAGCAGGAAAAGAAGGGAAGTGACTATCTATTATGCTGGATAATTGAGAATTATCTGTATAAGATACGAATTCAGTCATTTGATGGCAGTGACTGTTGAGTTGGGTGGATTTATATTCCGTAAAGACACTGGTGTATGAATTGGTTTGTCAACATTTACCAATAACATGAGCAGATGCCCAGCACTTTTATAATGGGGTGTAGGGCTTTCTGCAGTGTCCCCACAGATATTGTCGTGGAATAATAACTCCTAAAATATTATTTTCTCAAATTCCTGACCATTTCTCCCACATAGCAGAATGGGAAGCTGCATCCTGTGAACTTTGATCTCAGTGCCAAACCTCAAAGTATGACTAGTTCTTGCAGCAGTAAATCCAGGAAACCCTGCTTCCACTCTGGATTTCATGGGCTCATCAGCCTTTGGTACAAGGTTTCTGCTCTGCTCTGGACATCTGTTGACTGAGCGAAAGGAGGAGGCAGAAACCCTGAAACCTGGAGGATAGGCTGTGCAGCCTGAGGGAGACTGCTAAGCAAGGATCTGGGAAGGTGAGTGGGAGGTTCAAGGGTCTCTGCAAAGGGAAGCAAGGAGGCCAGGGCATACAGAAAGGGGAACAAACAAAAAAAAGGAATTTTTACTTGGGAGATGACTGATCACTCAAGAGGTACCACGTTCCCTTACTGCAAGTCAGTGGCTGTCCATAACCCACCCTCTTCTCAAGTAGAAATTACATTCTCCAGGCTTCCTCCACCATCATACCATCTGTCTGCGAAGTGTACTGGGTATGTGGGGATAGTTAAGGAGCTTTACAACTTTCCTCTCAGGAGTCCCTCCCTCCCTGACCCAAACTTCCCACAAGGCCAGTTCTGCCAGGGAGAGTGGACTTCTGCTCTTCTGTGACCAGCCCTCACCCAAAGGACTGAGACAAATGACACTGGTCCTAACCTTTGACCTCTGAGGAGAAGTGAGCTAGATGCCGGGTAATGAAGAGTCTCAATTGTTGGTTCAAGTCAATGGATGATAAATCAATGTTCCAGGAGAGAATCCCTGTGAGAGAAAAAGAAACAAAGAGGGACCTAGATAAGGTCAGAGGGATTGGACTTGTGGGAGCATTTCCAAGCTCACAGAAGGGGTAAGGAGAGGGAGGGGATAAGGACGGCTGCCATGATCAGCCTCACTGATGTCTTTAAGAAATGTGGCTAGTGCCTATGTCTAGCTCCCATCCTGTGCCTTTCTTGGGCTTTGCTGAGCCAGAGGGAGAAGTGCAGAGTTTAGGCTAAATTTGGTCATTAACGAGTTTGTATGTAGGAATTTTCTTGCGCAGTTGCCCAATTGTGATAGAAGTGACACCCAAGGGCCCATTCCCAGATACTAGGGACTGCCTTCCCCATACAGGTAAGTAGGATTCTACACTCTCCTTCTGTGGCCCCCTCCTTGCCTCCACTCCCCCGCGGCATGCTTCCACCCGCAGGTGGCTCCGCAGCACTGCGCCACAGGCAGTGGAGGACTGAGGAGCTTGTGGCCACGAAGGTCACTCTCTCAGGTTGGCCGCTGGCACTGGGATATTTGAGATTTGTCTGCGGCGTTCAAAACGCACCCTGTTCCTGTTCAGACGCCCTAAAGAAGAAACTAAGGTAGGGACGTGGACTCTCCAAGGGATGGTGACGACTTTCAGGACCTCTGGCCCAAGACACTGCGGGAGGGAGGGGTGTAACCAGAGGGCCCCCCACCCAGGCACTGCCCAGCTCCCCCCTCCCCCACGCTCCCGCCTGCCTCAGGGAGACTGCGAACGCCATGGGGTGTGCGGGAAGGATGGAGATGTGAGATGTTGGCAGCTTGGGAGGATATGAACGCGTGACACAGAAGATGCAGGTGACAGGGGCTGATGATTCAGATTAACAGGGTGCGCAGATCTCAGGAAGTGCACGCTAGGGATGGAGGATGCACATGGCAGAGAAGCACGGGATGGAGGATGTTCCGAGCGCAGCCAGGACAGCAAGCTCACCTTGCTCAAGGTGGGCCCGAACGGCCCTCAGCTGATTCTCTGTACCGATATCGCCGATCACGATGAGCAAAGAGTGTTTCTGCAGGTCCCAGCGTGCCGCCGCCACCGCGGCTCCGGCCTCGCAGAGCGGCTCCGCGGGGTTCTGAGCCAGCAGAGAGCCGGGGCTTCGGAGCCCTAGCCCGGGACTTGTCTCCATGGCAACGTCGAAAGGCCGCCAGGGCCCAGCCTCGGTCTCCATGGAAACTCCGTTGGAGTGCTAGGCCGGCAGCATCCGCTGCAGGGAGAGTGCGCGCGGTTCTTAAAGGCCGGCGGCAGGAGCCGCTCATTGGCTGCTGCCTGTCAGGGGGTGGACCGTTGGCGCCGCAGGGGCCGGGCTGGGGCCGCGTGCTCTGGCTCTGCGGTTTCGCTGTGCCTGGGGGGCGGGGGCGTGGCTGTCCCCCTTCGCCCCCAGTCGTTTTCCAGAGGGAGCTCCCACTCCGACTTGAGTAGGGATGGGGGCTCTGAGGGCCGGGTGGAGGGGCGAGTCTATTGCCTCGGCGCCAGAAGAAGCTTCTAGTTAGGATATTTCCCGGATAAGTGCTGTCTGGCAATTCCGCAGCCTCGCCCGAACCGAGGGGAGCCATCTTGTCCCTCTCTGACTCTGAGTTTGTTTGGGTGCATCGTTCTTTGTCGGTGTGTCTGTATTATCATTGTCTGGAGCTTTTTTTTTTCCTTCTGTCACTGCCTGCCAGGGTCCTACATTGCATCCTTGGTGTTTCTGTCGTCATTGCCTCAGGCCCTGGGTGTGCTCTGGAAGGCTGTGCAGTATTGGAGGGACAGAATGACCTTCCGGCCCTGAGTCCCTGGTGAGTTGTTATTCCGAAGATAGTGGTTGGCTCATCGCCATCTCTGCTGAGTGCAATGAGCTCAGACTGCAGCAAGGGGGGTTTGAGTAAAACCCAGGAAAGACCTACCCAACTGCAAGTAATGTGACACAGTGAGTTGGGTAACCTTGGGAGACAATGGTATTACTTCCCCCAGGGAATTCTCAAAATAGAAGGGGCAGTGTTTGAACCAGTGAAGAGGTTGACCCTTCCAAAATTAAAAACAAAACAAAACAGAAGAAAAACCAGGGGATGTGAAAGAGGACTGAGGAGGCTGGCACTGTTTTATGACTGACTGGAACATCCTTGTAAAAATGGTGTGGTGCTGTAAGTCTACCCTCCCCCTTTCCTCAGTGTGTCTCCACCACCTACTCTGCACTCCAGTGTCTTCTTTTACACAGGATACTGAATCATTCTGTATGTGTATGTATCAGAGCTTGTCTTTCACCCTAGGGCTCCAGCAGCACTTTTTGGAGTCCCATTTGCCTTATACTTTCCGGATGTACAGGGAAGAAAGGAGCACAGCACTTGATTCAGCAAGGCTGCATGTGAACCACTGGAGGCCTCCTCTGGAGGCCCTGAGGAGGATTGGACAGTGTCTGCATTTTGAGTACCTCACAGCAGTCCTGGTTCCTATCATGGAACATGTATTTAGCAAAATATCCAATCCATTCTGCAATTTGGATATGGCCCTACCTGAAATGAACATAA
Organism: Tursiops truncatus; assembly: GCF_011762595.2. NCBI lineage: Eukaryota > Metazoa > Chordata > Mammalia > Artiodactyla > Delphinidae > Tursiops > Tursiops truncatus. The sequence continues at coordinate 86,246,797 of NC_047035.1, read as the reverse complement.
TATGTCAATTACATCTCCGTTTTTAAAAATGGACAGGGCCCTGAAAATCCTTTTTGTAGCAGAGAGGGAGAAATAGTACTGGCAGAACATAAGACGGTGGGGATGCCTCACCCTATATGACGCATGAGACAATGCTCTGCTACACCTCCACCCCACAATTTGCAGATCTGAATCTGGCAAAGAGCACAGAGAGATGTGCAGGCCTCCTCTTCTGCAATCAGAAAAGAGTGCCACGTGGAGGTAGAGCCAGAATAGGTTGTAGGGAGAGGAAGGGGATAGTTACCATAGCAACTGTAGAGATGAAGCCTTTAACTAGCACAGGGCCTCAGTATAATGGTCAGCAGCAGTTAACCATAGGCTCTGCTTTCATCAAGTCTGACAAAGAGGTTAGACAATAGATATGAATGGTATAGGGGAAGACCACACACTGATTAGATGGTAGGGGCAGAAATTCAGGCCTGTGATCTCAGACCCTGCTAGAATTGGCTTTTTTAATAATTAGAGCTGCAGGGGACTTCCCTGGTGGCGCAGTGGCTAAGAATCCGCCTGCCAATGCAGGGGACATGGGTTCGAGCCCTGGTCCGGGAAGATCCCACATGCCGCGGAGCAACTAAGCCCATGCACCACAACTGCTGAGCCTGCGCTCTAGAGCCCGCGAGCCACAACTACTGAGTCCACGTTCCACAGTTACTGAAGCCCGTGCGCCTAGAGCCTGTGCTTCGCAACAAGAATAGCCACCACAATGAGAAGCCTGCACATCGCAACAAGGAGTAGCCCCCATTCGCCGCAACTAGAGAAAGCCCATGTGAAGCAATGAAGACCCAATGCAGCCAAAAATAAATAAATAAAAATAAATAAAATAAAAAAAATAACAATTAGAGCTGCAAATACAGGTTATGATAGTACTAAAAGAAAACTGTGGAGTGTTAGCATCTATGCTCCAGAATTTTACAACTGAAGACAGAAACCACTGATCGACATATGTACAATGCATTGAAAGCTGAATAAAATCTTTAAAGAAATACATTTATACATGAATTGAGAAGTATATGAAGTCGTATTTTGTGTTTAGGAATAGTTTGCTGTGGCAGGAGCATTCAAAGACCCGTCCATTTGAGAACCTATGATATACATGATTGTGAGGCACATGCAGTAGTGTGTGCTGGTTATAGAGCCCACTGTAGTATTTCATTTTCCTGTTTACCCCTTGAACTGACCAGGTATGATCTTTTGGGAACTCTCCTATTCTGTATTCTCTTCCACACTCTTGTCATACAGCACTGGTAGATATAGCAGTTACAACCAATGCTTTCCAAACTATTTGTGATGAAGGACCCTTGAATCGTGGAAGGGTTCTCTAAGGAATCCATCACTGAAAAAGGAAGTTAGAGGGGGTGTAAAAGGAAGATGGTATTACAGGCTCTTTCCTTGGGTATGCACTGGAGTGGGCATAAGGCAGAAGATATTACAGATGGTAAATTGTTTGAAAGGTAACGGTAGCCTTGGCTAAGTTTAAGCCATTAAGGGATTCTCAGCCCCCAGACTTTTGTCAGTTCATAATATATGGTGATAAATACCCAACAGGTAAATCATATACATGCTTAACAAAGTAGGAGGGGCATCTCTAAATTTTTTGTAGAAATAATTTCATTTTTGGTATTTCAATTATTGAAGTTGTCCTCATGAGAAAATCAGAAATTTATTGGAATTAATTACACTCATCCTGAATTATGTATGTGTGGGAGAGGAAGGTACCATAATCCTTTCAATGCTTAGGGTCTCCATAGGACTTAAGCTAGCTGTGATAATTCATAAAGAAAAAATACTGACTCCTCTCTGCTAGCCCAATGAATGTCATTAGTTTTTCTGGGGATATGAGCTCGTTTGGCAGAATTCCAGCCTGCTCTGCTGGATTGCATGGTCTTATCAACCAAAATATCCAAAAGGAGGTGTATGCAGCTCACATTCCCATCCTGTACTCAGTTCTGCCTATAAAGCATTCTTTACACAGAGAGAGGTGTGTTGGATTACATGATTGATGTGTCAGAAGCTTATCCTTGGCTTTTGGGGAAAATGCTATGATCATAATACATACCAGCAGCCATAGGGTCACTTCTTAACATGAATAGCTGGTTTATCTGCAAAGGCACTGAGTGAAATAACCTCTAATGGGGTACCGAGTAATCTCTAAAAAGGTTGAGATGGGGAAGAAGTCTGCATTTATTACTCTATCTAGTACACAGAGGAAGCCCACAATAAACATTTGTTGCATAATTTTCCTAATTATTATTTGTTCCCTAAGTAATGGGAAGAGCAAAGTCACTGGGTTTACCCTCCTTGTGCAGAGCATTGCAAAGGACAACGAAGAAACTTCCCCTTTTTCCTCCCTCACTCTCCACACTCTTCTTTTTAAGAAAGTGATTCCTAAATGTGAGAAAGAAACATTTATGGATACTATTTTCTCTTTTCCATTCCATTAGCATCTGAAATAAAAGTTAGTGTTTGGCTGTGGCCTCTGATAACACCTTTTCCTTTAGTCTGAATAAAGCTGCCTCTTCCTGTAGGGATCGCTAAGGATTTTCATGTGATGGTTAAGAGGATGGTGGTACAGAGAATCTATATGTAAAACTTAGTTTGGAGGCCATGCCTGTGTATGAATTAAATTTTGCATCGTTTTTTTTCGAGATATATAGTAGAGTTACTTTCCTTCAAGATATACTTGGGTTGCAGAAATTTTGTTCCCTTTACAATATTACAAACTCACAGATACTTTGTCTTCTCATCAGTTCTTTCTTTCTATCTAATATTTATTTATTTATTTATTTAGACTGCACCGGGTTCCAGTTGTGGCACGTGGGATCTCAGTTGTGGCATGCATGCGGGATCTAATTCCCTGACCAGGGGTTGAACCCAGGCCCCCTGCACCAGGAGCGCAGAGTCTTACCCACTGGACCACCAGGGAAGTCCTCATCAGTTCTTTCTTGAAGATCCTTCATCATACCTCCTAACTTCCATTTCTAATGATACCTCCTGTAAGTACTTTGCATTAACCCCTTCATTCAGTCAATCTGAGCCATTTGCCTTTGCCTCAGCCATTCTTTTTTTATAAATTTATTTTTTTATTTTTATTTTTCACTGTGTTGGGTCTTCGTTGCTGTGCACAGCTTTCTCTAGTTGCGTCGAGTAGGGGCTACTCTTCGTTGCAGTGCACGGGCTTCTCATTGTGGTGGCTTCTCTTGTTGCTGAGCACGGGCTCTAGGCACATGAGCTTCAGTAGTTGTGGCACGTGGGCTCAGTAGTTGTGGCACACGAGCTTAGTTGCTCCATGGCATGGGGGATCTTCCTGGACCAGGGCTCAAACCTGTGTCCCCTGCATTGGCAGGCGGATTCTTAACCACTGCGCCACCAGGGAAGTCGCCATTCTTGAACTTTCTGTTCAGGCTGCATCTCTTTCCTTGAGTGCGTTGTTACCCTTAATTCTCATCTAGGGATTTACCTTTATGATTTACTTTATTTGTGGAATAAGTTTCCATCTCATCTCACAAAAAATTTAAGGAGTATGGCCTAACTCAAATAACTGCCTCTCTGAAACTGACTTCCTCACTTGCCAACTGTGTGAACTTAGGCAAGTTCTCATCCTCTCTGTGCTTCAGTTTTCTCATCTGTCAAATTATTAGTAATAGCACCCCACCTTAAGGATTATTTTGATAATTAAGTGGGATAATCTTTTAAATATGCTTAGAACAATGCCTAGAATTCACTTTTTAATTCACTTTTTAATTCATCCAGTAATATTTATTGAGCACTTACTGTGTGCCAGCAAATAAAACACAAAGATCCCTGCTCTTGTGGCGCTTATGTTCTAGTCGGGGAGACAGATAATAAATAATAAATAGGTATATAGTATGTCAGAAAGTGATTAGTGCTGTGGCAAAAAAGAAAAAATATGGTAAGGGTGATTGAGAATGCTGGAGCAGGCTGTGGTGATGGGGAAGAATGGTGAAGGGGCAGGAAAGATTGCAATTTTAAAGGGGCTGGTCAGGGTGAGCCTTATTAAGATGAGACTTAAGCAGACTTGAAGGAAGTAAGGGGGTTGGCCATTTGGGTATCCAGTAGTGAGTCTTGTAGGCAGAGAGGATAGCCAGTACAAGGTCCCTAAGGTAGGGGTATGCCTGGTATATTCAAGGCATAGCTGGAGCCCACTGTGGCTGGAGCAGAGGAGTGAAACAAAGAGGAATAGGAGATGAGACTGGAGATAATAGAGGCCAGATTACGTAGGGCCTTGTAGGCATTGTTAGGACTTTGGTTTTTACTCTGAGTGAATTAGGGAACATATGCAGGCATTTGAACAGAGGAATGGTATGGTTTGATGTAGATTTTTACAGGATCACTTTGGCTGCTGTATTGAGAATAGACTGTAGAGGTTGTAAGGATTAAAGTGGGAAACCACTCTCATGATGTCCAGCACTGGACTCCGATCACCCCTGAGGATGAAGTGCCTGCCGGACTTTGACACCTGGGGGTCTGAGGCGCCCTGGTTAAAAATAATAATAATACAGTGAGAATACAGCCAGGGGACTTGCAGTAATCTTGGTGAGCAATGATGTAGCTCAGATCAGAGCAATGTCAGTGGAGATGGTGGGATGCTAGACACACAGTATTTTAAAGGTAGAGCCAATCTGACTTCCTGCCTCCCAAATGGGGAGTGAGAGAGAAAGAGAGTAAATAGTGACTCCAAAGTTAAATGAAAAACTTTTCAAAAGTTGTCTATAGGAGGAAAGAAGAAACAGATTGTAAGGCAGCCAGGGATGGAAGGTAGACTTTTAGAATTTATCTTATTTTGTAAATTTGACATTGGAATCATGTAAATGGTTTACATAAGTATAAAACAAAATTAAATCAAAATGACCAATCTGATAAATAACCTGTCCCAGAATATATTTTTAAAAATCTACAAATCAATAAAAAAAGACAACCCAATTATAAAGTGGCCAAGCAATTTGAATGGGTTTTCACTAGAGATGATATACAAATGACCAATAAGTACATGAAAAAGTGTTTAACATCATTAGTCCTAAGGAAATGCAAATTAAAATCCCAGTGGGGAGTCCCCTGGTGGCCTAGTAGTTAGGATTTCGGGCTTTCATTTCCATGGCCAGGGTTCAGTCCCTGATCAGGGAACTGAGATCCCACAAGCCGCGTGGCACAACCAAAAAAAAATAATAATAATAATAATAAAAAATAAAACCACAGTGTAACATCACTTATCCATAAAATGGCAAAAGTTAAAAGACCAATAACACCGAATGTGAGCAAGGATGTGGAACAACTAAGACTCTTATATACTGCTAATAGTAGTGTAAAATGTTATAATGACTTTATTAAAGTATTTGGAAGTTTCTTATAAAACTAAACATCTACACTATGACCTAGAAATTGCATTCCTAGGCATTTACCCAAGAAAAATCAACACACGTATATCCACAAAGAGATTTGCGATAGTTGTTCATAGCAACTTTATTCATAATTGCCAAAACCTGGAAACAACCCATCCATCAGTAGGAAAATGGATAAACAAATTGTGTTACCTTCATGCAATAGAATACTACTCAGCTGTAAAAAGGAACTACAAATATACACAGCATATATGAAAAATAAAAAACATTATGCTGAAATAAAAGAAACAAAACACAAAAGAATATTTTTTGGTCTCCTGAGAAATAGATACCAAGACGTGATTAGATGTGCAAGAGATTTATTGGGGGAGTATATTGGTTATCTATTGCTTTGAAGCAAATTACTCCAACATTTAGCAGCCTAAAATAACAAACATTTATTACGTCACATAGTTTCTAAGGATCTGAAACCCAGGAGCAAATTAGGTGGGTGTTTTTTTTTTTTGCTGTACGCGGGCCTCTCATGTTGTGGCCTCTCCCGCCGCGGAGCACAGGCTCCCGACGCGCAGGCTCAGCGGCCATGGCTCACGGGCCCAGCCGCTCCGCGGCATGTGGGATCTTCCTGGACCGGGGCACGAACCCGTGTCCCCTGCATCGGCAGGCGGACCCTCAACCACTGTGCCACCAGGGAAGCCCAGGTGGGTGGTTTTGACTTAGGATTTCCTGTGAGGTTACAGTCATGATGTCAGTTGGGGTTATGGTAATCTGAAGGCTTGAGGCTGAGGCTATATGATCTGCTTCCAAGATGGCTCATTCACATGGCTGTTGGCAGGAAACCTCAACTCCTCACTTTGTAGGACTCTCCATAGGTCTGCTTGAGTATCCTCATGACAGCTGGCTTCTCCCAGAGCAAGTGAACCAAGAAAATAAGGAGGGAGCTATAATGCCTCTTTATGACATAGCGTTGGAAGTTAGGCATCATCACTTCTGCCTTGTTTTATTTATTAGAAGCAAGTCACTGAGTCTAGTCCACTCTCAAGAGGAAGGAAATTGGCTCTACCTTTTGAACGGAGTGTCACTGAATTTGTGGATATATTTTAAACCACCACAGAGGGAGATCAAGGGAAGGCAGAGAGAGCTTCAGACCAAGATACAGGTCTGACATGTGTGGAAAAGAGAGAGGAAAGGAATGAGGATTGGAAAGGAAGAGTCTTATCGTACAGCGTAGGTCCCAAAAAGGTTTGGCCAGGCAGATGAAGAATCTTCAAGTCAAAGGACCTGTTGGAAGAATCCTTTTTATCACAGGATTGGGCCTGCCTTTGTAGCCCTGTTGTTCTCTGGCATTGGCTGGGATTAGCCTATGGAAGTGTGGCTTTGGTGCAAACGTGGGAGTAGGTCCAGAGGGGCAGCAGGTGTGGTCACCAACCAAATATACTCTCTGAAAGAAGATTTCAGTGATGCGTATTCATGATCACCACAAGTGCATACTGCATGAATAAGTTTATGTGAAATTCTATATAGAATGGGCAAAACGTATCTACAGTGATAGAAAGCAAATAAGTGGTTACTGGGGCTGGGGAGGGGATGGGAATTGATTGCAAAGGGGTACAAGGGAATTTGGGGTGATGAAAATGTGCTGTACTTGATTATGGTAGTGGTTACACACATATATACATTGTGGAGTTCATCAAACTCTATACTTAAAACAGGCACATTTTATTGTACATAAATGATGTATAAAGTTTACTGAAAAACACGATGAACTACCACTTCACATTAACAATACCAAATGTTAGTGAGGATGTGCAGCACCTGAAACTCTCATATGTTGTTAGTGGGAGTATAAAATTATACAACCATTTTGGAAAACCGTTTGTCAGTTTCTTATAAAGTTAAACAAATACTTATCCTATGACCCAGCAGTTCTACCCCTGCATATCAGCCCAAGAGAAATGAAAACGTATGTTCACAAAAAGACTTATTTATGAATATTCATAGGAGCTTTATTTATAATGGTCCAAAACAACCCAAATATCTATCAATAGGTGAATTGATAAATTGTGGAACATGTATACAAAAGAATACTACTGAGCTGATACATGCACCAACATGGATGAATCTCAAAAATGTTGTATTGTGCAAAGAAGATGGAAACAAAAGACTACATACTGCATGATTCCATTTATATAAAATTGTTGAGCAGCAAAACTAATATATAGTGATAGAAATAAGAGTATAGTTGCCATGAAAAACTCTCTGGAGTGAGGAAAATGTTTTATATCTTGACTGGTATATAAGTTTTTTTTTTTTTTTTTTTTTTTTTTTTTTTTTTTTTGCAGTACGCGGGCCTCTCACTGCTGGGGCCCCTCCCGCCGCGGAGCACAGGCTCCGGACGCGGCATGTGGGATCTTCCCGGACCGGGGCACAGAACCCGTGTCCCCTGCATCAGCAGGCGGACTCGCAACCACTGCGCCACCAGGGAAGTCCTGGTATATAAGTTTAATAGGTGTTTATATTTATCAAAACTCATCAAATTATACAAATGGGCTGTGCATTTCACTGTATTTAAATTTTACCTCAATTAAAAAATCAAAATGAAGAAAGCAGTCACTAAAAATAAAAATCAAAGTGAAATAAATTAACCTGTTTATTGGTAGAATTCTTTCAAATGACTTTAAAATATAATAGTTTAACTGTATATTATTTTCAAAAAATTTTATTGTGATAAAATACACATATGGGACTTCCCTGGCGGCACAGTGGTTAAGACTCCCAGTGCAGGGGGCCTGGTTTTGATCCCTGGCCAGGGTACTAGATCCCACATGCATGCCACAACTAAGAGTTCGCATGCCACAACTAAGGAGCCTGCATGCCGCAACTAAGGAGCCCACCTGCCGCAACTAAGAAGCCCGCCTGCCACAACTAAGACTCGGCACAACCAAATAAATAAATAAATAATAAAATAAAATACACATAAAATTTACCATTTCAACCATTTTAAAGTGTACAGTTTAGTGATATTAAATATGTTCATAATGTTGTGGAACCGTAACCACCATCCGTCTCCATACCCTCCTCCACCTTTTTTTTTTTTTTTTGGCGGTACACGGGCCTCTCACTGTTGTGACCTCTCCCGTTGAGGAGCACAGGCTCCGGATGCGCAGGCTCAGCGGCCATGGCTCACGGGCCCAGCTGCTTCGTGGCATGTGGGATCTTCCCGGACCGGGGCACGAACCTGTATCCCCTGCATCGGCAGGCGGACTCTCAACCACTGCGCCACCAGGGAAGCCCTGTAGCATACTTCTTAATCTTACATTTTTATGGGATATACCCAAAGGAAAGAAATGAACTGCAAAAAATGTTAAACTGTTTTCATTTGCCATCTTGTTAGTAATATTGGGTTTTTTCAGAAATGGTTTTATATATGTAATAGAATAAAGAAAATAAATAAATCGTGCTAATGTTATCAGGAACCAAGATGTTGATTATACTAGAAAGAGATACAAATATAAAATCAAGAAAGTTAGATAAAATCCCTGAAATCCTACATTTAGTTAGAAAAAGGCAAACAGTGACCAACTCAGTAGCAACAAGCATCCAACCATCCAAATTGTGGTCTTTAAATGCCATTTACTACTAAATGAACTAAGACTTCTTAGAGAAACATCTGATTCTAGATCTGAGGCAGGAAATAAACAAGATGAACCTGGAACATCTTGTTGTATCAGAAACATCTGATTCTAGATCTGAGGCAGGAAATAAACAAGATGAACCTGGAACATCTTGTTATATCAGAAAGCAAGGAAGCTATCCAAGACTACTGGAATCATGTCAAGAGAAATCTGGGGCTAATCTGAAAGGACTTCCACAGCTCAACGATGGGACAATATGCTTTTTTCTTTTTTTAAAATGTACTTGGGTCCTCTTTATTTTTTATTTTATTTATTTATTTATTTTTAGCTGCGTTTGGTCTTCTTTGCTGCGTGTGGGCTTTCTCTAGCTGCGGCAAGCAGGGGATACTCTTCATTGCAGTGCGTGGGCTTCTCATTGCGGTGGCTTCTCTTGTTGTGGAGCACGGAGCATGGAGCACAGGCTCTAGGTGCATGGGCTCCAGTAGTTGAAGCACGCAGGCTCAGTAGTTGCGGCCCACAGGCCCTAGAGCACACCAGCTTCAGTAGTTGTGGCTCGCAGGCTTAGTTGCTCCACGGCATGTGGGAATCTTCCTGGATCAGGGATCAAACGCATGTCCCCTGCATTGGCAGGTGGATTCTTAGCCACTGCGCCACCAGGGAAGTCCCAAGGGACAATATGCATTTCAAAATGAAGAATAATTGCAGTGGGTTGAAGCACACCAAATGTGTTAAAACCCATAGTTCATAGTGATACTAAAAACAAAAAAATCTCATAAGTCATCCAGTATGCTGGAGAATTTCATTATTTAGAGAACTATTCTCTATTACATGAGAACCTCAACTCATTATTTTGAAAACTAGTAAATCAAAGGAAAGAATCAAACATTTATCCTGCCATTCCTTAGGTAATCAAATATTTGATGAAGGGAAAGTTCTTATTTATAGAAGAATTCCAGCTAATGAATAAAGATAGTGTTCTAAAATTAGAATATCACTTTTTTACAGCCCCTCATGAAATAATGCAGCTAGATAACGATTACCAGTGACTGCTAAGCTGTCAGGTAAAAAGATGGTAATATTTGAACCTATTAATCAATTGTAACAGAACAAAAATACATTAAACCAGATGTTACATGCCTCCTGATGAGATGCAATAGGAAGTTTATACCAGTTATTCTTGCCAAAAAAAGGAACATAAATCTGAACAAGTATACCTATCTGTTCATTTATAAAAAATAAAAAAGAAAATACTTTATTTATTTATTTATTTATTTATTTTTATTTATTTATTTTGGGCTGCATTGGGTCTTCCTTGCTGCGTGTGGGCTTTCTCCAGTTGTGGCGAGCAGGGGCTACTCTTCGTTGCGGTGTGTGGGGCTTCTCCTTGCGGTGGCTTCTCTTGTTGCGGAACATGGGCTCTAGGGCACGTGGGCTTCAGCAGCTGTGGCGCGCAGGCTCAGTTGCTCCGCGGCATGCGGGATCCTCGTAGACCAGGGATCGAACCCATGTCCCCTGCACTGGCAGGCAGATTCTTAGCCACTGTGCCACCAGGGAAGTCCGGAAAATACTTTAAATACTTTTTCTGATTGCACAACAGGGATGCAATCAGAAAAATCCACGAAGTTGGAAATTTTACAGAACAAATGATGTGATTTCATCAACAAATAAATAAATTGCAGGAAATAAAAAAGAGGAAGACTTACAGATTAAAAGAGGCCTAAGGTAAGTATCATCCAAATGCAATGTGTAAACTTTGTTTGGAATTGTAAAAAAAAAAAAATTATGAGACAATTGCAGAAACTTGAACACTATATATTTGATAATATTAAAAATTACTGTTAATTTTCCTTGGGTGTGTTAATGATATTATGTTTAAAAGATTCTCTATATTTAAAACACATACAAGTATTTACGGATGAAATGATATGATGTCTGGGATTTTCTTAGAAATAATCAGTTGGGGGGAAGTGGGTGGGAATATAGTTGAAACAAGATTGGGCATTTATTGCTGGAGAGGGTGTGGAGAAAAGGGAACCCTCCTACACTGTTGGTGGGAACGTAAAGTGGTATAGCCACTATGAAAAACAGTATGGAGGTTCCTCAAAAAACTAAACATAGAGTTGCCATATGGTCCTGCAATCCCACTTTTGGGCATATATCCAGACAAAACTGTAATTTGAAAAGATGCATGCACCCCAATGTTCACTGCTGCAGTATTTACAATAGCCAAGACATGGAAGCAACCTAACTGTCCATCGGCAGATGAATGGATAAAGAAATTGTGGTACACACACACACACACACACACACACAGACACACACACACACACAATGGAATACTACTCAGCCATAAAAAAGAATGAAATAATGCCATTTGCAGCACATAGATGGACCTAGAGGTTATTATATTAAGTGAAGTAAGTCAGATATAGAAAGACAAATACCATATTATATCACTTATATGTGGAATCTAAACTATGACACAAATTAACGTACCTAAGAAACAGAAACACACTCACAGACATAGAGAACAGACTTGTGGTTGCCAAAGGGAAGAGGGGAAGGGGGAAGGATAGATTGGGAGTTTAGGATTAGTAGGTGCAAACTATTGTATGTAGAACGGATAAACAACAAGGTCCTACTGTATAGCAGAGGGAACTATAGTTAATGTTCTGTGATTAAATCATAATGAAAAAGAATGTATGTATATGTATAGCTGAATCACTTCGCTGTACAATAGAAAGTAACACCACATTGTAAATCAACTATACTTCAATAAAATAATTTTTATAAAAGATTGGGCATTTGTTGATAATTGTTGAAGTTGGATGATAAGTACATGGGTTATTTTTTCCTTTCTATTAAAAAAGAATGTCTCCAAGCTTTTTGTTATAAACAGCAGGAGGGATGAAGTTGCCATCAACTGAGATGGGGAAGGCTGCAAGTGGAGCAGATTTGATAGAATGAGTTCAGTTTTAAACATGTCGAGTTTAAGATGTCAATTGGACATCCAAAGGGAGATATTGAATAGGCTGTTAGGTATATAAGTTCAGGATTTGGGAGAGAGGTCAGGGCTAGAGATATAAAGTTGGGAGTCATTGGTATATAAATGGTAGTTACAGCAATGAGACCGGATGAGATCAGAAATGAGTGAGACTAGACAGAGCTTAGAACACAGTAAATGCTCAATAATATTCATTATAACCACATGATTAAAATTCTTTCTTTTGATTTCTTCTTTGCACTCCTACAGCACTTTTATTGTATTTTGTATTATAGTTATTTGTATATCTCTTTTTGAAGAATATGGGCTACTTATTTGCAGAGCTTCCACCAATTTGGGCTTATCTGATGTTTCCTCATGATCAGATTCAGATTATGAATTTTGGGCAGGAATACAATTAAAGTGATGTTGTTTCCTTCTCAGTGTATCATATCAAGTGACACGTGATGATGTTTTGTCCCATTACTAGTGATGTTAACTGGGATCACTTTATTAAGTTACCAGATTTTTTCACTGCAAATTTACTACTTTCTGTTTGTAATAATTCAGTACATTTTAGGGAGATAGTTTGAGGCAATGTAAATACCCCCTTTTCCAGCACAGTACTAGTTTTAGTATCAATGATATTTATTTATTTTAAATCATCTTTATTGTAACACATTAAAAAGTGAATGAAACATAAATGTACAGATGTATGAATTATAAATACAGTAAATCCCCTACTGATGAACGAGTTCCATTCCGAGAGCGTGTTTGTTAAGTCCAATTTGTTTGTAAGTCCAACAAAGTTATCCTAGGTACCCAACTAACACAATTGGCTATATAGTACTGTACTGTAATAGGGTTTTTTTTTTAAAAATATTTATTTATTTATTTTTGGCTGACTTGGGTCTTCGTTGCTGCGCGCGTGCTTTCTCTAGTTGCGGGGAGCAGGGCCCCCCTTTTTGCTGCGGTGCGCAGGCTTCTCATTGTGGTGGCCTCTCCTGATGTGGAGCACAGGCTCCAGGCTCACAGACTTCAATAGTTGTGGCGCACGGGCTTAGTTGCTCCGCAGCATGTGGGATCTTCCCGGTCCAGGGCTCAAACCCGTGTCCCCTGAATTGGCAGGCGGATTCCTAACCACTGTGCCACCAGGGAAGTCCTGTAATAGGTTTATAATACTTTTCACAGAAATAATACATAAAAAACAAACAAACAAAAAATAAAGAAAACATTTTTAATCTTACAGTATAGTACCTTGAAAAGTACAGTACACCAACTGCCAAACACGGACTGGCATCGAGTCAACAGGCAAGAAGAGTTACTGCCTAGTGGAGGGAGAGGAGGTGGAAGATGGTAGAGCTGAAGAATTGTCAGCAATAGGAGACAGAGGGCAAGCTGCAATTTCACTCGTGCATGACGTTGTTGGCACAGTTTCTGGTTCCTTGCTGGAACCAGATGCACATTCGCATCTTTGAAAGCTTGCAGCTTGAAGGTTCATATGTAGGAAACTTAACTGTAGTACACGTGTGTAGTGCCTCTAGTAAGAAAATAGAATTTCCAAGCACCCCACTTGGCTCCTAAAGAATTACAACCTCTTTATACCCTCTAAAATTAACCACTAGGCCTGACTTAAATATATTTATTTATTTATCATTTATTTATTTTGGCTGTGCCGGATCTTAGTTGTGGCACGCGAACTCTTGTGGCATGCATGTGGGATCTAGTTCCCCGACCAGGGATCGAACCTGGGCCCCCTGCATTGGGTGTGCCGAGTCTTACCCACTGGACCACCAGGGAAGTCCCTAGGCCTGACTTTTATTGAATCAGATAATTTCTTTATTATTTTTTTATGATTTAGGTATGCATCTTTATTAAAATTTAGTTTTGTCTCATTGAAAAACTTTTTTATTATAGTAAAATACACATAACATAAACTTTACCATTTTAAACATTTTAAAGTGTACAGTTCAGTGGCATTAAGTACATTCACACTGTTGTGCAGCCATCACCACCATCTCGCTCCAGAACTTTTACATCTTTCCAAACTGAAACTCTGTGCTTATTAAACAATAAGTCCGTATTCCTCCCTTCCTCCAGCCTTTGGAAACCACTGTTCTACTTTCTGTCTCTGTAGATTTGCCTATTCCAGGTATATAAATGGAATATAAATGGAATCATACAATATGTGTCCTTTTGTATCTGGCTTATTTCACTTAGCACGTTTTCAAGGTTCATCCATGTTGTAGCATGTTGGTAACACTCTTGATTCTTATTCTGTAGTACTGGCCTCCAGGAAATTAGGGATTGGAAAGAAAAACTGAGAGGGAGGACAAGAGCCAGGAACTCTGGAGTCATGAGATGAGAATTTTATTTTATTTTTTAAATTTATTGTTTTTTAAATTTATTTATTTTTTATTGAGGTAACATTGGTTTACAACATAAGTTTCATGTGTACAACATTATATTTCTACTTCTGTGTGCCCTACCGAGTGCTCACCACCAAAAGTTTAGTTTCCATCTGTCACCATACAGTTGACCCCCTTAGCCACTTTGTCTTTACCCAACCCCTTCCCCTTTGGTAACCCCTACTCTGTTCTCTTTATCTATGTGTTTGTTTTTGTTTGGCTTGTTCATTTATTTTTTGTTTGTTTGTTTGTTCCTGTGGTATATGTCTCTCTCCATCTGACTTCACTTAGCATAATACCCTAAAGATCCATCCATGTTGTCACAAACGGCAAGATTTCATCTTTTTTTTAATGGTTAAGTAGTATTCATATATATATATATATATCACATCTTATTTTCATCCATTCATCTGTTCATGGGCACTTAGCTTGTTTACAGGATGAGAATTTTAAAGAGGAGGGAATCAGCAACACTATCAAACATGATAGAGGTCAAAGCTAATAAGATAACTTGACAAGAAATTTTCAGAATCAGTTATTAACAAACATTTTTAGAGTAACTGCTTTGTTCTAGGCACTAGATTTATGGAGGTTAAAGCTAGATTGCAAAGGATTATGGAGTTACTGGTATGGAGAAAGCAGAATTTGGAGGGCAAGGACAAAAGAAAGGCCTGGAGCTTGATAAAGAAGTGGAGTGGAGGGGAGATGCTACTAGGATGTGGAGATTTGAATACTTCTATAAGGGGAGGGAATGAGCCAGAGAAGGTAAAATGGCAGGCCCCATCAGTATTCAGATAGACAAGGATTCCATTTTGTTCCCCCCTCATACCACAACCTTCTGTTTCTACCTCTCTCTTTCCAGGTAAGCAGCTTCTGGTGGAGTTGAGCTCTTTGGATTAAACATTTGGAAAGGTAGAGTCACAATTGTGCTTGGTGTTGTGTGTTTGAGAGACTCGGGTTGATAAGAGGGCCTCCAGCTAACTGGTTGGCTGGAAAATTAAGCAACCTTGAAGGGGTGGCAGTGTGCTGCCTTGGTGGGGTTCTGCTAATGTGCCTCCAGGGCCTTATCTATATTTTGGTGTGGCAAAGTTGGGACTCTGGAAATGTTTGAAAAGTGGGTTAAAGTGAACAAGGATGATAAACAAAATGTGATCTATACCTAAAGGGAATATTATTCAGGCTTTAAAAGGTAGGAAATTCTAACACATGCTATTAAAATTACAACATGGATATACCTTGGGGATATTATGCTAAGTGAAATAAGCCAGACACAAAAGGACAAATATTGTATGAGTCCATTTGTGTGAGGTACCCAGAGTAGACAAATTCATGGAGACAGAAAGTAGAATGGTGGTTGCCAAGGGCTGGAGGGAGAGGGGAATGGGGAAATAAATGTTGAATGGGTACAGAGTTTTAGTTTGGGAGGATAAAAAGGTCTGGAGATGGATGGTGGAGATGGTTGCATGTCAATGCACTTAATGCCACTAAACTGCACATTTAAAAATGGTTAAAGCGGTAAATTTCATGTTATGTATATTTTACCACACTAAAAAAAAGCATAGGGGGGGCTTCCCTGGTGGCGCAGTGGTTGAGAGTTCGCCTGCCGATGCAGGGGACACGGGTTCGTGCCCCGGTCCGGGAAGATCCCACATGCCGCGGAGCGGTTGGGCCCGTGAGCCATGGCCGCTGAGCCTGCGCGTCCGGAGCCTGTGCTCCGCAATGGGAGAGGCCACAACAGTGAGAGGCCCGTGTAGCGCAAAATAAAAAGAATCGGAGCCATGTGGCAAAATGTTAACAACATGTGAATCTAGGTGAAAGGGTTTATGAGAGATCATTATACTGTTTTTTTATTATACTATTTTTGTAACTTTTCTGTCGCTCTGAAATTTTTTTCAAAATAAAAAGTTTACTTAATATTAACAGGAGGACGTTCTGTAGAGGTAAGGTATAGACCAGTTAGGATTGCTTCCACTGCAGGGATTGCAGGTACCTAGTAAGCATATAAGCCTGGTGTTAAGAAGCTAATATAGTATCATAGGCAATTATTGACTACCTTAGGCAATTTATTTTCACATTTTAATCATGTCATCACCTTTTTGTTGACTTAACTTCTTCATAAGGATGTGGAATTGACAACTTTTCATTTTTCTCCTCTGTTTTCTTCATATTATTTTAATTATTATGAATTTCTAGAACACTAGGGACACCCATATTTAGTATTCAAATAAAAATACAAAAAGAACAAAAAAGTTTTGTATCAACTGTTTTGCCATTTCTTTGTCACTGTTCTCCTCCATCATGGATATATAAAACCTCTGCAGTTAGACAGACTGGGTGGGTTCTTACAGATTCTGAGACATCGTGCAAATTATGTCATCTCTCTAAGCCTTAGTGTCCCCATCTGTAACCCTCAAAGAGATATGAGGCTTTTAGGTGAGAAAATGAATGTAAAACAGAGCAGAATAGGGACTTCCCTGGTGGCGCAGTGCTTGAGAATCCGCCTGCCAATGCAGGGGACATGGGTTCGTGCCCTGGTCCAGGCAGATCCCACATGCCACGGAGCAACGAAGCCCGAGAGCCACAACTACTGAGCCTGCACTCTAGAGCCCGCAAGCTACAACCACTGAAGGCCGCGCGTCTAGAGCCCGTGCTCTGCAACAAGAGTAAGCCACCGCAACGAGAAGCCCGCGCACCACAACGAAGAATAACCCCTGCTTGCCGCAACTAGAGAAGGCCTGCGTGCAGCAACAAAGACCCAACGCAGCCAAAAATAAATAAATAAATAAATAAATAAACAAACCAACAAAAAAACCCAGAGCACAATACCTGCCACATAGTATAAATGTAATACATGTTAATAATGAATTATATCATTGGTATATGACTGGGCGTGATTGTTTAGGTCCAAGTGCAACAGAAGGCAGCCTAGGGGTCAGAATAATTCTATGTTAGATATAAGGCAGTTTGTAATACTTTAATATTGCAGCTTAAAAGGGATATGTGACAGTTTATCATTAAATTTAGTACTTATCCTCAGTAAAGTTCTCTGCCACTGAGCTTCAAAACTATGAGTTTCCAGAGGAAAACCATGAAGCAAATGTAAAGATTGGTGAATAGTGTCTGTGAGGTAGGGTTAAACCATCTGGGGTTCTTTTACTTAGAGAAGTCTGTGAGGAGACCTCAGAAAAAGACTATTAAACTAAGTATGTAGCATTTATGTTCATTGTTTGATTGGTAGAATTATTGGAACAGATGACATGATCCCAGCCTTAGTAGAATTTGTCCAGGTTTTAAACTTTCCGATTAAAGACAATATGAGTGGGACTTCCCTGGTGGTCCAGTGGCTAAGACTCTGCTCCCAATGCAGGGGGTCTGGGTTCGATCCCTTGTTGGAGAACTAGATCCCGCATGCATGCTGCAACTGAGAAGCCCACGTGCCAAAACTAAGACCCGGCGCAGTCTAAATCAATAAATGAATATTTAAAAACGAGGATCCTAATGTAATACAAATTTAAAAATGGGATAACGAATAAGATATTTAAAAAAAAGAATTTAGGTCAGATAATTAGAAGAAAATTTTCAGGCAATGAGGTCTGTTAAACTTCAAAGTGAGTTAACATAGTGTCTGATGGAATTTTCTGACGGAATTTTCTCCTCTGGTGGGCTTTAGAGGTAGATTAGATTTCTCGGAGGTGGCCTAGGTAAAGATGCACCTGTAGATAGGCAGATATGCTGATGGTCCTTTGCAGTCTAAGAGTCAATAAAGGACTTTGGCTCACCTGACTCTAATCAGTCACAGCCTCAGTGGGTAACCATCCTGCCTGCATTTTCTGATCTTTTTGGGTAATTTAATGATTAATTTCATTATCATCCTGCTTAACAAGGAATTCACAGTTTTTCTTCACAGTTTTGTTTTGGTTTTTTTAAAGCTCTTGTTCTATTTTGTAATGGGAATGGCTCAGGCTCATTTATTTATTTTTAGTCATGCTTATTGAGGTTTAATTTACCTTTTAGTATATAGTTTTATAAGTTTTGACAAACATACAGTTGTTTGTCAAATGAGCAAGAAAGCCTGCTTATTTATGTCTTGCTTGGTGATGGGAAATGCAGTAGCAGGACAGAGAAGGGAAAAATATAGTGACTTTGGGGAATTTTTATGGTAATCAAGGTCAAGATTTGTCACATCAGGACCTGATTGTTGGTGTCCTCTCACATCGAGCAGATGAATTCACTTTGTCTACCGAGTGTAGTCAATATTGACCTTACCTGTTTTTTTCAGGATTAAATTTATTTGGTCACTGGTATTCTGTAGCATTGGTGGGGGGGGGGGAAGAGAGGAATCAATTATAAATGATTTCAAGATTAAGAAGTGGGATGTGTCTCTGTGTTCTCCATTCCACTTATTGCTCCACTCATAAAACATTCTGGGGACCCTAATTATATTCTAGTTATAGCAACAATAGATTCTAGATTTTTCAGGAAAGTTTCATTTCAAAGATTCTGTCCTTTTGTTCCCATAAGTAACATATACTGAGATGACATGCTTTGATAGGGAGAACATTCGTTGGTAGGAAGCTCCACTTCAGCTTAGCCTATATCAGGTATTGAATTGGGTATTTACAGAATTGGAGAATCATGGTTGGGCTGTGCTTAAGTCATTCTGAGGCTGGGGTAGAGAGAGAAAATTACTTCCTATTGAATGCCTACTATGTATATGCCTGGCAGTGTGCTAGGTGCTTTCCCTATTGACAGCTGCTCTGGCTAGAATTCCATCCCAGATCCAACCACCACTTAAAAACAAAAATCAACACTCCCTGAAAAAAACCCAGAAACAAAACCATATTCCTCATGGAGCCTCTTTCATTAATACAAGTCACAGCTGCCACACCCTCCATAAGACTCCGGCACCATAATTAGGATAATAGACTCTCAAGGCTTCGAGGGACCTTTGAGGTCATTTAGTTAAAGAGGCGGCAGCTGTTCTCTTCACCACCGAGTCTGACAGTTACTGCGCTCAATTGTCTCAACCGGACGTGCAAAACATGTCTCGGTCT
The DNA here is from genome assembly GCF_011762595.2 of Tursiops truncatus. Lineage (NCBI taxonomy): Eukaryota > Metazoa > Chordata > Mammalia > Artiodactyla > Delphinidae > Tursiops > Tursiops truncatus. The sequence continues at coordinate 86,227,324 of NC_047035.1, read as the reverse complement.
ATGGTCTCTGTAGGCTGCAATTCCACAAAAGATAGGTCAACGATAAGCAAATGTGAAGCTTGAACTACGACGTTTCAGACTGGAAAGGGCAATGGGGAAAAATATGGCTTACCGGGGCCCTCAGACAATGTAAATGGAAAAAAAAATTTTTTTTTTTTAAAGAACTGGCAGAGACGTAATGTGAAGCCCTTGAATTCGCGTAGAGGCCTACAAAAGGGATCCTGATTGACCCGGTAAACCCCAAAGAGTCCTCTCTCTTCAGTTTCACCAGCTCTGAAATTCTAGCCATCCTGGATCTTCTTTGCCCTTTTATTAGAAAGCCGGGAAACCCTCTCCTTTTCCACGCAAGAGGGTGAGAGAGGGGCCTTATGGTGCATGAACGATAGAAAATTGGTCTTTTCTCTTATGTCTGACTAGTGGTACAAACAACCGTCCTGGAGGCAGGGGAATATATTTCACGCCCTCTCAAGGTCCCTTCGGTTCAAGGATACTGTCATTCTCCGGCTGTATTAGAGGGACGGCCTGCAACGTCCAGGCTGCCATGGAAACACGCCGCCGTGTTCCTTTTTCTTACGTGGGGCGGGGCACTCCGCCCAGCCACCAATCATCCACAGGTTTTCTTGAGTGGCGGGCAGCAACAGCGAATGGGCGAGCCGATACCGCGTGACGCGACGGGAAAGGGGGAGTTCGCGGCCCGTGGCGGCGGTGGCTACAGCGTCGACCTGGGGATCGAGCTGGAGGGACCTCGGGAGCGAGCGGAGATCTCTAGCTGGAGCGCGAGGGACCTCCCGCCGGGATGCCTGGTACTGTTTCGAGAAAAGTGGGGGAGTAGTAGGCTCTGAAGGCTTGGGTTTCGGGTCTGAAGGGGATGGCCGACCGGAGGGGGCGGGGTGGCAAGCATGGCGGCGGTGACAGGGAAAGGGTTGGAGGGCCCTGAGGAGGGGGTGGGGTAGCCCTAGCTGGAAAGGCTGGGTGGTCGTGAGGAAGCGTGAAGACCTGTGGGGGTTAAAACGAGCAGAGATTACAAAGAAGCCTTTTGCGGGGTGGTAGAGGCTCCAGAAGGACGTAGGGAGAGTTGTGGGGGATGGAAAAAGGGGCGGGGAGAGAAGAGGTTAGGAAGGAGGGGAAAGGGTGTCTACGGGAAGGTGATGGAAGGGGGAGAGAAGGATAGGCAGGCTGATTGTAAATAACGAGGAAATCGGGCCTTGGAAGGTATGATAGGAAAGTGATTGCAGCGATTATAATGTTCTAATTGGAAGAGTCCTACACTGGTCCCCTTTTCCAGGCCTTGTACTTCTGCCTCGTTTTTTAAGCTCAGACTGCATGAGGAAGGCTAGTAGGTTACACAGAACTGATCTTTTGTTATTCCATTCCAGGGGAGCAGATGGACCCCACTGGAAGTCAGTTGGAGTCAGATTTCTCTCAGCAAGACACTCCTTGCCTGATCATTGAAGATTCTCAGCCTGAAAGCCAGGTTCTAGACGATGATTCTGGTTCTCGCTTCAGTATGCTATCTCGACACCTTCCTAATCTACAGACGCACAAAGAGAACCCTGTGTTGGTGAGTGATAGGTTGCTTGGAAATGATTGAGTAGATTTTTTTTTTTCCCCTAATCTAGACCAAGCTGCAAAGTAAGTACTTGGGAGATCACTATCTTTTGGATAAAGTTGGCTGGAAAATAAAATCATTTTCACAAAAATATGTATCATTTTGGATTACTTCATATATAGTATATTATGAAATGTATATTTCATATTATGTGCATATGTATGTATACATTATGAATGTATATTTTGTATGTATATTTTCTGGGATGTATATTATATATGTATATTTTCTAGGATGTTGTGTCCAATAGTGAACAAACAGCTGGAGAAGAACAAGGAGACAGTAATAGTGGCTTCAATGAACAACTGAAAGAAAACAAAGCTGCAGGTGAGGTCCATTTTGCAAGGGTGCTCTTGTTGGAGCTGGGTGGATATAAACATTATGTGGTTGTGGTGAATGTATGTAAGGAAGTCTGGCATAGTATCTGGTGCACAATACTCAAAAGGTTGGTTTTCTAATGTAGCTGATTAGATTGGTATTGTCTGCATTCTTGAATTTGTATTACAGTTTGGTGGTAAATGCCTTTTCTGCTAATATCCACTTATTTTTTTCAGAGTCTGTGGATTCTTCTCATTTGGACACATGTGGTTCCATCAGTCAGGTCATTGAACAGTTACCTCAGCCAAATAGGACAAGCAGGTATACTAGTGTTTGAAGGAATTTATTTAAATGTATTAGTGGATCAGTTTTTTTATCTGTACCTGTTGTCTCATTCCAAGGATAAAAGGATTAATCTTATTTTTGTGAATTAGGGAGTGGGATTTGAGAATTGTATTAACTAGCATTCTGTTGGTACTGATAGCTGGAATCTCTTTTGTGAGGTGGTAACATTTTTTTGCACCTACATTATTCAGATTGTGATCTACCTTGTGCATGTGAAACAAGCATTCCTTATTCTTAGCTTGGATATGACTTATTACTAGAAAAAATAATCAAAAAATATTTAGGTATATTATCAAAACAGTTAAGCATGGTTTCTACCTACCAACCAAAGAACCTCGCCAGTTTTAGACCCAGAATGTTTAATTCATACCCTAAACTGTATTCAGTTTTTACTTTGTCTCCTGTATGTCTTTACATTGTCCATTTATTGAGTTTAACTTCTATGTTGGGCAGTACATGGGATGTTTGATATATACTGCTATTTAATTTCATCCTTAAAGCAGTTGTACGATGAACACATTATGTTACTTCCCTTACTTAGGTGGGGAAGTGTTAGGCAAAGAAGTTAAAAACCTTGCTCTAGAATGCATTGCTAGTAAGTGACAGAGCTGGGCTTTGAGTCCTTCTGACTCAAGTGCCTCTCTTTCTTTTTTACTATTCAATACCCAAATTCTCCTAAGATCAAAGGAGAACGTAGGAGTCTTGGGGTGGTGGAATAGAAAAGGGAGGTAGTCAGAGAGGAGGATGTTAGTATGAGGTGAAAGACTAGGGTTTTATCTCAAAAATAAGTGCTTTTTTGTGTGTGTATGTTTGTGTTCTATTTAATACTCTGTGTTTGCACTTAAATTTTTTCTCTCAAATCATCAGTTGGATGCTTTAGAACAATCCCCAAATTGGTGGACTTATTTTGGCCCTCAGGTGGGTTCTGGTTGGCCCACACATAGTTGTAAAATATATTTGAATTAGCTGATAGAATTTAAAAATAGGGAAATTTCACATAGAACTTAGATTTCCAGCTTCTGGGATTACTAGGCCGGAAGTAATGCAACTGTTGTATTATTGGCAGCAGTTGGCGGGAGCTGTGAGCAGCCAGCCTCTGCTTAGATAGGGCATGAGTGCTATGGTCTGTCATAGTGCCTGTAACTCACTGTTGTATTTGGACACTGAGGCCAGGTATTCTTCTTTCATTTATCCTAGGGCTTGTGCTTTTGTTCTTAAACCCAGCCACTTAACTCATTTATGTTACCTTTCTTTGCTTTTTGTAGGCATTTAAGTTTTTGTGATACCTCTTTAGGAACATGTGCCAGGCTTATCTGTGTTTTTGTGGCTCGGCATCTGAGTTTGAACCAGTGGGGACAGAATGCGTGTGTACCCCTTGTTATAAATTAATGGTACTGTTTGAGAAGTCTCATGCTACTTCTTTTCCCTTTTTGCATCAAGGTGTTGCTCTTTCCTTAAAAAAAATACTTGAATGCTTACATTTAGTAAACGTGCAGGCACTGTGGTAGGTGTTTTAAAGCATGTTTGCCATTATGGAGCTTACAATTTAATAGGGGAAGCAGATGTTAAATAATTACATAAATAGCTATTCAGTGAGAACTGTGATCATTGTAAAGAGGAAAAAAATAATATATAACCTAACATGGGGGATAAGGGAAAACCTCTTTGAGAAGGATGATCTAAACTATAAATACAAATTTGTTAGGCATAGTTGAAGGGCTGGGGAGAAGTGTGGCATGTGGGAGGAGGAGCTTTCCAAACACAGGGAGCAGCATGTGTAAAGGCCACGAAAACCGCAGAGAATGTGGGGTTGATTCCAAAAGGGGTTGACTTCAAAGCACATGTATACTGATCTCTTTATGTTGTCTTTATTTATTAATGCAGATACTTTGAAAAAGGCTGTTTGTGAACTTCTATATATCATGAAATTCCAAAAGATCTTCCTCTCTTATCTAATGTCCTATTGTGATGTAAGCCTGTGGTCCTAAACATGAAGTGTCCTAAAATATGATGCTGAGGATATTTTTATTTCGCTGTTAAACATTTAAGAAAATTGAGGTGATTGTAGATTCACATGCATTTTAAAAAATAATAGAGATTCTTTGTGTACTTTTCCCAGTTTCCCCCAATGGTACCATTTTGCAAAACTATAGTATACTTTCGCAACCAGAATATTAACATTGATAAAATCCAATGAACTTATTCACATTTCCCTAGTTTTACTTGTACTCATGTGTGTGTATTAATTTTTATACAGCTTAATCACCTGTGTAGGTTTATCCACCACTGAGGTCAAAATGCCGAACAGGAGCTCCAGTGTTGCCCTTTTATGAACACACCCACCTCCCTCTCCTGCACATGAACCTCTGGCAACCGCTAATTAAGACCATCCTCTGGGGAATTCCCTGGTGGTCTAGTGGGTAGGACTCTGTGCTTTCACCGCTGAGGGTGTGGGTTCGATCCCTGGGTGGGGAACTAAGATCCAGGAAGCCGTGCAGTGGGACCAAAAAAAAAAGATCATTCTCCACTGGTAAAGTTTTGTCATTCAAAATGTTATATAAATAGGATCATACAGTATATAATCTTTGGGGATTGGCTTTTTTCAATTAGCATAAGTCCCAGGAGATCCATCTGAGTTGTTGGATGTATCAGTGGTTTGTTCCTTCTTATTGCTGAGTAGTGTTCCATGGTATGGATGTACCACAATTTGTTTAACCATTTGCCTATTGAAGGAAATCTGGGTTGATTCTAGATTTTGGCTAATGTAAATAAAGCTGCTATGAACATTTGCATACAGGTTTTTGTAAGTCTTCGTATCTCTAGGATAAATGGCTAGGTGGGCAATTGCTGGGTCATATGGTAGTTGCCTGTTCAGTTCTTTTAAGAAACTGCTGAAGTGTTTTCTAGAGTGGCTGTATCGTTTTACAGTCCCACTAGCAGTGTATGAGACATCCAATTTCTCTCCATTCTCACCAGCATTTGGTGTTGTCACTATTTTTTATTTTAGCCATTCTGATAAGTGTGTGATGATATCTCACTGAGGTTTTAATTTGCATTTCCCTAATGGCTAATGATGTTGAACATCTTTTCATGTGCTTCTCTGCCATCTGTACATCCTCTTCAAGGAAATGTCTGTTTATGTCTTTTGCCTATTTTCTAACTGGATTTTTTTTATTGTGTTTTGAGACTTCTTTATATATTCTATATATTAGTCCTTTGTAGCATGTGTGGTTTGCAAATATTTTTCTCCTACTCTGTAGCTTGTCTTTTCATCCTCTTAAGAGGCTTTTTCCATAGAGCATGTTTTTAATTTTAATGAGGTCTGTTAATTTTTTTTTTTTTTTTTGCGGTACACGGGCTTCTCACTGTTGTGGCCTCTCCCGTTGCAAAGCACAGGCTCCGGATGCACAGGCTCCACGGCCATGGCTCACGGGCCCAGCCGCTCCGCGGCATGTGGGATCTTCCCAGACCGGGGCATGAACCCATGTCCCCTGCATCGGCAGGCGGACTCTCAACCACTGCGCCACCAGGGAAGCCCTGTTAAATATTTTTAAGAGTGATATAAATACATAATTTATTTTAAAAAGAACTTATGAAAAGCAAATAGTCCATTCCCACCATTGGTCCCCTTTCACAGAGGTAATGCTTTTTAAGTGTTTGTGCTTTTATTTCTTTGGGAGGTTATCTTCCTAGCTCTTAATACTGTTGTAAAACTAAGTAACACTGTTGTATTACCATTTCTTGTTTTATCAAATTAAGACACTTGAGTTCCATAATGAAAGATGAGGTTTTAACTCACAACAACATTCTCCTAATTTTTGATGATAATTGTTTTATTTCTTTCATTGGCTACTTCTGTATTTTTAAATAATATATTTAAACCTTTGTTTTCTTTTTCCATCAGTTTTGGATAGTGGAGAAAAGTTTAATATCAGTACTACTTTTTGTTTATAATTGGATTAATTTCAAGCCTCTTCTGATTCACCTGATCATTCTAATTAAATATTTATTGAGTATTTCCTATATGCAAAGCACTGTTGAGTTTTGGGGATGCAAAGTGATCAGAAGAGATAAGAAACCCTAGACCTTAATGGAGCTTACATTCTGGTATGGGATATAGCAATACATGATAGATAAGTAAAAATATATAGTATCTTAGACTCTGATAGGGCTGAAGAGAAAAATAAAGCAGAGAAGGGGATGGGAAACATCAAAGGAATTGCAAGTTTAGGTAGGGTGACTTAGGGGATGCTTTAGTGATGTGACATTTGACTAAAAATCTTAAGTAAGTGATCTCTACTATTATTTGGGATAAATGTAATCCATGCATAGAGAACAGCAAATGCAAAAGCCCTGAGAGAGGCATGTGCCTGGAATACTTGAGAAATGACAAGGAGGTTAGTGTGGCTGGCGTGGAGTGCTTGAGAGGAGTGGGAGAAGAGGTCAGGGAAGTAAAGAGGGAACCAGAATATATAAAGCCTTATGGATCATTGTGAGGAATTTGGCTGTTACTCTTAGGAAAGTATTTAACGGTTTTGAGCAGAGGAATGACATGATCTGACTTAGATTTAAACAGGATCACTCTGGCCGCTGGATCAAGAATAGACTGAAGAGTATACAATTTTTATTTGTCCATTATACCTCGATAAAGCTGGGAAAAATAAAAATTAAAAAAAAAAGCTCTTCAGATTAAATTTAAAAAGGAATAGTCTGAAGGGAGAGCAAGGGTAGAGTTAGGAAGACCTACTAGGAGACTACTGAAATAATTTAGGCAAAATGTGACAGTGGCTAGACCAGAGTAGAAGTGGATGAGGAGTGGTGAGATTCTGGGTTTTTGAAAATATGATTCAAAGATAGATTGGATGTGAAGTATGCAAGAGATGAAGGAGGTAACAGTGATTCCATGTTTTTCATTTGGGAACTAGAAGAATGGAGTTTCTGTTAATTGAGATGAGAAGACTGCAGGGGAAGTTCAGTTATAGACCTGTTACAGTTGAGCTGCCTTTTCAATTGCCAGTTGGAGGCAGTTGACAATGTGAATGTGTGGAGAAGGTCTAAGCTGGAGATTTAAAATTCCAGAGTCATAAGCATATGGATGATGTTCAAAGCCATGAGTCTGGATAAGATCACTAAGGGGGTGAGTTGTAGGTGAAGAAGAGGTCCAAGGACTCACTGTGCCTACGAGCGTTAGGAACTTGAAGAAAACCACCAAAAGAGACTGAGGAAGATCCAAGGTGTGTGGTTTGTGCTGTCTTTCATTTGCTTTTCTACTTTTTGTCATACACACTCTTGACTTTCTTTCCCTATGTTTCCTGAGGTCAGGCATCTGGTCCTCCCAGTTGTGTAGGTAACATTCTATTTTATTTTTGTGGAAGTCTTTATTCAGTCCTTTTTTCTCTTCCTTGGATCATGGTCCCCAACTTTGCAAATTTATGTTTTCTTCTCTTTTATGCTTATTAAACGTATGCTTAATGGTCTTTATATGAAATGTTACAGGAGGCAAAAATGTCATCTATAATTCTGCCACCCAGAGGCTAATTGCTGTAAACATTTTGGCTTATTTTCCCTGTTGTTTTTTGTTGTTGTTGTGCATTTGATATACATAGTTGACACATGGGAAGTAAAAGTTCGTGTGTTTCTTGACCTTTTTGCTTAACAACATGAGCAGTTAATTTCCCCTGCAATTAAAACTCTAAATAACATTTGCCCCTAGTTTTTTATTTTAAAAGTTTAAACCCACAGTAGAGATGAAAAGATACTATGCATTTTTTCAAAAGATACTATGCATTTTTCTGTGTGTGTGTATAAAATATACTGTTTTGAAACAAAGTTGCAGAAATCATAGTTCCCCTCAAATACTTTAGCATTCATCCCCTAAGAAAAATATCATAATACCCTTATCACACCTAAGAAAATATCGATTCTGTAAAACCTAGTAATAAGTGCATATTCAGATTTTCCAGGTTGTCTCAAAGATGGCTTTATTTTATATATATATATATATATATATATTTTATCCAGTATCCAATCCAGATTATGGTTTACATGTTGTATTTGGTTGTTTTGAACATTTTTAATGGCTGCATAAATTCCATTTTATGGATTATGAAATTAGTTAATCATTTACCTACTGTTGGGCTTACAGTAGGTTGTTAGTCACAGTGAACTTTGAAAGTAAGTTTGTATCAGGATCTTTTCATATTTCAAATTATTTTTTACAGTTGAAATTACTAGGTATGAACATTTTTTAGAGCTCTTGATACATATTTCCCAGTTGTTCTGCAGAAAGGTTCTATTAGTTTATACTCTCATAAACAGTATGTGATAATGCTAATCTCACCTCAGGTTTGGGCAGCACTGAATAGTAGTACAGTATTTACAGTTTTTCTTTTCTAATTTGATTGGCAACAAATGGTTTCTCTGATATCTTACCTTTTTTTTTTTTTTTCGCGGTACGCGGGCCTCTCACTGTTGTGGCCTCTCCCGTTGCGGAGCACAGGCTCCAGACGCGCAGGCTCAGCGGCTATGGCTCACGGGCCCAGCCGCTCTGCGGCATGTGGGATCTTCCCAGACTGGGACCCCAACCCGTGTCCCCTGCATCAGCAGGCGGACTCTCAACCACTGCACCACCAGGGAAGCCCTGATTTCTTACATGTTTAAAGATACTTGTATTTCTTTTTTTTGTGAGCTGTCTTTTCTGTTGTTTGTCCATTCATATCTTGAGCTTCTTCTTACGAGTTCCTTGTATATTATGGAGACTATTTTGTTATATTGTTGCAGATATTTTTTCCTAATTGTTATGTGTGTTTTACTTTTGTTTATCGTTTTTTGACCTGTGATGTCTTCTTTTCAATACACAGATGTCTTACCTGAATTTTTTTCAGCCACTGTGGTTCTATGTTATGTATTCTAAGAATTTTTACTAAAATTCTTTTGTGAACTGTGTTCTATTAAATAGATTTTTTTTTTTTTTTTTTGCGCTACGCGGGCCTCTCACGGTTATGGCCTCTCCTGTTGTGGAGCACAGGCTCCGGACACGTGGCCATGTCTCAACGGGCCTAGCCGCTCCGCAGCATGTGGGATCCTCCCGGACTGGGGCACGAACCCGTGTCCCCTGCATCGGCAGGCGGACTCTTAACCACTGCGCCACCAGGGAAGCCCAATAGATGTATTTTTGAGCCCCTTCTCTGCACATCTAATGCACATCTTCTCTTGTCACTTGTCAGTAATTCTCTTGAGTGCAAGATTTTTCTATCCCTGCTCAGATTTTTTCAGAGAAAGATAAAAATCAAGTATGTTTGTTTCTTCCTCTGCCTCTTATTTGTATTACTTAATTCTGTACTACAGTGTTTTGAGTTGTTAACCTTTTAGGTGCCTTTTGTAGAAAGAAGCAATAATGGGGTGAGGTTTTTTACTTTTTCAAATTTGCTTAAAACGTGGTTGGTGTGTGGGGAGTCACAATAAAATTTAAAGAGTTCTTTGAGCAAAATATCCCGGCCTATCTGCGAACACATGATTGTGTCTTTTTGCTGTATAGTGTTTTGGGAATGTCAGTGGAATCTGCTCCTCCTGTGGGTGAAGAGAAGGAAGAAGAGGTGGAAGAGAAGGAGAAAAAGGAAAAAGAAGGAGATATTTCAGACGATACCACACACTCCCTTGGTGCTGAAGGTAGCTTTATGCCTTTTTCAGGATAGTAGATTGGTCTAACCCCTTTAACATGAGCATGCAGATGTCTAAATTTCTCCCTTTTATCAGGTTATAGATTTCTTATCATTAAATTGAGAATAGTCGTTAGGAAATTTGCTGGTAGCCTAAGATAATCCACCTAATTTGGTGTTCAGGAATTTTTAGCTCATTTTTTAGCCCCCTTTCTGCATACTGACTCCTACTTCTTTTGTATTCATTTGTTTTTCAAATATTTTGGGGATGCATGCCTTGTGGGGTGGAATTACAATATGAAGTACAGTGCTCTCTGCGTGTGTGCGCGCGGCTTATGTATTTCTTTAGAAAGTAGAAATAGTCTACCTTTATTAGGTGCTTGTAAGGTTTTATGGTACACAGTTTTTGCTCCATTATGCATTTTCCCCCTTTGCTTTTAGTGCTTCTATTCTTAATTTTATTTTAAAAAAATTTGGGGTGCAGGGCTTTGATGTGAAAGACTTAATATGACCTTCTTTTGCTAAAGGGCAGCACCTTGCATAGTACATAATGTTGTGGGATGATACCTGATTTCTTGGGGTTTTCTTCCTAGATCCTGCCTCATCACAGCTGGGCTTTGGGGTTCTAGAACTTTCCCAGAGCCAGGATGTTGAGGAACAAACTCTGCCACGTGAAGCAGACAATCTACAGTCAGTAACCACCAACTCTGCTTATACTAGGCTATCTGATGTGGATGCTAATATTGGTACGTAACATGTTTTCTGGCATTTAGAGTTTGTTTATAAGTATTTTCCTCCCATGCTAGAGCTAGTTGTTTTTTCCTTGATATATCTTATAGCTATCTAAGTTAATATAATCAAAGTTAGTATAGTAAGGTTGTAGAGTTGTCTGGCGAGTACTTGTCAGTTGATGGCTTGCATACTAAGGTTTTTTGTAAGTGGGTAATTGGTTATTTTCCTTTCTGGAATGATGCCTGTATATATTTTCAGTTTGTATTTCTTTCTTTAATATCTTTGCCTTTTAAAAAGCATTTGGGACTACTTTTAGTACTTTGAAAAATTAAATATTTCCTTCCTGTCTTCTTCTAAAACTTTAAGCAATTAAGCATGAAGAACAGTCTAATGAAGGTATCCCCATGGCAGCACAGCCCAGTAAGGATATCCCTGTGGCACCACAGCCCAGTAAGGATGTATCTGTGGTAGAAGAGCAAAATTCACCACCTGCAAGGTAAACCAGGTTCTTTCTAGAAAGTATTTTTGGGTTTCTGCTATCAGGTTACACTCATTTCACTTGGCCAGGTGGAAACTTTTTTAGAAATTCTTGATTTTTTTTCCCCCCCTTGCCTGGGCATATTTATGGTCCAGTAGAAACATTTATTGTTTATGAATTCTCATTGTGTCATCTTATCTTTAGGCATATTACAAGTCCAATTTATTGCTGCTTTAACTGTAAGGATGATCCCTTAATCTTTGGTTGTTACTCCACCTCTCTGTTCTTTGTCTGCAGAGGCACTATCTCTCTGTGGTCTGTCTTTCTAAATTCTCTAGTGTTGTAAGAGTCAAAAGAATATTATATTTGAAAGTCTACTGTTTTTATACTTGAGGAGCACCCAGATTGCTTTGGGTCCTCAGGTATCCTGCGTCTGGTAGCTTATGGCATAGATAAATAGGGAGGTATTCTTTTCCCATGTCTTTCAGGCTCTTAACTTGGTGGGAATTGGGCAGTATACCTCTGTTCTGCCTATGGTGATTGTTGTATCCAAAACAGCATTGTCTCTGGTCAATACCTCAAGTTTAGATATGGCAGAGGACAAGTGGGATGCTTCCATTTTGGAGAAGGGAATGAGTAAACATTTAGTATTCTTTTGTTTCTTCCTTCAGTAGAAACAGTGGGGAATGGGGTACTGAACAAAGTTGAATATCAAGAGAGGTTGTCTTTCTAATGCAAAACACTCAGTTTAACATTCCGCTTTTCCTTAGGAAATTACTCTCTAGGTAGTTTTGCTATCCTGTTTACTCTGGGGAATGGTAGAGTAGGTGAACCGCCTAAGTCTCTGGAACGGAGCCAGCAGTGAGTGTCTTACATGTGTAAGTAGTATTTGTGTGAAGGAGTCTTGGTTTGGGGCTTGGGTTGAGTAGATCAGATCAAAAAGGTCAGCAGAAGATAAAGTGTGTGGCTGGTGCAGAGGATGATTTACATCCAAGCTCTTTCTGTGGGAGGTCATTGTTCTGGCATTGCTGCCATCTGGATCACACTGCTTCATGCACCTCTAGATAACAATGTATGAAACAAAAATCCCTAACTCACTTATCAGAAATCTTGGACAGCATGCAGCACTGCAGTGAGCAGAGTGGAAAAGAGGTATTGCTTTGTGAGAGACTGAGACACACTTTGAAATGGGCTGAGGGCTTTGCATCATTATAAAGCGTAGCTTATTTCACTTTTAATAAATAGTTTCTGGAAGTTTTGAAATTAAAAAAGGAAAACACACAAAACAGGAAATGCTTCTTTCTTCAAAGATGAAAGCCTTTGAACATGGTAACTTTTTTTCCTGGTGATACGAATTTCCTAGGTCAGAGGACATGCCTGCTAGTCCCAAAGGCTCTCTTGCTGCTGTGGAAACAAAAGAACAAATATCTGTTCAGGAACTTCTGGAAGGTGGGATGCAGATTCAGAAGTCACCAGAGCCTGAGGTTTTGTCAACTCAGGAAGACTTGTTTGACCAGAGCAATAAAACAGGTACAAAGAGTAATTCGTTGCCGTAGCTCTTCTTTTCTGAAGATCTAAACTTTTATTTCTGTTCTGAAACTACTGTTTTAAGTCAGAAGGCACTTTATAGGTGTGCAGACTTTATAGGTGTGCAGACTTGTTTGTGGTATGGAAGGAAAGTACGTTTCTAGCTGATTGATGAGAAGGGCTTTTTGGAAATAATTGCTATTTAGCGTGTGGTAACATAATTTTCTTTCTCTTTTGGAAATGGAGATACTGAAGAATACTAGCTAATAATATGGCAGATTTAATGTTATGGAAAGAGTAGCTATTTCTGTTATCATAAGTCTTCAAATCTTAAATATGATAATTAAGTGAAGAATTTCATGTTCACCTGGGTAACAGTCACTTATTCATCTGTTTATTAGTTCCTCTGCCACAAATAGGAAGTTATGGTCCAGCAGAAAGAATATAATACCTTTAGAAGACTAGAATGGTATTTGTTTCACCTTTCATTAACCCCCACCAGTGCCCCATGCTGCAACCTCACAGAGCCAGAAAGCTTCAGTAACAATCAGCAAAATATGATGTATTGGTTGTAAGTAGGGAGGAAGAGAAGGTTGTACTCCGGTACTATGCTGTGAATGTGTGCAGGACATACAGAGCATCACCAAGAAACCTTTTCTGGTCTCTCATTAAAGTTACAAGGTTGTATTTAAGAAATTTCTTTATTCTTGCAATTAATACAGCTGATACTTCATTTGTTGCTAAGGAGAAGGGACCAACAGGAGCCTCTTCATAGTATAAATCAGTAATGACTGCTCATATATCCTTTTACTTGTGCTTTAGTATTTTTTCTGTCTTTTGAGGAGCCCAGGTTCTAATCATGAAAATTGTTGCGTTCATATCATCAGGTGTCATGCACATCGTTTTGACTTCTCCCATCTGCATCATGGCATGAGCTTTACTTCACCTTAGGTAGACCTTGGAATAAAGGGCTCGCTTGCTGTCTTATAATAGAAACTTGACCAGAAAGAAGAGCAGCCAAGGAGAGGTTTAAGCGTCCTGGCTTTTCTTCTCCAAGCTTTAATCATGACAGAAAGGACTAAGGAGTTCTTTTTGTCAATTCTTTATTAAAGAAACCCATAATTCATTAGGGAGAGGATGTTTAATGGTCACTCAAGATTTGTGTTAGTGTGGCATTCCACTAATTGTACAGCAGTTAGAAAACAGTTTCTGCCCTCTTGGAACATGGGTGGATATATGAATATTATGCTTTTTGTACTACTGAGTGTGTTTTGTTTTTTGTTTTTTTGACAGTTCAGTAATGTCAATATGAGAAGTAAATGCAACTAGAATTTTTTTTTTTTCTCAGTAGCTTCTGATGGTTGCTGTACTCCTTCAAGGGAAGAAGGTGGGTGTTCTCTGGCTTCCACACCTGCCACCACTTTGCACCTCCTGCAGCTCTCTGGTCAGAGGTCTCTTGTTCAGGAGAGTCTTTCCACGTAAGTAAGCCTAAAATAACCCTTTCAAGGAAACATGTGCCTGATGGTTTTAGGCTAAGGTTGAAAGAGCTAAAGTTGGTAGTCCAGAAGTCTTTTTGAAACTGAAAAGTAAACTCTAGGCTTAAGAGTTTTGGGGAATAAGAACTTAGTGGAATTATCGAAGGCAGGTAGATCTGCTTTCCCATTTGGAGATTTTAAAATTGTAGCCCAAAAGTTTCACCAGGAAAGAAACTGCCCAGTTATTTAGAGACTGTTACATGTCCAAAACAAGCTGCCTGCTGCTCCATTTGGCTAGCAGTTCTTCCCAGCTAATGGCATAGGGGTGCAGAAGAGGTTATGCTAGAGTAGACAGTAGTTGGATTTCTTTATCCGTATTAGGGCAAAGAGGTTGCTTTTTCTTTTTTTAATAAGAATATACATGATCTTTCTCATAATAGGCAAAAAATCGAGTAAATATTTGTCTCAAATCTGCAGATGAATTAATTTTTTTAGCACTATCTCATCCTGCTTTTCAGTCATGATGTCTTTGTGTCTGGTCATTTACTTTCTCTTGTAATCATATGACTTTTCCCTTAATCTTTTTTTTTTTTTAATTCTAATTTTGGATATGTGTGGTGTGAGAAATAGTTATTGAAGTATTGTTCATGGCTCTTCTACCAAGGTCAGTTAGCTGTTTGAGAGAAGCACTAATAAGTACTTGAATGAGTTACAGATATTTTTGCTGTTAAAAAGTAGAAAGCAAGTGCGAAGCTGTAGCTGTGGTAAAATAACCTGTGGCTCTCTCTTTGTATAAAGGAATTCCTCAGACCTTGTTGCTCCTTCCCCTGACGCCTTCCGATCTACCCCCTTTATCGTTCCTAGCAGTCCCACAGAGCAAGAAGGGAGAAAAGGTGAGCTCTCTTGATCTATCTGTTGATCTCAGGTTAGAAGAGGGGCAGCACTTCTTCTGCCTTGTGAAGTGTACTGTTCCTTTACATGTTAGAACACTGTGACCTCAACTATTCGCTAGGACTCATGTCTAAGCTTCAGGGGAGTGGCCTAGTGTTAAATGCTTTCCTCAGTTCTTTGCTCTTCTAGCGCTGATTCTTCTGAGAGTTCTCTATTGACAGTTTAATTTTTGAAAAGACCCTTAAGGGAAAATTGTTCAAGTTGAACTCAAATGAATTATCAATAGTATAATGAAGACCTTTATTGCTATTGGCCTAATAGTGTCCAGCAACATGATAGCATGTTACTGGTCAGAGGGAACCAAAAATTGTTTCTTTTGCTCTTTATAGGTTATTTCTGCTATTATCAAAGCAGTTTTAGCCAAAGAGTCATTAGGAGCAGGTGGTAGAAATTTTGGCTTAATTCCCTTCCTCCTTTGAGGACCTAGTGATTTTATATTACTTTATACACAAGAAAGTTTTTCTTTTTACTTAATTTATGTCATTATCTAAACCTCTATTGCTTTCTTCTAGTCTCCTATCCAGTCATTCAAGATATTTCTAAATTTTTCCTACTTCTACAAAGCCTTTTCCAATAAATTCCATGATTTTTTTCCTTTTCATTCTTTCATATATCAGTAATGGTACAATAGCTAATATTTATTGAACACTTATTTTATGCCAGGCACTGTTCTTTTTGCTTCTCTTTCGTTCTGGGTTCTTCTGTTTGTTTCTTTTTTTGTTTGTTTGTTTTTTAAATCCTCACAACATTCCTAAGAAGTAGGTGTTACTTTTATCCCCATTTTACAGATGAGAAAATGGAGGCACAGAGAGATTTCACAACTAAGTCCACAGAGGCAGGATTTGAACTTGGGCAGCTGCCTCCAGAGCCTGTGCTCATGGGTTTTCATTTACCCATGACAAAATTTAATCTTAGACTTTCTTCTGTCACAGAGTTTGTGTCTGGCTATTTTCTCTTGAAATCAATGTAGGTATCCAAATGGACTAATATCATTCTAAGCATAACATGATTAGTGATATCTTTAGTGAAAAATAAAAGTGAATCCATTCTACAAAAAAGGCTGTTAATGCAAGTTAAGTTTGGCTTATCCTTAGAACCATTTTTTCTATCTGTAGTGTGAACACTGAAGATATATAAAAGTAATTATATTAAAAATGCTCTCTCCCTGACTGTAAACATAATTAGTACTTACTGTGGAAAGTTTGGAAAGCATATGGGAAAGTAATGAGAAGAAAATAAAAATCACCTGTGATACCACAGTCCAGATATAATTAGTATTTGGATATGTGTTTCCTTTCAGAGTGTTTTCTATGCATAAATATAAAGAAGTATGTTTACACAAGTGGGATCATGTTATGTATATGATTCAGTGTTCTTTTTTTTTATGTAACATTGTATTTTCCTTTGTTAATTTTAGATTTAATGCATTTGCTTAATATGTGCATAACTATGCAACTGTATGGTTTTTTGTATTTTGCTGTTGTTGTCTAAGAATATTAACCTAAAGCCTTTTTATATGTAGTGCTTAGAACAGTCCTTAATAAGTGCTTTGTCACGGCAATAAAGATAAAAAGGTGTAATGAAAATACTTAACACAGCTGTGGTAGGGAAATAAAGGCCTACAGCATCAGTTCCCGAACATAGCATTAGAGTGGAGTGTGCGTTTGAGGCCAAGCTAAGCAGCAGGGGTAGGTATTGAGGTGGAGGTGGGGCGGGTACCTGGTAGCATGAATGTGGATTATAGGGAAAAACTAAATGGCATAGGTACTTTGTGAGAGTGGTCTAATGGAAGCCTGTTTGGGGTCAAGCTGTAAGATAGGGGAAAAGGGGTTGATGAATCAAATACCTAGCAAGCTAGGCTGGCTCTGAGGAAGATCCTGTTAGCCTACAGGTGGGTAGGATACTATACGAAAAGCAGTGTTTTGTGTTTTGTTTGTGTTTATGTTTCCCTCCTGAGCAATTTGTCTCAGGATTAGTGTCCTGTACTCTGTTCTTTGATAAATCATTGCTGCTTGTCACTGATAGATTTTTTTTTTCCTTCTTCTCTATTTGTCCTGGCATCCACCTCTCTGCACTTAGCAGTTAATGCAAATAAAATGAGTTCATAAATATGTAGATATTTACTTAGAGTGATGAACAAGTTCACTGCCTTTCAAGGCCTGTGGTTAAATTAGGTGCCATTAATCTGGGCGTTCCTATGCAAATGTGAAAACTGAGCTATAATCAGGAAAGGGTCTGAGAGGAACCTAGTTAATTTACTATCATATGGATGGATGGGTATCCCTAGATGAACCCTATTTTAATCTATATCTGAGTATTTTAGGAGTGTGGACTTCCCTCCCCCAGGGGAATAAAGTGTTGCTAGATTTCCAGGACTCAATCTTCTATTAACCTATCAGCTTTTCTGAAAATTGTCACTGTTTTTTTTAGGGATGAAAATATCTGAATATAATTGTTATTAGTGGTATTGGAACATGAATAGTATTGATGAGTGCTTATTTCTCAATTTGTGTTTCCTATTTTAAACTAGATGAGCCAATGGATATGTCAGTGTTATCTGAAGGGGGAGAGTCTTTTCAGAAGAAACTCAAAGGTGATGAACCGGTAGGGATAGAAAACCCTCCTCTCCCACCTGAGCCCACTATATCACCACAAGCCTCAACACCGGTATCTCAGAGCACACCAGTCTTCACTCCTGGGTCACTTCCTGTTCCATCCCAGCCTGAGTTTTCTCATGTGAGTATCATAGAAAAAGTTTTTTCCTTCTAACATGTTTTTTTTTTTAAACAACTATATTGAGGTATAATTTAGAAACCATAAAACTCACCCATTTTAAGTGTATAGTTTAGTGATATTTTAGTAAATTTACAGAATTGTGCAGCTGTTATCAGAATCTAGTTTTAGAACATTTCCAGGGTCATCTAACATCTTGATGTACTTTTTATGTTTGAATTTTGTACTATGTCTTTTTTTTTTTAACATCTTTATTGGAGTATAATTTGTACTGTGTCTTTAACTTCTTAAAAATGTTGCTTTGAAATTGAAAGGGGGCATTAGTCATTATTCTGCCTTAACACATGAACTTCTCACTAAATCAACTCTAGGCTCTCCACCAGTTGTCAATATCTCCTTTCAAGATGTTCAGGGGCCTCAAACTTTTTCATTTTGGAGAAACCACTTTTGGAGCCTCCTGAGTTCTAATCTGTGCTATTACCTTCTATTCCTGGTATATAACTGTCACCTCCCTTTCATTGTCTTTGGAGATTGTCCTTACCTGTCTTTGTGTTGGATTCCTCTTGGGCTCCGTGTCTTCTTGCTTGGTTTATTCCCTCATTTTGATGGAGGACATTCTTTAGTAGCATACTTTCTACCCTCATACATGATTCATAGTTTGTAGGAGTATAGAATTTTAGGTTGGAAATAATTTTCCTTTAAACTTTTGAGAGCATCGCTCTACCGTCTTCAGACTTCCAGTGTTGCTGTTGAGAAGTGTGGCCAGTTTGATTTTGATCTTTAATATGTGAGCTGTTTTTTTTCCTTACTGGAATCTTGTAGATTTTTCTTTTTATCCCCAGTGTTCTGAAACTTCCAGACCCTTGGCATAGGTCTGTTTCCTTCATTGTGTTGGTAAGCCCTCTCAATCTAGAAACTCAAGCCCTTCAGTTCAGGGATATTTAATTATTTAATTTCTTCCCCTTTGTTCTTTTTTTTTCTTAATGGAGTACCTATTGTTCGGATATTCATATTCCTAGAATAGTTTTGTAATTTTATTATTTTGTGTCCTACTTTCCATCTCTCTCTCCTTTTGTTTAACTTTCTGGATGATTTCCTCAACTATTTTTTTTTAAAACTTAAAAAAACCCTCACTTTATTGAGATATAATTCACGCATCGTGTTGTTCACCCTTTTAAAGTGTATAATCTGGTGGCTTTTAGTATATTCACAAAGTTGTATAGTTATTCACCAGAGTCTAAATTTTTTTTTTTTTTTGTGGTATGCGGGCCTCTCACTGTTGTGGCCTCTCCGGTTGCGGAGCACAGGCTCCGGACGCGCAGGCTCAGCGGCCATGGCTCACGGGCCCAGCCGGTCCGTGGCATGTGGGATCTTCCCGGACCAGGGCACAAACCCGTGTCCCCTGCATCGGCAGGCGGAATCTCAACCACTGCGCCACCAGGGAAGCCCCAGAGTCTAATTTTAGAACATTTTCATCACGCTCCCCCTCCACCCCCAACAAAAGACCCCATGCTTATTAACAGTCACTCCCATTTCCCCCACCCCCAGCCCTAGTCAATCACTAGTCTACTTTGTGTCTCTATGGATTTGCCTGTTCTGGGCATTTCACATAAGTGGAATTATACAATATGTAGTCTTTGGTGACTGTTTTCTTTACTGTAGTGTTTTCACAGTTCATCCACGTTCTGACATGTATCAGAACTTCATTCCTTTTTATTCTGAATAATACTGTGTATGTACATACCGCGTTTTATTCATCCATTTATCAGTTGATGGACATTTGGGTTGTTTCCCCTTCTTGGCTATTATAAATAATGCTGTGTACATTTGTGCGCAAGCTTTTGCGCAGATGTGTATTTTTATTTTTCTTGTGTATAATTAGGAGTGCAACTGCCAGGTTCAACCATTTTTTAACTTTCTCTGAGACATTAATTTCTACTCTTGGATTTTTCATTTCTATACTCTTTTTTTTCCTTGAATGTTCTCCCTTTTTAAAAAAAAATAGCATTTTGTCATTTCATGGGTATACTATCTTATCTCCTTAATGATATTAGTAATAGTTTCTGAGAAGTTTTCTCCCTGCAATAGTCACTATTTCTTCAAATAGATTTTAGTTAGTTTTGTTAGTTTTGATGTTTGACTTTTAAAGAGGCTTTCCTCAAGAGTCTGATAATAATCCTTGATTTTCTGACTGCTTTAAGAGTGAAATCCCAGAAAACTGATTAGAAGTTCTGAATTGGTTGTTAGTGCTTCATGTGTCTGGAATTTACTGTAGTGTGACATGCAGGGCCATTTTTGGGGTCCCCTAATGTCAGTATCTTGATTTATCTTTGTCTTGTTCACGTTCCCTCCTGTCTGCCATTGCTTTAGAAGTCTATGATGGAAGAGGACTGGGGGTGTTGAGAGGCAGGTGCAGGTTCCATTGAATATGTAAATTTTCATTTAATCTCCCTGTTTTCAGTCTGGTACTTTCTGATAACTGTGCCTCTTTTCCTCCAGTTCAGGGATGCTCTGTTTTACCCTCTCCAGGGCAGAGGAGGGTCAGGAAGAGCGAATCTGGGGATTAAACTGCTTCTTAAATAGATTTCCAGCCAGTGTTCCTCCTGTTTTTAGCACTACCCTCATCACCACTTCCAGAGTTACCTGGGCTACTGCCAAGTTCTGAATCTTTTTTGGGACATGGTAGTTCTGAGGTATAATTTGGGTTACTTCTTAGCTTTCTCCACTGCTGTCTTAGGAATTCAGTTTTCACTAGTCTGCTAGATGGATGACCACTCTTGCAAAATTTTATTGTGGTTATCTGTTCTTTGTTCTCTTTTTCTTTCTTTTTTTTTTAAAATAAATTTGTTTATTTAGTTATTTATGGCTGCATTGGGTCTTAGTTGCTGCGTGCGGGCTTTCTCTAGTTGCGGTGAGCAGGGGCTACTCTTTGCAGTGCGCGAGCTTCTCATTGCGGTGGATTCTCTTGTTGCAGAGCACAGGCTCTAGGCTCACGGGCTTCAGTAGTTGTGGCTCACGGGCTCTAGAGCACAGGCTCAGTAGTTGTGGTGTATGGGCTTAGTTGTTGCGCGGCATGTGGGATCTTCCTGGACCAGGGCTCGAACCCATGTCCCCTGCATTGGCAGGCAGATTCTTAACCACTGCGCCACCAGGGAAATCCCTGTTCTCTTTTTCTTGAAAATGCATTTTAAAAAAAAATCCCTTTACCATTGCTTAGTGAGATTTTGGAAGAGAGTTAAAGAAAATGTGTGTATTAAATCCACTGTTTTTATTTGGAAGTTCCATACTTTTTTCTTTATGTATCAAACTCCTTACATGTTAGTCTTTTTTTTTTTTTTTTTTCTTGCGGTATGCGGGCCTCTCACTGTTGTGGCCTTTCCCGTTGTGGAGCACAGGCTCTGGACGCGCAGGCTCAGTGTCCATGGCTCACGGGCCCAGCCGCTCTGCGGCACGTGGGATCTTCCTGGACCGGGGCACGAACCCATGTCCCCTGTATCGGCAGGCGGACTCTCAACCACTGTGCCACCAGGGAAGCCCACATGTTAGTCTTAATGACTCACCTTTGCACATCTGTTATTTCTTCTGTAGATTGGTTATGGAAGTCCAAGTGAACCTAATTTTGATGTTGTAATATCTATTTATTAATTTTTGTTTGCGTTGGGTCTTTGTTGCTGCACGCGGCCTTTCTCTGGTTGCGGCGAGTGGGAGTGGTGGCTTCTCTTGTTGCGCAGCATGGGCTCTAGGCGCGTGGGCTCAGTAGTTGTGGCTCGAGGGCTCTAGAGCACAGGCTCAGTAGTTGTGGCACACGGGTTTAGTTGCTCCGCGGCATGTGAGATTTTCCTGGACCAGGGCTTGAACACGTGTCCTCTGCATTGGCAGGCGGATTCTTAACCACTGCGCCACCAGGGAAGCCCCATGTATTTCTTTCTTTTTTTCCTAATATATTTGTTAATTTCATAGCCTCTTCGACCCTACACCAGGATGTGAGGGCTGAGGAGAGGATTAGTAGAAAATAGTTTGATATTTAACACTTTCTCATTCTTGATATACATATTAATTTGGGGATGACAAGTCAGAGTATAGATGATTGTTTGTGTGGCTCCTAAACTCTGTGTGTGTGAGACCAGTTTTTGACTGGTTGGATACTATGGATTTATGTCTGTTGAATCTAGACTGGTTGACTCATTGAACGAAGTCCTGACAGTTCTTCATCAGTCTTTATCCAGAGCCCTGAGGTGGTTTTTTCACTTAACTTCGTTATTCTGACTAGGCCTTCAGGGAGCCTCAGCGCTGTGGATTATTAGGGGCCAGACACTCTGAGGCTAGATCCAGGCAGTCTTAAGTACAGCTTATTGATAGGCTGGTTAGCCCCTGAAGTTTTACTTTGCTGACTGAAATTATACATATATTGAAAAAATTCTGTAAAAGGTATCACGTATTTACTTTGATAACACTTAAAACATATTCAGAATGTGGACAACTGCTTAATGAATATGAGGTTTCCTTTCCTTTTTTTTTTTTTTAATTTATTTAATTTATGGTTTTTTTGGCTGCATTGGGTCTTCGTTGCTGCGCACGGGCTTTCTCTAGTTGTGGCAAGCGGGGGCTACACTTTGTTGTGGTATGTGGGCTTCTCATTGCAGTGGCTTCTCTTGTTGCAGAGCATGGGCTCTAGGCACACGGGCTTCAGTAATTGTGGCACGCGGACTCAGTAGTTGTGGCTCACGGGTTCTAGAGTGCAGGCTCAGTAGTTGTGGCACACAGACTTAGCTGCTCCGCGGCATGTGGGATCTTCCCCGGCCAGGGCTCGAACCCGTGTCCCCTGCATTGGCAGGCGGATTCTTAACCACTGTGCCACCAGGGAAGTCCCTGAGGTTTCCTTTTGAAGTGATGAAAATGTTTTCATTTTCATTTCAGTAGATAGAGGTGGTGGTTGCACATTGTAAATATTCACTTTAAAGTGGTTATTTTATGAGTTTGACTTTTAAAAAGGTATTTATAATTTTATTAGCAATGGCTTAACTATAAGCCTTTGTAAAATGACTTATTTTTTACAAGAAAAGTAAATACATTTTTCCTGTAGAGTGTGTATAATATACAGATACGTGAAAATAAGATCATCAATTATCCTGTCTCAAGTAACTGCTCATAACTTTTTTGTTTTGTTTTTCATAACTTTTTGATAATATATATTTATTAACTTAAAAAAATGAAAATTATATAAAAATGTATAGACCACAATAAAATATATATTCATATACTTTTTTAACTAAAAACTTTTCTATTTAATGCATAGCCTGAATGTTTTTCTATATTTTAAAATACTCATCTACAATTTTGTGTAATTACAAAGTATTCCATCATGTAGGTGTATCATAATTTTTAAATGAATCTCCTATCAGTGGATATTTAAGATATTTTATATTATTTCCTTTTCCAAATAATAATTTTAGTACTGAACAGCAAGCACTGTAGCTAAATCCCAGTGTATTTTCATCAAATAATTTCCTGGAACTGGAATTATTGGACTAAAGGGTATATAAAATTTCAAGGCTGTTGTCGTGTATTGCCAAATTGCCATTAGAAGTGTTGAACCAATTTAAAACCAATTTATTCAGTCATGCCTCAGAGTATATGAGCAGATTGAAATTTAAGACTATTTTTATAATCTAAAAGTGTAAACAGTAACACCAGACATTGAAATACCAGAAGTTATAGAATATACAGAATGTTTGGCAACCTATTTTGATTCCTCATTCCCTTAAAAGTAGGAAATGAATGCCTTACCAGCTATGTCTAGAGCGTTACAGCATTTATGTTAGGCAAAATAACAAATTAAATTCTTACATAAAAACATATTTTAACTTTGGGTTATTTTCTTTTTTTTAAGGTATTATTTACATAAAATAAGAACGCCATTTTAAATGTATAGTTTGATCAGTTTTGGTAGTTGTATACAAATGTATAACCACCATCACCATCAAAGTACAGAACAGTTTCCTCACCCTAAAAAGTTTCTTCATAATCCTTTGCCCCCATCCACTCTTCTACCCTAGGCAAGCATTCATCTGCCTTCTGTCACTATAGTTTTATTTTTTCAAGAATTTCATATAGGTTTTCCCTGGTGGCACAGTGGATAAGAATCTGCCTGCCAATGCAGGGACACAGGTTCGATCCCTGGTCCAGGAAGATCCCACATGCTGCAGAGCAACTAAGCCCGTGTGCCACAGCTACTGAGCCTGCGCTTTAGAGCCCGCAAGCCACAACTACTGAAGCCCGCGTGCCTAGAGCCCGTGCTCCGCAACAAGAGAAGCCACTGAAATGAGAAGCCCGCGCACCACAATGAAGAGTAGCCCCCACTCACTGCAACTAGAGAAAGCCTGTGTGTAGCAACGAAGACTCAACACAGCCAAAAATTTTTTTAAAAATTTCATATGATTGGAATCAAAAGTGTATGGTGTTTTGTGTTTGAGTTCTTTAGCCTAGCATATTTTTGAGATTCGTTCATATTCTGGCAAGTTTTAATATTTTAATCCTTTTTATTGTTGAGTAGTATTCTGTAATATAGATATCCACAATTTATTTATTCACCAATTGATGAACATTTGGGTTGCTTCTAGTTTTGGGCTATTATGAATAATACTGTTGTGAACATTTGCATACTACATCTTTGTGTGGACATATGGTTTTATTTCTCTTGGGTTAATTACCTACAAGTACAATTTCTGAGTCATATGGTAATATTAATGTATGTTTAACTTTAGAAGATAGTACCAAACTGTTTTCCAAAGTGGCTCTAGCTTTTGCATTGCCACCAGCAGTGTATGACAGTTTCACATCCTCACCAACAGGATGTATTCTTACTACCTTCAGCCTTCCTTGTTGGTATGTAGTGGTATCTGTTGACTAATATTATTGTAAACTTTGAATTTTACATCTTTATGAATGCTAGCATATTTTGAAATAGTGGGATGTGAAATAAGGACAGGCATACCTCATTTTATTGCACTTTGCTTTATTGTGCTTTGCAGATAATTTATTTTTTACAAATAGAAGGTTTGTGGCAATCCATCATTGTCGGATGACATTTAGCATTTTTTTAGCAATGAAGTATTTTTTAATTAAGGTATGTACATCTTTTAAAGATATAATGCTATTGCACACTTAATAGACTATAATGTAAACATAACTTCTATGTACACTGGGAAACCTAAAAATTTGTGTGACTTGCTGTATTGTGGTGGTCTGGAACTGAACCTGCAGTATCTCTGAGTTATGCCTGTATATATTCCCACTTTGTGAGAACCGAAGTGGACTGTGTAGGCATATGTTCACGTGATTCCTGTATAATTGATAGGCATATGTTCACGTGATTCCTGTATAATTGAGGGCCCATCATACAGTGTATGACATGATTTTAGTAGTGGTATACAGTTAAATTTAAGTGTCTTCCTACCTAAGTTAATACCTTTAGGTTTTTGTTTGGATTGTGCTTATTCTAGATCAATGATTCACAAGAAGATCATTAAACAGTGACTTGTGTTGATGAACAGACTGGTGATCATGGCCCTAGAGTTTTAAAATTCTTGCGTAGTTGATTTAGAAATTTTAGAATTGAAGGATTAGATATAAAAGAAATACGATTATGACAAAATGATTATTTGTGTCTTTTTGTTCTTCCCTAGGACATTTTCATTCCATCTCCAAGTTTGGAAGAACGATCAAATGATGAGAAGAAGGATAGAGGTTTGCATAGTTCCTCTTTGACTGTTGAGTATTCTAAAACTTCAGAGACTGAACCAAAGAATTCCTCTGAGGATCTTGGGCTTTCTTTGACAGGGGATTCTTGTAAGTTGATGCTTTCTACAAGTGAGTATAGTCAGTCCCCAAAGATAGAAAGCTTGAGTTCTCACAGGATTGATGAAGATGGAGAAAGCACACAGATTGAGGATACTGAACCCATGTCTCCAGTTCTCAATTCTAAACTTGTTCTTGCTGAAAATGATAGTATCCTGATTAATCCAGCACAAGATGGCCAAGTAGAACTGAATCAGAATGATGATAAAACAAAGAGGGTTAACACAGAAAGCAGAGACGACATTAGTATTTTAACTGATGGTTGCAAAGGCAGAGAAGAAACTGTGGCAGAAGACGTTTGTATTGATCTCACTTGCGATTCAGGTAGTCAGGCAGTTCCCTCTCCAGCTACTCGATCTGAGGCACTCTCTAGTGTGTTAGATCAGGAGGAAGCTATAGAACTTAAAGAACATCATCCAGAGGAGGGGTCTTCAGGGTCTGAGGTGGAAGAAATCCCTGAGACTCCTTGTGAAAGTCAAGAAGAGGAGCCCAAAGAAGAAAATATGGAGAGTGTTGCATTGCACCTTTCTCTGACTGAAACTCAGTCCCAGGGGCTGGGTCTTCCAAAGGAAGTCCCCAAACAAGAATGCCAGGAAGCTATGGAAGTTGAAACCAGTGTGATTAGTATTGATTCCCCCCAAAAGCTTCCAGTACTTGACCAAGAATTGGAACATAAGGATCAGGAAGCATGGGAAGAAGCTACTTCAGAGGACTCGAGTGTTGTCATTGTAGATGTGAAGGAACCATCTCCCAGAGTTGATGTTTCTTCTGAACCTTTAGAGGTAGTGGAAAAATGCTCAGATTCTCAGTTGTGGGAGGATGATGCTCCAGAAATAGAACCATGTGTTGAGAATAGAGCGGATACCCAAGAGGAAAAGAGTGCAGAATATGAAGGAGATCTGAAATCAGTGACTGCAGAAAAAGAACCTGTAGAGGCAGACTCTTCACAGCCTCCCTTGACTTTAGTGAGAACAGATGATGCTCCAGGACCTGGCCAGGAAATGCAGCAGACCCAACCAAAAGAGACAACAGTTAGCACATTAAGGGAAGACTCAAAAATGGCTAATACAAAGCAGCTGGACTCAGGTGTAGGGGCCCAGCCACTGGAGAAAGCCTCTGCCCATGCCTCACAAAGCTTCTGTGAAAGCTCTAGTGGTAAGTGTGATTACAAATTGTTCTGTGTTTCCAACCAAATTATAATTTGGAATGGAAGGTAGGAGAGAACCACATGCTTATTACATCAGGGCTGAAAATTAACTTGGATTTATGTTTATGAGCAACCAATAATAGTTGGGATATTTAAAATTTGGGGTTGTATTTTTCTTTTGTAGCTGTAATTATTTTTAGAATCAGAGATCAGTTGAGGTTTTTATCAGCTTTATAACTCAGGAGTAATCAACATGAATTTTCTAAGTATTTAGAAATTGTACCAATCTGGTATTTTCTACTTAGGTTCAAACCTTGTTCCATATTTTTATACTTTGAGAGTGGCTTTGTAGTACAGGGATCTTTTTTGATTACCTTACACAGTTAAATCATATTCAAAACTCTCTGGATTGTTTCTTCCTTATGGGCATTAAGTAAACTTTCTAAATTTGGTTCAACATATATACATCTTAAACCTTAAACTGGGGAAGGTGTTAGCTTGTGTTCTTTATAAAGTCAAGAATGAGAATATAGATTACTTTCTGAAATATTTCTAGAATGTCATGTATGACATTAGCTGAAAAGAATTCAAACTTACTGAATGTCCAAAGTTAGTATAATTTAAAAACAAAACAGGAACTTCCCTGGTGGTGCAGTGGCTAAGAATCCACCTGCCAATGCAGGGGACACGGGTTCGAGCCCTGGTCCAGGAAGATCCCACATGCTGCAGAGCAACTAAGCCCGTGTGCCACAACTACTGAGTCTGCGCTCTAGAGCCTGTGAGCCACAACTACTGAAGCCCGTGTGCCTAGAGCCCATGCTCCGCAACAAGAGAAGCCATGGCAATGGGAAGGAAGCCCGCACACTGCAATAAAGGGTAGCCCTCATTTGCCACAACTAGAGAAAGCCCATGCACGGCAACAAAGACCCAGTGCAGCCATAAATCAATTGATAAGTAAACAAAGCAAACTCCAAAAACAAAAGAATAAAAACAAAATGCAGACTTAAGAAAGCAAGCTTCTAAGGATATGGAAATGAGAAACAGTATTTAGGTAACACCATCGCTATCAGTATGGGTGATCATACCTTTCAGCGTTCCTGGAACAGTCCCGTTTATACTTCTTGTTTAGGAGTGATTATTAGTAGTACTTTTTTTAATCTCAAAATTTCCCCTGTTCATTAGGCTTTATATTCATGAATATTTTTTTTCCTCTTCAGAATGAGAAATGTTAGAGCTGAAAAGGAGGTTAGCCGATATTGAGTTCAGTCTCTTCTTCCTAAAGTCATGTGGCTAGTTAATGATTGAAGTGGAACTAGAACTTAGGTCTCCTGATTCCCAAGTCTATGCTTTTTCCTACTATAAAACTGTATGATATAGTTTCTCTGATTCTGTTGAGTTATGGTAAAGAACTGTCTGAATGACCTAATATTCTATATTATTGAAGATTTTTATAATTTCATTACATCTAAATACTGTTGTCAATCTAAGTCATGTTTTACAGGAAGGTTGCTTTGGTTGCTATACAGAAAGAATCGTGGGTTGGGGAAAGGGGGAGACTTCAGGCAGACAAGGTAATTGATAGGTTGTTGTAATAGTCCAGGAATGAGGCATTGAAGACCAGATAAAGGTAGTGGCAGTGCTGCCTGTATAAGAGCCAATTTTCCATTAGGTTTTAGTGATGTGTTAGATCAGTGGTGCTAAGATAACTTTTCATAAATAGTCTTCTGTAATTAACGCTTGCATATTACATTTGCGTATTATGGTTTGTCACGTAGAAGGATGTACTTAGAGATTTTATACAGATTTTCAAAAGTCTGAATGGTCGATCATAATGTGAGGGATGGTTCCTGTCAAGAGAGCAGAATAGGTGGTTGTTCCAGGAATGAAAATTACATAAAATATATCTTTGGAACGTATGATGCTTTGTGAGGTGTTTTTTTTTTTTTAATTTTAGTTTCTGTATATTTTTAAAGTTCTTTATTAACTTAAAGGACTTGCTTTTTAAGGAGTTGCCAGAGAATGAATGCTTACCTATCAACCCATTTCTTTTTGCTATAACTATGGTGGAATTCTTTGCCATTTAGATAATGACGTTGAGATTCTCCACTTCTGCTTTTCACAGTTTCTTTAGCAGCGCATGTGTACTTTTCATCCTTTATTTCTGAAGTCCATTCATTTTCTCTTTTCATCCCTTCAAGTTGCTAATTCATTTTCTTTCATGTAGATGTAAGAGATGTTTTTTGTTGTTGTTTTGTGATTTTGAAGAAAAAATATCAAGGTGTGCTTGATATTAAAGATAATGAAGGGTGGAAGTGGAATGGGAAGAGATGAAAGAAGAAAAATGTGGTATAATAAGAAGTATATTTGGTCTTCATCCAGTTCCTGGCACCGAGCTCCTAAAACCCTTGTAATTTCCTAAGTGATAGTAATAAGCTTAAGCCCTTTCTGTCACACCTGAGTAATGCTCTTGAGGTGATTTAGGGTGGGATCTTCCCTACATAGCCTCAGGGATGGGGCTGTTCACCAGAAAGACAAAGTGATTGGAGGGTTGGAACTTCCGGCCCCACCCACCAACCTCCTCGATGGTGGGGGTGGGGATTAAAGCTCTATAAAAACTCTTGAACAACAAAATTTGATGTTTCCTGGTTGATAAATGAGCCAGGAGGGTATCTAATCCCAATTCTAAGGGAGACAGAAGTTCCTGCTATCAGAACCCTCTGGACCTCACCCTATGTACCTCTTCATATAGCTGTTGATCTGTGTCCTTTATAATAAACTGGTAAACGTAAGCAAATGTTTCTCTGAGTACTATAAGTAGCTCTAGCTAATTAATGGAACGGGAGGAAAGTGTCATGGGAACCTGCAGTGTAGAGCCAGTTGCTTAGAAGCACAGGTAACAGCCCGGACTCTCACTGATGTCTTAAGTGAGGGCAGTCTTGTGGGACTGCGCCTTTAACTTGTGGGATCTGATGCTACCTCTGGGTAGATAGTGTCAGAATTGAGTTAACTTCATAGGACACCCGCTAAGTGTGTGCTGGGAATTGGAGAATTGCTTGACGATGTTGGGAAGCACATTAGACAAACTGTTTTCACAAGGAATAGTGACTGGGTATGCCAGATTATAGTTATTTTGAGCCATTCCAGGAAAGTAAGTACAAATTTTCATCTGTCAGGTTTAAGAACAGCAATCTGGAGTAATTCTTTTATTCTCCCAAACTTAGTCGTTTTATTAAAAGAGATAATTAGAAAATCAGAAAATGTGATTTTGGCAATTTGCTAATTCTGATTAGAAATTGGAACTGAGACCTAGTTAAAAAGTAAAGTTTTGTTTCTTTACAAATGTTTAATTTAATAATGACTAACCAAAATGTGTACAATGGAGATGCTCAT
This sequence comes from Tursiops truncatus, assembly GCF_011762595.2. Classification (NCBI taxonomy): domain Eukaryota; kingdom Metazoa; phylum Chordata; class Mammalia; order Artiodactyla; family Delphinidae; genus Tursiops; species Tursiops truncatus. The sequence goes on along the minus strand of NC_047035.1, from coordinate 86,197,104 downwards.
ATATGTGAGATTTACCATTGCAGAGAGATTTAGATATGAACACTACCGCTGTGGCCTAGAGTGAAATGCTGGTCAGTACTGCTGAACTGTGAAACCCAAATGATTTCTGTTAGAACCAGTGAGTATTTTGAAGTCCTTTAGCCCAGTGGTCCCCAGCCTTTTTGGCACTAGGGACCGGTTTTTTGGAAGACAGTTTTTCCACAGATGGGGTGGGGGGTGGGGCAGAAGGCGGGGGTGGGGGGGTGGATAGTTGAAGCGGTAACGCAGGCGATGGGGAGCGGGCAGCGGCAGATGAAGCCTCGCTTGCCGCTGCTCACCTCCTGCTGTGCGGCCCGGTTCCTAGCAGGCCCAGTGGTTGGGGACCCCTGCTTTAGCCCATGAAATCCTTTGTCACCTCTTTGAGTAGATTGTAAATTTTAAGTATTAACATCAGATTTTAACATAGAGAATCCTACAGATTGCTAAAGCTTATAAATTAACTCCTTGGGTTAGCATTACACAAAATTAAAACGTCTAGATTTGAAACTATCCAACTTTGTATCACTGAGTATCCCCATATGTACTTACTGTCTTGAGGCTCAGATGTTTCTCTGTTCCTTTTGACCCCATGTTCCTCAGGCCTCCAAACTTTTGGGCTTCCTCTGTTTGCCTGGCCCCTGGTTGTCTGCTTTGTGTCAGTCCTGTTGATGGTTGTACAGAGAGCAGAGAAAATAGTAGGAAATTGGTTGAGAGGCCTGGTGAGGGGGGTTGGGAATGAGGCAGAATTTGGGAGCAAAGGAAAAGAATAATTGAGATATTTCTTGCAGTTCTCCTCACCTTTGCTTTTTTTATACTTCTGTTTTGGTTTCCTTTTTGTTTATCATTGTTTTGTTTTGTTTTTTGTTTTCTCCAGAAACTCCATTTCATTTTACTTTACCTAAAGAAGGTGATGTTATTCCACCATTGACTGGTGCAACTCCACCTCTTATTGGGCATCTAAAATTGGAGCCCAAGAGACACAGTACTCCTATTGGTGAGTGATTAAAATGTAATGATGTTTAAAGCAGAATTTCTGAGATATCATTCTTTATGCCAGTGATTCTTTTATATCTCAGGAGTTGGGCCTGCCTGATAAGATTGATTTTTGTCTTAGGAAGAATAAGGTTGTGGTGTCTGATTCCATGAGTTTACTCCCAGGAGATGTTGAGCAGTGATGAGAGGAAGGAAAGAAAGGATGGAAGGAAGGAAGGAAGAATATTTATAAAGATTTTATTCTATTACTTGCAAGGCCATAGACTCTGAGTGCTAAGCAATGATATAGAGCTGTTTTATGAGGAAGAGGTAGCAGGTAGGGTAGAAGTACTGTTTATTCAGGACCTTGGCTAATCAGTCTGCTGCTTGACAGGGGAAGAAAATTTAGATCCTCCTTCCCTGAAGCAGCTGGTAGTCTTCTACATTAACCTATTTGTTTTCTCTAGTCAGTGCTGGGAGGTAACAATCATGCCGTCTGGAGTCTCCTGCTACCTATGCTTGATGCTGGCAGATGTGGGTTGGCTGAGGGCTCATGCAGCATCCTTTGTCCAGATGCAGAAGTGGAACTGAATCCTGTTGCTCTTCTTAAGACCAGGTGTCAATACTAGTGCGTAGTTGTTGATACTTGTGACAGGATCTATCCTAGGAATCCTCTTCAATCCTGCAGAGCTTTGGAGCCAAACAGGCAAATTGATGACCTTGAATTGTTATTTTTCATATTTGTATTTTAGTGTTCTTTCTTCCTTCCTTCCCCCTGCCTCCCTTCTTTCAGGTGTTAGCAACTATCCCGAAAGCACCATAGCAACCAGTGATGTCATGTCTGAAAGCATGGTGGAGACCAACGACCCCATGCTTGGGAATGAAAAAGGAGATTCTGGGGCTGCCCCAGAAACGGGTGATCAATTGTGTCTGAGAATGAAATTGGTCAGTCCTGAGACTGAGGCGAGTGAAGAGTCTTTGCAGTTTAGTCTGGAAAGTAAGTTTTATTTTGTGTTAATCTTGGGTAACTAGTAGCTCCACATCTTCTGGAAGTATTAATTATCTTTCTTCTAGTTTTAATGATGATACTTTTATAATTATAAATGTATTTGTAAAGTCTTATTCTCATGAATTTAATTCTTTGTTTTAGGCTAGTCACTGTTAATGTTACTGCAGATGTTCTGTTTTGTAACCTCCGTGGTACTGCTTGTATCTCTGTATTAAACTTGTGTCTATATAAACTAATTGGTTTTCATAATCAGAAGGAGTTCAGAAGTGGGTAGAAAATTTAGGATTGTGGATTCACATTGTAGGTTTATGTTAGCTATTTCCCACATTAATTGCAAGTTGTTTGGTATGGCTAGAATACAGAGAAGGTATGAGGGAATGGCTGCAAAGTCGGGACTAGATTCTGAAAGGCCTTTTACATCATGCTGAACAGCTGAAGAATTTTAGGCAAGGGAGTAATACGATCAGATTTGCTTTTTTTAAAGGATCAGCTGAATGTTTGAAAAATTTGTGCCTTTGTTCATCATTCCTTTCCTTGCCCATTTTCTATTCTGCCTGGCAAATGCGGTCTTTAACCAGGAAGTGGGGTCATTAGTAGTGGGGATGGAGGTGAGGGGATGAATTTGAGAGATGAATAGTAGAATAGAGAGGACCTTGGGACCAATTAAATATGGAAGCAAGAGAGAGGAAAAAATATAGAATGACTTTATATCTACATTTTGTTTTCATGATAGCACTCTGAAGTAGATATCCTTATTTCCATTTTATTGGTGAGAAAACTGAGACTAAGAGAGGTTTTAAACCTGAGGTTACAGTAATTGGTAAGAGGTGGAGCTGGAGTGTGAATCAGATCCATCTGACTCTAAAGCTTATAATTCTTCCATTAGGTAGTTTGTAAAAGTGGTTTAATGGCGTTAGAAGAGGAAGAAGTTTTATAAAGGAGATTGTAAAGGAATATTCCAAGAAGAGGACTAGGAGAGTATAACGCCATGGAAGCCTAAGGGAAGGAGAGTTAAAAGAAGACAACAATGTTATATGCAGAAGTGAGGGTCTAGTAAGATATATCTGAAAATGTACACTGGACTTGGCAATTAGGATCCGTTTGGTGACTCTAGCAAGAACTACTACAGTATAGTGGTTTGGGTAGGAGCTATACTGAAGGTAATTGAGGAGTGAAGGGGAGGAGAAGAGGCAGCAAATGTATTCTACTTTTGAGAAGTTTATGTGAGAAAGGAAGAAAAAATATGGCAAGTTAGAAATACAGGACTGAAGGAGGTTTTGTTTTTTTTTTTTTTCATTTTTAGACTGAGGGATACCTGAGCAGGTTTATAGATTGAAAGGAAATCTCCAAAAGAGAGATGCGTTAAAAATGAGACCCCTGAGAGAGAGATGGAAGGGGAGCTTTTAAAGACCACAGATAGAGTGAATGGACTTGAATAAGGATTTCTCATTCTCTGAGACCAAAGAAAAGAAATTTTAGCTAATATATTTTGAGTTCTTACTATATGCCAGGCATATATTCCATACATGTACAGCTCATTAAATCTCATAACAAACCTGTAAAGTAGATCCTATTGTTATTCTCATTTTACAGCTAAGGAAACTGAGGCACAGACAGGTTGGGCATGTTCTCTAGAGTCACACAGCTAGTAAATAAAGTAGCCTGAATCAAAGTAGTTCCAAGAACCAGAAGTCTGGTTCTGAATTATAGTGCTATTCTGTTTCTCAGTGCTTATTGATTTGAAAATTAGAACCTCAGTAGAAATAAAGTATTTCATGTTTCCATCCTTACTGTCATCTTCTCTGAAATCAAGTAGGACTTATCAAGAGAGAGTACATGGTAGCTTTGAATCTTTAGATTTGAAATTACAATTGGGAAGACCTTAAATGGAGCTAAATGTTAAAGATGACCATATTAGTAAATTTTCCTACCTTTCCTGATAATCGGGCACCATACTCACAGTTTTCCTCATTTTATCCTCACAACAAACCTATGAGGGTTGGTCTTGCAGCTTGTGGGATCTTAGTTCCCAGACCAGGGATTGAACCCCAGGCCCACAGCAGTGAAAGTGCAGTGCAGAGTCTTAACCACCTGGACTGCCAGGGAATTCCCGTGTTGGTCCCTTTTTATCCCTATTTTATGGATGAGGAAACTGACTCAGAAGATGAAGTTTACCCCCAGGTTGGACTGCTAAGTGCTAGAGCCAGGGCCTGAACCAGGTTTCTGTATCAGAGCCAGTGCTCTAACCACCAAACTTCAGCTGCCTCCTTGATGGACTATTCAGATTATATTGGGTTATGACTTATTTTAGAAATGTTTAAAAATATTTGTTATTTTCTCTAAGACTGGAATGAATTGTAAATGAACAAATTTTAATCCCTAGGCATTAGTAGCATTGCTTTGAGACTATGGGATTCTCTTCAGTATGACCTTTAATTTTTGCTACGGATTCTTTCTTGAAAATGTGTTTTATTTTTCAAATATCTATCCCAAAAGCACTTTGGGAAGAACTTGAGTACCTTCTATGTATGGGTTCTTTTAAAACTGTACACTGTTTAAAATTTGTGCATGAACCTGAGACATTTTCCTACATAATCGATTTTATTAAAGTTTTTCCTTTTTAAAAAAATTTTATTGAAGTTGATTTACAATGTTGTGTTAGTTTCAGATTAATAAACGTTTTTAGAAGTTTTTTTTAATTTGTTTTAAAATTTTTAAACTAAAATTTTTTTGTTTATTAATTTTGCGTTTTTTTACTACATAATTTTTTTACTTGTATGAGAAGAGATGAATTGAGATTCAGAAGTTTCATTTTCATTTTTAAATGTTACTACTTAGTAATTCATTATATTGTATTTCTGGAGAAACTGAATAGTCTTCTGTAGGAAGTTTGAAAGAAAATTGGTAGAAGTCAGAAAGACATACATGGTGGCGCAGTGGTTGAGAGTCCGCCTGCCAATGCAGGGGACACGGGTTCGTGCCCCGGTCCGGGAGGATCCCACGTGCCGCAGAGCGGCTGGGCCCGTGAGCCATGGCCGCTGAGCCTGCGCGTCCGGAGCCTGTGCTCCGCAACGGGAGAGGCCACAGCAGTGAGAGGCCCGCGTACCGCAAAAAAAAAAAATGATAAGTCTTTTCATGTTCACTTATTATTCTTACTCATTTCCTTTTTATTATTTGTTGCAAAATACTAGTAAAGCAGGTTTTTATTTTTCATTTTTATTATTAATTTTTTATGTCTTAGTGAAAGGAGGCCTTCAGAAGCTTCTGAAATCCAAGCATTATTTTAGAGTATCATTGGGTTTGAGCAGGTTTTTAAGAGAAGGTTTTAAGGTGTGATACTGAGTTCTGTTTCTCTTTCCTTTCTTTACTTGCTTTTGTTTTTATTCAGAGCCAGCAACTGGTGAAAGAAAAAATGGATCTACTGCTGTTGCTGAGGCTGTTACCAGGTAACCAGAGCTGGTTGCTATTTAGAGGAGTTTAATATACAAAGCCACTGGTAATGAGGGGAAGATAATTTATCAAGAGAGGAAAAAAACTTAAAATGAAACTTCAGCATAAAGGGTTTAGCAGTGTGTTGAATGTAACCCTAGGCTTTCTTATTAATACTTTAATAAAGCTTTTGCTATACTTAGAATAAGATATTTAATGGTGTTTCCCTTTCTCCCTTTTGTTCATGTGGGAGTGCCATTTCTTCTTTTTCTGTGGGTGAGATTGAGATTGTTTTTGCTATTGGTGAGGAAACAGGGTTAACGAGATAGCCATAGACCTTTTTCCTTTTACGGTCCAGCGCCACTGCCTGACCCCCCCCCCCATAGCCTCAGGCCATTTTCTCTTCTGCCTGCCAAATTAGCTACAGCCTTGAAGTGTTATTTTTGCTTTGTCATGAATGCTGTAATGCTTTGAGGATGAGTATGACCCCATCCTGAGGCTCTGGTGGTAAGCTTTGCCATCTGGTGGCCGTGAGAATAGAATTGTTTCATTGGTTTCTGGCGTGAGTCATCCAGTATGAAAATACTACCAGCGGTTGTTGAAATATAAGTGAGGATTCTTAAATCAGGCTAGACAGGTACTGTACGTAAGTAAAGTGCAGGCTAGGTGCAAGAGCATGAAATGTTGACGATGATGGCCAGCTGAACGTGTGTCCCATTTAAAAGGGGGGGTTAGCCCTTGCTCATTTCCAGCCGGTCATTACCATGCACACCTACTGCTGCCAAATCTTTAAATTTGTAAAGAGAAATCAGGATTTTTAAAAATAAAATTTTCTGCTTGTCTGTAGACTAAATTTGATCCTTAGTTGGAAGTTTCTGACCCATCTGAATCCTTTGATTTGTACCAAGCTGTGTCTGGAGAGATTGGTTGTTTTCTGAGTTTTTGCATATTTAATCTGAAAGATAAGTACCTTTGAATCCTTATTCAGTTGAAGACTCTTTAATGATATGTTGAAGAAATCTCTTTGGTTTTAAGAGAATTGTGTACCCGACACAACTTGTTATTAGTCTGTACATGTGCTTGCTAAGAGAGAACAGAATATGCTGCTGAAGATTCCTGGATCCTTTGGATGGACTGTAGCGATGGAAAAATAGGGGAAAAACTTGAGGCAGAGGGTTGGATTGGTGGATCATGGAATGAGATTCACTGGTATTGTTGTGAAGCAAATTTTGTATATGAGAATCTAGATTTTAAGAATCTTTGACTATTTACTTTACCATTGGGTTCACCATAAGAAATCATTTAAAGTAAGCTCTGTAGCACGTAGCACAGTTTAAATGATCACTGCTTCCTCTGCATTTAGGTGAAGCAGTACCGCTGTTTTTAAGTGTTGTCTGTAACTGGGCACTGTTCAGATTACTTGCTGCCATCTTATTTCTCTCTCACACATTTCATTATTGAAGGTTTCAAGTATATACAAAAGTAAAGAGAATAGTATAATGAACTACCATATATTCATCACCCAGTGTCAAAAATTACCAACTTATGACTAGTCTTGATTCATTTATAAATACTTCCAGCACTCTCCTCTCCACTGGATTATTTTTAAGCTAATTCTAGCATTATATCATTTTATCTGTAAATATTTCAATGCTGTCTCTAAAAGATAAGAATTCTTTACTTTGAACTTAACCACAGTACTACTGTCATGCTTTTAAATCTGACATTGATTCCTTAATGTCATCAAATATTTGGTATTCAGATTTTTCAGATTCAGAGAAAGGATTTTATTCTCTCTGTGCCTAAAAGGATAATTTCCAGAGGTACTTTTCCTTTCAGAACTAACACAGTATATTGCTTTAATTTGTTTCTTAGTCCCCAGAAGACCATGTCTGCGTTTAGCTGTGTCTGTGAAGCCCCGCAAGAGGATGAGGCTCGAAGTCAGGATTCCCCCTCTGTACCCATCAGGCAAGCATTATTTTCATAGCATCTTTTGGGCTACATTGATTCACAAAATGGTAGCAAAATCTGGAATATACTGCTACTGTTTTGTGAACTTGAGCTTACTCTTTTATCTGAGGGACTGTGACATATTCTAGGTGGATTTATAAATAAGCTGTCAGAAATTTTATTAAATATTTTATAGATATAGATTTTTGTCTTTATCTGCCAGTTCTAGCAATTTAAAATGATTCAGTCTTCATAAACTTATGAAAATATATCATTCTGTATTTCTAAGATTATTTCCTTTTACTTAGTTTGAAAATGTTTACTTTTTTAATTAACTTTATTTATTTATTTATGGCTGCGTCAGGTCTTCTTCGTTGCTGTGCGCGGGCTTTCTCTAGTTGCGGTGAGCGGGGGCTGCTCTTCATTGCTGTGCACACACTTCTCACTGCGGTAGCTTCTCTTGTTGTGGAGCACTGGGCTCTACGCGCGTGGGCTTCAGTAGTTGTGGCTCGTGGACTGTAGAGCACAGGCTCAGTAGCTGTGGTGCACAGGCTTAGTTGCTCTGTGGCATGTAGGATCTTCCCAGACCAGGGCTCGAACCTGTGTCCCCTGCATTGGCAGGCAGATTCTTAACCACTGCGCCACCAGGGAAGTGCCGAAAATGTTTACTTTTAACAGACTTTTTATTTCTCTTTAATTTCCCATATGGCAAAACTGAGGTAGATGTTCAACATCTCAAATTTAAAGTTTGCCAGACTCGATGGAATTAAAAAATTCCCATAATTTCTTTACTCCTTCATCTCTTAGAACAGCTCTGAAGTGGGAAAAAATTTTTTGAATTACAAAGTATTTCTTCTCTATTAGAAAAGTATCTTGTTTGGAATATGTGGTTCTTATATTTAGTATAGGGAAATAAGTAATGGCAATGGAATAAGTTTGTATTATCATTATGAAGTGGAATCTTTTATCTCTAGAAATCAATGATTTTGTAATTAGGGAATATAATAATGTTTTGTCAACAGGTATATTCCTAATAGTGTTATTTGCAACATAATTTATTTTTTTCTTTTTTTGTTGGCTGCACCGTGGCTTGCGGGGTCTTAGTTCCCCAACTAGGGATTGAACCCACGCCCTCGGTAATGAGAGTGCAGAGTCCTAACTACGGGGCTGCCAGGGAATTCCCTGCAACATAATTTCTGTGTTCCTTACTGATAGAAATATTTAAGAGAAACATGTCAGTGCTTTTATTGGACATTCTGATGATTAAATGTGAACTTGTTGGTATTTTTGGGAATCAGATAGCCCAGATGATATCCTCTGTTGTATCAGGAGGCTTGTTAGGCGAAATGCCACCTTGTTTTATTCCAAAAATGGTATGGTGTTGACCTAGCAATTAGGAAATTAATTGATCGCATCGTATTGCCTTCCTATTTTAAAATAGAGACTTTTTTTTTAAACATACTTATTGGAGTATAATTGCTTTACAATGGTGTGTTAGTTTCTGCTTTATAACAAAGTGAATCAGTTATACATATGTCCCCGTATCTCTTCCCTCTTGCATCTCCCTCCCTCCCACCCTCCCTATCCCACCCCTCTAGGTGGTCACAAAGCACCGAGGTGATCTCCCTGTGCTATGCAGCTGCTTCCCACTAGAGACTGTTTTAAAATAGAGAGACTAGGATGCTGGTGATTTTTGTTCAACCTTGGTAGAACAAGGGCCTGAGAATCCAGCTGTTTTTGGTTGTTGTTGGTTTTTTTTAAATTTATTTATTTTTTATTTTTGTTTGCATTGGGTCTTCGTTGGGGTGCACGGGCTTCTCATTGCAGTGGCTTCTCTAGTTGCAGAGCACGGGCTCTAGGCACATGGGCTTCAGTATTTGTGACTTGCGGGCTCTAGAACGCTGGCTCAGTAGTTGTGGCGCACGGGCCTAGTTGCTCTGCAGCATGTGGGATCTTCCTGGATCAGGGATTGAACCCGTGTCCCCTGCATTGGTAGGCAGATTTTTAACCACTGTGCCACCAGGGAAGCACTCCAGCTGGTTTTGATTCCAGTTCCTCCGCAGACAGACCTACACTCAAAACAGAATGGTTAGAAGTTTATTAAATATGGAGGTTTTTTCTTCCATGTTTCACTTTGGATTAATTTTACCCAGGCTTTCCCTGCTAAAATTTGCTTTCTTTGCATCAGTTTCTAAATCTGACAGAGTAGAATTGTGTAGCTGGAACTAATGAAGAAAGAGAAGTGTGGTCCTTCTTACAATTATTGAATTTCTTCTGTCTCTTTTCTGGTACTGAAGTTTCCTTCTTTATTGTTTCTTGGGAGATTAATATACCACATCTTTATGATAGATGTTTCTTGGAGGGAAGTGACTGTGATTTGAACATCATTTAGTTATTTGACTGATGCTAACCCAAGAAAGATAGATACCAAAATTCTGGTATTTGACAGGAATCTGCTGAATATTGCTGGTGTTGCAATGAGATACCTTTAGTCTTTAGAGAGAGAGGAGTTCCAATTAACAGTTTGGGAGAAAAAAGCAGCCTAATATTTGTCAATAAGAATTAAAAAGTCAAAAATAAAACAAAGAAAAAAATAAAGCTTTGTTTTAGAAGTAAAACTCTATTCGGAAGTTCTACACTAAATAAATAGCTTCTGAGGTAAAATGTCTAGGCTTATTTAAAGTGCGGGGAACAATGGTAATTGAATTCTTGAAATGGTTAATCAAGTCTTGTCCCTTCTAGCTTTTGGCTCACTTTCATTATTGCTCAGCTGTTGATATGTTAGATGTGTTAAAGATTCAAACATGGGTATTCAGTTCATACTTTGTCTTATGCAACTAATATCAATGAGCATCTGCTGTGTATCTAGCACTGTGCTAAGTAATTTATATGTATGATCACTTATAAACCAGATAGGTGTTATTCGTCTGTCTTCTGGTGATCTTATTCTTACCTATTCTTCACTGGACCATATATCCCCATTCAGTTGAGGTTCCTGACAGAGAAGACACAGGCTCTAACAACCAAATGCATACCAGGCTCTCTTTGGCTAGAACTCTTTTCTAAATCCCACTTTGATCTCCTGTTTTGGTAAACTGAGCTGCACAAGATAGAAACCTCAGAGACTTCTCCTTTTGTCTTTCTTCTCCAAGATCCAGAGCAGAGCAAGCCCCAAAGAGTTCTTCATGCTTCTTTTTTCTGTCTACCCAGGTCAGTTCAGCTTCTAAGGGTGAGAGCTCCTCCCAAGTTGGAGACAGCTTTTTCTGTCTAGATGGCTCCATCTTTCTCTGGCCAAACACAACAGCATGTGACATAGTTTCTAGACCCTTTATCATCCTGGATGTTATCTTCTGGGTATATCTCAGTTTATGCTTTGTAAAATATGATGACCTGAAACATTCCAGATGTTTTTCCATGGTCAGTTCAGAATGGGTTCTTTTTATCTTATTTTGGTTATTATATATTTAACACAACCTAAAAATGCATTAGTATGTTGTTTTTTATAGTACAGTGATGCATTCAACTTATGGTTTACTAAAAAGTTAGAAGTTACGGGCATTTTCTATATGATGAACACAGTTATACAATTAGTTAATCTGAAAGTAGATTTTTGCAGTTAATTGATTGAGAGAACATTCTTTTGTTGAAAATAAATTTATTAAGCACTTTATTTATTTTTTTAAATTTATTTTTATTTTTTGGCTGTATGCGGGCCTCTCACTATTGTGGCCTCTCCAGTTGCGGAGCACAGGCTCCAGACGCGCAGGCACAGCGGCCATGGCTCACGGGCCCAGCCGCTCCACGGCATGTGGGATCTTACCATACCGGGGCACGAATCCGTGTCCCATGCATCGGCAGGCGGACTCTCAACCACTGCGCCACCAGGGAAGCCCTAAGCACTTTATATTAAACCCCGTGTTAAGTGTTTTAAGTGTGGAGATGAATAAGATGTGAATGTCAAGTTTCTGTGTAACCTGCTCACTTGGAGTTAATCTGGGCCTATTTATTCTGGTGTATTGTTGAGAGCATTTAAGAAAGCTCCTAGGCACCTCAGGGCTTCATGGTATCTGGTTTGTAGGAGACATGCATCAAATGCTTGTGGGATATATGAATAAATCACTGATAGCCAAATGGGAAGACTAATGAAAAGAAATACCCTGAACTGTGAGGAACCAAGTCATTCTGAAATGGTTAGTTGTAGATAATGTCAATATAGCTAGCAAAGATAGAATCTCACCTACAACTCTTTCCTTTATAGATTGGGTTTCTTTTCCTAAAATTATTAGTCAAGGGGTGTAATGAACAGTATCTAGAATGCTAGGAGTCATTTAAGGAATATTAGAACCATTAATAAAGCCAAATGAGACATCTTGACCTAATTGATCTGTTTTGAAGTAGGTCCCTAAGTTGCCTTCAGTGTTTATGACTTCAATAATGGTTTTGCATCGTTTGTTTACCTTATTTTCCTGTGTCAGTTTTCAGAGTTCATAGCTAATGGAGAGAAGAAATTTTATGGCTATTTTACCATCATGGTGGAATAGTCCTGTGCACCGTTCTTTTTTCACAGGAGTGAAATTATGATGAGAAATCTTGTAAGGTCATATACTCGGTCACCTCATTTTCACCCTTCCCCACTTATCTCAGAGTGTCAAATTATGGTTCCCCCTTGACACACACACACTCACACACACTCACACTCACACTCACGTATACACTTGCTTACTTGATATGGTTTCCTTTTTTTGACATGGTTTCTTTATGTGCTTGATTTTCAGGGGGAACTTGCTGCATTTTCCAAGTACTCAAGATGAAGAGGAGAAGGGAAAATTAGAAGGTGACCAAAGGACCAGCCAGAGTCAACAGCCTATGAAGCCCAGTAGTCCTATCAAAGACCCTGCTTCTCCTACCTCCCTGGAGATGGCCACACAGGAGCCATCCAGTCCTCAAGGGGAAGCAATGGAGACAGATATGCCAGAAGGCCAGAAAGAAGGACAGAATACCAGTCAGGAAAAATCTAGTGAAGCCTTGATTGAAAGGCCCAGCCAAAATAACGTAGGAATCCAGACCATAGAGCATTCCCTCTGGGTCCCCGAAACTGTTTCAGCAGCAACTCAGACTGTAAAGAATGTGTGTGAACAAGGGACCAGTACAGTGGACCAGAACTCTGGAAAACAAGATGCCACAGTTCAGACTGAGAGGGGGAGTGGTGAGAAACCAGTCAGTGCTCCTGGGGATGATACAGAGTCACTCCATAGCCAGGTGAGAGAACATACAGGGTACCTCAGGGGCCCTGTTTTCAACTTTCTGGATTCCCAGAGAATTTAAGTTGTGGTACTTGTACTTAATGATAATTCTTAACAGTTTTATACAGACCAGTGTTTAAAGGATAAAAACAATTCATCCAGGATTGGGATAGGGTAGTGAAAATTATGGGTAGCTATAGCCAATAAGATAATCTTTCAGGGAAATGGAATAGTACTAGAGTTTGTCAAGTAGGTCTTTACTGGAAGAGAAAGCCAGGAATATAGTCTGGGTCCTGTAATACTTTTCTACATTCAATCTTTCCTTCTGCCATCATTTCTCATCCTCCTTCATAACCGTAAGAGCTAATTGCTTGTCCCCCAAGTCTATTTAACCAATGTTCCCAGGAACTGAGAGAGTAGAAAGTAAAGGAGGAAGGAGTAGAAGAAGCATGAAGGATAGTTTATCACAGTATTGTAAACAAAGAACACTAACAGGGAAAGTCCCCAGGTGACCAGAGACTGCAGAAAGAGGCTAGGAATAGACATACTGGGAAGAAAAGGTTTGGGGCTGATGAACGTGAGACTGGAAGAAGAACAGCTTCTTGGGAATAGAGTAGGGAAGTGTAGGTACTAGTGAAAATTGAGTGGGTAAGAAGTGGTGGTAGTAATGTACATGCTAACAAGAGGAAGTTCATAAAATTTCATTAGTAATAGTGGTTAAATTGCCTTTTCAGTTGCTCTGGTAGATCATCTTCACTTGGGATCTGCCTAGGAAAGCTTCACTAGTGATGTGCCTCTCATTCGAATGGTCCAAGTTGTTTGTTTTATAAAAATAAAATAATTCCTATTTATTGAACACCTACAGTATATCAGCATTGTGCTCAAGACAACCCATGAGGTTGGTATTATTATTCCCATTTCACAGGTAAAGAAACCAAGCTGAAGAGAGGTTAAGTAACTTGCCCAAGATTTTGCCATCAGTAGGTGGCAGAACTGGAATTTGAACTCAGCATATCTGACTTCAGAATCGGTATTCTTTTCATTATGCTATGTTGCTTTTCTGTTTTTAAATCACAACTTGTGTAGTCTTGTTCTGTTTATCCATGCCTCTCCAAAAATTCTGTTTATATTAGCCTTTTATAGTAACACAGCCTCTGAGACCTAAGACCTTATCAATTCAGGAAGTTTCAAAATAGCATAGCCTTTTGGATATAGGGGCTGTAGCACATCAGACCCTATTTTGCAGCTGTTTATTTTCGCCCTTAATTTAAAGTGTTTGATTCTGCCACATAGTAATTAGGTTTCTCTGCCTTTATAAAAAGAGTTTATCTTAAAGACAGCAATCATGTGGGTGCCACTAGATTGTATTTTCTTTTACTTCTTCATATTCTCCCTCTGTCAAATAGGAAAATAATTTCTGTTCCTGTCTCAACATGATGATAGGAGCCAGTGAGCCAGAGCTCAGGCTTTGGAGTCAGACAGCATCTGGATGTTGTGAAAGTTGAGATAAAGTTTGCAAAGCTCTTAGCACTGGGTCTGACACACAGTAAATGCTCAATATGTGTTGGCTACTGCTACAACCTATTGATTATTATTGTTTTAACTACTACTACTGCAGCTGTTACCAGCACAACCACCACTTATGCTGTACTACTACTATGTCATACAGAGCGAAATGACATATTTAAGAGCTAGTTGCTCCTGCTAAGGAAAGAAAAGTGCTAAAAAAATACAGATGCAGATTGGGTACAGAGTTTCTGTTGAGAAAGATAAAAAAGTTCTGGAGGTGGATATGGTGATGTTTTTACAATAATGTGAATGTACATAATGCTACAAACTGTTTATTTAAAAATGGTTAAAATGGTAAATTTTATGTTAAGTATATTTTACCGCAATTAAAAAATATAAATGGTGGGTACAGTAACAGAAATTGGGGTTGGTGTGCCATCTTTTGAAGAATGGTTGGAAAATGAGGAACGCGGTATGGAGGTTTTCCAAACATCAGTGCTTTTTTATCCCTTGCAGTCTGGGTAGGACTCAGTTCAGTACTCAGAGAAAAACATAGGCAGCCTACATTTGACATTCCTTAAATTTCCATTTATGTGTCAAGTGGGCCTAGAGCCAGGTTTTCTATGAAGTGAAAGTACGGTTTTATTTTTATTTTATCTTCCCTTAATCATAACAAGATCCTCAAGCTATTTATCTTTACAGAAACTTCTTTTCAGAAGACTATTTGAAGAGAGTAAGCATAACTTTCTTTTTATCTGCCCTTTTTCCCTTCTCTCCTTTCTTATTCTATCAGACATCTTTATTTAGGTATCTCTCTTGAAGTGATCATTTGTCTGGCTGTTGTAATGGAAGAATACAGGGAGGGTTTTTGGCCACATTTCAGGGACATATAAAGCACACTGAAACCTTTTAGACCGCTGTGTGTGCAGGCAGGAAGTCCAGGCTGCCATGGCTCTGATACACCCTGATGACTGACGTATGCCCTGACCATTCATTAACCAGAGTTGTATATACAGAAGTATTTTAAGGAATTGGTTGAATAAGTTTCCACGCATTTTATTTTATTTATATTTATTCACATAATTTTAGTAGATATTTCACCCCTAACATGAAGTTGGAGTGCAAATTATTCAGAGAAATTACTTTAGGTAAATTACTACCACACTATCAGGAAAAAACCAGACTCATTATTGCAGTGGTAAATATAACTCTTTTGAAAGACTTAGATACCTTGACACTGACTGCAGAAAGTAAAATCAGTCTACTATAGGGGAAATAAGGTGGGAGAAAAAAGTGTGCATTTCCTCTCACAGTTGCAGAGCCATGGGGTAGAAGGGGGGTGAGGGGCTTGGATATGGATAAATGTGATCTAGGTGTTATGAGAAAACATGTAGGTAACAGTTGTCATAAAAATGTAGGGTTTTATTTAAAATATATAACTGATTATGGTGCAACTAGATATGAAATCCTAATTTGCTAATGTTCTGTGTTTCTGGACACTAGCTCAACTCTTTAGTTACAATCTCTTATTTGGAATAGATCAAATATTTCATATTTAATTCTAGGAGAAATCAGTGTGTCTTGTTCCAGGTATAAATAAACCGTAGTTTTTACTTACTAATGCAGAAAAAACAGACTGCACTGAGACTAACAGATGTTATTGCTTTATATAAAGTTCTAAAGAATGCCTTCCTTTTATCTGAAGAGCCTGTTGTAAGTGTAAACTTGAATGCTGATTGACAAGTCGGCAACAAAATCAGAAGGATTACAGTCTCAATGTGCTTTTAGGGGTCAAAGTTTCACTTAAATATCCTAGATATAAGTGCTAGATGTTATGCTTTTAATTTAGGCAGGAATAGGTTGTTTTAGGTGAAACTGATACAGACTTTTCCTAGCCTCTGGCTAGACAGCTGGTCCATCCCTAGTGTTACCTATAGGTGAATAGAAACAAAGCAACGGGAAAATTCCATCACATTAGATTCATGGAACCTCTGAACAGTGCTCATCATGAAGCAGTTGACTTGTGATTCTGACAGTTTGCAGTGAGACTCTCTATTTTTTATCATAGGGAGAGGAAGAGTTTGATATGCCTCAGCCCCCTCATGGCCATGTCTTGCATCGCCACATGAGAACAATTCGTGAGGTTCGCACACTTGTCACTCGTGTCATCACAGATGTGTATTATGTGGACGGAACAGAGGTAGAAAGAAAAGTAACTGAGGTAATGTACACTGTGGGTCTATGTGGCAAATTTTTTTCAATAGAAGAATTACCCTGGCTCTCTACCTGCTCCCCTCTTCCCTATACAACTAGCTACTAACACTGTTTTCTTTAATCCTTTTATGAGAAAGTATAACAACTGGGCTAGAGTTCTGAGTTCTGTCTTTCCCAACTATGGGTTTGCTGTTTGACCTCTGGTCACTTATTTAACCAATCCCATCATGCACTCTGTATCTATAAAGAACAGATTGATAAATCTCTCATGTGTAAAGATTTTATGTGTTTAAAAAAAATTTTTTTTTAATTGTAGTTGATTTACACTGTTGTGTCCATCTCTGCTGTACAGCAAAGTTACTCAGTTATACACATAGAGACATGCTTTTTTTTAATATTCTTTTCCATTATGGTTTATCCCAGGATGTTGAATATAGTTCCCTGTTACGTGTTATTTTTAATCCGTGGAAACTAATGAAGTGTAGAACTCCCTGCTTAGCTGCATGTATTTTCTCATCGTTTCTCACTGTTTTCTCACGTGTTACCATTTTTTACTCATTGGTCTTAGTTTCCATTCGTGTGTGGTTATGAACCCGTTAGTAGGAGATGTACCTTTTTTTTTTTTTAATTATTTAATTTATTTTTTTGGCTGTGTTGGGTCTTTGTTGCTGCGGGGGCTACTCTTCAGTGCGGCGCGTGGGCTTCTCATTGCGGTGGCTTCTCTTGTGATGGAGCACAGGCTCTAGGCGCACGGGCTTCAGTAGTTGCAGCACTCGGGCTTCAGTAGTTGTGACGCACAGGCTTAGTTGCTCCACGATATGTGGGGTCTTCCCAGACCAGGGCTCAAACCCATGTCCCCTGAATTGGCAGGCAGATTCTTAACCACTGCACCACCAGGGAATTCCTGGAGATGAACCTTTATTTCTTAGTAGGATTCATTATGGACTCATTCCCAGTGTCAGCATTAATATTGGTGTTTATTGACTGTTATAGTGTACAACGTTGTATGCTGACTTTGTTTAGATCTAATACTTGCTGAGGTTAGAGAGATTTTCTAGAATTAAAGATCTGGCACTTTTTTCTTGGTATATATGTTAATATCTGGGAACCATTTTAGTAATTGATAAGAGGCATAGCTATTCTATTCCTTAGTCAAGCACTTTTCTTTAATTCTGCCAGCTAGCCATATAGGAGGTTGTGCTCAGGGAGAATTAAACTGGTGTATAGTTTTATTTATTTTTTTTGAAATTTTTAAAATGAATTTATTTATTTATTTGGCTGTGTTGGGTCTTTGTTGTTACGTGCGGGCTTTTCTCTAGTTGCGGCGAGCAGGCTTTTTCTAGTTGCGGTGAGCGGGGCTACTCTTTATTGCGGTGCGTGGACTTCTCATTGCAGTGGCTTCTCTTGTTGTGGTATGCGGGCTCTAGAGTATAGGCTCAGTAGTTGTGGCGCACGGGCTTAGTTGCCCTGCGGCATGAGGGATCTTCCCGGACCAGGGCTCGAACCCGTGTCTGCTGCATTGGCAGGTGGATTCTAAACCACTGTGGCACCTGGGAAGTCCAAAACTGGTATATAGTTTTAAGTGGAACATATTATTGCTATTGTTCATTATTGGGCCATTGTGGCCCTCATGTCAGAAAGGATTTTATATTAGTTTGAGAAATTGTCTTTTTTTTTTTTTTTGGCCATGCTGTGCAGCTTGCAGGATCTTAGTTCTCCGACTAGGAATTGAACTTGGGCCCTCAGCAGTGAAAGCATGGAGTCCTAACAACTGGACCGCCAGGGAGTTCCCAATTCTTTATTTATTATACACTAAGTTCCAGAAATAATTCTTTTAAAACGTTGATTTACCTTCAATTTTATGTTTACAAAATTTTTTCAGTGTTATTACTATTTTGGAAAAATTGTGAGCTTAGCAGCTTTATAGAAAAAATTTGCTTTCATGAAAAGTTTTTGTAACTGTTGTAGTCTACACTGAACTATGTGCCAGGTACTAGTTTTAAGTGTTAAACATATTACTTTATTTAATATTTTTTATGGTGCTTTCTAAAGTATATTTTTGGAAACAGCAGGCCTGCTAGATACTCTGAGAGGGAAAACAAAGTTCCATGGTCATAAATATTAAGTTTGAGAAAACACCTAGTGCTGTAACTGCCCCCTCCCCCACCATGGAGATTCACAGTGCATATTACATTAAAGGGTCTAAGAAGCCCTCCAGTAAAGATATCTATTTTGGGACTTCCCTGGTGGTCCAGTGGGTAAGACTCCGTGCTCCCAATGCAGGGGCCCAGGTTCAATCCCTGGTCGGGGAGCTAGATCCTGCATGCATGCCACAACTATGAGCCCGCATGCTACAACTAAAAGATCCCGCACACCACAACAGAGACTCCACAACTAAGAACCGGCGCAGCCAAAGTAAATGAATAAATATTTTTAAAAATCTATTTTATTGTGTAACACAGCATTTCCTAAATTTATTTGACTATTGAACTTTTTTTTTTTGCGGTACGTGGGCCTTTCACTGTTGTGGCCTCACCCTTTGCGGAGCACAGGCTCCAGACGCGCAGGCTCAGTGGCCATGGCTTATGGGCCCAGCTGCTCCGCGGCATGTGGGATCTTCCCAGACCGGGGCACGAACCCGTGTCCCCTGCATCGGCAGGCGGACTCTCAACCACTGTGCCACCAGGGAAGCCCAGCATTTTTTAAAGTAATGTGTATTATACACCTATGTTACATAGTTTGGGAAACACTTGCCATAATTAAATAAAATAGTAATAGCAAATAACATTTATTGAGCACTAGCTATATGCCAGGCACTCTTTTTTTTAAATTTTTATTTATTTTTTACACAGCAGTTTCTTATTAGTTATCTATTTTATACATATTAGTGTATACATGTCAATCCCAATCTCCCAATTCATCACACCCCACCACCTTCCTCCCTTGGTGTCCGTACGTTTGTTCTTTACATCTGTGTCTCTATTTCTGCCAGGCACTATTCTAAGGACTTTTACGTGATTTAACTCATTTAATTCTCACAACTAAGCTGTGAGGTGGATATTGTTATTCCCATTTTGCACTCAAGAAACTGACATAGCAAGTTAAAATCACTTGCTTAATGCTACAAAGCTAATAAACAGAGGAACTAGAATTCATCCCAGGCAGTCTAATTCCACAGCCTGCATTCCTAACTACTACATTGTGCTGTCTCATAAGAGTGAAAGGGATGTGTGTCAAACAGAAGGTGTGTGTAGTAGTTCAGAAGAGGAGGAAACATGTCTGAAGAGAATTTTGATAAAGCCTTTCTGGGTGAGGGCCAGAAAGTACTTGAGTTGGACACTGAAGCTTTTAGATATTGGGAGATACAGGGAAAGGGTGTTCTATACAGAAAGAAGGCTTGGTGAGCAAAGGCACAGAGGCAGAAAGTAAAGAGCACAGATGTGGGAACAGTACACTTGGTGGGCAGCCCAAAGATGTGTAGAGGTGTGAAGGTGGACAGGTTGACGTCAGAGGATTCTGGGAACTTTCCTTCCCTCATCTCTTGTAGCCTTTGTTTATCATATTTTAAAAATTTTATTCATCTATTTACCAGCAGCTTCTTTTTTGCTGTGTTCCTAGCACTATGGTGGGCACTGAGACTAAGAAGATAAAAAGACAGGGTCTCTATTCTCTTAGGAGCTTATTTACACTTGACATGCAACAAATCCAGAACTTGTGGTTGCTGTAGTAGAGGTATGGAAAGATGTGTTAGAAAGAGGGGCCAGAGCCTGCTAGCTTACCTGAAGGTGACTAAAAGGCCTCACAGAAGATGTAGTGCTCAAAGTGCGGCAGATGAGATTGAAGGGCAGGGGAGAAGGACGCTGCAGGCAGAATGAAAAGGTTTGTAAATATGTAGACAGCATGGCATGCTTAATGAATATTTAGAATGTGATAAGGACGGTAGGGTAGGGAATTGTGAGAGAGGGTGCTCTTGAGGATGGTAGGGGCCCAGAGCATAAGGCTTTGTATATCATAGAAGAGAGTTTAGATTTTTATCTTTTGTGTGATGGAAAGCCTTTAAAGAATTTGGGGGAAAGGGATGACATGCTCAGATTTGCATGTTGGAAAGGTCCGATTGGCAGCAGTGTAACGATTGGAATGGGAGGGGTTAGAGGCATAGTTCAGACAAGAGGCAATGAGTGTCAAATTAGGACAGTGGTAGTGGGGATTGAGAGGAGGGAAATAGATGTGAAAAAATACATATATAGAAGGTGAAATTGATAGACTTTGGTGAATTCCTACATGTGGGGTTTGTGGGAGAGGGAGGAATCATATATGATGCCTGGGCTTTTTGCCTGGGCAGATAGATGGTGGTACCATTTACTGAGAGAATATAAATAGGACACTGGTTTGAGAGAGAAGATCCTTCATGCAGTAAATATTTACTGAGGACCTCTTTTGTGGCAGGCACTGTGCTATTTTGAGGATAAATCCAGGAAAGAAGGTGGTCACTACTCTGTCTTAATGTGGCCTCTGTAGTCTAGTAGGAAGGACGCACAGGAAAAAAATAAGCAAATACATTAAAAAGATCATGAGGCCACCTTGGAGCCTGGGCCCAAGTCATTATAGGAGCAAGGGCTCAACTTTTGAACAGTTGCAAAGGCAGGTATAGTTAGCTACTGTTCTTTGGGCCTACTCTCCAACTGAGACACAGCCTGGAGTCCCAGCCCTCTAGGCTGGTCTTGCCCCTGCTCATTTGCCGTGTCCAAGAGAAGGAGTTGACTTAAGTTCTGAGCTCTCAACACCTGCTTTAGTCAAGTGGCCTTGGCAGATTATGCTGACTCACATCCAGCTAAAGAAGGCAAGTTGGATGATAGGAGATGGTAACTGGAGAATGGTGAGATTTCTGGAGGTGGTGCAGCTTCTGGTAATGACCCTGGTAGTAGCAGATGGCTGAGGTAGAGTAGAGGAAAAGGTTAATGGTGGTAATTAGATCAGGAAAGATTGTTGCTGGATGGGTCATCTGATGGATGTTAGCCTCGGAAAATGACAGCGGAAGGGAGGCTGTGAACCAGGAGTATAAGGTGTTCATGCATGAAGAGTCAGTAATTGATAGAATGTTGGTGAGTAACAATGAGGGAAGGAGAGAGTTTAACAGAATGGCAAATAATGATTTGGTAGGAACAAGAAGTGGGGAGTTAGAAATGATCTGTTAATGGCAGTGGGGAGCAAGGAGGCCTCTCATCTCCAAACTCTTGAATTGAGGTTTGGTTGAGAAAAACCAGCCCGTGCTACAGAGAGCTGCAGGGGATATGAGTTTCACTGGGGAGGTCCAGGATTCATTCATTGAAGGCAAGGAAATGAAGAGAAGATGACAGATTGAGTTTTGGATCGGTTAAACTGCAGGTGTCCCTAGTACATACAAGGGGAAGAGTTTAGTAGGCATTCGCATCCGTGAATTTGGAGCTGAGTCATCATTGTATTGTTGGTAGACAGGCCGGAATAAGTCAGGTAAGACTGGCCAGAGAAAGCATGGGAGAGTGAGGAAAGGAATGAGAACAGAGTCCTGGGAAATACTAATTTAAAAGGAATAGGCAGAGAAAGAGGAACCAAAAAACAAGTGCAAATAGAAGTAGCTAAAGAGGTAGAATGAAAGGAAGAAAAAGTGACTTTATAGATTTTAGAAGAGAAGAGATTTTCAAGAAGGGAGTGGTCAAAAATAATCATTTAATCATCTTATAGCGTTATTTAAACATGTGTGCATTGCATACTGTCTCCCAGAGAGACTGTAAACTCTTTGAGGGAAGAGTCTGTCTTATACTTCTCCATATTTTCTCTGATAATTAGCACAATAAGGCATGAACAGGCTAGAGTAGGAAAGCAAATGTACAGCACCTGTGCTGTAATTTCTCAATCCTGTGCCCATAGAGGACATTGCTGATTGGTCCTAGAACCTTTCCTCACTAAACCTGGGAATTAGCCTTAGTGGCTGCTTAAAACTGAGCTCCAGGCAACCACTACCAATCCATCAAAGTAGGCATGTGAGTGAGATAAAGTCAGTTTGATATTCCTGTCCTCTGTAGATACCGGAAATTCATATATTTTGATTATTGCCTTTTTGGTTTTCATTTTGGTAAACAGTGATACCATTATATAGCTATTTTTGCCTATAATTTTTAATTTCCTTGATCACATATTGAAAGGTAATAGAAAATATCTAATTTCAAAAAACATGTAAGGCTACCCACTGCTATAATCATGTACCCAAAAGGGCTCCTAACCACTTCTTCCTCTAACCTACCTACTTCCTTACCTTTCTTCTGTTAGACAGGGAATTACCTGTGTCCTCTGGGTTGGAATCCTTGCTGGGTTCTCAGCAGCCAAAGGTTGTGAACTTGTCCAGTAAAAAGATAATTTAACTTAGCTCAGGATAGAGGTCTCTTTCTTCTGATCTAGTACCACCTTTATCTTATTTTTTACGGAGATATGTATTCCCTGTAGAATGCACAGGTCTTAAATGTTCAGTTCAGTGACTTTGACAGTTATATGTAATCACTACTCAAAGCAAGATATAGAACATTTCCATTACTCCAGAAAGTTCCCTCCTAATTCCCACCTTTCTGAATTGAAATTTCTTGCCATTTAGGATTTTCCAACCATCACATGAGCATTATGTTATTGTGGCTTTTTTAAGCTCTTGTATCCATTTCTTCCTTGCAGGAGACTGAAGAGCCAGTTGTAGAGTGTCAGGAGTGTGAAACTGAAGTTTCCCCTTCACAGACTGGGGGCTCTTCAGGTGACCTGGGGGATATCAGCTCCTTCTCCTCCAAGGCATCCAGCTTACACCGCACGTCAAGTGGGACAAGTCTCTCAGCCATGCACAGCAGTGGCAGCTCAGGGAGAGGAGCCGGACCACTCAAAGGGAAAACCAGTGGGACAGAACCCGCAGATTTTGCCTTGCCCAGCTCCCGAGGAGGCCCAGGAAAACTGAGGTGCAGACAGGGTCTCCAGAGAGAGAGCCACAGCAGGGGCAGGGTTGCTGACGTTTTAATATCACGGGAAAAGGGGAGTAATGGGAAGTCCCCGCATCCTCCTCCTAGGATAAATCAACTCCTCTTCCTCCCCTTTCGTTCCTCTTCTATTTTGGGTTTGCACGGGAGGTAGGGTGGAGCCCTCTGGGAGGCAGACTTCCTGAGAAACTGTAGAAAACAGGTGAGGGGACTTTGGGAAAGCTGGCACATATTCCTGTCCCCCAGCCCCCATTTTCTGCAGCCTATGAGTGTTTTGGTTGGGAGTACAGAAAGTTTGGGGTAGCAGCCCCAACTTGACACATTCCCTAGCTTTTTGTTTTCCTCTACAGGTATCCAGAGCCTGAAGTACAAGAGAAGGCAGGGCAGAAATGGATGTGCTGTTTTTGAGGGCAGCAGTAGGAAGCTTTGTCAGGAGGGAGTAGACTTGCATAGAAGGATGTCCTTGTTACCCTGTACTCCTGCTCCCAGCTGATTGGGTGGTGGGTGTGTGGACCAGCTTCCTGCTGCCCTGGAGGCTCAGCACGTGTTGGCCTGGCATGTAGTCTGAGGACCAAGGGGAGACTGTGAAGAAAGGATCCAGTAGCAGGTGCTATCAGACTAACCTGTCTTCATTCTCTAGTCCTAGAAAAGGGGTCAGTCAGACAGGGACGCCAGTGTGTGAGGAGGATGGTGATGCGGGCCTTGGCATCAGACAGGGAGGGAAGGCTCCCGTCACGCCTCGTGGGCGCGGGCGAAGGGGCCGCCCGCCTTCTCGGACCACTGGAACCAGGTACCCGGGTAGTGTGAGATACACTTAGTCTATGACTTGTTCAGAAAAAAAGGGAGTAGAGAGAAGAGAGGGGAGTAGAGAGTATGTGGGGTGTCAGGAGGGAGAAGAGGGGCCCACACTGACCGGGGAGTGGGCAGGGTTCAGAGTGAGGCTGCTGAGACACCAGGCTTCTGCCTGTGATGGGTTAGCAAAGAATGGGCTGGAGACCCATGGACAAAGGAGTGGGAAAATTGGTAGATAAGTACTGCTCTCTGCTTATTCTCACTGCCTTCTCCTTTTTCTTATCTCTCTTTAGGGAAACAGCTGTGCCTGGCCCCTTGGGCATAGAGGACATTTCACCCAGCATGTCGCCAGATGATAAATCCTTCACCCGTATTGTGCCCCGCGTGCCAGACTCCACCAGACGAGCAGACATGGGTGCTGGTGCTTTGCGTCGAAGCGACTCTCCAGAGATTCCTTTCCAGACTGCTGCTGGCCCTTCTGATGGCTTAGATGCCTCCTCTCCAGGGAACAGCTTTGTAGGGCTCCGTGTTGTAGCCAAGTGGTCATCCAATGGCTATTTTTACTCTGGAAAAATCACACGAGATGTTGGAGCTGGGAAGTATAAATTGCTCTTTGATGATGGGTATGAGTGTGATGTGTTGGGCAAAGACATTCTGCTGTGTGACCCCATCCCACTGGACACAGAAGTGACAGCCCTTTCGGAGGATGAGTATTTCAGTGCAGGTAATAAAAGAGGCAAGACCTCTCTTAACACCTCTCCAATACCAACAGCGTTCACTGCAGCCTGAGTACTTTTCTGTGTTCTCTAAAGTCGTATTTCATTCCTAGCACTGGTTACTCTCACCCCTGGCTTTTTTGTTCTTCTTTATTGCTTGTTTATTTTTGAATAAACTTCTTATTTTTGAAAAATTTTATATATGCAGAAAAGTTGCAAAGTACAGAGTATTAATAGTATATAGAGTTCCCATGAACCCCTCACGCAGCTTTCCCGTTTCCCTGTTGTTAACATTTTACGTTAGCATGGTACGTTTGTCAAAACTAAGAAAACTACCTTGGCTCATTACTATTAACTAAATTCCCAACTTTTTTGGATTTCACCAGCTGTTCCATGTCGTTTTTCTGTCCCAGGATCCAATCCAGGATTACTGTATTGCATCTAGTCCTCATGTGTCTTTTTATTTTCTTTTTTTAAAAATAAATTTATTTATTTATTTATTTTTGGCTGCGTTGGGTCTTCGTTGCTGCACGCGGCCTTTCTCTAGTTGCGATGAGCGGGGACTACTCTTTGTTGCAGTGCGTGGGCTTCTCATTGCGGTGCATTGAGGGGGCTTCTCAGTGCAGGCTTCTCATTCTCTTGTTGTGGACCACGGGCTCTAGGTGCGTGGGCTTCAGTAGTAGTGGCACGTGGGCTCAGTAGTTGTGGCTCGTGGGCTCAGTAGTTGTGGCTCGCGGGCCCTAGAGCGCAGGCTCAGTAGTTGTGGCTTGCGGGCTCTAGAACACAGGCTCAGTAGTTGTGGCACATGGGTTTAGTTGCTCCACAGCATGTGGGATCTTCCCGGATCAGGGCTGGAACCCGTGTACCCTGCATTGGCAGGTGGATTCTTAGCCACTGTGCCACCAGAGAAGCCCCCTCATGTGTCTTTTGTTCTCTGATCTGTAACAATTTCTGAATCTTTTCTTGTTTTTCATGACCTTGACGGTTTTGAGGAGTACTGGTCAGGTGTTTTTTGAATGTTTGGGTTTGTCTCATGTTTTCTCTAGATTGGCGTTATGGGTTTTTGAAAGGAATGCTGCAGAAGTGAAGTGTCTTTCTCAACACATTGTATGTGGGAGGGCAGTATGTGACATCCAAAGGGCATCTCTGCTGATATTAACCTTCATCATTGGTGAAGGTGGTGGTTGCCAAGTTTCTCCATTGTAAAGTTAGTGTTTTTCCCTTTCCATTTTCTATTCTTTCACCACCGACTTGTAAAGTTACTGCCTTTCTTGATGGGAACCTTAGGTAGCTGAATGTGGCAAATATATTGAGATATTTTTGCTTAGGAGGAGGTTGTTAGTGCTGTGTTTGTATGTCTGCACACCCACCACTTACTCTCTGGTTTGGAAAAATGGTGCCTTTTTTTTTTTTAAACCGGTACAGTTCCCTGTACCGGTGATGGTGAGAGATTTCTGTCTGTTATGACTGTTTCATGTGCCCATTCTTTGAATATATTGCCTCTTTTCTGTGAAGTAATTTGGGAATACATGTTTGCATTGAGTTTGTCATTTAAAAACATCCTTTTTCTGGGGGATTTTTTGGAACAAGGATTGGTATATAATGGGCAAAAATGCCTCTATTGAAGTCTCTTCAGACTTTCTCGTGATCTGGACTCCTGAGTAGTTGCTCTTTGCCCCTTTATTTCATTGTTATATGGGCCACTTCACCTTCTAGTTCTGGATAACACTTAGCTCCATGTAGCATCAGTTAGTAGCACATGGATTGAGATCTTTTATGACCTGTGACCTAACATAGTTTGTATCAAATGCATTTGTTCCTGTTTCTGGTGTAAAGCCTCTCTTGGAGGTCCACATTAGGCCCTCTTAAGAGAGAGGCAGTTCTCTATCCTGAGTGAATTATGGCATACAGGGGAGGGGATTCTGTGTCCCATTTATTGAGGCTGTCTGCTAATGTTAACACTAGACAGCTTCTAGTTCTAGTAGCTCGTCATTAGTGTGAAGTGTATTGTTGGCCTTGGGCTTCTTTGTGCTCTTGAGGGGTCTTTTTGATTTAGAGATTTAAGCCAGGAGATGAACAAGCAAAGGGGAAAGAGAGTGATTCTGTGGCATAGGTGAGGGAGAGAACCAAGGCCTGCTTTCTCCTCTATCGTTTTTTCCCCCTTGGTGCATGCTCTGGGTTTCTTTAGCCCTTCATTTAAGCACAGGCTAATGGGAGAGAACAAATGAACCCTTCTGTTCATAGGAATGAAAAAGTATTCACATTAGTGCCCTGTTTTTATATCATATGTGTGTTGCATTTATGTTTATATTTATATATGTATCTTTTTTATAGGATTGGAAATGGGTCTTGCCCAAGATCACACAGCTTGGTGGTAGCAGAATTAGGCCTAGGCTCAGGTCTCCTGAATTCTAGCCCAGTTTCCTTTTATACCCCACATCGTGTTCCTTCTAATCTAAAGGCCTTATCTTGAGGTTCTGAATCAGAACAAGAGCAGAAAAGTAGATAATAAGGAGGGAAGATTAGGGAGGAGAGGCAGGATTTATTTTTTTCCTTTCTCTGGTCTATATCTCTATTGTGATTTTGCTACACAGACACACGCTTTCTCTCTTTGAATGATGTCATCTTTCATCTACAACTTAACTCAAGAATTACCACCCAGCCTCCAAAGAAACCAAGAAGGAAAGGTTTAGTAAAGTTGTAATGGGACTGTTTAACAAACCACATGCCGTTTCACTTCAAGAACCATTTGAACCGCTAACAACCCACAAAGGCTGGCTTTAGGAAGCTTTATTTTATAACTAAAGGGCTCCTTCTGCTGAGAAGCTTCACGGTCCAGTCCCTGGGTGGTGTCTACATGTACCCTAAGTGGTGCGGTGTCTGGGATTGACAGCCAGGGTTCTGTGCAGCCCTAACTGCAGTCCTCTGTTGTACCTCCTCTAATTCCCTGACTCAGGCCTGCTCTGAGTGGATGCTGAACAGCCTAAACAGCAAGCTGCTTTTATGTTTTTCCTACCCAGGAGTGGTGAAAGGGCATAGGAAGGAGTCTGGAGAGCTGTACTACAGCATTGAAAAAGAAGGCCAAAGGAAGTGGTATAAGCGCATGGCTGTCATCTTGTCCTTGGAGCAAGGAAACAGACTGAGAGAGCAGTACGGCCTAGGCCCATATGAGGCAGTGACGCCCCTCACCAAGGCAGCAGATATCAGCTTAGGTAAGACCTCTGCTTCCTGAACAGCTAACTGCCTCTGGACCCTGGCCTGCTTGTGGTAGGAGGATTGGTTTTTAGAGCAATCGGTAATGCTTCCCTGAATCTTATCATTCCTTGGTCGTTTATGAGATGGTAATGAGCCAGTGTTTTTGGAGCCACTTCATAGCTCTGTTTTCTCGCCAAGACCAAATAGTAAGTCCTCAGATTTTTTTTGGCCTCCCCAGTTCTATAAGGGACCCAGCACATTTTAGTCATGGCAGAGACTGAAACAGAAAATATGGTGGCCTTAAAAGAGGCTTCCTGCCCCCATGGGAGGTGGGGGAAAGGGTGTGGCGGTCTCTGAATCAGGCTGTGCCCAGCTTCTTGGCGTTCAGGGCCTCAGACCATGGGAGTTGACTCACCTGCGGCTTATCCTCCCATAGACAATTTGGTGGAAGGGAAACGGAAGCGGCGAAGTAACATCAGCTCCCCTGCCACCCCCACTGCCTCCAGCAGCAGCAGTACAACCCCTACCCGAAAGATCACAGAAAGCCCTCGTGCCTCCACCGGAGTTCCCTCAGGCAAAAGAAAACTTACCACTTCTGAGGAGGAACGGTCCCCTGCCAAGCGAGGCCGGAAATCTGCCACTGTGAAACCTGGTGAGTGCTCCCTTTTGCCTCATTCTCCCTCAGACCACAGCAAATGCAGGGTCAGCTGCTGGAGAGACAGAGCCTGATACACGCAATGGCTCCTCCATCGCGGTTACACAGCTGGAGTCCTGCACAAACCTCCATCTCCCAGCAGAGTCCAGTTGGGTAGATAGGAAGCCGGGTCTTGATTGGCAACATCCGCTGACCCCGGTGTTGGTTCTAGGAGGGAGAGGAAATGTAATGCATTTGAGCAGATTCAAAATAGGTGAAATTTTTCTTAGACCTCTTCCTTTTCCTGGCACCATTTCCGTCCAGAAGCTCTGCTCCCCTCTCCCTTGTGCTCAGGGCCCTTTGGCTTTCCCGGATGTCCTATTGAAAGCCAGTACCTTGGCTTGTATCTCCCCTCTCCCTACCTACCCCCAAATAACCCCTTTCTAGTCCCTCAAGTCATATTAATAGAGGAGTTCAATCCATTTATTGTTTACTGGGTCTCTGCTGTGACCCAGGCCCAGCCACTGTGGCTTTTGGAGACACAGAGGTAAAGTCCTCAGAGTCTGCCCCAAGGGCGCTTTCTGAGTCTCGCAAACTGAGGAAGTTCATTGGTTGTTACATGTCCTGGCACCAGAGCTGCTTTTGTTTCCTGCGTATTTGAGTTGTGTCATCTCCATATCTATCTAACACCTCTGCTGTGTTTCAGGGTATGTGAGGCATGGAATTAAGTGCGTCATACATACTACCTCATATAATCCCTATGAGGTATAGGTGCTAGAATTCACTTTATAGTTGAAGAATCTGAGGCACAGAAAAGTTGGCTAACTTTCCCAAGGTGACACAGTAATCCAGAATTCAGACTCAGGCAGTCTGATTTTGAAGCCCAGGCTTATACATGCTACATCAGACTGTTCTCTTGCTGCTGGTTTTATTTTAGGGAGGCATGACCTGTCTGTCATCTTAGCCTCCTAATGAGCCTACGATTCAGCTTCTCCAAGTCAGGTATTTGTTTTCTTCTCGAGGATTTATTGGGGCACTCCGAGCATGGGTGTTCTGGACTGGCTGATTCACTTACCTACTCCCAGGTGTTGAAAACTGGGGCAGTTGAAGCAGGCTGTTTTGATATTGTTCTATCAACACGTAAAAACACTTTATTACAAAGTTCTGTGCACTGTTCTGGTGAGGGTCAGGGATAGGGTGGGAGTATCTGCTGGGGACATTTCTTGGTGAACCCACTTTTTCAAAGGCTGCTTCAAGATATCACATATCCTGGGGAAATCAGGGCACTGGGCAGAGGAAGTGGGCTGAAGATTTCCAAACGTTTTTCACTTTTACTTTATCTTTGTATTAGAATCACCTTTTCTGCAGATGACCTCAGAAGTATTTGGTTTGGCTGTATGAAAACAATACTAGTTGATTTTCACTTATGAAAATAATGTATACATTGTCATGACTGTAAAACTTAAATACATAGAACTTCTCTGCACTGCAAACTTGTTCCTAGGTTGTTGGCCATAGGATTGGTCCTTGGTTTATAGCTCAAAAAAGTTCATCAGGACACTGCCTGCACATCCCGTCGTGCCCAGGAATGGTCTGTACCCTGTGCCTCTGTCCTTCCCAGGTGCAGTGGGGGCAGGAGAGTTTGTGAGCCCCTGTGAGAGTGGAGACAACATGGGTGAACCCTCTGCCCTGGAAGAGCAGAGAGGGCCTCTGCCCCTCAACAAGACCTTGTTTCTGGGCTATGCCTTTCTCCTCACCATGGCCACAACAAGCGACAAGTTGGCTAGCCGCTCCAAATTGCCAGATGGTCCTACAGGAAGCAGTGAGGAAGAGGAGGGTAAGACCCTAAGAAGCCCTGAGGGCTCTAACATGTGTACTTGCTTCCTTTCCATTCACTTTATGAACCATCTGTAGAGGAGGAAGAGCAAGTGGCAACTGGAATCACTGTCAGGGAAAATTAATTTAACCCTGCTTCTTGGTTTATAGACTATTCTCACAGAATTCCTTTTAGTGATCAGTTCCTCAAAACAATCCTGTGAGGCAGACGGGAGATAGATGTTACATTTTATAGGCGCGGAAACAAGCTTGGAGAGGTCAAATAATTGCTTTTTATCCACGATAATGGTAGACTTGGGACTTAGAACCCAACGTTAACTTTACCTACTACAATCAAATCATCCATGTCAGTCAGGTTTCTGAATGCCCTGCCATCCTTCCCATTTGTGTTCTAGGGGCTAGAGTGAAGTTTATTCTCTTGAGGTCTGTGTGTAAGACTGGGAATGTGAGGTACCCAGTGTCCCAGGGTGATTTCAGAGAAAGAGCCTCTAGGCCTTTTCAACTCTTGTGTTTCAACCTTAAACTAAACCTACACATTTCTGTGTTGTCTGTTACTCAGGGTTTGAGTAGACTGCAATGGGGAGAGGTAGAAATTATTTGACATGTCTAAAGAGTGTGTGATCTAGGAGAGAAAACTGGGCAGGTACAAATATACATTGCAATATAAGTGACTGACAGCAGTGCAGTACCCAAATGTGTCTGCAAAGACTAACAGTCCAAATGGAATGATGTTCTACAAGTTAGAGTTCTGACTAATGCTGAGTCTTGCAAGAGGGAATCGAATCAGGGAACATCGTTATCAGAAAATAGCACCAACTGCAGATCTGTGATGGTTGGCGCTTCAGGTATGTGGATGATTTTCTTTTAAATTTATTTATTTTATTATTTATTTTACTTTTGGCTGTGTTGGGTCTTCATTGCTGCACGCGGGCTTTTCTCAAGTTGGGGAGAGGGGGCCACTCTTTGCGGTGCACGGGCTTCTCATTGTGGTGGCTTCTCTTGTTGCGGAGCACGGGCTCTAGGCGCACGGGCTCAGTATTTGTGGCTCGCGGGCTCTAGAGTGCAGGCTCAGTAGTGGTGGCACATGGGCTCAGTTGCTCCGCGGCATGTGGGAATCTTCCCGGACCAGGGCTCAAACCCGTGTCCCCTGCATTGGCAGGCGGATTCTTAACCACTGCACCACCAGGGAAGCCCCTGATTTTCTTAATTAACCAAAGCTATATCTCACCAGCTACAGCTATGTGGAGCTCTGTTCAGGGACGTGGGAAGGGTGGTCAGGGAGTTGCAATTGAGGTTTATACTATCTGGAAGGTGCACAAACAGTCGTGAGTATTGAGGCTTTAGGGTGTGGGAGCAGGTGTAGAGTGGGGGGGTTTCAAGATTAAGTGTGGATCAGGCCTGGTTTGTCAGACAATTCAGATAGGTACAGTGGGAAATGAGGTGTGTGAGGAGTTTCCTAGCCAAGAATGTAGTTTGACTTTGATCATAAGGGATTGGGAGTCCCTTGAGGTTTCTGTGAAGAGGTGTCATGGTATCAAAACAGTGTTCGTGGTCTGGTTTTGCTTTCACAATATTGATGGACTCTAGTCTTTATTCTTCAGCACACTCGTAGCCCTTTCCTAGACCAGGACTTCACAAAGCAGCTCTATAGATGTTTTATTTGTTGATTAGTACAGCATGCCTAAGAAAGCTGGCTTTGGTATGAGATGCAAACTGTCAAATTCCTTCAAAATCTGTGAGCCTGTGTGAGATTTAATAAACCTGAGAATTCCCTCCATTCCCCTTTGCAGATATATCACATGTTTTTAATCCCATTCTTGTAACCATGTGTGAGGGGAGGTAGGTTTTGTCTAAATGAGGAGGAATTTGGACAGTTTTTTAGAGGGATCTCCATGTTTCTTATAGAAAGTGTGGTTATGGTGAATATGTGTGCTTTATGTTGCTCCTTCATCCTTAGACATTGCCCCAACAGTACGAAAATCCTTTGATATTTTTGGTATATGAGAATGTTTAAAGGTTCGTCTATCTCAAGAAGCCCGAGACGTTTGTATTAGAATGGTCCTCCACAGAATTACAGTTTTTAAGAAACTATGTGGTATATCTTCCAGATAAATGGGAATCTCTTTTATTTATATCGGGAGCTCAGTAAAATATTTGAATCAGTCTTGTGAGACATACTTAGTAACGAGTTAAGAATATGGCACCTAGTCTCGTTAGGTGGCACACCATCAGGGACCCATCAGCCACAGGGATGGACTCCAGAGTTAGGTTTTAGTACCTTCATCCTTGATTTAGATGATGGAATTAAAAACCTGTTCATTTTAGCCTCTGGTTGGCAGGGCCATTCATGAAGTCAAAAGTAAAGAAAATTAAATCCAAACTAACTGAGAAAAATTAGAGAAAGGGACTGCCTAGACAGGGTAATATTTGATTACACAAATGCAGGAAATATAGATGGGGATTAAAATCTAAACAGGTTGGGACTAGAAACGGTCCTGGATTAAGTTAGACATAAAATAGAAGTCTTGAGACAAATAAAGAGCTGTGCAGGGCCTTGGCAGTGACTCAGCAGCAGAGTGCTGGTACTGAAAATTGTGGCATGATATATTGATATGGGTCGAGGATGCCACGGCAAAACAGAAATAGTCTTGCTGTATTCTGAGTTTCTTATAACCCTTTAGAGTTTCCAGTTTCATTTTGAGTTTTCATTTTCAAGAAAAGAGCAATAAAAGTGAATAGGCTGGCCAGTCAGACCTAAACAGAGGCCTGAGTTTGAGGCATCAACACTGCCTGAGCAGCCCCAGCAGCAGGGAGAGGGCACCAGAGAGCAGGGGGCTGGGCAGCCTCCTCAGGGGGTCTGCTCCAGCAGGTTTTACTACGGGTATGAGGGGGAAGGGAGTGGTCTTGGCACTGAACTTTTATACATTTGGTTGGGTTTTTTATTGGTGATAAGTTCAATAGAGCTTAATTTCTACAATTTCCTAATTAAATAAAATATATTTTTAATGTGTTATTTATATAAGAGGAGCAGATGACGAGAAAACAAGCTCAAATTAGATATTGGTCAAAAGAAGCAATTTCTAATTGCCTAGGGTCATTATAGCTTCAGCCTCATGTCTCATAACTTCTACTTCTACTTCACCCTCAAGATTATAGAGCAGGGAAGCCCTGGTGGCGCAGTGGTTGAGAGTCCGCCTGCCGATGCAGGGGACATGGGTTCGTGCTCCGGTCCGGGAAGATCCCACATGCCGCGGAGCGGCTGGGCCCGTGAGCCATGGCCGCTGAGCCTGTGTGTCCGGAGCCTGTGCTCCGCAATGGGAGAGGCCACAACAGTGAGAGGCCCGCATACCGCAAAAAAAAAAAAAAAAGACTATAGAGCAGTCATTGATGTTCAGTGTCCTGAGGTACTTCAAGACCATCAAAGGGAGATAGTTTTCAATAAAAGGTTGAATCAGGATTTTCTGGCTAAACTTCACTTTAGTTAGTTAAATTTTAGAAACCCTGTTTTCTTTGAGCATTTTGGTTTATCAAAGATTTAGTGTATAAGGGGGTAAAATGCTGATGAAGGGCAAATTTGAAGGCTTTATTATAAAAAGTGCTAATCAGTCATTCTTCATCTCCAGAGAAGGCAGAATTAGAGGAAATAGGCTTAGTTTGCAGAAGGAGAGATTTAGGGTAGACATAAGGAGGAACTTCCTGATGGTAAGGGTTACTCAAGTTGGAGTACAGCACTGTGGGAAGTGGGTGCGTGTCCATCCCTGTGCACAGTCCCATGACTCATTCTTAGTATAGAAACCTTTGATGTTTTCAGGTGTAGGACCTGCCTCCATTTCTCATCTTCCCCCACCCCTCCTGCTCTTTCCCTTCTTTTGGCAGCATTTTATAGGCCTCAAGACAGATCTCTTTCTGACCCATGGGGAAGCCCTTCACCTGCATCTTTGGGATACAGTGCTGTGGAGATAGCTGGGGAGTAGAAAAGGGGGCAGTAAGAAGCAGGCATAAAGTAGCAAATAAAAAAACAGCTGGTAGTAACTATTATCTTGATAATGTCTCTTTAATAGAATTTTTAGAAATTCCTCCTTTCAACAAGCAATACACAGAATCCCAGCTTCGAGCAGGAGCTGGCTATATTCTCGAAGACTTCAATGAAGCCCAGGTGAGGAGTTTCTTTGTGTAGATTCCCAAAGGGGCAGTGATGAGAAGAGTCCACTTGCTGTACCGAGAAGGCTGATAGGGGCCGGGGACGATGGATACAGTTGCTAGAGATTTCAGGAACTGGGAAACTGCCAAAACATTGTCGCATGAAACAGAATTTTTACTGTGTACAAGGAGGAGAAGTTAGAACCTTGGGTTACTTAATAGCTGTGGTTCTGTTGCTGGGACAAAAGCAGATTAAAATTGGTGTTTAATAGCAATCCCTGTTACAGTGTTGGCCAAATACTTGGGGTTTGGTTGTCCCTTGAGGATTTAAGCCCCCAGAAAGCTGCAGGTGAGGCAGGGGGATTATCTAGGGAAGCTACTTGGGCTTTTTAGTGAGAGAACAGGCCTTGAGCAGAAGGACAGACTCAGTCACATTTTGGATAGTATATGGAAGTGTTCAGATCTGTTCCCTATGACTCATTAAGGCTACTATTCAGGGGCTTTCCCTAGAAGTCACTAGACCCATGGGTGCCGTTCCTTTTCTTCCAGTGTAATACAGCCTACCAGTGTCTCCTAATTGCGGATCAGCATTGTCGAACCCGGAAGTACTTCCTGTGCCTTGCCAGTGGGATTCCTTGTGTGTCTCATGTCTGGGTCCATGATAGTTGCCATGCCAACCAGCTCCAGAATTACCGCAATTATCTGCTGCCAGCTGGGTACAGCCTCGAGGAGCAAAAAATTCTGGATTGGTGAGTAGCTGAGAGCCCATCTAGAACGGCAGACAGGAAGACAGCAAGCTTCCAGAGGGGGAGAATCTAGGAGAGTAAATATTTCTAGAAACTAGAATGATCATAGGATAAATTACAGAATTTCAGTGGGTTTGAGATTATTTTAGCAGTTCATCTAGTTTATTATCCTAGAGTATATTGGTTAGGGACCTTTTGAAAATGTGTGAGATTTTCATGTAGATTCAATATTCTCAACTTGTTTTAAGCAACACGTTTAAAAATACAGGCTCAGGAGCATGATTTGGCTTAAACTTGGCCTCAGGATAAACATGGAAATCAGAAGGGGTAGATGAGAAGGTCAGGATCTCAGAAAATACACATCATTCAGAGAAAGAGGGAAGGGGCGGGGGGTGATACCCTAACGCAGGGCTATTGAAAGCAGTCAGCTGTACCTGCGTCCCTTTGCAGAAAGGCTGTCATTGGATATTATCTGTTGTGCTGTTTCTCTGACTCCTTCGTAGGCAACCCCGTGAAAACCCTTTCCAGAATCTGAAGGTACTCTTGGTATCAGACCAACAGCAGAACTTCCTGGAGCTCTGGTCTGAGATCCTCATGACTGGGGGGGCAGCCTCTGTGAAGCAGCACCATTCAAGTGCCCATAACAAAGGTACCTGAAAAGTTTGTGTGTGTTGTTATTGCTCCAAGGATGTCCATGACCCGTAGCACTTAGGCCTTGTGGTCTAAGTCTCAGTCTTGATAGGCTGACCTTACCCGTGTTTCTAAGAGAAGAAAAGTACCACCTTCAAGAGGTGAGCCAACATGAGTGACGCACCGGGCTGTTTATGCTTCTCCTGGTGTCCACCGGTATACCTGCTAAACTCAAGGCCAGCACATAGTGATTGTGACTTTTCACTTTTGGTTGTGATCACTGGCACTGTGTTTGACATGAAGGGCTTTAGTTTGGGCAGAGCGGGATATACTGGTGAGAAGGCTCATCTGTCTTTTAACTGGAGGACTAAATTGAGTCTCCTTTCCTCACTCACCTTCCCCTGCTTCCTGCAGATATTGCTTTAGGGGTATTTGATGTGGTGGTGACGGACCCCTCGTGCCCAGCCTCGGTGCTGAAGTGTGCTGAAGCATTGCAGCTGCCTGTGGTGTCACAAGAGTGGGTGATCCAGTGCCTCATTGTTGGGCAAAGAATTGGATTCAAGCAGCATCCAAAATATAAACACGATTATGTTTCTCACTAAGGATACTCGGTCTTACCGGTTTTATTCCCTGGTGTTGTGGAGACTGTGTTTTAACCAGGTTTTAAATGTGTCTTGTGTGTAACCGGATTCCTTGCATGGATCTTGTATATACTTTTATTTGCTGGACTTTTATGATAAAATAAATGTTGAATCTCTGGTTGTAGTAACTGGGATTTCTTCATCCATTTCTTTGAGCTTAATCTCAACAAATAGCAAGACAAACATAGTACCTTCTCTGCAGTTTTCAATGGGCTTGTTCACTGTAGAAGGACAGCTAGCCAAGGAAAATAACAAGGAGTGAATTTTTTTTAAAGTTTTCTGTGGTATCATTGTCTGTCAAAAGATTAACCTGGGCTGTCTAAAATTCAGCACTTTCAAAAACCTGATTTTACAATAGGCCCAGATTTATAGTTGTGGCAGAAGTTGAGTGGAATTGGGCACAGCTTAGTTTTCTGTCAATGAAAAAAAAAATCTCTCTTTAGAGTTGAGCTCACTAACAGCTGACCTGTGGGTACTGTACGCTCAGCCAAAAGGGTAAAGGACCAATTGTTGTGAATGGGTGGTGACTATAAACGACGACTTGCTGCAAGGATATAAACATGAGAAACAGTGATAACACTTGGAAATGTTTGTTAGAAGCTCTAGCCAGAGGTCCAAAATTTTATTACGGTTACTGTTACAGTTGCTGGAAGCTGTTCCTTCTGTACTCCTAGCATCATCCCTGTTGATGTCCTCTCATTCTCTAAAGTGGGCTTAAATATCTTTTTTTTCT
Organism: Tursiops truncatus; assembly: GCF_011762595.2. Taxonomy (NCBI): domain Eukaryota; kingdom Metazoa; phylum Chordata; class Mammalia; order Artiodactyla; family Delphinidae; genus Tursiops; species Tursiops truncatus. Next base: position 86,159,708 of record NC_047035.1, on the reverse strand, counting down.
TCCAGATAGACAGTAAATATTTTAGGCTTTTTTGGCCATTTGGTGTGCCACAACTACTTATCTTTGCTACGACAGCATGAAAGCAACTGTAGACAATAGGTAAGCAAATGAGTGTGACTGTGTCCCAATAAAACTTTATTTTACAAAAACAGGTGGCTGGCCATAGTTTGCTAACCTCTGCTCCAGAGGAAGCAGTGGAAGGGGTCATCTTTAGCTGGCAATTACAGGGAATAAGGGTGTATAGTATGTGGTGGAAGATGTAGAGACGAGGACCAGATTGAGTGGCTACACACTGAGGCCAGAATGCTGCATTCTTTTTCAGTTTGGAGGGGGTTATTCAATGAATATTTCGGTTCACATTGATATGAAGATTGATGGTTATCAGTGATGGTTGAGCCAGATTACTCCTGTGGTCCTTCTAAGTGGGATAATTAGACCTGCATCTTTCACTATTCGAAATCTAACAATTTTTTTTCTTAAGGACCTTTTTTCTTTGTTAAAAAATACTTTGAATACATTGTCAATAGCCAGAATTATTACCCTCTTACCAATCTGAAATAATTGGAAGTTACTGGTAAAATTCTTCAGATTCACAGTTTTGAAGATCCTTAAGGATAGGAGATGCTCAGTTTTAATTTCTGAAAGAGGAAAGGAGGTCTGTGGGGTGTGGGGAAGCCTGTCTTACCTGGTGCCTTTCTTGCTCAGTGGTAACAGCCAGAATTTGACTTATTAATAAATGTAATTCCTTTTTCACATGAGCCATTTAACGTTCTGATCTGTATAGCTTACTGCTGTCTCTCTCCCAGTTTGAACAGTACCTAGGCATATAGGTGCTCAGTAAATGAACATATCCGACAAATGTTCTCAATATAACAGATCCTGCATGGTCAGCAGAGGGAGGGCTGACGCCACAAGTCCTCCTTGGTGGATGGGTTAAGAACTCCCCTAAGGTGGGGCAGGTGCCCCTTCCACATAGGAAGGAGGGGGGAGGATTTGTATCCATGGATGTTCAATAACTGCTTCTAGGAGAAAAGGTAGAGCTTTTCCAGTAGCTGCAGACATACAGTGTCTGGCCAGAGAATGGGATGTTTGTTTTGAATCTTCTGTTACAACGCAGGGGATTGACTTACTTAGTTTGTGGACCAGAAATTCTCACATCCCGAAACTGCAAAAGAAAAAAAAGAGTTGCATCAAAATATCATGCTTTCCCAAGATTTTCTTCAAAGAAATATGAATCAGGGCAATGTGTGATCTAGATAATCTCATCTTAAAATTCTTCTTGCTAATAAAATCACTTAGGAGAAATCTGCTTGACATTTCAGAGAGAGAAAGCAGAATAATAAATTGCTTTTTTTGAATGGGACAGACCTCTGAGAGAAGACATCTACCACTGAGTCTCACTATTAGATTTTTAAAAAGTTTGGAGTTAGAAGGAGCAGTCCCCTCCTTTCAGAGGCAAAAAGCTGGGGGGCAGGGAGGCTGGGGTGGGGGATGCTAAGGCTGCACAGCCGGTTCGCGTCACGCTAGGGACTGACGCCCTGCCTCAGCGCCAGGAGTGTTGGTTCTTTACTCTGATGACTTTGACTGCAAAATAATCTTCACTGATGATCAGACACAGCCCTTTCTCTCGCTGAGCCTTACTTTGCTTGTTTATAAAAGGAGGGTATTTGGACTAGATGATGGCTAAAGTCTCCTTCCAGCTCTGGAATTCTACAACTCGTTACAAAGCCATACACGCACAGTCCACTGAGTGCCCCAAAGGCAGTTGTTCCTACCTGCCCAGGGTGCCACCAGCCTGGGTGTAATATTTGTTATAATCTAGTCGTAACAGTAGTTGAGCCAAATCCGAGTTGATCTGATGATTGCGAACACTGGAGAGAATCTTGAATAGGAGTGAAGACTGGCGGCTAAAACCCTGCAGAGAGAAGGACTCAAGCTGTCATTCCTCTTAGACTTACCAGCTATCCATGTGGAGTGAAGGGGCAGGGGAGATTCCTTGGAAAAGTCTTGCTGAAAATTCCACAGTACCAACTGGCCTTCCCCATTCCCATTTCTATTAGCTCCTAAAATGACTTCTTCATACCGAGTCCATAGAATGCATGACTTCCTATGAAAGTACTCTCATACTCAGTAGGAATTTAGCAGCCAGCTTCAAATTAATATATTCTGCTGTGTACTGGGGTTGGGGAGAGCCTGTGTTTCCGTTACAGGCAGATAATTATAATCTCAGTGAAACAGAGGGTTAGTTCAAGGAAGTAAGGAGGTTAGATGTTAGAAAGTAAGAACAAAGCCAGTGCATATCTGGTGGGCTGAATAAACTATTCAGGGCTGAACTATATTTGAACGCTCAGGCAGCACATAATTATCTGCTTTAAAAACTGATACCAACATTTTTTATCTTATTATTTCTGTGTGTATGTATTGGGGAAATGTTTTAACTGACTCAGAGGAAAAGATCACGATTTCCCATCCACAAAGCCACCTCTGTCCTTTGGACAGGGCTGCTTACTTTCAGTGGCCAGTCTGACTTACCTTCACCAGGATGCTCAGCTGGGCGGCCCCACGTTCATCCAGTGGGCCCAGATTCTGACTGACCAGTGAGCAAAAGCTGTGGCAGAGATCTAAGATTTCATTCAGGCAGTGAAACACCTAGCCAGGAAACACAGTTGACGTTAGGAGAAAAAGGAAGATACACCTGTGAAATTAAAGATTTGGGAAAATAAGAGCCAACCTATTCCCATTCTCTACATCTGACCTCAGGAGAGACAATGCAAGTCCTGCCAGCCCCTCAAAATGCAACATGTGTAAAACACTCTTCCCTTCCAGGCAAAGACACTGTCATTCTTAGTCACCCTGCACGAAACCTCCACTCGAGCCACATTAAACTCATTGTCTCTGGGACCCACCGAGTGTGCTCCCACCTTGAGCTTTGCTTTCAGTGTTGTTCCCTGTGCCTGGGATACTCTCCTCAATACCAGCTTGAGTCCTACTCCTAACAGCGCGCTCCCTTCCCCACCACAGCCTTTAGCGACCCCTTGCTTCCCTCTCCTCTATATTATCTGTACTGTTTACTTGGCGTTTGTTCAGGCCGTCTGTGTTGTTACTGATCTGTGATGTATGTAAGTCCTGTTTCTCCAACTAGATTGTGAGCTCCTTAAGGGCAGAGCCATGACTTATACCTCTTTGTATCCCCAGTGCCTTGCATACAGTAAGCACTCAATAAATATTTAATGACGATCACCTGCTCTGATATTCTGCTTTCCCCAAGGATGCACTCATACTGTACAAGGACAGTCTACCTGTGACAATGGTTCTTGGTTGTTTTCAATTCACAGAACCCTTTGGAGTGGCATCTACAGAACTCTCTCTACCTTAAAAATAACAGCAGCCCCAAATACCAGAACAAAAGAGTGTGGCACAACTGAGGAATAACAAGTAGCTCCCGTCAAAGATAAAGCATAACTGTTCTATTAGAATCTACAAGGGGTCATTTTCATCTTCCTGCTTTTTCATCCTTGAACTGGAATCAGCTTGTGAGTTTTCAAAGATTGGTGCCTGGGTTCTACTAATTTAAGTGCTCTGGGTCCTAGATTACTTTAAAGCTCCCAGATGATTCCCACATGGGTCCAAGGCTGAGAATAACTTCCCTGAGGGAGATACACAATATATGTATGTACATATGTACACACACACACACAGAGGGAGACACTGCTCTAGTTGTCTGTGAAAACAACTTCCAAACTGGTCGATCCTGATCCACAAGATTTCTAAGAAAGTAAATTCTACATGCTTTTCATTAGTCTTTCTGTGGTGTCAGAAAGGTTTTTAAAAATTTCTTTAAATCCTTCCTTCTGAGGGTTAAGCATATATTCTTTTATCTATAGCTGCTCACCACATCTTGTGATATAGTATTTCAGAAATTCAAAGACATTTAAGTTCCTTTTTAGTATTCCCTCTTAGTTTTGCTTTATAAGTTGTTAAAAATGTTTAAAGACAGAGATTGGAAAGTTGCTTAGTGATAGTTCCATATCCTGGCAAGTGCCTAAGGGAACAGTCAGGCTAGAAGCAGTCTGAGGAAACCAACCAGCCCTACTTACAGGTTTCAACAAGATAAAGGACTGGGCCAGCAAATTGCTCAGGAAGTGGTCGTGAGCCAATCGGATGCTTTCAAAGTCTCGAGTAGAATTGATTTGATGAAGCAGCTGTGAGAACTGAGACTCCAGCACATCAACCTGGTAGACAGTTGCACAAATGATTTTAGTACCTTGCATAGTCTAAGTACTCAAGAACATCAAATGCCTGAGAGGATGAAACAGGAACTCTGCTCCCACTCACCTTCCTCCTATCCAAGCCCCTTTAAAGCTGAACGAAGACCCCCTTATGTTGCCTCGCCTTGTAGGAAGTCGTCTGCCTACTTCCTGACAACCTCCAATGTCTTGGCAGATCTCACCCCCACACCCCCATCCCCCGCACGCCACATCCCCTCCGCCGACCGACTTGGTTAAGTCCTATGGGATTCCAGAAGCTACAGCAAACTATAAAATAAGGGGGCAACAATAATTAAATACTGCATTACTGATAAGGACCTTAACTCCTCGTTCTCCTTCATCCACTTATTTCCATTACCCTCTAAAATGCCCCCCAAGAAACATGCCTAGTGATATAATCCATGAATTTTCTCAACTTCCAGTTTTTCACCAAATGCAGGATTCCTCTTCAATGACTCCTGCCAACCTCCTGGACTTTTTTTTCACACCCCTTCCTTCTACTCATCCCTCGACACAGACCTGGAGGTAGTACTGAAGATTATCCACCAAGAAGGCCATGTGATTTCTTAGGCGCCACTTGACTGCGTCGGTCTGGTTGGACTTGAGGTGCTTGCGCTGCATCTGTAGGGCCCAGCAGTGCTGCAGCTCAGCTTGTACCCGGCGCACACTCAGCAAGTACTTGAAAACAACATTGTACCTTGACAGAAACACCAGACTATTCAAGATAAAAACTTCACCCCCCTCAAGCCCCACCTGCGTGACAAACCCTAGAACTCTGTGCCACCCATTTCTCCCCAAAAGGCAGGAAGGATATAAGTTTGCCTAGAGATGGGAACAGATAAACTGGTTTATTTATATGATGGAATATTGCACAGCCATTAAAATGAATGAACTTCAGCTGTACAACATAAAATGACTCCTAGCAATATGATTTTGAATAAAAAAGGGAAATTTAAAAAGATTACATATAGCCTGATACCTTTTTTTGTAATGCTTCAAACAACTAAATAGAAAATATATATATACTTTGGGAGAACATATATAGATGTTATAAAACTGTGTAAAAAGGATAGAAGGGACTTCCCTGGTAGCGCAGTGGTTAAGAATCTGCATGCCAATGCAGGGGACACGGGTTCAAGCCCTGGTCCGGGAAGATACCACATGCCATGGAGCAACTAGGCCCATGCACCGCAACTACTGAGCCTGTGCTCTAGAACCCGCAAGCCACAACTACTGAAGCCTGTGCACCTAGAGCCCATGCTCCATAAGAGAAGCCACCGCAATCAGAAGCCCGTGCATCGCAATGAAGAGTAACCCCCACTCGCTGCAACTAGAGAAAGCTTGCGTGCAGCAACGAGGACCCAACACAACCAAAAATAAAATGCGTATAAAACAAACAAAAATTTTAAAAATTAAAATTTATAAAAAAAAATAAAACATGGAATTTAGGGTAGTGGTCACTTAGGGTTGGGGGAGGTAAGGGGGCAGGGCTGGGAAGGACCACACAGGTAGATGGACATTACTGCCAGTGTTCTAGACTTTGTTCTAAAAGTGGTTCTGTGGCATTTGTGTGTGTGTGTGTGTGTGTGTGTGTATGAAGGAGGAAGGAGGGCCCTGCATGGACAAATAAGAATGTGTTGGGAACCAAGGATTTTGGTTGCTGTGATTCTCTGTCCCTGAAGCCCACAGAAGAGGAGATAAAATTGAGGGCTCTGTGGGGAGTGGGGGTGGGGAGGGATAGGTTAGGAGTTTGGGATTAACAGACACACACGACTATATATAAAGTAGATAACCAACAAGGACCTCCTGTATAGCACAGGGAACTATATTCAAGATAATAACCTATAATGGAAAAGAATCTGAAAAAAAAGCATCATATATATCTATATGAATCACTTTGCAGTACACCTGAAACTAACACATTGTAAACCAACTATACTTCAATTAAAAAAAAAAAATCAAGGGCTCCCCTCACAGAGCTCTAGGTAGCTGCCTGATATTGAGCCCTGTACCGAGAAGATGCATGGGAAGAGCAGCTGATTCCTGGTGGAACTGGGCTTATTTACCTATTCTTAGGCTGGCTTGCATAAGATAACCTGATTCCATCTGCCTTTAAAAATTATTTCTAATGGAACAATGTACTGAAAATAGTACACCTTGTTTGTATTCTGATTTGAACAAACCCAACCGTAAGACATTTTTTAGATAATGGGGGAAATTTCAATGTGGACTGGATATCAGATAATAAGGAATTATTGTTAATTTTACTGGGTGTGATAATAGCACTGTAGTTATGTTAAAAAGATGCCTTTTTTTAAAAAAAAATTATTTTTGGCTGCATTGGGTCTTTCTTGTTGGGTCTTCGTTGCTGTGCATGGGCTTTCTCTAGCTGCGGTGAGCGGGGGCTACTCTTCGTTGCAGTGCGTGGGCTTCTCATTGTGGTGGCTTCTCTTGTTATAGAGCTTGGGCTCTAGGTGCACGGGCTTCAGTAGTTGTGGCACTCAGGCTCAGCAGTTGTGGCTCGCGGGCCCTAGAGCGCAGGCTCAGTAGTTGTGGCGCACGGGCTTCGTTGCTGCGCGGCATGTGGGATCTTCCTGGACCAGGGTTCGAACCCATGTCCCCTGCATTGGCAGGTGGATTCTCAACCACTGCGCCACCAGGTAAGTCTCAAAGATGGCTTTTTTAAATTGCACAGTGGTGGAGTAAAATGACATGTCTGGGATTTGCTTTATAAGGCTCTGGCCAAAAAAAAGAGGAGATGAAACAAACAGCGTGATGTTGCTAGTTACTGAAGATGGATGATGCGTCCATGGGTGTTTGTGATAGTCCATACTTCTGTTTATATTTGAAAATTTTCAAAATAAAATGTTTAGGAAAATACTTCTGAGCTTGATTTCTTCAAGGGTGTTAAGAGCATCTCAAGTGAGAAGGAAAGTGGACTGGGAGCTACGGAGGCTCTTTGGACAGAGTCCAGGCAGCTTACTTATGTGGGCTGTGGGCTCTGCGTCTTCTCCCTAAACCAGCTTTATCTTTCCAGTTTATGTCTAGTCTCTCATACCCTAAGCTTCTCTTCCCCCCAAAAGTAGAGGGTTATGAACAGGAATGGAGAGGATGAAGAGAGGCCAGAAACTGGCAGCCTGTAAATTGCTCGTTATTTTGCAATTAAAAAAAAAAAGCTCTGATGGGGCTTCCCTGGTGGTGCAGTGGTTGAGAGTCCGCCTGCCGGTGCAGGGGACACGGGTTCGTGCCCCAGTCCAGGAAGATACCGCATGCCGCGGAGCGGCTGGGCCTGTGAGCCATGGCCGCTGGGCCTGCGCGTCTGGAGCCTGTGCTCCGCAGCAGGAGAGGCCACAACAGTGAGAGGCCTGCGTACCGCAAAAAAAAAAAACGCTCTGATGGTTTTAAGGGTTTGACCCGCCCACTCATCCCAGCATCCACTACTCCTACCGTCTCACATCTGCAGCTTCACTTATTAATGTTATCTGTCCAGACCCCGAAGGCATCTGAGTTTGCAGCCTCTGACTTATAGACTGTTAAAAACCAGCTGGGGGACTTCCCTGGCAGTCCAGTGGTTAGGACTTGGTGCTTCCACTGCAGGGGACCCGGGTTCAATCTCTGGTCAGGGAACTAAGATCCTGCAAGCTGCGTGGCGTGGCCAGAAAACAAACAAAACCAGTTGGCTGGCTATCTTGCTCCCAACCAATTCTACTCCTGATAATTTCTTCTCGTGGAAGTAAGATGTGTAATAATTACCTGTGAGAAACTCAGAAATACTCACTTTTCCAGGACAGCAGGTGTGAAGAGAATGTGTAGTGGCCACTGCACTTTATAGGAAAGACCTAGGGCTGCCCAGCCGGATGCAGGGGCTTCCCGGGGAGAAGTTTCCCGAGAAGGCCCTTCTCTTGCCTGAGTAGCATCTGTTAAGAACAGAGAAGATGACTTTGCTCATCTAGAACTAGAGTTTCAACAACGTGAGGAACATTCATGAAATGAGCTCTCACTCGAACCTGCAGTGTCAGAAGCATAAAGGGGATACAAAGGGGACTTGTAGAAGGCAAGGAAACTCCCATGAGGTGTTCTCTTAGGAGGTCTTTTAGAGATTCTTTTTTTAGTCTTAACTGTGGCTATAAATAAACAGAGACCATTCCAGCAGCATGACAAAAACAAGCCAAAACCATGGCCTGGCCATCTCTTAGCCTCTCGACTTTTTTCTTTTGTGTAAAATTAGGGCACTGGACTAGGTGATTTCTAAGGTCCAAAATGATACGGTTTCTGTGGAAGTGGATGGAAGCAGAACAGATAATGACCAGTAGGAGCAGAAAGACTCAAGGAAGCACAGCAAACCTTTATGCTCCTTTCCATGATACTCGATTGTTAAGTGCAACAGAGGGAGGAGGTTGTCATCATCTAGCAGCACCTTGTGTGCTGACTGTTGGAAGGCCACATTCACATCTGCAAGAAAGAACACATGGGCTGAGAGAAGGCTTGGCTATGTAACAAATCCAGACTCCCCTGGCTTTCCACCTCTCCTGCAGCCCGCCTATCACTAATAGGATACTGTAAACAGTAGTTGCTTCTGCCTGACTAGCATGCATTCCTTCTCCTGTTGCTGATAACAGCGCCCTGGTTTTCCTTGGAGAATCACCCCTGTCCAGAACAATCCATGTAGTTCCAGTGGGGTGGACAATACCTGACCGTCAGGGTAGGCAGGTGACCCAGGAACGATCTACCTTGTTACACTATTTTGTTTAGGGATATGAACATGACCCAAGCCAGGCCAATCCAGAGGCTCTATTCAGATTCTGAAAGAGGGTAGCTATTTTTTATTCAAGATAAACACGGACTCAGTAGGATGTGAACTTGGTTGCAAGCCATCTTGCTACCATACGGAGCAGGCCTGTCTCAGAAGAAAAGGCAGAGGTGAAAGATGGAATGACACCAAGTCCTGAAGGCGTCATGTAAGCCTTGGAGCAAAACTGCCTAGAGCCATCTTACCTCTGACCTTTTCAGTTACGAGAATCAATAAATTCTCTGTTTTCCTTTGCTTAAGTGAATTTGAATTGGGTTTTCTTGCAACCAAGGAAGTCCTATGTAAGCACAGTGGACATCTGTTGTTTTATAGAGCTAGAAAAACAGTAACCCTGTCTCCCCTCCTGCCCCACTCCCCTCTTTTTTGACTCTGATCCTTATGTAACTCTCCTCAAGTAGTTTGATTAGGAATGGTAATCCTTCCCATTGGTCAAAGGTGAACACTTTACTGAAGTAGGCATATCTTCCTTTTTTTTTTGCTGCACCTTGTGGCATGCGGGATCGTAGTTCCCCGACCAGGGATCGAACCCTTGCCCCCTGCAGTGGAAGCTCAGAGTCTTAAACCACTGGACCACAAGGTAAGTCCCCAAAGTAGGCGTTTCTTAGTCTGACCTCTTTGATACAGGGATAGGTATATGATCCAGTTGGGCTAATCAAAACCCTTTCCCTGGAATCCCTTAACTTGCTACCAGAGAGACCAGGTTTGACTCCCTCAGTAGACTCTGTGTGGTATGTTCCTGGGAGCTGCTGGTGGCCATGTGGCCAGATGGGACTGGAAGGCCATCAAAGAGCACACAAGAGGCACAGACAAGATAAGGTAAGAGAGAGAATCCTAGCAATCCCTAGTTTCAGTTCTCAGGACCAGATATATCCCTATCCCGCTGGAGTTACAGATACAATAGCAAATACACTCCCCTTTTCTACCTAGGTTAGTTTTCCATCACTGACAGCCTAACGAGTTCTAATACAACAAGTGGCCATAAGTCCCAATATGGAGACTTCCCTGGCCGTCCAGTGGTTAAGACTCCACGTTCCCAATGCGGGGCGGGGGGGGGGCACGGGTTCGATTCCTGATTGGGGAACTAAGATCCCATGTGCCACATGGCGTGGCCAAAAAAAAAGAAAATCTCAATATGTCCCTTAAGAAATAAATGGCTATAATCTGATGAGATGAAATACTGGTTTGACGGCCTGTACCAACCCTTCCAGGAAGAGTCACGAGCTGAAGCTGCTCCCAGTAACAACAGTGTGAGCCTACCTGAGTGGCCTTCCATTTTGGAAACACTCTCTGTAACTCACTAGGCTGCTCCTATGTAGCCCAGGCCTAAATGGTTTAGCAGCAGCTAAGAAATACACTACAACTTCAGTAAGCTGGTAATTTTTGGGCCCCAGGGCAATTACCATGTTCAGTTACTGCAGTGGGTGGTGTTTTTAACATGTGTTGAGCTGTATCAATGAAGGCCTGGAACAGTTCTCCACGTCCCAGAAGATAAAAGTCTTTAATGATCTGCAGAAAGAATTTCAATTTACAATTCAGTAATCCAGCAGAGCTTTTCACTATCCTAAGAGAATTATGCATATAATTTCCAATTTCATCAGTTTGAGCCCAACCTACAAAAGGTCGTAGGCTTTTGGCATTTTAAAGGGACATACTTAGTAATGGCAGGATGACTGGTGTGTCTTTGATATCATTTATTCAATGAAAGCACAATAATGCCAGAAGAAAGTAAGCCAAAGCTTTGTACTGTAATAAACCTGTAGCATTAGATGGAGTTTGCCCACTTGGATGAGGACATAAGGAGCCACTCTGGAAGTCTGGGGACAGGCAACCAGTACTCTCAGGAGAGGATAGAGAATAACGTCATTGTCCACCAGCATCATTTTAAGAGTTTAAAGAACAGCTAAGCTATTACCTTCAGCTGACCCAGTAAATCTGACTCTTCCACCATCAGCTTCCAGAGATGCTGTGAAAAGAACCAATAAAACAGCGTCAATTGAGGACACAGGGTGGGAAGGGGAAGCTGGGACGAAGTGAGAAAGCAGCGCTGACATATATACACTACCAAATGTAAAATAGATGGCTAGTGGGAAGCAGCCGCATAGCCCAGGGAGATCAGCTCGGTGCTTTGTGATGACCTAGAGGGGTGGGATAGGGAGGGTGGGAGGGAGGCTCAAGAGGGAGGGGATAAGGGGATATACGTATACATATAGCTGATTCACTTTGTTGTACAGCAGAAACTAATGCAACATTGTAAAGCAGTTATACTCCAGTAAAGATGTGGGGAAAGAAAAAAAAACAGGGTCAAAGTTTCATTACAATGAAAACTCCTGTAAAGAATGTTTTTGTACAAATCCAGCAAGGTATTGGAAAAAAGAATATATACCATGACCACACTGGGTTAATCCCAGGAATAAAAGTCTAACAGTTAAAAAAATATATGAGATGGAAATATTCTGGAATTAGATAGTCGTAATGGCTGCACAACATCGTGAACATACTAAAACCCACTGAATTGTACCTATTTTTAAATGGCTCAAATGTTTAACTTTGTTGTGTGAATTTTATCTCAAAAGTTTTAATATGAATATAATTCACTACATTAAAGATTAAAAAAGAAAAAATATGATCACCTCAATGGATGCAGAAAAAGCATCTGATAAAACTCAACATCTGTTCATGATTTTAGAAAGAAAGCAAACAAGGAATAGAAGGAAATTTCTTTATTCTGATAAAGGGTATATACCAGAACCCCACAGCAAAGAACCTATTTGATGGTGAAACATTAGAAGAAATTCCTTTAAAGTCATCCAACATTGTACTAAAGACTTGCCAATATAGAAAAAAAAAAAAAAAACTGAAAAGGAAGAAACAAAACTGTTATTATTGACAGATAATATCACTCACTACCTGCACAGAAGGTCCAAGAGGACTGACATATAGATTATTAGAACTAGTAAGAGAATTCGGCAAGCTTGGTGACTGAGATACAAAAAATCAACTACATAGCTGTTACCAGCATCAAAGGATCCTGACTAGGATTTGCCCCGTGAAGTGATCAATGTTGTGAAGTGATCAATGTTGATTCAGGATTCCTGGAATCTCCACCCTGGTGCTCCCCTTTGCCTTCTCTCACTGGAACTGATACAGATTAGGAACTGGCCTTCGGCCCTTCTCTAATACACAATACTAGACAAAATAGCTGACATCCCCAGAGGAATATAAGCACACAGGTCAAAATAATTAGACATGGGAAGAGTAAAAGAAATACAACAGACTAGGTAACATATACCATCTGAAGCAGAAGTTTTAGAACTGACTGAGTGGCTAGTATAGTGAGATATCCCCTGTAAGACTGAGGTTTCCCATATCCCAGCTGTTCAGAGTACTGCCTGCTACTGGCGCTTTTGGCTAAAGGGAGCTACCTTGCCCATCGTTCCCTCCTGAGGAACCAATTTCTGATAGATGCAGAGGTATAATGGCCTAGCCCTCTAACCTCAATTTGGGACATCTCTGAAGGGCCATTCTAGCTTCAGAGCTCTGCATAAGATGGCCAAGTCTGCTGCTGCAACCACATCACAGTTTATTTCCCCTCTCTACTCAATCCTGCTTCCCTCACTTCTTGCCAAATCTCAGTCACAAAATCTGTTTCCTGGGGAAATCTGACCTTTGACACAAACCAAAAATTTTAAATACTCTTTACAAATATGCTTAAAGAGGTAAGTGTAATAGCAATATAAATATACAAAAATAAATAATAAAAAAGAACCAAGACGCTGGATCAATTGAATATCCATATGCAAAAAATTAAAACTTGATCTATACCTTGCACCACATACAAAAATTAACTCAAAGTGATCATAACCCTACATGTAAAACTAAAACATATAAGTTTTCTAAAAGAAAACAGAGGAGAAAATTTTTGTGACTTTGGGTTACACAAAGGTTTCTCAGACACAACACCAAAAGCATAAGCCACACACAAAAAAGAAATTGACAAAACTGGACTTAATCAAAATTAACAACTTCTACTCTTTGAAAGACGCTGTTAAGAGAATGAAAAGACACGTCATAGACAGGAAGAAAATATTTGTAAGTCACATACCTGATAAAGGACTTACATTCAGAATACATAAACTCTCAAAACTCAACAGTAAGAAAATAAAACAAAAACAAGAAAAAATGGACAAAAGTTTTGGACACTTCACCAAAGAAGATATATGGATGGCAAACAAGTGTATGAAAAAAGTTTCAACATCATTAGTCATTAGCGGAATGGAAATTAAAACTACAATGGGGGAATAATCCAAATGTCTATGAACAGATGATGGGAAAACACATTGGTATGAACAATGGGATACTACTCATCAGTAAAAAAGACTAAACTATCGATATATGTGACATGGATTAATCTCAATTATGCTCAGTAAAAGAATATCTAGGAATAAATTTAACCAAGGAAGTGAAAAATCTGTACAACAAAACAAGTCTTTGTTGAAAGAAATTGAAGATAGCACAAATGGAAAGACATTCCATTTTCATGGATCAGAAGAATTATATTGCTAAAAAGTGTATACTATTCAAAGCTATCTATAGATTCAACACAAACCCTGTAAAAATTCTTATCAAAATTCCAAAGGCATTCTTCACAAAAATAGAAAAAAATACTAAAATTTGTGTGGAACCACAAAAGACTCTAAACAGCCAAAGCAATCCTGAGAAAGAATAACAAAGCCTGTGGTATCACACTTCCTGATTTCAACTATACTACAAAGCTAAAGTAATTAAAAGAGTATGGGACTTTGGGACAAGATGGCAGAGTAGAAGGGTCTGAGCTCACCTCCTCTCATGAAAACACCAAAATCACAACTAACCGCTGAACAACCATCAACAGAAAAGTACTGGAACCTACCAAAAAGATATTCTACTTCCAAAGACAAAGAGGAAGCCACGATGAGATGGTAGGAGGGGTGCATCTGTGATACATTCAAATCCCATACCCACTGGGTGGGTGACCCACAAACTGGAAAACAATTATATTGCAGAAGTTCTCCCACAGGAGTGAGAATTCTGAGCCCCACATCAGGCTCCACAGTCTGAGGGTCTGGCATCAGAGGAGGAGCCTCCAGAGCACTTGGCTTTGAAGGCTTGATCACAGGAACTCCACAGGACTGGGAGAAACAAACGCCACTCCTGGTGGGTGCACACAAGGTCTCGTGTACCAGGACCTAGGGAAAAAGCAGTGACTTCATAGGAGCCTGGGCCAGACCTACCTGCTGGTCTTTGAGGGTCTCCTAGGGAGGCAGAGGGCAGCTGTGGCTCACTGTGGGGACAAGGACACTGGTGGCAGAGGTACTGGCTACGCACTGGCGGGAGCTGTCCTGGAGGCCACCATTTTGATGCCAAGACCTCACCCCACCCAACAGCCTGAAAGCTACAGTGCAGGCATGCCTCAGGCCAAACAACCAACAGGGCAGGAACACAGCCCCACCCATCAGCAGACAGGCTGCCGTAAAGTCTTCCTGAGTCCACAGCCACCTCTAAACCCACCACTTGATCCAGCCCTGCCCACCAGAGGGACAAGACCCAGCTCCACCCACCAGTGGACAGGCACAAGTCTCTTGCACCAGGAAGCCTACACAAGCCTCTTAGACCAGCCTCATCCACCAGGGGGCAGACACCAGAAGCAAGAGGAACTATAATCCTGCAGCCTGTGGGGCTGCAAACACAGAAAGTTAGATATAATGAGGCAGCAGAGGAATATGTTCCAGACGAAGGAACAAGATAAAACCCCAGAAGAACAACTATGTGAAGTGGAGATAGGCAATTTACCTGAAAAAGAATTAGGAGTAACGATAGTAAAGATGATCCATGATCTTGGACAAAGAAGGGAGGCACAGACTGAGAAGATACAAGAAATGTTTAACAAAGGGCTAGAAAATTTAAAGAACAAACAAAGATGAACAATAACTGAAATGAAAAATACACTAGAAGGAGTCAATAGCAGAATAAATAAGGCAGAAGAATGGATAAGTGAGCTGGAAGACAAAATGGTGGAAATCACTGCCACAGAACTGAATAAAAAAAAAGAATGAAAACAAATGAGGATAGTTTAAGAGACCTCTGGGACATTAAATGCACCATCATTTGTATTATAGGGGTCCCAGAAGAAGAGAGAGAGTAGGGCCTCAGAAACTATTTAAAGAGATAATAGCTGAAAACTTCCTGAACATGGGAAAGGAAACAGTCACCCAAGTCCAGGAAGCACAGAGTCCCTTACAGCATAAACCCAAGGAGGAACATACCAAGACACATATTAATAAAAATGACAAAAATTAAAGACAGAAAATATTAAAATCAACAAGGGAAAAGCAACAAATAACATACAAGGGAATCCCCATAAGGTTACAGCTTATTTTTCAGCAGAAATTCTGCAGACCAGAAGAGAGTGGTATGATATATTTAAAGTGATGAAAGGGAAAAACCTACAACCAAGATTACTCTACCCAGCAAGGCTCTCGTTCAGATTCAACAGAGAAATAAAAAGCTTTACAGACAAGCAAAAGCTAAGAGAATTTTGCGCCACCAACCAACTTTACAACAAATGCTAGATGAACTTCTCTAGGTGGAAAAGAAAAGCGCACAACTGGGAACAAGAAAATTACAAATGGTAAAGCTCACCAGTAAAGGCAAACATACAGTAAAGGTAGAAATCATCCATACACAAATATGATATCAAAACCAGCAATTGCAGGGCTTCCCTGGTGGCGCGGTGGTTAAGAATCCGCCTGCCAATGCAGGGGACATGGGTTGGAGCCCTGGCCCAGGAAGATCCCACATGCCGTGGAGCAACTAAGCCCGTGCACCACAACTACTGAGCCTGCGCTCTAGAGCCCGTGAGCCACAACTACTGAGCCTGTGTGCCACAACTACTGAAGCCCGCATGCCTAGAGCCCGTGCTCCGCAACAAGAGAAGCCACCACAATGAGAAGCCCACGCACGACAACAAAGAGTAGCCCCCACTCACCACAACTAGAGAAAGCCCATGCACAGCAATGAAGACCCAATGCAGCACAAAATAAATAAATTTATTTTAAAAAACACCAGCAATCATGAGAAGAGCGGAGTACAAATGCAGGATACTGGAAATGCATTTGAAATTAAGAGACCAGCAACTTAAAACAATCTTGGATATATAATAGACTGCTATATCAAACCTCATGGTAACCGCAAACCAAAAATCTACAATAGATATACACACAAAAAGGAAAAAGGAATACAAACACAACACTAAAGATAGTCATCAAATCACAAGAGAAGGGAACAAAAGAAGAAGGGAAGAAGAAAGACCTTCAAAAACAATCCCCAGGGCTTCCCTGGTGGTGCAGTGGTTGAGAGTCCACCTGCCGATGCAGGGGACACGGGTTCGTGCCCCGGTCCGGGAAGATCCCACATGCCGCGGAGCGGCTGGTCCCGTGAGCCATGGCCGCTGAGCCTGTGCGCCCGGAGCCTGTGCTCCACAACAGGAGAGGCCACAACAGTGAGAGGCCCGCGTATCGCAAAAAAAAGAAAAAAAAAAATCCCCAAACAATTAACAAAATGGCAATAAGGACATACAAATCAATAACTACCTTAAATGTAAATGGATTAAATGCTCCAACCAAAAGACACAGACTTGCTGAATGGATACAAAAACAAGACCCATATACATGCTGTCTACAAGAGACCCACTTCAGATCTAGGGATACATAGACTGAAAGTGAGGTGATGGAAAAAGATATTCCATGCAAATGAAAATCAAAAGAAAGCTGGAGCAGCAATACTCATATCAGACAAAATAGACTTTAAAATAAAGACTGTTATAAAGAGACAAAGAAGTACACTACATAATGATCAAGGTATCAATCCAAGAAGAAGATATAACAATTATAAATATATATGCACCCAACATAGGAGCACTTCAATATATAAGGCAAATGCTGACAGTCATAAAAGGAGAAATCAATAGTAACACAATAATAGTGGGGGACTTAACACCCCACTTACATCAATGGGCAGATCATCCAGACAGACAATTAATAAGGAAACAGAAGCTTTAAATGACACATTAGACCAGATGGATTTAATTGATATTTATATTCAATCTGAAAGCAGCAGAATACACATTCTTCCCAAGTGCACACAGAACGTTCTCCAGGATAGATCACATGCTAAGCCACAAAGCAACCCTTGATAAATTTAAGAAAATTGAAATCATATCGAGCATCTTTTCCGACCACAACACTATGAGATCAGAAATCAACTACAAGAAAAAAACAAAAACACAAACATGTGGAGGCTAAACAATATACTATTAAACAACCAATGGATCACTGAAGAAATCAAAGAGGAAATTGAAAAATTCCTAGAGACAAATGAAAATGAAAACATGATGATTCAAAATCTAAGGGACACTGCAAAAGCAGTTCTAAGAGGGAAGTTTACAGCAATATGGTCTTACCTGAGGAAACAAGAAAAATCTCAAACAACTAGAGAAAGAAGAACAAACAAAACACAAAGTTAGCAGAAAAAATCATAAAGATCAGAGAAGAAATAATTGAAACAGAGACGAAGAAAACATTGCAACTAAAAGCTGGTTCTTTGAAAAGATAAACAAAATTGATAAACCTTTAGCCAGATTCATCAAGAAAAAAAGGGAGGGACATCCCTAGCAGTCCAATGATTAACACTTCACCTCCCAATGCAAGGTGTGCGGGCTTAATCACTGGTTGGGGAGCTAAGATCCCACATGCCTCGTGGTGAAAAACCCAAAACATAAAACAGAAGCAATATTGTAACAAATTCAATAAAGACTTTAAAAATGGTCCACATCAAAAAAAATCTTTAAACAAAAAAAAAAGGGAGAGGGCTAAAATCAATAAAATTAGAAATGAAAAAGGAGGAGTTACAACAGACATCACAGAAATACAAAGGATCATAAGAGACTACAGCAAGCAACGATATGCCAATAAAATGGACAACCTAGAAGAAACAGAATAAATTCTTAGAAAGGTACAAGCTTCCAAGACTGAACCAGGAAATAGAAAATATGAACAGACCAATCACAAGTACTGAAATTGAAACAATGATTTTAAAACTTCCAACAAACAAAAGTCCAGGACCAGATGGCTTCACAGGCAAATTCTATCAAACATTTAGAGAAGAGCTAACACCTATCCTTCTCAAACTAATTCAAAAACTTGCAGAGGAACACTCCCAAGCTCATTCTACGAGGCCACCATCACCCTGGTACCAAAAGAGACAAAGATACCAAAACCAAAGATACCACAAAAAAAGAAAGTTACAGGCCAATATCACTGATGAACATAGATGCAAAAATCCTCAACAAAATACTAGCAAACTGGGACTTCCCTGGTGGCGCAGTGGTTAAGAATCCGCCTGCCAATGGGGACACAGGTTCGAGCCCTGGTCTAGGAAGATCCCACATGCCATGGAGCAACTAAGCCCATGTGCCACAACTACTGAGCTTGCGCTCTACAGCCCGTGAGCCAAAACTACTGAGTCCACGTGCCACAACTACTGAAGCCTGCGTGCCTAGAGCCCGTGCTCCACAACGAGAAGCCACCACAATGAGAAGCCTGCACACCGCAATGAAGAGTAGCCCCCACTCACCGCAACTAGAGAAAGCTTGCGCACAGCAACAAAGACCCAATCCAGCCAGAAAAAAAAAAAAAAGAATGAAATTAGAACATTCTCTAACACCATATACAAAAATAAACTCAAAATGCATTAAAGACCTAAATATAAGACCAGATACTATAAAACTCTTAGAGGAAAACATAGGCAGAACACTCTTTGACATAAATCACAGTGATATCTTTTTGGACACCCCCTTCTAGAGTAATTTAAAAAAAAAGGTAGCTAATGAAACTTAAAAGCTTTTGCACAGCAAAGGAAACCATAAACAAAATAAAAAGACAACCCACAGAATAGGAGAAAATATTCGCAAATGAAGCTACCGACAAGGGATTAATCTCCAAAATATACAAGCAGCTCATGGAGCTCAATATCAGAAAAACAAACAACCCAATCAAAAAATGGGCAGAAGATTTAAATAGACATTTCTCCAACGAAGACATACAGATGGCCAAAAAGCACATGAAAAGATGCTCAACACTGCTAATTACTAGAGAAATACAAATCAAAACTACAGTGAGGTATCACCTCACACCAGTCAGAATGGCCATCATCAAAAAATCTACAAACAGGGGCTTCCCTGGTGGCGCAGTGGTTGGGAGTCCACCTGCCGATGCAGGGGTCATGGGTTCGTGCCCTGGTCTGGGAGGATCCCACATGCCGTGGAGCAGCTGGGCCCATGAGCCATGGCCGCTGGGCCTGCGTGTCCGGAGCCTGTGCTCCACAACGGGAGAGGCCACAACAGTGAGATGCCCGTGTACTGAAAAAAAAAAAAAAAAAAAAAATCTACAAACAATAAATGCTAGAGAGGATGTGGAGAAAAGGGAACCCTCCTACACTGTTGGTGGGAATGTAAATTGGTACAGCCACTATGGAGAACAGTATGGAGGTTCCTTAAAAAACTGAAAATAGAGCTTCCATATGATCCAGCAAGCCCACTCCTGGGCATACATACGAAGAAAGCCATACTTTGAAAAGATACACGCACCCCAATGTTCATAGCAACGTTATTTACAATAGCCAAGACGTGGAAGCAACATAAATGTCCATCTACAGATGAATGATGAAAGAAGATGTGGTCCATATATACAATGCAATATTACTCAGCCATAAAAAGAGAATGAAATAATGCCATTTGCAGCAACATGGATGGACCTAGAGATTATCATACTAAGTGAAGTAAGTCAGACAGAGAAAAGACAAATATCATATGATATCAATTATATGTGGCATCTAAAAAAAATGATACAAAAGAACTTACTTATAAAACAGAAATAGACTCACAGACTTAGAAAACAAACCTATGGTTACCGAAGGGGAAAGGTGGGGGGTAGGGATAAATTAGGAGGTTGAGATTAACATATACACAATCCTATATATAAAATAGATAATCAACAAGGACCTACTGGATAGCACAGGGAACTTTACTCAGTACTCTGTAATAACCTACATGGGAGAAGAATCTGAAAAAGAACAGATGTATGTATAACTAAATCACTCTGCTGTATATCTGAAACTGACACAACACTGTAAATCAAATATACTCCAATATAAAAAAATAAAACAGTATGGAACTGGCAGGAAAAGACATAGAGCAATCGAACAGAAAACTTAGAATCAAAGCCCCGCTTATATAGTCAATTAATATCTGACAAGGGAGCCAAGAACACCCAAGGGCAAAGGATAGTCTCTTTTCAACAAATGGTGCTGGGAAAACTGGATAAGCACATACAGAAAAATGAAATTGGACCCCTGTGTCACACCATGCACAAAAATTAACTTGAAATAGATCAAAGACGTAAACGTAAGACCTGATAGCAGAACTCCTAGAAGAAAATGTAAGGAAGAAGTTCTTCAACATTGGTCTTGGCGGGACTTCCCTGGTGGTCCAGTGGTTAAGACTCCACACTCCCAATGCAGGGGGCCCAGGTTCAATCCCTGGTCGGGGAACTAGATCTGGCATGCTCCAACTAAGAGCCCGCATGCTGCAACTAAAAAAAGATCCTGCATGCTGCAACTAAGACCTGGTGCAGCCAAATAAATAAATAAATATTAAAAAATAGAAAACAGTGGTCTTGGCAATGATTTTTTTTGGATGTGACACCAGAAGCACAAACAACAAAAGAAAAAGAAAACACAAAGTGGGACTATATCAAACTTAAAAGCTTCTGCACAGCAAAAGAAACAATCAACAAAATGAAAAGGCAACCTACAGAATGGGAGAAAATATATGCAAATCATATATTTGATACGGGGTTAAAATCCAAAACACAGAAAGAACTCATTCAACTCAATAACAACAACCAAAACCCCCAAACAATCCTGTTGAAAAATGGGCAGAGGTACTAAATAGGCTTTTTTCCAAAGAAGACATCCAAATGGCCAACAGGAACATGAAAAGATGCTCAACATCACCAACTATCAGGGAAATGCAAATCAAAACCACAATGAGATATCACCTCACACCTGTTACAGTGGCTGTCATTTTTTTTTTTTTTTTTTTTTTTTGGCCACGGTGCACGGCATGTGGGATCTTAGTTCTCTGACCAGGAGTTGAACCTGTGGCCCCTGCAGTGGAAGCATGGTGTCTTAACCACTGGACCACCAGGGAAGTCCCAAATAAATTTAGATGAAATGGGTAAGTTCCTTGAAAAGTAGAAAATACCAAAAGTGCTACAAGAAGAAATAAATGTCTTAAATAGATTAATAGGTTTTAAATATATTGAATCAGTGAAGATTTCCTCTCCTAAAAAAACCTAACTTACATAATTTTTCAGGTTAGTTCAATCAAACTTTCAGTAAAAATTCTTGTCTTACATTAACTGTTCTAAAAAACAGGAAAACAGTGATAGACACCAAGCTCATTTTATAAGGCTTATATAATCTTTATTCCACAACCACATAAGAACAATACAGGAAGAGAAAAGTATAGTCTATTTCACTAGTAAATGTAGATACAAAAATTCCAAACACGTTTTGGCTAACTAAATCCAACAGTACATTAAAAAATAAAACATCACGCTCAAGTATGGTTTATCTCAGGAAGATTCAACATCTGAAAATCTAAACAGGAATTTACCTTATGAATAGACTGAAGGAGAAAAAGAACTCAGAGCAAAAAACTGCACCTTAGGGCTTCCCTGGTGGCGCAGTGGTTAAGAGTCTGCCTGCCGATGCAAGGGACGCGGGTTCATGCCCCGGTCCGGGAAGATCCCACATGCCGTGGAACAGCTAGGCCCATGAGCCATGGCTGCTGAGCCTGCGCGTCTGGAGCCTGTGCTCCGCAATGAGAGAGGCCACAACAGTGAGAGGCCTGCGTACCGCAAAAAAAACAAAACAAAAAAACTGCACCTTAACTGATAGAGAATAAGCAGTGATAAAATTCAACATCTATTTATTATAAAAACTCACAGCAAACTAGGAAGAGAAGGTAATTTTTTTAAACTTGATAAACTCATGTGCCAAAGCCTACAGCAAACACTAAAGTAACAGAGAAACTTTAGATGCATTATCTTTAAGAACCAACAAATCAAGGATGCCCATATCACCTCTATTGTTTAACATAGCTTATATCAACTATCAACCCAGCTGTTGAATGCCGTACTAGAGATCCTAGTTAAGGCTGTAAGAAAAAAAAGAAGCAAAAGTTGAAAAATTGGAAGGAAAATTGTAAAACTTTCAATAATTGCAAATGATATGATCATTAGTGAGGAAAATCAATAGAATTAACAGACAAACCATTAAAACTAAAAAAGAAAAAGACTTCAATAAGTTGCCAGGTATAAGATTAACCTACAAAAATTAATACCACAATTTTTCTATATAAGTAGTAACCAACTAGAGATAAAATGAACAAAAAAAAACCTATTACGTATCTAGCAATTAATTTTTTAAATATTTTTGTTGAAGTACTAAAATACATACAGAAAAGTGCACCAACTGTAAGCTTACAGCTTGAAGAATTCTCACAAAATGAACACACCTGTATAACCAGCATCCTGAAAGGCCCACCCATGTCCTTTCCACCTACCAAAGGCAAATGCTATCCTGACATCTAACACCAGATTAGCGCTGCTTGTTTTTAAACCTTATATAAAGATTCATATGGTATGTATACCTTTTTAAAAAATGAAAAAGGAGAGAAGGAGCTCCAAAAGGTGGTGAGTATGATATGTATTTGCAAGACACTGTTCCCTTTTCCTCCCTGGTACACTCTCTTTTTATTACTTTAAGCTGTTATTATTGTTACAATTATAGCTGTCAAAGTATTAGCTTCCAAGAGTCTGAGCTTCAATTCTTTGTCTATCATTTTTACAAACTGGAAATATAATTTTGAGCAACATATGCGTTTCAAAATTTCCCAAGGAAACAATTTTGAAATTCTATGTTATTCATTTAATAAAATTTTACTTTCCTCCATTAACTATATTTCCTAAAGAGTTACCACAAAAATGATAACAGAAGAGAAATCAAGTCAGTAAGATGAAAGGGAGTGAAGGCACCAGTCCCCTAGACAACAGCTGCCTTGGCTATAGATGGAGAGGCAGTGTCTTGAAAGTCTGAATGGACAGAAATATGTATTCTGGGTAGTTTAGATATTTACTTTCCCATAAGGAATCAAATCAAGTGATACTTCAAGGTCACCTCAAGATCTAATATTCTATGTCTACATCACAGCTCTGTCTTCAGTGCCTTGGAATTTTTGAGATAGTGACCAGAAAAGGAAATCATATTCATGATAGATTACTGTGCTTCCAACATGAGTATATCTGACACTAATCTTAGCAATTTTAGACACTGACCCTAGTGCCCCTGTGCTTCAAAATCACCTGCAGAGGTTTGTTGATTGGCTGGTGTAAATACAAGTACCTACCAGTACTGACTCCCTCCTGACCTATGAGTCAGAAACTCTGGAGGTAAGGATTTGGTGCAAGTGCATGTTTTCAGATTTCCCCACGTTGTTCTATGCATAGCCAGAGTTGAAAACCACTAATAAGTTAACACAACTAACAAAAGATCTCATTTCACATTATCACACACCTGTGCATCAAATCTTATTATACGCCACAGAACATATGCCCATTTGAAAAATTACTGGTCACAATTTAAGTTGGTGGATGAAGCACAATTCACTTAAAAACACTGAACTAGGAGTCAAAGACTTGTTTCTGAGCCCACCTTTGTTACTCACTATGTGACATCAGAGAAGTTAGCTTTCTGAGAATTATTTTCATTTATAAGAATGGAAAAATGTTACTTGTTCTGCCTTCCTAAAATTATCATATCCATAAATTAAGGGATATATAATAAAGCCATTCTAAAATATAAGTAAGGCACTAAATTTAGTCAGAATCAGTTGATTTCCTGAAGTCATTGCCAACTATACAGACAGACTCAAAATGCTGACAGTCTGAAATGAAACCAAGACCTCCCTTTATTCAACTAATTAACTAACTAGCTAACAATCAAACTCCTGTCAGGTGGGAAAAGGCTAAGGCAGTTCTATTATTAAAAACAGAGAGAATGCTTTTATTTTCTACTTCCTGCCCTTCAACTCTCTCAATTCCCTCCAAGCTAAGTTCTAATCACATGAAGAAGAAACAAAAGTCAAGTACTCAATTTTGGGGGAACTAACCTATTTTCTTCCGAAGAAAATATACTAAGAAAGACAAACCTCGGCCACAGTACTACGTATACGATCCACCACCTGCTCGAAGTCCACCAGGCTGAAGAGGGGTTGCTGCTTGAGACGATGCAGCTCTGCAGCAAAAGTGTCCTCCTGGTTTTTCAAAATGGATCCTGCAAAACAGGAAGGCACTGTCAAAGGAAGACAGGGAACCTGCGCAGGCAAGGGTTTCTCATCCCAGTGCCACAGCTATTTCACCTGCCTCTCAGGTAAGCATGTCACTCACAGCTGTGCTGAAATCTCAGAACATAAAGGTCAGTAACCACCCACCCTGCCCAGGCAGACTTTGGGGCCACACAGCATCAAATAAGCCTTTGAGGATGGGGTACAGTTGGGCAAGGAGATTCCTACCTTTCCTAGTCAGGTTTACATTTTGATTCTCGAACATCTGGACAGATTCTCCAACAAACAGGATTTTTTCAGCAACCCTCACTGGAATGTAGGACGGCAGAATCTCCACTCGCAGAGAAAATTGCTTTAGAGATGGTGCCAGCATGTTCTCTTCTTCTATCAGGCGCTGGTCAAAGAAATAATCCGTATCAGAGATGACGTAGGAAGTGAGAAAGGGAAAGCAAGGAAACATCCGGCAGGTCTCCCAACCCGTGATTTACATTTTCTAGAAGCAGGGACTTTAAATATGAAGTTGCATAATTGTTACATTACTGGTGCTAGAGAAATGTATTCCATTTTTAGGCAGCAAGATAGCATGGTGGAAATAGCAGTGGTTTTATTAACATTAGGATTTTAGCCCTCTGCCTTGGCTACTGTGTAAAAACTTGTGCAGGGGCTTCTCTGGTGGCGCAGTGGTTGAGAGTCCACCTGCCGATGCAGGGGACACGGGTTCATGCTCCGGTCTGGGAAGATCCCACGTGCCGCGGAGCGCCTGGGCCCGTGAGCCATGGCCGCTGAGCCTGCGAGTCTGGAGCCTGTGCTCCGCAACAGGAGAGGCCACAGCAGTGAGAGGCCCGCGTACCGCAAAAAACAAACAAACAAACAAAACTTGTGCAGTAGGTCTGGAACCCAGTCTCCTTACTTGTACCATGGAATAATTGATCTTTGTTTTTTTCCAGATCTACATGTCTACGATTTATTATCTTGTGCATATGCCTGCTCTGCCCAGCTCTTTACACAAGCCTGACTCATTTAGCCAAGTGGTTCTTAAAGCCTGGCTCCTGGACCAGCACCATTGGCCTCACTTGGGAGCTTGTTAGAAATGCAAATTTTCAAGCCCCTCCCCAGATTTACAGAAAACCTGGGGGGTAGGCCCAGCAGTCCGTGTTTTAACTAGCTCTCCAGGTGATTCTGAGGCACTCTCCAGTTTGAGAACCACTGATCTAGCCCACTCACCACCACTTTCACTCAGGCCCCTTCTGTTCCCTGACTTGCTTTTGAGTTGACCCTTATCCAGCTCCAACTGGAACTTTAGGCTCCATACTCCTAACTTTGATCTCTGCTATTCACCCTTTTAGTTTTGGGCTTGGGTGCTGGTGTGCCTCGGGGCACTATCCTAGACTCTCTTCTCCTCTGGCTCTCAACACTCTTCCTAGACAATCACATCTTCTTCTAAGGCTGAAATGATCATCATAAGAGATATTTTTAATCTTTCTGCATCACAGGACTCTGCAATTATAAAAGCTACGGACCTTCCAGAAAAATATATAACCGTACACTTCACAGACCCTCTGATGCCACTCGTGAACCCCAAATTAAAAACTTCTGTATGCCGATGACTCCTAAGACTTTAAACTAGATTACTCTCATGAGCTCTAGGCTCAGCCCACTGGTCATTTCCTACAAGTACCTCAAACTCAATGTGTCCAAAGTTAGGCCCATCTTCTTTCCCCTGACACCAGCAATCTATGTTCCTTATCATCACCACTCGCCCACTACTACAGGCAGAGACTTGGGTATCATCCTTGATTCTTTCCTCTGGACCCACAGCCAATCAATCACCACGACCTACCTGTTCCAGCTCCTTAATATCTCTCAAGCCTCTTTATTCTTCACCATATTTACTGTTCCCACCCTTGGTGTAGGCCACCATTATTTTTCAGCTAATGTCCCCAACATTCTCCTAACTGAACTACCTGCTGTTAATCTTAATTTTTAAAAAAACGATTCCCCACACAGTTTCTAGAGTGATCTATCATAAAGTCTGATCTAACATACAGAGGTAGGTTAACCTCTTGCCTAAAATTCTTCGGTTCCCAGCTCTCTTCAGGCTCAAGTCTAAATTCCTTCCCATTGTTTACAAGGGCTTTCATGATCTTACCTCTGCTCATCTCAAAAGCTTCATTGACTGCCACTTCCCACACCCGCCCCCCGACTGTCCCTTACACTCTACATCTCAGCCTTTATTTACTTGACTCTCTCAATTGAATCACTAATGGTTCCCCAAATGAGCCATGTCCTTCATGGCCTCTGTATACTTTACACAGTCCTTTCCTATGCTTGGAATTTTTTTTTTTCTTTTTGACCGTGCAGCATGTGGGATCTTAGTTCCCCGACCAGGGATCAAACCCGCACCCCCTGCAGTGGAAGCTTGGAGTTTTAACCACTGGACCGTGAGGGAAGTCCTCCTCCCAAACTCTTTGCAATTTAGACATACATTCCACTGAAAAGCCTTCTCTAGTTACTCTAAGACCATGTTCCCAGGATACCCATACTTACTCTTTCCAGAGCACTTAGTACACGGTAATATATCTTCCACTAAACTATAAGCTCTTTAAGGACAGGGACTACTACATTTTATTTGTTTATGCAGTTGTGGCATGTGGAACAGTACCTGGCATGTAACAGGCATTCAATAAAATGTTGTAACAGGATAAATGAATGGATGAATGGATAAGAACAATACAGGACTTTGGGGAGTCTAATCAAAACTCTAAACTGCATGTAAAAGCTCTGGGTACCTACAAGACTACCTGAAGAGACAAGACTTACTCTCTTAAACGCGTATACCAGGAAGAGGGGAAACAAAAGGAATCTCACAAATATATTTTCTATTTTATAGTCTCACATTGTTAGGCATTAAGTATTAAGCTAAGATAAAGCCAAGTGTTTACATCTAAAGAATTTATGGAAGGTACCCAGGCTATGATGAGCTGGGGGCTGGGGGCAGGGGCAAGTCACCAAAAGGTCATCTAGCTGTAGACTTTTCCAACTCCTGGCAGGAGCAGGTTAGGCTTCTGGTTGGGCTCTCACCAAGTCCTGGAGTTCTCTCAGTTGTTTTCCTGTCAGTCCCCCAATGCCCAGATCCTCCTCATCCTCTTCTGGTTGGGCACTGACATTACCAGAAGATGGACCCTGTTTGATAAAGAACTCTTCGTGCTGGTCCAAGAGGAGTCCATGTAGCATCCAGGCTGAGAGCTGCTTATACATGACCCCGTGACACACGGCCAGGATTCTGAGTGGAGAGGAAAGCAAGAGCCTTAGAAGTCCACTAAGAGGACACTAAACCCATGCTTTAAACTGCTACAGGATAAACAGAGGCCTGAGGGTTTGGTCAGCAGAAGGGAAATGACCAATTAAGCTAAAAATAATTGTGCTATTTTAACTTAAATGTCTGCGGATGAACTAAGTGGTTAAATTTCCAAACTTGTAGCCAGTGTACTAAAGTCTGAAATGTTCAGTAAATGTTCTGATAGTCTTTTAGAAGAAGCACATTTTTTTTCCTCTTTTTGAGTAAAGTAAGTTTCAAAATGGATGATTCCTTTTAAAATTAAATGGACTTACAGGAGTCTCTTTTTGGCTAACACAGTATTAAATTAGTTTTTATTTTTGTTGGAATCACATAAGGAAAGTAGATTCAGTATGTGAGAAGCTGATATACCTGAAAAAGTATTATCCAACAAAATCCAGAGACTGAAACAAAATGCAGAAAGGTTGCTGGAGAATGGGATAGATTCACATGGTCTCAAGGGATCACATCTCAGGTAACATATTAATGACAAAAGGGAAAACGTCCCTCTAAAACAGAGTGATCTGGTGGAAAACACCTAAACCAAGTGATGAAACTTAACACCAGTAATGGGACAAACTTACTTTTTGTGCTTTCTGATATGCTGTAACAGGAAATAATATGACCTATGTAGTATTCTTGCCAAAAATGTTCAACCTGAATCTAATCATGAGGAAATAATCAGAAAAATCCAGATTGTGGAACATTCTACAGGCAGTCTTTGATCATACTCCACATTTAATACAGTTGTAATCATAAAATTTTGTATCCTTTTTTTCAGATAGTATTATAAAAATATTTTTACATGTTGTTATAGTATTTGTAATTTTAATTGCATTATAGTCTATCAAGTGAATATATCTTTAATCAGCTTTCTTCTGCTGCTGGTAATTTTCTAATTTTTTTTTTAATTTCTTAATATAGTAGACAACATTGCAGTGAGTAATGATTGTGCATATGGTTATTTTCTTCTTTTGAATAATTTTGTTAGGATAAAATTTTTAAGAGTGGCATTATAAGATTATAAAGCTACTCAAAATACACATGTTTAGACATAGCTAAGCATAATCCAGCACATGTAGTGGAAATTCTCCAAGGATAATGAGATCCAAAAATGAAAAAGGACTGCCTCAAGGTCATCTAGAGCCTTGCTTCGATACTCAACACTTTATTAAAACCCCCTTTTTGCAATTTCTGAGCCACCGTAAGGATTACATGGGCTCCTCTGCTCATGGGGCTTTTCCATCCTGGTCATAACTTTCCCCAGAAGGAAACCTGAGATGACCTGAAAATAAAACTTGTGCAAAATCAAGTCACCTGACCACCCACTCCGCCTCCCAACCCCAATGAAGCCGTGACTTACTTTTCTAGTGCACTGCGAACAGGAGGCAAACCTCCACAGCTGTGTTTGTACACTGTTTCCAGGATTTGACAACCATGAATCTGTGGAAAATACAGCCTTGTCAAGCTGAATTCCATTTTAATAGTTCATGTAGCACAATCTCATATTCTATATTCAATCCAGAGGGCACAATCTGCAGAGAATGGGGATAAACTTTCTCATAAGATTTTTGTATAGTTCTGATTCTGACTCCAATGCCAATGTGTGGGGGGTTTCCCCACACTACCAAGCAATCCTCTGACACCAGCTTGGGTGTCCTACAATCCAACTCAATTCTGATACTATGCACCCAGAGATAGCATCAGATTCCACAGGTTAAGGGCTCAGTCCCACAAGACTGCCCTCCATTTCCGACGCCAATCACAAGTTCAGGTTGTTCCCTGTGCTTCCAACTGGTTGATTAATAGATCAGAGGTTCCCCCTCCCTGGATTCCACTAATTTGCTAGAGCAGCTCACAGAACTCAGGAAACCCACTTATTCACTAGATTACCTATTTATTATGAAGGATACTAAAGGGTACGAGTCAACACCCAGATGAAAAGGATACACAGGGCGAGGTCCCGAACAAAGGAGCTTCTGCCCGGCATCGTGGCACATAGAGGCACTCTGGCTCACCAATCTGGAAGCTCTCCAAACCCCATCCTTTTTGGTTTTTATGGAGCCTTCATTACACAGGCAGGATTAATTAAATCACTGGCCATTGGTGATTGAACTCAATTTCTAGCTCTCTGCCCTGCTCTCTGCCCTCCTCTCTCCCCAGAGGTCAGGTGGGAATGGTGGGACTGAAAGTTCCAACCCTCCGATCACGTGGGTGTTTCCCCTGGCAACCAGCCCCATATTAAGTGCTTTCCCAAAATCACCTCATTAACAAACTCAGGTGTGGTAGAAAGGGGTTTGTTATGAATATCAAGTCACCTTTATTGCTCTTATTACTTAGTAAATTCTGAGTTTTAGAAGCTCTGTGCCAGAAACGGGACGAAGACCAAATCTATATTTCTTATTATAAATCACAACATCACAATAGTTGTTGTCGAAGTATGGACCCTCCACCTCCCTGCCCCTCCCCATCCCACCCCATCCCCCAGCAGCATCTGCATCACCTGGAAACTTGTAAGGAATGCAAATTCTTGGGCCTCACTCCAGACCTACTGAATCAGAATCTCTGGGGTAGGGCCCAGCGATCTGGTTTTAACAATCTGCTCCAGGTGATTCTAAGGCACAATGAAGTGAGAACTACTGCACTAAGGAAAAACCAGAATCATTTAGAGTTGAAATTCCAAGAAAAGAGGTAAAGAAAGCTCTTACTTCAGATTAAGGCCTAATCCAGACTACTTACAAGGTATACACTTTTCTAAAAATCTGCTTCCTCTTTCAGTGTCCTTTTGCCTCTGCTTTTTTTTTTTAACTGCTTTATTGAGGTATAAGTTATATACAATAAATTCACCTATTTTAAGGGTACTTTCAACAACTTTTAGTAAATTTACAGCATTGTGCAACCATCACCGTAATCCAGTTTTATAACATTTCCATCACTCTAAAAGGATCCCCTTTGCCTGTTCGCACTCCCCCATTCTCACCCACAACCTCATTTTTTAGAGCCTTAGCACTCAGCTTCCTACAACCTCCTCAGCAGGAAGGAAGGTTCACCCATCTGCAATCCCTCTACTCATTTTCCACTCTCCTTCCTTTGGCCAACAGAAGCTCAAAGTCAACTGAGATGTGCCGGCATGTATGGACCCTTACACTAACCCCACTTACCTAGAAGTTCCCCTCCAATTTTGGGAGATGGTTTAGTAGAGTGGTTAAAAGCATAGTCTTTGGAGTCAGACAGCCCTGGGTTTACATCCTAGTTGTACCATTTACTACCATCTGTGTGACCCTAAGCACATTCCTTAACCTATTTGATTTTTTAGAGGATTGACTGTGATAATGTATGTAAAGCATTTAGCAGAGTGCCTGGTATGCAACAAGTGCACAATAAAAGCTCGATGTTATTTGATGAGGGCCATCAGCTTTGCAGGGTCAAACAGCACCTCCCCTGCTGGCTCTGCTAGCACAGAATGAATGCAGCCGAGGGTAAGTTTCTTATACAGCAAAAAAATGAAGTAGCAACCTGGCAAACTGACTAGTTAACTAGTTATATTCAAATGAACACTCTTAATAAGCTAAGGCACAAATATAACAGCTTAAGAACATGAATGAACTAAACATATTTAATCCATCTGTCCTTTTTGATCCAATTATGAACCAGCAGATACTTCTTCTAATGTAAAATCTCAAAGCATCTCAGAATTATTAATTCTACCCAGAAAAGACATTCTCTGGACACTGGAGACCCTAACTTTTCAATGCATATAATAAAAACTTGTGATAAGGATAGGCATATTTAACTAATAAAATAAACAGCTGGGTTTCACCCAATGATTTAAGAATTCTCAGAAAACTGCCAGTACCCTAACGATAAACCTACTACCTTCTTTCTTTCTAAGGATTAACTTTCTGCTTCTCTTCAAGATCCATATCCAACAGTTCTGAATCCTTAGTGTAAAATGCTCTCACCTCCAAGTATCTGTAGCATTGTTCTCTTACCCAGCAGCATTCTTGGGTATATGTATTATCATTTCCCCCACCTTCTGGACCAGGAGGTGCTTAAGGGCAGGGTCCTAACTTATTTTTGCATTCCTGATACTTAGCATGATACTCAAGCAGATATCACTGAATGAATAAATAATAAAAACTTCTGAAAACTAGGCTCTTCAAAAAAGAATGTAAAGGAAAATTAATTACGAATATTTCCTTGGTGCTTACCAGAGCAAAAGGAAAAAGGAAAATTCTCACCTTTTGACTTTTAATTTGTTCTACTACAACCATCACAGAGGGGAAAAGGAGCTGGAACTGCAAAGGAGAGAATAATTAGGATGGTATATAATCAAATACAAGGAAAAAAAATTAACTCAGGAAATGCCTTTGTTTTTAAATAGTCCCACTTAACATAAAGATGGCAATACCACAGAACAGCCAAGATCCAGTATCCTAAGGCAATTTGCTACAGGGGTTGGCTGCAGATAGAAAGAGAATGGCAGACAGAAGCAGTTTCTATGTTTGAGGCTAGCATAATTGCTAATACTGAGGCCAGTCTAGAGCATTAACATCACACAGTAAGTTTTCACTAAATTTGGAACTTTTCAAACAGTTCTGATCTAGGAAAGCACACAAAATATCAAATGCCGAGCTCTGAATCCAGAAGGAAAAAAGTTCTCAAAAATAATATTTTAAGTTAGATTATTCTAATGATATCAACAGATTCCAAAGCATTTTGTTATCTGGGCATCATACCTGATCTAAGGAGTAATTGACATGTGATATGGAGAGATGGGGGTCAGCCAGGAACTGCAACAAAAAAACACTCTGATTATGGCTCCATATAAAATATCTTGAATCTATTTCTTCTATGAAAACCGGAAGCGAATGTGAGAGTAGGCTTAGGGTTCATTTTAGGGTATTGAGAATTGATCATTTATAGAAGATTATTAATGTTGATTTTCAGGTGATAACAAAACCAAAGCTAGGGCTCTTCTAAACTCACTCAGGAACCTTTGCCGTGATCCACTTGCCACTTTGATCATGGCTTGGGCAATCACAGAGAGCACACTTACCCTCCAGCCACGCAGAAAATAGCTCATTCTTAACCACCTGACCGTATCAAAGGGCATTACAAATCAGGAACATGTCCTCATCTGCTGTCCCAGAGGTGTTCCTTCCCGTATTTCTTCTCACCTCTTGTTCCAAATCAAGCAGTGCTTGGCGATAAGGCTGCAAAACTGAATCCAGCCCCGTGCAGAAGGCCCTTAGGTAGATTCCATGTGACCCACCTTGGCCCTGCTGAGATGGATGGTGATCCTGAAATCAAACAAAGAGAAGTCAACTTTTCAGCTCAGACCCTGAAACCCAAGGAAGACATTATCCTTTATTAATGGCATTTTTTTGTTTAAATAATTCCCTATCAAAGCAGTGCTTCAATGAGAGGAATACCTGACTGAAGAGACCTTTTAAGATGTGATAATATTTTCATTTTCCAAGTGGCTCAGATGTTACAAACAACCAGGTATTACTCCATACTGTCACTAGAGGTTTTCCAACAACTCAATTCTAACCTTATAACTTCTAGCTCAAATCCCTTTGGTGGTTTCCCCTTGCCCCAGAATAATATCTAAACTCCTCTACATGGTATACAACTTCTGGCCCTTACTCTCTCTCTAAAATTATCTTTAACTGCTTCCAACTTCACATCTTCATTTACAAATTACTCAGCAGTTCCCTGAATGTGCCTTGTTTCTCTCTCTCACCCCTGTGAATGAGTGTAGTCTGCTTGTAACTCGTGTTTGTGACAAATACCTACTCTTCCTGCAGGACCCAACTCCAGCATCTCTTCCCTGAAAAGCCCTTTCTAACTCTCCCTAGGGAATTAATAGCTCCCCTTTGTTGCTTTCATAGCATCCCTGTTTAGTGCTGGAACTGAACTTTTGTTTATCTGTCCCCTCACTAGACCAAGAGCTTCATGAAGCAAGGGCCCACACTTTGTTCATCTTTGCATTTCATTTCCTAGCACAGTTCTTTGAACAGATGGTAACTATTTACTGAATAAATAAAATGACCTCAGTCCTCCTTCTAACAACCCTTCTCCTGCCTAGATGGCAATTCATCAAAAACACGAACCTGATAGCCAACGTGGGGAGTTAGAAGACACTCACCAAGAGGCTATTAACAAATATGGTTTGTCTTTCCAGAAAGCTGCAGTTTCTTTGTAAAAGCATTCTTTTTCTACACGGGGGAATTGCAGTTAACAGTTGACTAGAGGCCATGATGACTAGCCTTTCTGGCTATGTACTGATTTGCATGATCAGGCTCTGGTGGTGGTAGATACCATAGCAGAATTCAGCAACAAATGTGGTAGGAAGCTTGGGCTCAGAGGTTATAAGGCACACTGTAGCCAGAGGATGCTGCAGAGGATACTAGTAGTTCCTGGAGATAAATGTTCCCAGCTATAATAAGAATAGCACAGGCATAGGGTGAAATAGACCAGATTGGCTTACAACCAGGTGATTTTGTTTTGGTTGTGTCATTCCAGAGAGCTGAATGTCTTCATTTATCACAAAACGAAAGAAAAAATGAGACTGCTTTTACTTTTCAAAAAAGAAAAAGGTACTACAAATATCTTTAGAATTTGGGAAAGTAGGAATTCACATATAAGATCCACATAGTCACACGAATATAGGACAGGTTTGGTTTTTTTTAAGTGTTATACAAACACTTAAAGAGCCCTTTTCATCTATATTAATATGTACACAGGTTCCAACTTTGATCATTGTGTTCTCATTATGACTTCATAGCAAACTGGCACTGATTAGGTTTTTTTAAATATAAATTTATTTATTTATTTTTGGCTGCGTTGGGTCTTGCTGCATGCGGGCTTTCTCTAGTTGCGGCAAGCAGGGGCTACTCTTCGTTGCAGTGCACGGGCTTCTCATTGCGGTGGTTTCTCTTGCTGTGGAGCATGGGCTCTAGGCACGCAGGCTTCAGTAGTTCTGGCACATGGGCTCAGTAGTTGTGGCTCGCGGGCTCTAGAGCGCAGGTTTAGCAGTTGTGGCTCACGGGCTCTGTGGCATGTGGGATCTTCCTGGACCAGGGCTCAAACTCATGTCCCCTGCCTTGGCAGGCGGATTCTTAACCACTGCACCACCAGGGAAGTCCCTGGCATTGATTAGATTTTAAATTCTTTTCTCTGCAACAAAATCTGTTTGAATCAGAATCCCTGTCCCAGAGATGAAAATATAAGCCATTATTCTCTGACTCCTTTGTCCATAGATTACCACCAAGGGCCTGACAACCAGTTTATATAACAGGGGCCAGGTGGTACTGACTGCATTGTTTCAGAAAACTATCCTTCCTTTTCCTTTCTAGAAGTCTCTGCCTTTCTCTTCAACCTGAATCATTCTTTCCACTGGGAAATAGTCATCATTGAATCAGAGTCACACAATGCATCAATCTTCTTACTTACCACTGACAGAATTGCAGACTGTTAAAAGTAAAAAAGAACTTTAAAATTTCTCTTAAAAAAAAAAATTTGAGTGTCTACTATATGCCAGGCACTTCACATGAATTACCTTGTTTAATCCCCACAACCCTATTAGATAGGTACTATCTATCCCCATTTTATAGGTAAGGAAACTGAGCCTCAGGTTACTGCTGAGCAGTCTATGGCCAGTAAGTGATGGACAGGAAACAAATCTTTGGCCACTACACTATAAAGCACTGACTTCCAATTAATTTATATTAATCAATAATATTTATTAAGTCTTACCACATGCCAAAACCTTCTCCAGTTTAACTCTTATTTACAAATAAGAAAAAGGAAGCCTGAAGATTTTAGTTGCCTGCCTCAATGTAACTACGGTAGTTAGAAGCAAAGTGGCAAAGGAATTTTAAATAATGCTTTGTGTTTTCACCTCTGGGACTGGAACTCTGGTCCAGCTCAAACTGATTTAATTCAGGTCTCTTAAAACTTGGGCAAAGCATACTTTCTCTTACATCCATCTGCCTAAATTGGTCCCCATGTATATTTTCCCCTTGTTTGAGGTACAGTCACCTTGCCTTCACTTGAATAATTCCAGTGATGAGAAATTCATAACTTCTTGACACTTACATCACATGAATTACCAATGGATTCACTGAAAGCTTAACATAGCTCCAGCCCTGGGGAGGTGTACGTTCCCTGAGAATAGGAACCTACCTGCTGCTGCACATGGCCCGTGTACTGTTCAATGAACTCGGTGAAACGAATGTAGTCTGTGCCCAGCCGGCAGAGTCGATTCAGGACACTGGTTTCACTGGGATGGAGAAATGGGAAGTCCTGTGACACCTGCAGGAGAGGAATAATGTTAAAAACGCTGATGCCCGCTACTCATTGCTCACTAGAACGATTGTCTCCCTTTGCAAGATAGCTATTTAAGACTGGTAAGTTCTAGATAACAAAAGTATTTCCAAATCACTACAAAGACGTTGTTCCCCAGTCCCAACTTAGTTATTTATTGAACTAGGCAGTAATGCATGGTAAAGAATTTAAACAGTACAAAATGGTATACATGAAAAATAAGTCAACCTCCACAGAGGCAGCCACTACTACCTGCTTTTTTTTTTAATTTTAGTATAAATATTATATTGGTTTCAGGTGTACAACATAGTGATCCAGTATTTTTACAGATTACAAACCATACTAAGTTATTATAAAAGACTGACTAGGGGCTTCCCTGGTGGCACAGTGGTTAAGAATCTGCCTGCTAATGCAGGGGACACAGGTCCTATCCCTGGTCTGGGAAGATCCCACATGCTGCGGAGCAACTAAGCCCGTGTGCCACAACTACTGAGCCTGTGCCCTAGAGGCCGCGAGCCACAACTACTGAGCCCACGCGCAGCAGCAATGACCCAATGCAGCCCAAAATAAATAAATAAATAAATTTATTTAAAAAAAGGACTGACTATATTCCTGTGCTGTACATTACATGCCCGTGACTTGTTTATTTTGTAACTGGTAGTTTGTACCTCTTAATACCCTTCACCTATTTCATCCCTCCCCCTATCCCTCTCCCTTCTGGCGACCACCATTTGTTCTCTGTATCTATGCATCTGTTTCTGTCTATGCATATGTTTGTCTGTTTGTTTTGTTTTCTAAATTCCACATATAAGTGAAATCATAAAGTATTTGTCTTTCTCTGTCTGACTTATTTCACTAAGCATAATATCCTCCAGGCCCATCCATGTTGTCACAAATGGCAAGATTTCATTCTTTTTCATGGCTAAGTATATTACCTATTCCTTATGGAATCTTCCTGGGATGGTCTATAAGGATATATGGGGTTTTTGATCTGGTTGCAACAAAGTCTCTTAAGCAATATTGCTCACTCTCGGTTCTGCAGATTCCAGAGGTTTCTCAGACATATTCTTAGGATTTACAAATTCTCTATGAAAATTTAAATTTTGTTTTCATTTTGATAAAAATGTAAAATTAACGTAGCATATTATAATCTGTAAAAGCACCTTATAACTGGACATATAATTTAGTGTCCATATTTTCATTTGTATTTTTAATTTAAATCATGGCCAAATGATAGCCTAGTATGGTATGTAAAGATTTCACAGCAGTTCAAGCAGAAAAATAGTAGTGGGAGAATGTATTCATTCAATCAACTAAGAAAAAAGTCATAGCAAAATATACATAAAGTTACCATTTTAGCCATTCAAGTGTACAGTTTAGTGGCATTAAGTGCATTCGCTTTGTTGTGCAACCATCACCACCATCCATCTCCAGAACTTTTTCATCTTCCCAAACTAAAACTCTGTACCTCTTGAATGATGACTCCCCATTGTTCCTTCCCCCACACACCCTGGTAAGTACCCTTCTAATTTCTGTCTCTATGAATTTGACTACTCTACAATATTTATCCGTTTGTGACTGGCTTATTTCACTTAGCATAGTGTCTTCAAGGTTCATCCATGTTGTAGCATGTGTTAGAATGTCTCTCCTTTCTAAGGCTGAATAATATTCCATTGTATGTACATGCCGCATTTTGTTTATTCACTTCATTTGTCTATGGACATCTGAGTTGCTTCTGCCTTTTGGCTATTGTGAATAATGCTGCTATGAACATGGCTTTACAAATATCTATTTGAGTCCCTGCTTTCACTTCTTTTGGGTATATACCCAGGAATAAAACTGCTGGATCATTTGGTAATTCTGTGTTTAATTTTTGGAGGAGTCACCATATTGTTTTCCACAGGGACTGTACCATTTTACATTTCCACCAGCAATGCACAAGGGTTCTAATTTCTCTACAACCTCACCAACACTTGTTATTTCCTGTTTTTTTGGTAATAACCATCCTAAAGGGTATAAAATGATATCTCATTGTGCTTTTTTTTTTTTTTTTTTTTTGCGGTACGCGGGTCTCTCACTGTTGTGGCATTTCCTATTGCGGAGGACAGGCTCCGGACGCGCAGGCTCAGCGACCATGGCTCACGGGCCCAGCTGCTCCGTAGCATGTGAGATCTTCCCGGACCGGGGCACGAACCCATGTCCCCTGCATTGGCAGGCCGACTCTCAACCACTGCGCCACTAGGGAAGCCCCTCTCATTGTGCTTTTGATTTGCATTTCCCTAATGATTAGTGATATTGATCATCTTTTCACTAGTTGCCCATTGTATATCTTCTTTGGAGAATCAACCAACTTTTAGTGACTACGTACTTATCCCAGGCACTGCGCTAACAGTCCAAGATTAAATAGTGAACAAAATCAGACATATTTACTACTCCCAAGGAACTCAGAATATTTCACATTCATATTGTATTTTGTGGAAGCCATCTTTATGTGACAGTAACTGTAGTAATAAATAGGCAAAGAAGAATTTTTCTGTTACTGATTCCACAATAATTTGATTAGGAATCCATTTAATGTAGATTTTAATGACACAATGCTAACCATATCTTCAAGTTAACAACTTAAGAGGTAGCATGACATAGTCCTTAAGAACTTGATCTCTGGAGCCAGACAGCCTAGGTGTGAATCCCTGAGTTGCCTCTTACTTGCTTGAAATCTTAGGCAAGCAATACCCCTCTGTGCCTCAGTTTTCATACCTATAAAGATGATAATTGTGAGGATTAAATAAATTAATACATGTAAATCACATGTGCCAAGCACATAGCAAGTGTTCAATACATGTCAGCAATTTTTTATTATTAGGACAGCTCTACTCAGTTATTAAGTGATACTCCTATTAAAATTGGCATTTGAGGGCTTCCCTGGTGGCGCAGTGGTTGAGAGTCCGCCTGCCGATGCAGGGGACGCGGGTTTGTGCCGCGGAGCGGCTGGGCCCGTGAGCCATGGCCGCTGAGCCTGCGCGTCCGGAGCCTGTGCTCCGCAACGGGAGAAGCCACAACAGTGAGAGGCCCGCGTACAGCAAAAAAAAAAAAAAAAATTGGCATTTGAGCAGTGTTTGTTGGCAGAGTTTTAGAAAAGTTCCAGGTCTGGTTACTCTGAAACAACAAACGATACCTTAAAGTTATTGGTACCATTTGGTACAACCTACTTATATGAACAGGCATTCTCTTCATTAGAGTTACTGAAGTCAAAATAGAAAACAGAGAGCCAGATCTGCAGAAAAGTCATTCTACCATTTAACTCAATGTTGACAATTTAGTTTTAGCAAAACAACAGTATATATTACATTAGATCAGTGGTTCTCAGTGGGGACAATTTTGCCCCCAAGGGACATGGTAATGTCTGAAGATATTTTTGGTTGCACAACTGAGGGGATACCAGTGGCATCTAGCAAGTAGAG
Organism: Tursiops truncatus; assembly: GCF_011762595.2. Taxonomy (NCBI): domain Eukaryota; kingdom Metazoa; phylum Chordata; class Mammalia; order Artiodactyla; family Delphinidae; genus Tursiops; species Tursiops truncatus. The sequence goes on along the minus strand of NC_047035.1, from coordinate 86,119,996 downwards.
GCCATGGATGCTGCTTAACATCCTACAGTGCACAGGACGGCCCCCACATTATCCAGTCCAAAATGTCAGTAGTGCCAATGCTGAGAAGCTGCATTAGATTAACGTCAATTTGAATTGATCAGTTTGATAGTTTTATTTACTTTGTAAAAATAACCGGTTTTACAGTTGTTAAAGAGCAATATGCTTGAGTTTATACTTAGCTTAATGTGTATACATATTCAATATTACAATAAACTTATTTTTATCAACACTGGGCATTCATGACAATTTTTCCCTTTATCGAAATGTGAAAAACACCATTCTGCAAAAAGTATGCAATATTTGCTGATTTTGGTGGAATTTTTTTCTTTCACAAATAGCTTAATACCTACTATGTGGCAGAAACTGTACTAGGTGCTCCTGGTACATCTATGAAGAAGACCACTGTGGTCTTAGCCCCCATGGGCAATCTATGTGAGAGAAAGACTAAACATAGGTAACAACAATAAATAATATGAATTGTGATGTCCTATAAGGGAAATGAACAAGCTGCTGTGATAGAAAATAATGGCATAAGGAGTATACTTAAAGAGGTGGTCAGAGAAGGTTTTTCTGAGAAGTAACTTTAAAGCTGAGAACTTAAGGAGGAAAATATCCGACTGAGACTATTTTATAAGAAAAAAAGGAAGGCAGCTATAGTTCCCATATTCTTTCGTCTCTTTTTACTTCTAACAGTCAGGCACAAACAATTACCTCCTGAATATTTTTCTCCTATATTCCTGGCATTGTGCTAGTTTTACAGAAGAAAAGAAACAATAACAAAAGCAATCTGTTTGATTTATAAGTTTTATAGACCAAGAATGTATATTTTCTGCTCCTCTACAGCCTATACTACCAATTCTCATAGGAACAGGCATGACTTTGTGATCAGACAGAGCTAGATTCAAATCTTGCCTTATCAAGACTAGCCACCATAAAGTTCTCTGAACTTCAGTTTGCTCGTCTGTAAACTGGGGCCAACAATACCTAAGTTACTAAGTTATGGAGATGATTAGATAATATTACTGGAAGCAGGAGTAGAAAAGAGTGGTTGAGATACTGGAGCCAGACAAAACTGGGTTCAAAAGAAACAGAAGCTTTAAATGACACAATAGACCAGATAGATTTAATCGATATTTATAGGACATTCCATCCAAAAACAGCAGATTAGACTTTCTTCTCAAGTGCGCACGGAACATTCTCCAGGATAGATCACATCTTGGGTCACAAATCAAGCCTCAGCAAATTTAAGAAAACTGAAATCATATCAAGCATCCTTTCTGACCACAATGCTATGAGATTAGAAATGAATTACAGAGAAAAAAACGTAAAAAACACAAACACATGGAGGCTAAACAATACGTTAGTAAATAACCAAGAGGTCACTGAAGAAATCAAACAGGAAATCAAAAAATACCTAGAGACAAATGACAATGAAAAAACGACAATCCAAAACCTATGGGATGCAGCAAAAGCAGTTCTAAGAGGGAAGTTCATAGCTATACAAGCCTACCTCAAGAAACAAGAAAAATCTCAAATAAACAATCTAACCTTACACCTAAAAGAAGTAGAGAGGGCTCCCCTGGTGGCGCAGTGGTTGAGCGTCCGCCTGCCGATGCAGGGGACACGGGTTCGTGCCCCGGTCCGGGAAGATCCCACATGCCGCGGAGCGGCTGGGCCCGTGAGCCATGGCTGCTGAGCCTGCGCGTCTGGAGCCTGTGCTCTGCAACGGGAGAGGCCCGCGTACCCCAAAAAAAAAAAAAAAAAAAAAAAAAAAGAACTAGAGAAACAAGAACAAACAAAACCCAAAGTTAGCAGAATGAAAGAAATCATAAAGATCTGAGCAGAAATAAATGAAATAGAAACAAAGAAAACAATAGCAAAGATCAATAAAACTAAAAGCTGGTTCTTTGAGAAGATAAACAAAATTGATAAACCATTAGCCAGACTCATCAAGGAAAAGAGCGAGAGGACTCAAATCAATAAAATTAGAAATGAAAAAGGAGAAGTTACAACAGATGCTGCAGAAATACAAAATACCCTAAGAGACTACTACAAGCAACTGTTTGCCAATAAAGTGGACAAACTGGAAGAAATGGACAAATTCTTAGAAAGGTATAACCTTCCAAGACTGAACAAGGAAGAAATAGAAAATATGAACAGACCAATCATAAGTAATGAAATTGAAACTGTGATTAAAAATCTTCCAACAAACAAAAGTCCAGGACCAGATGGCTTCACAGGTGAATTCTATCAAACATTTAGAGAAGAGCTAACACCCATCCTTCTCAAACTCTTCCAAAAAACTGCAGAGGAAGGAACACTCCCAAACTCATTCTATGAGGCCACCATCACCCTGATACCAAAACCAGACAAAGATACTACAAAAAAAGAAAATTACAAACCAATATCACTGATGAATATAGATGCAAAAATCCTCAACAAAATACTAGCAAACAGAATCCAACAACACATTAAAAGGATCATACACCATGATCAAGGGGGATTTACCCCAGGGATACAAGGATTCTTCAATATACGCAAATCAATCAATGTGATACACCACATTAACAAATTGAAGGAGAAAAACCATATGATCAACTCAATAGATGCAGAGAAAGCTTTCGACAAAATTCAACACCCGTTTATGAAAAAAACTCTCCAGAAAGTGGGCATAGAGGGAACCTACCTCAACATAATAAAGGCCATATATGACAAACCCACAGCAAACATCATTCTCAATGGTGAAAAACTGAAAGCATTTCCTCTAAGATGAGGAATGAGACAAGGATGTCCACTCTCACCACTATTATTCAACATAGTTTTGGAAGTCCTAGCCATGGCAATCAGAGAAGAAAAAGAAATAAGAGGAATACAAATTGGAAAAGAAGTAAAACTGTCACTGTTTGCAGATGACATGATACTATACATGGAGAATCCTAAAGATGCCACCAGAAAACTACTAGAGCTAATCAATGAATTTGGTAGTTTCAGGATACAAAATTAATGCACAGAAATCTCTTGCATTCCTATACACTAATGATGAAAAACCTGAAAGAGAAATTAAGGAAACACTCCCATTTACCATTGCAACAAAAAGAATAAAATACCTAGGAATAAACCTACCTAGGGAGACAAAAGACCTGTATGCAGAAAACTATAAGACACTGATGAAAGAAATTAAAGATGATACAAATAGATGGAGAGATACAGCATGTTCTTGAATTGGAAGAATCTATATTGTGAAAATGACTATACTACCCAAAGCAATCTACATATTCAATGCAATCCCTATGAAATTACCAATGGCATTTTTATGGAACTAGAACAAAAAATTTTAAAAGTTGTATGGAGACACAAAAGACCCCGAATAGCCAAAGCAGTCTTGAGGGAAAAAAACGGAGCTGGAGGAATCAGACTCCCTGACTTCAGACTATACTATAAAGCTACAGTAATCAAGACAATATGGTACTGACACAAAAACAGAAACAAGATCAATGGAACAAGATAGAAAGCCCAGAGATAAAACCACACACCTATGGTCAACTAACCTATGACAAAGGAAGCAAGGATTTACAATGGAGAAAAGACAGTCTCTTCAATAAGTGGCGCTGGGAAGACTGGACAGCTACATGTAAAAGAATGAAATTAGAACATTCCCTAACACCATACACAAAAATAAACTCAAAATGGATTAGAGACCTAAATATAAGACTGGACACTATAAAATTCTTAGAGGAAAACATGGGAAGAACACTCTTTGACATAAATCACAGCAAGATCTTTTTTGATCCACCTCCTAGAGTAATGGGAATAAAAACAAAAATAAACAAATGGGACCTAATGAAACTTCAAAGCTTTTGCACAGCAAAGGAAACCATAAACAAGACAAAAAAACAACCCTCAGAATGGGAGAAAATATTTGCCAATGAATCAACGGACAAAGGATTAATCTCCAAAATATATAAACAGCTCATGCAACTCAATATTAAAAAAACAAACCAATCCAAAAATGGGCAGAAGACCTAAATAGACATTTCTCCAAAGAAGACATACAGATAGCCAAGAAGCACATGAAAAGCTGCTCAACATCACTAATTATCAGAGAAATGCAAATCAAAACTACAATGAGGTTATCACCTTACACCAGTTAGAATGGGCATCATCAGAAAATCTACAAACAATAAATGCTGGAGAGGGTGTGGAGAAAAGGGAACCCTCTTGCACTGTTGGTGGGAATGTAAATTGATAAAGCCACTATGGAGAACAGTATGGAGGTTCCTTAAAGAACTAAAAATAGAATTACCATATGACCCAGCAATCCCACTACTGGGCATATACCCAGAGAAAACCATAATTCAAAAAGACACATGCACCGCAATGTTCATTGCAGCACTATTTACAATACCCAGGTCATGGAAGCAACCCAAATGCCCATCGACAGATGAATGGATAAAGAAGATGTGGTTCATATATACAATGGAATATTACTCAGCCATAAAAAGGAATGAAATTGGGTCATTTGTTGAGACGTGGATGGATCTACAGACTGTCATACAGACTGAAGTAAGTCAGAAGCAGAAAAACAAATATCGTATATTAACGCATATATGTGGAACCTAGAAAAATGGTACAGATGAACTGGTTTGCAGAGCAGAAATTGAGACACAGATGTAGAGAACAAACATATGGACACCAAGCGGGGAAAGCAGCGGAGGGTGGTGGTGGTGTTGTGATGAACTGGGCGATTGGGATTGACGTTTATACACTGATGTGTATAAAATTGATGACTAATAAGAACCTGCTGTATAAAAAAATATACATATTATTCAAGTCATCCAATGATGGAATGACCCAGTTGACTGTATGACTGATTTGACCAATAACAGAGTGATGTGAGTAACAACAACAAAAAAATTAAATAAAAATTTAAAAAAGACATAGTTTGAAAGTAAAAGGAAGGAAAATGACATACCATACAGTAAACATAAAAATCTGTTTTTCTGTCAGGTTTGGCTATGTTACTATCAGACAAAGTAGGTCTCAAGAAAAGAATTATTACCAAGGATAAAAATAAGGCTCAACAAAATTCTGAAAATTTGAAATCTGACAGAGTTTGTTCTCTGACTATAATGCAGTTAAATTAGAAATCATTAAGATATCTAGAAAAACCCCTCCAAATACTTGGAAATTAAACAATACAAATCTAAATAACCCATCAGTCAAAATATAAGAAAATAAAATAACAGGCATGGATTTGAATTTCTACTTCATCACTTACTATCTTTGACTTTCACAAGTAACTTAACTTCACTTTGCCTCAGTTTTCTCATCTTTAAATCTAAGTAAACTGGTTAAAATCACTCCTAAATCTTAAAATATATCAGATTTGTATTTTATTTCAATCCCACCACCAATAACGAATGCAGATTATTTTCAATGGTAATAACAGCAATAAACTCTATATATACATAGAGGACACTATTATTTTTAAAATACCCTTTAGATGTGGAAAGATGTTCAACATCCCTACTTATTAGAGAAATGCAAATCAAAACTACAGTGAGATACCACTTACACCAGTCACAATGGCCATCATTAAAAAGTCTATATAAAAAAAAAACTGGGTTCAAGACCAAGTTTGCTAATCGCTACGTGATCCCTGACACCGGGAGTTAATCTCTGAAATGGAGATAGGTGGTTGTGAAGATTAAATGAGATAAAGCATATAGCACATAGCCCTTCCCCCTCACACATTCCTGGTTACATGAAGGCCCCCCCTCCAAATTCTCCTAGTGCAGAAATTTCCCGGGCGAGGTGTAATAAGGGAAAGACTCTCACTTTTTCGTCCAACAAAACTGGCTGAACCCTTATTGTGCGTCAGGCACTATGTATTTGAACTAGCTTTCAAAACTCAGTTTAAAAGCACATACAGGGCTTCCCTGGTGGCGCAGTGGTTGAGAGTCCGCCTGCCGATGCAGGGGACACGGGTTCGTGCCCCGGGCCGGGAAGATCCCACATGCCGCGGAGCGGCTGGGCCCGTGAGCCTGCGCGTCCGGAGCCTATGCTCCGCAACGGGAGAGGCCACAACAGTGAGAGGCCCGCGTACCGCTAAAAAAAAAAGAAGGAAAAAAAAAAAAAAGCACATACAATTACTGAGCCCTCCGGTTACCTGCCTAGGGACAAGCCCCCCCCACGCCTCGGGCCCTGCAAGCCCCGCCTTGTCGGTCCCTCAGACTCCTCCCCTTGGCACTAGCTCGCCCCACCCATTCCGCTCTCGCTAGTTCCCGCGCTCTGAGGCGGACAGTACCTGCAGGCCACTCCGCTTGTTCCAGGTGAAAATGGACCCTGGGTACCCGCTCAGAGCCAAGAGCAGTTCGTGGATCATTCCCACGGCGGACCGCGAGTCCCTATATCCGTCGCACCCTCCTCCAGAGCCTCACCAGGCGACCAAAGAGGCGAGCGCTCCCTCCACTACACGCGCACAGGACCCCGGGAAGGGCAGTTCCTCCTGACTGTACCCGCCGAGACTACTGCTGAGGAGAGCTGACGGGAAGCCGGGAAGGGGTCGGCGCGCCGCGTCCCGGAAGTGAGCCGCGCTCGCCTGGGCCCACTTGCGGGCTCCAGCTGGTGCTCCGCAGGAGTCGCGGGAGCTTCCCTCGCGCATGCGCCTCCAGCGCCCGGGTCGCCCGCTCGGACTTCCGGTTTGGGAGCTGAACTGGAAGGCTGGAGAACCCGGGCTGGAGCCCTACCCCGAGTGGGTGAGGCTAGCCCGCGGTCAGAAATGCGGGTGGGTTGAGTGACAGCCCGAGAAGGAGAAGCACCCGGGGGTGGGTCGGAGGGTGCTCTCAGGGCGCTTAGCCCGGTCGGAGGCCTCTGGAGGGGCTCACGACGGCTTTCGAGAGTGACCTGGCCGGAGGGAGAGAAGACAAAGAGGCCGGAACCCCGCATCCGCGAACCTTGCAGCCCTCGGAGCGCCTGGCCAGCACCCGAGCTTGTCCTCAGGAGACCCATGACTACTGCCCCTTCGGACTCCCACTCTCCACCAACTCAGTGGGACTCTCCCCCAGCCCACCCGGCCCTCGCTTCAGGAGCCCAAACCAACTTCTCTCAATGCGCGAGGTTTCCATTCAGTAGTTCCCGGCTATTTACTGAGCGGTTACTTTTGCTGTGAGGGAGAACAAAGACCCAGTATTCAGTACTTGATTTTTGTTTGGGGTGGGAGTTGGTAGTGGTGGAGTCCGAGGGGGCGGGGCGGACGGAGAGGGCCCGGGGAAGGACGGCGGAAGTACTGGGAGAGATAGCTGCGACCCGCTGGACAGAGGCTTTTTGTTGCCTTCAGCAGGATGGTGACATGCCTTTAGAACCTCTCGAGCTCCCATATGGTTCGAACACACTATGCTACACTGGTCGGGGGAGCTTCAGTGGGTCAGATTTGGGGGAGGTGGAAGAGGAACAGACAGTACTTTCTATTCTTTGCTGCTTACCCGGGCTGCCCTGCAAGTCGCCCAGAAATGCAGCTTTTGAATGGTCTCTCACCTTCATGCTCGGTTTTGGCTTGCTGTCCTGAAGTTGGTGCTACGTGGAGCATCTGCGAAGTCAGGCCAGCTCTGGCAAGACTTCAGACATATGAGTATGTTCCTTCTGATAGTGCCGTCTCTCTCTATCCTAGGAGGAAACTCTTCTTACAGAGAGAGACTCATCTGCAGGTGGTTCTCCAAGGACATGAGAAGATGGGTGTAAGCTGTGGAACCTAGACCCTTAAGTGGAGGGAAGCTGCTTTCTGCTGTGAACGATGGCCAAACCCACCCTGAGAGGGAGTGGCACTAACTCTGAGACCTTCCGACAGCGCTTCAGGAGATTTCATTACCAGGAGGTAGCTGGGCCCCGGGAGGCTTTCAGCCAACTCTGGGAACTTTGCTGTCGGTGGCTAAGGCCGGAGGTGCGCACCAAGGAGCAGATTGTAGAATTGTTGGTGCTAGAGCAGTTCCTGACCGTCTTACCTGGGGAGATCCAGAAATGGGTACAAAAGCAATGTCCAGAAAGTGGAGAGGAGGCAGTGGCTCTGGTGGAAGAATTAGAAAGAGAGCCTGGAAGACCTGGACGTTCGGTGAGCAGGGAGGGGGTATTCAGAAGTGTGTGACTGGGCAGGGGCAGGATAAAAAGCCAAATTAAGGCACAGTCAGATTTAAAGTGGGGCACAGTCTCCCTTGGTGATGCTTATACTTCTGGTCCTTTAATAGGTAACTTTTTCAGATAGAGCTTATTGGGAGATGCTACCTGGGTGTACCTTTGCTAGGTATCATAACGAGTTATTCATAGTTTCATAGTTTTTTACTTAATAGGGAAGAAAGGGGAGTTATTTTTTAGCCTGGAGTCGGGTTTACTATTTTGATCTTTTTCTTTTGTAGTTCCAGCTGCTCTAAGCTAACAGTAATGGACTAAGAAAGACCCTTGTTCACTATTAACCACCCCCCGCCCCAAGCCTAGCCATGTCCCAAAAGGATGATTTCTTTTGGGGTAATAAATAATCTCCTCTGGGAATACCCCTCATTATGACCTTGCAGTGACAATTCATGGGGGTTGTTTCTAGGTCACAGTCTCTGTGAAGGGGCAGGAAGTGCGCTTGGAGAAGATGACACCCCTGAAATCATCACGAGAGTTATTAAGTGTTCGGCAGGAGTCAGTGGAACCCCAGCCCAGGGGTGTACCCAAGAAAGAGAGGGCAAGAAACCCAGACCTGGGACCACAGGAGCAGATGAACCCAAAGGAGAAGCTCAGACCTTTTCAAAGGAGCGGTGAGGAGTAGATTTATATGGGAAGATAGGATGCCATTCTAAATTGGGAAGTAGGGTTGGGAGTAGTGAGTGGGAAAGGGATTTCAGGAAAGAGTGGAAATAGAGTATGCAGTGTTGGGGACCTCCTGAAGGCATATAGTTTAGCTCTCTGCTGCAATTCTTATATTTCCTCTTTTGATAAGTCTGCCAGAGGATGGCTCCCTAGTTTTTCCAGAACTTGGAATTTCTTTCCTCCTGGTAATGATGACACTATGTCAGTATTTTCTAGATAAAAATCCTTTTCTATACTTGAAAGCACATTTTCCTTTTAGTCATTTTCTTTCCATATTAAACTATATTTGTTTCTTTCTGCTTTTCCCCAGAAGCTCCATTCTTCAGACCTACTAAGTTTTTGTTACTCTCCCTTGGAAACTTTAAGTTCTCCAAATAGCATGTTAGTTGTGCAGAATTAAATTATATATATTATTCCAGTGAGGGTCTGGTAGGTAGAGGCAGAGTAAGAATTTTACTTCAGAATTTCACTACACTTTCTTTCCGTATAACTCAACTAATGATTGTCGTTCACTTGATACTCCCCCGTCTCTTAGAGCTTTCCCCATTGTCTTTGTGCCTAGTTCTTATTCTTAAACTTGATTTTGTGGAACTTGTTTTTCTTCTTTGTACTCTGCAGAACTCCATTTTGTGTGTTTTTTTCTTTGATCACTTCTTTAACTTGTTGAGGTTGTTTTGAATTCTGATCTTATCTAAGACGCTAGGCTTCTCAGCCAGTCTGGTAGTGGTCTCTGTTTAGTCATCCAGATGCAATCCCTCAACTGCACACACAGACTTGCAGAATTAATCAGTTTTGAACACCTACCATGTGCTCAACACCTTGCAGGGTACTCTGCAATGAGAAAAGGTGCCTATCCTCAAAAAGCCTATAATATGATTGAGAACACAAAAGTGAACATAAATATGTGCTGAACTGAACTGTATTGAAACAATGCCAAACAATGACTTGTCACTCAATTGTGAGTACAATAGGGGTTTGGCAGAGTGGGAGACGAGGGAGGGCTGTAGGGAAGGCTTCATGGGGGCACTGATGGGTTAAATTTCGATAGAAGGGAGGGAGTTAAAGGAAAGGCACAGAGTGGTGAATAAACATGTGCTGTGTTTTGGAGAGGAGTCTGCTTTGAATGGGCCATGCCTGGTAACCACTCAGGTTAAGGCTTGGCAATACAAATAGCATATGAGCTGAGGAAGCAAGAGCCTGGAGTTAGGTAGGACAGTGACTGCTGCAGTTACCCAGGTGTGAGAAGGTAAGGGGTCTAGACTTGGATGGTGGCAGTAGGAATAAAGGATATACTAAGGGAAAAACCTTTAGAACTTCGTGACTCAGTGTGAAGGAAATGGAAGAGTTGAAGACAGTCTCCCCCTTGAAATCACTCTGAGTTTAATTCTCTGGCCCTAAGTAGAGAACTACAGCTGATCCTTGAACAACGTGAGTTTGAACTGTGTGGGTCCACTTATACGTGGATATTTTTCAATAGTAATTACTACAGTACTGTGGTTGGGTAAGTCTGCAGATGTGGAGGAACCATGGATCCAGAGGGCCTGCTATGAGCTGTACTTGGAATAACCCCCACATTGGTCAGCTGTGTAGGAGGCAGGAGGTGACTTTCCAGCAGTGCAGGACTTGCCTACAAGTGGTTAGGAGAGCTAGGGAGCAACTTGGAACAGAATTATCTGCTCTGAACACACAACAGAACGTTTTCCTCTCGTCACCCTGCTCTGGAAAGTAAAATATTTCTCATTTTTTGAGGTTTCATGTATTTTTCCCCACTTTCTTCAACCCATTGAACTTTCTGAAAACATTTTCTTAGATACTTTGCTTTATAAGCCTCTTGGATAAAAAAGGCAGGTCTGAACTCAGAGATGTTTTTTATGGTCAGTCCAAACTATGATATCCTTTGTTTGCCTCCCTGCAAGCAGGATTTCCATTTCCTAAATCCAGTGTGGTCTCCAAGTTGGAGCAAGGAGAGCCATGGATCCCAGATCTGGGCTTCAAGGAGAAGGAATTCCCAAGAGGAAGTCACACAGGAGACAAACGAATGCATGCTGATCTGTTACCATCCAGGAGAGAGAGAAGAAGCTGGGTGGAACAGGATCACTGGGGCTTCGAGGATGAGAAGGTGGCAGGTGTGCACTGGGGCTATGAAGAGACCAGAACTCTCCTCGCAATTCTCAGTCAAACTGAGTTTTACGAGGCTCTCCGAAACTGTCATCGAAACAGCCAAGTGTATGGGGCTGTGGCTGAGCGGCTCCGGGAGTATGGGTTCCTCCGGACCCTGGAGCAGTGTAGGACCAAGTTCAAAGGTCTCCAGAAGAGCTATCGGAAAGTCAAGAGTGGCCACCCACCTGAGACCTGCCCCTTCTTTGAAGAGATGGAAGCCCTGATGAGTGCCCAGGTCATTGCCCTGCCCAGTAATGGCCTGGAGGAGGCAGCCTCTCACTCTGGCTTGGTGGGCAGTGATGCTGAGACTGAGGAGCCAGAGCAACAGGACTGGCAGCATAAGGAGGGAGAAGATGCCATGGCTGAAGAGTCTGACAGTGAGGAAGTGGGCCAGGAGGCCACCCCCCAGGACCCCGACAAGTCCACCACACCCGTCCTTTTCCGAAGCCCAAGTGGTAAGCTTTTCTTCTTGGGGTTTTAGGATTAGACTGAGGAGTTATGAGGCTGGATGTGGAGTCAGGAAGCTTAATGTCACCTGCCAGCTTTGTCACTTAGAGAACAGAGGCACTTCTTAGTTCTCTGTGTATTTCATTCTCTTTTGTGGGAAAATCATTGAGCTAATAGTAAGTAGAGAATAATTTTAGATATTTTAAAGAAGTACACTCAGAGAATTCAAGAGACTCCTGAAAAGGAGTATCATTCCTTCCATTTCTTTCTTAAAATATTTTTTCCTGATTATAAAATCACTGAAGGCTGAGAAAAACTTGGTACTGTATTATCTTTAAGGAGAACTAATATTTGTTGAGCACCTTATATGAACTGGTGTTTTATCTTTACTTCTCCAAACTCAAGGTCAGTTTATTATGTGTTCCTTTTTACTTAGAAGAGCATAGTGAAGGACTGCCCAAAGTTGGGGAAACATTTTGTTTCCTCTGTGAGGTCTGCAACACACATTGGCATTTTAACAGGACTAAGAGGTCTTGCAGCAAGAAACCTTGCTTAACACTCTGCTGAAATATTATTTGCCTATGGAACGATTTTAAAATATCACTTATTACTGTTGATGTAATTTGTACAACCATGTTGCTATGGGAAGAGCACCAAGTATGAATCAGGAGACTTCGTTTCTAACCCTGACCACTAATCAGCTGGGTGACCTGGCACAGCTATCTGGCCATTTCACAGTTTGCGTCCTCAACTGTAAAATGTGGCACAGCAGCAGGACTACTCTAGAGTTGCAGTTCCACTGGGAACAGTTATGTGTCCCTTCCATGTTTTATCATATGTGTTGTTACTTTTGTTCTGTTCTAGTCTTCTTCTGTCTTGGACTTTTTCTTTTCCTTTTTAAAATAAATAAATAAATAAATTTATTTATTTATTTTTGGCTGCGTTGGGTCTTCGTTGCTGCACGTGGGCTTTCTTTAGTTGTGTCGAGCGGGGGCTACTCTTCATTGCGGTGCGCTGGCTTCTCATTGCAGTGGCTTATCTTGTTATGGAGCACAGGCTCTAGGCACGTGGGCTTCAGTAGTTGTGGCATGCAGGCTCAGTAGTTGTGGTACACAGGCTTTGCTGCTCCATGGCATGTGGGATCTTCCCGGACCAGGGCTCGAACCCATGTCCCCTGCATTGGCAGGCAGATCCTTAACCATTGCACCACCAGGGAAGCCCCTCCTTTTCCTTTTTTAAAAAAATTTTGGGATTTCCCTGGTGGTCCAGTGATTGGGACTCTGAGCTTCCACTGCAGGGGGCATGGGTTCTATCCCTGGTCTGGGAACTAAGATCCTGCATGCTGCATGGCCTAAATTAAAAAAAAAAATTTTTTTCCCCCCGTTTTGTCACTGGAATAAATTTTGGTAAATCACAATCATGGCACATGTGCTAGCTGCATTACTTGCAGTAAGTGGAGGGTAATGGAAGCAGTGTAATCTCCAGCTAGCTCTCAAGTGGGAGGAAGGCTCTTAGAATCTTCGTTCCCTCTACCTTGGGTACCTTCAGGGAGCAGAGCCTGTAGTCATCCTGAAGAAGTACTGCCCAAGCTGGGATGGCCTGCAGCATTAGCAGAGCTCAGGCCAGAAGATGCTATCTGCTCTGCTTCCTTCCTCTTTCTGGCTCTGCCACTCCTTCACTCCTAAGATGGTGCATGACTACAGGTTCTTATCTTGTACCCTTCAGGCCTTTGCTTTTGCTGGGTTGGCTTTTTTTGAGATTGTGGCAAGTGAAGAAGGGCCGTAAAAGGGATTGGATTAAGCAGCAGTGTGATTCTGAAAGAGACTCTTCCTTGGGATTTTGAGTCATTCTATGGGAAACTTAATTCATAAGGAAGTAGGACTGGTAGAAAAAGATTGATCAGAGAATTTAGGGATGGCTCATGGCTGACAGTGACTGATTGTGGGTCTCCTTCCCCATACCAGTTATTTTCTAATTAGGATCAGAATTCCAGAATTACCAGAAGAACGGGGAAATGCATTCTGTACACCTGCCTCAGAGTACATAATGATTGTTACAGTGATAAGGTGGAAAGGCCTCTTTTGAACAGAATGTAGGAATAAAGGTCTCTGTGAAATTGATATAGGATATAGAGAAGCAGAACATTCTGAGAGTTTGTATTGATTTTGGAAACATGAGGTGTTTTTACTTTTTCACCTAGGAGCCCGAGCTTAGGTGATTTTTCATGATGCACATGATAGGACTGAGGAATTGAGACTATAAAGCCCTGGATTAAGTGGTGCTGAAATTTCTCTTCTGGTGGCAGGTGTACACTGGGGCTATGAAGAGACAAAGACCTACCTTGCAATTCTTAGTGAGACTCAGTTTTATGAAGCCCTCCAGAACTGCCACCGCAACAGCCAGTTGTATGGAGCAGTAGCTGAGCGGTTATGGGAATATGGCTTCCTTAGGACACCAGAGCAGTGTCGGACCAAGTTTAAAAGCCTCCACACCAGCTATCGGAAGGTCAAGAATGGCCAAGCACCAGAGACCTGTCCCTTCTTTGAAGAGATGGATGCTTTGGTGAGTGCCCGGGGTGCTGCCCTGCCCAGTGATGGCCGGGAAGAGGAGGCAGCCTTGTGTCCCACCCGGGAGACCAGTGAGGCCGAAGCCGAGAAGCAAGCCGAGGAAGCAGATGAGGCCATAGAAGAAGATTCTGAAGATGACGAAGAAGATACCGAGGTACCCCCAGAGGCTATGACCCGTGCTCCAGTCTTATTTCAGAGCCCCAGTGGTAAGATCCTTTTACTTCTTAAGGTGGATATAGCAAATAGCAAAGGGAAGGCAGTGGGATTTAGGAGAAAAATCATGAGACTGAAGACCAGAAGTGGCCTCTACACCCAGCTCTCATGGATTCTTATTGTGACCACCTTCTCTTTTCTCCATGTTTCCCGTCTATTATAAAGCAGCTAGTTTATATCCCCTATTCACTTGACCTGCCTCCTCGCACTACAGCATCAATCTGAGACGGCTGCAGACTTTGTAAACTAGCCATCATCTGCATGTGACCTGCTAGGTTACTAGGCAGTTTACCTAGCAGGGAATCTGAAAGCCTACATTTCCCAAGTAGCATGTCATATACCCATAGATGGATGAAGTTGATTTTTAAAGTTCATTCTCATTTGTTTTTTCTTCTAGCTTCAGCTTGTAAACCAGCTGTATGCTTGCTTTATTCACATATATGAAAACCTGATAACCTCTTTCTTCAGACACACTTATGCAAAAGTCTGAGATTCCTGAGGGAACTGATCCTTTGAATCTCAGCTACTGTATAAGAAAAAGAACCCCAAAACTTCATTATGGCTTCCCTCCTTGTGAGGAAAATTATTCTGATTTTGGAGTCACACATATATATGTATGTGAATCTAGACTATGTTGTTTATTAGTTGAGTACCTTACAGCAAGTTACTTAACCCTGTACATTCGCTCATATGTTAAGACCTACCTCATAAGGTTGATGTAAATGAAGTACCACAGTGAAGCACTTAACACAGTGCTTGGGCATTTGATAAATAAGTTTTCTTTTCCAAAAGTTCTTTAGATCAGCATTCTTTTAAGTGTGTTCCATAGAGCATCGATTCCATTAGAGAAGTAAAACATCGGAATTTTAACAGATGGTAGTTATTTGGGATCTAGAGCTCCCTAATTTTTACATTTAATCATCTAATGTGATACTTGCTTTACCCTGGTACATAACTGAGAAAACGGATAACTTTTAAAATTCTATTCTTATGTCAGGTTTTGAGGCTGGATTTGAGAATGAAGAGAATCTAAAACGGGATATTGCTGAGGAAGTACAACTACACAGGACGTTACTTGCAAGGTCTGAGAGGAAAATTCCCCGGCATCTTAATCAAGGTAAAGGCATTGAGAGTGAATGTAGATCAGGAAGACAGTGGGAGAAGACCCCAGGGGAGAGAAGAGGAAAACCAGCATTCCCAGAGAGGAGTTTAGGTAAAGTTCTAAGTCATCAGAGACCTTACTTGGGGGAGAGACCCTATAAATATCTCAGATATGGCAAAAGCTTTGGTCCAAACTCCCATCTCATGCATCAGATATCTCCTCAAGTAGAAAATCCATATAAATGTGCTGACTGTGGGAAAAGCTTCAGTCGGAGTGCACGCCTCATTAGACACCGGAGAATCCACACTGGAGAGAAACCTTATAAATGTCTTGACTGTGGGAAAAGCTTCCGTGACAGTTCAAATTTCATCACCCATAGAAGAATCCACACAGGAGAGAAACCGTATCAGTGTGGTGAGTGTGGAAAACGCTTCAACCAGAGCTCAAGCCTTATCATTCACCAGAGAACCCACACAGGAGAAAAGCCCTATCAGTGTGAAGAGTGTGGGAAAAGCTTCAATAACAGTTCTCATTTTAGTGCACATCGAAGGATACACACAGGAGAGAGACCCCATGTGTGTCCTGACTGTGGAAAGAGTTTCAGTAAGAGTTCTGACTTACGTGCACACCACAGAACCCACACAGGAGAGAAACCCTATGGGTGTCATGACTGTGGCAAGTGCTTCAGTAAAAGTTCTGCTCTTAATAAGCACCGAGAGATCCATACACGAGAAAAGCTTCTCTCACAGCCAGCCCCTAAGTAAGCCCCTGAGGATCTATGAAGAAAACAGTCTCATTACATGTATTGAAATTGTTTAGAAAAGTCCTCCAGTAGTGAGATCCATCTCCTAATTTGTGCCTGACTAGTTTAGGAAATACTCTAGAATTTACCCCACTCTTTGTTCCTATGTTTCTTCTGGATCTAGAGTCAAATTCCCAAAGCATCTTAAGAATGAAAGGAAGATTTCATTCCCTCTCCTTGCCTTTATTGACGGCAACACCTTTCCCTCTCAGTGCCTATGTTGTTCCCTTAATAGAGAGGACACAGTAGTAGATCCTGTGAGTGTGACGTGCACCCTTCTTTACTCATCCTGTTATAGACTGCATTTCAACTAGAAAAACCCATCACAGCAGCATTTCATGGAGAAGTAGTAAGAATTCTCATTGAATGGGTGTAGCTCTTTATATAGCAATGGAAATGCAAAGAAGAATGACTTTTCCTGCTCACTTAACCCTGTGCTCAGAATGATATATTTGTCATGCACACTCTTCCTTTACCTTAAAGGAGAGTTTAAGTGTTCAATTTGGTTCTGACCTATAAGTCATTTTGTCAAGAACCTAGGTGTAAAAAAAAGAAAAAAAAAAAAGAACCTAGGTGTGCTATATGGGGAAACAATGTAAACCTCGTATAAATATTGAGGTGTGAACCCTGGATTTCTTAGTTTCTTCCAAGCTCTAGAAGCTTTGGAATAGAAAAATACTGTATTTACAGCGTCTGGTGTGATTTTTTTTTTCTGGTCCATCTCATCAGAATTTCATGTGTCCCTTGTGGTCCAGAAGCTTAAAGAGCAAACCAGTTGGATGCGGTGATAGGGAAGGCAGTTAGAACTGCCAAGAGGGAATTGTCCATATTCCACACGCTCTAAACACATGGGCCAGTGTCATGCACCCTGTGGACATAATACTGACCTGCAATGCGCAGAGGCCACTTGCCACATTCCCACGGACTGGGAAAACAGACCACTTTGTGCCAACAACTCTTTACCCTAATGGTAAGGAGGACCGATTACCTTTGGTCAGTGGAGTTGACAATACTTACACACACACATGCACACATATTCAACTGTATACATCTACTTTTAAAAGCAGCTGTTCAAGTGCAAGTGTAATTCTGATCTTTATGATCAAATAGTATTGAATTAATTGCCCACATGTTCATAGCAGTATGATGAGCAGGTACAGCACAAGTTAAACAGACCCTGTCCTCTTCCTTACAAACTAAAACAGATGACACTGACATGGACAAATAGTGCACATGTATAGCTGCAACAGTTTTAGAGAAATCTAGAAAGCTAGGTAGTAACACTATGCATAAAACTTGAGGTCTGATGCATTAGAGTTTGGAAAAAATTTAAGAGGTATTTTCTTCTCTTTAATCAGGAAGGCTTCATGAAGCAGGAAGTGCTCAGAGGGAAGGTTACTGGGTGGGATGAACTTTCCAAAACTCATTGCAAAACTGAGTGCTGAATGGGTGAAAAATGGGAAAACTGGGGAGCAAGGGAGCAGAGGGCAAAGGACAGACTGTAAGGAAGGTTAGACAAAGCTTGGAGTAGCACAGAATTGGAGAGGTAGCAAGATATGGGCCGTGCAGAAGGCAGAGAGGGACTCGCCTCAGCTAAAACATGGAGTGCCAGGCAGATCAGGAGATGGGCTCCCATCCTCCAGAGTAAATCAGGTACTGTGCTGTGCTTACTGACAAGGAAACAGCTGACTGGCACTGGGGAAGAAGTATGAGCAGTCTTAGGGGACTAGCTCCTATGGGAGACGAAGGTCAGAAACCAGTATCTTAAGAAGATACTTCAATGGGCAGTTCAGAGGAAAGAAGAACGTGAGTGATGGCCAAGGCCTGGGATAAGTAGCTGCATCATTAGTCACATTGAATGAGTTGGGATGGGAATGAGATCTGAGAGAGAAGTGGGGAGGTAGAATTTTCTAAAATCCATAGCTTACTGTGGTAGATGAAAGATTAGTTAGGGTTCTGGTGCTGAGGGAATTTCCTAATTCCTAACTCTTACGAATTAAGGGGAGATGGTGTCTCAATTATGTTGCCTAAGCAGACAGGAAGATACAAGAAACACGAGTCTAAAGCAATGCCTCGGGATCTGAGATAGTTTAGGAAGTGTGCTATAGTGTTTTTTAAAAAATGAGAGATCACTTGTCTTCAGTATATCTATGTATATAGTCTTGTGGGAAAAGCACTGGTTGTGGTACCAACAGATATAAATTCTGGTTCCAAATGTCTTATGTGTAAGTCAACCTGCCTCCATTTCCCTTTCTGTAAAGCAGAACAGTGTTTACACCTTAATCTGCCTCTCAGGGATACCATGTTAATAAAAATTCTATCTATAAAATGCCCAGTGGTTCTCTAGGTGTTTTTTAAAAAAAATGTATATATGCAAATTATGATTAAGTTGTTGCTGGTAGGAAAAGATAAATCTTTACCTGCTTTTTCTGGCTGCCTGTGTGGGGTTACTACAGGTATGCCTGTCTGAATCTTTATGTTCTAGGCTGAAAAACAAATTAGAATGTGGTAAAATAGAAATAAAAATCTTTCCTTAGTATCTGTATCCATATCCATTGGGACCCATCATAACTGGGCATGGAGAATGAGTCAATTTTAAAAGACCCAGGACCAGCCCTCCAACCTCCAGATGAAGAGAATGTGCAAAAGGAATAGGGCAAGAAAACCATAATTCACAAAGAGTCATGTACCACAATGTCCACGCAGCTCTATTTACAATAGCCAGGACATGGAAGCAACCTAAGTGTCCATCGACAGATGAATGGATAAAGATGTGGCACATATATACAATGGAATATTACTCAGCCATAAAAAGAAATGAAATTGAGTTATTTGTAGTGAGGTGGATGGACCGAGAGACTCATACAGGGTGAAGTAAGTCAGAAAGAGAAAAACAAATACCATATGCTAACACAGATATATGGAATCTAAAAAAAGAAAAAAAAAAGGTTCTGAAGAACCTAGGGGCAGGACAGGAATAAAGACGCAGACGTAGAGAATGGACTTGAGGACACAGGAAGGGGGAAGGGTAAGCTGAGATGAAGTGAGAGAGTGGCATGGACATATATACACTACCAAATGTAAAACAGAAAGCTAGTGGGAAGCAGCCGCATAGCACAGGGAGATCAGCTCGGTGCTTTGTGTCCACCTAGAGGGGTGGGATAGGGAGGGTGGGAGGGAGACGCAAGAGGGAGGAGATATGTGGATATATGTATATGTATAGCTGATTCACTTTTTATACAGCAGAAACTAACACACCATTGTAAAGCAATTATACTCCAATAAAAATGTTTTTAAAAAAAAAGGAATAGGGTAAAGGCAAAAACTCTTACCAGGGAAAACCCAATTTTATCTCAAACTAGCTCACAAACCATTATCTGCCACCCAATCTGCCACTCCTGAGGATGGAAGCAGCAAGAAATAATACATAGTCTTCAAACATTCTAAGAAAGAGTAACCAAGCCCACTGATGGGGGAGCAAGAGGATCTATGCACCCCTCCCTTTTAATACTCGTTCAGCCTTTGTAGGGACAGACTGGATGGCATGTGCAGCAGAGGAAGCAAGAATATATTAGGAGCTGGACAGTCATATCTGTTCTCATCAGTTGTTTCCTTAGTGCTATTATTTCTTTTTATTTTCCCCATGCTATCATTCTTCCCTTTATTGCTTATTCTCTATGGCCAATGCCACAGAACTTAATACACACACACACACACACACACACACACACACACACACACACACACACACACACACACACACACACACACACATACACTCATATATATACACAGAGGGAGAGAGAGAGAGCACTGCCATTTCTCTTTTACTGTAATCTGAATATAGAGGCTGTCTTGTCAACTCTGTAGAGAATTATTTTTATGGTAACCAGGTAGGGGAGGGAAGATGAGATATGAACATAAGAATGGATCAATTCTCTCTCCATTGTTCGATTCAAAATCTAAAATGTATCTTGACTCCAGGAGGATTAATCATGAGAAGGGCAAAGGCAGATATCAGAAGCTAGCTTTATCTGTCACTTAGGGTCACCCACCCAAAGGAGACTAACCCTGGCTACTGGGATTCACAAAAATGCATGGTATCCCTGGAGTCCACAGTTCTGGGGAATACTTAAGTGAAAGGAGTCCGATTAAAGTAAGCACAACAAAATACAGAGCTGTCATCACAAGCTAGATGGCTTAAAGGTTTTGGCGACAATCTGTTTTTCCTTCTCTCTTCACCTTATTTAGACTAGTAATTCCAAAACTTTTCCTGATGAGAACCTACTTTGATTTTCTTGAAGTTTCATGATCACTAATGAAGGACTGTTAAGTCAAAATCACTGCTGGAATGGGGAGTTCAGTGAGCAGCAACTTTCAAGTCCCTTCCTGTAAGCAGCATGGAGGTGAGCCATGGACAACCTCAGAGCCTGCCAGTCAGTTTAAGAGAGACTGGGCATCCGCCATGAGTAAGGTGCTAGTGTCGGAGCCCACGGCACTTGGCTGCTATGCTTCCACGGGAGGGAGCAGTGGACAGCTTACTAAGTGGGATACAGCAGGGAGATCTAGGTTGTCATACATACTCGAAAGTAGTTCACCTCATTACAGCTTAAAAATGGAACACTTTTGGCTTCAGATGATTCCACTTCTGCCTCAGATCAGACTTGGTGCTGTCAGAAGCAAAGATGTAGCTGATGGATTCATAAGACAGATCCCACACCTGAGACTGGGTCAAATGAAATGTTTCAGCTGCCAGCTGGTACTCTTGAGAAAGGTGTGTTGCAAAAACACCCTTATCATCGGTCTGCCAACATAAGCAAGAAAGTTTCAAAATGAACGAGGAAATGATTTTTTAAAAAACAACAGCTTTCGTTTAGAGTATTTTCCTATTTACCATGCTTCTTTTAAGAATTTAAACAGGGGCCTATAAATATATCCATGCACATCTATGACTGAACAGGCTTGTTTATCCTTTTTAAGAACAAAAAATAAAACACCAGGGCAGTGGCTCTCAACCACGGCTGCATGTTTAGATCACCGAGGGAGCTTTTAAAATGTATCTGTGCCCAGGACTCCCCTCAGATCAATTAAAGCCGAATCGCAAGGGCTGGGTGCTGGGCATCAGTATTGTTGTTCCCCCAGGTACTGTCCAGGACCTTTCCCCGTAGAGCCAAACCAGAGTCACGCTGGCCCTTTGCAGCCTCTCAAGCCCCAATCTCCTCTCACTCCTCCACTTGGGCATCACCCCCAAGGTGTGCAAGGCAGCCAGCTAGGTAGTGAATGTCTGACCTATGGCAACTCAGGGACTAAAGAGGAGCAAAATACCTCACAAGAAAACACCTTACACAGATCACGGCAGGATGGAGCATGCTGTACCAGAATCCAAAATGATGCTGCTTATAAGATGGAACTGTCTGACTTTTGACGTTCGAGGTCAAACAGAGTTCTAGATGAAGGGGGGAAAGGAAGAAGCCTCTTATTAAAAGCAGATTAGTAGACTCATTCACTGTCACCAAGTAGATACATGAGAAATCTTTCCAAACTATGCTAGTTTTCAGTAGTTCATTATTTTACAAAACTGACCTTTCTTACATGTGAAAATTTGTAGTCCAATAAGTGTAGTTGTGTGGGAACTATGTGCTGCAGCTCATGGCAGGGAATTAACATCCCCTTCACAGCCCTGTGCTTCTTTCTCCCTTTCTTTTACCAAAGAAGGAGAGGAAAGAGGGGTGTGATAAGCCAGTCACCATGAAGAAGGCAGGGAAGTATCGTGATAGGGGAGCAGAAGGAATCTTTGAAGGGTTGCTGCACTTCTTCCTGGTCTTACAGTGGGAGCTAAAGTAAAGGTAAGAAAATGGTAGCACTGTCGAGGGTTACAGTATTATAAAAAGCCAAGAGCAGAAATGGACTTCTTCTGTGGCTTCAAAGAAAACCTCTAAACTCCTTTACTCAGACAACCATCCATTCACTGCCTGCTGCAAGTCCATCTTAAGAACGACTTCTATGATTATAAAACTCCTGCCTTGAAAAGCTATGCCCGGCTCCCCAGCCAGAGTAAAATACTTCACCGACTTGACTGATGGCATCTGCTCCCTTGAGTAAGGCGGCTGCAACACAGGGCCACTCAGTCCCAGCAATGGCAAACCCAACCTGCCCCTGCTGAGAGCAGAGCCGGGCCACCACACCAAGTAAGATCACTATGCAAGTGGTTTCCAAGATCCTCTACTTTTGTAGAGGTTTAAAAATTTCCTTAGTAAAAAGAAAAGAAATCTCACCCATTATGAATTGCTGAAAAACTCTATGTTAGTTAAAAAACACACCCACACAGGTGTTACTACAGATTGTAAAATTTGTAAGTTCAGTGAATTCATCATTCAGTAAAGAGGTTTTCAGCCAACTGCTTCTTTCCCTCATCAGAAAGGCCTTCCCCAACTATCCAATCAAAAGTGGTTATCTCATCACTATTCTACCGGCCTGTTTAATTTTCTTCAAAGAACTTAACACTGATATTTTCTTGTGTATTTGCTTACTGTCTCTCTTACCTATGCTAGAATATAAGTTTCTTGAGAAAGAAACATTGTCTGTTTTGTTTACTGCTGTATTCCCAGCAATTTGAATAGTGACTGGAACAGAGTAGGCACTTCATAAGTATTTGTTGTTAAATAAAAATAGCTCCAGGGGGGCTTCCCTGGTTGTCCAGTGGTTAAGAATCTGCCTTCCAATGCAGGGGACGCAGTTGAATCCCTGGTTGGGGAACTAAGATCCCACATGCCGCAGGGCAACTAAACCCATGCGCCACAACTAGAGAAGCCCACGAGTTGCAACGAAGACCCAGCACAGCCAAAATAAATAAATAAATAAAAATAAAAACCCTACAGCTAACATTATACTTAATAGCGACAGACTGAATGCTTTTCCCTAAGATAGGGAACAAGGAGAGATGTCAGCTCTCATCACTCTTATTCTACAAAGTAATGGTGAATAAGTTAAGTTCGGCAATGTCACATAACACATGATAAATATAAAATAATCTACTGTATTTCTCTATACTAGCAATGAAAAATAAAAATAATAAATTAATAAAATAAATTAATTTAAAAAAAAAAGCTCCAGGTATACACATGCAGACAAGCAAGTGTGTGATGGTTAACAGACATATAAAAATATACTTGGAATCTTGCATAAGTCTTAATTTTTAACTAAATGTTACACATTTTCACAACATACGTAAATTGGTTAAAGTCATTCCAAAATACTAGACGACCTTATTCCCTCAATATAATACCTGGTTCCAGGAACTGGGGAATGTGGCAGTGAACAAGACAGATAAGGGCCCTGCTCTCATGGAGCTTATACTCTAATGGGAGCTAAAACTTCCTGTTATTTAATGAGGCTGAGAAAGCATCACTTAACTTCTAAATGATATTTATGTATTTAGAACAGTGCTTCTCTACATATGGGTTGCAACCTGGGGGCTGGGGAGGAAGGGACAGTGAGTTGCCTGGAGGACCTAAAGCCTTAAGCCTTACCGAGCGGTATCTGGTGTTGCCTCACAAAGTCCACCAGATCCAGGGATCCTCCCTCCAAGGAGTTGAGAAATGTGCCGTGCCCGATTCGGTCAGGAAGCAGGTCCAGGAGTACTTGTGTTTCTTTTTTTTGGTTTGGAATCTCAAAAAAAGGGGAAAGAGGGCATCAATAACCTCTTTCAGTGGTTCTTAAAAGTACTTTTTTCTATAGCCAGGTATTTTGTCCCTCTGGGAAGGTAATGCAGACATTCTGGGAAGCTGAACCACTTAGACCTTCCAGCTCCCTTCTTTGCCTTTTATCTTCCCACTTATTTCCCAGTATTCTTCTAGATTCATTTTGATGATAGTAACTATGGAGTCAATAGCCTTTTCACACCATTCTCCTTTAAACCTCACAAGAATCATACAAAAGTATTAAGATGAAGAAATCAAAACTCAGAAAAAGTAATTTTCAAAAACAAAATCTCA
This sequence comes from Tursiops truncatus, assembly GCF_011762595.2. Classification (NCBI taxonomy): domain Eukaryota; kingdom Metazoa; phylum Chordata; class Mammalia; order Artiodactyla; family Delphinidae; genus Tursiops; species Tursiops truncatus. The sequence continues at coordinate 86,095,843 of NC_047035.1, read as the reverse complement.
CAACTCTATATGCATATGTGTGTTTTGTGTTGTGTATATGTCTTCATACATATTACAAAAAGGGATAGAAAAAATATATATAAATAACAAAACTGTTAATAGGATCAACTCAGGAGCAGAACTAAGGGGACCTTTCATTTTTTATTTCTTTACTTCTACTTTACACTATTTCTGTACACGTGGATTTTCTTCAGATACATATAACTTTTGTAGTTAAAAATACAAAGCATTTTAAAGAAAAGCTGTCCAGGCTCACAGAGCTAGTGAATGGTGGAGATAAGGGTGAAACCCGGCTCCATCTGACTCCGGGGCCCAGACTCCATCCACATACAGTGCGCTCATGTTCTATCTAACGACAAGGCTAGCTAAGTGCAAACCACAACCACCATGAAAATGTCTGGCTGTGTTCTTCATCTCCTAGATAGCCTAAAAGACAAACGACCATAACATGTTGAAATGAAATGTTTTATATCCAATGGACCAAACAAGAAAAGCCACAGAAATTAAGGTAAAGAGCAGGTTCTGATGCTGTGCACAAAGGCCAGAGGTAACTGGCCTCATGCTGGCTGTTCTGTTATCCTGACCAATGACTTCAATCTGGCATCAGTTTGGTCAACTAGAGGGTGTCCTACACAAGAAGGATCTTTTGATCAGAGTGTGGAAACATGGATCCTAGATTTTAAGTTCTGCCACTAGATTACTGACTCTCTGCTTTGTAGACATGAAAAAGAGCCAGTACTGACACGAAGCTCCCATTTTTCCCCTAGTCTTTAAATCATGACCTTAATTCTCAAAATAATCATACGAGGTAAGTAAACTAAGTATTATTTCCTGCATTCAAGAAACAAATACAGGGGCTTCCCTGGTGGCGCAGTGATAAAGAATCCGCCTGCCAATGCAGGGGACATGGGTTTGAGCCCTGGTCCGGGAAGATTCCACGTGCCACAGAGCAACTAAGCCCGTATTCCACAACTACTGAGCCTGTGCTCTAGAGCCCGTGAGCCACAACTACTGAGCCTGCGTGCCACAACTACTGAAGCCCGTGCGCCTAGAGCCCGTGCTCTGCAACAAGAGAAGCCATCAATGAGAAGCCCGTGCACCACAACTAGAGAAAAGCCCGCACACAGCAACAAAGACTCAAGGCAGCCAAAAATAAAAATAAATAATAATAATAAAAAAAAGAAACAAATTCATCAAGTTGTATAATTATGTATAGCTTTTTGTATGTTAAAAAAAAGAAAAAAAAGTAATAGGTAGAAGTACTGAAGTAGAAAGTAAATCCATCTGTAAAATGGGGAAAAGTCCAGGAGAGTCCCTTGGTTGCCTCACAGGGATGTGCTGATTAAGAAAGTGACTGTTCTCCAGCTACTCTCTGTGCATTATCTGCACTGTGCTCATGCTGCCAAGGAGCTGGTGCCACAGGGGCACTTGATCTTCTGCTGAGCCTTATAAAATGATGATGAGCTACTTCCTTTCTTGCCAGTGTACGTGACACATTCAGGTCCCTTCCCTGCAAGGACAGGTGAGACAAACTCATGCTTTTCTCAGTGTCATCTTGCCGCTAACAAGGCTGCTGATATAAATTCATGCATTTTCTCTAGCAAGCTGTCAATTAAGCTGTTTTAAGGACACAACCATAGTGCACGTCAACAGCCAACCCCAGGAACCACAAAAACAAAGGAACAGTAACGTGAGGGACTAAAGCAAGTTATGCCTTCATCATTATAATTTACACAAAAATATTTCTACTTTCTCTTTCTAAAAATGTTTTCCCAAGCCAGGTCTATCTTTAGCCATGTACAAATGATTATTATTTTCCATTAATTATTTTCCATTGTAATCTATCCTCTCCAGCCTAATTTTACAATATTATTTACCTCTGAAAGATGCAATGCCAACTTCAGACCTGATTTTTTAGCTTCTAAAAGAGGTTCCAAGAAGTCTTTTGCTTGTCCTACCTTGAAGACAAAAGTTAAAATGAGGATGTATGAGTACAGGCAAAGTGAAGAACTGGTTACTCTGTCTCAATAAAAAAAGAAATAAAATAATGGCAGAAAAAAAACGGCAGATGGACTTATTTGCACATTTTGTTTATAAAGTATCTATGGTGTGCTAGACATGTTAGAGAATTCAAAGCTGGCACAGACACAGTCCTTGCCCTCAAGAATCTTAAGTATCAGTGAACCTGATGACAATCAGCTAAGCTTGATATAACAGTCACCAAATTTTACTTTTGGAAGGATATCTAGATATCTAAAGCTAAGAAGGAGAACTCACCTGATTCAGGAACCAGCATGATTTGTAAAGAAAGCTTCTATCAAATGGACGGATGAAACAAGGCCAGAACAGCCCAGGTTTTGACAAAGCCGTAAGAACCAGGTTCACAGGACTTTCTATTTCAATGGTTTTCAACTGGGGTGATTCTGCCCTCCAGGGGACATTTGGTAATGTCTACAAACATTTTTGGTTGTCACAACTAAGAGGGTGCTGGTATCTATTGGGTAGAGGCCAGGGATGCTGCTAAACATCTTATAATGTACAGGACACCCTCCTACAACAAAGAATTCTTTGGCCCCAAATGTCAGTAGTGCCACAGCTGAGGCACCCTGCTTGAATCTGACCAAGAAGCTCTAGACCAGCCTTTCTCAACTGGGGCTTCTGTGAGACAATTTAAGCCCTAGCCATAATTAAGCATTAGACATGGATTACATGTTAATAAATTAACTTCTCTAGTAGAATGGTACTAGCTGTGAACCAAAATAAAATAATCATATTGTCATGCAAATCTTTTCCTCTTTTTTTAGGGGGCTTAATTCTTTCACAGAACCCTGTCTGAGAGCAGTTGCTATAGACGTTCTGGTCATCCAGGGCAGGATAGGGCTTCATCCACACAGAGAGTCTGCTGGACCTCTGGAGAAAGCAGGATGCTCCAAGCTAATCCTCATCCCACAAACTGATTCTACCTTTTAGACATAAAATATGTTTTGGAAAAGTAACTTACAGTAGGGTCTCCACTGAGGTCAAGGCCAAGAACTGTATCCTCAGTAGAAAGGAAGAACTCTTCAGCAAGTTTAACAGTCTCCTTGGCTACTGAAGGGCCACCTCTTCTGTCGACTGATATCAAATACCTTTGATACAAGAAAAACACAGTTGAAAATGAGTATTGATTGTGTAGATGAAAAAGACAACTCTTGAGTATGGCCAGAGAGGTATGGCAGGCTACATGGAATACATCTTACTGGAAAAGTACAGCCTGACTAACTTGACATCTTACTTTGCCATAAGGAATGAGACATAAATTACTAAACAGCACCAAATATCTAGTTAGTGTTCAAAGTTCTATCTCCTGTTTTTTTGTTCATGTATTTGTTTTTTACAGTTTGATTCGGAATCCAACTAAGGTCCACACATTGTGTTGGTCAATGTGTCTCAAGTCTCTTTTAATCTATAGCCACTTCCCCCATGCCTCCACCCTCTACCTCACACCTCCCCCCGGCCTCTTTTCTTGAATTTATTTGTTGAAGAAACCACATCATTTTTCCTATAGTTTCCCACATCTGATTTTGCTGATTGAATCCCCATGTTGATAACATATTCTCCTGTCTCTTGTATTTCCTATGAATTGGAAACTGGATCTAGTCTAGAGGCTTAATCAGATCAGATTCAATCTTGAGGCAAGAGGATTTCATAGGTGGTGATAGTTCTTTCATCAGGAGGCTTAGATCCCTTATTTCATTAAGGGTTACAAGACTGGTAATATTCTAATTCTAACATGTATCCAATAGCTGATACAAATTCATTCTTCATACATTACCTGGATTCCTACAAGGAATCAAATACCCAGAGAACTCCTGTTAATATTGTGTAATTTTCCTCCAGCATTTATTAGTTTATCTATTTATTCACAAAATAAAGAAATCTCTCTAGCATATATTTATTTACAAAATCTGGATCAACTATATATAAAATGCAGTCTTTTTTTTTTTCCACTTAACAATTTCCCCTGCCATTAAATGTTAGAAAACAATATAAATCATATGAATATAACATAATGTAATTGTTCTCTGATTGTTGGACATTTTAGGATATTTTCTACTTTTTGTTATAAATAACACTACTGTGAAGAATCTTAACATTAATCAATCTATTTCCTTAGGATACATTTCTAGAACAGAGTTACTGGATCACAGAGGGAAATTATTTTTATAGATCTTAATACCTCTTTAGAGAGGTTTTATTAATTACATATGCTCACCAGCAGTGTGTAAGTTCACAAACACTGGTTAATACTCTTTTTGGGGAGCGGGGTACCTGTTGAAATGGCATTGTAATATTTCGTTTTAAAATTATTTGATTAGTGAAGTTAAATAGTTTTCTATACATTTATTGGCCATTTGTATGTCTTCTTTTCTGAATTCTCTTGTCTTTTGCCTGTATTTTTTTTTAATTGGGGTATTAGTCCAGTTAAGCTTAATTTTGAGAGATTTTATAGCCAGAAACTATACAGTTAGCTTTCTTCCTTTCTTCCTTCAAGGACTTACTGAGCCCTAATTATGTGCCAGCTCTGTTCTAAGTACTGGTGGGGTAGTGGTGAATCAAAAGACAAGGGCCCTGGCCTCACTGCATTTACACTCTAGCGGGTGAGTGTGTGTACACAAATAAAACAAGAAGACTTCTGATCTTGTTAAGAAGAGTGCCATAAAGGAAATAAACGGGGTGACTAGAAGATGTGGGGAGGCACTTTAGATAAGGTGGTCAAGGAAGGCCCCTCTGAGGAAGTGACAGCCACACTGAGACCTGAATAATGAGAAGCCAACCATGCGAGGATACAGTGGAGGTGTGTTCTAGGCAAAAGTAACAGGAAGTACAAAGGTGCTGATGTGGGACAGTCTTGGACTACTTGAGGAACAGAGGGTGGGCCAGTGCGTGATAAGTGACCAGTGGTCCAGATGAGGCTGTTGAAGTAAGAAAGGCAGCCACGTGGGACCTTGCAGGCCATAGTAAGAAGCCTGGATTTTCGCTGAAGAGCCATGGGAAGCCATACTTCACAAGAGCAACAGGACTCAGAACTTTACTGCCACACGAAAAAATTCAGAATTGCATTCTCAACTTTAAACAACAAGGTTCTTGACTCTGTTTTTTATTAAAAGATAAAAATCGATTATTGGTTGATTTATAAAATCCACTATACTCAGGCTCAAAAGAGTAAATTTTTCACATTCTAGTATTTTAAATGGTGACCACTAAGGTACAATGCTTCTTACCTAACATCAATGTCTATGTTTTCTTGTTTGGACTGTTTTATACCCTCAAGTACAGATTCCACATAAGTCTTTTTAGTCATTCCTGGAAAGGACACAAATAAAACATTTTTAAAGAGATCATCAACTACTTCATCCTTCAACATTAGCATCCCTATATGAACAAATACATTTTCATTTTATGTGTGATACGGGTATGGTTAAAGATGAGTTATGGATACATTTTAGTAAATACCATTTATACTTTAATAAAATTGAAAAAAATGAAATACTAGAAAAATGAAATTAAAAAAAAGACATAAAATTCAAGCTTGTTTAAAAATTATTCTCAAATTCAACAAACATAAAGTTACTCTCAGGACTTCCCTGGTGGCGCAGTGGTTCAGAATCCGCCTGACAATGCAGGGGATACGGGTTCGAGCCCTGGTCCGGGAAGATCCCACATGCTGTGGAGCAACTAAGCCCGTGTGCCACAACTACTGAGCCTGTGCTCTAGACCCTGCGAGTCACAACTACTGAAGCCCACGCACCTAGAGCCCGTGCTCCACAACGAGAGAAGCCACTGCAATGAGAAGCCCACACACCGCAATGAAGAGTAGCCCCTGTTCACCGCAACTACAGAAAGCCTGCGCACAGCAACGAAGACCCAACACAGCCAAAAATAAATAAATAAATAATCAATTTAAAAAAAAACAAAAAACCTACCCTCACAAATTGCTATAAAAAGTTTAAATGCTTGTTCTAACAAAACAAGAATAACAAAAGCCCTTTTCTGGGAATTCCCTGGTGATCCAGTGGTTAGGACTCCGTGGTTCTACTGCAGGGGGGCATGGGTTCGATCCCTGGTTGGGGAACCAAGATCCCCACGTGCGTAGTGTGGCCAGAAAAAAAAAAGAAGCCCTTTTCTAAGGCCTGTCCTTAAAAACAAAAAATGCCAGAAAATGTTTTCTCTACTAGCAGAATGTTTTCCTGCTTGTCCAGGAAAAAATCCTCTCCCTCAACCCTGCTCAGACTCAGTGTTTCTCATCCAGGGCACTAGAGACGTTCTTTCAAGTTCAGGTGCTCAAGTCCTCCTCTTCTGTGGGTCTCTGAAAAAGCACTCTCCAGAACAACCTCCTCTAAAATACTCTCATACCCCAGTTATAAAATGTTTACTTTTGTTTTGTTTTGTTTTTTGCGGTACGCAGGCCTCTCTCTGTTGTGGCCTCTCCCGCTGCGGAGCCGCGCAGGCCCAGCGGCCATGGCTCACGGGCCCAGCCACTCCGCGGCATGTGGGATCTTCCCGGACCGGGGCACGAACCTGCGTCCCCTGCATCGGCAGGCGGACTCTCAACCACTGTGCCACCAGGGAAGCCCAAAATGTTTATGTTTAGTGGAAAATCTCTAGAAAAAACACAGACGATTATAAAGAAGAAAAATAAAAATAACCTGTAATCCCACCACTCAGAGATAACCACTGGCTGTTTTTCTAAGTGTGTGTATATGTGTAAACATATATAGATAGATAGATAGATAGATAGATAGATAGTTTTGAACAGATGAGATGCTACTAGGTATATATGTATCCTGTTCCTTCATTTAACACTGTATTCTGAGCAAGTCTTCACGTCATTAAAGTGTCTTTGCAAATATTTTTAATGGTTGCCAAATATTCCATTAACTTTTATTTAACTATTCTCCTATTGCTGCATACTTAAGGTGACATTCCCCTTTGAATCTCCATTTGAAGAGTCAACTAGCCCTAATAATTGGCAGGTCTCTTCTTTCCTTCCCTTTCACTATCCTCCTCAGGATACTACAGTTTAAAAATGTGAGACAAGAATCTTCTGCTCAGGGGGAGGAATAAATCGGGAGATTGGGATTGACATATACACACCACTATACGTAAAACAGATAACTAATAAGGACCTACTGTATAGCACAGGGAACTCTACTCAGTACTCTGTAATAACCTGTATGGGAAAAGAATCTAAAAAAGAGTAGATATATGTGTATGTATAACTGATTCACTTTGCTGTACAGCAGAAACTAACACATTATAAATCAACTATACTCCAATATAAATTTAAAAAAAAAAGAATCTTCTGCTTGTCTCATTTCAGCACTTACTTTACTATATGCAGTTTCAAAAATTTTACCCCCTGAATGATGCTGGGCTACACATATCAGGGTGCAAGATGATCTGGTAGGGCCTCTTTAGGTCACAGACAAAGTGCTAAGGAGGACCCAAGGGCACTACAGAATATCTCCTGATGCTGCTCTTATGGAAAGAGGGTCCCAGGAAATTTCTCCAGATCACATCCAGATCCACTCATCTCCATCCAGAGAGGTTTTGCCACATCACAGCTTGCTCCTGGCCTAAGATACCATCAGTCCCTGAGACGTGAGTCAATAACCTTCATTTCAGTGATTGTCATGAAATGTGATTCTGCATCCACTCATTGTCTCACAAGTGCCTTGATGCAGGGAACTCGAACTAGCATTTATTTAAGACAATGTAACTATAAGGAAAAAGTGTTCTCTTCTCAGAGTGAGAAAAATAAGAACAAACAAAATGTTTGCAGGTCTTTTTATTTCCCTTCAACAGACAATACCTGACCTGATTTTTTTAAGTTAAGAATAACTCACTCGGGGCTTCCCTGGTGGCGCAGTGGTTGAGAATCTGCCTGCTAATGCAGGGGACACGGGTTTGTGCCCTGGTCTGGGAAGATCCCACATGCCATGGAGCAACTAGGCCCGTGAGCCACAACTACTGAGCCTGCACGTCTGGAACCTGTACTCCGCAACAAGAGAGGCCGCGATAGTGAGAGGCCTGCACACCGCCATGAAGAGTGGCCCCCGCTTGCCACAACCAGAGAAAGCCCTCGCACAGAAACGAAGACCCAACACAGGCAAAAATAAATAAATAAATTTAAAAAAAAAAGAATAACTCACTCATTAATAACATACATCATTAATGTACATCAGAAGATTTGGACCACTGACCCTACTTTTACAATAGTGTAAAAGTAAATACTTCATAGTCTCAACTTGCAAACACATGCATCATCAAAGCACACGAGAAAAAAGATAGACATCTCCTGAGAAGTAGTTAGATTCTACCTGTAGCATTTTCTCTGGGTGTGCTCCTTAGTTCCAGGTACTTGACACCATCATCTGCAAATTCTTTAATGACATCTTTCGTGACCTGATAATAAAGGCAATGTATGCAATATTGATTATGTTAGTGTAAGCGTCCCCATGAAAATGCCACGTGCTACAGCTTTATTTCATGCATTAAGTTTGACTTGCAAGTAGTGTTGGGAGTCTCCCACATGGTGAGGATGACCTGCTTTGTCACACCCCTGGTGGAGGCTGTGACAAAACTACCACATTTCCAATAGCTCCCCTTACCCAGCGCCCATACTCACATGAAATCCAAATCTGGACATCACCCACACCTTTTGTTTCTCTTCTCCCCTTTTAACCATTTCTCTATTTGCTAATGAACAGCAGACTGATAAAACAGAGGCAAAACTAAAACCAGTAAAACCACCTATGAGTGTATACTATTTGAAATTTCATTACATATGGAAATAAACAACTAAAATGATTAGGTAGTACTGATGTACCATTTAAAGTCATGGCTTAAGATTCTTATTCAAGCTATTTAGGGATAAGTTGTATTTTTCAAGAATTTCTTCCGGCAGGGTTAAATTCCCCCCAAAAGTACTTAGGAAGATTCTTCTTAGGCAAAGAAAATGGGTGATAAATTTGAGTAAAACTGTATCCAATCTAGCACAAAACTCAACAATCCAAAAATTACTAAATCACCAAGATAAATGACATCTAACGGCTGAAGGCATGTTTTCCTTCATTGCCATCAACCCTAAAATATACCAAATCTAGAAGAAAAAAGGACCAAGTTAGAAATGCTGTGACAACCAGCCCTAGTTAGTCCTTACAGCTGGTATCCTACTCTTAACCTGCTTTGACCATGTGCACATGGGCACGCAGGTGCAGCGTCCTGGCCAAGGAACAAGGCTGGCTGGTTGCGCAGATGGTGCCTAACTGGGTGGCCCCGCCCGGTGGATTCATTGCAATCCAAGATCTGGGCCTCATCTTTTTTCTTTACACTAAAGCCAAAAAAGGAATTTATTATAATATGAATATAACGGGTGGCTTGGATTCACCAGGAGGTCTGGAGAATCAGCCTCAGAGATTACACAGCTCAGGACAACACAAAAGCATTCAAAATCACGTGACACCCCTGGACCAAGCAAGACACCACTGCTTCCTCCACCACTGAGCATAACCCTGCAGCCTCTGCAGCATCATCACAGGCACTGGACCCCATAGCACTGCTTTCTCAGGAACCCCATGATGCTGCCACTGCCACCACCAGAGCACAGGCCTCATCTTTGCAGGTTGAAGAACTCACATCTTATCATTGCTCCAGAACTAAGCAGACCCAGAGACACCCTACCCCAGCTCACAGGAGACTAACGCAGAAGCCTATTTGTAATGTATGAATTGCGAACGAGGGTGGAAGTGAGGGTGTGAAGCGATCCTATCTACTATCCAGGGCACCCCCTTTCTTGATGGTGAGGTACGTGTGAAACCAAATAGAACAACAGAAGATTGCTGGCAAATACTGATTGAGAGCAATGGGAGGAAGATTTCTCTAGGCCACATTAAGGCCTGTGGAATCATCTCTAGCTCACGTCCAAGAACACTCCCCTAGGGTCCATGTCCGTGTTGGCCAGATTCAGCCCTTTCTGCTCCATGCAGCAACAGGTACCGAGGGCAACTCTTGGCACTTTGGGCTTTCCTCTCCTATGCGCTGGACTGAGAACATCTACTCAAGTACTTTCTTCAGATAGAATCCATCACAATTAAATTTCCGCTTTCTCCAAGAATGGTAAGACTGCACATCTTGAATGAGAAAGAACATGGGCTCTGGAATCGGACAAAATAGTCAATTCTGCCACTTACTCGCAGTGAGTGACCTTGAACAAGTTACACTTAACCTCTTTAGGCCTCAGTTTTTTTCATCTGCAAAAAGGGAACAATAAAAATGCCCACCTCGATAGGGGGAGTGGGAGGGGGATGCAAGAGGGAGGAGATATGGGGATATATGTATATGTATATAGCTGATTCACTTTGTTATAAAGCAGAAACTAACACACCATTGTAAAGCAATTATGCTCCAATAAAGATGTTAAAAAAAAAAATGCCCACCTCAGAAAGTCATCTTGAGTATAGTGTCTGGCACATGCAACAGTTAATATTATTTCAGTCACATTTCAATCCTGTCTCTTTGAGATTACACCCAGTCGCCATAACTTGACTGTTAAGTGATCCCCGCTCAGTCCCACATCTGTAAACAATCTCTTGGCTTACTCTCACACATGATTCATTTATTATATGTAAATGTTATTAACTTCACTCTCTGGGGCAACTCACTGTCATCCTCTCGACCACCTACAGGTGTTCGTCTAAGTAGCACTAAGTCAAATGCTACAGAATCTTAATTCCTCGCCTCATTTTAATAAAGCTTTTTACCAACTTTGGAAGGAATGAAACAATGAGCATGGCATATGATACCCATGGAGCTCTCAGAATCTAAAATTTTATCAGGTTTGCTCTGTTACACTCAACAGCAGAAAGTGAGACAGAGCCTCCTGTGGTGGACGTTCCTAGCAGGGTTCAGTGGTACCTGTTGAGTGGCTGATTAGACAATGCTCCCTTGGGTTCCTATAAATCCCTGTGCATGTCTGTAACACAGAGCTTACCTCATGATGTTGGATTTATTCTCTTATGAGTCTGTCTTTCCAGCCTGACTATAGATTCCTGAGGGGCAGGGACCATGCTGATCTATCTTTATATCTCCCAGTCTTTAGCAGGGTGCTTGGAACATTGTGGGCACTCAGTCAACTTTTGTTGAACTAAACTTTTAGAGTTAACACTCCTCCAAAAGGTGATTAATTTACTTAATAACTACCATGAGGATCCGTGTCAGCCAAGGAGGAAAATTCTTTCTTGACCAGTCAAAAGTCACCTCTCCAGAAACGCAGGTTACATTTCTTACTTTGCATTTTTTCTAAGGGTTAAGAACACTGATAGGATTCTGCTTCTCTCCAATTACAAAGAGAATATTTAAAAATGCCAACCTGGTCAGATCAATATACAGAAGCCAGTCTGCCATATCAGACTGTAGTATCACAGAGCTTCAGCTAAGGCAACACAGTGGAGTCCTCTAGCTCTTCATCCCCAGAGGGAAGGCACAATTTCCCTAGGGATTAATCATTCAATCTGTAAGCACCTCTTGAACTTCTTCATTCTCTATAATGTCCACCCAGGGGCAGTTCAAAGTATCCCAAGCAATACATGTAAAGTCTGTGGTCAGATATTTCATATATATATATGTAAAACAGGACAAGATTTTCTCCTCCACATTGTCCACTACCTAACAGAAGATTCTGATCTTGATTCTTTCCTCATATCTTTTATAATGAACATATCTTTTGATATTAGCTCGTAGACAAATGTCTTACACTATGTTTTAAAAGAGTTACCATAAAAAAAGCAGAAAACATTTTTCATCAGATTCTTGATGACAGCAAAAGGTCACATGCAACAACAGAAGGGCATCAATTACTTACTAATTTTTAAACCAGTCTAAAAATTACTTCATTTCTCACCATTAGAATATCTTCAGGGCCAGTAGTAAGCTGATGAATAATTTGAAACATCTGGAAACATCTGCAACATGAAAAGTTTTAACGTACTTTAGTCAGCAAAAACTTCACTAAATTAACTGATTTTAGGCTAATAGTAATCATATATTTATAAAGAACTAGAGAATAGGTTTTTCAAAAATTACATTGATCTGGAGGGATAATCAAATGACTGAAAATCATACATTACTTTTAAGTGGGAAGTAACAGTTTCCCTTCTCCACCCCCAACCCCTACCCCAAGTGGTAGCAGGAAACTGGGGGAAAAAACCAACAAGTCTATATTTTCAAGTCTAAAGAATATTACAATATAGTGTAACTTCACAAACAATACAAATCACTAAAAATACTATCAACAGTCTGACAGTCGGAAAAAATGCTATAAGTCAAGTTATACTCTCCATACCAGACGGCTACCCTATTCCTTTAACTACAAAAATCTGAATCCTTACATACTATTTACAATCGCAAAATAGAGAAAAAAAGAAGTATGTCCACAATCTCCCCAAACTCACTCTTCTAAAGTTCTTTTCTTTCCCTTGTCAATCATAGTCATCTGATAGTGGATTTTAAGACCTGGCTTCTTGGCTATTAACTTCTTTATGGTATTGGAACTAATGGATCCATTCAAGTGGGCATGAAGTTCCTAAAATAAGAATACAATCAGTAAAAACTTCTCAAGTCCACTAGATTCATAGTATCATACCAGGTGCTTGATGTCTGTAGTCTGTACTAGGCAAACTGCCTACTAGATGTAGCTATATAACTTTTAAAATATACAGAGTTTGCAAATTCTACTTATAAAATGTACTTGTCTTTTGTGAAAAGAAACAACACAGAAGTCATTATAATTAACAACACTCCAGATTCCTTGGTTGAATTCTCACCACTTTAGGTAATTCTGAGTAAAAGGTTGTCTTCCATGGCTGTTGTTCTTCTGCCTCCATCATGATTTAGCAGAATAGCAAGGTCTTTCTCCAAACACTTATTCTTGGCATGAACAATACAATGTGGTTCAGTCAGTAAGTTCTGTGGTCTTGAATTTCCTTCAGATTGCTTCACGTCCACCCATTTTGATAAGATAAACAGTATGCATGGTTCTGGGCTCAGCTTCACCTATTTAAATGAATGTGAACATTTTCAGATGTTGATGCAAAAGCAAAGAAACAGGTTTTGTTAATTTATTCCTCTATAGACAAAATCTACTCCAAAGCTAACTTAAGTGAGCCAACAACCTGAACAAGAAATAAGAAAAGCCCTCAAGCTGGTAAGAGGTGAATTAAAATCTGAAATTTAGTAGGGTATATTCCTTTACCTATTAGCACTTTCTATAAAACTACTTCTAAAACTAGAAATTTATAAGACCTATTTTGGGTCCAAAAGTTTACATTTTTGAACTATTTAAAATATATAAAGGAAGAGGCATTGGAGTCAGATGGACCTAGGTTAATTCTTTTACCAGTTCTGCTCTTAAGTAGCTGTGTGGCCTTAGTCACTTTTAACCCCATGGCTTCAGTTTCTTTATTCGTAAAAATGGGATAAAAATGCAGAGTAGCTGTGAGGATTAATAAAGTACTTTAAATTCCCCTCTTCTATGTTCCCACATAATCCAGTGACTACCTTTAACTCAGTACTTTATCACACTGTATCTCAATCACTGATTTACTTGTCTTTCTTCCTCACCAGACTATATAAACTTCCTAACAGGGACTATGGCTTATACTACCTCTCTAGCACCTGATAGGGATAGAGTAGGATAGAGTAGGAACAGTTACTTTAAAAATCCCACTAAAGGATTAAAGACAGAAAGGGAATTTCAAGGGAGTCTGGGAGACTGTTGTAAACTAACGACCACTTAAAAGAAGAATCCAGTAACCTAGCAACAATCTACTCTACCTTGAAGGAAGAACAGGTGCACATCAGACGCACTCAAGCCACAAACCCTGATAGTTAAAACACAAGACAGTAGATACCGGTCTGAATCTTGTTACATGAAGTCAGGGAGTTAATAGTCCTTGAAGAGTAGCATTTCTTTGTGTAGCCAAGACAGAAATACAGGGAAACAAACTAGGTGAAAGGGGACATTATACTGAAACCTGAGATGAATTACCATATTTTAGTATATGTTCCCACCTTTTTGCTAATATACATATGATTTAAATAGCAGCATGACAGTCCTGGTTAAACCCTTCAGGGCCAAAGGAGGAAATAATGACGTAAGCCTTGACGTCTGCCCAAGAATGAGGAAGAAGGTGGTCTTCTTCCCCTCTCCAATTTTCTTTTGTTTATAAAAATGAAGCCTTCTCAGTCCTGGGGCAGAGCCTTCTCCCCTGCCCACTTGAATTTCTTACAAGCATCCCATGCTAATAAACTCACTCTTTGGGAATTCCCTGGCAGTCCAGTGGTTAGGACTCGGCGCTTCCACTGCACGGGGCTCAGGTCTGATCCCTGGTGGGGGAATTAAGATCCCACACGCCGTGCAGGCACAGCCTAAAAATAAAAAAGTAAACTCACTCTTTGTCACTTTCCCTCTCAATGAATTCTTTCTGCGCCAAGACAAAAGTACCTGAGTTTCAGTAAGTCCTGACACCAGGAGAGCGGTTTCAATTAAAAGACAGCGGGAACTACTGAGCCCGTACGCCACAACTACTGAAGCCTAGAGCCCGTGCTCCGCAACAAGAGAAGCCACCGCAATGAGAAGCCCGCGCACCGCAACGAAGAGTAGCCCCGGCTCACTGCAACTAGACAGAGCCCACGCACAGCAACAAAGACACAACGCAGCCAAAAATTAAAAAAAAATTTTTTTAAAGACACTGGTTTCAAGTCCCTCCTAAGTCAGGGATCATGGGTTCAAGTCCCAATCTGAGGTGCAGGTGGGTTCGAGCCCCAGCCCGTGGGTTTGAGTCCCACCCTAGAAGGAGTGCAGTTTCACACCTAACACAGTGCCCAGCATTTTGTAGGTGATAAATAAATCCTGATTTCCCTTTACCTCTGAAGGTGGCTTATAAATTAAGACAAAATTCCAAGTGAAATTCAGTGATTTTCAAAGTATGGTCCTCAGATATTAATGATGATGATGTTGATAAGAATAGCAGTTTCCATTCAGAGCCTACCAATTAAGTGGCAAGCACTTTTAATAATATTATCTATAACCCTCCTCATAAGCTTGTAAAATAAATATTTTCACCACATTAAAAATCACTAAATTGATACTGAGAGGGTTAAATAAGTTACCAAGATATTAAAATGGGCAATTAAGAAAATAGTTTGTACAGATCTAGACAGAGCCATAGAAATCCACAGAAAGGCTAACCCAGTATGAGATAAATTTCAATAGAATTTCAATAAAATGCCGTAGTAAGTGCTTAATAGTAACAAATGAAAAAGATAGACTATTTAATCAATGTTTAATATGTCTACTGAAGTACATAAGAGATGTCATTAACACAGAAAAACATACCTTGACATAGTAAAGTCAATTTGTCATAAATTGACCTATAAAGTAAATGTTAATCAAAATATTCCCAAAATTATTCCTTAGAAATTGATTTTTAAAGTTCATGTGGAAGACTTAACTTGTAAAATTATTCAGAAAAAAATATGAAGCTCAGAAGAATACCCAATATGGGTGAAGGTGAGAGTAAGAGTTCTGGTGGGAGCAGAACTTGGTATGATATTTTTGGAAGGTACTTTGGCAACACACACACACACACACACACACAAACCCACATACTTTTTGACCCAATAATTATACTTTTAGGAATTTATCCTGTATCTTATAGGATACGTACAAATACACTTCTTGTAGCATTATTTATAATAGCAAAAAATTGGAAACAACCTACATGCCCATCAGTAGGGTACCGGTTAAATTAATTGTATATCCATCCAACTGAATATCTATGACTATATGGAAAGACTTCTATAATATAGTGTTATTTCCAAAAAGTAAGTTGCAAAAAAACATTGTTCACAAAGATGACATTTATAAACAAAGCATGTGTGTATACACACACACACTCTTATTTATATATATCTTTATTCCTAAAATAGGTATGAAAGGATACATAGAAAACTGTTCGCACTAGAAAGTGGGTTGGAAGTGGCAAAGGTCAAGGGACAGAATTTTATTTTTACTTACCTTATAAAGTTTTGCGCAATTTGAAGGTATTACAACTTGCATGCAATACCTGATTACTTTTTGAAATAATTTTAATAAATTAAAATTTAAGTAATAAATTTAGGTAATTAATTCACTTATTACTTTAATAAATCCATTAAAATAAATAATTAATTAATTTTACAGAATTGTTCATAAAATAATTAAATAACTTTTTAGAAACCTTGCAAAACAGCTTCATTAATATGAATTACGAGAGGGAAGAACTTTTACCTTTAGACAACAGAATGACAGCCTGAAAAAGAATTTAGGACATTTTACATAGCAGGCTGTTAACAAATGTTACAGATGGCTAAATTTTCCTATAAATTTTCAGTCCTACTCTAGGATCCTGACCTGATTTTGTGGCACATTTCAAACCACCTCCAGATTGCCCCTTAACTAGTTATGAGTAAATTTACTGACCCAATAGCTACAATGTTAACCTATGGAAATTTGAAAGCCACCAAAGCAAGCACAGTTTTTACACATTTTTAAAAGTTGTTTCACTGATCATTACCTAAGCTATTGCTATCAACAATTCCATGCCCTGCCAGATTCAGTCTGCCTGGGCTGGCTTTGGCATGGATTAGAAGCAGGTGGGGTGGGAGTGATGTGCCAAACGGCAACACATTGAGATAAGATCTTTCTACATTTGTACTAATATTTCATCAAGTTAGAGCAGGGCCAGAACCAGGTCTCCTGTTCTCCTGGAGCAGGGGTCCCCAACCCCCAGGCCACGGACCGGTATTGGTCCCTGGCCTGTTAGGAACCGGGCCGCACAGCAGGAGGTGAGCGGTGGGTAAGCAAGCGACGCTTCATCTGTATTTACAGCCGCTCCCATCGCTCGCATTACAGCCTGAGCTCCGCCTCCTGTCAGCGTTATGGTGAGTATAATTATTTCATTATATATTACAATGTAATAATAATAGAAATAAAGTGCACAATAAATGTAATGCGCTTGAATCATCCGAAACCATCCCACCCCCCAACCCCGTGGAAAAATCGTCTTCCACAAAACCGGTCCCTGGTGCCAAAAAGGTTGGGGACCACTGTCCTAGAGAACTTTTTTCCTCCCCGCCCTCCACCCCCACCCCCAAAAGGGAACTCAGGATAATAAAAACACTTGTTACTATTTATTAAGCACTTAGTATGAGCCAGGCATTCTGCTAAATGTCTTGGATGGTAATTTTACTTGATTCTCATAATAACCCATGAGATATTACTGTCTCATTTTACATAAGAAAATATAGATTTTTAACAAATAACCAGAAAACAACTGTAAGGCACCCAAATCACAAATTTTGCTCCATTCTCTTTCTTCTTGAATCACTTTTCTTGATCTGTTCTTTACCAAAAAAAGTAGTATTTCTAATATATCATGTACATTTTACTAACTTGTCATATAAAAATTCATTTCTGGGGTTCCCTGGTGGCGCAGTGGTTGAGGGTCCACCTGCCGATGCAGAGGACACGGGTTCGTGCCCCGGTCCGGGAAGATCCCACATGCCGCGGAGTGGCTGGGCCCGTGAGCCATGGCCACTGAGCCTGCGCGTCCGGAGCCTGTGCTCCACAACGGGAGAGGCCACAACAGTGAGAGGCCCGCGTAGCGCAAACAAACAAACAAACAAAAAAAATTCATTTCTACAGCACAGTATATTTTTTTTCAAAGTCCTACAACTTTTTTTTCTCTTTGACCCTCGATAAACCCTGAAACACCACACAAAGCAGCACTTAATCCCCTCATTTTAGAAATGACTATCTCAAAGTCCAGCAAGCTCAGGAAAGTCCTTCTCCCATTCCAATTCCAAACTCCTCAAGCGTTCCATAGACCCAGCTGCCTTAGGCTGAACTTTACAACTCAGTCACTACCTTTATAGAGACAACGAAAGCCTTCAGACACGAATTCCCTCTATTTCTCTCTGCTTCCCTCACACTTAAATTTATCTTTATCTATACCCCTTCTTCCCTCATGAATCAGAGAAAGAGGATTCATTCTCTTGTCCCCAAGACTAATTTGTGCCCAGGATCCCATTCCTTCCTATCTATTCCAAGTCATTACTCCACTAATCTTTTCACTTTTCTGTTCATCAACCTCTCTCTCTCCAGTTGCTAATTTCCCTCAGGGAACCACCAGGTGAGTACAGTACTTGCTTCCACCTTAAAAAAATAAACTTTCTTTTATCCCCCATTCCTCTTTAACTACTGCCCTGTCTCTTCTTTCCTTCTGAGCTAAACTTGAGCTGCCTCCATTTACTTATCTCCCATTCATTATAACATGGATTCTGCCCTTACTACTCCACAGAAATTGCTCTCCCTAAAGTCATTAAGAGCTCTTAAACACCACATCTAAATGACACAGTTGTAGTATCCAAATCCAAATTGGCTGGACTCCAAAACTCATGCCCTTCACCATTATACTATGCTGCTTCAAGGTAACCATACTTATAGTCATCCTGATTTCCTTCTCCATCTCAGTCACCAAATCCCAATTAATAAGTTACAAATCCTGTAAATATCTCTGCAAGCGATTTCCTACGGGTGACGACTCCCAAATACTCAAATTAGAAACTCGATTATTTTAAACCTCCAAGACTCAGACCGTATCAGAGGGAAAAATCACCTCTCTTCCATGATTCCCTCTTCCACAGATATTCAACTTTGTCTTAGAAAACAGAACTTTGAACGTGGAGGGGAATGTCATTTTACAGCTGAGAAACAAGAGGCTGAGTGGTTTACTTATTGTCAGCTTAGCACAGAGCCGGGAATACAAGGGAATCAATAGTGTACATCTGTGGGGAAACATTGATTGGGTGAGTCACAACTTCTGTAAAGGTTTCTTCATTTTGCACCTGGCCTCACTGGCTTGTTTTCAGATTTAAATGGGATCTCTTAGTAAGCACTCGTAGTTAGCATCCGAGGAGCGACCCCTTCTCCTTGCCCACCAAAGTCAGTGGTTCTAACCCTGCTTTGCCCCTACCAGACACTCAATGCAGACCCTACCGTCCAAGGAGCTCTGGTTGTCAGTCCCCACAGACTCACCTCTTAAAGATTTTTGTCAACAGTTGAGTCAATTTATGACAGCTTAAATTTTCACTTCAGACAGGAAGGCTTGTAGAAAAGTGATAACCCGCGCTTCCCTGACACAGTCCACGTGTCCACAATAAGCCGCAGCCGTCAGTCTTGCCGCGAAACTGCAGTCCCGGAGAATCAAAGAAATGTCAATCACAGCCGAATGTCAGCACCAGCTGCACCCTCCTCAATACTGATTGGCGAGGTGCGCTCTTCCCGGAAGTGACGCACACCTGTCCAAGGAAGAGGCGTCACGGAGCGGGGTGCGGGGGGGGGTGTGATTTTTCCGTACAGAGTCCGCGAGGTGGCTACTGGGAAACGAAAAGGCAGGTCACCACCGGGACGGACCGTCGCTCCTGAGTTCCCTAACCATGGGCCCGCGGAGCCGCGAGCGTCGGGCCGGGGCAGTGCAGAGCACCAACGACAGCAGCGCCGTCAGCAAGACCTCCCTGGCTGCGCGCGGGTACGTGCACGACGCCTTCGCCGCCTTGCTAGTTCCAGGGACCGCGCGCCGCGCGCCGCTCATCCACCGCGGCTACTACGTCCGCGCACGCGCCGTGCGGCACTGCGTGCGCGCCTTCCTGAAAGGGACGTGCGCGGTCCCCGGCGCGCCTCGCGCCCAGATCCTGTCGCTCGGCGCTGGCTCGGACTCGCTGTATTTTCGCCTCAAAACTGCGGGCCGCCTGACCCGAGCTGCCGTCTGGGAGGTAGATTTTCCGGACGTGGCACAGCGCAAAGCGCAGAGGATTCGAGATACGCCGGAACTGTGTGCGTTAACCGGGCCTTTCCAGAGCGGGGACCCCGGGTACACGTTGTGCTTTGAGAGCTCGGACTACTGCATCCTGGGCCTGGACCTGCGGCAGCTTCAGCGATTGGACCACGCCCTGGGCACCGCGGGCCTTGACGCAGCCGCACCGACTCTCCTCCTGGCTGAGGCCGTGCTGACCTACCTCGAGCCGGATGATGCCGCGGCCCTCATCGCCTGGGCCGCCCAGCGTTTTTCGAATGCCCTTTTCGTCGTCTACGAGCAGATGAGGCCGCGTGACGCCTTTGGCGAGTTCATGCAGCAACATTTTCGGCAGCTGAATTCTCCCCTGCATGGCCTGGACCGCTTTCCCGACGCGGAAGCCCAGCAGCAGCGCTTCCTTCAGGCCGGCTGGACCGCCTGCCGTGCCATGGACATGAATGAGTTCTATCGCTGCTTTCTTCCCGCAGAAGAACGCCGGCGCGTGGAAAATCTCGAAACTTTCGACGAGTTTGAGGAGTGGCATCTGAAGTGCGCCCACTATTTCATTCTGGCCGCTTCTCGGGGAGACGCCCTCTCCCAAACTCTGGTGTTTCCACCCTCAGAGACGTTTCCTCGGATAGATCCTGCTTCCCCTTCAGGAGTCTTCCCTGCCAGTGTAGTCACTGGTGATAGCCAGGGCCCAGACCTTAAGAGATATGGGCACGCCTCGGTCCTTTTGAGCCCAGGTCTTATTCTCAGTGCTGGAGGATTTGGAGAGCAGGAGGGGCGACATTGCCGAGTGAGAAAGTTTCACTTGCTCTCAAGATACTGTGACTTTGAATGGAAAGGCAACCAAATATGCAGTTGGGGGGCTGGAGCTCAGTGGGATGGACGCCTTTATCACACCATGACAAGACTTTCAGATACTCAGGTTCTGGTTCTGGGAGGGAGACTGTCCCCAGTAACTCCAGCCTTGGGGATTCTCCAGCTTCTTTTTTGCAAGAGTGAGGATAATAACCCTGAGGACCTAAATGTCACAGTCACAAAGGTCGGCCCAGAAGAAGATTCCACTTTGTCATGTTGGCGCCACTCGACAACAGAAGTGTCCTATGAGAATCAGAGGTATTTGTTTGTGTATGGGGGCCGCAGTGTGGCCGAACCTGTACTAAGTGACTGGCATTTCCTACATGTGGGGACAATGGCTTGGGTCAGGATCCCAGTGGAGGGAGAAGTACCTGAAGGTCGGCATTCCCACAGTGCCTGCAGCTGTCAAGGGGGAGCCCTCATTGCTGGAGGTCTGGGTGCTTCTGAGGAGCCGTTAAGCTCTGTACTCTTTCTGAAACCAATCCCTTGTGGATTCATCTGGGAATCAATAGCCATCCAGCCTCCCATTACCCCAAGGTACTCCCACACAGCTCATGTGGTCAATGGGAAGCTTTTGTTGGTTGGAGGGGTCTGGATTCATTCCTCCTCAGTTCCTGGAGTGACTGTTATTGATTTGTCTACAGGACTGAGCTTCGAGTATCAGATTGACACAACATGTGTGCCATGGCCATTAATGTTACACAATCATACCAGCATTCTCCTTCCTGAAGAGCAACAGCTCCTGCTCCTTGGAGGTGGTGGGAACTGCTTTTCCTTTGGTACCTACTTCAACCCCTGTACAGTGACATTAGACCTTTCTTCCTTAAGTGCTAGGCAGTAAGGACTGGACTTGTGATATATTCAGGACCCACTAAAGTAAACAATAAAGCTTTCCAAAATAGTATTTGACTCTGGCTGTAGATATTACCACTCCCCTGTTCCCATTCCTTTTTTTGTTTTTTTCTGTTCAGTGCAAAAAGAAAAAAAGTT
Organism: Tursiops truncatus; assembly: GCF_011762595.2. Taxonomy (NCBI): domain Eukaryota; kingdom Metazoa; phylum Chordata; class Mammalia; order Artiodactyla; family Delphinidae; genus Tursiops; species Tursiops truncatus. The sequence continues at coordinate 86,074,052 of NC_047035.1, read as the reverse complement.
GTTTAAACACACACCAACATTCAAAGAGATGGTACAAAAATAAAACATAAATAGGCCTATCTGAAGAGAGTGGTCATATAGTCCTAGAGTAGGAATTGGGGGCCTTTGGGTCCCTGTATCTAGTTTACTGGTCTTCCTCCCATTTTCTAATCTGAGTTTATCCATTTACTGAGTTACAATGACCTGTAGCCTAAGTCAAGTGAAACTTTTCCCAATGCCAGGCTTTGTGATTTTAGATGGGACCTTGGAAGAAGTTTCACACAGATCCTTGATAAGAATACAAGGCTGAATATAGGTGAAGGGACATGGTATTGACCTCGTTCTTCATGTATGAAACCTGAAATGAACCCAGTTGCAGTTTGATTAAAGCATTGTGCCATTTAGTGCAGCAGAGAACTCTGATAGCTTTAATAAGACACATTTGTATGACTTTATTGACACATGGTTTTGTTCCATTTTTTTGCCACCGGTTCTATATTTAGAATTATAAGTGCTAATAAACCAAACATTTGATTTCTCAGCTCATTTTGTATATGGTATGAAAATGTTTTGCTCCAGATCTACTCCACCCTTCACTATGTTCTGTGTACCAGGAGGCCAACCTTTATGAATTGCATCAATGAGTTTACTTGTTCTCTGGTGTTTGGTGAGTTCCATCAGTCAGAGGTACCAGAGAGGGATGGTTGGACAGTGAGAGTATTCCAGGTGTTTCCCCTACCAGTCTGCAAGTTGGCATTAGCTGCATTCTTTTTTTTTAAAATAAATTTATTTATTTTTGGCTGTGTTGGGTCTTCATTGCTGTGCGCGGGCTTTCTCTAGTTGTGGTGCGTGGGCTTCTCACTGCAGTGGCTTCTCTTGTTGCAGAGCACAGGCTCTAGGCGCATGGGCTTCAGTAGTTGTGGCTCGTGGGCTCTAGAGCGCAGGCTCAGTAGTTGTGGTGCACGAGCTTAGTTGCTCTGCTGCATGTGGGATCTTCCCAGACCAGGGCTCGAACCTGTGTCCCCGGCATTGGTAGGTGGATTCTTAACCACTGTGCCACCAGGGAAGTCCGCAGCTGCATTTTTTTCGTAAAAGCCACAGCTCCTGTCATGTAGTCTTCTATAAGGTATAGCTCTAACTCTGCATCACTCCAAAGAATTCTGTATCTTAGTTGCATTAACCATATTTTAAGTGTTCAATAGCCACATGTGACTAATGGCTACAGTATTAGACAATATAGATGTAGAACATTTCCATCATTGCAGAAACATCTGGACTCCACTGAGGTACTTCACCATCTTGACTTGGTTTCCCTTAACCCTGCTCAACCCCTTTTAATTAGTATCTTCATTAAACTCTCCTCAACTATCCCCTTGAAATGGACCATCTTTCCTGGTGCGCCTTGTGAGATCATGAAACATCTTAGGTATTCATCCTTAAAACTTGAGCTTTAATTTGTCATCTAAATTGTGAATACCTTGTGAAATTCGTGTGTCAAAAGGTAGTGGCTTTGTTGGTACTTAAGTGTACCACTTCAGTATTTCTTGTTAGTCTTCAATCCTTGAAACCTTAATAATAACTTGAGATTCTACAAGTACCTAAATTCTACAAGTACTATCAATGTTAACATCTTGATGGACTTAGTATGACCGAGAATCTTTTTTCCCTAATATTTTAATTAACAACTTTGCATATAAATGCATGTAAAAAGTGTTCAATATGAAAACCAAGTAGCAAACACAAGCCTAGTGTATGGAGAGGGCAATGTTGGCTCTGTTGGATGAAGGTTCCCAGGAGAAGACAAACTGAATAAACTGTTGTTTAACTTCAGCTTCCCTGAGACTGCACAGCCCTTTCTGGGAGAGTTACTAGTTACTGTCATGAGTCCTGGTAAACAAAGGACTTAACTATGGCTAGGCATCTGCAAGGCTATCAGTGGGCCAGGTACTAGGTTACTGGCAAGACTGTGACTGGAAGGGGAAAAGGCTGCTCTGTATTTTTTAAGTTCACCACAAGCCCACCTCCAACTTTTAGGAGCAGATCAAAGCAGAACATGAATGAAGTGAGTGTTCTCAGCTATGTAGTAGTTAGTACCAGAATTCTAACCTAGAAATAACTCCAAAGCCCAGGGTATCCCTTCCATTATGTTACTTCTTAGATGGTACCATCAACCATTACTATATCATTACTTTGGGGCCATATAGAGGGGTGGGGGTGGGAGGGGGAGGCTGTCAGGAGAATGTGGATGTATGTCAGACCTAAATTACTAGCACAGTGATGCCTATTCTCTCAAGTGCTGCCCAGTATGGCACATTGTGAGTAATTGGGCTTGTTCCACATTTCTATGTGATTACCGGATTAAGCATGTGCTCCACCTCTGACCCTACACATGCATCATACTCAGTTAAAGAGTTATTCATTTCTCAAGCTCTACTCTTCAGAGCACTTAGAGTTTTGTCCTCAACATTAACTCTGTGCCTTTGGAGCAGCACTCAGAGGTGCTGGGTCCCAGTTTCATAACAGTAATCCACAGCAGTTAGAGATGTGGGCCAGATTAAGAACTGAAGTTGGACTATGCTTTTTGTTTCTCCATTTCACCTCTGAATATCTTTGTTTTAAAATTCTGGTATGGAGCTCTGGGGCAGTTATGAGAGTTATCAACTTCTTGATTGCAGTTTCCAGCTGATCTTCACCCCTTTTTGCTCAACAATGGACCATGGTTACCCCATATCCATTGGAAATGAAATGAGTTCACGCTGCCAGAAGGCTAATCTGAGGGAGTAGGAACATGCATAAATGTGCTTGCGAGCACATGAATACAGGATTTTCCTAGGATGTGCTGATGCTTCACTGGGTATGACTTGGTGTGTAACTCTCAAAGTATGTTTAACAGGGATAGGAAAGACCTTGCCCTAATATTTATGTGAAGAGTCATTTGCCACCTAATTGTCAGACTAAGACTGGGAAATAAATTGTAATAAGAATGATTTTTAGGATATTACACTACATAGAGCTTTTCTCATTCCCTAGCTTTTGTCCACATTTTTAGGCTTTTCTAATGAAAAGAGCCTCAACCTCTGATTCATATTTAGACTTGCTATTTCAGGAAAAGTTAGCAAAACTGATCTTTCTTATTCAAGGATACATCAGCAATTTAAGGAGGAAAAAAGCTTTGCCACCACCCTTCCTCCCCCATTGTCTTGCTTTTTTCTAATTATCATTTATTTCTCTATTAATATTTATTATACATACTATGTAATTCTTCATTGGCAGCTTTTTCATAAGGCCAGAATCTGACATTCCCTATCTCACAAGCTTCATCCCCTGCCACTCCTCCTCCCCTTATTGACATCCCACTTATATAGGAAGTATACCTGGGACCCAAAGGACAGAATACTGTTACATGCTTCCATTCTTTTACTTACCGTGTTCTCCCTGTTGGGACTCTTAAGACTGCCTCTCCTACCTTACTCTCAACCTCACTATCCCAACTTTGTTCATAAAACTCCTACTTGACTCAAGGCTTATCTTTGGAAATCATTCCCTGGTTCGAATCCACCACCCTTTCAGGCTGGGATGGGTTACTCTTCTGTGTTGCCAGAGCACCTTGTAACTATCATCCATATTGTGTTATAATCTATTTTCTCATCTGTCTACTCACTAGATTGAAGATCCTTGAGGGTAGGGATAGTATCTTATTCACCATTGTATTTCCAGCACCTGGAAATACAGGTGTCAACATCGGAATTGAACAACGATCTCTCATTGTTGGGGTTTAACATCACCAGATCTTTCTCATACCTTTTTAATGTAATATATCCTGTGCCACTGGCTTCCTGGGGAAGAACAGAGTAGCAGTAGTGAAAAATAATACAATGACACCCCAAATGCAAACCTGTCATGCAAACCTGTGTCCTTGGTCAGAAGTGCAGAGAGAATCAGCCAGAACCTTTAGAACACAGCTGTGATTATAAACACCTGCTTTCGGGAACCCCTCTCTTAGTCCCACTGCTTCCCCCATCTTCCACTCAGACATCTGGTGGGTAGTGACAGAGACAAGTAACCACAGAGACAGTGGATTTTTTTTTCTTATTTTAGAAGGAGACTAGCATATTAACCACATTTAACTATAAAGAAGATCCACTCCATAGTGACTTGAGCCTGCAACCTACCCTCTAGCCCAATTTCCTTTGAGTTTGCAGTTTGGGTAAGATTTGCTTGTGGTCACTTTGGGTTTGAGCTGACGACCTAGACTCACACCAGTGTCAACTCGACTAGAGCACACAGCATCGAAGTTTCTGTACTCTGCTATGTGTTAGCCAACAGCTCATTGAAAAACCCTTATTGTTAATGATAAAATGAACGTATTTACAAAACAGAAACAGATTCACAAAGAAAACAAAGTTATGGTTACCAAGGGGAAAGTGGGGGAGGGATAAATTAGGAGTTTAGGATTAGCAGATACAAACTACTATATATCAGGTAGATAACTGAATCACTTTGCTGTACACCTGAAACTAACACAACATTGTAAATCAACTATAGTCTAATATAAAATAAAAATTACATTAAAAAAATAAAATAAACGACAAAGTCCTACTGTGTAGCGCAGGGAACTATATTCAATACCCTATAATAAGCCACAATGGAAAAGAATATGTATATATATGTATAACTGAATCACTTTGCTGTACACCAGAAACTAACACAACATTGTAAATCAACTTTACTTCAATTTTTAAAAAGCCTATAGATTAAAAAAAAAAACCTGTTGCTATTTATTGTGTATATGCTCATTATAGAAATATTTAAAAAGCAAGATCTGATACATTTAAACATTTTCCAGGACTTTCTAACCATGTTGGGGTTACACTGTATGCCTTTTTTATAAACTCTGAATAAAAATTTTCACAGCCACAAAGAAAGTTAACTTCAGGGGGATAGAATCAAGTGATTGATAGTTCTTGTGCATGACTCTTGTTCAGCTGGTGTCTGCATGACAGTTCCTCAGTTGATGAATCTCCTCTTTGATGAGTGAGTGCCTTCTCTTGCTATATCTGATAAGAATCACTTCAAGTCCCTAAGGTTACTGAGATTATGAAACTAAGATATATGGTATTATTCATGCTATTTTTTTTTTTACAAGCAAGATGAGAGCTATGGTCTACAAAATCAGCTCTGGGGAGACCTGAGAAAAAGAATGAGCAGGTGAAGAACCAACGTACCGCTACCCAAGGTAGAAGAGAAGTAAATACAAAACTGAGGAGCACAGCAAATGTGTAGTCATTGGCAACCTGAATTAATGTTCTCTCATCCTGAAGAACTAACCAGAGAGAACTGTGACAAAAATTCATGCTGGGGCTTCCCTGGTGGCGCAGTGGTTGAGAGTCCGCCTGCCGATGCAGGGGACACGGGTTCATGCCCCGGTCCGGGAAGATCCCACATGCCGCGGAGCGGCTAGGCCCGTGAGCCATAGCCGCTGAGCCTGCACATCTGGAGCCTGTGCTCCGCAACGGGAGAGGCCACAAACGTGAGAGGCCCGCGTATCGCAAAAAAAAAAAAAATTCATGCTGAACAACTAAGCCAATGGCAGCTGTGTAGTTTAAGCTCATGGGATTTGGAGTTAGATAGACCTGGGATTGAATCCTGGCTTTCTTCCTTACTGGTATGTGACCTTGGGAAAGTACTTAACTTCTGTAAACCTCAGTTCCCACATCTGTAAAATGGGTGGTATAATAATGGTACCCACATCAAAAGTTGATGAGAGAATTTTATAAGACAATGTAAATAGTGCATTTTAGCACAGTGTAGAGCATACATAAGGCTCAGTAAATGTTAGCCCAGGACATGGCACAGGTAGGGAGGGATATTCTACAACCTCCCCTGAGTAGTTTGTCCCCAGTGCTTAACCAGTAAGTCCAATATATAATGACTGTTTAACACTGTGCTAGATCTTAAGCGGGAGAAACGTGGTCTCTTCTCTCCAAGAAGCTTACAATATAAAAAAAAGAATACACACGGAACAACTGGAGAACAATTAGAACGGACAGTGTAATGTTCAGGGACTCACAGAATATCCTTGAGAAATCAGATAAAGAGTTTGAGAGATGTTACACAGCTGCACAGGTAATTCTTGGCAAAATGGGTTTTGACTGGCATGAGAAGGAGTAGTCAAAGGATGCATCAAGGATAATGTGAGAAAAATGCCTCGTATGGAAAGGATGGATAGAATATAGATGAACAGAGGCGAGAAGCAGGGCTTCCCAGGTTCAATTGTGATGATGCTTTTGGAATGCTTCCCAACACATTTTCCCTTCTTGGTGATTCCTATTTGGTTCCCTTAGGTCACATAGCTTTTAACCCTAGGCCGTGAGGCTGGAGTACAAAATAAGGAGATAAGACATAAGAGAAGCACCTTCTAGATGGAAAGGGAGCTAAAGGTCCTCTGGTCCTGGAAGAGAGAGAAAAGGAGAGATTATGGTGATCATCCGGATGACACACAGAAAGATGAGAAGCCTAGAGGGGAAGACCAAGTATACAAATGACTATTTAGAGTGTGATCAGTGCTGTGAAGGAGAATCCAAGTGTTCCAAGAGAGTAAATATGGGGTTTCAGCTAGTTAGAAAAAGCTTCTGTGAGGAGTAACATTTCTACGGAGGTCTGGAGAGATGGTAGAAAGCGTGATCAGGGAAAGCATGGCTTGCAGAAAGACTTTAATTTGGGAATTTGGTAATTGGGCAAACCACCAAAAGATCAGAAAGCAAGTGAGAGGTAGAACTGTGGGCAATAGAGATGGAGCTGTGGTCAGGGTAAATATGGTGGCAGAACGTGTGAACCACTGGAGCAATGCAAGCCATTGGTGAGTTTGAAGCAGAGGTATGATCCAATCAGTTTAGGTCATATGTGGTGTCTTCAGTCTCCCTGAGAATAATCAAGCCAGGAGTACTGACAAGACTGAGACTGAGTCTGGACTTTGCTATGACAGTTTCTCCGTCGTCATGAATGTCTCCATGAGCATCTTAGCAACAGATGTTGACACATGTTCTGTCACTCAACATGAATCTCACATTCTGAAGGATCATAAATATTATCATTATTACCAGTGAAACTGACAAATGTTTATAGAGAACTTTAAGGCTTCCACAAACACTGTCTACTTTATTCTCAAAGCAGCTCTGTGAAGTGAGCACTACTATTAGCCCCATTTTACATAGGAGTGAGGCTCTGGTCAGTGCTTCCTTGCTGAAGGTCAAATAAAGTAAAAAAAATCTCAGAAGGCCTGGAGCAGTATCTTAAACCAGGTTCTCTAACTCAGACACCTCTGTTCTCTCCATTTGGTCACACGACCTTCAAATAGCAGGTTCCAAACAGCTAATGAAATTTCATAATATTTACAAGGATGAGTAAGAAATCATATGAATTCGGGGGATGGGTGGGGCTAACGAGTTCAATTTTGAAGATATTGAATCTGAAGTGACTGTAGGATCTTCAAGTGGAGAACCCAGTAGACACATATTAAGGGTGTGGAGCCAGGAGAGGATTATAATATGTCTGTATCTATTTTAGAGTTAAAGATCACAAATCCAATGGATTAACCTTAACAGAGGCTGGTCTTTTATCAACATAGAAATGATTTTATGGTTAAAGCGCTTTTTTGTTCTGGAAACTAAATTTAAAGGTTGACTGTATTGGGCTTTTGTCTTTTAGGGGAAAAATCTATAGAGTAAACAGAAATAATATGAGCAGTTAAAGAACATGATTTGCAAAACCATAATGAATATTGATCATAACTTAATCAAATGATTATGACTTAATTAAAAATTAGTGGCCCAATATAGTTGCTTCGCTAGATTCCAGGTGGGGTTGGCAATCATGTATAAGAAGCTGATGTGGGAACTATATTCAATATCCTGGGATAATTAACAAATTGAAGAAGAAAAACCAATAGATGCAGAGAAGGCTTTCGACAAAATTCAATACCCATTTATGACAAAAACCCTCCAGAAAGTAGGCATAGAGGGAACTTACCTCAACATAATACAGGCCATATATGACAAACCCACAGCCAACATCGTCCTCAATGGTGAAAAACTGAAACTATTTCCACTAAGATCAGGAAGAAGACAAGGTTGCCCACTCTCACCACTATTATTCAACATAGTTACGGAAGTTTTAGCCACAGCAATCAGAGAAGAAAAAGAAATAAAAGGAATCCAAATCAGAAAAGAAGAAGTAAAGCTGTCACTGTTTGCAGATGACATGACACTATACATCGAGAATCCTAAAGATGCCACCAGAAAACTACTAATCAATGAATTTGGTAAAGTAGCAGGATACAAAATTAATGCACAGAAATCTCTTGCATCCCTATACACTAATGATGAAAAATCTGAAAGTGATTTACCATTGCAACAAAAGAATAAAATATCTAGGATTTACCATTGCAACAAAAAGAATAAAATATCTAGGAATAAACCTACCTAAGAAGTCAAAAGACCTGTATGCAGAAAATTATGACACTGGTGAAAGAAATTAAAGATGATACAAATAGATGGAGAGATATACCAGGTTCTTGGATTGGAAGAATCAACATTGTGAAAATGACTATACTACCCCAAACAATCTACAGATTCAATGCAATCTCTATCAAACTACCACTGGCATTTTTCACAGAACTAGAACAAAAAATTTCACAATTTGTATGGAAACACAAAAGACCCCAAATAGCCAAAGCAATCTTGAGAAAGAAAAACGGAGCTGGAGGAATCAGGCTCCTGGACTTCAGACTATACTACAAAGCTACAATAATCCAAACAGTATGGTACTGGCACAAAAACAGAAATATAGATCAATGGAACAAGATAGAAAGCCCAGAGATATACCCACGCACATATGGTCACCTTATCTTTGATAAAAGAGGCAAGAATATACAGTGGAGAAAAGACACCTTCTTCAATAAGTGGTGCTGGGAGAACTGGACAGCTACATGTAAAAGAATGAAATTAGAACACTCCCTAACACCATACACAAAAGTAAACTCAAAATGGATTAAAGACCTAAATGTAAGGCCAGACACCATCAAACTCTTAGAGGAAAACATAGGAAGAACACAGTATGACATAAATCACAGCAAGATCCTTTTTGACCCCCTCCTAGAGAAATGGAAATAAAAACAAAAATTAAAAAATGGGACCTAATGAAACTTAAATCTTTTGCACAGCAAAGGAAACCATAAACAAGATGAAAAGACAACCCTCAGAATGGGAGAAAATATTTGCAAATGAAGCAACTGACAAAGGATTAATCTCCAAAATTTACAAGCAGATCAGGCAGCTCAATAACAAAAAAATAACCCAATCCAAAAATGGGCGGAAGACCTAAACAGACATTTCTCCAAAGAAGATATACAGATTGTCAACAAACACATGAAAGAATGCTCAACATCAGTAATCACTAGAGAAATGCAAATCAAAACTACAATGAGGTATCATCTCACACTGGTCAGAATGGCTATCATCAAAAAATCTCGAAACAATAAATGCTGGAGAGGGTGTGGAGAAAAGGGAACACTCTTGCACTGCTGCTGGGAATGTGAATTGGTACAGCCACTATGGAGAACAGTATGGAGGTTCCTTAAAAATCTACAAATAGAACTACCATACGACTCAGCAATCCCACTACTGGGCAGAGATCCTGAGAAAACCATAATTCAAAAAGACACATGCACCCCAATGTTCATTGCAGCACTATTTACAATAGCCAGGTCATGGAAGCAACCTAAATGCCTGTCAACAGACGACTCGATAAAGAAGATGTGGCACATATATACAATGGAATATTACTCAGCCATAAAAAGAAACGAAATTGGGTCATTTGTAGAGACGTGGAGGGATCTAGAGACTGTCATACAGAGTGAAGTTAAGTCAGAGAGAGAAAAACAAATATCATATATTAACGCATATATGTGATACCTAGAAAAATGGTACAGATGAATCGGTTTGCAGGGCAGAAATTGAGACACAGATGTAGAGAACAAATGTATGGACACCAAAGGGGGAAAGCAGCGGGGTGGTGGGGGTGGTGGTGGGATGAATTGGGAGATTGGGATTGACATGTATACACTGATGCATATAAAATAGATAACTAATAAGAACATGCTGTAAAAAAAATAATAACAAAAAACAAAAAAACCCTGCCTTTAATCAAAGGAACACTTTCCCTTAAATATAAAAGTAATACACGTTCAAAGCAAAAGCTTGACCAACACCGAAAAGCTCAAAGTAAAGAAAAATTTCCCATAATTTTACCACCTACAGTTAATCTGTAACGTATTGTTTTTTAAACTTATGTTGCTTTTTAATATCTCATGAATTATTTCCCAATATCCTTTGTCCTTTTGTTGATTACATCAGGATGAGAGGAATAAAGTTTACGTATCCGACTCATTGTAGGATATTTGGGTTGCACTGAATATCCTTATGTTTACATTTTTATACACAAATTATGATTTTTTCTTAGGAAAAATTCCTAAAGGAGCAATCTGTGGATCAAAGGAATTTATGTTTTAAGGCTTTCTTTTATTTTGTAAGAAATGTTGATAAATTGCCCTCAGAAAGGTGTAACACTTTATCCTTCCATCAAGGAGAGGTATACCCATTACTACTGAGCAAATAGCAGCACCTCTGCCTGGAGTCAAGCCACTCCTCATCCTGGCCCTGCTGCCCTCACAGGCTTTTCTCTCTCTCCTCCTCTACAGCCCCACTGCCCTCCTGCCAGATTATTCTCCTCGTACCTCACACATGCAAGCACATATCCATTCAGCAAACATCTCTGAGCACCCACCAGGTAAGGCGGGAGATTGTGGAGGTTAAGATTGTGCCTGGGTTTGATCCCAGTCCTCCCATTCCTGCATGTCAGGGACAATATGAACACCTCCATCCACAGGCTGTAAGGACATAAACGATTTCAGACACGTAAAATGCTTCTGACAGTGGCTGGCATGTAGTGAGTGTTCAGCGAACATTAGCTGCAATTATCAGCAATTAGGAACAATGCTCCGTTCTAGGCAAAGGGGGTCCAGGTGTAAGAAGATGGCCAAGGTCTCTGCTTCCGTGGAACTAATTCTAGATGCTATGAAGTGCTCTTCAGAAAATAAAAAGGGTGTTGTGATGGCAGATGATCATAGGGTGGGAGATGGGGCATCATGTTCAGAGGTCAAGGAAAGCCCCTGTGTGATGTTACCTCTGAGCCAAGACCCGAGGGGGAGACGGGCACTCAGGAGAACAGGGCTGGCTTGGTTTTTGATGTCTCAGATGGCAGGAGCTTTGCATCCCAGAGCTCATTGCAGGCAGATGGCTGTTCTAAATTCTCTATTTGTTTTAAGGCTCATAATACATGGGGATATATTTTGATCCTTTTATATCCTTGTCTTTATCTTAGTCAAGCGCCAGGAGTCATGTGGCCAGGCTTTACATCTCTTACTCGTCATTAACCAGCGTGGGCTGGTGGCCAAGGCGAGAAGGACTTGTGGGCATTGCCATGTTTTTTTTACTAATTGATTCTGCTTGATTTCCTGCTTTGCTGAACCTCTTCCTAATCCTCTTGGCTTTCTTTGCCTGCTCCCTTGAAGGCCCTCCCTTTTGTTCTCTAAAGTCATTGTCTGCCTGACATGAAAAGCACTTCAGTGAGCCAAATGCATAATTATATTAAGTAAAATAAAAACAAAAACAAAAAACTGAGTCCCCTAATGGAGAATGAGTTTTCTCCATGCATTGTATACCTTAGGCATGGAGGGGAAGATATCTTCCTTCTTCCCCCTCCCCTTTCCTTCCTAAACCAATAGTTGGCCTGGGTAAAGGGGAAACTGAGTGGGCTGCCCTTAGGAACAACACTTTGAGCTGTGGGCAGCGGCCAGGAAAAGGCTGCCCCCAGTCCCGTTCCCCACTGTGGAGGTGATGCACACACCTGTGTGCTCTTCACTGCCCCTTTCACGTATCTGATCTTTCAGGATCGAATGGCCATTGGTTGTTATGTATCGGGTGGAGAGGCTTCTGTGAAGGCTCAGTAGGTCCTGGTATGAAAATGCAGGCCCCTCAGGAACAAATGAGATGTATCAGTTTCCACCAGGATCTAGGCTAGTTGCTTTCAAACTTTTTGACTATAACCCACAATTTATATCATGATCCAGTTATATAATACATAAAATTATGCTTGCTTTTCCTATGTAGGGTGCATTGTGATATTTTCTATTCTATTCTTTAAAAAAAGTATTGGCCACATTTCTCTAAATTTCTTTCACGAACTACTAATAGATTAGACGTGTTTACAAAATGTTGTTTAATAACTCACAGGCATCTGTCTTAGATCTTGCCCTGAATTTTCTCGTTCCAATAATATAACTATTTAAGTGCCTGAGTCACATTTAAGAGGTTGAAAAACTTTGTACTATTTGATCCAGTGATTCACCTTTGAATCTGCCTCAAGGAAAAGATTGTTACTAGGAGGGAGGGCCTAGGGACCATCATGCACGTTCTGTTTTCAGCCAGATGTTTGACAAATTTGTGGGAAAGATGCAAAATGAAAGCTGGATTTGATTTTAGACTGTGAAGGAAATTTAAAAACACCTAATCCAGTTTCCTCACGTAAAGAATTAGATGTAATCACAGCTAGTTGAACAACTATACTTAAAGAGTATTTCCTAATGGCTCAGTGTTAACGTGGAACGAGTCTCCAACAATAATACTCCACTGGCCTCTGACTTAAGCCTTAATGCTTAGAACCATCGTATTACCAATGACTTGGACAAAGACCTGGAAGACTGTTTAGCCAGTTCCCAGATAGTAAGATAAAGCGTTTAGGTGAAATAATTAGGACTCAAAAAAAATCCAGCCAGGTAACAAAGATGGGCTAAAACTATCAAAGTGAACACATTTAGTGAAAATATAGAGAACTTATGTGAAGAAAGTTCAAAATGCAAATGGCACAGAAACTGGCTGGAGCAAACATGAGCTTTTCTGCAGCATCCCCAGCCTCTACCCACTAGACACCCGTAGCAGCCTCTCCCCGAGTTGTGACAACCAAAAATGTCTCCAGACTTTGCCAAATGTCCTCTAGGGGGCAAAACTGCCCCTGTTGAGAACCACTGAGATAAACTGAGGTACTACTGGGGGAAAGGACCTAATGAATTTTTATCACCAGCAAAAATAGCAAAGCAAATGCAATCTGAGGCTGCATTATTATCAGTACTAAGAGCAACTACTGATGACCGAGTGCTTACCCTGCACCCGCCACTATGCGAAGGTCTTTACTTGTGAGTCCTCACTTAATGCCCACATGAATTCTAGGACGTAGGAACACCATTGTCACCATTTTTTTGATGTCTAGGGACCTTAAGTGGCTTGCTTAAGGTTTCACAGCCAAGATGGTGAGAGCCTGCACCTTGCCCATTATGCTATGAGAGTTTTAAAATTACACACTAAGTGTACATCCTAGGAAGCAGCCAGTACCCTCATCCACCTGGAATGTGACTGAGAAGCAAGAAATAAGCTGCAAATAACCCTGAGGTGCCCACCCTCCCCCATATCCTAAAGCAGGGACTTGCCTGTAGCTGAGGTCCCAGCCTCCAGTCAGCTCATGGACTTAATTCATACAAAATTCGAGTATACTCTTTCTTCTATCATCAGGATAATAGAGTAATTTTTAGAAAGATTGTCAACAAAAGTGATTAAGAGTACATGGCGGCACTTTGAGGTTAAGTTTCAGTTATCTGGAAATGTTGTGCTGTCTGGGACCCCAGTTCTCGAGCACTGTGGCTCCAGGTCCAGGTCCAGAGGTCACTGGGATCACGATGCTGAAATGCTCTCTGAGGCTGAGTCCTGAGATTAGGGGGCAGGTGGCAGAGGGCTAAGATCTGGACAGCAGTCTTACCCAAGTCAGAGCCAGGTGCCATGAAATGTCAAGAAGTGTCAGGGGATGCTGAGCCCAGGGAGCCACAGCTGGGCAGTGACCTGTCCCCCCGCCAACCCCCGTCCCAGTGGCAGCCTTGGAGCTCAGGTCCGTCGACCTGCAGAACGCCAGGAACAACCAGGAGCCTCACACGCAGGAGGTGGGCCTGCAGTGGCTCATCATGCGCCACGCTGAGTCCTTCACAATCCAGCTGCATTTCAACCGACGCTTCCACTCTGGGACCGACTACATCATCTTTGTGGCTGAGACAGATGAGCCCGCCCCTCCCCAAGACAAAGTTCACCTCAAGGGCCCCTGCCTCTCCTTTCTGAACTTCCACATTTTTTTGTGTGTGTGGTACGCGGGCCTCTCACTGTGTGGCCTCTCCCGTTGCAGAGCACAGGCTCTGGATGTGCAGGTTCAGCAGCCATGGCTCACAGGCCCAGCCGCTCCACGGCATGTGGGATCCTCCCAGACTGGGGCACGAACCCGCGTCCCCTGCATCAGCAGGCAGACTCTCAACCACTGCGCCACCAGCGAAGCCCTTGCCTCTCCTTTCTGAACCGCCCTCCCATCTCTTCTCCTGGGACCCCGGGGACCCTATTAGCGCTGTTAAGAAAAGATTTGGCCAACTCAGCAAACTAAGATTGTGATAATAACAGACAACTTTTAAATACACAACAGGCACTGTGCTAAAAATTCACACACACTAACTCATTTAATCCCTGTGACAAGACTTTCAGGTGGGTACTACTAAGATCCCATTTTACAGATTGAAAAACTGAGGCCCACAGATCGTAAGTGCATGGCCAAGGACACCCAGTGGCAGTAAAAGGATTAGCAAGTGGTAGGAGAAGGTAAGGGTCCTCCCAGTTCCTCTGAAATCGTGTCACATACATTTTGCACCTCACTTTGGGGTCATTCTCTCTTACACAGGACCACAGCCCACCGAGCTGCTGGGAACCCGAGCCACCTTCTTGCTCACCCAGGCCCGACAAGGCAATGTCTGGAGTGCTTCTGACTTCACCATTCATGCCAACTCACTCTTTGTCTCCCTTTTCACACCAGCCAATGCAGTCATTGGTCCCTACACTCTGAAGATGGAGATCTCTCAGGGCCCTGGTCACAGCACAACCCACCCTCTGGGGACTTTCATCCTGCTTTTTAACCCTTGAAGTGCAGGTATAACTTGCTCACAGGTTGTAATTCTAACTGATCCATTGGGAACACTCCGTGAGGATCTACTTAGAAAGCCCTGAAGATAAAATGCTTCACATCTATGCAATGTGTTACCATGTACTCACTAAAAATCATCTTTACAGAGAATTTTTAATGGCATGATGAAAATGTTCATGGTGTGATGTTAAGTGAAATCAATTAGGAAATGGAACACATATGATTCTAATTACATATATGTGCCGAGAAAGAGAGCACAGCCAGAATACACTAAAATGTAACGATGGCTGTTTCTGAGTAGTAAGAAGGGGAGATCTTCATTGTCTTCTTTCTGTCATCCATATTTTCCAAATCTCTATGAAAAGCTTGAGGCTTTTATAACCAAGAAAAGATCATCTTTTTTTAAAGTACAGATTATATCGCTGGCCTCTAGAAAAGCACACAAGCTTTTAAGGGGTCCAGTCTTGATTTCTATCGCCATCAACCCATTGCTTATCTGATTATCCAGCAAGATACTGCCATTACTGTTTTTAATTTTATTACTGTTTGTTTTTTGGTTTGGGGCTTTGCCCCCTCTGCTATTCTTAACTGCTCAGAGGATGACGTCTACCTGCCAAGTGAAATACTGCTGCAGGAGTATATCATGATGGACTACGGCTTTGTTTACAATGGTCATGAAAGAGTCATCACCCCCTGGCCCTGGAACTATGGGCAGGTAACACTGTCACCTGAAGTGGGCCTTAGACAACTCTATTAGGTTATGAAGTGCCACTAACAGAAGTCAGGATGTGCAGTGCTGGACCAATTTCCCTTCCAGTGAGAGGCACAAGGAGGGAAGGGGAGATGTCTTTCCTTCTCAGTTTTTAATATTTTATGAAAAACTTAAAACATGGAGGTTCAGGCTACTATAATGAACCTCCATGAACCTCTTACCTTCAATAGTGATCAATTTATGGTGTATTTTGTTTCATCTAATCAGGGATTTGCAAACTATAGCCTGTGGGCCAGATGTGGCCCACTGCCTGTTTTTGCATGGCCCAAGAGTTTAGAATGGTTTTCATACTTTATAAACTGCTGAAAAAAAGAATTTAAAAAAAATAACACAGTCGGGCTTCCCTGGTGGCGCAGTGGTTGAGAGTCCGCCTGCCCATGCAGGGGACGCGGGTTCGTGCCCCAGTCCGGGAAGATCCCACGTGCCGCGGAGCGGCTGGGCCCGTGAGCCATGGCCGCTGAGCCTGCGCGTCCGGAGTCTGTGCTCCGCAACGGGAGAGGCCACAACAGTGAGAGGCCCGCGTACCGCAAAAAAAATAAATAAATAAATAAATAAAATTAAAAATAACACAGTCATCCCTTAGTATTTGCAGAGGATTGGTTTCAGGACGCCTCCACAGATACCAAAATCCAAGCATGCTCAAGTCCCTTATATAAAGTGGCATAGGCCGCTCTCGCCTTCTGAGATGGCCCACGCTCTGTCTGTGGAGTGTGTTTCTCTCTAAATAAATCCACTTCTTACCTATCACTTTGTCTCTCACTGAATTCTTTCTGCCATGACACATCAAGAACCTGAGCTTCATTAAGTCCTGAAACCAGATACTGAAACCCCTGCCAGGTGGGAGAAGTTAACTGTATGCTGCCACAACTGGCAGGACCCAGGACCGGTTGGAACCAGAAGGCTGATGATGCTGACTCCCACTTACCTCACACCAACCAATCAGAAGAAAGTCCATGAGCTGATCACACCCTCGTCTTTGAACCATTACTATAAAACTCCTCACTACCCCCTCCAGGTTGGGACACTCAGTTTTGAGAGCATTAGCTCTCTGTGGCCCCCTTTGCTTGGCAAAGCAATAAAACTATTCTTTTCAACTTCACCCCCCAATAAATAAATAAAAAATAAAGCGGCATAGTATTTGCATATAACCTATGCACAACTTCCCATGTACTTTTAAATCATCTCTAGATACTTATAACACCTAAAACAATGTAAATGCTATGTAAATAGTTGCTGGCACTGTGCAGCAAATTCACGTTTTGCTTTTGGGAATTTTCTGGAATTTTTTCCCCTAATACTTTTGATCCTATTGGTTGAATCCATGGATGTAGAATCCACGGACACAGAGGGCCAACTGTATTTTGTGATGTGCAAATTATATGAAGTTCAAACTTCGGTGTCTAATAAACAGCATTTCATTGGAACACAGCTATGCTCATTCATTTAGGTATCATCTGTGGCTGCTTTCATGCTACAATGGCAGGATTGAGTAGTTGAGACAGAAACCCTATGGCCTGCAAAGCCTAAAATATTTATTATCTGGTCCTTTACAGAAAAACTTTGCCAATCCCTGATGTATTCTTCCCCATTCCTCGCATCTCATCACTGGATTTTTGGGAAGCAAATTACCATATCATTTAATCGAGTAATACTTCCAAATATAGTTCTAAAAGATGATGACTCTCTGAAAAACTGAGCCACAATACAGTATTATAACTGAAATAATGAACAGCAATTCTTTAATAACACCAAATATCCAGTTAAGGTACACAGCGGGGGACCTTTGACTCTGGGCAACTTTTCTACTCTCAACCACCAGCCGTGGCTGGGATAGTTTCTCTCCGCCTCCCACTGCCTTCTCAGCCCTGTCCACACCCACCAGGAGGGAAAAGTGGGTTGGGGGTAGGAAGCAGGGAGCCTTGCTGAGGAAGAGCAGGTTCCCTGTTCTCCAACAACTTGTGTAATTTTTTGAAACTTAGAAAAATACCAGGGTATTTGGTAGCCAAAAGGGTTACAACACATGTAGCAAATACATGTTGTAGCTGTATGTCATGAGTGTACACTGGCTTCTCCTGTGCTCACACCATCAGCACTGAACCCTCTACCTGATTTGAAGGTTCTCCACGCTCTTCCCCCTCTCCTCACATGCCTGGCCTTATATGTATCCATCCGATCTCTTCCTACTCTCGCAAGTCCTCCAGGAGGAAAATCTCTGAGCCTCTGTCTCTGGTACCCATCCCGCCCAAAGACCTTGGGTGAATGCCTTCACCCTGCTCTCTTCCTGTCTACCTTGTCCTTCCAAGCCCACCGGCTCCAATAGCCTTCTCTGATGCCTTCAGCTGACTCGCATCTTTCCAAATTCCATTTGCATTTTCCATCAGAAACACACAGGTTAGTTCTTCAAAATTCTGAATCTTAACACATTCCCAACTTGACTTACAAGCTCTTTGAAGGCAGGAACTTGTCTGATATTTGGCCCCACCCCAAACGTCGGTGTTACTGACTTGGCTTCAGAATTCTAGACGTTTTTACTCTTCTCTTTGTTCTTCCTTGAAATCCCCTGGAAGTTTGAAGAGGACATGATAGATATCTGCTTTCAGATTCTGAACAAGAGCCTGTACTTCTTAGAGAACCCAACCAAAGACTACTCCCAGTGGAACAATGTGGTGTATGTCTGCAGGGTGGTGAGCGCCATGGTAAGGCCAGAAGCTTCCCCGGCCCTGCCTGAGCTCCCTGCCCCCCACCCCCACCGCACCGCGAAAACCCACCTGTCTCTCCTCTGCAGATCAACAGCAATGATGACAGCCGTGTGCTGCAGGGGAGCTGGAGAGAGGACTACTCCCAGGGGGTCAGCCCACTGGAGCTGACGGGCAGTGTGGCCATCCTGTGACAGTGGGCAGCCAGGGGCGGGCAGCCTGTGAGGTATGGGCAGTGCTGGGTATTTGCAGCTGTTATGGGTACCAGTGAGTGAGGGGGAGATGGGAATGCAGAATCACTTATTGACTCTTCGTGATAACTCTTCGAGGTTGGGCTGGGATTATCTCCACTTCACCTGAGTTGACTGTGGCCTGTCCACAGCCCCATGGCTAAGGAGTGGTGGTCACTTGACTCTTAACCAGCACACTCTATAGTCTCAAGGAATCCTGCAATAACCAGGGAAGGTGTGACCTGCTGCAATCACTCTTCAGTCTCCTTGATGGAGCAGTTAGGCTATTAAAATGGTCACCTGGTCCCAAAGTGGAGGCAAAACTGGCTTGTTTCTGACACCTGCTCAGGATTCTCAGCTCAAGGTGAGCCTGGAGTCAGGGGCAGGTTGAGGGAAGCTTGAGGTGCAAGCAGATAATCTGGAAGCCTGATCTCATCTGTGGGCAGAGCTGGTGGCTCCCAAACACTTCTCAGAGAGATTCTTGAGGAGTTACAGTTAGAGATTGACTACTTTGCTGACTACCCTTAAGGAGCATCCATGTTTCATGCATTATCAGTTATTTACAATTTAGTCCCAAGTCATTGATCAGATTATCTGTGAAGATGAGGGAAAGATGAAAGCACTGTGGTACCTGCCTGTCTTCCCCCAAGAGGCAGGAGTACCTTGCACAGTGCTGCCTGTTACATTGTGATGCTCAAGAAGTGTTTACTGAACCGGTGTGTTGACTCTGAGTTGGAGAACGAGGGAGCACAGAATGGGGAGGACAGAGACAGGGTCCAAAGACAAAGTTCTAGACTTTTCTGAGAGGGGCAACATAGCTTGGCAGTTATGTACAGGTGCTACAGACAGTGGAGGGGTTTAAATATGAGTGTTCAAATCAAGTGACCTCATTTTGTTCATTTGTTTTCACGGGAAAATGCTCAGCAC
This sequence comes from Tursiops truncatus, assembly GCF_011762595.2. Lineage (NCBI taxonomy): Eukaryota > Metazoa > Chordata > Mammalia > Artiodactyla > Delphinidae > Tursiops > Tursiops truncatus. The sequence continues at coordinate 86,054,328 of NC_047035.1, read as the reverse complement.
AGTGCCAGTATTTAGTACAGCCAAATTTGCCTTGGACTAGGCAGGTGTTAAGGAGGAGGGCTCAGGCCTTTAGACCTGCAAAGAGAGGGAGAAGGTCTAAGTCTGCATCTTTGCTCCACCTCCGAGCCTCTCCCCACGGCTAGGCCCTAGAGTCTACGACCTTTGAGCGAGGGGAAAGCTGCTCCTGCCAAGTTGCCTCTGGCCACTGGCAGCCCTGGTCTACCTCTCACCAAGGGTTAAGGGTTTGTGAAAGCCCAGGAGCTGTGCTGGCAGTGGATAGGCGACTGTGGACAGGTGGCGTCCTTTGGGGATCTTCAATGAATCGAAACAAAAAGATTGGTCATTCTTAATAGTCCTCTTACATTTCAAAGCATTGTAATCCTCCCAGCAGCCTCAGCGGGCACCATCTGCTCCTAAGCAGGACAGGGGTGGAATAAACCTCTCTCTAAACTCACCTTGCTTGCTTCCACACCTGGCTGTCGGCTTAATTTCATCTGGCCCTGGTCAAGTGTGTGTGGTGGTGGTGGTGGTGGGGATGACGGTGATGTAGTGACTGCTTTGTGTGATTCCTGAGACGCCACAAGAGGGTGCTGTGGTCTTATCAAAGATGGTCATTGCCTCGTACATGCAAGGTTCCCTTCGTCGCTGTCTTCCACATATCTCCATAAGTCTATCTGGCTCTTCTATCTGTGCTTTTATTTCTTTCTTTCCTCCAAACCCTTTTATTTGAGTATAATTACAGATCCAGAATTTCAGAACTGAAAATCATCTAGTCCAACTCTTCATTTTGTTACATATAAGAAGACTAAGGGCCAGAGAAGTTAAGCCAGTTACCTAAGGTCACACAGCTTCTCTTCTGGCCACAGCATAGGTCTAATTTTTTAAATTTTTCTTTCCAATTATCAAATGTTTAGGTTCTCTTTTTTTAGTTTGGAAAGCTGCTGAATGGAAAAATCCCTAAATGATAAATTGAGTTGTTGTTAAGTGACCCTCAAATGATTTCTTTCTCCTGGTGGAATGGAGACTATGGATAGGGCAGGTAGGCCACAAGGTTCTGGGCCTGGGTGAGGTGCTCTGAGGATAAAGGAGTGACAGGTATGGATCTGCAAGAATCTTGGCCTTTTTTTCTCCTCCAGCTTGAAAGTGAGAAAGTATGCTCATGAAACCAATGATTCTTCTTGAAATAAACTCAGTTAGTCCCCATGCTTTTCTTCTCTTTAGTAATGAGATGCTTAGGTGTTCCAACCCGTGTCGTTTCCAATTTCCATTCTGCATACAACGTGGATGCAAACTTGACCATCGACACCTACTATGACCAACAAGCAGAGATGCTGCCAACTCAGAAACAAGACAAAATGTGGTAAGGGGCACTGTCTCCTACAGGTCTCTGCTCCGTGCCAGGTAGGGTAGGAAAATTCTGGCCTGATGCTGTCTGGCCTTGAGGAAATATTGCCCCGTACATTGTTGCCGATGCTCAGAGAATAAGTTCCCCAGCCAGAAAGCTGTTCTGGCTAATCAGAGCATCACATCAAGTTCATTTCAGAGATAGAAGACTATGGGATAATGTATTCTGAAGCTGGCAACCAAATGAATAGGTCGTGTCTCCTCTGAATACTGACCTCAAAATCTGTTTCATCTTACTCTTCCTTCTTTGAGCCTTTCTGTTTCAGAAAACAGAGCACATTTCTCTGTTTCTCTGTCAGGGCAAAGCCAGGACTAGCTGCCTCTGCATATTTCCTTTGGTCTCTGCTGACTTCTCCTCTCCCTGCCCCACTCCCTCTCTGTAGGCATGTGTATATACGTCTGTGTGTGTCTCTGTGTGTCCCTTTATTTTTGGACCTCTAGTTGCTTCCTCTGGTTCCTTTCTCCTCTGCTCTACCCCACATCTGATTTCCTGTTTTTGCTTTTCCAGCCAGTTTCCAGGTGAGACCTTTGAATTGTATGAGAACTAGCTGCTGTCCTTGGAGCTCCCTCCCTCTCTGGGCTCCTCGAGGGCTGAAACTTCTCTGGGTCAATGAGCAGTAGTGTATCTAGGAAGGACATGTCACTTGTGTAGAATTCTGTCTGTGAGCACGTAAGCTGAATCTAATCATGAAGAAACAGCAGGCAAGTCCAAAATGAGGGCCACTCTGATAAAAATAAATAAATAAATACTGTATTCAAAATGTCAATGTGATAAAACAAAGCCAGAAGAACTCTTCCAGATGAAAGGACACAAAGGTTTTTGGTCAACTAAATGCCATGTGTGATCCTGGACTGGGTGGAAAAGAATGCCACAGAGCTGCAGTCCCCAACCTTTTTGGCACCAGGGACCGGTTTTGTGGAAGACGATTTTACCACGGGAGCGGTGGGGCGATAGTTCAGGCGGTAACGCAGGCGATGGGGAGCAGCAGATGAAGCTGCTGCTCACCTCCTGCTGTGCGGCCCAGTTGCTAACAGGCCACGGGCAGGTACCGGGGGTTGGGGACCCCTGCCACAGAGGACATTATTAGCTGACAACATTGAAATATAGACAGTAAAGTAGATAAAAGGATAGTATCAATTTTTTTTTTTTTTTGCGGTACGCAGGCCTCTCACTGTTGTGGCCTCTCCCGTTGCAGAGCACAGGCTCCGGACGCGCAGGCTCAGCGGCCATGGCTCACGGGCCCAGCTGCTCCGCGGCATGTGGGATCCTCCTGGACCGGGGCATGAACCTGTGTCCCCTGCATCGGCAGGCGGACTCTCAACCACTGCGCCACCAGGGAAGCCCAAGGATAGTATCAATATTAAATGTGTGAGGTTGATAACTGTACAAGAGTACACCAGGGAAGATCCCTATTCTAAGAAATCTCCATATCCACACTGAAAGAAAGCTAGTGATAAAGCAAATGGGGCAAAATGCTAACAACAGATGAACTGGGTATATGGGTGCTCTTTGTACTATTCTTGCAACTTTATTATAAGCTTGAAATTACTTCCAAATAAAATGTAGAAAAAAAAAAAGAAGAAACAATGATATAAAGCACTCAGTATAGGGTTTGATACCTGGCAAATCCTCTGAAAACGTGAGTCCTTTTCTCCTTACTGCTTTCTGCAGGAATTTCCATGTCTGGAACAAGTGCTGGATGATCTGGAAAGATCTCCCTCCAGGATACAACGGGTAGCAGGTTCTGGACCCCACTCCCCAGCAAACCAGCACTGGTGAGAGCAGACCATTGTGGAAGGGTCTGGGCTCTGTGGGGACGCCGGTCAGGGTGACTGACCTCGTGAGCAGGAGGCCAGAAAGGAACGATGCCTTTTCCACTTCATCCGCTTTCCAAAGTCGTAGCAGAGACAACTTCAGGTCAGGGGTCTAACTTTGCCTTTGACAGTTGGGTGAGCTGATGAGTCACTGGACCTCTCAGTTGTTTCCTCATCTGTAAAGTAGGGAAGATGAAGGTGATGACTGCTGCTTCCCAGGGTGGCTGTGAGCATCAGATGAATTAATGGGAACTGGAGAGCACCCCATGGATGAGGGTCATTAATGCCACTGCCCCTCCCCATCCCATCTCCCTACCTCTACCTCCCATGGCCAGGACCCGCTGGCCCTGGTCCATATGTCAGCAGCCAAGTTAATGGTCCACAACTCCTGTTCCCTGAACAGGGTTGTTCCACTGTGGCCCTGCCTCTGTAAAGGCCATCAGGGAAGGGAAGGTCCACCTGCCCTACAACACCCCATTTGTGTATGCTGAGGTGAACGCCGATGAAGTCGTTTGGCTGTTGGAGGATGGCCAGGCCCAGGAACTCCTGGCCCATATCATCAGTTCCATCAGGAAGGAAATCAGCACCAAGATGGTAGGGTCAGACCAGAGCCAGAACATCACCAGCTCCTACAAGTACCCAGAAGGTGCCTGGGGCCCCAGTTTTTCAGGGAGGGGGGCAGCTGTAACCTCCTTTGTGTTGCCTCCCAAAGGACATGAGGATGGCTCTCACGTTGAAACTATCACCACCTAACCACTGCCTCCGCAAAAGATGACAAAAGACACTATCCAGTGCTTAAAATCAGGAACTCATTTAACCCAAATTTTTGGCAACTCTATGAGGCAAGGAAATATCCCTGGGCTATATGTGACTGAACTGAGCACCAAGAGATGAAGGGACTGTGATAGAGCAAGGGTTTGAGCCCAGCACCAAGCAACACCAATCGTTCCAGCCATGATGCTGTATTGTCTCCTTAGGCAGCTATTCTTTGTGGCTGAGGCTTCGGGAGGGGACCTGGGAGTTGCTGGGTGCCTTGTTTCCAGCAAGAAGTTCATTGGTCCTCCTGACCCCTCCCCACTGATGTCTTTCCTGGCTCTCCTTTCTGTCAGGATCCTGTGAGGAGCGATCTGTGTTCATGAAGGCCTCCTGGAAAATGCTGGGCCCTTGGAAGGCCTCTTCACCCTTCCTGGACCTGCTGGGGTCTGGGGGCTTTGAGGATCAGCCAGCACAGCTGCAGCTTTACCTGACCAGGAAGGCTGAGTGGGGCCAGGACCTGCTGCCGAAGCTTAATGCCGGGAGTCTGGCAGATAGAGCCCAACCCCAGGGGCCCATCCGCCTGGTGGTGCATTTCTGTGCACAGACCCTGCTGCACGACGGTGGCACCTGGGAGCCCCTCTGGAGACAAATAGTGCGCTTGACCCTGGACTTCGGGGAGGGTGAGTATGAGGCAGGCCTGGAAAGGCACATACAGGGAGGGAAGCTTGGGGCCGTGAACAAGGCACCCCCCCACACACGCACGCACACACACGCATGCACACACATGCACGCACAGCACACACGCGCACACACACACACGTTGGGCAGTGAAGCTGCTGTTGGCAGGAGATTGAATGTCAGGTACTGTACCTCTGATGCCATCCCACCAGGTGAAACACAGCAGTGACCTTGGGGGGTCAGGGGCGCAGGGTAAGCACCATCTGTCTCTCTCTCTTACACACACACACAAACACTTTCACACATGCACATAGACTCATACTCATATTCTCTCTCAAACACAAACTATTATTTCCTCTCTCACACATACACGTTTTCACTCTCTCTTTCCGAGACCCATTCCTGGACTCAAGATGTATTTTGTCTGTGCTTAGAGACACAGTGGCTGCTCTTGCTACCCTACAACAATTATAGAAACAAACTGATGGATGAAAAGCTGATCTGTGTGTCTGGCATCGCCAAGGTGGAGGAGACAGGGAGGTCCATGCTGGGGCCTCCCCACTTATCTACTGAGGTAAGGCATCTGGACAGAGATGGGGCCCAGGGGCCCTCTGACTCACCCAATTCAGGGGCTGGGGGCACAGCAGCTAACAAGGCACAGTCCCTGCCTTGGACACCAAACAGGTGATTAAAGTGCAGTATGGTGTGGTCCCTTGCACTCTGTGCAAAGGGAAGGCTTCCCAGAGGAGGTGACATTTTACAGAAGATGCACAGGAAGACACTCTAGAGAAACGAGGTGGAGTTGAAGGCATTTTAAGTAAGGAAGTAGCTTTGCAGAGGCAAAGAGACAAGAAAGGTGGTATCTGGGAGATGGAGTAGAGAAGACAGGTTTGAGAGAGACTCAGGCCAAATTCCTTGTCACCTGATAAGACAGGGGTGACAAGGAAGAAGGAAACAAATGAAAGGTGAGCCTCACATTTCACGTTCAGAGGCTTGAGTGGCTGGTAAGGCAATTGCATGAGGAACGAATACAGGTGAAGGAAGGGTAAATGGGGGAGGGCAGGGATGACCTCCATGTCCTATAACCAGGGTTTTTCTTCCTCTGAAGGCTCCTTTCCCCACTTTCCCCTCCTACCTGAAGGCCTTGCCCACTGCCTAATCCCCACCTGACTGTGCACCTGGTGGATCTGTGAACAGAACCCTCCACCCCCACCAGAAAGAGATGTGAGTGGCTCCTCATCATAAACCGTCTGGCCACCTGACAGTTTTCACCTGGACATGCTGTGAGGTCATCAGGCCAAGTGATGCCAGGCAGCCTCCGTGAGTGGGGAGGGGGTAACAGTGGGCAGAATCACAAGAGCAGACACAAGCCTGGGGCTGAGGTGAGGGCCCTGCCCATTACACAAAGCCCTGGTTACAACAGGATCCAATGCAAACACATCAAGTGCCAAGTAGGCTATTAATTGGTCCCCATTGCTAAGGAACCCCGGGATGATTTGTGTGATCATGCTGGATGCCAAAGCTATTTTGACCTTGTTCAACTTTGGCACACTCACTAGAGTACAAAGGACTTGTTTCTTTTCTTTGAATTCCAGAGAAGTCAGGATGTGTTCTTCCTTCTCCTCGAGTCTCTGGTTGAGCCAGAACGTGCCCCCAGTATGATCTGGGTGGTCAGGTCATTTCAGTTCAACACTCGTTTACCAAATATCCATCATTTGGCTGGTACTGTGCTAGGCACTGGGGCTCTAGAAGTGAGTAGGATGGATCCCTGCCTCCCACTCACAAGTCAAGGCCATGCTGCCCTATGACACAGACCTCACATGTGATGCACTGAATACACCTGGAGAAACTCAGGGTCTGCTAATGTATATGAAGACAGAGCAGCATGGGAGGAAGATCCTGACTGGGGTCTAGGACACCTGGGTCAGGTCCTTCTCTGCCATTAACATATCCTGCAACTTGGGCCTCAGAATGACATCACGAGTGGCACATGGATGGCACACATGACACCACTTCCTTATCCCATGCCTGTGTCAGACACTACTAATCAATCATGACCCTCTCACTGGCTCTGGATTGTCCTCAGGATCCTTTTTAACACACCATTCCTATCAGCCACAACTAACGGATTGGAGCTGGCACTTAAGTTGAAATCTAATTGCCATCCTGAGCTAGATGACGGGGAGGGAAATAGATTTCACTTGGTGCCAATTCCCAGTTGGTGGTGGCTTCCAGTAGTACTGTGAGCTCCTAAGGCAGGCCAGTGTATGTGTTAACCGTGAATGCTGTGGGCTCATGTTCTCGCCCCTGCAGCGTCTTCGTGCTAAGTGAGCAGTCCCTGGTGGTCATCAGAGGGATGGGGAAGTGAGGTAGCTGAACTGAGTGTGGACATGAGGCCAGTTGCCCATGATAACCCCGTCTTCTCTCCACACAGGTGCCCGAGAGGGCCGAGGTGGGCAAGGCCCTGAGAGTCCACATCACGCTCACCAATACCCCCTCGGTGGCTCTGAGTCACTGCACAATGGTTCTGGAGGGCAGTGGCCTCATCAATGGGCAGATAACAAATGAGTAAGTACCATGGCTATCCACCTGCCTCATGCTGGTTTTAGATAAGGGGATGCCTCGTGGGGTCATAGGATGGTCATAGTCTCCTGGATGCTGCCTCCTTTCCCCCACCTTCCCACCTCCTTGGGGAAGGTTGAGCTCAGTGGTGTTGAGGGTGCGGGGGTGTGGGATGTGCTACCAACGAAGAGAGGAAACCAGATCACCCACCCAAGCAGTTACTCAAGGCTCTAAAAGGCCCTTTTTGACTTTCAGTCTTGGAACTCTGGTGGCCAGACACACCATCCAAATTCAACTGGACCTCTACCCCCATCAAAGCCGGACCCCACCAGCTGCAAGTCCTCATCAGCAGCAACAGATCAAGGAGATCAAGGGCTACAAGTACATCTTCCTTGCTGCAGGAAGGGCTTCTTGAGCCTCACACCCACCTCCTCAGGCCTTCCCAGTCATCCAGCCACTCCCCCGCCCCCCTCCTGACACCCTCTGGGGCCCCCGTACCCCTCCAGGCCCATTTTGCTCTCTTCTCCTCCTGAGGGTGTGGTGTTATCTTTGCTCCTTCTCTGTCCTCTTCCCCCCCTGCCTGGGGGTGAAGGAAGTGCTGTTAGAAGCACTGTGCATCTCAGGGAAGAGACAATAAAAATGCTTTATCTATCATCAGTGTTCCTTTTTGTGTGCTAACAAGCTACTTATTGCTACTGGCTGGTCCTCTCAGCCTGACTGCCACCTGTGTGGCTGGGCCCTCCCTGCTCTTCCTGTCTTCTCTCTCCTCCTGCAAGATCTGCAGCCACAAAATAAGTGCAACGTGATCCCCTCTAAACCACCCTCTCTGGAATCCTAGATCCCAGGTCTCTCCATTTAAATTGTCTTAGTGAGCCCGCAAGCAGAGGCTGGAGGGAGGTCTGGGGAGGGCGGCCCAGACATGCTGGGAGGACACTGTGGCCTGCGGGGACCGGCCAGAAGCTGCTGCCGGCCTGAGAGCCTGGGGACAGTGGGGCAGGGCCCACTCACAGGGGTAGCGGGCTGCCCCCCAAAACAGGCCCCCACTTTCCCTGACCCCATCTCCCCTTCTTGCTCCCTCACCAACTCCCTCTCCTCAACCTGACCTCCTCAGCCTCTCTTCCTTCATTGTGTGTGTTTTTGTTATTTTAAGAACAGGGAGCCACTCTTTTGTATTTTCTTCCTGTGATTCTCTAGATCATTTGTGCTCTTCTTAGATAATTTGGAAAGTACAGAAAAGTGAAAAGAAACAAAAGAAAAATCACCGATAGCTTCCCCATCCCAGAAGAAATCTCTGCTAACATTTGACACTTATCTTTCTGGTCTTTTCCCCCCTTTCACTGTGTTTTTGAAAGTTATTATTACATGGCTATCATCAAAAAGACAAGAGATAACGAGTTTTGGTGAGGGTGTGGAGGAAAGGGAAACCGTGTGCACTGTCGGTGGGAGTGTAAATTGGTGCAGCCACAGGGGAAAACAGCATGGAGGCTCCTCAAAAAATTAAAAATAGAACTACCATATGATCCAGTAATTCAACTGTTGGGCATATAACCAAAGGAAATAAAATCACTATCTCGAAGAGATATCTACACCTCTGTGACACTAGCCAAGATGTGGAAACAACCCGTGTCTGTCAACAGACGAATGGATAAAGAAGATGTGGTGTATACAATGGAACATTAGGCAGCCGTGAGAAAGAAGGAAATCCTGCCATTTGCTACAGTATGGATGGACCTTGAGGGCATTATGCTAAGTAAGAGGTGATTCAGATAGAGAAAGACAAATACTGTATGATACCGCTTATACATGGAATCTAAAAAAGCTGAACTTGTAGAAACCGAGAGTAAAATGTTGGTTACCAGGGGCTGGAGGCAGGGGATTGGGGAGTGTAAGGCCAACTGGCCCGAGTCAGGGGAACACAATCAGATTCACAGGTTGCATCAGACCGAAATTATCCGGACCACCCAGTTCCAGAAACTGACCTGGAGACTTTCCGGACCACCCAGTTCCAGGAACTGACCTGGGGACTTTGCACCCGGCCCAGCCTTCCCGCCTTTCGAGGGGCGGGACTAACGGTCCCCCAGGATACCCGAAAAGACCACCAAATAAGGAATACCCTGCGCCCTCCCAGATTCACCACACCCCTTTCCCTTCTTCCCCTATAAAATCTTGCCCAACCCTCGCCCCGGGTGCGACTTCTCTGGCCCCTTTCTCTCGGACCAGTGAACCTCGCCCGGGAGCGCTCCCTAATAAAGCTCACTTGAGGCTTTCCTCTGTTTCGCGGTGCCGTTTGTTAAGATCCGACCTTACATTTGGTGCCGAAACCCGGGAGGGGTACCAAGCCCCGCGGGTTACCGTGCGGGCCGCTCCTCCCCTCCCCCAGGAGACAACCAGGGAACCTCTCCGATCCGGCAGAAAACGGGGTAAGTCCCCCTCCCTTGTTCCCTCCGACCCCCAGAGTCCCTGCCCACCGGATTCCCTGTCCCTAATCGCGGCTGCGTCAGGGACTCCTCCGTCCTCTCTCCGGGCCTCGGGCAACTGTGGAGACGTCCCAATTGCCTGACCGCTCTCCGACCCTCCGGGCCTCGGGTGATTGTGGAGACGTCCCTATCGCCTGACCGCGCTCCGACCTGCCGTGAATTGGAGACTGAGACCAGGAACGCCTCTCTCCCTCTCCATTCACTCAGGGACAGACTGGGGGTCATGGGAACCTCACAATCGAAACCAGATCCTAAGACGCCCCTGGGGTGTCTCCTAGCCAAGATCTCCGTTGCCGATGGCTTATTTTTCTATTCCACTGTGGCCTGGCCACAATATCCTCTAGACAATTAATCCTGAAGGTACTTTCGATTTTAACATCCTCCGTGATCTAGATAATTACTGCCGCAGGACGGGCAAATGGTCCGAGGTACCCTATGTTCAGGCCTTCTGGTATTTATGCTCCCGCCCTTCCTTCTACATATCCTACATCCAAGCCCCTAATTTCCTTTGACGATGACCCCTCTCCACTAGCCGACCCACCCGAATCTCTCGCCTCTCCCCCCTCCAGAACTCCTCTCCAACCTCCACCCTACCCTGAAGCGGTTCCTCCTCCTCCCGAACCCGCTCCGGCCCATCCAACCGCTCCCCCGCCTCCCTCAACGGTTTCTCCTCCCACGCCCCTTGCTTCGCCAATTAGTGCACATACACGCTCTCACGACTCCCAAGATCCAAATCTCCTCTGCCCTCTGAGGGAGGTAGCAGGAGCGCAAGGATTAGTTAGAGTTCATGTTCCCTTTTCCCTCCAAGATCTCACTCAAATAGAAAAGCGATTAGGCTCCTTTTCTGCCGACTCTTCCCGCTACATCAAAGAATTTCGCTACCTCTCTCAAGCTTACGATCTAACCTGGCACGATATCTTTGTGATCCTATCTTCTACTCTGACCCCTGACGATAGGGAAAGAATTCAAACTGCTGCCCGAAACCATGCAGATCAGGTTCACCTTACCGACAACTCCATGCCTGTCGGAGCGACTGCCGTACCTGGCACCGATCCAGGCTGGACTTATCAGGATGGCCAAGATGGCCGTCGTAAGCGCGACCTCATGATCCAACGCCTCCTGGCTGGCATGCAGGCTGCCGCTCATAAGGTAGTCAATTTTGAGAAACGAAAAGAGATAACCCAAGAACCTAACGAAAATCCAGCTATCTTTCTCAATCGCCTTACAGAGGCTTTAACTCTATACACCCGGCTGGATCCCGACACCCCGGCAGGGGCAGCGGTCCTAGCCACCCATTTTATCACCCAATCAGCCCCAGACTGATTTCCGAAAGAAATTAAAACAGGCAGAAGACGGCCCTCAAACCCCTATTCGAGATCTGGTAAAGATGGCCTTTAAAGTCTACAATGGCCTTGAGGATTTGGCAGAATCCAGCCGACAGGCTCGGATGCACCAGAAGGTGGCCCTCCAAACCCAAGCTCTTGTAGCCGCCCTAAGGACGGCAATCTCCCATGGATCACAGCATCCACGGGGTCCGCAAAAGGCAACCCCGCCGGGGGCCTGCTTCAAATGCGGAAAAAAAGGCCACTGGGCTCGCCAATGTCCCAATCCCCCTTCTAAGCCCTGTCCCAGCTGCGGGCTTACGGGCCACTGGAAGAGTGACTGCCCTACGACTGGCCCTCCCTCAGCGTCTCCACGCGGGGGGCAGGCCGACCCAACGGCATTACCATTCGAACTGCTGGGATTGGCTGACGACTAACGGCGCCCGGACTCGAAGACCCCCATCACCCTCGCCGAGTCCAGGGTAACGCTACAGGTAGCGGGTAAGTCCATCTCATTTCTGGTGGACACGGGGCTACCTATTCGGTCCTGCCTACTTATTCCGGGACAGTTTCTCCGTCCCAGATCTCGGTCATGGGTATTGATGGCAAACCATCCTTCCCACTCCAGACCGGTCCACTCCCATGTCATATCGAAGGACTCCATTTTACTCATTCCTTCTTAGTCATACCATCCTGCCCAGTTCCCTTGCTAGGCCGAGATGTCCTTTTCCACTTAGGGGCCTCCCTCCAGCTGGTTAGACTTGACCCTAAGGTCCCCTCCTCCCAACTCCTGCTTCCTCTTCTCGGCCTGTCTCTAGAACCCTCCCTCTCCTATCCCCCTCTTCCAATCACCGAACCCAGTCAATCCCCAAGTCTGGACATATTTTCCTATCAGTACATTCTTTTTAATAGCTACGATCACTCCACTGTTTGCATGTACCAAATGTTTCTCATTAGTCCCCTACTTATGGGCATTTTGGCTGTTTCTAGTGTTAGTCTTAGACAGACAAAGCTACAGAGAGTGTCCTAGCACCACATGTCCAATAATTCCCATCCTCTAAATCTGCCTGGGGGCAGGGGTAGTTCCACAGGCATGCAGACACAGTGTGGGCAGAAGGAAGGGCGAGCCAGGAGGAGAGAGCAGGAAGAAGGGCAGGGAGGGATGAGAGTAGGGAGTGGGTCTGGTGGGCTTTGGGGGCAGAGGCCAGACTCAACCAAGCCTTACTTCTGACTTAAAGGATGCTGAGTAATATTCCATTGTATATATGTGCCACATCTTCTTTATCCATTCATCCGATGATGGACACTTAGGTTGTTTCCATCTCCGGGCTATTGTAAATAGAGCTGCAATGAACATTTTGGTACATGACTCTTTTTGAATTACGGTTTTCTCAGGGTATATGCCCAGTAGTGGGATTGCTGGGTCATATGGTAGTTCTATTTGTAGTTTTTTAAGGAACCTCCATACTGTTCTCCATAGTGGCTGTACCAATTCACATTCCCACCAGCAGTGCAAGAGTGTTCCCTTTTCTCCACACCCTCTCCAGCATTTATTGTTTCTAGATTTTTTGATGATGGCCGTTCTGACTGGTGTGAGATGGAATATTACTCAGCCATAAAAAGAAACAAAATTGAGCTATTTGTAATGAGGTGGATAGACCTAGAGTCTGTCATACACAGTGAAGTAAGTCAGAAAAAGAAAGACAAATACCGTATGCTAACACATATATATGGAATTTAAGAAAAAAAATGTTATAAAGAACCTAGGGGTAAGACAGGAATAAAGACACAGACCTACTAGAGAATGGACTTGAGGATATGGGGAGGGGGAAGGGTAAGCTGTGACAAAGCGAGAGAGAGGCATGGACATATATACACTACCAAACATAAGGTAGATAGCTAATGGGAAGCAGCTGCATAGCACAGGGAGCTCAGCTGGGTGCTTTGTGACCGCCTGGAGGGCTGGGATAGGGAGGGTGGGAGGGAGGGAGACGCAAGAGGGAAGAGATATGGGAACATATGTATATGTATAACTGATTCACTTTGTTATAAAGCAGAAACTAACACACCATTGTAAAGCAATTATACTCCAATAAAGATGTCAAAAAAAAAAAAGACGCCCCAGCATCCCTTCCTCCCTCTCCCCCAACCTTATCCCCAGGGGGCCTGCTGGGTCGTGCCAGAACCCAGAACCCTCAACATCTCTCACCACCTCTCACTGCCCTGTCGCTGAACGGCTCAGAACTCTTACCTATCAGCCCGGTGAAGAGGCACTGCCACTGAATCAAGGAGGACAGCTGTCTGTCTGTCTCTCTGTTCTCCCAGTCTCTGTGTCTCTCTTACACACACACACACACACACACACACACACACACACACACACGCATATCTCCCGGCCTCCAAGACTAGGGGTTTCCGACTTGTACTGAGGGCCCCCCTGAGCTGTGGGGAGGAGAGTGATGCCTGTGCGGCCTTCTCTTTCCAGTCTTGTGCCCCACCCAGGTCCCAGGGAGAACCTATAGGGGCTAGGGATTGGTAGGGGCTGAAATCAGGATCAGTGGCTCCCCCATCACCACGGCCAAGATATTGGCTGGGGAGCCCCACACACCCTGTCTCAGGCCACTGCTGCTCCCCACTATGGAGAGGGATGTGCGTGCTCTCAACCATGAACCTGCAGCTCTCACCACACTGGTCCAAAACCTGATAAAATGCATGTCAGCCAGGAGTCCTTCTCCACCAGCGACGCCCCCCCTCAGACTGTCTGAGGCTGCCTCTGAGGAAGGGGGGAGGGTACCATCACCTGACGCTCAGGCAGGGCTTCCAGACAGTTCCAGGACACTGCAAGGAGGACATCTGCCCCCATGGCCTTTTGTTTGTTCATTCTTAATTTTAAAGAGAAAATTCTTTTTATATCATAAAAGGGACATGTTCATTCCAGAAAATCTAGAGAACACCAATAGGCAAAAAGAAAAAAAATACTGCTAACATCTTTCAGAATAGGGTTCAAAATCCTCTGTTCATACACATATGTTTATAACAAAAGTCAATTCGTGCCCTACACATTATGTAACCTATTCAAGCTTAATATATCAAACGTAGATTTCTGTCTAAATATACAATTTTGCACCCATATATTAATAGTGTACAGAATTCTGTGATGGAGATGATCATTTAACTAGTCCCTAAGAACAGGGCCTTTAGGTTGTTTCCAACTTTTCAGTGTTATAAACAGCACTCAGATGAGCAGCTTAAGTATCTAAATCTTTGTGCACTTTCTAAATACTTTGCTTAGAATAAATTCCTACAGAAGGAATGCTGAGGTCAATGCCAACCCCTAGGTTCCAGTTTTCTCATTTCCCACCAGGACTAGTTGAGTGTAGCAGAAAGGGAAGGGAACATGGACTCACATGGGCTCTGTGTTCAAATTTCACTCTACATATGTGTGGTTTGGGCAAGTTTCTTATCACTCTGAGCCTGTTTCCTCAACCTTGAGATGGGGCTAGGAGGTAAATGTACTCTGTAAACCAAGAAATTCCACCAAAGGTAACTTTTACTTCTACCCCATGTTCCTATTGAGCCTGTTGCTGGTGTTGATGGTGGGTAGGGGATGGGCCTCCCCAAGACGCCTCACTCATGCCCTTCTTGGAGTCACCGGGTTCTCTCCCCAGAGCTCAGTTTCCATGGCCCTGGGCCTTCTGGGGGTGGGAATGGAACAGGAAGGGTGGCATGACTTTTCTGCTTTGTGTCCTCCCACTTTGATTCCCAGGAGACGCTGTCTCCTTGGACGGTGAACCCCAGAGGCAGGAGTATGTCGTGAATGATTACGGCTTCCTATCAAAGGAACAAGAACTGGATCTGTCCCTGCCCCTGGAACTATGGACAGGTGAGTCTCAGCCCTGTTCATGGCCCATCCGGGCCCTGGGCTCCTAGGGAGAGGGGAGGAGGACCAGATGGGAGGGTGCCCTTCATGCAAGCTTCACCCAGAACTGCTGACAAGTGGGGACTAAACGGCACCAGGAAGCTGTGAGACATGACCCCACAACTTCCTGGGAGCTAGGGGAGCAGCCATAGAAAGTTGGAAGGTGTTCTTTGCTGATCACGTCTGATTAGGACAACAGGATTTAAGGGGGAAGGACAGCTGAAGGCACACACTCAGGAATTCCACTAAGTAAGAGGGTGAAGATGAAGGGACAACAGTGACAACGGCCATGATGGCGGCTGGTTTTTTGTTTGTTAACTGTGTTTCCAGCGGGGGCCCAGCTGCCACGCTTACTTAATCCTCACAACACCAGGCGACACTCCCTAGGGTCAGTTCTGTCACACTGAGGAAAACTTGTGCCCGGAACATCTCATCCAGAAGCACGGCTGATGAGCAGCAGTGCGTCTCCCTCCCCATTACTATTTGCTCTTTGGTTATTTGCTTTTGAAAAAAATATATATATATATATTTATTTATTTGGCTGCACAGGGTCTTAGTTGGAGCACACAGGATCTTTAGTTGCAGCATGTGAACTCTAAGTTGCGGCATGTGGGATCTAGTTCCCTGACCACGGATCAAATCCAGCCCCCTGCACTGGGAGCATGGAGTCTTAGCCACTGGACCACAAGGGATGTCCCTAGTTATTTGCTTTGATTACGTATCTTTTTATTATAAAAGTAATACAGGGATTTGCCTGGTGGTGGCCCACATCACAAAGTGTATGAAGAACCCAGCAGCAACCACCTCACAGAAGAGGGCCCACAACACAAAAAGGTGAGGAACCCAACATGAACACCCTCAAACCAGAGGGCCCACACCGTAAAGGGGATGGGAACACAGCAGGAACCACCTTAAACCAGAGGGCCAACATAACAAACGGGATGTGAATCCAGAAGGAACCACCACACACCAGAGGGCCCACAACACGAAGGGTATGAGGAACCAAGCAGGAAGCACCTCACACCACAAGGCCGACATCACAAAGAGGATGAGGAACCCAGCAGGATCCACCTCACACCAAAGGGCCCACATCGCAAAGGGGATGAGGAACCCAGCAGGAAGCACCTCACACCAAAGGGCGCAGATCATAAAACGGTAAGGAACCCAACAGGAACCACCTCAAACCAGAGGGCCCGCATCACAAAGGGGAGGAGCAACAAAGCAGGAACCACTTCACACCAGAGGGCCCACATCACAAAGGGGAAGGGAATCCAGCATGAACCACCGGACACCAAAGTGCCCACATCACAAAGGGGATGAGGAACCCAGCAGGAACCACCTCACACCAAAGGGCTCAGATCATAAAACGGTGAGGAACCCAACAGGAACCACCTCAAACCAGAGGGCCCACATCACAAAGGGGAGGAGCAAGAAAGCAGAAACAACTTCACACCAGAGGGCACACATCACAAACAGTATGAGGAACCCAGCAGGAACCACCTCACATAAGGAGGCCGATATCACAGAAAGGTTAGCAACCCAATAGGAAACACCTCACACGAGAGTGCCCACATCACAAAGAGGATGGAAACCGAGCAGGAACCACCTGTCACCAAAGGGTCCACATTACAAATGGGATGAGGAAACCAGCAGGAACCACCTCACACCAGAGGGCCCACATCACAAAGGGGATGGAAACACAGCGGGATGTGCCTCACACAAGAGGGCCCAAATCACAGAAAGGTGAGGTACCCAACAGCAACCACCTCACACCAGAGTGACCACTTCACACCAGAGGGCCAACATCACAAATGGTATGTGGAACCCAGCAGGAATCACCTCACACACCAGAGGGCCCACATCACAAAGGGGATGATTAACCCAGCAGGATCCACCTCACACCAAAGGGCACACATCACAAAGGGGATGAGGGACCCAGCAGGAACCACCTCACACCAAAGGCCCCACATAATAAAACGGTGAGGAACCCAACAGGAACCACCTCAAACCAGAGGGCCCACATCACAAAGGGGATGATTAACCCAGCAGGATCCACCTCACACCAAAGGGCACACATCACAAAGGGGATGAGGGACCCAGCAGGAACCACCTCACACCAAAGGCCCCACATAATAAAACAGTGAGGAACCCAACAGGAACCACCTCAAACCAGAGGGCCCACATCACAAAGGGGATGATTAACCCAGCAGGATCCACCTCACACCAAAGGGCACACATCACAAAGGGGATGAGGGACCCAGCAGGAACCACCTCACACCAAAGGCCCCACATAACAAAACGGTGAGGAACCCAACAGGAACCACCTCAAACCAGAGGGCCCACATCACAAAGGGGATGGGAACCCAGTAGGAACTACCGCTCACCAAAGGGCCCACATCACAAAGGATATGAGGAACCCAGCAGGAAGCACCTCACGCCAGAGGGCCCGCATCACAAAGGGGAAGAGCAACAAAGCAGGAACCACTTCACACCAGAGGGCCCACATAACAAAGAGGAAGGGAATCCAGCACGAACCACCTCACACCAAAGGGCCCATATCACAAAGGGGATGGAAACCAAGCAGGAACCACCTCACACCAAAGGGCCCACATCACAAACGGGATGAGGAGCCCAGCAGGATCCACCTTACACCAAAGGGCCCACATCACTAAGGGGATGAGGAACCCAGCAGGAACCACCTCAAACCAGAGCGCACACATCACTAAGGGGAGGAGCAACAAAGCAGGAACAACTTCACACCAGAGGGCACACATCACAAACAGTATGAGGAACCCAGCAGGAACCTCCTCACACAAGGAGGTCCATATCACAGAAAGGTTAGGAACCCAATAGGAAACACCTCACACGAGAGTGCCCACATCACAAAGAGGATGGAAACCGAGCAGGAACCACCTGTCACCAAAGGGTCCACATAACAAATGGGATGAGGAAACCAGCCGGAACCACCTCACACCAGAGGGCCCAGATCACAAAGGGGATGGAAACACAGCAGGATCCACCTCACACCAGAGTGCCCACATCACAAAGGGGATGAAAAACCCAGCAGGAAGCACCTCACAACAGAGTGCCCACATCACAAAGGGGTAGAGGGACAAAGCAGGAACCATTTCACACCAGAGGGCCAACATCACAAATGGTATGTGGAACCCAGCAGGAACCACCTCACACACCAGAGGGCCCACATCACAAAGGGGATGGGAACCCAGTAGGAACTACCGCTCACCAAAGGGCCCACATCACAAAGGATATGAGGAACCCAGCAGGAAGCACCTCACGCCAGAGGGCCCGCATCACAAATGGGATGAGGAACCCATCAGGAAGCACCTCACACCAGAGGGCCCACATTACAAACGGTATCAGGAACCCAGCAGGATCCACCTCACAGAAGAGGACCGAAATCACAGAAAGGTGAGGTACCCAACAGCATCCACCTCACACCAGAGTGCCCACATCACAAAGGGGATGGAAACCGAGCAGGAACGACCTGACACCAAAGGGCCACATAACAAAGGGGATCAGGAAACCAGCAGGAAGCACCTCACACCAGAGGGCCCACATCACAAAGGGGATGAGCAACACAGCAGGAACCACTTCACATAAGAGGGCCCACATCACAAGAAGGTGAGCTACCCATCAGGGACCACCTCAAACCAGAGGGCCCACATCACAAAGGGTGTGAGGAACCCAGCAGGATCCACCTCACACCAAAGGGCCCACATTATAAAAAGGTGATCAACCCAACAGGAACCAACTCAAATCAGAAGGCTCACATCACAAAGGGGATGAGCAACCCAGAAGGAAACACCTCACACCAGAGGGCCCACATCATAAAAAGTTGACTAACCCAATAGGAACCAACTCAAACCAGAGGGCCCACAGCACAAAGTAGTTGGGAACCAGGCAGGAATGACCTATCACCACAGGGCCCAGATCAGAAAGCAGATGAGCAACAGAGCAGGAACCACTTCAGAACCACCATTCACAAAGGGTATAAGGAACCCAGCAGGAACCACCTCACACAAGAGGGCTCACATCACAGAAAGGTGAGGAAACCAACAGGAACCACCTCACAGCAGAGTGCCCACATCACAAAGGGGATGAGGAACCCAGCAGGAACTACCTCACACCAAAGGCCGACATCACTAAGGGGATGAGGAACTTAGCAGGAACTACCTCAAACCAGAGCGCACACATCACTAAGGGGAGGAGCAACAAAGCAGGAACAACTTCACACCAGAGGGCACACATCACAAAGGGGATGAGGAACCCAGGAGGAACCACCTCACACAAGGAGGTCCATATCACAGAAAGGTTAGGAACCCAATAGGAAACACCTCACACGAGAGTGCCGACATCACAAAGAGGATGGAAATGATGTCAACGATGTCAAACGATGGATCGATGTCACACCAAAGGGCCCACATCATAAAAAGGTGAGGAACCCAACAGGAACCACCTCAAACCAGAGGGCCCACATCTCAAAGGGGATGAGAACCCAGCATGAACCACAAAGGGTATGAGGAACCCAGCAGTAACCACACCAGGAAGCAGGCTAAGATTCAGGCTAAGATTCCATGCTTCCACTGCAGGTGGCATGGGTTCCATCTCTTGTCAGGGAAATAAGACCCCCACATGCCATGGGGCACAGGCAAAAAAATTTAAAAAGTAATACATATTATTTTCCCTTATAGGTTATTACAAAATATTGAGTATAGTTCCCTGTGCTATGTAGTAGGTCCTTGTTGGTTACCTATTTTATATATAGCAGTGTGTATATATTAATCCCAAGCTCCTAATTTATAACCTATAAGGGAAAAGAATCTGAAAAAGGATATATATATATATAACTGAATCACTGTGCTATACATCTGAAATTAACATAACATTGTAAACCAACTATACTACAATAAAAAAATAAAATTGGTATAAAATTTTTAAGAAGTAATACATAATTGCTTTAAAAACTTTATAGAGAAACATTACAAAAATAGGTGCCTAGAATATGAAGGTCTTTCTAAGCACTGTCACCAGCAAAATGTATGTTCCTCTACATTTTGTTTTCTGTGCATATTCTAAAACATGCGATTTTATTTGTAAAAATTGCATCGTATTAATTGCAATGCTCTGCAACTCCTGCGTTACTGAAAGCCTGCCTCTCGCTGAAAGCTCAGCCGACAGCAGGAAGCCCAGTGCCAGGCCAGGGAAAGGATTCTTAAGGCTGAGCCCCAGCACAAAAACACTCTCGGGGTAGCAGGGGAGAGGGCCAGCTCTGGCTTCTCAGAAGGGGTGTTGCCTGGAAAATCCTGAGCAGGGGGCTTGTAGAGCTGGTATCAGTTTAATATGGGTCCCTCTCCTGGACTTGCCCAAATAGAACTCCAACATATGTAGCATCAGGCCTAGCCTCGGCCCCTGGGGTGGCTATAGTCAAGATGAGACATGGCAGCCTCAACTGGTCCCAACTGACATCCCCAGCTCCTCACGCACCATGGGCAGATGCGGATCCTGGAAGTGAGGAGTTGATGCCTTCTGAGCCCTGGGTTCTTCTCTCTCTCTCTCTCTCTTCTTCAGTGAACGTATATTGAATGCCTGCTCAGTGCTAGGCAAGGCACTGGGTGCCAGAAGCATGAAAATGAATGAAACACTGTCCCTGAGCCCACAGTAAAGTGGGGACTTGGTCACATAAGCAGGTCGCTTATTACACAGTGGGGTATGTAAAGACTGAGCGCCAGGCAGAGGGTGTTCTGGGAGCCTGGAGGAAGAGCACTCGGCTGGGCATGGGGGTGCCAGGGAAGCTTCCTGGGAGAGGGTGTGCTTGAACTGAGTTAGCCAAGTGAAGGAGGGGGAAAATATCCCAGTCAGAGGGAAGCGTGGGCAAAGACACAAAGGTGAGAAAGGGTCTGGCCTGCTGCAGGGGTTACAAGGAATCTGGTGTTGCTGGAGCAAAAAACGGTGAGGCGGCGGGGGGTTACTGAGACATGAGGCTGGAGAGGTAGAAGGGGGCCAGATCAGATAGGGTCTTATGCACCTTGTAGAGGAGGTTACAGCTTTGATCCTGTAGGCCACAGGAGCCGTTGAACATTTTAAGGCAGAAAAGTGAGCCAATCAAACTGTCCCCTGGGGATAATGGATCAGAGAAGCCTCCGAATCCTGATTATTGCCCAGTGTACCATGGGAATAAATGGAACACTGTCGTTTACTCTCATTCAACAAAGATGCACAGAGTCACTACTATGTGCTGGGCACTGTGCCAGGTCTGGGGGTAGAGTTGTGAGAACAACTGGAGAGAAACACGCATACAGTCAGGCAGGCAGGACAGACCTTGGCTACCGCATTGTAACAGAGTCTGATGAGTAAGAGACGTGGTCAGGGCCGTGGAGAAAAACCTGGCTCACGGAAAGCCTCAGAGGAAGTGGTGTTCATGACAAGCCTGAAGGATACGGAGTCAGCCTGCCTTCGCTAAAAATTTTCCATAACTCACATGCTATTGGTCAATCCAAAGCCCCACTGGATCACAGGTGCTGTGGCAAGTCGGGGCCATCACCTCAGCACTAGCTGCCAGTGATGAGCTGGGTCAGCAGGTGCGGGTGGAAGATGAGGCAACGTGGCTTTAGCAAGAACATCCCAGGAGCTCCATGAGTGTGGGATTAAAGGGGAGAAGAGGGAGAAACAGATGTTTCAGCCAGTCAGACTCATTGGGAAAAACTACAGGAATTTAACAGGCAGGACCTACAAACTGGGTGAGTTGTGACCCCAGAGCTTTGAGACCCTGTACCTGCCCCAGAGGCAGGGCAGTCCATAGCTGTGCTGCTAGACACAGTTTCCTTCCAAATGGGCTTGTATTCCACAAACGCACTCCATTGGACAGCTGGGAGGGGTGGGTCATGCATTTCTTTTCATCTCACGTGTGCCAAGTCTGGGCACCTTGCCTCTCTGCATCTCCTCTCGCAGTTGGAAGAGAATATCATAGACATCTGCCTGGAGCTGCTAGACAAGAGCCTGAACTTCCAGATTGACCCAGCCACAGACTAGGCCCTGCGGGGCAGCCCCGTCCACGTCAGCAGAGTGGTGTGTGCCATGGGGAGGCTGGGTCTCTTTCTGCCCACCCAGGGCATGTCCAGGGAGGGCGGAAGCTGTGCAGGGGTGCCCTGCCCACTCACGGTTGCCCCTGCAGTGAGGGAATGAAGAGTCGAGAGGCAGAGGCCCTCCAGCAAAGCCATTTTTGATGAGACTGATGAAAGAATGTGGGTAACAGGTTTTCTCAGCTGAGCTCTGAAAGAGCTGGATGTGGGCCATCACCTTCATTAATTCCAAATTGCATTTTTTGGGAAAGACTAAGTGTAGCTCTGGTTTGGGAAATAGTCTCATTGTTTCTAAATTTCTGCTCTTAGAGCCAAGCTCTGGCTTTGCAGGGATGGGGCATGGAGGGGTTAAGAGGGTGGGTAGAAACAGAATAATACACTAATTAACAGTGGTACACAAGTCAGAATAGCTGGCTTCCCACCCTCACCCCTTCCCCAGCAGGTAAAATGAGATCAAAGCCTCCTGCATCTCAGGCCCAGGGTCCTTGCAAAGGCAACCCACACCTCACATCTCGTTGAGGAAAAGGCTGCTTCTAATGCTTCTACATATGGCTTCTCTTCAGATCAACAGCAACGATGACCGTGGGGTGCTCAATGGAGACCGGAGCGAGAATTACGCAGACGGCATCAACCCCGTGGAGTGGACGGGCAGCGTGGCCATCCTAAAGCAGTGGCATGCCACAGTCTGCCAGCCAGTGTGCTACGGGCAGTGCTGGGTCTTTGCCGCTGTCATGTGCACAGGTAGGGAGTGGAAAGGGCCCCACGGAAAGATAAAAAATACAATGGCTCATGTCGCAACCCTCTGAACCATTCTTGTCCCAGAAATCTCACACAGTTCCCACCAAGGGACATTTGCAAGGAAGCAAAACGTCTCATCAGTGACCTCAGGCTTCACATATCTGAGCTCATTTCAGAGGGTGGTTCTGAGGGGGAAACCACACACTTCTCAGAACCTGGCGCCCTTCCCTTCTTTTGAACTTGGACAAACCTAACAGAATCCTCTTAAGAGCCTGGCTGGGAATTGTCCAGGTCTAAGACAGGAAAGAGGTGAGAGGCCAAGTAATTAGAAAACTTACAAACTGATTAGTGTCCTTTCTGAGCACAGAGAATGGGCTTGATGAAGATGCATACATGGGAGGGAAAGGTGTGTCTGAGCAGGGGTATGGGCCACGGGGCCAGAGCAAGATGGCAGACGAAGAACAATGACCTTGAATCTAGAGTTGTCACATGTTCAGAGGGCCTGGAGGCCTGATTCAGCCCAGGGAGTCAGGGGAAGGGGGACCAAGAGAGATCAGCTTCTCAGAGGGGGAGTGAATGCTACATTAGTAGAAGAAAAGCTTAAAAATTGGTACTGGGAAAGAGGGCAACTGGAAATGGGTTTGCTGGTGACAAGAGGAGCAAGCTGAAGGCAGGGGAGGAGGCTGTTGAGGGAGGGCACACCTGGAAATGAGTTATATACTGCAGGTAGCAAGAGGAGGCTTTCTGCTTCACTCAGGGCCACACTTGCTTCTGGTCCTCAGCCTGCCCCCAGGCCTAGGCCGGCTCTCCGCCTTCTGGCAGGCGTATCTATGTACCTGCCTTGGGCCACCATCAGGAAGTTATTCTTGTTGGCTGGGCAAAGAGGTCAAGTATGGCTTTTTCTCACAAGACTCTCTAGTCTAATCCAGGGAAGCCAGATCTGCCCACAATTTGGTGTTTATTGAGGGCTCAGGCCTTTTGTGTAGAAATTCCCTGTATGCAAAGGCTGGTGCAGTGTGCGTGTGTGTGCGCACGCGCGCTGGACCCATCTCCAGGCTCTCGCAGGAAGCCTGTGGAGCCCCAGGCTGCTAAGAAGCAGATGCCAGCTCCCTGTCCAAGGGCACCAGGAGGTTTCTGTCAGCACCCACACAGGATGACTTCATATGGGTTGGCGAGGGGGAGCTACTCCTCTGCAGCTGCACAGCCCCATCTGGAGTCGGATGCCTTGATTGCCCAGGGGTAAGAAACCAGGAATTCGACAGCTTTGATGCCCAGAGTCACAGACATTTGGGTGAACTGGGATGTCTGAGTCATCCAGGGATCAGGCGTAAGACTGAAGGCAGAGAATGTATCACTCCTGTATATGTGAGAGAGGGAGCCTTCCTGGGCCTGGAAGAGCCTAGAGTCTAATGGGCCAGGTGCGTGTGTGTAGAAGGAGAGGGTCAGGGGTTTGGGTGTGGTTGTCTGGAACTTGTTGGTGAGAGAGATGGAGCCAGTGAATGGAGATTATGGTATGAGAGCAGGCCAATTAAAATGTTTATGAGAATCACGGCGCTTTGGTGACCTAGGAAGCAAAGGGTTGGGCAAAGTGGGTCAAACGTGGCCGGGTCCACCTGCAGCTCCATCAATACCAGCCTTCCCCAACAGGGCCACCATGTTTTACATTAATAAATACGTCTATCAGTTTGGAAAACTCATTCATTCATCCAACAACACATACTGAGTCCTTATGCTAGGCACTGTGCTTCTAATAATCTTGGTTATAAAGATGGATAAGACCCAGCCTCAATCCTCCACTAAAAGTCAAGGATTTAGTCAAACTCCTTAATCCAATACAGTTGCCAAAGCATGTTGTTAAAAATTATTATTATTCTTTAACAATCACAATAGCTGACACTGGGGACTTCCTTGGTGCCGGGCATTGTGCTAAAACCTTGACAGCCTAGAGTAATGGTGAAGCTTGGGTTCAAATACCAGCACTACCATTAATTGTCTGAGTAACCCTGGGCAAGTCATTTAACTTGTACCTCAGTCCCCTCAGACATATGATGGGGAAATTAATAGTACCTACCTCGTCGGGTTATTGAAAGGACTGACTGAGTCCATACATGGAGAGCGCTTAGAATAATGCCTGGCTACAGTGAGAATTCAGTAAGTTCTAACCAGGATCACCTTGTTTGATTCCCCAGAAGAGCTTTAGAGGTAGGTTCTATCATTATCTCCATTCTACAGATGAGGAAATTGAGTGGCAGGGCTAGTCTCACATTGAGGTCTGGCTGGCTGTAACCACTAGACTATACTGCTGCATGAACGATGCTAGCAGCTGCCATTTAGCCAGCATCCCCTGTGCTTAAGGCACATGCTGGTTACTTTACAGTGCTCACAACCATCTGCAAAGTAGGTACCATTAATTACAATCCACAGATGAGAAAACTGAGGCTTAAGGTGACCACGTGACTCCAGTCTGACTCAGAAGTGCATTCTCCCCTCTGCAGCCCTTCCTCCCTGTATTACCTGTTTTAATAACAACAGCATATTGACTTCAAGCTTCCTAAAGAAAAATCACAAAAAGGAGATTTTCCATGCATCAAAGATACGATTATAATTTTTTGGACAGATGTTTCCTTGACATCAATTTACTTGGCTGTTACTTTGGGAATTTCAGAGAAATCCCTGACCTACCTTCCTTCAGTGCTCATGTCTGACTGCTCCATAGGTCTCTCTCAGTCATTAGGCTTTTCCTGTCCTGGCCGTCCACTCCTTGTGACAACGTCAGACCCCTCAGCCCTGAGGTCTATGAAGTAGCCTGGATGCCTTGCTCTGTAACAAGGGAACAGAAGGGACAGTGATGTTCTGTTGCCTGAAAATTCTCCCCCATAAGGGTTTCTCTTTTACGAGGGACTCAGCTCCCACCGAATTATCCATGAAAGAGTCACGTGAGTCTCATGTCAAACTGAGGCATCAGGACTGATAGCCTGCAGAAGTGAGGTTAAAGAAAACTCACTTCAACATGAATTTAATGAGCATCTACTCTGGGCAGCACTGTGCTAGGAATGAAGAAACGCAAGAAAAGTATTTGATCTGAGCCCTACTCTAGGGGGATTTGTAATCTGGCTGACAAGATAAGATAAATATATGAGATCATAGAGAGCTTCATGCATTGATAAAATGTGTGGCATTGGTGGCTGGAATCAAGTGAGAGCATGGGAAGGGAGATTAGTGTGGCATGGAGTAGTCAGTGAAAACGGCACAGAGGAAGGCGCTTTGAGAATGATGCCTTCCCAGCGTTGCTGGGACGTCTAGTGAAGTTGCAGTGGGGTTTTGAGATCAGAGAAATGTGGGTTTAAATCCTGCCCTGGCTCTCCTCTTCCCGCCATGTGACCTCAACCTCTCTAAACTTCAGGTTTTTCCTCTTCAAAGGTGGGATAATCACAGCGCTGTGGAGAGGATTAAGTGTGATTATGCCTGTGCAGTGATTGGCACCATGCCTGGCACCTATGAGGATGACGATGTCATCGACTGGCAAGGAAGCTTGGAAAGAATGAAAGACAAGCTCGGCTGGGGATGTGCTTAGTGACGGCAAGGTGTCCATGCAGGCTCAAGATTCAAATTCAGGAGTCGTGGGCAAGGAGTGAGAGATGAAGCCACAAGACAGGAGGAGCTCTTTGCGGGGGTACAGAGAAAGCAGGACAGACGGGGCAAAACCCCGTGAAACATGTATGTGCACAACTGTGCAGATCTGAATGCTGTCAGCTCCCTTCGTGTGATACCGGAGCTACAGCCTTGGCCTTCTCCCTATGTAAGAAACAATTCTTGTCCCTCTGTTGCCTCACTGCGACAGCTGTTGTCCCCTATCCCAGTCCTCTCACAAGGCACGATGAGGAAGTGGTGAGAATGGATCAGTGCAAATCCATTACCACTCAAAGCTTATGCTCTACCGACAATCAAGCTTGGTAACCACAGCACAGCACACAGTGACGGTGCTGTGCTGAAGTCGGAAATCACCAGAATCGACAAAAGATTCAAGACATTCATTCACCCATCCAGCAAAGATGCACTACGTTTCTGCAATACAGACCTGCCTTGTATTGTTAATGGTTGTATAACGATAAAGCTGACTATCACACAATCCCTGCCCTCAGGAAGACAGACTCATAAACAAATCATTACACACCATGTACCATGTCTAGCAGAGAACTCAGAGCGCCATGAGACCAATGACCTGTGCTCAGGTGGAAAAGTGCCCATCCCGCCATGTCTGGCAGGAGTTGACAACACCACTGGCACTTCATGAATTCATCAATCATGGTGAAGAATGGAGGCTTGCTCCTTGCTCTCCCTGCCCACCCCTCCTTGGCATGTGCTCTTATTACCGTAAGTGTTATACACCCTTCTGACTGTAATCTTAACATAAATGTGCCCATGCAATGCTCCTGAGTCACTTGCATGCTCTCGCCTCACTCCTGTCTCATGCTCCTTCAGTGGCAGCTTTTCCCACCTTCACCCTCCCCTCCGAGGCGGTCCTGTGTCACCTCCACCTACAATTCACTGTCAGCTCTGCTCACTCCCTGCCCTCCATTCCTTGCAGATCTGTGCAGACCTGCCGTTCCAAGGAAGTGCATCCTCCCCCTTTGGGCTTCTCTGCATCCAGGGATGTGTCCCCACCCCAGCCTGGAAGGGCTTTGTGCCAAAATATAAGAAGGAGCCTAAACTAAAATCTATAAGCAAATAAATGCTTAATATAAATAAGTATCTAAACTAAAAATTATAAACATTTTAAAATGACAGTAGTATTTGTGAAGAACCCTTAGAAATATCTGTATTTTTTGACTCAGTCATTTTACCTCTTGGAATCTGTCCCAAAGGGGGAAAAGTAGAATTGATCTACAGAGATGTCCATCACAGTATTATTTACAACAGGGGAAAAATTAGAAACCAAGCAAATGTCTAAAAATAACCTCTGCTGAAGTGAAAAAAAAAAAATATGTGAACCCATAACAATACCAAAAAATGGGAGAGGGGGATTGAAATGCTTTTCTTTATAGAAGAATGCCAGCTAATACAGGTAGAAGAAATGACAGTGTTAGAATATAATCATTTTGGTACCACCAGTATAATAATTAATTCAGGCAAGGATCATCAAGGATGCTTGTCAAGGCAAGTCAAGCTGCTGAGTCTTGCCAAAGGAGGCATGCCTCTCCCACCCTACTGGCTGGGGCAGGGGAACCCAACACTTGCTAGACCCTCTATTGGCCCTGGCAGTGCTTGTCTGAGCAACCAGCTGCCTAACCTCTGTGTGGAGCCCCAGGGAGAAGAGCTCAGAAGGTGGGGAGGGAAGTTGGAAGTGTCGCCAACCCAGTGCCCCAGGCAGCTCCTGCCTGCCAAATGCATGATTTCCCTGAGCCTAAGGGAACTAAGTCCAGGAATCCACAGCCCACAGGAGATTTTTCTGTCCTTTCTACAGTGATGAGGTGCCTGGGGATCCCCACCCAAGTAATCACCAACTTTGACTCTGGCCACGACACAGACGGAAACCTGATCGTAGATGAGTATAATGACAACACAGGCAGGACTTTGGAGAGTAAGAAGGACAGTGTCTGGTGAGAGACACCTTCTCTTTCTAGGGCAAACCCTACCAGCAGGAAGCAGGCCAGGACTGTACCTATGAGCCTGCTGCCCTCTCATGCCTCACCCCCATTTTCACCAGCCCCAGGGCTTGCTAGCCCCAGCCCCGAAGGCTGGGAGGCAGCTGAACACAAATAGGATGATTTTCTGAGTCTAGAATTGTCACATCACAAGAGCTCTCTGCCCTGGGGGAGTTTTCCCCTTTGTCACCTCCTTCATTTAATACTCAGCCTGTGGCTCTGACCACAGGAGGGCCTGAAGTCTCACCTCTGGACACAAAAAAACCTCTGCCTCTGTGACTGCTTCTGTGAGTCAGCAGCACATACAGGAAAGGGCTTCAAGGGTCTCTTTGAGAGAGAGTGAAGGTTTTTTAACTTCCGTTGCCTCTGGAAACCTTCACTCTTATTTACAAAGAGAGGAAAGCTCTTTTCCAGGCAAGTTGAGGCTCACAGGAGGAAGAGCGGTCACCTGTCACCCACGGAGGGGTGCAGGCCTGTGGTGCCCTGTCTTTCTATCTAGCCGTCCATCACACATCGCCCCCTGCCTTGCTCCAGAAAGAACTTGAGCATCATAAACTCTCCCTCAGCTTCATGTGACACCCACTCCTCTGGCTTCTCCCTCAGGAATTTCCACGTCTGGAATGAGTGCTGGATGGCCCGGAATGACCTCCCTCCCGGATACAGAGGCTGGCAGGTGCTGGACGCCACACCTCAGGAGATGAGCAACAGTGAGGCTCTTGGGAGGACAGGCAGAGCCCACTCCCACAGAAACAGACCCGACTCCACCCGGCCCTGCAGTCACAGCCCACTGAGGCCCCCCTGTTCCCCTTTAGGCCTCTACTGCTACGGCCCTGCCTCCATCAGAGCCATCAAAGAAGGAGAGGTGGATCTGAACTAGGACACAGCCTTCGCCTTCTCCATGGTAAATGCTGACTGCATGGCCTGGCTGGTCTTTGGAGGGAAGGAGCAGAAACTTCACCTGGACACCAATTCTGTTGGCAATTTTATCAGCACCAAGAGGATCCAGAGTGATGAGCGGGATGACGTCACGGAAAACTGCAAGTACGGAGAAGGTACGACCAATCCCTGTAGGCACCTTCCCCACTACCCCAGAGAACCTCTCTGCCAGCTGGGGCAGCCCTCTGGGGTGTGGATGGGCAGGACCCAGGCCCACTGTCTCCTCAGCCCTACAGGTTTTTTTTTTTTTTTTTTTTTTTTTGCGGTACGCAGGCCTCTCACTGTTGTGGCCTCTCCCATTGCGGAGCACAGGCTCCGGACACGCAGGCTCAGCGGCCATGGCTCACGGGCCCAGCCGCTCCGTGGCATGTGGGATCCTCCCGGACCGGGGCACGAACCCGTGTCCCCTGCATCGGCAGGTGGACTCTCAACCCCTGTGCCACCAGGGAAGCCCAGCCCTTCAGTTTTAAGGTCCCAGTTGGGGTGTCCCCACTGTCTCACTTCCTCATGCCCACCACCACCCCACTCCCCACAGGCCAGTGAGCACCCTCCACAAGATGGTCACATTGATTGCAGGGCCACTGACAGGCATCCCATCAACAGTGTATGAATTCCTTGCGCCTGCCTTCCCGAAAAATCAGCCTCCCACTGAAGATGGCAGGGGATTGAGTAAACTCTCTATTAATTTTATTAATTTCATTTAGCTTATTGTTTGATTCACGTTTCATTGGGTGTTTGGAGGACAGGCCAGACCACAGCCAGCACCGAGGCCCATGTAAGGCCAAATGTTCACTCCTACGTCCACCCTGTGCAGAGGATGATTCTGAGAGATGGGAGCCCTAGCAGGGTCTTCTGACCCAAGCCAGCAAGAGCAAGGGGCATCTACATCAGTCAGCTGGACTGATTCCTGGAAACTGAGACAAACCACCAGTTTCAACCACCAGGGAGCCAAGCAAAAATATGCAGTCCAAGAGGGCCAGAAGCAGGGTGAGGGGCAGGACCCAAGCAGGAGTGATTCATGACTACACAGGGCGGGGGCGGGGGTACCTGAGGTTCCTGGGAGCGCCAGCAAGTGGGTGTCTGTGGTGTGTCCATGTCGGCCTTTGGGGCCAACACAGAGGAGCTCCAGAGTCTGAGCCTGAGAGACAAGCACTGAACACATCCAAGGTACTGGCGATCATCCCCTCCACCCCCGTTCTCTCTGTGGCTATTTTGGTGAGGGATCCTGAGGACAAGTGGTTTATCACTGAGGAGATTCAAGAACTACTGGACAGGTACATGTAAAAGCATGAGATTAGATCACTCCCTAACACCATACACACAAATAAGCTCAAAATGGATTAAAGACCTAAATGTAAGGCCAGACACCATCAAACTCTTAGAGGAAAACATAGGCAGAACACTCTATGACATAAATCACAGCAAGATCCTTTTTGACCCACCTCCTAGAGAAATGGAAAGAAAAACAAAAATAAACAAATGGGACCTAATGAAACTTAAAGCTTTTGCACAGCAAAGGAAGCCATAAACAAGACCAAAAGACAACCCTCAGAATGGGAGAAAATATTTGCAAATGAAGCAACTGACAAAGGATTAATCTCCAAAATTTATAAGCAGCTCATGCAGCTCAATAACAAAAAAACAAACAACCCAATCCAAAAATGGGCAGAAGACCTAAATAGACATTTCTCCAAAGAAGATATACAGATTGCCAACAAACACATGAAAGAATGCTCAACATCATTAATCATTAGAGAACTGCAAATCAAAACTACAATGAGATATCATCTCATACCAGTCAGAATGGCCATCATCAAAAAATCTAGAAACAATAATGCTGGAGAGGGTATGGAGAAAAGGGAACACTCTTGCACTGCTGCTGGGAATGTGAATTGGTACAGCCACTATGGAGAACAGTATGGAGGTTCCTTAAAAAAACTACAAATAGAACTACCATATGACCCAGCAATCCCACTACTGGGCATATACCCTGAGAAAACCATAATTCAAAAAGAGTCATGTACCAAAATGTTCATTGCAGCTCTATTTACAATAGCCCAGAGATGGAAACAACCTAAGTGCCCATCATCGGATGAATGGATAAAGAAGATGTGGCACATATATACAATGGAATATTACTCAGCCATAAAAAGAAACGAAATTGAGCTATTTGTAATGAGGTGGATAGACCTAAAGTCTGTCATACAGAGTAAGTGTCAGAAAGAGAAAGACAAATACCGTATGCTAACACATATATATGGAATTTAAGAAAAACAAATGTCATGAAGAACCTAGGGGTAGGACAGGAATGAAGACACAGACCTACTAGAGAATGGACTTGAGGATATGGGGAGGGGGAAGGGTAAGCTGTGACAAAGCGAGAGGCATGGACATATATACACTACCAAATGTAAGGTAGATAGCTAGTGGGAAGCAGCTGCATAGCACAGGGAGATCAGCTGGGTGCTTTGTGACCGCCTGGAGGGGTGGGATAGGGAGGGTGAGAGGGAGGGAGATGCAAGAGGGAAGAGATATGGGGATATATGTATAACTTATTCACTTTGTTATAAAGCAGAAACCAACACACCATTGTAAAGCAATTATACTCCAATAAAGATGTAAAAAAAAAAAAAGAACTACTGGAAGGAAGGAGAGTGAGCCAGGGAGGCGGGGAAGGGAAGAAAGCCAATGCAGAGCACCTTGTCAGGCGGGGTTAGCACTGTGGGCTGCTGGGCCTCAGTCCTGCTGGGGGCCCTGCCAGTGGGGTGACCTGGGAAAATGCAGGACGAAGAATGCTGTTGTCTAACCATGGCCCAAATTAGTTCTTGTTAATCTGAAATCCAAATGAAACTGCCCTGTATTTTTATTTGCTAGATCTGGCAACCCTATCAGAGATTTAGTGTAAAGTGTAGAACAACACCGCAGATTCATCCCACCCATGAGGCAAGGGGCCTAGGCTCTTCATCCACCAACTCCTTTCAGTCAGGGGTTGAGGGCTGCTCCTTAGGGGGCGTAACTTCCCTAGCACTCCTGGCCTGCTCCACACATGGGCGGAGTCAGCTCTGGTGGCAGAGAAAGCCACAAAGAGCCGCAGGTGCTAGAATTTGAAATTAGGGCACGTGGGCACTGACACAGCAAGTGCCAAGGAGATGTGAGTGGGGCACTGACAGCATGTGCTACAGAGGTCCACAGGGTTCTGCTGTGAACTTGGGCCGGGGGTCCAGGGGGTGGTTGGAGCTATTTTCCAGTGGGCCTGAGTGTCCTGTTCAGTCAGATAGCATTCTGTCTCCTCCCACTGGACTGGCAGAATCTGGGGGTCGAGCAGCCCACAGATGAGCTAAGTCTGATTCACACCTCTCTGGGCTCACTCTTACTGAAGCCAATGTTGCAAGATCCTCTTCTGCCTGGATCCAGGCTTAGAATGACCCCAGAGCGAGGGGAGAAGAGTGGCCTCAGCCTGGGGAGATTGTGGGGTTGCACTGAGGGGACCAGTAAGTGCTCAGTGAAGGCAGCTGCTGGGATTATTAGGGAAGCATGGATGAGTGTTCCTGCACATCCTGGCCACAGCGCCTGCCCAGGACTGAAGCCTGGGTACTCTGGAAACTCGGCTTCCTTAATTTCCTTTTTTTTTTTTTTTTTTACCGTAGCTTCTCAGTTTCTCAATTTCCAGGAATTAGTCTTCAACTGACCCATAATTTGGTCCTGGAGCAGAAAATCACACCATGTCCTGTTGTCTTTAAGGTTTATTCCTCTGCATTGTGAGCCTTCATCTTTCCCTTGGGGAACACGGGATAGAGTCCAGTGGTCGTGAGCACAGATTTTCACGTCAGATGAATTTGGTTTCCACTTGACTCTGCCCTGTGCAAGCTGTGTGACTTGGGCGAGTGACATGACCTCTCTGAGCCCCATTTTCCTCATCTGTATATGGAATGATAATAATAATAGTAATACATCTCTCTCACAGTTGATATGAAGATGAAAGGTGTAAGAGCTCAGCAGAGTGTGACTCCTGGAAAGACTTGATGACTAGTAAGGAGCCTTTGTTATTGGAAATGAAGGTTTTAACACCCTGGTGGAGCCTTCACGGAGGGTATTCAGCCAAGGGTTACCCTCTGGGTCAGCCTGGCCCACAGCTGGTTCTGTGCTCTGTCCTCCCAGGTTCCCTCCAGGAGAGGCAGGTGATTCTGAAGGCTCTTCAGAAGCTGAAGCCTGGAAGGTCCCAAGGCTCCCTCCAAACAAACTTCCAGGTCCATGCTGCCAAGGGACAGTCCTAGGAGCCTTGCTACGCCTTCCCTTCGGCCCAGTGATGTTGTCCAGGTCTCCCTGACATTCCAGCTGCTCGACCCACCCGACATGGGCCGGGACATAAGGTTTGTCCTGCTGGCCCTCAACACGGCGCCCCAGTTCAAGGACCTCAAAGTGAACCTGAGTGCCCAGTCTCTGCTGCATGATGGCAGCCCCCTGCCCCCATTCTGGCAGGACACAGCCTTCATCACACTCTCTCCTGAAGAAGGTATGGGCTCTGGGTATGGGCATGGGGACAGTCTGTGAACACAGTGGCTTATGGAAATGCCAGTGGGGTCAAGCCAGCCAACAAGGGTTTGGGGGCAGACCCCTGTGACACTGGTCTTCCTAGTGTCCCCTCCAGCACAGAGTCTTCCTCCTTCCCTTCCTTCCTTCCCTCTCCCTCCCTTCTCCTCTCCTCCTTCTGTTTCTTTCCTTTGTCCTCCTCCTTCTTCTCCAATCCTTTCTTTACTACTTCAAGGAATATAGCCTGGGTTAGTGGGGAAAGCCTGAGCTTTGAAGTCATCCAGACCTTGGTTACAGCCTCAGTGCACCCATTTACCAGCAGAATGACCCTAAACAAGCCATTTCACCTCTCAGCCCCTCCATCTGAAAACCGAGTACCTACTTTACTGGGGATCAGTACAGGTTGGCCCCCTCCTCTCTGTAGAAGGGTCCCCAGATCCACCCAGGCCCAGCTGATTTCCCCAGCGAGTCTCACCTCATCCTGTGTTCTCTCCCTAGCAAAGACCTATCCCTGCAAAATCCCCTATTCCCAGTATGGCCAGTACCTGTCCACAGACAAGCTGATCCGCATCAGTGCCCTGGGTGAAGAGAAGAGCAGTCCCGAGAAGACCGTGGTGAACAAGATCATCACCTTAGCCTGTCCCGGCATCATGATTAATGTAGGCAAGAGCCCTGCGTGTGACCTGAGGGCTCCTTGGGTCCAGCTTGGGCCGGGGGCGGTGGGGGAGCCCCCTGAGAGCTTGCTCAGGAGAGCAGCCCCTCCTGTCCCCTGCCTCTTCTGTGGCCTCCAGGAACCTCCCACCAGGAGCGGGAGGTTTATCTGAACACACTCTGTCTCCATCCTCTTACACCATGAGAGGCCTTCCCCAGGGTCAACATGAGGAAACACGGGCTCAAATGGGAGGGTCCTGAGAGGGGGAAAAGCACTGCGCGAACAAAGGTCAGCTTAGGTTTGACTTGCCATTTCCTGGCTGTGCATCCTTGGACAAGCCCCTGGGCTTCTGCATCTTGAACTGTCAATGATGGGATTAGACCAGATGGCCTCCAAGGACCCCTCCTTCTCTGACATTCTGGTGGGGAGACTTCACAGGGCCCTTCCTGCCAGTGCTGTCTCCCCAGTGCCAAGTAGCCCCCTGGACCCTGCTGAGTGAGCCTGGGGTGCCCCCTGGTGGGGTGTGTCTGGCAAGCCCAGCCACTGGAGTCTGTTTTAGGGAGGGTTTCCAAAGGTGCCTTCAAGTTTCCTGAGGCTACTTCCTTCTCTCTATGCCCCAAATGATCCTTTGCTCTTGACTCACGCACTGGTGTGAAAAGAAATCAAGCCAGTCTGGGCTTCCCTGGTGGTGCAGTGGTTGAGAGTCTGCCTGCCGATACAGGGGACGTGGGTTCGTGCCCCGGTCCGGGAAGATCCCACATGCCGTGGAGCGGCTGGGCCCGTGAGCCATGGCCGCTAAGCCTGCGCGTCCGGAGTCTGTGCTCCGCAACGGGAGAGGCCACAACAGTGAGAGGCCCATGTACTGCAAAAAAAAAAAAAAAGAAAGAAATCAAGCCAGTTAAGATACGAGGGTAGGAAGGGATGGAGTCAGATTGCAAAAAGAAGAAACCAGCAAAAATTGCCAAAAAATATTCTATCCACTCAAATTATGCATGAGAATCCTTTGGGAGCTCTTGCTTATTTCACACTTGGATGAAATCCTTGGAGCAGAGGAAATATTACTGGAGACTCCCAACTCATCAGACCTTTCCATATGCTGGGCTGAGTAGAAATATTTTACACAAACATCCATACATGTATAAGTGAAGTAAAAGTTTCATGTAACAATATCTTTTGTGATGTACACTGATATTCTCTTCTATTTCATTTTTTAAAATGTTAATGACAACCCATTAAGTTGTCCATAGTTGGAAAAACACAGGCCACGGAAATCCAGCTCTTCAGGAACAGATCTAGGGAACAGTGCCCTCCATAAATGCCTGGTGAACCGGGGGATGAGACTAATTCTCTGCTCCCTCCTCTCTGGATTTCCCTGTTCAGGCTTTAGGAGCAGCCATTGTGAACTGGCCACTCTTCATACAGGTGATATTTTCAAACCCTCTCTCGGAGCAGGTTGAAGATTGTGTACTGACTGTGGAAGGAAGTGGTCTCTTTAGGAGACGGCAGAGAGTGCTGTGAGTGCTCCGCCCTCCCTCCCATCTTATCCTGGGGGTAGCACTGTCCTTTCTGGACACAGGGAAAGGGGAGGCCTGGTTGCTGCGTGGAAAGGGACTGTGGGGTTATCATAATCCTATGGTTTTCTGACATTCTCCTTTCTCTGCTGCAGCATTGGAGTCCTCAAACCCCATCACAGAGCCAGCCTCACTCTGGAGACTGTCCCCTTCAAGAGTGGCCAAAGGCAGATCCAAGCAAATCTGAGCAGCAACAAGTTTAAAGACATCAAGGGTTACAGGAACGTCTATGTAGACTTTGGGTTATAAATTCTGGGACAATGAGGTGGACACGTAGATGTTAAGCTTCAGGGAAAGAGCAGGTTCAAACGCAAGCTGTGCCATTCCCCACCCAAACAGAGGCTTCTCTGGGCTCCGACGTGAGCAGCAGAGAGATGCTGGCAATGGATAGTCCCCTGGGCCATTTGCACAGCTCCCCAGGACTCTGTTAAGGGCCCAGGAATTCCATGGTGTCCCGCCCAGAATTGTGAGATTGGCCACGCAGTCCAGAATTGTTGGACTTGGCCATGATTTACTGATCCCCAGGTGTCCAGAAAAGAAGAAGACTGGCTGAGCAGCTCACTGTCACTTTGTCATTGCAATGGCTACTTCCCTAGTACCAATAAACTTCAGCCCTCATTCTCATCTTTGTGCCCATACAGTCAACACTTCCCCCACAGCAGCTCCCACCTGTTCCCTGGATTCTGGGAGTCTCCTACTGTTTTACTACCTGAGCCCACTCACTCATTCAAGAAACATTTACTGAGTGCCTGGTATGTGCCAGGCACTGTTCTGAGTGTACAGGATGAAGTGGTAAATAAAGCAAAGTCCCTGCCCCCCTGGAGCTTACATCCTGCCGGGGGGTGGGGGAGACAGAGAATAAACATGTCAACCAATAAGGAAGGCGCTTACAGATGGTGTATCAGTCGTGATTGAGTTAGGAAAACAAAAGGTGTTTCTACATGCTACTATCTTTGTGACACAGAAAAAAGTCTGGAAGATCTCTCACTTGGCCATCCTTTGAATCCCTTCCCAAATCACATCCAAGAGGTCCCTCAGTCTTAACAGTTCCAACCCCTTGGCTGAAAGTCCACCAGTGCGTTGTGGTCTAGCATGGCCCTGGGATGGCTGTGTTCCAGGGAGAAAGCCAGCTGAATAATGCAGTGAGGTAGATTTTGGGTAGGGAATGAAATACTCTCAGACTTTTCTATTGGTTGCAGCTTGTGTTTATGGTCCTACTGAGCACAAAGCAACTGCAAGCATTATCTCCTCTGGGACACACCCACTTTCTCACAGCAATGCGAGAAGCTCTGCACAAAGGCATGATACACCTGCCCTCTAGGAACTGGCTACCTGACTGAGTCAGCTGTTTACGGTATATATTAAATGCACACATTAAATTAAAAAGTTAAACACTTCTATTATATATGAACAAAAGGGTAAGTGCAGTCAATCAGAGAGAGAGGAGAGGGTGTGGTGGGAATTACAGAGTAGGTTGATAGCCATGTTAAAGGGAGGGCTGAGAACCAGGAGAATCCTGGCAGCATGGAGCTAGAGGCAGCCTATAATTATTTTTTCTATAATTATCATCTGACAATTATGAAAAATGGCTTAAGGAAAACATCATGGAGGGGAGCATCTTACAGAGACAATGACCTCTGAAACACTTAAGCTACCGCACTTCCAGACTCTTTCACAAATCCTAATTTTTTTTTTTTGGCTGCCGCACAGCATGCAGGATCTTAGTTCCCCGACAAGGGATCGAACCCCTGCCCCCTGCAGTGGAAGCTCAGAGTCCTAACCCCTGGACAACCAGGGAATTCCTACAAATCCTGATTTTAACATCATATTCATTTACTCTTTTCCTCAACAAATATTCACTGAGTTTCTACTAGGGGCCAGGCCCTGAGTTAGGCACCGAGGACATAAGAAGGACCAAGACTCGCCCTCATGGAGCTCAAGTCTAAGCATATCAAGAATGAAAAATAAACAGGAGATTACAATACAGAGTGGTGAGAACCACCATGAGGGTGAGTACGGGGTGTTGTGGGAGCGTGAGGAGGGGCAGTTAGTCCAGTCTTACGATTGTGGATCAAGGAAGACTTCCTGGAGGGAGTGGCATTTAAGCTGAAAGCTAAAAGCCCAGGAGTTAGCCAAAGAGACTCAGCCGCGTTGAAGGGTTGGGGGTGGAGTAAAGCAGTCAGGAACCGCATGTCACTGAGATGGCTAGAGATCAGAGCAGGATGGAGCAAGTTGCAGGAAAAAAATGTGGCAAGAGCCAGGAGGTGAAGAGTTTCAGGTGGCAGTCTAAGGAATTTGGACCATGATCATCTTCAGGCATCTGTTTCCTCTAAATCTTGATTCATAGTCATTGCCTGCGATGTCAATGCTTAAAGTTGATCCTATTTGGCAGAGCTGAGCAGACTTCATGTGATTTGAGAAGTACTTAAAGGACAAATAGTTCTCCATCCTCATCTGTCACAGGACCTTGCAATTTCCATCAGAGTCACTCTGATGGCCTTGGAGTTAAGGCCTTCCTTAAGGCCTTCCTTGAATGTCAAGGTTGTCTTTCATCTATTCATTTAACATAGGAGTACCTATGTGTAGAATATTCTAGGCCCAGGGGATAGAGCAGTAAACAAGGCAAACAAGGTCCTCCCCCATTCATTCTCAACTCCTAACCCCCAACCCCTGCCAGTGGAATTCAGCACTGGCAGACCTCAGAGATATTGCAGGTTTGGTTCAAGACCACTGCAATAAAGCAAATATCACAATAAAGCAAGTCACACGAATTTTTGGGTTTCCCAATGCATATAAAAGTTATGTTTACACCATACAGTAGTCTATTAAGTGTGCAATAGCACTGTGTCTAAAGATACAATGTACAGTCCTTAATTAATACTTTATTACTAAAAAATGCTAACTATTATCTGACAACACAGAGTTGCCACAAACCTTCAATTTGTAAAAAATACAATGTTTACAAAATGCAGTAAGTAAAGTGCAATAAAACGAGGTGGGTCTGTACAAAAGTCTAGCCGCAGGCACAAAGGAGCCTTGTACAGACTTGTAGATGCTGGAAATCATGAATCCCGTATGTGCTTCCACATGTTTCAACCTCGCAACACCTATGAGATCAGTATTGTTATTATCCCCATTCTGTAGAAGGAAAAACTAAGTGTCAGAGAAAGTTACGTGATTTGCTTAAGGCCTCAAAGCTTGAAAGTGACAGAGCCAGACTCAAACCTAGGTCTTCTAATTCCAAATCCAGGGTCTTTTTTTTTTTTTTTCCCCAGCACCACTTTCTTGCTGTAGGTATTGACATTAATAACATCATCTATCTTCTATCAATCACCTTCCCCTGTACCTGCCAGTCATATGACCTACATTACATTAACTCATTCTCATAACAGTCTTGCAAGATAGATATTATAACTCCCATTTTATAGAGGAAAAACCTGAGGCACAAAAGTGTAATGGACATTCATTGATTGTTCTTGCCTTTCCTTTGGTGACAGCATCCCAGCTTCTTCTGGAGGAATCCCTTTGTTCCTCATAGTAGCTCTGGTGGGTCTGTCAGCCAAGGCTCCCTGCCTTCCTCTAGCCAAGAGGTGGGCATGTGACTTACACTGGACCAGATGCTTCTCCTAGGACTTTGGCTGCAGAGGGAAGTGAGCCAGAGAAGGCAGAGACTTGGAGCTGATCCATTCTGGCAACAGAGCCCCAGAAAGAGACCATCCAGCAGCTCCTGCTTCCTAGACCTCCTGAGCTGCCCTGGATTCCACCCTTCTCCTGGTTCTGAGCTTGGTCCTCCTTTTTCTATCAGTTCTAGGAGTTCCCTCAATTACTTGCATTCAAAAGACTTTATCTGGTTCAGAGAGATTAGATAACTTGTTTAAGATCACACAGCAAAGTCATTGCGACTCCAAATTCCCACTATACCATGCTGTCCAGTGCTCCTAGAAGTCTGCCCTTTGGTCCTAGGGGTGTCCTTGTTAGTGCCAGAAACGAACCTGAAGTTCAAGGAAGTGGCAGAAACCCTCATTCACCCCAACCCTGTAGATAACAAAAGAGGCTGAGGCTGGCAGTGTGGAAAGGGCAGGCAGCAGCAAGAGCTAGAGTTTGTTTCCCAGGCCCTGCTCCTCCTTTGGTCTCTGGCATGATGCTTCAAGGCCCATTGCCCAGCATTTCTCCCTCACCATCTGCCCACTGACTAGCAGGGAAACAACCAATGTGCAGCAAGTACTGCCTCTCTACCTGCCCATAAGACCCAACTTTTCAGTGTCTGGAAAGCACCTGGTGCCAGCTTTGGGCATGCTGCTTTTTCAGAAGTACAGACAAAAAGAATTTGATTGCAAAGTACTCCCAGCTTGCCTCAGACCCATAGGATGGGACCTGGCTTCAGACTGTACACGAGCACAGAGCTTCCTAAGGGGAGGCAGGCCAATTGCTGGGGATAGCAAGGGGGTTCAGTAAATGCTTGAGCTGGGACAATATAGGAATCTGTGGGAATGTGAGAAAGAGCTCTGTCACTCTTCACCAAGTTGGAGGGAGAAGGGTCAAGATTAGAAACAGAGGGGGAACGAAAGGCTGATTTTAGAAACATATTTTTTACATCCATTGTACTTGGGGATTTTCTAGTTACCTTTTGGTACTGATTTCTAGCCTAGTTCCAACGCGACTAGATTACTCTACCTGATTTTAATCCTTTGCAATTTGTTGAGACCTGTGCTGTGGACCAGAGTGTGGTCCATTTCGACAGATGTTTCATGTGCTCTTGAGTGTGTGTTCTGCAGTTTTGTAATGCATGTTTTTTTTGTTTGTTCTATAAATTATTAAGAGAAGTGTATTAAAATCTCCCATTATGGGACTTCCATGGTGGCGCAGTGGTTAAGAATGTGCCTGCCAATGCAGGGGACACGGTTCAAGCCCTGGTCCAGGAAGATCCCACATGCCACGGAGCAACTAAGCCTGCGAGACACAACTACTGAGCCGCGTGCTACAACTACTGAAGCCTGCGTGCCTAGAGCCCGTGCTCCGCAACAAGAGAAACCACCGCAGTGAGAAGCCTGCACACCACAACGAAGAGTAGCCCCCGTTTGCCACAACTAGAGAAAGCCCAGCAACAAAGACCCAACACAGCCAAAAATAAATAAATAAAATAAAATAAAATAAAATCTCCCATTATGGGACTTCCCTGGTGGTGCAGTGGTTAAGAATCCACCTGCCAATGCAGGGGACAGGGGTTCGAGTCCTAGTCCAAGATGATCCCACATGCTGCGAAGCAGCTAAGCCTGTGCGCCACAACTACCGAGCCTGCGCTCTAGAGCCCTCGAGCCACAACTACGGAGCCCACTCACCACAACTACTGAAGCCCGTGTGCCCAGAGCCCATGCTCCATAACAAGAGAAGCCACAGCGATGAGAAGACTGAGCACCGCAGAGTAGCCCCTGTTCGCTGCAACTAGAGAAAGCCCGCGCACAGCAACTAAGACCCAAAACAGCCAAAAATTAAAAAAAAAAACTCATTATGACTGTAGATTTATCTATTTCTCCTTTTAATTCTGTCTGTGAGGGGGGTATATTTTTAGGAGAGGGGCTATTTAGAGGTGGGCAGGGGGTAGAGAACCACAGTAACTGTGGGGCACCCAGAGACTTAGGCCTCGAGGAGCGAGAGGAGGCGGAGACTGTTGGAAACAGGAGACAGAAGGAGCTTTGTGGAGAAGGCTGCCTGCCGGGAACTGACCTTTGGTGATGCTACAGGGAGGGAATCAGAAGAACTGATACTCCAACCTTGCTTTTCTCCATCCTCTGATTTTATGTTTGTGCCCCTTGTTAGGCAAAGGACATAACGGGGGTCAGAGGGCAGGGAGCCTTTGTGTATCATC
The DNA here is from genome assembly GCF_011762595.2 of Tursiops truncatus. Classification (NCBI taxonomy): domain Eukaryota; kingdom Metazoa; phylum Chordata; class Mammalia; order Artiodactyla; family Delphinidae; genus Tursiops; species Tursiops truncatus. The sequence goes on along the minus strand of NC_047035.1, from coordinate 86,012,357 downwards.
CACACTGGTCCATCAGCCAGCTTTGGGGCACAAGGCAAGGTGGAGAGGGGTGCAGAGTATATACAAATGGAAACTATCCAGCATAGGAAGTAACTAATCCAACCTCCTGATTTTAAAGGTACTGAGCCTCAGAGGCGGAATACTGGCCCAGAAAACCGTGGGTGAGGAGCATAGCTTGGCCTGGGTACCAGTTCACACTCCTCTACTCTCCATGTTACCTTCTTAAAAGTGTGACTCAAACCTTAAAAAATAGTTGGTCTTCATGTTAGCTGGAAATGGCCTATCTCTCATTTATGGATGGTATATTCTACAGCCACTCCTCCATGGTACAGTCTGCATTCTCCAGGAACTACTTCTTAAATGCCTGCTTAGTTTATTACTGTGTTACACATTTGGCAAGGGAGTCAAGCTTCCCACAGTTTAAAGGGGCTATAATTCAGAACCAAAAAACTTACAGCAGGCATAGGTATGCAAACACAATGAACCTGCAGAGTATGTCTAAAGTTCTGCAGTAAAGCCCAGCTGCTCACACACTTTGGTGTCCAGCTGGGGCACAATAAGGATAAAGAAAGTTCCTGCATCCAGCACCCCAGCTCAGCCCCTGACCTTCAGTGAGCTGACAGACAGACCACTCTCCCATCCTACTTAAATCCAGAAATAGCTGTGCATTGACTCACAAGTTGTTCAGGCCTGGAAAAAATCCTGCAGGAAATGTTAAAAGTCATATGGTCTTACAAGCCCTTTTAAACTGGACTGCAGAACACTTTGGCTAAGAAAAGAGTGACTCATTAAGACCCGTGTTGTAGGCATTAACTGAGTTACAAATACAGAATGACAGACCAGGAATTATGTTAATTGACTTTCAGTTTCCTTATATATTTTTAAACTTTACCCCTTTTATGGAATGAGGTGAGCTATCCAATTCTTTGGGTAATAGGCTTCTATCAAGAAAAACATTAAAAGACTATCAATGATTAATCTCACCCAGACATTAGCATTATCATTCTATAATTCAAAACTAAAAAAAAACAAAACAACAAACTAGGGAATCCTTGTTCAGCTTTCTAATTTTTCATTTGTTCATTAAACCCATCAGTCCATAAATGTTTCTTGAGCCCCTGTGTTTGCTGCCGTGGGCATAACAAAAGATAACAAGGAAAGTTTGTTTGCCTGGAAATATAAGCCTTCGTTTGTTGGAATATATTCTCTCATATATACAATTCTAGATTAGCCGGTTTCTCCTTCAGCATTTTTGAAGATCATTTCATTTATCTCCTGGCTTATATTGTTTTCATTGAGATATCATCTATTTATCTTATTTTACTACTTTGAAAGTAATATGTTTTTCTCTGGTTACTTAAAAAAGTTTTTTTTTAAATCCTGACTAGAGGGACTTCCTTGGTGGTCCAGTGGTTAAGACTCTGTGCTCCCAATGCAGGGGGCCCAGGTTTGATCCCTGGTCAGGGAACTAGATCCCGCATGCCGCAACGAAGATCCCATATGCGGCAATGAAGATCCCATGTGCTGCAACTAAGACCACATTCAGCCAAAAAAAAAGTCCTGACTAGAGTTCTGGGCACATCTTGAATTCGTGGTTTTAGTTTTGGAACATTCTTGGCATTATCTCTTCAAAAATTTCTTCTGCCCAATTCTCTTTCTCTCTCTTCTCCTCTGGAACTGCCGTTTCACAGAGACTTTTTCCTCCATGCTTAATTTGACTCTCTTCTATTGATTTGTTCTCCAGCTCACCAATCTTCTCTTCTGCTGGGATTAATCTGCTTTTAAACTCATTTATGATGTTTTTAATTTTAGTTACTGTATTTGTCAATACTAGAATCTCCATTAGATTATTTACTACATATTTCAATCATCTGCCAAAATTCTGCAGATTATCATTTATTTTCTTGAATATAATAAACATATTTTCTAAAGTCTGTGATGAATAACTCTAATACCTGGATCTCCCATGGGCCTATTTCTATTGTCTATATTTTCTCTTGGTTCTCAGTCATTTGGTCTTTTTTTCTGTTATGGTTGGTAATTTCTCATTGAATGCTAGATATTGTATATAAAAATCATAGAGATTAAGTCAGGTTCTGGATACTGTTAATATCCTCCAGAGAAATTTCCTTCTAGTAGGCACTTAAGGTAGGACACCATAACCCAGGCTGATTTAAATAAGGTTTCAGCAGACAACCAAAGCAAAAATAGACAAATGGGACTACATCAAACTTTGAAACTACGGTTCATCAAAGGACACAATCAACAGAGGGAAAAGGCAACCTATGGTTTATGAGAAAATATTTACAAATCATAAATCTGATAAGGGGCTAATATCCAGAATATATAAAGAACTCCTATAACTTAACAACAAGAATTAAATAACCCAATTTAAAAATGTCCAAAGGATTTGAATAGACATTTCTTCAAAGTTGATATACAAATGGCCAATAAGCATATGAAAAGTTGCTCCATATCACTAACTATGAGAAAAATGCAAATCCAAACTGCATTGAAGGGGCCGGAGCAGCCTGTGGCAGTAGCACCTAGGGGCTGCCATTTTACCAGGGTGTCTGTCTGCTGGACGGTAGAGAATGTGCTGAAAGCTGAGGTTCTGGGAAGATTATAAGGACGTGCTATGGGATAAAAAGGTGTGTAGAAGTCTTTGTACCTCCTTTCATGGGAGAATATTTTCCCCCAGAGTTCAGCTACAGGAGTTCTGAGGAGGTGGAGACAAGATGGTGGAATAGAAGGACTTGAGCTCACCTCCTCTCATGAAAACAGCAAAATCACAACTAACTGTTGAACAACAATTGACAGAAAAGACTGGAACCTACCAAAGAAATATGCTACATCCAAAGACAAAAAAGAAACCACAATGAGATGGTAGGAAGGGCACATTCGCAATACAATCAAATCCCATACCTGCCTGGTGGGTGACCCACAAACCGGAAAATAATTATATTGCAGGTGTGCTCCCACAGGAGTGAGAGTTCTGAGCCCCATGTCAGGCTCCCCAGCCTGGGGGTGTGATATCAGGGGGAGAAGCCCCCAAAGCATTTGGCTTTGAAGGCTAGCAGGGCTTGATTGCAGGAACTCCACAGGACTGGGGGAAACAGAAACTCCACTCTTGTAGGGTGCACACGAGGTCTCATGTGCACCAGGACCCAGGGAAAAAGCAGTGACTTCGTAGGAGCCTGGGCCAGAACTACCTGCTGGTCTTGGAGAGTCTCTCTGGGAGGTGGGGGTGGCTGTGGCTCACTGTGGGGACGAGGACACTGGTGGTAGAGGTACCGGGGAGTACCCATTGGCGTGAGCTCTCCTGGAGGCTGTCATTTTGACACCAAGACCTGGCCCCACCCAACAGCCTGTAGGCTCCAGTGCTAGGATGCCTCAGGTCAAACAACCAACAGGGTGGGAATACAGCCCCACCCATCAGCAGACAGGCTAATTAAAGTCTTCCTGAGCCCCTAGCCCCCTCTAAATGCATCCCTTGACACAGCCCTGCCCACCAGAGGGACCAGACCCAGCTCCACCCACCAGTGGGTAGGCACCAGTCCCTCCCACCAGAAGGGCTGCAAAAGCCTCTAGAACAGCCTCACCTACCAGGGGGAAGACACCAGAAGCAAAGAGGAACTACAACCCTGCAGCCTGTGGAACGGAGACCACAAACACAGAAAGTTAGATAACATGAAATGGCAGAGAAATATGTTTTATCTTGCTCCCTCACCTGAAGGTAAGGGAGCAAGATAAAACCCCAGAAGAACAACTAAGTGAAGTGGAGACAGGCAATCTACCCAAAAAGGTATTCAGAGTAATGATAGTAAAGATATCCAAGATCTCAGAAAAATAATGGAGACACAGACCAAGAAGATATAAGAAATGTTTAACAAAGAGGAGATACAAAGAACAAACAGAGTTCAAGAATGCAATAATTGAAATGAAAAATACACTAGGGACTTCCCTGGTGGTCCAGTGGGTAAGACTCCACACACCCAATGCAGGGAGCCCGGGTTCGATTCCTGGTCGGGGAACTAGATCCCGCATGTATGCTTCAACTAAGAGTCCGCATGCCGCAACTAAGAGTCCGCATGCCGCAACTAAGAAGTCCACATGCTGCAACTAAGAAGTCCACATGCTGCAACTAAAAGACCCTGCACATGGTAGCAAAGATCCTGCGTGCCTCAACTAAGACCCAGCACAGCCAAAATAAATAAATAATAATTTTTTTTAAAGAAAGAAAAATGCACTAGAAGGAATCAACAGCAGAATAAATGAGACAATAGCCAAGACATGGAAGTAACATGAATGTCCATCAACAGATGAATGGATAAAGAAGATGTGGTACATCTATACAATGGAATACTACTCAGCCATAAAAAAGAACAAAATAATGTCATTTGCAGCAATATGGATGGACCTAGAGATTATCATACTAAGTGAAGTAAGTCAGTCAGAAAGACAAATATCATATGATATCACTTACATGTGGAATCTTAAAAAAACAATACAAATGAACTTACTTACAAAACAGTAATGGACTCACAGACATAGAAAACAAACTTACGGTTACCGAAGAGGAAAGGTGGAGAGTAGGGATAAATTAGGAGTTTGGGATTAACATAAACACACTATTATATATAAAACAGATAATCAACAAGGACCTATTATATAGCACAGGGAACTCCACTCAATATTCTATAATAACCTATATGGGAAAAGATTCTGAAAAATAGATATATTTGTATGTATAACTGAATCACTTTGCTGTATACCTGAAACTAACACAACATTGTAAATCAACTATACTCCAATATAAAATAAAAATTTAAAAAAAAGAAATTCCTTAGTTCTACATACTGTTAAATGTCTTTTAAAAAAATTGCATCTAGAGTGGATGTGAAATACATGTGATCTCTGAAAAAAAAAATGATTGCTTCATTGTGAGATAAATGTAATTACTCTTCAGTAATCATGTGAAATAATGAAAATTCAGTACTGTGCTATAAATACTGATAATTTTCCAATCATTTTTAATTTAATAAGGAATTATTTCAGGGCCTTTGAGTATATAACATGTCTTTCTAAAAATTAAAACTATCTTCTAATTTATGTAGCTACCTATTCTTAGGACTTCAATATTTACTTCCCAAATATGATTCAGTATGTTTTTGAGTGAGATGGGAGGGATTATTTTTAATCCCTTTACTGTTGAGGATTCAAAAAGAATTTTTCCTTAAAACAGCTTAAATAGTTTTGCTTTTTAAAAACTTACATACAAATTAATTACAACGAAATATAAAATTTCAGAGAAAAACGGTAAAAGCCATCTAAACATTTTCACAGACAACTTTCTCAATATACAGGCACAGAGATATATGCATAAAATTTTATATAAATAGGCTCATATAATATGTGCAACCTTTAAGATGTTTTAGTACTTTTTTTTTTTTTTTTTTTTGCTGTACGCGGGCCTCTCACTGTTGTGGCCTCTTCTGTTGTGGAGCACAGGCTCCGGACGCGCAGGCTCAGCGGCCATGGCTCACAGGCCCAGCCGCTCCGTGGCATGTGGGATCTTCCCGGACTGGGGCACGAACCCGTGTCCCCTGCATCGGCAGGTGGACTCTCAACCACTGCGCCACCAGGGAAGCCCTGTTTTAGTACTTTTATCTTTAAAATGAAATAATGTATTTTATATACATGCACATCTATGTATACACACACATAGGTGTTGCTGAGTTTTAGTATTTCATTGACTTGGAGGCATAATGTTATCTGTGGGCAGATTAAAAGCTGATAGTGCTTATATGTATATTATAGGTTTTAATAAGTTTTTTATTCAGTGCATACTATGTATTAAGATTGGTGAATTGGGAAATGTTAAAGCAAGTATTAAGATCCTAGTATCTAATACAGCTTAGCAATACAGTAGAAGTTTTCTCATCCATTTATTCATTTATTCAATAATATGAGTTGAATTATTTGAGACTATATATTAAACTTACATTGTGGGTTGAACTGTGATAGGCAATTAGGAATATAAAAGTAGAATGATTTGGATTTGTTGACAGTTGGGAACTGTTGGATGTACCTGATTAGAAAAGTGGCATCTTGAAATACATTAGGAAAGTTAATCTGGCAGTTCCATGTCATTTGAGTCAAATAAAAAGAGACAGTATAGCCTAGTGATAATAGCATGGACCTTATAATTAGAGGGACTAGGGTTCAAATTCCAACTGTGTCCAATAGAGAGACCAGAAATAAACCCACACACCTATGATCAATTAATCTTCAACAAGGGAGGCAAGGATATACAATGGAGAAAAGACAGTCTTCAGCAAGTGGTATTGGGATAACTGGACAGCCACACGTAAATCAAAGAAGTTAGAACACTCCCTCACACCGTATACAAAAAGGAACTCAAAATGGCTTAAAGACTTAAACATAAGTGGATGGACATAGAGTCCGTCATACAGAGTGAAGTAAGTCAGAAAGAGAAAAACAAGTATCGTACATTAATGCATACATGTGGAATCTAGAGAAATGGTACAGATGAACCTATTTGCAGGGCAGGAATAGAGACACAGACATAGAGAATGGACATGTGGACATGGCGGGGGAAGAGGGGTGGGATGAATTGGGAGATTGGGATTGACATATATACACTACCATGCGTAAAATAGATAGCTAATGGGAACCTGCTATAGAGCACAGGGAGCTCAGCTCAGTGCTGTGTGGTGACCTAGATGGGTGGAATGGGGGTGGGGGGGGGGGGGTGGGAGGGAGATATAAGAGGGAGGAGATATATGTATACATATAGCTGATTCACTTCGTTGTACAGCAGAAACTAACACAATATTGTAAAGCAACTATACCCCAATTTAAAAAAAAAGACTTAAACATAAGACATGACACCATAAAACGCCCAGAAGAGAACATAGGCAACATGTTCTCTGACATAAATCGTACCAATAGTTTCATAGGTCAGTCTCCCCAGGCAGTAGATATAAAAACAAGAATAAACAAATGGGACCTAATCAAACTTACAAGATTTTGCACAGCAATGGAAACCATAAACAAAATGAAAAGACAGCCTACAGAATGAGAGAAAATATTTGCAAATGATGTGACTGACAAGGGCCTAATTTCCAAAATATACAAACAGCTCATACAACTCAACAACAAAAAAATAAACAACCCAATCGAAAAATGGGCAGAAGACCTAAAGAGACATTTCTCCAAAGAAGATATACAGATGGTCAATAGGCACATGAAAAGATGCTCAACATTGCTTATTATTAGAGAAATGCAAATCAAAACTACAATGAGGTATCACTTCACACCACTCAGAATGGCCATCATTAAAAAGTCTACAAATAACAAATGCTGGAGAGGGTATGGAGAAAAGGGAACCCTCTTACACTATTGGTGGGAATATAAATTGGTGCAGCTACTATGGAGAATAGCATGGAGGTTCCTTAAAAAACTAAAAATAGAGTTACCACATGATCCAGCAATCCCACTTCTGGGCATATATCCAGAGAAAACCATAATTCGTAAAGACATATGCACCCCAACATTCATAGCAGCACTATTTACAACAGCCAGGACATGGAAGCAACCTATATGTCCATCAAGAGAAGAATAGATAAAGAAGATGTGGTATGCGTATATATGTAACAGAATATTACTCAGCCATAAAAAAGAATGAAATAATGCCATTTGCAGCAACAGGGACAGGGATGGACCTAGAGATTATCATACTAAGTGAAGTAAATCAGAAAGAGAAAGATAAATACCATACATCACTTATATGTGGAATCTAAAATATGACACAAATGAACTTATCTACAAAACAGACTCAGACATAGAACACAGACTTGTGGTTGCCAAGAGGGGAAGTGGGGGGAGGGATAAATTAGGAACAGGGGTTAGAAGATATAAACTATTATATGTAAAACAGATAAACAACAAGGTCCTACTGTATAGCACAGGGAACTATATTCAATATCCTGTAATAATCCATAATGGAAAAGAATATGAAAAGAATACGTATATATCAATATGTATAACTGAATCACTTTGCTGTACACCAGAAACTAACACAACATTGTAAATCAACTATACTTCAATTTTTAAAAATTAGGATAAAAAAATAAAATCTTACAAACAGTGAAAAAAAAACTTAATTGAAATATTGCCTCACCAGGCAGAGCCCCGCACCCCTGGGCTGGGGAAACCTGCTTCCCTAGAATGTGGGCCTGGCTTCCCTATGGGTTCTTCTGGAATTACTCCCGGAAGCCGGTGCTGGAGCTCGGGCTGAATCGAAGTTTAACCACGGCAGTTGGTGCTAGTGCTCGGGGATCCAATCCTCCCGTAAAACTCGACCACGTCTCAAACCCAGGGCTGGCGTCTTGGTGGAGGAGCATTTGAGTTAATGGAGGGCGGCGTCCCAGCGGAGCATGGGCCGCGGGGGGCCCACCTGGTCCCCTGTGCCCTCCACGCTTCTGGAAGGGCCGCTCAGTAATCGGGGCTGGGGTCCCCACCGGGCAGACTCACGCACACTTCAGTTTAGGGGCCCTCACGCTCTCCTCAACCCTTTGGGGGGGGGGGGCGTCCTCCCAGTTAGGATTCCAACCCTGGGCGCGGCCGGGGTGGGTAGAGACATAGACTTGCCTTGTCCAGGGCCCGAGCCAGAGGGGTCGGCCATGCGCTGCTGAGATGAGGCCCGGGTCCTGACCTCGCGGAGCGGGCGGGGCCAGCTGGTGCAAGGGACCGTTGGTGGCCTGGCCCAAGACCCCCTCTCTGCTTCCGCCTTAGTTTACAGAAGCAAGGTTAGCTGCGTAGGTGGCTGTGCTCGTATTTCTGCGTAAAAGCGCTCACTAGGCGCCAGGCCCTCCCCTGGGAGGGCTTTTCGGCGCCGCTAGGAAGTCTCCATGGAAACCCGGCCCTAATGTGACCCCCGCGTCGGCCGAGCGCAGGCCCGCGGGCTGGACTCAGTGAGGCTAGGACGTGGGTGTCGAACCGTAGAAAATGACCTGTGGGGAAGCTGAGGGGAACAGGCCCACTAGGTTCCGGCACTCAGCCTTCCGCGTTTGGCGGCGAATTGGAGCGCCCTGGGTCCCCCAGCAAGTGCGTCTGGGGGCCGACCCGGAGAGTCTCCACCATTTTCTAGTTGAACCTCCTTTGGCCTCAGTTTCCTCTTCTGCAAAATGAGGGCGGCACAGCGTCCGCCTCCAGAATCACTGACCAAGCCCCACTGCGCCCCCTCGGTCCCCGTCACGGGGTCTGACCCCGGAAAGTGCCCCTAAGAAGGGAGAAGGCCTCCCTTCTGCTTTTGCTTCTCTTAGAACTGATTCTTCCCCTCGTGGGAATATGGGTTCATGCAGGACCGTTCCCGGTGAAAGTCTCTCCACCACCAACACGGCTGCCTTCAGAGCGTCTCCCCAACACGACACTGGCCACCCCGCGAGCCCCTTGGACATATTGGTGGGGAGCCTGAGTCCGCTCAGGGTCGCAAACACGCTGCGCCCGTCCGTCCTTCGTACGTCTTCCGTCTGTCCTTCGGTGCACGTTACAGCTCTGCCCGAGGAGGTGAGGGGTCAGCCAGACACACGTGAAAGAAACCCTACGACAATAACAGCTTAAACTTAGGGGCCTGGAGGTGTCCACTGTCCACCTCGTTGGCCCTGCATCCGGTCAGCAGGAAGGAGGGCCTGGGGCTGCAGGGGGGCGGGGTGGGCGGCACCCAGTCGGACCTGGGACCCTGGTGCGGAGCAGAGCCCCGAAATGGCCAGAGGGGAACACGGGGCTGCCAGAGTGGAGAGTGAGCAAGCCTTTTTAATTTTAATAAAATGGCTTATTCTATGACTATATAGGGATAGGTATCTTAAACTTCTAAGTTTTCTTTATCCCTCGTCCTGAAAGAAAGCAGAGTGCAGTGTTCTGCGGCAGCTCCACAGTGTACAGGGATCACAAATCAGGAATCCTTTCTTCATAAGAGTGAACGTCTGTATTCTTAGAACCAGAAAAATAAATCCCGTCTCTCTCACGCTCAAAAAGAAAAAAAAAAAAAGGAGAGAGAGAGAAAGAAATATTACCTCACACCCATTCGGATGACTAATATGAAAAACAGGAAATAATGAGTATTGATGGGAATGTGGAGAAGCTGGAACTCATGCATTGTTGGTGGGATTGTAAAATGCCGCAACCACTTCAATAGAACTACCATATTATCCAGCAATCCCACTTCTGGGGATATATCCAAAAGAATTGAAAGCAGGGTCTTGAAGGGATCTTTGCACGCTCATGTTCATAGCAATATTCACAGTAGCCGAGAGGTGGAAGCAACCTAAATGTCTATCAGTGGATGACTGGGTAATCAAAATGTGGTATATACATAACAATGGAATGCTATGCAGCCTTTAAAAAAGAAAGAAGTCCTGTCACATGCTACGACATGGATGAACCTTGAGGGCATTATGCTAAGTGAAATAAGCCAGTCACAAAAGGATAAATACAATATGATTCCACTTACATGAAGTATCTAAATTAGTCAAATTAATGATACAGAAAGTAGAATGATTGTTACCAGAGGCTGAGGGAAGGGGGCAAAGTGGAGTTGTGTTTAATGGGTATAGAGTTTCAGTTTTGCAAGATGGAAATGTTCTGGTGATTTCTTTCACAACAATGTAAACATACTTAACACTACCGTACACTTACAAATGGTTAAGATGATAAATTTTATGATATATATTTTCTATCACGATAAAAATTTTTTAAACCATTCTCTGCTATTCCAACATTTAGAACTTTATTAGATAAATAATAGTGATAATAGCATCCATAACAATGTCAGCAGGAGTAAAAATTTCCATTGAATGAGAGCCTAAAAACAATCAAAATCAGGTCAGTTTTTGTAAGTGTTCGTCTATTTCCTATTTACATTTACTCCTGGGGTACAGCCCTTAAGGGCTCCCTACTGATAACCTAGGGTGTTTATTGGGGTTATTCATCCTTAATGGCTCTGAAACTCCAATTTTTATCCTTCATCCTTCTAAGACTGCCAGAGATCTGCTCAGATCCTCAGGCTGTCATCTGCCCATAGTGAATCAGCAAGTGTCCCAAAGGAAAAAGTGGCACTCTGTCAGACTTACCTCTCTGTGCTTCTCTTCTCCCTACGATCCCTCAAATCTCTGCTGCCTTTGATTCCTTCAGACAGGAATTTGAGATATTTTAGTCAGATTTCTAGTTAATTTTCAACAGGGGCAATGGTATCAAGCTATTCTGCTATATTTAGAAATTGAAATGCTTGAGTTTTTTTTTTTTTTAAAAAAAGATTGACTACAGAGACCTTGTCAGTGGTGGTTTGGATTACAGACTAATATGAAGTCAGATGTACGGGATCTGAGCTGGAAAACCCTAGTGGAGTCCAGTCTTTATCATACACTGTGAGATCTTGCGAAAGCCTCAAATACTGGGAAGCTTAGAGATGAATTTCTAGTGTGTGGACAGCATGTGTACAGGTAGGTTTGATGTGCATTTTTAGCCTCATCTTTGCTCTGTTTTGTCTCCATCTCTATTCATCTTTCATCTTTTGCATTGTTTTAATATATGCTCTTCTGACACATCATGTTTCATTGTTAGTCATCTTAAATTCTTTCTGGAACAAGGCAGTATGGTAATCGATTTATTCATTAATTCATTCATTAAAATAAACATGCTTACTCCCTGAACCTGTTTTCTCACCAATAAAATTGGAATATTGATTCCTTACTGCGTTTACAAGATTGAGGTCAGATGATATGAGATAATGTATGTGAAAGTGCTTTGTAAAGCAATGTACTGGCATGATTAGTTTATTTGAAGCTGGGAGTCACGTTGAATATCTTTTCTTCTTTGCCCTCCATATCCTGGCCATTAGCATGTCTTGCCAATTTAACCTCCTACATTTCCGTCAAATCTGTCCACCTCTGGGACTTCCCTGGTGGTCCAGGGGTTAAGACTTTGTGCTCCCAACGCAGGGAGCCCGGGTTTGATCCCTGATCAGGGAACTAGATCCCACATGCCACACTAAAAGCCCGTGTGCCAGCAACTAAAGATCCCGCGTGCCGCAACTAAGACCTGGCGCAGCCAAATAAGTGAATAAATATTAAAAAAAAAAAATCTGTCCACCTCTATCTTCACCAACACTCCTCTGACCAGGCCACTGTCATCTCTCACTTGAACCATTACAGTTGTTCCTTATTGGTCCTCTGTCTTCCACTTTTGCCCCCTTTAAATAACTTATTATCCCTATTTTAGCCAGTGTGGGTTGTTTTTGTTTTTTTATTTTTGCGGTACGTGGGCCTCTCACTGTTGTGGCCTCTCCCGTTGCGGAGCACAGGCTCCAGACGCGCAGGCTCAGCGGCCATGGCTCACAGGCCGAGCCGCTCCGCACCATGTGGGATCTTCCTGAACCGGGGCACGAACCCGCGTCCCCTGCATCGGCAGGCAGACTCTCAACCACTGCGCCACCAGGGAAGCCCACCAGTGTGGTATTTTTAAAATGAAAATCTGCTTGTGTGACACTGTTGCTTAAAATACCATTCAATAGCTCCCCAGCAATCTAAGGATAAAATTTTAAATCCTTAACTCAACTCTGCAAGAGGAGCCCTTCCCTTACTTCTCCCCATTATAATCTGTGCTCCAGTCCCATGGCATTCTTTCAATTGCTTACTGCCTTAGGGCCTTTTCACAGGCTGTTCTCTCTCCTCCCACCCCATCCCTTGTACCATTGCCTAGCTCACTGTTTACCCTTCCAGTTTCTCAGCTTAAATATCACTTTCTCAGGGAAGCTTTCCTTGACCTCCACATCTAGGTCCTAGAACTCAGAACTTATCTTTTATAGCACTTGTCACAACAGCAAGTAAATAATTAATGGTTTAAGCACTTAATACTGTCTGTTTGCCCCTGCTGGAAATATAAGCTCCTTGGTGGCAAGTACACACCCAGCTAATTTATTACTATATTACCAGTCAGTGCCTAATACAGTTCCAGAATCACAACAGTGCTCAATAAATATTTGTGTCACGTGAATAAATGAATCCTTCTTGGGTGCACACCAGCTGAAAGTTTGTTGTTCTGTCAGAGGCTGGGGCGTTGAAAGGTGTGGGTGCAAGAGGAAGCAGGACAGACCTTTCTGGTCACTCCTCCCTACATCCTCCTCACATCTCCCACTGGCCTTTCCCCAGCTCCCCCAAAACACAGTAGTATCTGTCTCATCACAGGCTTCTCTAAAAGTGGCCCAATGGAAATACTGCCAGAGAGTGGATATTTGTGAAGCTCTATGGAAACTGTATCAGGAAAGAGAAGATTCTCTTTGCTAGTGCCAGAAGTGGAACCCCAAAAGGGGAGCCAACCCACAACTCCCCCATTGTCCTCCCAGGTAGGGGGCTCACAGTGGTGAAAACAGTTTTCTGGTCAGCCTTTTCTTACTCCTACAAGTTTTGGGGTTTTTTTTGTTTTTTTAATATTAACACATAATATATTCCTGTGGTACAAAGACACTAAAGGACATAAAGAAAAAAGCCTTACTCCCAGGCACTGAATTTTCCTATATAGAAGCAGTAACTTTCCAGAAACATTCTATGTAAACACAAGCAAATTTATATATATTCTCACACACACACACCTTTATACAAAGGTACATACTGTTCACACTGTTCTATACCTTGCTTATTTCATTTAACAGTATAGCTTGGACAGCTCATTGCAGCTCAATATCAACAAAACAAACCACCCAATCCAAAAATGGGCAGAAGACCTAAATACACATTTATCCAAAGAAGATATACAGACTGCCAACAAACACGTGAAAGAATGCTCAGCATCACTAATCATTAGAGAAATGCAAATCAAAACTACAATGAGGTATCACCTCACACTGGTCAGAATGGCCACCATCAAAAAATCTACAAACGACAAATGCTGGAGAGGATGTGGAGAAAAGGGAACCCTCTTGCACTGTTGGTGGGAATGTAAATTGATAGAGCCACTATGGAGAACAGTATGGAGGTTCCTTAAAAAACTAAAAATAGAACTACCATATGACCCAGCAATCCCACTACTGGGCATATACCCTGAGAAAACCATAATTCAGAAAGAGACATATACCACAGTGTTCATTGCAGCTCTATTTACAATAGCCAGGACATGGAAGCAACCAAGGTGTCCATCGACAGATGAATGGATAAAGAAGATGTGGCACATACATACAATGGAATATTACTCAGTCATAAAAAGAAACGAAACTGAGTTATTTGTAGTGAGGTAGATAGACCTAGAGACTGTCATACAGGGTGAAGTAAGTCAAAAAGAGAAAAACAAATACCATATGCTAACACATATATATGGAATCTAGAAAAAAAAAAAAAGGTTCTGAAGAACCGAGGGGCAGGACTGGAATAAAGATGTAGAGAATGGACTTGAGGACACAGGGAGGGGGAAGGGTAAGCTGGGACGAAATGAGAGAGTGGTATGGACTAATATATACTACCAAATGTAAAATAGCTAGCTAGTGGGAAGCAGCCGCATAGCACAGGGAGATCAGCTCGGTGCTTTGTGACCACCTAGAGGGGTGGGATAGGGAGGGTGGGAGGGAGATGCAAGAGGGAGGGGATACGGGGATATATGTATAGCTGATTCACTTTGTTATACAGCAGAAACCAACACACCATTGTAAAGCAATTATACTCCAATAAAGATGTTTAAAAACAAAACAAAACAGTAAACAGCAGAAAAATCACATTCTTACCCCATTCCCTAGCTCCCCTCCCCACAGGCAACCAATGGTCTTTGTAGTTTCTTTTATATCCTTCTATAGATATGCCATATATATGCAGGCCAGTCCAGCTGCACCTGAGAGAGCTTCTGGTGACCCAGTCTCAGAAGCCCAGATAAAACCCAGGAGGCCAAAGAGGACCAAATAGGAGATCCTCCTCTGTGTCGTGTCCTTGTTGACTAAACAAGTAGAAATAGGAAAGACATAAGCCCTAAGTCCCAACAGAGTTCCAAACCTTCTGGTAGAGTGTCTCAAACCCATCAGGCTTGGAAGAGGCAGAGCTCTTGCTTCTGCTTTTAGGACATTTATTTTTCACCAACAAATTCCACCTGCTAATCTCTTTCACACAGATGAATCGCAGACACACATGCTCTCTCTTTATACTATCAAAATGGCCCATGAACATCTAACAGCTTGCAGCTCATGATATGTTTAGGCCCTGAATTTGGAGTTGGATATGGGCCTCCTTCCAGAGTCTTTCAGTGTCATCCAGGTAACATCTCTGAGGGTCTCTTGAGGCCACTGAAGCAAGAGGCTTAGAAGCTTACCTGGGCTTCTCCAACTGTCAGATCTTGCCCCCCTCCACCCCCCACTCCAGCCTGTCAGACATACCCCTGTCTGGGCCTCCTGGCACAAGAGATAAAACGAGAAAGGGGAACTCCTAGCAGCTGGTCCAAGAGATACCAGAGGGGAAGGAGCAGGAGAGACAAACATGTGGGGAAGCAGAAGGAAACTCCAGTATTTACAGATTCTTAAGCCAACAAAAGTGCCTTCATCATTTTCTGTCTGGAAGACAGATTCAGAGAGGAAGCTCAGAGCAACAGTTCAAGACAGGCATTTCCTATAGCCAAGTGGATAAGAGCAGCCTGCAGCCATGGGACAAGGTGAGCCAAGCCTGCTCTCCACAGGGCTTACTGGGCTCTCAGTAGCTCCTCCATCCTTACATGTTTTCATTAAAAGAAGCAGGATGGTGGTGGAGGTGACGATGATGTGACCGTGACGGCGAGGTGGTAGTGGGTGCTAATGGTGGTGGAGGTGATGGCGGGCGGTAGGGCTATGGTAGGGGGATAGTAAATGGGTGCTGCTGCTGGTGGAGGGGCTGAGGTGTGGGGGCTGGCAGTGGGTACTGGTGGTACTGGAGGTAATGGTTGTGTGGCTCTGGGGGGAAGGGTAGTAGTCGGTGCTGGCAGCAGTGGAGATGACGGAGGTGGATTATGGTGGGAAGTGGTGGTGGGTGCTGTGGTAGCGATGGTACTGGGAGCGTGGCTATGGAGTGGCAATAGGGTAGGTTGTTGGTGGTAAATTGGTCATCGTCATGATGATGGTGGTAAGATGATGATGGTGGTTAAACGGATTTGTATTCTTTATCCCAGGATCATCCTAACATGGCTCTTCTCACTGGGTTGTGGTACATCAAAGCTAAATGGGAGAGAAGGAAGGTAGGAGCCAGGGAATCCAACTAAAAGGGGCAGAGGCAGACACCAAGCCGGGAAACAGGCAGCAGCAGAGAATGCAGAAATCTCAGGGGCCTCTGTTAGCACATTTACATTTACAAGTTCTCGATGTAAAGTGAGAACTGCCTGAGGGGACGTCATGATACTCACAGGCCCCCTTCTTGTAGCGTTTTTCTGGGCTGCATGGTACCAAGGGTTTAATGAGCCTTTAGGTGAAAGAGCCACGTGCA
The DNA here is from genome assembly GCF_011762595.2 of Tursiops truncatus. Taxonomy (NCBI): domain Eukaryota; kingdom Metazoa; phylum Chordata; class Mammalia; order Artiodactyla; family Delphinidae; genus Tursiops; species Tursiops truncatus. The sequence continues at coordinate 85,995,852 of NC_047035.1, read as the reverse complement.
ATCTCGAGTGAGTTGCTTCTGCTCTCTGGGCCTCACTCTTCTCACCTATAAAACAAAACAATTGGACTCAGTGATTTCAAAACCAGCTCTAAAAGTTGTCTGATTGTGTTCTTAGGAAAAAAATGAGTAGGGGTGAGCAAAATTCTGGATTTTATTCATTGCTTCTGGATTGGGACCAGAAAGTGGGGTTGACAATGAGAACAAGCTTCGCTCTTATTAATAATAGTAACAGTCCTACTTAATGGGACTTACTATGTGTCTGACATGGTGCCAAGCGTATTATATACATTACCTCATTTGCTTTCCACAACCCTGCAAGGAGGGATGATTGTTCTAAGGAAGAGGAAACTGAGGCTCAGAGTAGTTAAGTTACTTGCCTGAGATCGCACAGCTAGTAAGTGAGTTGAGCCAAAGATTTAAACCCTGGTCTCTGACTCCAGCGTCTCTGCATTTACTGACGTTGTCATATTTGCCTAGTCTCCATGATTTCTTTCTTTTCACAATAGGCCTGGGGATCAAGAGCTGCGACTTCCAGGCAGCAAGAAACAATGTAGAGCACCACACCAATGACATCAGCTCCCAGCGCCTCATTGTGAGGAGGGGGCAGCCCTTCACCATCAGCCTGAACTTCTGGGCTCCAATCCGCACATTTTTGCATACCCTGAAGAAGGTAGTCCTCATTGCACAAACTGGTGAGTGGGGCAGGCCTCGACCTCTTTGGCAGCAGGACTGGGGGTTTCTTTCTCTTGCCCACCAAGGGGCACATGGCTCACACTGCACCTGGGCCTCCAGAAGTCCTGCCCACTGGCAGGGCCTGTGAGGATGAGATAATATGCATAATAAGTAGCATTTATTATGATTCAGAAGTTTCTCAGCCGCATTATCACTAAGGGGTTCCTTTGTTGCAATATATAATATCAGTTTTGTAGAAAAGTCTGAATGGGATTTAACCTAGGCTAAATATAACATTTAATTGCTACTACTTGCTGAATCTGTACTACATGTCAGATATTGAGCCAAGGGCTTTACATGCAATATCTCATTAAAACCTCACATTGGGGGCTTCCCTCGTGGTGCAGTGGTTAAGAATCCTCCTGCCAATGAAGGGGACACGGGTTCGAGCCCTGGTCCAGGAAGATCCCACATGCTGCAGAGCAACTAAGCCTGTGTGCCACAACTACTGAGCCTGCACTCTACAGTCTGCAGGCCACAACTACTGAGCCTGTGAGCCACAACTACTGAGCCCATGTGCCACAACTACTGAAGGCTGCGTGCTTACAGCCCACGCTCTGCAACAAGAGAAGCCACTGCAATGAGAAGCCCGCGCACCGCAACAAAGACTCAATGCAGCCAAAAATACATAAATAAAATAAATAAATGTATTAAAAAAAAACAACCTCACGTTGGCCCTATGAAAGAGGTATCATTACTACACCCATGTTATACACTATGAACCTTTTCTAGATTTAGGTCCATGAGCGCTGAGGACCTGTGCTCTCCCATCACCCTTTACTGCCTCCCATTCCTGGATGGGCTGCTTTCATTCTCCTCCTAATCTAATTTTCACTTGCTCCATCTTTGGGATACTTCACTTTGTTACTCTGAGTTGTGGCAAAGAGATCCAAATGACCACTTCATCTCTGTATGACTGCAGGAGAGCAGCCTTCCAAGGCCAACCAGACCCAAGCCACGTTCTCAATTTCCAGTCTTGGGGACCGGAAGTGGTGGAGTGCAATGGTGGAGGAGAGAGATGACCAGTCCTGGACTATCTCTGTGACCACACCCGCAGACGCTGTCATTGGCCACTACTCACTCCTGCTGCAGGTTTCAGGCAGGAAGCAATGCCTGGGCCAGTTCACGCTGCTCTTTAACCCCTGGGGTCGAGGTGAGTTTGGACCTTGGCCAGCCTGGGCTGCAAAGGACTCAAGGCCCCGGAGCTGGGGTGCGACTGCTCCAGGCCTCAGGACCCAGCTCCCTCTAGGGCGGCACTAGCACTCAGCTCCTGTGGTGCCTGCCTTCCGGATGAATGGCCTCTCAGACCGAGGGTCCTCTCTTGGGGTCATCTTGGAAGAAGCAGCCCACGGCTTCCCACTGAGAGCAGAGGCTTGTCTGGTGCTGGCTCAGGCTATTTGGTCACAGGAGCTGAGACTCACTGAGATGACCCTAGGAGAACTACCCTCTTTTATAACAGGACAGGGGCCAAGAGCTGGAAAGCGCTTCAGGAAAAGAGGCGACCTGAGGGACGGGCTTCTCTGTTCCCTCCCTGGGCTCCCACAGTCTGTCTCCAGGGTGAATCCAGGTTTTGTGGGACCTGAAGTTTATATAATTTGGGGGACCCTCTTTCAGAAAAAGAACACAGAATTTTGAATTGCTAAGGCTCCTCCCTGGGCTTATAGGGGTCTGTACTGGTGGGGGGCCCAAAGCTGCAGCTTCAACTTCACAGTAAATCTTCCTTTCTGAGCTCTCTGCTTTTCTCCACTTGTTAGTTCTGTCCTTACTACAGACTGCTGGGTTCTCTCCACAATGACCTATCCCAATATCTGCCTGGAGCAACAAATCAAACAGCCAGCCTCCCTAGCTCAGCAGCCTCTGGGTGGACTTCCTGGGGTCAGGTGGCCTCCAGTGGCCACCTCTGGCAAAGCTCAGCTCTAGCTGTCGGGACTATTTCATCTAGAAAAGTCATCAGACATGGCTGACGTGCTCCAAACAGGAGCTAAGAGAACATTTCCTCTTCCTGCCCATTCTGAAGACTGAATCTGTCTTCCCTTTAGAATCTGCCACCCCCCACCTTAAACCTTTGTGTTCCCTGAACGGTTGTTTGGGGGACGGGCAAAGTTTCCTCCTGCTTGCCTGTCCCTGCTACGCCAGACAAGCCTTTTCCTTTCACGGCCTCATTACGAGGCAGGGCTGGGAACAAGGGGAAGTAGAAGAAATCTTACCAGGTTCCTGCACCCCAGTACCTGATGCCCTTTCTATATGGCACCTGAATCCCAGTGAGCTCCCTATCTCCACTTCTTTTGCCCAGGCTGGGGTTCTGCAGTATCCCCTCTTTCAGGTGGCCCTGTCTCTCCTCAGTTCAGGCCCTTTGCTTCTGCTCCAAGGGGTTTGGCAGGTTGAACAATGGATGAGAACTAGTGTCCATTGAGGTGCCCTTGCCCCATGTGGGTGAGTGTGGATTCAGGGCCCCTTCAGCTGGGGGAGGCCCCATGGCTCTCCGTACACTGAAAGACCCTCAAGCCATTCCCTCCAAAACTGAGGGTTTAGTGTACCTGCCTCGCTGACTTTGAGCCCACATCCAGAGTTAGACCCTGATGGCCAGAGCAAAGACACAGCAAAGACAGTTCTGGGACAGTGCTTGGTTCAGAGGGAGCTCACAGTCTTGACTCAGTGCCAGGATTCTTGCCTCCATGCCTGGCTTGTAGGGACCTGTGTAGGGAAGGCCTCTCTATGGGGGTGAGGGAGGCGTGGAGGGGGGCAGGGTCTGTCTGGCCAGGAGTGAGTTGTTGACACTGCTCACCTGGGAGGTAAGAGATTTTCAGAGGTTATCTGGGACTCAGTCTCATCTTAGCATACTTGGAGATGGGGCTCTCCTGGATTCAAAAGGAAATTTTGCACCCTGTAATGAAAGAATCCTATTCATAAGCAGGGACTTTATAAAGGGGGGAGGGGCTACACCCAAGCAGAGAAGAGGAGGGGCTGCTACCTATGCTCTGAAAATGTACTTCCCACAGCCTGCAGGGCCTGGGGCCAAACACCTCAGTTTAAAGTGATTTCCAAAGAAGTGATGTCCAGCTGACTTCACAGACAGTACTAAGGATGGAGGGGCAGGGGCCCAGGGCTCCTTGGGCCCATGGTTCTATGATCTTCTGTCCCAGGTTTTTCAGGGATTCTTGATTTCTAATATGCCATCCTTCTTTTACTTTGAGTACCCTCATCCCAGTTGGATGCCTGGGGGATGGTTTGGAAATCCTCTTCTCTTTCTAGTCACCAGGAACTAGTCTACCACCCCCCACTTCACCCCTAGCACTAGGCAGAGGGAGACACTTGGCAAGCAGAGCAGGTCCCTCTGCTGCTCCCAGCTTCCTAGAGTGGGTGATGGCCTCCTTAAAGCCCCCACCCTCCTCATGATCCCCAGCCCAACCCTCAGATGAAGACAGCAGGAGAGGCAGCGGGGAGAGACCATAGGAGTCCCAGACCCACTTGGACACCCTGGGTGGAAGCTAATGCTCTGGCTACCGCTCTACACATACCTGCTCAAATTCCCTTCTGCTCATGCCTGTCAACACGTTTGATTGGTTTTTCGGAATCACTTTTTTTTTTTTTGGTTGAACTTGTGAGAGAGACATAACAGGCCCCCTGGGACGCTCCCTGGGCTGTTGCCAAATTCTCTTGGTTCACTAGCACTCTGGCTGCAAGTATCTTCGGGAACCAGCAGGCCTTTTAAGGTTGGCTTGTTCCTGTTGGCTGGCTGACCATGAAGGCCACCATGGCTGACCCAGGGACTCTGACCCCCTTCCCCACTCTCACCAGAGAGGAGCCTGGATCCCAGTGTGGGGTGAAAAGAGGGGGTTCCTCCTCAGTCCCCATCAGGCCTGGAGCTGAAGAGAAGGCCTGCAGCTGAATCCCACCTGAGCATGGAGGGCAGAGGCCTGGAGGTGGAGGGCAAGCCCAGTATCCCCCAGAGCCTCATTCTTGCCTGCTTCTCTCCAGAGGATGCTGTGTTCCTGGCGAATGAAGCTCAACGCAGGGAGTACTTGCTGAACCAGAACGGCCTCATCTTCCTGGGCACAGCTGACTGCATCCAGGCTGAGCCCTGGGACTTTGGCCAGGTACAAGGGCCTCCGGGGAAGCCTCAGGGACAGTGAGTGTCCCATAACCTTCAGTACTCAGGTCAAACAGACTGGGCAGGTCCAAAATCCCCTGGTCATGAGGCCATTTCTTTATGCAGTTTCAGCCCCGTGGTACCTCTCCTCCCTCAGAGCCACACTAGACCATCCTCCACAGCTTCCAGAGTTATCTTCCTAAAGACGACGCAAATCAAACCTCTGTTAAATTCCCACCATCTACAGGATAAAACACAAATCCCCGGGCTTGACACGCAAGGCTCTTCACAGCCAGGCCACTACTTTCCTTTCCCCAAGAGCCACTCCATGCTCCAGCCCCTGGCCATCCCTTGAATGTGCAGGCTGAATGTTCCCTCTGCCAGGAATACCTTCCCTCCCTTATCCCCTGGAAAACTCCTACCCATCTTTTAAGGCCCTCTGAAAGCCTTCCCCAGCCCCCAGAGGCAGAGTGACTCTCTCCACTGTGCTCTCTGGGTGGGCATCTCTCCTAGAGCCCTGGCCATGTTGCTGAGATCTGTAGCCTAAGCAGCCACATGTCCCCCTCACTCCTAACCCCGGGCTCCTCAAGAGCAGGAGCTGCCGTCTTATCTGCCCCCACACAGGACTGCCCTGTCAGGGGCAGTGGGAGCAAATGACACAGAAAACGATAGAAATGAGAGGACTCGACACGGCCCTGGCGCTCAAGAGCTCACACTATCAGGAGTCAGACGACAGAAGAGGCAAAGGGCTGGAGTGCCGGGCACAGGGACCAGGCAGCCCTGGGGGCAGAGGGAAAAGCCAGAACTCCCGAGGGGGCAAGGCAGGAAGGAGTGGAGCCTGAGTCTGGAGAAGGACGAGGGGACGGGGTTGACTTGTGGGAAGAATGCCTGACCTGCACACCCACCATCATGGCCCTGTGTGGTCCTTATAGTTCGAGGAGGATGTCATCGACCTCAGCCTGGACTTACTGAGCGTGGACAAGCGGGTGGAGAAGTGGGGCAACCCCGTGCATGTGGCCCGTGTCTTGGGTGCATTGGTGAGTGAGGACAGGGTCGGGAGGGGGAGGTGACGAGACGGCAGCCCTCTGACAGAGCTGCCCCACCTCTACGGCCCTGGCGATCTTCAAATCACAAGTGGTCCCCTCCTCCCAGGGTGTGGGGGACAGTCCTTGAAGAAGGTTCTGAGTGAGGAGGGAAGGACAGTAGCATCCACAGGGGAGAGAAAAGCACAGGGAGGTGTCATCCCTCAGGACACAAGCCAGCAAGGACTAAAACTGGCCCGGATTTCCTTGGCCCCTCCCTTCCTCCCCACCCCCAGCCCAACCTGGGGGCTTAGGTCCCTGGGAGGAAGGGGGTCACATCCATCTTACCCAGTGTTTGCTGCTAAGGTGGTCAAAGGCATTTGTTCTCATTTCTAAATTATTCCCATGAAGGTAGCTTGGTGCTTTCCTGTTGTCCTTAAAAGTTCTCTCACAGGAATAACGTGTCCCGCATTTCCTCATGTGGCTCCGTCCACGCCTCTGAAGAGCTGGTGAGGGACAGGGCCAGCCTGCGAGGGGGAGGAAGCTTGGGATGCGTGGGCCTCGAGGCCCCAGGTGCAAACACTTACAAGGAATGGGAGCCAGGCAGGCCAAGGGGCAGCCCTCCTGCCGCTCTTGTGTCCTGAGTTTTGTTTTTCACGATGGTCCATGAAGCCCTCCTTCTGGAGGACTTGTTAAAAAGGAGGATTCCCAGGAATTCCCTGGTGGTCCAGTGGTTAGGACTCAGTGCTTTCACTGCCCAGGGACACACAGCTTTAACAAGTTCCAGGTGATTGCCATGCAGGTGGTCTGTTCACGCCCCCTTGGAGAACTGTGATGAGCCCTCCTTGCCCATTCACATTTCCCCAAACAGCTGCACGCCCTCAAGGAGAAGAGTGTCCTGCCCACCCCGCAGATCCAGACCACCGAGGAAAAGGCCTTGCTGAACAAGCGCCGGGGCAGCGCGCCCATCCTGCGGCAGTGGGTCAAGGGCCAGGGGAGGCCCGTGTATGATGGTCAGGCCTGGGTGTTGGCCGCCGTTGCTTGCACAGGTACAGAGCAGACTTGCCTGACGCACCCAAACGTCCCCTTGGCGACGGCGCAGTGTCTGCCCTGCTTCTTGGGTTGCCCCTCCTCCACCCGCAGCACTTCCCCGCCTCCAATCACACCCATAACTGCTTCCGGTGCAGTTATAACTGCTTCTGCTTCCGTCTGGCCAAGAAACCAGCTACTTATCCCAAGCAACTCCTCCCAACCAGCTGCCGCTCCTTTTGCCCCTTCGGCAAACTTGGGCCCATCTGGCGAGCTCTGCTCCCAAACTCACTTTTCCCCAAAGCTTCCCCTGGCCCTGCCCCAGGAAAGCAAGCCCTGCTGTGTATCCCGTAAGCCTCCCTCCGCTGTGTACTCTGCCTGCCGTGTAACTGGTTTGTTCCTCGTTTCTGGGCCCTCATATGGCCTGGGTCTGGCTGGTGTCAATTCTAACTTTCTGGTGCCTGTGCCCCTTCTCTTTCCACAATGTCACCTGGCATTTAAGATAGTGAAAGTGCCCGGTGTCCAGAGGAGACCCTGAAAATGCTAGCCATGTACCCTGCCCTCCAGATCCCAGGCCTCTCTGGTGCCCTGACCCCCTGCCCCCTTCCATGCAGTGCTGCGAGGCCTGGGAATCCCTGCCCGCGTCGTTACCACGTTCACCTCAGCCCAGGGCACTGGCGGGGGCCTGCTCGTAGATGAGTACTACAGTGAGGAGGGGCTTCAGAATGGAGAAGGCCACAGAGGCAGAATCTGGTGAGAAGCCCGAAGGGGATGAGGTCCCAGACCTGGAAGGGCTCCAAGCCCGTGGGGTGTCACCCATGGGAACCCCAAGGGGCCCTGCTGAGAGTAGGCCTTCAAGACTCTTGACAGCAGCATGCTGATGGTCAGGGTGAGTTGTGGAGTGCATGCCCCTTCCCAGGAGTGTTGCAACCACTTTTATGCAGCATCCTCCTATCCCCCTAGTAACAGCTCTGTCATTTCTAGGACCACTTCGGGACTCTTTTTTTCCCCACTTGAGTTGCTTCCCTTGCTACCTTCAGGATCTTCCAGACTTCCACGGAGTGCTGGATGGCTCGGCCTGCTCTGCCCCAGGGTTATGACGGATGGCAGATTCTGTACCCAAGTGCCCCTAATGGAGGTGGAGGTAAAGCCTGGGCATGGGCCCAGGACTTCCCTGGGCTGCACAGAGCTGCAGGAGGACAAAGAGTCCTTCGGAGAGGAAAGAGGGGTAGCAGGTGGTCCAAAGGGGGTCTGCATCCCCTAAAACAGGAGAAGCGCCAGGAATGATAGTGACCAGCAGAATGCTGACCTGATGCCCACAGGCTCAAGGGAACAAATGAGTTAGCCATCTTGGCCCCAAGGTCTCAGGGAGACTAGCCCCCCTCAGAGCAACAGGTGAGGGAGCTGAGTCTCATGGAAGGGCAGAGGGTCTTAAGACAGCTTGTAGAGTGGGACTTCTGGGGTTCTGGATGTGGATGAAGAGGATATCAGGATAGGCTCAAGCTCAGAAAAGGAGTCTTCAGGAGTTATAAAAGGACGGCTCTTCCTTTCCCAGGAACAGAACTGTCACAGAGCCTGGCACATAGGAAGTGCTCAGCAAAGGCAACCTATCCCTATCATGTCTGTAGTCAAGCTGGCTTAGGAACTCCCGTGTACTCTGTACCTCTGAGGTTATTACCTGTCCAGTTTCTGAGAGGGCTCCTGCCATAGGCCATGACCAAAAAGTGTTGTCGCTAAATAGTGAGTTTCACCTCAGCAGTGCCCTCTCAGAAACCTTGCCTAGTGCCCACCTCTGACCTTGATCCCAGGGGAGGGACAATAGGGCATAGGATGGGGACTGCTGTTGTGAGCTCTGACCCAAGCTGAGGTCTGGGCGTGGTTCCTCTCGCTCACCGACCTTTCTCCCTTTCTCTCCCTCAGTCCTGGAGGCCTGTGATCTGGTCCCGGTCAAAGCTGTCAAGGAGGGGACGCTGGGGCTGACCCCTGCAGTATCAGACATTTTTGCCTCGATAAATGCCTCATGTGTGGTCTGGAAGTGCCACGAGGATGGGACACTGGAGCTGACCGACTCCAACACTAAGTATGTTGGCAACAATATCAGCACCAAGGGTGTGGACTGTGACCGCTGTGAGGACATCACGCAGAACTACAAGTATCCTGAAGGTACTGGGCAGAGGAGGGCCCTGAAACAGCAACAGGAGGAAAAGAATGGGCCAGACACACGCAGGCCAAAGAGAGGTCCTTTCCCCATCATATAAAACAGGATTTCTCAGCCCTGTTTGACATTATTCACATTCTGGACTGGCTAACTTCGTTGTGGAGGGCTGTGCACCATAGGACATTCAGCAGCATTCCTGGCCTCTATCCACTAGATGCCGGCTCCCCCTCAACCACTGCCATCAGTTGTGACAACCAGAAATGTCTCCCAACATTTCCAGATGTCCCCTGGGGGCACAACTGCCCCCAGTTAAGAACCACTGCTATACAACAGCACAGTTAATACCAAGCCCAGCTGCCAAGAGATGTTCTCCCTCTTCTGCTCTCCTTCAACACCCCCCAAGCTGATTTGGAGCCCACCACTGCAGTGTCCACCCATTTGTCCAAACAAGAAGCCCTGCACTGTCCTTGAGTCTCCCCCATCACCACCCCACTGTACTCTCACACCCATCTCCTCATCTCCTTCCCCATTGCCTGTAGGTCATCCAGGGCCTCATCATCTCTCGTCTAAAGTATTGCAGCAGCCTCCTAACTAGACCCCCGCCTCCAGTCTCCCCATCATTACTCTATTTTCAACTTACAGTTTCCAGAATGAGCTTCACAAGACACAAATATAATTATGTTACAGAATATTCCTGTTCCAGAATATTCCATGGCCTCCATTGCCCTTGGAATAAGTCCAAACTTCTTCACTTAGGAAGATTCAAGTCCCTGCAACTTGTACAAAAACTAGCTCTCTCACCGTTCAAGGGGCAAATTCATAGCACTTGAAGAACTTGATCCCGTGAGTGGCTTGGAAGAGATACACTGTATCTGTGGTGGGTCTAACACAGATCTTTTTTTAGCTAAATATGGACCTAGAGGTTTGCAAAGCTCATGTGGCTTTGGCATTTGAACAGCAGCGGGGAAATGAACCTTAATCCTGGGCTGCTATTAGAAGGGTCTACAGCTGCTGGGTAAGAGGTCTGCTTTGTTTATTCCATTCTTCAGGATCTCTTCAAGAAAAAGAGGTGCTGGAGAAGGTCCAGGAAAACAGAATGAAACATGGGAAAGACGATGGCATCCATCCTCCCAGTCTCGAGACTGATGATCCTTTACATTTCTTCTTGGAAGCACCCAGCTCCCTAGCCCTGGGAGGGGACGCCCGGTTCTCTGTGAACTTGTTAAACCCTAGTGACCATGATAAAGAGGTGCAGCTGGCTGTTGGGCTGCAGGCAGTGTACTACAATGGTGTCCTTGCTGCCAACCTCTGGACGAAGAAGCTTGTCCTTACACTCAGGGCCAACTCAGGTAACTCTCTACGGCCCCCCTCCCCAGACACTCCACACACCCAGCTCCCGCCCTGGGCAGGCAGCAGCCATACAGCACCCCCTGCAGATCTGAAGAGATAGCATCTAGCCCCTGGTGTGCCCTCTCTCTCTCTCTTTCTCTCTCTCTTTCTCATTCAACACATATTTATTGAGCTTCACACAGGGAAAAAAACCCACAATTCTGATTGCAGTTATATAAGCAAACAGACAGTGTAAGAAGTGTTTGATAAGGTAAATAGAGTACAATGGCAGGTTAGCGTCTTACCCAGACTGGAGCAGGCTGCCCCCAGGTAAATTGGGCTGCCCTCTGTCTTGAAGGTTGAGTAGGACAGTGTCAGACAGTAAAGTGAGTCAAGGGCGGGCTTCCCTGGTGGCGCAGTGGTTGAGAGTCCGCCTGCCGATGCAGGGGACGCGGGTTCGTGCCCCGGTCCGGGAGGATCCCACATGCTGCGGAGGGGCTGGGCCCGTGAGCCATGGCCGCTGGGCCTGCGCGTCCGGAGCCTGTGCTCTGCAACGGGAGAGGCCACAGCGGTGAGAGGCCCGCGTACCGCAAAAAAAAAAAAAAAAAAAGTGGGTCAAGGGCATTCCAGGAAGAAGGGACATATGCTCAGTTTCTTCCTCCTCCTTCAGATTCTTATTTAATTGAGTTGGCATGGGATCCAGGCACTGGTATTTTTTCAGAGCTCCCTGGGTTATTCTAGGGTTGAAATTCCCTGGACTAGAGCAGTTGTTCTCCAACTTTGCTGCATATCAGAACCACCTGGGGGAAGTTTGATGGTCAGCCTGCACCCCAGACCAATTAAGTCAGAAACTCTATGGTTTGCCCAAACATCAGAAAAAGTTTTAAGTCCTTGGGTGATTCCAATGTGCAGGCAAGAGACTCAGTGGAATAGTGCTTGTCTACATGATTGCAGCAGCCTCCTAATGGGTCCCCCTGCCTCCAGTCCCTCCACCCTGATCCCTTTCCAAGGGAGGGAGGGATGGAGTGCGGGAGTGGTGTGAGAGCTGGACAAGGCCAGATCATGAAGGGGCTTGTAGGTCCTGCTGAGGAGTTTGGGTTTTGTTCTCCGGGCAGTGGGGAGCTGGCAGGAGGTTTTAACCAGGGGAGTCAATGTGATCAGAAATTCATGGGCAGAATGGAATGGAAGGGGTCGTATTAGAGTCATGGTTCTCAACCTTGGCTGCATGTTGAATCACCTGGGGAATTTAAAAAATACTGATGCTTGGGCCTCACCGTCAGAGGCTGTTATAATTGATTTGGGGTGTGGCCTGGCACTGGGATTGTTTTATAAAGCTTTCCATATGATTCTAATGTACATCCAATGTCGACAACCACTGGATTGGAGGTTGGAAGGTTTTGTAATAATCAAGCCAAGAAATAAAGGACAAACTAAACTAGCTGCACTTTTCAAATGAAGTCATATTGAAGAGGTAGGCTAGATTGAACTCGTGTATGTGGGGAGACGGTGCTTCCAGCTTGGGTGAGCCTCCAGAATAGGGCAAATGGGGAAGAGCAGGTTTGGGGAGAAAGATGTTGAGTTCTGTTTGTGGCATGTTGGATTTGAAAGCCCATAAGACATCCAAGCTGTGACGGCCAGTAGGCAGCTGGAAACCTAAACCTGGTATTCAAGATAAAGGCCTGTTTGGGGGTGGGGGGAGTGGGAGAGGACTGTGAGAGAGTGAGGAGGAAACCCAGGCAGCACAAGCATGTTGGGGTGCAGGGGGCAGTCAGGGAAAGAGCAGAGTGAGAGACTGAGAAGTGAAAGAGAGGATGGAGGCACGAAGCAAGGTCAGCAGAGAGGCCATGAGAGGTCAGGGCTGAAAAGCGTCCACTGACAGAGTGGTCTGACAGAGAAGCAATGGCAAAGACCAGGTTCCTGGGGCTTAAACAGATTGAGAGTTGAGGAAGTGAGACAAGGTGTGCAGTCCTTCCTGGAAGAATGGATGGAAAAAGAAGGGAGACCTGGTGGTAGTAAGCCAGGGACACTGGGGAGGAGGGTATTCTTTGTTTTCTTTTAAGATGAGAGACAGCAGAATCCACTTACATGCTGAGGAAGAATCAGCAGAGAGAAAAGGATGGAAACCTCAGGAGAGATGGGTTATAATTGATGGTGCAATCCTTGGGGAAATGAGAGGCAACTAGAATAATTATAGCTCACATTTATCGAGCACTTGTTTTTGGCAAACATGGTGTTAAATGTTCTATATGCATCATCTCATTTATCTTCATAACGACCTTATGAGGCAGGAACCATTATTATCCCACTTTACAGATGAGGAGACCACGACACAAAGAATTAAATAATTTGCCCGAAGTTACACAGCTAAGCAGTGGTGGGATCAGGGTGGGGCACTGATTTAAAAAGCAAAGGACTGAACTTGGGCAGGGGGGATGCCTCACCCTCCGGGGGGGTTAACAGCACGGGTAGATGTCTATGTCTGTAGGTTGCGAATGAGAACATGAGCTCGAGAGGCTTCCTCAAGGACGAAGGATGGCTTCATTTTCTCTGCAAAAGGGAAAGAGCAGAAGCAGAGAAGGGGAGGGGACTAAGCATACATATATTCAGCCACGGCTGGGTGGCAGGTCTGAGACCAGCACTTAATGACTGTCTCGTGAACCACAACCCGTCCCTCCAGGTAGGCATTGTTATTAGACAAGGAAACAGGCTCCAAGAGCTTCACTTGTTCTAGTTCACAGGGGCCCTTTCCCCAGCCCTGTGGAGGTGGTCCATCAAGAGTGTTAGTGGCGGCAGTGATGGTGGTCACGGGTGGGTTCTTGACTGAGTTCAATTTTGAAATTGCTGTGAGGAATGAGGCATCTTTCTGGCTTCAGTGAGGTCCCGACTCCTTTGCGTTGTGTGTGAAACTACTGCTTGTTTCCAGGGCGCGTGCACTCACCCCTGGGTGCTGACTCCACCTGTCATATGTTTCAGCTGAGAAAATCTCCACCTTCCTGTCCTTCTCCAATTTTAAACAAAACCCGCCAGAGAATAGTTTCCTCAGACTCACCGCTATGGCAACACACTCCAGCCCTACCTGCTTTGCTCAGCAAGACATCGCCATTTGCAGACCACACCTTGCCATCGAGGTAGGCACCAGTCCTTCCCCATATCACTGGCATTTGCCGCTACTCAGGTCCCCATTTCAGAAGGCACCGAGCCCCTCAAGCTTCAGAGCAGGTGACCGTGCTGAAGAACTACCAGGAAACGCTGGGTTGAGAGCTCCTTCTCTTGAAAGAGATCGTTTCTTATACATGCTATTAAAGTTTAAATCTTCCAACTTTAGTTCAGATTAAGTAAAGTTTTCTAAAATTGGGGTCTTCCCAGTTGCTGCCTCTATACTTACAGAGATAATAACAGCCTATGTTTATTTAGCACTTTGTACATGTGCCAATGTATTTTCACCTCTTTTACTTCTTTTAATACAAAAGCCCTGGGAGGTGGAATTGTTCCCATTGTTCAGAGGAGGAAACAGTCCCAGAGAGCATCATGTCCACAATCATAAAAATAGGACATTTTAGAGGCTTAGGGCTCTTGGCCCAGTACTCTTTCCACATGTCTACCCAGACCAAAACGAATGTGACCTGGTCTCTGCTCTGGAAGAGGTTATTACAGTTGGGCAAGGGAGACACAACGTGTGGTCTTTTATGTCAGAGCTTTAGGAGAGGTACAAAGTCGCTCTGGGACAAGTGAAGTAAAGGGGATTAATTCCAGCTGGTGGGTTTGGGGAAGACTTCATGGAGGATGTGGCATTTGTGTTGGGCCTTGAAAAATGGGTAAGCTTTCAGTACAGAGGTGGGGGAAGGCCGTTGCAGAGAGAAGGCTGAGTAAAGAGGCCCAAAGGAGGGGAGCCTGAGGGGTGCATTGAGGCTCCGAAGGTGCCCGAAGAGGCTGGCGTGTCTTGCAGTCAGGGGAGGAACAGATGAGCCTGCAGGTAGATTGGGAGCAGATCAGGAAGGGCTCTGAATGCCAACCGAAGCTGGATTCTGAGGACAATGGGAAACCCTCCAAAGTTTCTAAGTGAGGGAAAGGCACCATCAGAGGTTGTCAGTGATGGGTCAAGGGTGAGAGTAAATGCAGGAAGAGCAGGTAGAGGGGTAGAGAAGTCAGCTGTGGAGTTTGGGTGAGGATGGCAGAGCTAGGAGAGTAACTGAGGAGGCTTCAGGGAGGGTGGCCAGGAGGGGAAGGAGTGACTGCAGCTCTGTGCTCTTGGCATCTCCCACAGATGCCAGAGACAGCAGAGCAACATCAGCCCCTTACGGCCTCAGTCAGCATCCATAACTCCTTAGATGCTCCCTTGAAGGGCTGTGTGATCTCCATCTTCGGAAGGGGACTCATTCACAGAGAGAAGAGCTACAGGTAAGAGACCGCAAGCTTCTCAACCCACAAAAACATCTCAACTGGTCAGAAAGGCAGGAACCCAAGATCGATGACTGTCTTTTTGCTTTGTCTATTGAGACAGAGAAAATACCTGCCAGAGTTGAACTAAAGGATTAGGGCCTCTCTCATCCTGGGGCCACCAATGTGGGTGCAGGAGTGACGGAGGAGGCTCTGTGCCTCTCGGGCACCTGACGCTGGCCGCGGCTCTGGTCACACAGGGAGAGCCTGGGTATTGCTGGTGAATGCAGGTGAGGGGGTTAGGGCTGGGTGGGAGGGAATGCCACAGGGAGGGTAGGCTGCCTCTCAGTGAAGCCAGAGAGCTGCATTCTACTAGTGACAACACAATACAGAATTTTGTTTATTTCTACATTCTCTTTTACTCCTATTCCCTACCCCCATTCCCACTACCACCCTTCATATCCCTTTTTTAGTATGTATGAGTACTGTTGCTTCATGAGTACTGTATTCGTAACTTACGTAAACGGTGTTACGTCTAATTCTTTTTCTTTTCACTCAGAACTATGTTTTTACGATTCATCCACATGTCAAGTCCATTGCTTCTGCTACATATTACTCCATCGTGTACACCCCCGACTTCCTACCACACCACTCCACAGCGCCTCCAACTCTCAGACACTACAGATATACGTCCCCTTACATACTCGCTTTAAAATCTGTGGGAGGTGGGGGGAAATATGCACAGGAATGGAGTAGCTGAGACATAGGATATGACCTGGTTTGACCACGTGCTATCAGATTGGCTTGCATAATGGCTGCAAGAGTCTACAACTCCCTCCAGCAGTACTTGACAGTTTCTATCTTCCTACGATTCCTCCATTCTTGGCAATACCCAGCTTTGTCTTTTTTTTCCAGTCTAACAGGATAAGGTAATATCTCATTATTGTTTTAATTTGTAACTCTTCATATGTTTATTAGCCTTTTCCATTTCCTCCTCTGTATAGTTTGTTTTTAACTTTGCCCACTTTTCTTTTGGTGTTCCTGCCTTTTTTCCTTGTTGATTTGTGTGTGTGTGTGTGTGTGTGTGTGTGTATACACAAACCCTGTATAGTCTAGATTAGTGCCTTGTTGGTTTTAGATGTTGTATCTTCGTTCATTATTGCTCCTTCTCTCAAGAAGTCCACAGCATCTTCTGCTGAATACATACATACAGTTTAGAGTTCACAATGCCTACTCCTACCACCCATGAGGTCCCTCACAGGTTGTCTGGTTGTTGAGCCACTGCCTCAACCTCAAGAAACTCAGTGGGTCAGTCTTGCCCGTAAGTTGAGGAGGGACTACCAACATTTAACCAGACTTCTGTGTTCTCCCAGCTCAACTGTGGGGCAAAGCTCCTCAAAAGTATCTGCACCATTCCCTCAGTCAACATAAGAAGGTCCACAGGCAGACTAGAAGGTTGCTAATAGGGCTGCAAAACACCATCTGTTGACATACTGACATCTCAATATGCCCACTGGACCCACTGCAGTTAGCAACGAGGGTTCCAAAACAGCCTTCCCAAACATACTATTACTAAGAACGAGACCAGACTGAAGTCGCAGGTGATAAACGAAACAACAGGTGTAACTTGGAAGCCCTTAGAATAGGATGTTTCTCTTCTCAAACATACAACTGCTCACCATAGGAGGCTCCTGCCTTCCATCCCCTTCAAACCTCCTCTGTTTTAACAGCAAGGTACTTGGATGTTTATTTCTTCAGAGTCCACTTCTTTAAGCAGGTAAGGATCAGAGGCACTGGGACCAGCAAAGCAATGACCCTGGGACAGAACTAGCACCTGCCTTTTCCTTTATTTCAGATTAAGTTCGGTGCAGTCCAGAAACACCTTGCGCACCCAACTCGAGTTCACACCAATGCAGGTGGGGCTCCAGAGGCTCACTGTGGAAATGGACTGCAACATGTTCCAGAACCTAACCAACTTCAGAAGTGTCACTGTGGTAGCCCCTGAAACTCCAGCTTAAACTTCCAGCTCCAGCATCACTCTCCCCAACCACCCCTTGAATCTACAATCTAAAATCGAATGTGCTGGGAAGAGAAACTCTGCTTATCAGACAAGTAGATCTCTGTTCAGGTTGACCAGAAGAGTGACCAAGAACAAAACTACATTCCCAGAAATCAATAGAAAAGACATTCATTCATTTCTGTCACCCCAGCTCAAGGCACCCATGAAGACTAGTTGTCTTAGAATGGAAACTACTGGGCTTGAGGAATAAAAAGAAGCCTTTGTAAAGGTACTCAGATAAGTAAATTCAGATTTTTTGAGTCCAGGGTTCTTCATAACCATTCACTGTTCACTCATACATTAATTTATAAAGGAAAAGAACCTAACATTTAAATCATTCTTGTATTTCTAACGAAATGGGACAATATTAGCTAAAAATATGATTTTTAGGTAATCCTAAGATTACACTGACCAGTGCCATCCCTGATCATTATCCTTAAAGATCCAAAGATGACTGAAGAAAGTTATAAAACACACAGCATGAGACCTGAGCACAGAATGATATTCTAGATTCAGCTACAGATAAGTCCTTATTAGAGTTAAATATTATTAAATATTAAATATCCCACAATTAAGTCTGATGTTAATAACATAAATTTGGTCCAGTAGAGAAATACACAATTATTAAGTATAAAGAAAATAGGACCTATAAAGAAAGATAAAAGAACTGGACTCCTTTTGTACAAAGTTACAAGTTTTTTTGTTTGCTTACATTTTGTTGCTTTGATACTCTGTTTGATTTTAGTTCCTTTTCCTTATAACACTTTTTAAAAGTACAGAATGGCACTTTATAAAAGTAAATTAAAACTCTTAAAAAAATAAAATAAAATAAAACTCTTGACTCAAGGAATTTCGACCCCAAGTACACACTAGTCTCTCAAAAGAATGGCTGCTGGACTTGGAGGGTACTATGCTAAGTGAAATAAGTCAGACAGAGAACTATAAATACTGTATGATATCACTTATATGTGGAATCTAAAAAATACAACAAACTACTGAAGATAACAAAGAAGGGTGGTGGGAATTAAAAAAATGGATAGCTGCTGTTGCTGATTATACCTAAAGAGACCATGGGGACATCAGAAGGGCAGATGTGATGAAGTACATCTATACAAGACAAAGGACCAGCAATAGAAGTGTGGAGACCTGTAGTACATACATAAGGCCAAGTCAGGTCACCAGAATATACATCACTGTGTACCTTGCTCTCTAAGATATGACCTTCCAGGTTTACCATGCTTTCCAAGATGTGATTTTCCAGACTGATGCAAAAATATAATTAACTGGCGATGGTTTTTCAAAAGGATTAACTGAAGAGGCCCTTAATATTATATAAACTCTTATACATTTAAAATTTTTTGATTTATAAAAATTTTGTACTTACATTTGGGGATATGTAATACAGAATAGAGAACAACAATACAAGTATGTATAAGGAAAACAACCCTGTTCAATAAGGTGAACAAACCTAACAACTGAGCTTGTTAACCTAAAAAAACAGCCAATTATTTTACCAGCAAGATGGGTTTATTCAGGAATAACAAAGAACTGCAATTCGGGTCAAACAGGCTATAGTAAAAGCCACAGGCAAGTCCCACAAATGAAGGAGTAAAAAGGAGGAAGCTGGAGTTCTGAACAAAATTCCATGGAGGAAAGCAAGAATTCAGGGTGATGAGGGGTTCTCACTGGCTTAGTAGCTGGGGTAGTCAGTTTCTCCTAGGAGAGGCAATATACATCATTCCTGTCTGTAACTGACAGTCCTTCCTGTTATTGACCTAGAGTGGTACTGCATGAGAGCCGCCGCCCCCCCCCCCCCCCCCCCCCCCCCCCCGGCCTTTCTGGCCTCTCAACTCCATTTTAAAGAAGGTTTCCCTTTATTAATTTTCACAAGCTCAATACCAATAGAGGCATGGAGTAAACTGGAATAATATTCAGAAGAACCTTCTGGTAAGAATAATTATATTCTATAACATGCTGAAGTACTAAGAGGGGTTCTGGAGACATCTGCTCTAAAAAAAGTCAAGTCTTTTTCTTCTAAATGTATTTCTGAGCAGAATCAGATCTTTAGACCTATAAACCTAAACAAAAGCAATGTTGTTAGTCTCAACCCACATATTTCTGGTAGAAAAGACTTTGGAAAGGTACTCATTTAACCACCAGCAGGTTAGCAGTTTATTGAGACTATCAACATCTTTAACAATGAAACGACACACGTTATTGCAAATAGGGAATAAGGCAGCTTCCCCAGGAATCTCTGAGAGGCAACTCAAGAACAAAAACTCATAGTTATCTTTTATATCTGGCACAGAAAAACATATCATATTCATATGGTTTTTAAATAATTGCCAGTTTGGCCTAATCAACAAACTTTGGTAATAGTGTCTCTTGATAAGTATAGATGAGACCTCCCTTTCGATCCAGAAAGTATCCTAGCCCCATTCTAAAAGCAGACATCAGAGCTTGGCTGCGACAGTAAGAAAGGGAGAGAGGCGAGTACAAATGAGCCTGAAAATTCATAATTCAACTTCATGCTGAGTGAGCTCCTTGATTCTGTTCATGCAATGATCAACAGCATTAATAAGTAAAGGGATCCAACTATCTTCTGGCTGTGGGGTCACATGACTTGCTCTGCAAATGGAATGGGAAAACCAGAAGTTAAATTTATTATACTGTCAAGGAAAAACCTATCCTCAAAAGGGAGCACAGGGAAAATTACAGTAAGAAAAGGCAAGTTTCTCTGCAGAAATACAGCTGCTCCACAGGTAAAGTTGAAAGAAAACACTACACTCACCTTCTACTCCTCAAAATGGGGGTTTGGGAGTTGAGAATGGCTATATAGGTTTACTCTCAAAAAGCTATTTGGGGATAAGTCTTCATACTCACTTTGTAATTTCAAGTGCCTTCTTTAAAACGGATACAAGTTTTGCACACTAGAAAAAAACAAGAGAAGTTACTCACCCTGAGCCCCACCATAAAAAGGAAAGGAGGGAAAAATAGGGGGTGGGGGGGAAGGAGAGCTAAAATATTTTAATACTCAAGTAATAAAAAGTCACTGTTAAAAAGTCATTAAGTATTATTACTTAATAATCAAGTAATAAAAAATCCATTGGAGAAAACAGTGAAAAACAAAAATGTTGATTAGATTAGGGTGGTGGGATCATGGATTCTTCTCTATTTAGCAAAATCTTATTAATACTGTTGCTATAACATCTTTTTTTTAAAAATAAACTTATTTATTTACTTTTGGCTGCATTGGGTCTTCCGTTGCTGTGCCGGCTTTCTCTAGTTGCAGTGAGCAGGGGCTAGTCTTCATTGTGGTGTGCAGTCTTCTCATTGCAGTGGCTTCTCTTGTTGTAGAGCATGGGCTCTAGGCACGCAGGCTTCAGTAGTTGTGGCATGTGAGCTCAGTTGTGGCTCGCAGGCTCTAGGGCGCAGGCTCAGTAGTTGTGGCGCTCGGGCTTAGTTGCTCTGCGGCATGTGGGATGTTCCCAGACCAGGGCTTGAACCCGTGTCCCCTGCATTCGCAGGCGGATTCTTAACCACTGCACCACCAGGGAAGCCAGCTATAACATCTTTGTAAGTTTTTCTATATTTAAAATATTTTTTAATTAAAGAAAACAGAAAAAGGAAGAATATAACCTGAATTTGTCCCAATTGCTGATAGCTCAGGATATATAATAGCAGAAACAACTGGATTTTTTTTTTTTTTTTGGCTGCATTGGGTCTTCCTTGCTGCACAGGCTTTCTTTAGTTGCGGTGAGCGGGGGATACTCTTCACTGTGGTGCGCAGGATTCTCACTGCAGTGGCTTCTCTTGTTGTGGAGCATGGACTCCAGGTGCGTGGGCTTCAGGTGGTCACAAAGCACCAAGCTGATTTCCCTGTGCTATGCGGCTGCTTCCCACTACCTATCTATTTTATGTTTGGTAATGTATATATGACCATTGCACTCTCTCACTTTGTCACAGCTTACCCTTCCCACTCCCCATATCATCAAGTCCGTTCTCTAGTAGTAGGTCTGTGTCTTTATTCCTGTCTTACCCCTAGGTTCTTCATGACATTTTTTTTTCTTGGATTCCATATATATGTGTTAGCATACGGTATTTGTCTTTTTCTGACTTCACACTGTTTGACAGACTCTAGGTCCATCCACCTCACCACAAATAACTCAATTTCATTTCTTTTTAAGGCTGAGTAATATTCCATTGTATATATGTGCCACATCTTCTTTATCCATTCATCCAACGATGGACACTTAGGTTGTTTCCATCTCCTGGCTATTGTAAATAGAGCTGCAATGAACATTTTGGTACATGACTCTTTTTGAATTATGGTTTTCTCAGGGTATATGCCCAATAGTGGGACTGCTAGGTCATATGGTAGTTCTATTTGTAGTTTTTTTAATAAATTAATTAATTTATTTATTTTTGCTGTGTTGGGTCTTCGTTTCTGTGGGAGGGCTTTCTCTAATTGTGGCAAGCAGGGGCCACTCTTCATCGCGATGCGTGGGCCTCTCACTATCGCGGCCTCTCTTGTTGCGCAGCACAGGCTCCAGACGCGCAGCCTCAGTAGTTGTGGCTCATGGGCCCAGTTGCTCCGTGACATGTCGGATCTTCCCAGACCAGGGCTCGAACCCAAGTTCCCTGCATTAGCAGGAAGATTCTCAACCACTGCGACACCAGGAAAGCCCCTATTTGTAGTTTTTTAAGGACCTCCATACTGTTCTCCACTGTGCCTGTACCAATTCACATTCCCACCAGCAGTGCAAGAGTGTTCCCTTTTCTCCACACCCTCTCCAGCATTTGTTTCTAGATTTTTTGATGATGGCCATTCTGACTGGTGTGAGATGATATCTCACTGTAGTTCTGATCTGCATTTCTCTAATGATTAATGATGTTGAGCATTCTTTCATGTGTTTGTTGGCAATCTGTATATCTTCTTTGGAGAAATGTCTATTTAGGTCTTCTGCCCATTTTTGGATTGGGTTGTTTGTTTTTTTTGTTATTGAGCTGCATGAGCTGCTTATAAATTTTGGAGATTAATCCTTTGTCAGTTGCTTCATTTGCAAATATCTTCTCCCATTCTGAGGGTTGTCTTTTGGTCTTGTTTATGCCTTCCTTTGCTGTGCAAAAGCTTTGAAGTTTCTTTAGGTCCCATTTGTTTATTTTTGTTTTTATTTCCATTTCTCTAGGAGGTGGGTCAAAAAGGATCTTGCTGTGATTTGTGCCACAGAGTGTTCTGCCTGTGTTTTCCTCCAAGAGTTTGATAGTGTCTGGCCTTACATTTAGGTCTTTAATCCATTTTGAGCTTATTTTTGTGTATGGTGTTAGGGATTGTTCTAATCTCATACTTTTATATGTACCTGTCCAGTTTTCCCGGCACCACTTATTGAAGAGGCTGTCCTTTCTCCACTGTACATTCCTGCCTCCTTTATCAAAGATAAGGTGACCATATGTGCGTGGGTTTATCTCTGGGCTTTCTATCCTGTTCCACTGAACGATATTTCTGTTTTTGTGCCAGTACCATACTGTCTTGATTACTGTAGCTTTGTAGTATACCCTGAAGTCAGGGAGCCTGATTCCTCCAGCTCGTTTTTCGTTGTCAAGATTGCTTTGGCTATTCGGGGTCTTTTGTGTTTCCATACAAATTGTGAAATTTTTTGTTCTAGTTCTGTGAAAAATGCCAGTGGTAGTTTGATAGGGATTGCATTGAATCTGCAGATTGCTTTGGGTAGTAGAGTCATTTTCACAATGTTGATTCTTCCAATCCAAGAACATGGTATATCTCTCCATCTGTCTGTATCATCTTTAATTTCTTTCATCCGTGTCTTATAATTTTCTGCATACAGGTTTTTTGTCTCCTTAGGTAGGTTTATTCATAGATATTTTATTCTTTTTGTTGCAATGGTAAATGGGAGTGTTTTCTTGATTTCACTTTCAGATTTTTCATCATTAGTGTATAGGAATGCCAGAGATTTCTGTGCATTAATTTTGTATCCTGCTACTTTACCAAATTCATTGATTAGCTCTAGTAGTTTTCTGGTAGCATCTTTAGGATTCTCTATGTATAGTATCATGTCATCTGCAAACAGTGACATGCTTTACTTCTTTTTCGATTAGGATTCGATCTGGATTTCTTTTATTTCCTTTTCTTCTCTGATTCCAAAACTATGTTGAATAAGAGTGGTGAGAGTGGGCAACCTTGTCTTGTTCCTGATCTTAGTGGAAATGGTTTCAGTTTTTCACCACTGAGGACGATGTTGGCTGTGGGTTTGTCATATATGGCCTTTATTATGTTGAGGAACGTTCCCTCTATTCCTACTTTCTGCAGGGTTTTTTATCATAAATGGGTGTTGAATTTTGTCAAAAGCTTTCTCTGCATCTATTGAGATGATCATATGGTTTTTCTCCTTCAATTTGTTAATATGGTGTACCACATTGAATGATTTGTGTATATTGAAGAATACTTGCATTCCTGGGATAAACCTCAGTTTATAATGGTCTATGATCCTTTTAATGTGCTGTTGGATTCTGTTTGCTAGTATTTTGTTGAGGATTCTTGCATCTATGTTCATCAGTGACACTGGCCTGTAGTTTTCTTTCTTTGTGACATCCTTGTCTGGTTTTGGTATCAGGGTGATGGTGGCCTCCCAGAATGAGTTTGGGAGTGTTCCTCCCTCTGCTATATTTTGGAAGAGTTTGAGAAGGATAGGTGTTAGCTCTTCTCTAAATGTTTGATAGAATTCACCTGTGAAGCCATCTGGTCCTGGGCTTTTGTTTGTTGAAGATTTTTAATCACAGTTGCAATTTCAGTGCTTGTGATTGGTCTGTTCATATTTTCTATTTCTTCCTGATTCAGTTTTGGCAGGCTGTGCATTTCTAAGAATTGGTCCATTTCTTCCAGGTTGTCCATTTTATTGGCATAGAGTTGCTTGTAGTAATCTCTCATGATCTTTTGTATTTCTGCAGTGTCATTTGTTACTTCTCCTTTTTCATTTCTAACTCTATTGATTTGAGTCTTCTCCCTTTTTTTCTTGATGAGTCTGGCTAATGGTTTATCAATTTTGTTTATGTTCTCAAAGAACCAGCTTTTAGTTTTATTGATCTTTGCTTTGTTTCCTTCATTTCTTTTTCATTTATTTCTGATCTGATCTTTATGATTTCTTTCCTTCTGCTAACTTTGGGGGGTTTTTGTTCTTCTTTCTCTAATTGCTTTAGGTGCAAGGTTAGGTTGTTTTTTCGAGATGTTTCCTGTTTCTTAAGGTAGGATTGTATTGCTGTAAACTTCCCTCTTCGAACTGCTTTTGCTGCATCCCATAGGTTTTGGGTCGTCGTGTCTCCATTGTCATTTGTTTCTAGGTATTTTTTTATTTCCTCTTTGATTTCTTCAGTGATCACTTCGTTATTAAGTAGTGTATTGTTCAGCCTCCATGTGTTTGTATTTTTTACAGTTCTTTTCCTGTAATTGATATCTAGTCTCATGGCATTGTGGTCGGAAAAGATACTTGATACAATTTCAATTTTCTTAAATTTACCAAGGGTTGATTTGTGACCCAAGATATGATCTATTCTGGAGAATGTTCCATGAGTACTTGAGAAAAACATGTATTCTGTTGTTTTTGGATGGAATGTCCTATAAATATCAATTAAGTCCATCTTGTTTAATGTATCATTTAAAGTTTGTGTTTCCTATTTACTTTCATTTTGGATGATCTGTCCATTGGTGAAAGTGGGGTGTTAAAGTCCCCTACTATGAATGTGTTACTGTCGATTTCCCCTTTTATGGCTGTTAGTATTTGCCTTATGTATTGAGGTGCTCCTATGTTGGGTGCATAAATATTTACAATTGTTATATCTTCTTCTTGGCTCGATCCCTTGATCATTATGTACTGTCCTTCTTTCTCTCTTATAATAGTCTTTGTTTTAAAGTTTATTTTGTCTGATACGAGAATTGCTACTTCAGCTTTCTTTTGGTTTCCATTTGCATGGGATATCTTTTTCCATCCCCTTACTTTCAGTCTGTATGTGTCCCTAGGTCTGAAGTGAGTCTCTTGTAGACAGCATATATATGGTCTTGTTTTTGTATACATTTAGCCAATCTGTGTCTTTTGGTGGGAGCATTTAGTCCATTTACATTTAAGGTAATTATCGATATGTATGTTCCTATTCCCATTTTCTTAATTGTTTTGGGTTCGTTATTGTAGGTCTTTTCCTTCTCTTGTGTTTCTTGCATAGAGAAGTTCCTTTAGCATTTGTTGTAAAGCTGGTTTGGTGGTGGTGAACTCTCTCAGCTTTTGCTTCTCTGTAAAGGTTTTAATTTCTCCATCAAATCTGAATGAGATCCTTGCTGGGTAGAGTAATCTTGGTTGCAGGTTTTTCTACTTCATCACTTTAAATATTTCCTGCCAGTCCCTTCTGGCTTGCAGAGTTTCTGCTGAAAGTTCAGCTGTTAACCTTATGGGGATTCCCTTGTGTGTTATTTATTTTCCCTTACTGCTTTTAATATGTTTTCTTTGTATTTAATTTTTGACAGTTTGATTAATATGTGTCTTGGCGTATTTCTCCTTGGATTTATCCTGTGTGGGACTCTCTGTGCTTTCTGGACTTGATTAACTATTTCCTTTCCCATATTAGGGAAGTTTTCAACTATAATCTCTTCAAATATTTTCTCAGTCCCTTTCTTTTTCTCTTCTTCTTCTGGAACCCCTATAATTCGAATGTTGGTGCGTTTAATGTTGTCCCAGAGGTCTCTGAGACTGTCCTCAGTTCTTTTCATTCTTTTTTCTTTATTCTGCTCTGCAGTAGTTATTTCCACTATTTTATCTTCTAGGTCACTTATCCGTTCTTCTGCCTCAGTTATTCTGCTATTGATCCCATCTAGAGTATTTTTCATTTCATTTATTGTGTTGTTCATTGTTGCTTGTTTCATCTTTACTTCTTGTAGGT
This sequence comes from Tursiops truncatus, assembly GCF_011762595.2. Lineage (NCBI taxonomy): Eukaryota > Metazoa > Chordata > Mammalia > Artiodactyla > Delphinidae > Tursiops > Tursiops truncatus. The sequence continues at coordinate 85,970,113 of NC_047035.1, read as the reverse complement.
CCTTGTTGAATGTTTCTTGCATTTTCTCTATTCTATTTCCAAGATTGTGGATCATTTTTACTATCATTATTCTGAATTCTTTTTCAGGTAGACTGCCTATTTCCTCTTCATTTGTTAGGTCTGGTGGGTTTTTATCTTGCTCCTTCATCTGCTGTTTGTTTTTCTGTCTTCTCATTTTGCTTATCTTACTGTGTTTGGGGTCTCCTTTCTGCAGGCTGCAGGTTCATAGTTCCCATTGTTTTTGGTGTCTGTCCCCAGTGGCTAAAGTTGGTTCAGTGGCTTGTGTATGCTTCCTGGTGGAGGGGACTACTGCCTGTGTTCTGGTGGATGAGGCTAGATCTTGCGTTTCTGGTGGGCAGGTCCACGTCTGGTGGTGTGTTTTGGGGTGTCTGTGGACTTATTATGATTTTAGGCAGCCTCTCTGCTAATGGGTGGGGTTGTGTTCCTGTTTGCTAGTTGTTTGGCATAGGGTGTCCAGCACTGTAGCTTGCTGGTCGTTGAGTGAAGCTGGGTGCTGGTGTTGAGATGGAGATCTCTGGGAGATTTTTGCCGTTTGATATTATGTGGAGCTGGGAGATCTCTTGTGGACCAGTGTCCTGAAATTGGCTCTCCCACCTCGGAGGAACAGCACTGACTGCTGGCTGAAGGACCAAGAGCCTGTCATCCACATGGCTCAGAATAAAAGGGAGAAAAGGTAAGAAAGAAGAGAAAAGAAAAGAAAAGAAAGAAAGAAAAAGAAAGAAAGACGGTAAAATAAAATAAAGATAAAATAAAATAATTAAAATAAAAAATAATTAAGAAAAAATTTTTTTTAAAAAGTAACAATACAAACAAAAAAAACCGGACGGATAGAACCCTAGGACAAATGGTGAAAGCAAAGCTATACAGACAAAATCTCACACAGAAGCATACACATACACACTCAGAACAAGAGGAAAAGGGGAAAAAATAATAAATCTTGCTCTCAAAGTCCACCTCCTCAATTTGGGATGATTCGTTGTCTATTCATGTATTCCACAGATGCAGGGTACATCGAGTTGATTGCAGAGATTTAATCCGCTGCTCCTGAGGCTGCTGGGAGAGATTTCCCTTTCTCTTCTTTGTTCGCACAGCTACCGGGGCTCAGCTTTGGATTTGGCCCCGCCTCTGCGTGTAGGTCCCTGGAGGGCGTCTGTTCTTTGCTCAGACAGGACAGGGTTAAAGGAGCCGCTGATTCGGGGGCTCCGGCTCACTCAGGCCGGGGGGAGGGAGGGGTACGGATGCAGGGCGACCCTGAGGCGGCAGAGGCCGGCGTGACGTTGTACCAGCCTGAGGCGCACCGTACGTTCTCCCGGGGAAGTTGTCCCTGGATCCCGGCACCCTGGCAGTGGCGGGCTGCACAGGCTCCCCGGAAGGGAGGTGTGGAGAGTGACCTGTGCTCGCACACAGGCTTCTTGGTGGCGGCAGCAGCAGCCTTAGCATCTCATGCCCGTCTTTGGGGTCCCTGCTGATAGCCGTGGCTCTCACCTGTCTCTGGAGCTCCTTTAAGCAGCGCTGGTAATCCCCTCTCCTCACGCACCAGGAAACAAAGAGGGAGGAAAAAGTCTCTTGCCTCTTCGGCAGGTCCAGAGTTTTCCCCAGACTCCCTCCTGGCCAGCTGTGGTGCACTGACCCCTTCAGGCTGTGCTCACGCCCCCACTCCTCTCCCTGAGATCTGACCGAAGCCCAAGCCTCAGCTCCCAGCCCCGCCCAACCCGGCAGGTGAGCAGAGAAGCCTCTCGGGCTGGTGAGTGCCAGTCGGCACCGATCCTCTGTGCGGGAATCTCTCTGCTTTGCCCTCCGCACCCCTGTTGCTGCGCTCTCCTCCGTGGCTCCGAAGCTCCCCGCCTCTGCCACCTGCAGTCTCCATCCGCGAAGGGGCTTCTAGTGTGTGGAAACCTTTCCTCCTTTACGGCTCCCTCCCACTGGTGCAGGTCCCATCCCTATTCTTTTGTCTCTGTTTATTCTTTTTTCTTTTGCCCTACCCAGGTACGTGGGGTGTTTCTTGCCTTTGGGGAGGTCTGAGGTCTTCTGCCAGCATTCAGTAGGTGTTCTGTAGGAGTTGTTCCACGTGTAGATGTATTTCTGGTGTATCTGTGGGGAAGAAGGTGATCTCCACGTCTTACTCTTCCGCCATCTTCCTCCGACTTCCGGCAGGTGGATTCTTAACCACTGCACCATCAGGAAGCCCGTGGATTTTTTTTTTTTTTAATTTACTTACAGAATTTTAGGAATGTCAATAACAAGATAACATGAGGATGTATGTATGCTTCCAATACACTGTGCATTCCTTAAAATTTTATTTGGGGTAACTGACAAGGCATATTGCTAAAGATGTTTATTTCTTATGAAGTCAACTTTTAAAAAAGTGTATGTGGAAAAAAAAAAGTTAATGCCCAAAAGGATCCTATTGTACTCCAAGGTGTTTGCACATTATGAAGATACATTTGATCACTCTAATTTCCACTGTCTAATTTACCAAATATTATTAGGATTGATACATCTGATGGTAAAATATAAGCCACTGGCAGTTTTGCTTCTCTTTCCAATAAAATGAGACAAAAGAACTTGAAGTTTATAAAAATAAGAGAATAGAATCTAGCACAGGACCCAGGACTTGAAAGAATACAATAAAATCAGATTTTTATAAAGAGCTTAACCCTTGTGGTTAAATTACACAATGTGTTGATATTAAAACAGAGTATGTTTCTGAAACACCTATTTTGGCCTATATAGGAAATTAGAAACTTGTGACTTTAGGTTGAAAGAATCCTAAAACACTGTAGTAATTAAGACTTTCTTTTCAAAGCAGGATTTTCCACGGTCTTTGGGTTTTTCTAAATGATTACCCAAGTGGTTATGGAAGAGAGTACTACCAGAGCTCGTGGCTATTAGAATTCAAATTCAGCTTGATAAAGATCAAGCACAAACACATCGTGACATTACTGTTGTACTTGCATCCAAGTGTAACAAATAAACATATTCCCTACAGCTTAAAGGAAATACTAGTGATTACTGAAATTCTACCTATTAGGTCTGTAGTTATTCCCTCAAAGCCGGTACTTACATTGATTCGCACAGTCGGATGGCACACGGGTGGGTATATGCTCAGAGCCAAATCATCCACACTTAAGGGGAGAAAGCAAAAATAACCATTAACAAGGAAGGAAGAAAGCTCAGCTAGGTGGTCTCCAGTACACAAGTAAGGATGTGACTAGTGAAAAAATGACTCCCAGAAATGCGTATCAGTTCCTTAAATTGGGCAACCAATAAATAACCAATTCAACTGGTATTTACGGAATACATACATACCCTGTTTCACTAGGAAGCTGGGGGGAAAACCTCCCTTGACCAGTAGGATGGGACATAATTAATTTAGTTAAAAATGTGAGGATATGAAACCATAAATTTAATAACTAACACAGGCAGGGTTCATCCCTGAATGCCACTAAAGTGGGCACCACTTTAACCAAGCAATCAAGTTATTACTATACCACCAATAATGGGACAAACTAACACCATGTGCCTCCCCGATATGATATGATACAATGAAAAGCACAAAACACTCAACTATGTGATATTCTTGCCAAAAAGTGTTTAACCTGAATATAATTATGAGAAAACAATCACATAAATCCAGATTGTTGGATATTCTACATGGCAACTGACCCGGATTCTTTAAAAATGTCAATGTTAAAAAAATACATTAAAAAAAAATAGTCAATGTCAAAAGAAGCTAAAAAGGACAGGGACTGTTGTAGTTGCAAGACACCAAAGAGAAGACAACCAAATGTGGTATGACACCTTGACGGAACCCTGAATTAAAAACAAAAGCTATAAAAGACATTGTAGAGACAACTGGGGAAATCTGAATATTAGATAACATTATTATAAGTTTTTTAAATGTAATACTAAGAGTAAGAATGTTTGTTCTTAGGAGATACACACTGAAATATTTAGGGGTGAAATGTCATTAAAGTCTGCAACTTACTCTCAAATGGTTCAGGGATAAAAATGGCACATCTACTTCAATTTTTAAAAAGCTACCTCTAATTATAAAGAAATAAACCAATAGAGAAAAAATTGTGAACAATAGGTGAATCTAGATGGAGGTATAGGTACTCACTGCAATACTTTTTCAACCTTCCTGTAGGTTTGAAAATTTTCAAAATAAAAAGGTGGGGAAAAACCTTGGGTTGACGGCACAAGTTGACATCAGAATGCTGCTGCTCAGAGGTTTTGAGTGGAGATCACGCTTACCTAGGGCTGATCTCATCAGAAATGTCCACAATGTCATCCAGCTGAGCCACCTGATCCTTCTTCCCATTCTCTGCCACTGAGAGCCGGATTTTCTTCAGGCAGGCTTTGGATGCTCTCACCAGTGCAAGGCATGGGATTATGAGCTCCTGATCTTCCTCTGACCAATATGAGTCCCGATTGCTTGGACATCCCAATATATCCTCCTCATCACCGTGGTTGTCAGAGTTGTCCTCCTCAATGTCACTCAAGAGGCCATAGTAAGGGTCACATTCTTCCACAGCCTAAGGCACACCATGATACATGTGAATGCCAAAAAAATAAAAAGGTGTTGTACTTTCAGCATCATGTCCGAGTTGTCCCCAAACTTTAGCCTGCTACTTCCCTAATGGCTACAGAGTTGAATTACTTCATAAACCCTCTTCTGACTCTCCTAGTGCAGCAGTGGAACAGAGGGGAATGGTACTAAATCACACACCAGCACGGGGTGGGAGATAGGAGATGGAGGACAGGAGTGAGGATGGGACCTATTTGGTCGACGCTCAGCACATCTTCTCTCTTTATAACCGATCCTCATCTAGACACAGAGTTGCCTTCTGATGACCATCAAAGACAGAGGTCCCCTCACCTGCTCCATTTCCTCATGTGCATCCTTCACAAGATCCACACTCTTTGTCAGCACTGAAAGGGCTGCAGCTTTGTTATCTATGAGTGAAGAATTGGAAGTACTACAATTAGAGAAGAAACCCAACAATTCTCTTAAGTCTGCAAAAAGCAACAATGTTCCCATTTGAAAGGAGTGCCAAGGACAGTCAACAAGGGCAGCAGTTTAATGTAAAATTCTTCTCACATACATCCTCTGGGTACTCAGACAGGGGCTGAAAAGTTTTTTGTCATTCACCACAGGAAGAAATAAAATGGTCATATGATGTTTCTCATCATGGTCCTCTTGGATGACCACTGCTTTTGGCCTAGCAGGCTCTACCTCATAACTGTTTCAGTGTCCTCAAAATACTGCCCCTGGGGCAGGACCAGAAGAGGAAACCATGTCTTTCAACAAGAGACAGAGCCACAGCCAGAGAGTGTTTGAATTTAGAAGTTATGAGAACTAAAAAGACTGGCAAAAAGTATTAATACCTGTCTTTTCATGTTGGTGATAAACCAGATCTATTTCACTAAGCTCTTTATCTAAGTAAAAATACATATATACTACAAAAATGGCAGCTAGATATGAGAGGTCTATCTGCTTTGGCCAGCAGAGTCGATGTCCACTTTGCACTCTCACCCACCTCTTGGGATCCGAGGCACCTGCTGGCACGCCTCCCAGACACTGTTGTAGGAAATAAGGTTCTCCGGGCTGCAGAAAGGAATAAGGATGTATCAATAACCTAGGTTCCTGTTTCCTAAAAGGTCCTTTCTGCTGGTCAGTTATCAGTAACTTTGCTGTTAAAATGAGTTTTTCCCCCCTCCCAGAAGCAAGGAACCCCATTAACCAATAACCCCAACTGTGGCATCACTACCTCTGAGTTGGAGTGATATAAAGCACTTCCACAAGCTGAGCCATGCCATCCACGATGTCCAGAGTAGCACTCCGTACCAGCTTTCGCAGGGTGATTCCTGTAGCCAAACCCAAAGACTAAGCAGCCTGGTCGTCACCAAAAATAAATTTTAAAAAAACCAGTGGCTTCCTGACAACTGTGGATAAAACACTTTAAATTTAAACCACATGAGTAGCCCTGAAGATCCATGAGACATGTACTCATTTATAATTATAGCATGATTATAATCAAGGCATGAATATACAAGCAGGGCTGGAGGCCACTTAACCTATAAGGGAGCTCAGGAACAGCATGTGATGTAATATGGGTGGAGGAGCCTGGGGACTGCCTGGGCCTGGGGATGGGGCTGATATCCAACCAGCATCTGTGGCAGTTATAATGTTAGAGAGAGGGAGGAGCCAGGGAGAATTAAAAATGTTAAGAGTCAAGCAAGGGCTTCCCTGGTGGCACAGTGGTTAAGAAGCTGCCTGCCAGCGCAGGGGACACAGGTTCGAACCCTGGTCCGGGAAGATCCCACGTGCCGCGGAGCAACTAAGCCCGTGTGCCACAACTACTGAACCTATGCTCTAGAGCCCGTGAGCCACAATTACTGAAGCCCGCATGCCTAGAGCCTGTGCTTCACAAAAAGAGAAGCCACCGCAATGAGAAGCCCATGCACCGTAACGAGGAGTGGCCCCCGCTCGCTGCAGGTAGAGAAAGCCCGCGCTCAGCAACAAAGACCCAATGCAGCCAAAAATAAATAAATAAAATAAATTTATTAAAAAAAAAAAAAGAGTCAGGCAAGGCAGGGGAGATGGGAACACAGTATCTGAACCTTAGCACAAAGGCTTACTTATGGAGGTCACATATATTACGTAACTACCTTTGACTGCACTTTATGGGAGAAAGTTACATTACATGCTCAAAATGAGGAAAAGGTAGAAGTTTCAGGATAGAAGCTGTCATAGTAGCAAAGATCTATTCCATAAACTGAATGCTTACGTGTATGGAGTGGCTTACCCTGATCCTTGGGAAGCGAATAGTATACTGCAATAATTGCCTTGATGGAAGCATGGACTTGTTCAGAGAACTTCTGGGTTTCCTATGAGGTGATAAGCCAATTTCAGAAAGAAAAAAGGAAATGGATTAGATCAATGTGGTCAACCCATCTACTGTGGAAGAGAGCAGACATCTGTACAGCATCATCAAACATTTTCTGAAGTCTTATTATGCGTTAGGCCCTGTGCTATTCTCATAACATACCAGAGAGGAGTTAGCTGGATACCAGATACTGAGCAGACAACTGATTAAGACATGAAGAAACAGCAGGAAAAACTTATTCCTGATACTCTATATCCCAAGATATTTGTGATCTGTTTTGAGGTATTCACCATACCTTAGACCAGGAGTTGGCAAACTAGGGCCCAAGGGCCCAGTCAGGCCCAATGCCAGGTTTTGTAAATAAAGTGTTACTGGGACACAGCCACATTTTTTTTTTTTTTTTTTTGGCTACATTGGGTCTTCATTGCTGCGTGCGGGTTTTCTCTAGTTGTGGCGAGCGGGGGCTACTCTTCATTGTGGTGAGTGGGCTTCTCATTGCGGTGGCTTCTCTTGTTGCGGAGCACGGGCTCTAGGTTCGCAGGCTCAGTAGTTGTGGCGCACGGGCTTAGTTGCTCCGTGGCATGTGGGATCTTCCCGGACCAGGGCTCGAACCTGCATTGGTAGGCGGATTCTTAACCACTGCACCACCAGGGAAGTCCCAACACTCTTGGTTTACATATTGTCTACAGCTGTGTTCACACTACAGGGGCAGAGTTGAGGTCTGCAAAGCCTAAAATGTATACTATCTGGCCCTTTACAGAAAAAGTTTGCCAACTCTATCGTAGGCCATTAACCAGTTGTCTGTCTCTCTGCCTCTGTGTGTGTCTCTGTCTCTTTCTAACAGAATCTCAGTATATCTAAAAGTAATTAGCATGGACTCTACAATGCTCAATGTTGACTATTTTTCTTCGAAGCAGTCACTGGCTTTCTCTTACTTTCTTTGTCCTCACTTCTCTGCTCAATTCTAAGCCAGCATTATGCAAAATGTGGTCCACAGATTGGTGCCAGTCCATAAATGGTCTGTTACCAGTCTGGGATGGATAAATACAATGACTGAGAGCACTTAGAAACTTTTATGCCAATTTGACATTGTTTCAACATTCAAACATATAATTTCATAAAAATACCAAGCCATAAGAACTGGAATTAAAATGAAACAAAACAAAAAAAACCCCAAACATTCTTTAATAGAACTAATGTGCTGAGATCCTAAGAAAGCAATTGTGATTCAAATATATATAATTCAAATAAAACCATATTCTAATTTTTCATCAATGAGTAAAAAACCACTGTCCTGAGCATGTACAGAAAAATAGTTCTATTCTTGCTCCTCATGGTATCTTACTAGCTGTGAATTTTAGCCACAAGTCCTAAGTGTATTTGGAAGAAAGGAGTCAGCACATAAGAAAAATAAGGTAACATTACTACTCCCTTTGAAATAAAGATTGACTTTCTTCAACAAACTTTTAAAGTACTTTCATACAATTCTCTTGTTTCCTCATCTCAGATCTCTGAGGTATGTAAGTGGAGAGAGTTTACTACTGTAGGTGCAGCAAGAGAAGATTTTTTCATTTCAAAACATCTAGATATATAATTGAGAAAGAGAATGAAAGTATTGACTATGAAAATAAAATAAGGCAATGAATATGTCATTTTGAAACAAACTTACTCCCAAATTAAGTATACCTAGCTCTAGAAAAACTGAGCATAGAGCATACCTGGCCACAGCCAACAACATTTACTTTCAAGTATTTTATAATAAAGTTTTATAATAAAGCACAGAGTCTTTGTTCTAGCAATTCCACTTCTGGGAATTTTTACCGATATATAGATATACACAAAGACTGTATTAGGCAATCTACCACAGCACTATTTATAATATAATAGTTACAAACTGGAAACAACTTAAATGTCCACACAGTACTGGTTAGATAAATTATGGTTATGTCCACTCTGTTGAATACCATGCTGCCATTACAAAAAACTAAGCAACTTTATATATGCTCCCAAAAATCAATTTGCAAGCTATGTTGTTAGTTTTTTTTAAAAAGGTCCAGAAAAGTGTTTATGGTATCCTATCGTTTGTGTAGAAAGAAGCAGGTATATATACGTAAGTGTGTACATGCACAGCATGTATATGGAATAATACAAAAGGAACAAGGGACAGGAGATATAAACTTTTTAGCACATTTAACTTTGATATCTTTTGAATTTTATACTGTCTACATTATTACTAATGTAAAAAATAATTCAATGTAAAAGAGTATTATGTAATATAACAAAAAAGGTGTAGCTTAGACATTAGATAGAACCTAATTTAAATCCTAGCTCCACTACTTATCCACCTTAACCTGAGCGTCTGAGCCTGCTTACTCATCTGTCAGATGGGGATCATGTATGTGAAAACACCTAGCAAATAGCAAGTGCTTTTTAAAAAAAATTATCATAAGGGAAATAACCAGGATGAACTTCAGAATGAACCAATATTTAGAAGAGTTGCCCACCCCATGACAGCTACTGCATTTGGCAATTTGATCTTCAGAACAATCCTGTAATGTGAGAACCACCATCTTACTTGACAGATGAGGAAATTAAATCCCCTGCTTTCAATGTAAAACGTGGAAAGAAAATGAGAGGATTCCTAAGGAATAACAAGGCATCACAAGAACTGTAGGAAAGTGAAGCCCACCTGTGGTGACGGCAGTGGAAGTCGAGAGAAGACTTCGGTCAGAGTCGTGGCTGCCCTTGACACTGCCATAGCTGCCTCACCTGGGAGGTGATAGAGGAGGAGGCGGGAGCCAATATGTTAGTGCCAAAAGGATAAGGCTCCAGCGGCTGCATGGACTTTGAAGATAACGCGTTCCCTCTCCACCCTTGCCGGCTAAGACGTCTCAAAAAAACAACCCCAAATCAGTGTTTTCTATCTCAATCTCAGAGGTGCCGAGGATGGGTAAGGCGAGGTATCCCCACAGACAGGATGGGGCAGGGGAAAGCAGGAAGGAAAGGGGTAGGGACGCTGCAAGAGATGAGAGATGGCAGCCTGCAACAGGAGAGGCACTCACGGAATCTCCTCCAAAAGGTTTCCCGATCAAACTCCTTGGTGGTCTCCCGGGCTTCGCCGACTAGTGGGCGCGGCGTGCGGACCGGGCGGCCGCAAAAGAAAGAGCACAGGTAAGCGGAGTCACCTCCAGACCCCACCTCCTCCGCCCGGACCCCGCCGCCGCCACGGCCTCGCCCCTTCCCACCCAAGCCCGCCCCGGCCGTCGCCCGTCCCCACTACGTCAGCTCACCCCGCACTCCAGGAAGGAGGAACCGCAGCTCCCCTGCTAGGTGCCGGAGCTGCTCCAAAGCCGGAGGCAGGGTGGAGTCTGCGGCTGCAGGTGCAGCCGCGCTCGCCATCTCAGCAGGACGCGAGGAGTCCGCGGCCTAAGCCGCTGCGGGAGCCGCACTGCCGTGACCGCCCCACTTCCGGGCCGCGGGTTCGCTTCCGGCAACAACCCGCCCCGCCCCGCCCCTGCCCAGAGGCCCAGCCGCGCCTCCTTCCGCGCTCCAATGCGCGGCTACACCTCCTCTCGCCCCGCCCTGCCCCGCCACGGCGACACAGGCAAGTCCCAGACCGAGTTATGATCATTCATTTATTGATATTTAATTACTCGAAAACACCCCCGACTGAGGAAGCAGACAGCCCATAACCCTGCTGGAAAAGAGGACTCAGAACTAATCAAGGGTAGTCAGGGTCAGGCTCAAGTTTGCACTGGTTCCCTGCCCCTAAAGTGGCGCCCTTATAGGCTGCTGAGTTCCAGACACTGTGCTAGGTACTTTACATGAGGTAACGTAAAAAACACACTGGGTGGGCCGCAGATACTCCCATACCCACCAGCTCCTGGCCTGTGGATCTCCTAGATTAGGGCTTTCTCTTCACAAAAGTAAATCAACCCTTTGCCTTGTTGGGGAAGGAAGGAATCATGGCATTATTTAGAGAATTTTCTGCAGTCCATTCTGCAGGAATCAGTAGTGGGTAATCCCCTCAACTCCCAGGCGTCCAAGGAACGTCCAAGGCTTGCCCACCAATATTGGCCTTCCGTCTGCTGCTGGGGCAGAGGCCTGGGCAACACAGGTGGATGATGAGACATGGCCTTCAGGAGCTCAGGTGGCTTTTTAACTGCACTATGAAGGTTCCAAGCTCGGCAGAGTTCAGTGTCCACACACAACGAATGAGAACAGGCGTCACCAGTGTCAACCAGGTCCGCAGAGGGGAGAATAATAAAGCTAGAGTACCATATGTCATATGAAGAAAGTAGCAGGAATAAATCTGCCAGATGTACAGTAGTAACATAAGTAGGTGAACAGGTACAATTTTCAAGTATTTTCCTTGATGGAGATGAGACTTGAAGCTGTGACCAAAGCACCGCTGTAGCAAGCTCCAACACAGGTAAACCATCAAGGGGATGTTAAAAAACACCAGCTGGAAAGAGCGAACAGGACCATTAGCTTATTAGCAAGCCCTGGAAGGGTCAGGTCTCACTAACATATTATTGGTGGCTCTTAAAAATATGTTGCTTTCCCTCTTGGGGGTTAACTGATTCTTTATGCTTCAATCACACTTGCTTATAACACTCACAATAGTTGACTTGTAGTTAGTTGTTTATTTTCCTGTATCCTTTTGTTCATCTTAAAGGCAAGTGTCATTTCATTTATGTTGAAGCCCTCAAATAATGTTTAAGGTAGAAATGAACTGAATATGTGGGTGTACAGACACACACACATATGTACAGGACTCTGTTTTTTGTTTTTTATTTTTGGCAGAGTGGGGGGGACTTGGGTATCAGTATTTTTTCTTCTCCCTGCATTTTTATGTGAAGTGGCATAATGAATACTGGAATACAAATTAGAAGATTTAAGTAATAATCCAAGTTTAACTACTATATGAGTCACTCATTCACCAAATAATTATTGAACACCCATTATGTGGCAGATACTGTGCAAGGCTCTAGACAAGGGATACACACATGGGTGACCAAGTTGGAAAAGATGCATCATAGAGCTTACATTCTAGTAGAGAGAAGAGAAACCAAAAAGAAAAAAAAAAAAGGAGGGGGAAGATAATTACAGATTGTGATGAATTCAATGAAGAAAATAACTGGGTCACAGGAGGTAACTGGGAGATGGGCCCTCTGAGGCCTGAAGGACAGAAATGAGTCAGTGGAAGGAAGTGCATTCCAGGCAGAAGAAACAAATGAAAAGCCCAGAGGTGGGAGAGGTTAGCTGGAACATGGTAAGCCAGGTGGAAACTGGGGCAGTCAGCATGACCCAGACACGTCACTGATTTGCTTAAAGGGTTTTAAGCTGAGAAGTGAGTGAGCTGATTAAGATTTTAAAAGGACCACAGTGCATGCTCTGTGGCAAACTGACAATAGGGAGGCAAGAGCAGCAGTGGGAAAACAGTTAGGGGGTTACTGCAGCAGCCCAGGCAAGAAATAATTATTATTTAGACAAGGGTGGTGGTAACAGTAATAGTGGTGGATTCAGCACATGTATTGGAGGTAGATCAAATACAGTACTACTTGCTGATGAACTAGATATAAAGTATAAAGGAAGGAGAAAAATTGAAGATACACCCTGGAGAAGATACATCCTGGATAATTTATTGAAATTGGAAAGAACTGGGGGAGGAACAGGTTCAGGGATAGAAATTAAAGGTCCTGTTAGAGGTATATTAAGTTGAGATTCCTGTTAGATATCTAAGGAAGATGCAAAATGGTGGTTGGAGGCACCTGAGGTGCAGAGAAGAGGTCTAGGTCAGAGATATTATAGATTTAGGGGCCATGGGCCTAGATGATACATAAAATCCATTCTTAGTGTACTATTTATTAAAATATGACTATAAGCCCACCTTTTGGTAAGGGTCAGGTTTTACTTGGAATAAGAGTGCTCCTGAGAGACAGCCTCCATCTACATAATAGAAAACTGAACTAGACCCAGATCTAGTCACATATAAAATGCTGCTAAACAGAGAATATTCTGGTCTGTGGTCAGTGTTCACTAGGCAAAGATCTTCCCTACTTGTCTGTCTCTAATCCTGCTGATCATGTTTTACTGCCCTCTTATGAGGCTGTGAACTCATTTCAAACAATGTTTTTGGATCTCTTATACAACTCTAGATCATCACCTCAGATTTTGATTCATTAGCCCCATCAGATGAGTACAAGAGAAAAATTGTTAGGTAAATAGTTTTCAAACCCATTTATAGAAATTTGCTATAGGTCTGGGTTTTTTATTGGTGTTTGTTCTAAAGGAATGTCAATCCAAATGTAAACCTAACATATCAGTGTTTCATAAACAAGTGTATTGCTAGGACATCACTAGAAAGCTACCACTGGGTAACTGACCCACTTTTCTTGTGTGTCTATTTTTCTTTTCCTCTGAAACAATTTCCTTCTTCATTATCATAACCAATTTTGTTTTACCCAGAAGTCTCATTTATTCTACCGTAAGTCTCTTCTTTCACTGTTTATCGATGAAAAAGCACAGTGAAACAAACAACAAAAACAAAAAGCTCTTTCACCTCTTATAAAACTTCCTGCCAAAAATGTATTTTAGATATTTACAAGAGTGGTGGAACAAAGAGCTTAGGAAGCACTCTAAAAGCAAACAAAACACCAGATACTAAAGACTGCCCTGCCAGTAAATTAGAAAACATGATCTATGGTGATAAATTTGGGATTTGGGATTTAATTCATAACTATTATGCAATTAGCCCAACAAGGCCAAGATGTTCTTAAATTGCGTTTCTGACTTCTTACCTGGAGAATTCCAACTATAAACGTTACACTGCCTTGTAGGAAATGTCCGTCAACAAAGATCCCAAAGGAAAAGCAGCAACCCAATTTGCCTTTAGTGATTTCACCAACAAACCATGGTCCTGAAAGAGGCAATGAACAAGAAAGGAAGTTAAAGAACTATGACTGATTACATACATCATGACATGCATTTACAGAAATAATGAAAAAATATGAGACTAGTCATCTATAAGCATTTATTTGTATAGCTTTTCTTCTTTGCTAATCTCTGTGTTGCACTCAATATCCTAGCTAACCAATTATTTGCTCCTTTGCTCCATATTTCTCTAGATTATAAAATTGCCTGAGTACGTGCTATACCTGGAATAGATTCCAGAAACAGATAGGAGTACGTTCACAAATTTTAGAAGTTTCTATTACAGTAGTAACCTCAATATAAAGCATTAACATTTCCTTTAAGAAGCAAAAAGGTACTCCATAGATACCACAGTTAATTTTCCAGATAACTGAGATTTACTCCTTTACGCAATAAGACTTCAACCACTTTAATCATTCTAAAACACTTCTTTCTTATAAATATTAATGAATGTATTTTAACCTTTTCTGGCTGACCCACAGTCATTACTTTGTACATCAACTACATACTCAGGGTTAACATGTACAAAGTTTAACTCACTTCTTTATTTTAATTTTTCATCTGCAATGCCAGAATGACTTTTCTCTACCCCGTATTATTATTTACTGCCCCTTCTCAATGTTCAGGCTTCTAGAACTACTATATTGTCAAGAGTGATTAAGGGACAGTCGGATTTCCCTTCTCAAAATGTAATACCATCATTTGCTGGTAAGGGTAGATTTCAACTGGGACTTCCCTGGTGGTCCAGTGGTTAAGACTCCACGCTCCCAATGCAGGGGACCCGGGTTCAATCCCTGGTCAGGGAACTAGATCCTGCATGCCACAACTAAAAGATCCCATATGCCACAACGAAGATCCCACGTGCTGCAACTAAGACCCGGTGCAGCCAAATAAATAAATGAATAAATATTAAAAAAAAAAAAGAGTAGAGTTCAACTTTAAAAAGTCATAGGTAATTTTCTCAGATATATATTATATATACTCCATTAGATACACATTAGTTTTAAAAAGTGTTTCCCCTTTAAGTTTCAACCTTTAAAAATGAAACAACTTCTCCCCTTCTAATGTTTTCCTTTACAGCCAGGAACCAAATCACCTGCTTTGCCTCCTAGTGGAAGACTAGTGTGTAAAACAGCTTCAACCTATCTTCTAACAAGAAAACCAACCTCAAAAGGGGAATCTGGCATAGCTTGTTATACAGAATTGTAAAGGGTCATATTATTTCTTTAACTACTTTCTGTTCTCTGGTGGGAGTTACTAATGAGGAAAGAAAAGTCCAAAGATGGACTAAAAGTAGAAAACATAGACTAAGCAACAAATAGTCTAATCTACTCCTAAATGACTCTTAGTAAGGAACATTAGTAAAAAGCTTTAAAAAGAGACTCACAGTGGTTTCTGCTTCCATAAGTGACTAAGTGATTTTGTCAGTATTGGGTATAATAATTAACATAAGAGAAGAGCTCAAATGCCTGAACTCACTGCTCATCTCAGTTTCTCTCTTTTTTGAGCTGAGTTTTTAGGAGTCACACGGTAGTAAATAGTCACTCAACTACATACTAGGCATTGTGCTTAATGCTGGGCATAGAGGGGAACAAGATAGACAGGACATCAATGGATATTCTAATGAGGGGAGAGATGATATATACAGAAGATAATCATAAATTCTGATAAAGTAATGAAAGAAATAAAAAGTATGGTGAAATAGAGGATAAAGCTTTAAGGTGGTCAAAGAAGGCTGCTCTGAGGAGATGGCATTGAAGCTGAACTTCTATCTTCTATTAGGTTTCTACACAAATACTAATTGTCATGGTCCTCTCAGCACACTTAAGTTAACTTGGTGTTGACTAAATGTCCTTTAAGTTAGGAAAGAACTTTATTTCCCAAGATCATGTCACAGGAAATGACTTATGAAAGAGTGGTGTGCCGGTCATTATGCTCTCAAGAACCTAAATGGCTACTGTTAAAATTCTCAGTATATTCTTCGGCAGAATTCTCCACAATCTCAGGTTTCCTAATTGACTTACCCAGCACTGTATAGAGTGTCAGTAACAACATAGAATAGTAGAAGATGCTTATTTTGCTCAAGACATGAAGGGAAAATGAGGTCAAATTTACAAATCCTGGAGGTCCTAAACAGAATAAATTTGAAAAATCCAGTGAACACATGCAAAGTTCAAGTTTTTTATAATATTTTCTAGAAGACTAACATGGGCATCTACTACATTTTCAGCAAATCATTTGTTATATGGATGACACCACTTTAAATTCAGAAGTTGGCAGGAATTCTGATAAACCAACTCACTTAGAATTACAGAGGGTAGAAAGGCAAAGCAATGGTGTAGTTGTGACACACACACACAAACACACATATACTCTGTGCTCAAAGGATGATCAAATCCCTGTTTTCCATGAGATTTAGTATCCAAATGTACAAACTTCCAAAAGTTGCATCAAAATATATCAAAGGCCACCACAATGTTCATTGCAGCACCATTCACAATAGCCAAGACATAGAAGCAACCTAAACATCCACTGACAGAGGAATGGATAAAGATGTGGTACATATATAATGGAATATTACTCAGCCATAAAAAAGAACGAAATAATACCGTTTGCAGCAACATGGATGGACCTAGAGATTATCATACTAAGTGAAGTAATTCAGACAGAAAAAGACAAATATCATATGATATCACTCATATGTGCAATCTAATTTTTAAAAAATGATACAAATGAACTTATTTACAAAACAGAAACAGACTTACAGATATTGAAAACAAATTTATGGTTACCAAAGGGGAAACGTGGGGGTGAGGGATAAATCAGGAGCTTGGGATTAACATACACACACTACTATATATAAGATAGATAACCAACAAGGGCCTACTGTATAGCACAGGGAACTCTACTCAATATTCTGTAAAACCTATATGAGAAAAGAATCTGAGAAAGAATGAATATACATATATGTATAACTGAATCACTTTGCTGTACACCTGAAACTAACACAATATTGTAAATCAACTATACTCCAATAAAATTTTCTAAAAACTATATATATATAGTACTATATATACTATATATATCAAAGGCATATCAAACAAATATCAAAATTTAATCTTGGGCTTCCCTGGTGGCGCAGTGGTTGAGAGTCCGCCTGCCGATGCAGGGGACACAGGTTCGTGCCCCAGTCCAGGAAGATCCCACATGCCGCAGAGCGGCTGCGCCCGTGAGCCATGACCGCTGAGCCTGCGCGTCCGGAGCCTGGGCTCCGCAACGGGAGAGGCCACAACAGTGAGAGGCCCGCGTACCGCAAAAAAAAAAAAAAAAAAAAAAAAAAAAATTTAATCTTAACTATGAGTATCTGTCCAAATATTCCTTTCCCATATATGATACAGCTCTTAACTCACAGCTATCCTCTTACTCCAACTGAAAGGGATCCACAAAACTCCAAATTAGCATCTCTTAAAGGGAATTCCCTGGTGGTCCAGTGGTTAGGACTCTCTGCACTATCACTGACGAGGGCCCAGGTTCATTCCCTGGTCAGAAAACTAAGATCCCACAAGCTGTGTGGTGCGGCAAACACACACACACAATACAATGCCAGAAAGCCCAAGCATAAGGGCTTCATTCTGCAGCCACAGACTAAAGCATCACAGTTCCTCAACCCCAGCCAGCCATTTCACTCATCTGTAGCCGATCATACACTGGTTAGCATAAGACTATGATGGCAAGCTCAGTACACACTGAGCAATGCTAGAGGTGTACTATTTAAAGGTTTAAAGGACTGGCTCCAGTGAAAGACAGCCTGATGTAAGTTAAATAGCACGTCTTCCCTAATAGGCCAGCATATTCATTTTATACTCATAAAACTGTTCAGCCTGACAGTTAATTTCAGACAAAGCCTGGTAACGCATGGCCTTTCTCACTTTGTGTGTTTCATACTTGCTACTCATTCATCTCTCAGCTTCTTTCTTGTTCTAGTCTGGTACTTCTCAAAGTATTAATCTACATATCCACCTATAGTAATTATTATTTATTATAAATACATCATTCTTTAGCCTTAGAGGCAGCTATGCTTTAAACTTTAAGCAATGATTCTCTACTTTGGCTACACATTAGAATAACCTGAGGGAACTTTTAGTAAATACTTATGCCCAGGTCTCACCCTCCAGAGATTCTGATTTAATTGGCCTGGGGAAGAGGGGAGCTGGGACAGCAACCCAGCTGATTCTAGGCAGCAGGACTGAAAATAATGCTTTAGACAGAGCCGTGCTTCTCAGCCCTGACTGCACATTGGAATCATCTGGGGTGCTTTAAAAAATACTGATGCTTAGGTCCTACCCCCAGAGATTCTATGTAAACATTGAGGGTGTTGTGTAGACACTGAGATGTTAAAAAGTTCCCCAGGAGATTCTAAGGTGTAGTCAAAGTTGATAAGTGTTGTTTAAAGAAAAAGAAAAAAACTAACCTGGGGTCAGTCTCTTATTAGCTATGAGACATTGGACAGCCTACATAACCCCTGCAGTCCTTAGTCTTCTAATCTTTAAAATGGGGACAATAATACCTACCTCACAGGATTGTTGTAAGGATTAAGTGAGATAATGTAGGTAAAAATATGTTGTAAATTTTAAACAACTATACAAAAATACTGGTATTCCCACATGAAGCTGAGCCCTCCCTCAAATATTTATTTATTTATACTGTGGGCAAGAAAATATATGTGTGCAATAATGCTTCTTGAACTTTTTCATAGAATTTAAAAATATATATAAGCAGACAAACATTCAGTAGGATATGTATACTACCTATTCAGTTCATCATTTTACTGTTTAACCTTTACTACAGTACTCACTTCCCCCACAATCACTTCCTGATCCCAGGGACTTCATCCAAGCCAAGAAGGGATAATGAACATTTAATCCAACAAGTATTTATTGTCTGTAATGCACAAACTGGGTGCCGTGGAAATGAGAAAAGAAGTAGAAAACAAGAGCTCCTATATTGAGGAAATTACAGTCTGATTGAAGAGAAAATGTATATACATTTGAAGTGGTAATGTAAAACAAGGTCATTGGCTAGTTAAATACAGAATTAATCCTCAGGAAGGACTGTTGGGATTCAGAGAAGCAAGCGCTCATTATGACCTAGAATGGCTGGAGAAAATGGTATGGAAAAGAGGGTTTGAGGTGAGCATGGTAGCTTGAAGGATGCACCTCACAGAGCTCAGGCAAAGATAATTTGCATTGATATTTATCACTTGGTAATAGTGAGGACATTATGGGATACACTAAAGTAAAGTCTTCTAAGATTAAGGAACCATGGTGACTAACCTTTATGCTCTGGATATGCTCGATAACGAAAAGCAATGAGAATGATGAGCTGGATCAGCACAATCATCACAAAAAGGACCCGGGCCTGCAGAGAAATAGATATTCACATGACATACATACATGGATACAGCTTCAGTTTTTTTAAATGGCCTAATTAACAAAAATGGAAATGACATCATTAGCAGAAATGACTATATGAGAAAAATATACAGTCAAAGAGAATTGAACATCTGACCCACCAAAAAAGATAATTGTAAGTTGCCTCAGCATTATTCTTTCAAGATTTGGATATGATACCTGGACCAATGTTGAAACTAAGTGATTTCATACAGTTATATAAAGTGATCAAATTAAAATAGTCTACTTTCACTGTACTAGGATAAGTATAATTTGTACTGTTTTATTTAAAGTTGTATAGGAGTGAAAAAAACACAACAGTACACAGTACACTGCAGGCTGAGTGAACAGAGACTGCATTTCCTTATGCTTTCTCTATCAAGAAGTCACTCACTTGGAGATTAATTCACAGTAAAGAGACATTTTATCTAGGTTCTTGTTTCTCAAAGTATGGGTCCCAGATCATCATTGGAATCACCTTCAGCCTGTTGGGAATGCAGAATCTCAGGCCCCATCTCAGCCCTACGAATCAGAATCTGCCTCTTATTAACATTCCCAGGTGATTCATAAGTACACCAAAGTTTCCAAAGCCTGATCTAGGTGACCATTAAAAATTCCCAAAAGAGGGCTTCCCTGGTCGTGCAGTGGTTGAGAGTCCGCCTGCCGATGCAGGGGACACGGGTTCGTGCCCCGGTCTGGGAAGATCCCACATGCCGCGGAGCGGCTGGGCCCGTGAGCCATGGCCGCTGAGCCTGCGCGTCCGGAGCCTGTGCTACGCAACGGGAGAGGCCACAACAGTGAGAGGCCCACGTATCGCAAAAAAAAAAAAAAAAAAAAAAAACCCAAAAGAAAAATAAATGACACAAAAAGATTTGTAAAAATGAGATGCAAATGCCCATTAGTCATATTTTTTAAAAGTTCAATCACACAAGTAATAAAAGTAAATTAAAATAATAAGGAATTCATTTTAAGTATGTGAGGATATATACTAAGGTATCTCTGGAAGATGAAATTAAAGGGGGTTTAAATTTTCTTCTGAACATTGTAGCGTATTTTATGTCAATGCCCAGGACAGGGAGATCTGAGGAAAATAAAGTGTAAATTGCCAGAGCTTCTCTGAAAGACAGTTTGACAGTGTATATTAAAGAAAAAATCCCATTTATTCATTCAAGAAATATTTATTTGAGGGCCTACTTGTGTTAGGCATATCAAAAAGACAAAGATCTCTGCCCTCATGGGGCTTATATTTTAATGAGAGGGGACAGACCAAAAACAATGAATATAATAAATAATTTAAAATTTTGGGTAATTATATAATAAATGAAGTATATAGAATAATGTGTCCACTATTTGATCCAACAATTCATTTCCAGAAATTTCCAAAAAAACTAATATGTATGACTCACAGACTTAGAAAACAAACCAGGGGCAAAGGGTGGGGGGAAGGGATAGTTAGAGAGTTTGCGATTGACATGTACACACTGCTATATTTAAAATGGATAACCAGGGACTTCCCTGGTGGCGCAGTGGTTAAGACTCCACGCTCCCAATGCAGGGGGCCAGGGTTCAATCCCTGGTCAGGGAACTAGATCCCACATGCAATGCTGCAACTAAGAGTTCACATGCCACAACTAAGGAGCCGACGAGCCACAACTAAGGAGGCCACCTGCTGCAACTAAGACCCAGTGCAACCAAATAAATAAATTAAATAAATATTAAAAGAAATAAAATAAAATGGATAACCAAAAAGGACCTCTACTATATAGCACAGGGAACTCTGCTCAATATTATGTAACAACCTAAATGGGAAAAGAATTTGAAAAAGGATAGATACATGCATATGTATAACTGAATCACTTTGCTGTATACTTGAAACTATCACAACATTGTCAACTATACTCCAATATAAAATAAAAAGTTTAAGAAAAAAAACTAGTATGTGCAAAAACTTAGTTATAAGCAGTATTTTTATAGTAGAGGGAAAAATTGGAAACAAATGTCCAACAAAAGGGAAATAGTAAAATAAATTAAGACGTATCTATGATAATATAATGCAGCCGATAAGCATCATTTATAAAATAAATGTGATGTGAGAAAACAGTCAAATTCCTCAGTAGAAAAAATCAGACAGAAAAAAGAGAATGAAAAGTATATTACCATTTTATATTAAAAACTCATATCTTAATGTAAATAAGAGAAAAATAAATAGAGAGTATCATAATGAGAAATACAATGGCTATAATGGCTAGTGTGATAAAAGAATGATGTGGGGCTGATTGTACTTTATTTCTAAATTTTCCAAGTTTTCTATATTAAGCATGTATTATTTATGTAGGAAGAAATATTATTTTTGAAAGATCCCAATCCAATTTAGCACAGTCCCTATAATTCCCTTAGTTATCCTTGTTTTATGGCACTAGGTAGAACTAGGTCCCAAAACAGGTACTATATGTCCATGCCTCCACTTCAAAATCACTGTATTCTTCTAGACAAGCAACTAAACTTTTAATTTTATAAGGTTCCACTTTCTCATCACATGATTATTATATTATTTATGACTTTGGACCTACCAAATTAAAAACACACATAACACTTAGTTGAATTTACTCACCACAGTACAATGGTCAGTAAGGAGAATAAATGATGCCAGAGGATCAAACCTGAGGTGAATGTCCTCTCGAGCAGAAAATATGTGGTGAACACTCTTACTTCTTCCAGCAGAGTCCTAGTTATAAGCACAGCAGAGAAGCAACCCTCATGTACAAATACGTACAATGTTCCAAGATTAAGTTTCCAATAACTTGTCAGTTATCTCAGAATAAGCAATATTTTTTTCATTTACTTTTGATTCTTCCTATAAGCACTTTAAATAAAACTTCTTTTAAACCCTGTAATTCTAGATTTGAACTGGAAATATCAGCATGTATTACAATGTATTCTCTCTTTTAAAAAACAGAAATCTGTATTTCCCTCTGTTTACTGAAAAGCCCTAAAAATAATAATGAACTCAACAACAATGAGCTAGCTGGGCTAGTGCCCAGATTTTGGTCTCAAAATAAAACTTATCACTACAAGAAACCAGTGCTCTTTAGAGAAATAGGTGATTCCAGTTCTTGAGTAAGAAATGCAAAAGAACTTGAAACATCTTCTACCAGAAAGCAAGAAAACTAACAAGGACTACAGGGATTGTATCAAAGGACTTAGTGGCCAACTTGGACAGGCTCCCACTAGTCAAACAATTGAGCATCAAAAAGAATAAATGCAATGGATTGAAACGTACCAAATATATATATTTTTTAACTATGAATTAATAATGATACTAGAAGACTCATTTAGTTACCTTTGGCAGAAGCTAGAGAAGTAACTCATTACTTTGAAAACTGGTTTAGAACAGGAAAGGTGGAGGAAGAATGAAGACTTATCTTGCCTTTCCTGTATGAACTCTATATCTCGGTACCAAATAGATGAGGCAAATTTTTTCTTTGTGGGACTATTCTAATTAATACTCCTATAATTAGGAGTGTAATTTGAATATCACCATTTTATAACTCTGATGAAATAATGGATCTAGACTGAGATTATCAGTAAGTGCTAATCCCTCAGTGAAAAGCTGGTTGAGTACTGAAAAGCTGAATGGAGGATAAGCCTGCAGTGTGCTGGTACTGGCTTGACTGACCCACAAGGGCCAACTGCTACATATTCAGGAATTTTGCAGACCAGCTGATGTGTCAGTAGCTTAAAACCAGCTACAGGAGAAATATTTATACTATGGAAATTGGTATAAATCAGGGAGACGCTACAAATCAGGGTCCTCCCTTCAAACCTGCCCCAAGCTGGTTGTTAAATATTTACCAGCATACCACTGGGTAGGGTCAACAATATCTGCATACATTGATCAATCTTAACATTATTAAAAGAGAGACAACCAGATACTATAGGCTTCTGATAAAAGCATAAAACACCAAATGAAGTATTCCTGCCAAAAAACAGACTCAGATCTGATCTAACCTCAAATCTAACTACAGTAATAGAAACTAGATGGGGTAGAGGAACATGCTATATGATAACACATGGATATAAACAGCAAAAATCCAGAATACAGAAACAGTACAGGATAAAAGATCCAGTTTCCAAAGCAAAACAAATTGAGAGGGGGAAAAAAAAGGAGGGTGGAGAGGGAACCTATAGGTTAAACGACACTGAAGAGACAATCACCTAAATGCAATATTTGAGCCTTGTTTGGATTCTTATTTGAACCAACCAAACGCAATTATATGTGACAAAATAAGAAAACTGAACACTAGCTGGATAGTTTGATATTAAGGAATTACTGTTAATTTTTCAGGTGTGATATGGTACTATGGTGACTTTTTTTTAAAATAGCTCTTATCTTTTAGAGATATATACTGTCATATTTACACAGATGAAATGACATCGTGGTACAGGGAGGAGAGAAGTGGATGGAGTACAGATGAAACAAGACTGGTCAAAAGTTGATAATCTTTGAAGTTGGGTGAAGGATACATGGAGATTTATTATAGTATTATCTCTTTCATATATTTTAAAAATTCCTCATCATAAAAAGTTTTAAAATAGCAAAAAGAACTTGTACTGGTGTTTATCAAACTTTTATTGCTCAAATGTTCTAACTCTGAATGACAAGTTCTTAGGGTTTTTTTTTAAGTTCTTGTTTTAAAGCAGAGATTTTCTTTAATTTTGAGATATAGAGATTTCTAGAGTTTGCTCTTTAAATTGGCAAAGGAGGCACAATAATCTTAAATTCTGGTTCTCAAACTTTAATGCACATCAGAATCACCTGGAGGGACTGTCAAAACAGATGGCTGGGTTCCATCTCCAGAGTTTCTGATACATAGGTGTGGGATGGGATTTCTAACAAGTTCCTAGGTGATGCTGACGCTACTACTTCAGAAACCACACTGAGAACTGATCTAAAGGTCCAGTTGGTACTAGGGTGCCCAGAACTTTACAGATAGTCAATAAATACAGTGAATAGGTAAAATATAAGATAATAAATCGATGTCTTCTCCCATGAATTTTTCTTTCAGACTTATCTATGGTATACTGTATTTAAAAGGACAGAACTTTCTCACTGATGAATGAGGGGACAGGTTCCCTGTTTAATATTCAGTAGACTAATTTTTTTTTTTTCAGTAGACTAATTTTTTAAAGTTATACTCATAGACATAAAACAGATCAGTGGTTGCCTGGAAATGAGGGTGGAGGGAAGGCAGTTGCAAAGGGACATAAGAAAAATTTTGAGGGTGATAGATCATATTGATTGTAGAAATGGTTTTAAGGATGTATAAGAAAGTCAAAACACACAAAATTGTACTCTTTAAATATATGGAGTTTTTTAATATAAATTCTACCTCAATAACATAAGAAATGTTAAACATATAAAAAGTATATGTGATTTCACATTTTTACTAAGGATTCAACTAAGCAGGCAGAAAGGTTCAAGAAATGTGAGCTATGGTTTCTTCCTCATAAAACTACAGAAGCTGAGGTTCGGAAGCAATCCAAAGATTTGGAAGTTCCCCATTCCAACAGTGAGCAGGTCTCCTATGGTTGCTCCTACTTCTTCCCCATGACTGTAAAGATAGGGAACAATTTATTCTATGTGCACTTGTATCTTCAAGTCTTTTTTTTTTTTTTTTTTTTCAGTATGCGGGCCTCTCACTGCGCCACCAGGGAAGCCCTTCAAGTCTTTTTAAAATGAGCCAACTTCTAATATGAAAGACATTAAGGAGTTCATCCCCAGGAGTCCCTCCTTCCACTTTCTACCCATGAGTGTCTTCTTCCTCCTAAGCAGAACACTTCAAAGATGGGTGGTACTGGGCTTCCCTGGTGGTGCAGTGGTTGAAAGTCCACCTGCCAATGCAGGGAACATGGGTTCGTGCCCGGGTCCGGGAAGATCCCACATGCCGCGGAACAGCTGGGCCCTGTGAGCCATGGCTGCAGGGCCTGCGCGTCCGGAGACTGTGCTCCACAACGGGAGAGGCCACAACAGTGAGAGGCCCGCGTACCCCCCCCCCAAAAAAAAAAGATGGGTGGTACTGCAAAGTGCCTTCTCTCGTTTCCTCATCTATGAATTGGGGATAAAACTACCCACCACATAAGATTGTTATACAGATTTCGTAAAAAATTCTAAGTGTCTGGCATCTCCTTAGAAGAAGCTCAGTAAATAGCTCCTTCCTGCTCTAAATCCTTCTCTGTGACACATACAAAAAAGATAATGAAAATAATCACATGTGTTTTCTGAAGGATTACTTGATAATCTTCAAACCAAGATTTAACATTAAAAGATTAAACAGTTTAAAACTTCATCAAATCATAAAGTTGTAGAAATTGACAGATTTTTTTTTCCAGAAACTAATTTTTTAGCACAGTCTATCCCCTAAAGTGTTTCAAATTGTTGATGAAACTGCTCTATTTTGGTGATGATGATCACTTTCTACTCTGGCAGGTCTAGTGAATTAAATGCTCCCCAAGCTGAATCAGAAAAGGGACAGGCAGACAGTTACTGCATGTGCTATCAATGCCCACTCCCCAAACAAAAAATCCCTTTGATGGATGCCTTAAAAATTATTTATCCTAGAGCTTTCAAAATAGTGACACAATTTCCTATACTTGGAGACAGCAATCAAAGGCGTGGATACGTAAATATTATGTTTTCTGACTTATTCTATTATCTTCAGGAATATTGGGGAATGTGCTCCCATTATTAAAAGATTCTGGCCAAAGTTGGAAGAAAACAGAACAATGATTCCCTGGGGATAAAAAGAGGGGACTATAGCCAGTAGTTGCACACTCATGTCCTCTGCCCAGTTTTTAGTCTAAAAGTAGAATTATTCCTGAGTGTCCATTTTCAGAACATACTAAATCCAGTGTATTCAAATTATTTATTAACTTAGTTTCATCTTATCAATTGACAAAAACAAAACAAAACACAAATCGGAGTTCAATGTGGTTACAGCCTAATCATTCACATAGCAAGTTGAAAATTACTAACTTACCTGGACGATTACTTCTATGTTATGTGTCCTATTACTGTAGTTTCTTGGATTCCACTTTAGTATGAAAATAGGACCAGACAAATGACTAGCTTGCCCTAAATGAACTCCATCAATCTTAACTGCGACTGAAGTAATGGAAGATAAGGAAAACACCAAGACTCTAAAATGAGAGCATAAATGCATGGTTTTAGGTATTTGGCATTGTTTTTATAAAGAAGAATAACCCTATTATAACCCGAAAAGATGTAAGTACAGTTGGCCTTCCGTTGGTTGATCTGCGAGTTACTGGGATGTGGAACCTGTGGTTTCTACCAACCATGGATCGAAAATATTCAGAAAAGAAAAATTTCAAGAAAGTTCCCAAAAGCAAAACTTTAATTTGCCTCTCGCCAGCAACTATTTACATAGCAGTTACATTGTGTTAGGTATTATAAGTAATCTAGATATGATTTAAAGTATAGGGAGGATGTGCATAGGTTATATGCAAATACTACACCAGTTTATATAAAGGACTTGAGCATCTGTACACTTTGGTATTCCCAGGGGGTCCTGGAACCAATCCCCCAGAGATACCGAGGGACAACGGTAAGGCAGACCATTACATTGTACAAATGTTCATATGACACTCTTCATATGATCTGGTTTCTTTCTAAATGGTGGCTTCTGGAGTTGTATAATTCAACCAACCTGAATTGGTGAGAAATCAGAAACTATTCTAAATCTAAATCTGATATCCAGCTCCTATCAAGAAACCTGACCAAGAGATGTATGTTCCACTTACCTAGTGATCAAAAGAAATAAATTAAAGCATATTGGTACCCTTTTTTTCCAGAATAATTAGTAAATTTTTTTAAAAGTACAATATCCAATAATGATAAGAGTGCTGTGAAACTGGCACTCATATTGCTTGGTAACATTATAAATTAGTATCTGTTTTAAAAAGTAATCAGGTACCTTGTGCACTGCTGGTGGGAATGTGAAATGGCGCAGCCACTGTGGAAAACAATGTGGAGGTTCCTCAGAAAATTAAACATAGAATTACCACATGATCTAGCAATCCCACTTCTGAATATATACCCAAAGAACTGAAAGCAGGGACTGGAACACATATTTGTACACCCATGTTCATAGCAGCATTATTTACAGTAGTGAAAAGGCAGAAGCAAAAATGTCTATCAACAGATGAATGGATAAACAAAATGTAGTGTATATATGCAATGAAACAGTGAATACTC
Organism: Tursiops truncatus; assembly: GCF_011762595.2. Taxonomy (NCBI): domain Eukaryota; kingdom Metazoa; phylum Chordata; class Mammalia; order Artiodactyla; family Delphinidae; genus Tursiops; species Tursiops truncatus. The sequence goes on along the minus strand of NC_047035.1, from coordinate 85,942,541 downwards.
AGCCTTAAAAAGCAAGGAAATTCTGAAACATGCTTCAAAATGGATGAGGACATTATGCTAAATGAAAGAAAGCCAGTCACAAAAGGACAAATACTGTATGATTCTCCTATGAGGTACCTAGAGTTGTCAAATTCATAGAGACAGAAAGTAGAATTGGTGGTTGCCAGGGGCTGGGGGGAGGGGGAATAGGGAGTTAGTGTTCAATGGGTACAGAGTTGCAGTTTTGGAAGCTGAAAAAAATGGTGATGATGGTTGCACAACAATATAAAGGTACTTATTGCCACTAAAAATGCTTAACATGGTAAATTTTATGTTATGTATATTTTACCACAATTTTCTGAAAAAGAATAATGATTTTAGTTGCAAAAAAAAAAAGTAATCAGGCAATCTTTATCAACAGTCACAAAGGAATTCAAACTATTTCACCTAGAATCCTATTTCCAGAACTCTATCTAAAGCAATTATTCAAATGAAGGAAGAATCTATATGCATCAGATGTTCATCCTCAAATTAGAAAAAAATCTGAAAGTTCACCAATAAGATAGGAAAATGGTTAAACTGTGGTCCATTCTCTCTGTTGACAGAAAAAAAATAGCAATTAGAATACACGGTGCCCTATGATTACGACTGTGTAAATACAGGCCTGAAAGAGAATGCCTGAGAAGGAAAACTCATGTTAATAATAGTTCTATTGGGGTATGGGGGGGGAGTGGGACAGGGATACACATATAATCCCATTACTCTATTTTCCAAAAGTTATGTTGTACTGCTTTTCAAAATAAAATTTAAAAGAGTATATTAAAACAAGTGCCCTTATGTTTGCAAAAGGTTATGTCTCTTTGCAAAAGGAATGTTAATGTCTCATTAAGATTCTATTTAATACTACTCAGCCATAAAAAAGAACGAAATAATGCCATCTGCGGCAACATGCATTCAACTAGAGATTACCATACTAAGTGAAGTTAGAAAGACAAATACCATATAGTATCACTTATATATGGAATCTAAAACATGACACAAATTAACCTATCCATGAAACAGCAACAGAATCAGGGACATAGAAAATAGACTGGTGGTTGCCAAGGGGGAGGGGGTGGGGGAGGGAAGGACTGGGAGTTTGGGATTAGCAGATGCAAACTGTTATATATGGGATGGGTAAACAGCAAGGTCCTACAGTACAGCACAGGGAACTATATTCAATATCCTGTGATAAACCATAATGGAAAAGAATATGAAAAAGAATATATACATGTATAACTGAGTCACTTTGCTCTCAGAAGTAATTAATACATTGTAATTCAACAATACTTCAATAAAAAATAAACTAAAAAAAAGATTCTATTTATATGCACTGTCAAATTCATACGCCAAATGATTTTTCAATTCCGGAAGGTTTACATAGCTTTTGCTTTTTTGAAAGGCTATGTAGCAAAACAAAAAAATATATACTTCTGATATATGATGTAAATTTTTTTAAAGTAGGATACAAATGAATAGGTACATTATGATTACAGCAATGTAAAACCATGCATATAAAAAGCAAGAATAAAAGACAAAAATAATAATGGTAGGATTATGGGTTTCTAGATTTTTTTTTATTTCAGCAGCTTAAAAATTATATACTTTTTAACTGAATAGGAATGAAACAGTAGGCAATTTATATAATGTTTAGATTGCTGAGAAAACTAAAGTAGAGCATCTCATAGCTTTCACATAAGAATGCAATCACAATGACTTACTCTTCATCAATATCAAACTGAAAGTAAATTCTGAAAAACTGCTACATACCTGATGTGTGTTGAGTGAAGGAGTCTTTCTAGTGGTTCATGTTTAGCAGAACTATAGAGGAGTGATTTAGGATTAGTGATAAGAACCACAGGCCACTCGCCAAAGATCAAATCTGCAAAGCTAAAGAGGTCATGATCAAAAGCAAAGATCCGGTACCTAGACACCAGAGGACAATAAGGTAATTTAGTTACTTCATATTATAAGACGGCCTGAAGGATATATACAGAACAAATGTAAAACGATAAAACTATACTTTCTGAGATCATGAATTTGAATGCAGAGTAAATAATATTGTTCCTCTTTCTTCCCTTGCCCTTATCACTTTATACATTTTGGCACATGTGACATGTGTCACAACTGGGATCTGACTGAAGCAATGAATTTTTACTGTGTCCTAGAACAATGCCTGGTACATAGCATGTACTCTTTAATTTTTAAATAAATGTTTGTTGAATTAAGTCATTTGATTTCTATACTTTAAGACTATTTTGAACCTAAAACATTCATCATAAGTCTAATAATATCTGACATTCTTCATCCCATCAACAATGCTACATAAAATATTAAAATAAACACACTTAGAAACCTTTAATTCTTCTTTTAAACTTTTATTTCTATAATTTCAAAGAAAACAGCAAAAGTTAAGTGGTTTTGATTTTCTAAATGCACAATGAAAGGTAAAACTATTCACTAAAAAGTAACCAAAGTTTTGTATTTTCTAACTTTTAGAACTAAGGAGAGAAATGATTAGCTATGGCAGAAACAATAGTGCTCACCAAATACTCCACGTGCTCCCCTGCATTTCCCAGTCTCCCTGGTATTAGGTTGGGGCCATGTGACTAGTTCTGGCCAATGGGCTGTGAACAGAAGTGACACGTATCACACTTCTGGTCCAAAGTACTTAAGAATGGATATGAGTTCTCTGTGATCTCTTGCCTGCCCTGGAATTGAGGTGTTGAAATAGTCACATTATAAGACGGAGGAAGTCTGAATCCCTGAGTTACCCCATGGAGGAGAATTTCCCTGACTTATACTGATTTACATAAATGAAAAAATAAACATCTGTTGTGTTAAGCCATTGATATTTCTAGATTTATTTGCATCCACAACAAAGCCTAGTCTAACATTACTAATACACTAACTGTTTTTAAAAACTCTCCTAGGGAATTCCCTGGCAGTCCAATGGTTAGGACTCCATGCTCTCACTGCTGAGGGCCGGGGTTCTATCCCCAGTTGGGGAACTAGGATCCCACAAGACACAGCCAAAAAAAAAAACCTCTTCTATTGTACTAATATAATTTAAACGTTTATAAGGGCAGGTAAAGGTTAGGTCCTTTCAGTAAAACAAACTCCAAATAAAGCCCCAGGGTTGGAATACAGGAGAGCAGGTGGGAAGAGAAAGAAAGGAAATGGCTCCATAATTAACATCACTTAACTTGTAACTGTAGCATTTATAAGAAATAAAGAAGCTGATCAAGGGTAAGGAAGGCTACCTGGTAAAGGCAATTCCAGCCCAGCCCACAGCCTCACAGTCATGAACAGACAGGTCTTAGTTCAAAGTAATTACAGTTGCCAACTAATCACAGGCTTCAAGCATAGCTCTTATACAGTTTCTAGAAAAGCCAACTGAAATGAATAAGTTCCTTCCAAGATATAAAGCTGCTTTTTAATGAATGGGAGTACAGTTGACCCTTGAACAATGAGGGCGTTGGGGCACCGACCCCCAAGCAGTAGAAAATCCGAGTATAATTTCCCAATCAGCCCTCTGTATCCTCAGTTCCACATCCACAGATTCAACTAACCACAGATTGTGTGGTACTGTAGTATTTTGTGAAAAACATCTGAGTATATGTTGACCTGCACAGTTCAAACCGTGTTGCTCAAAGATCAACTGTAGTTATTAGAAAGATAACATATTCAGCTCAACAAATATTCACTAAGTACCTAATATCTTCATAGCACTGGGTTTGACTAAGTTAAAGAGCAATTGATAAAAAACAATGAGGTGATACTTATTTATATTTAAACTTGCACTTAGTTATTCTCAAATATATCTATTTCGTTCTTCTCAATAAATATATATTTAACTATACTGTATCCTTTTGATAAATAAGTTATGTTTTCTCTTCAGAAGACTTTAACCTTAGATCTACCATATGACCCAGCATTTCCACTCCTGGGTATATATCCAATTTGAAAAGATACATGCACCCCAATGTTCATAGCAGAATTATTTACAATTGTCAAGATATGGAAGCAACCTAAGTGTCCATCAACAGAAGAATGGATAAACAAGATGTGGTACATATACAATGAAATACTACTCAGCCATAAAAAAAGAATGAAATTTTGCCAGTTGCAACAGTGATGGACTTGGAGGGTATCATGCTAAGTGAATAAGTCAGACAGAGAAAGACAAATGTTGTACGATACCACTTACATGTGGAATCTAAGAAATACAACAAACTAGGGAATATAACAAAAAAGAAACAGACTTACAGATATAGAGAACAAACTAGTGGTTACCAGTGGGGAGAAGGAAGGGAGGAGGGGCAAGATAGAGGTAGGGGTTAAGAGGTACAAACTATTACATATAAAATAAGCTACAAGGATATATTGAACAGCACAGGGAATACAGCCAATATTTTATAATATCTATAAATGGAGTATAACCTTTAAAAATTGTGAATCACTATACTGTACAACTGTAACTTACATAATATTGTATAACTATACTTCAATTAAAAAAGTGTTTAATAATAATAATTTTTAAAAGACTTTAACCTTAATAAAACCAACTATAATCTGTTTGAAGAACTTAAATCACTAACATGTTGTAGCAATAACTAGAAAGGCAAATATCAAATTCAGGGAAAAAGATGACGTATTTCTAGCCCTAGTGTTTCTCAAAGTATGGTCCATTGAGCATCTGGTGGGCTTTTTAAAAAAAAGCAGTTTCTTGTGTCCTAACCCAGACCAACACAGCCAAAATCTCTAGAGACAGGGCCTGGTAATTTTTATTTTTCATAAGCTCCTCCACATATCTCGTGTATACTAGATTTTGAGAACTATTTCCTAGAGGATGCATTTGAAAAGCCAACATAACATAGTGATGGCAAACATAATTGCTGCAACAAAGTTTTTGCATAAGGATAAAGACTGCCAGATACATATATTCCTTCAAAAACATAGAGATATCACATGTTTTTCCTTAACTGGGATCACCCACTCATGATAGTGATCAGAAAACTATCATTGCTTTAGCAAAACTTACACGTATAAGTTGTATTCTGTGGGGTAGTTCCCTTACCTTCTGTTATCCTTCCAGTCTCCCACCTCAAGTTCCAAAGTGCCCTGGAAGTGACGAGTGTGCAAAACAGGCATCAGTCCACCAAGTGTGTGGAGGTGCCCACACAAATAAGCTGTAGCCGAACTAACCAATGAAAAATAAATGAAATAAATGAACAAAGATAACTTGTGATGCCAAACTAATAAAAATATCTCTTCAGAAAAGCAAGATACGTAGAACAACATAAAAGAATTAAAAGCAATTCATTTTGATTTTGGAAGCTTGCCTCACCTCATTATGGACCGAATTCCTGGTGATGGAGAAAGGATAGTGGATGTTGTGAAGTGTCCAAACCAAATACTGTGGTTGCTCCGACTACTTTCCTTGGCCAGTAATGAAAGATCCTCCATCTGTTTCTGAAATCAGAGAAAAACAGAAGGAGCTTTAATTAGAGCTCAGGCTGAAATCTAATGTCAAGAGGTTACACAACTCCCTTGAGGTTTTATAATATTACGTCTAAAGCTTAAACCCTACTAACCAGTGACCTGTATGGACCTCTGTAAGTTTCAAACTGTTTAAACATACAATTCATTTGATCCTAAAAATAACTCTGCACTAAGGAGGACAGGGATTATTCCCATTTGATAGATAAAGAAACAGAAATAAACAATCTTTAAATTACATAAATTTTTTTCTTTATTTATAAATTTCTTTGCAGCAATGAAGAAGAACCACTAATCTTTTCAGCCCTGTATACCACAGTGCAATTAATAAAGAGGATATTGAAACTAAACTTCTAAAACAAGATGAACATATGTCCACAGAAAGCCTTGTACCTGAATATTTACAACATTCTACTCATAACAGACAAAAACTAGAAACCACCAAAAAATTGCAGTATATCCATACCCATACAACGGAATACTACTCAGCAATAAAAAGGATATACACAGTAATAGGGATGAATCTCAAAAACATACTAAGCAAAAGAGGCCAGACACAAGAGTACCTACTGTATGATTTCATTTATGTAAAATTCTAGAACAAACAGCACTAATCTATACTGACAGAAAACCCATCAGTGGTTCCCTGGGACTGCAGGTGAAGACTAACAACACAAGAGAACTTTCTGGGGTAATGGAAATGTTCTGTCTTGATTGTGCTGACAGTTACACCAGTATATACATTTGTCAAAGCTCTTCAAATACTCAAAATGAGTGCATTTTATTGTCTGTAAACCATCCCTCATAAAGATGATTTCTAAAATAACTTGTATATATAAATATATACATTAATATTATCTCCAAAGTGCTTATAGCAATGAATTCCTGGGCCCTACTTTCAGAGTTTCTAATTCGTTAAGTCTCAGACAAAGCCTAGGAACCTGCATTTTACAAAACAGCTGCTTTTCATGCAGATTATCAAATCATACCTTAAAAAACACTATTCTAAGGGGTAGGCTTTAAAATAATAAGCTGATCAACTCTGTCTAAAGACACTCAGTAGACAGGAAACAAAATATACCTTCCTTAAATAAAATGCCTAATAAACCCAAAGCATTTAACAATATTCTGCTCAAGTTTCTTTGAACCCTCATATCACTTTAAATCTTTCAGCACTTAGCAAATTCTGCCTTTTATTATAGTTATTTCTGTATAGGTCTTAAGCCCCACCAGTACATTAAATATTCTAAGAGGCCAAGCACTTGATCTTATCACCCTTGTATTCTTATATATGGACACATATGTCTTGCATTTGGGCACGTGCTCAATAATGAGTTGACATTTGCCGTACCAAGAAATAATTAGAGGTTCTCAGATGTGACTTTCCATACAGTTTTAATCCAGCAACAATTTTCACCGAGCTTAACGAAAAATACTTTAAAAGAAACTTATTTAGGACTTCCTTGGTGGCGCAGTGGTTAAGAATCTGCCTGCCAATGCAGGGGACACAGGTTCGATCCCTGATCTGGGAAGATGCCACATGCCGTGGAGCAACTAAGCCCGTGCACCACAACTACTGAGCCTGGGCTCTAGAGCCCACGAGCCACAACTATAGAGCCCACGTGCCACAACTACTGAAGCCCACACACCTAGAGCCCGTACCCTGCAACAAGAGAAGCCACTGCAATGAGAAGCCCGTGCACCGCAAGGAAGAGTAGCAAGTGCACCGCAAGAAGAGTAGCCCCCACTCATCACAACTATAGAAAGCCCGCATGCAGCAATGAAGACCCAATGCAGACAAAAAATAAATGGAAAAAAAAAAAAAAGAAAACTCATTTACTTCGATGGTTGCCCTTCTCGTACCAAAAAAATATAGACCATTAGTTAGAAATGGCAACTGTGGGGATTTAGGAATATACCATATAGTATACAAAGCTGTATGCCCTGCGCCTTGCAAAGTGCATGCTGCACTTAGTACATATTTATTTTATTTTTTAAAAATATTTATTTGGCTGCGCTGGGTTAGTTGCGGCATGCAGGATCTTCGTTTTAGTATAAGGGCTCTTTTAGTTGCAGTATGCGGGCTCTTAGTTGTGGCATGCGGGATCTAGTTCCCTGACCAGGAATCAAACCCTGGTCTCCCACATTGGGAGCAAGGAGTCTTAACCACTGGACCACCAAGGAAGTCCCAGTACATATTTAACAACTGTTTACTGAATTAATGTAAAATGTGAGGTACTGCTTTCCCAGATTTTGGGACAAGGACAGGGATAACAATAATAGGGTTCAAGTAGTCGATAATTTCTTCTAGCCATACCTGTAACCACAGCAGAATTTTCCTCAAGCATTTCTAGATAAGAACTTGTTTACCTAGTATAACTTTAAGTGAGCCGCATGTATCTGGGAAAAGATAAAATAGGTTAGCTGCAAAGGGAAGTGAGATTTTTTACTGTACCTGATCTAAAATTCCAAAGAAATTAAAAGGTCTCTTAGGCCCTGGATTTACGGTGGCATCCAAAGAGATGAAAGAATAGTTGCCAAAGGGAGTACTGTGGACGTAATGGAAAGAGCCATCCCTACGTACAGCAGAATATTTCCTAAAAAATACAAGACAGGAAAGTTTTAGTGTAATCATAAAATAACAGAATGAGTTTAAATTCCTGCCCTAATATCACACTATATTTTGCCTCCCTTTGAAAAGGAAATTTCCATGATCTGACAGAGAAATACACAAAACTAGATCCACAATGGATACATCGATTAAAAGAAATTTTAAAGATTTTCTCCCATTGTCTCCAAAGATTCGGGCAAACATATTCATCAGTAACCAAGCACAAGGTCACCAAGCAAAGCAGAGAAGTACGTGGCTAATTTAGGTGGTCCACTAAACATTTTAAAAGAGATTAGTCAGAATCCAGGGAAATGGTATTTATCAATCATCAAAAATTTTAGTGAGGGCCTTCTAAGTACCTAGCAGAATTCTTGGTATAGTGAGATACAACTGTTTACTTCTTGAAACAGGACTGCAGAGGCTTAAGTCACAATAAAGCCTTGCAAAGATGAAGTCATCAAGCCAGGAGAAAAATGTTAGGTCTGGGCCAGTAAATCTTTTATCGGTTCCTAAAAATATATTGAAAACATACACAGGGTCCACATCCAGTAATGAAAGTCCTCACCACCTTAAGTATCAACAGTATTCAAGTGTCCAGAAAGTTGGAGAGTAAAGATGGGTAACAGAGTACACAGCGTCGGCACTCATTAAGTATTTATTGAATAAATGTGAAAGAAAGTATAGATTATATTTGGAGCATACCTTTATTATTCAAATGTCAGAACATTATAAGAAAATATCTAAGTGTCTTATATGATGTTTTACCTAAGAGCACATATGAAAAAAATACAAATAAACTTCTGAAATTTAATGTGCTATCAGGGAGCTATTTTTAAGCAACAGCCAACAAATATATCATAAATAAATATATTATCATAGATATTACAATTAATAGTCAATTAGCTCCTCTTGGTATATGTTGAATTTCTATTTCAGGGTTTTTTCCTCATTAAGATTTGTATTTATATTTTTCCTGGTTAGTTTGTTTTCAGAGTTATTCTTCAGGATCTTATAATCTTACATATGTTGTTTTATTTCCTACATTTTTGACATATTAAAATCCAACTATCTAAAATAAAATCCAACTACTTGAAAGCAGAGGTTAAAATATACAATAGTTTTTGAATTCTGGATTTTGGCATCTCTGAGTCATTGTAGAGATCAAGATTTAACCTTAAGATTTTTTTCCTTCCAGTTGATATTTCTGTAATGTCTACATCTCTAGCAAAATGTCACATATTAAATCCGGATAAAGTTTAGGTGGTTAGAAACAAAAATATAAAGGTAAGAAACTTTAAAGTGACTAATAATTTTACCTTCCCAATAACTAATCAGTCCCTAAGTCCTACTGATTCTTTGAAAATGTCTGTTAAGCCCATTCCCACAGTCGCCATCAAAGATACAAACAGTTAATAAGAAGTGAAAGATTTTCATCTCTGTCCTTTTCCTTCCTCACATTAACAAAAGAGGACAACCTCCTCTTCCAAGTTAAGATGACTCTAGTTATATGTTAACTAATGCTTTTTGACCTACCATCCTCAAATTAATGTCACCATTCCCATATCCATGACCCTTTTTCAGACAGGTATGTCTTATATTCATTTCAGGCCTTTTCCTTATGATGGTTAGACTGCTGCAGGATTCTTCGATTTGGTCTACACAACTCTAATCTCTCTCTTTTTCTTTTTATCCCTATCCCTATTTTGTTGTGTGTCTGCCCTTTATAAAATACTATTTTCATTGTTACTTATCTCCTTAGGAACCTATACTGGATTATAAACTATTACCCATCACATCTAAATTTTTGTGCTTGTCACTTGTCACTTGACACCTCTATAAATTGGCTCTACACTATCTACCCAGTGTCACACCAATCCTCAATATGAACCTTTATTCTGGTGATAGCAGTTTCCTTACTGCCCCCCAAAAGCTCATTCCAGCTTTCTTAATGTATTTTTTAATTTTTTAAATTTATTTATTTGGCTGCATCGGGTCTTCATTGTGGCATGCAGGATCTTCGTTGCAGCATGTGGGATCTTTCAGTTGCAACATGCAGGATCTTTTAGTTGTGGCATGCAACTAAAGCTCTGTTTATACTAATCCTTTCAAAATATACCCCTCAGAATTTCTTACTTCTCCAAATGCTACCCGTCTTTTTTAAGACTGGACACAATTTTCACTTCTTTTACAAAGTCTTCTCTAACTTGCAGCTAGTAGATAAGTAAGTTCTAGAGATCTAAAGCACAGTATAGTACTTATAGTCAACAATACTGTATTATAAACTTCAAAGTTGCTAACAGACCAGACCTTAATTGTTCTCACCACAAAAAAAGAAACAGTAACTGTGTCACTTGTGATAGGGTTATTAGCTAACCCTATGGTGACAGTCATATTGCAATATATAAATGTATCACATGAACACACTGTATACCTTAAACTTACACAATGTTATATGTCAATTATATCTCAATAAAAAATAAAGGCTGCTCTATGTCCACCCCATGATAACCTCTGCCTTTTCTGATTTCTCATAGTGATAATTAAGTGTAATAAATAATCTAGGGCTTCCCTGGTGGCACAGTGGTTGAGAGTCCGCCTGCTAATGCAGGGGACACGGGTTCGTGCCCCGGTCCGGGAGGATCCCACATGACGCGTAGCGGCTGGGCCCGTGAGCCATGGCTGCTGAGCCTGTGCATCTGGAGCCTGTGTTCCGCAATGGGAGAGGCCACAACAGTGAGAGGCCCGCGTACCGCAAAAAAAAAATAAAATAAAATAAAAATAAATAAATAAATAATCTAGCATTTCACAGCCATTCCTTCATGGTTTTTTTTTTCACATTCTTTTCTAATTGTTTCCTGAACAATTTTTATCTCCCGTAGCTAGACTTACTTGAAGCTAGAGGCCATATTTTTTAATATTAGCTCTTGTATCTCTCACACTATCCAACTAATCATAGGCTCTTAAGACTTGCTACTTGACGGACTGACAGTGTAAAACAAAGCTACTGAATACCCTGGAACAGAAAGTGAAATTACAGCCAAAAGAAGAATTCCAATATAGTAAAACTAGAGAATGGGCTTTCTAACTTAAATATCCTTTCATATTCATTGCCTTTTTCATATTCATGCACATAAAATTTTTTTTTAATATTTGTATGACATACTGGACAAACCAGCAAGGGGTGAACAACTGGGCTCTTCGGCCACCCCAGAGGCTAAGAGAATCAGTATCTCAGCATTATTAAAATCCACAGTACTCTGGTTGACAAGCTCTGATCTAAACGGTTTATTCTGTGCATCCATGGCAAAAAAAAAAAAAGTCTTATAGAATATTAAAAGTACCATTAGTCGACAAAAAGCATTAAAGTATATGAAATAAAAATAAAAGGGGGCTTCCCTGGTGGCACAGTGATTGAGAGTCCACCTGCCGATGCAGGGGACACGGGTTCGTGCCCCGGTCTGGGAAGATCCCACATGCCGCAGAGCGGCTGGGCCCGTGAGCCATGGCCGCTGAGCCTGCGCGTCCGGAGCCTGTGCTCCGCAACGGGAAAGGCCACAACAGTGAGAGGCCCGGCCGTGTACTGCAAAAAAAAAAAAAAAAAAAAAAAAAAAAAAGAATAAAAGGGACTTCCATGGTGGCGCAGTGGTTGAGAATACGCCTGCCAATGCAGGGGACATGGGTTCGATCCCTGGTCCAGGAAGATCCCACTTGCCGTGAAGCAACTAAGCCTGTGCACCACAGCTACTGAGCCTGCACTCTAGAGCCCATGAGCCACAACTGCTGAGCCCGCGAGCCACAACTGCTGAGCCTGCATGCCACAACTACTGAAGCCCGTGTGTCTAGAGCCCATGCTCCACAACAAGAGAGGCCACTGCAATGAGAAGCCCACGCATCGCAATGATGAGTAGCCCCTGCTCACTGCAACTAGAGAGAGCCCTCATGCAGCAACGAAGACCCAGTGCAGCCAAAAATAAATAAATATTTTTTTAAAAAGTATAAAAAGAAAGAAGAGGTCCAAGCAAACAAACAAAAAATGAATCACCAAAATAATAATAATAAACTAAAAGGCTCCTTTTCTAAATTACCAGAGGTTCTTTTCTCTGTTAAAAAATGTTTTCACCCATTCAGTGAATTGATTGCACCCTCCCTGTAACAGACTCTACATTGTGGTCTGTCGTCTGTTCATTACAGTACCTGTAATAATTCTCAACACTCTCCAGACTTGGAATGTTGAATGCATCTAATTAAAAAGAAAAGAGCAAACATCATCTATATTAAAAAGAAAAATGCAAACATATTAATGACTAAAGAAAAATGACAATTCTTTCAATAACACTTTAGATGATAGATGCCAATTAATTAGATTGGCATTTAATTTTAATTTTTAAAACTTGATAATAGAATTCAGGTTATCTGGAAACTTATCTAAAGCACATAGTATACTGAAGAACAATAAATATTTTGAATTATGTACTACTCAGAATAAATCAATTTGAAGTTATAAGACTGGACCACTGTTGCTGCTGTTTTAATTGTGTGATTCTGGAAGCCAGGAAGGACTGGATTCATGCCTGATATATGGATCCATGTCATGGGCTTCTAAACAGCAGATGACTTTGATAACAGGGCCAAAGCCCCTCTTTTTAAATCTTAAAAAAGATTCAGTAACAAAGAAGTTATATAATGGCAAGGGAAAAGGTTAAGGACATCATAGAATACTTATCTGGAAATATAATAATTTCATAGAGCTTGATTGCTTGGTTGCAATAGGCTAAAATTGTTTATCAGCTTTGACTTCCAAGAATCCACAACATTTCTAATAACCTTAGAAAGTAAGCTGAAAGCTCAATTTAGGCCAAAAGAAATATTATTGTGTATATAATCCTCTTGCTAAGAGAACAATTCTGTTAGAGTTAAATCTTCTTTTTTTTTTTGGCTACACTGCATGGCTTGTGGGATCTCAGTTTCTGAATCAGGGATTGAATCCAGGCCACGGCAGTGAAGTGCCGAATACTAACATTTAGACCACCAAAGAACTCCCTATTATAGTTAAATCTTAATAAAGATTTATATATATATATACACACGCACACACACACATATATACCATAAGCATTTATGCCTATACAAGTCAAATTAAATGATTATGAACTCCAAAGGACTATCCAAATCATTTAATCACAAAACTCCATTTGATATTTGTTACTTTAAATATATCAGTAGTTTGGCTTGGAAAACTTTTTTAATATACACAGATTTGCTTTTATTGCAAAAGAATTTGACTTGTACCCTTAATTAAGATCAGGGAAAAAAGGGAATGTAAACATACCAGAGAAAGTTGTAAGCCAGAATCCTATTTTTAATTTATAATTTCTAGCTGCTTTGTAAGAACTATAGTTGACCCTTGAACAACACAGGTTTGAACTATGTCAATCCACTTATATGCAGATTTTTTTCAATACATACATACTATAGTACTACATAGATCCTTGGCTGGTTGAATCTGCAGATGCATAGGGCCGACTGTAAAGTTATATCCGAATTTTTGACTGCTTGGGGGTCAGTGCCCCTAACCCCCACGTTCTTCAAGGGTCAACTGTTTTTATAAAGAGGGATTTTTCGATCTAACCAATAGCTGTGTATTTCACCAGATAGAATTTTAAAAGATAGCTTTTTAAAAAATATATAAATAGGTACTCATCAGCAATGAATAATCAAGTGAAGCAAACAAATGAAATACTTAAGTAACCAATAAGAAAGTCAACCTTTATGAAACAAACAGATCTACCATCAGGACTCTTGGAAAACAGTTCAATTCCTTATTAACACAACAATCATAGTCTAAAAAATGGGAAGGGGTTATCCATTTCTCTCTCCATGCATATTGGAATATATTTGTAATTTTAATTTTTAAATATATATACAGCAAAATTCAATCTTTGTGATGTACAGTTCTATGGATTTTGACAAATGCATAGTCACGTATCTACCACCACAATCAACATACAGAACAGTTCTATTACCCCGCAAAATTATCTCATGATGCCTCTTTTTAGTCAGCCTCTCCCTCCATCTTCAACCCTTTGCAACCACAGATTGTTCTCTGTCTATAGTTTTGCCTTTTCTTGAATGTCATATAAATGGAATTATACAGTAATGTAGACTTATGGGTTTGGCTTCTTTCACTTAGCAAAATTATATCTTTTTAAACATCCATCTGCATGGATTTTGCTATATGCTTTTCTTCCATGTAAAGAAGAAAGAAACCATACCAGTTTCCCCCTCAAGGTCTAACAGTGACATCTGAAGTTTTAAAATCACATATTATCATTGAATTTCACAGTTGTGGCCTTTAGTATACTTAAACTTATGTTACAATGTCCCATTTTGTAATTTTACAATTTAAATTGGAGAATCTAGGCTCCTGAAGGAAAAAAATCTAGTCTTAATTATAACTGGGACTTGACTCTTACCATGATTTCCTTTGATATCGAGCCACTTGGTTTTTTCCATGACCCTTGTCTTCTTCAGAATACCCTGGTAAGTTTGCCATTCTGCCTCCTGCTGCCTAGATCCCAAATTTTCCTTTGTTTTGGCGTCTGTCAGGTCTCCTGTAGGTTTACATAAGAATTGAATAACAATGCAAAATAAAGCTGGGCTGGGGGTTCAATTTTTTTTTAATGCACACTGAAGAACAAAGATATTTAAAGTACTCAACATGTATTAGCATAACCACTTATGAATCCATCTCTGTCCAAAGCAAGCCACTGAAAATAAGATTCTCAGCACGGGCTTTGTTTCTTATAGGTTAGCAAGTGCCTATTTAACTTCCTGTGATATTAGAAATAGGTTGTGAAAAATGTATCTTTAAAGGGAGCAGTACAAAATGCATCTTGAGACTCTGATGAAATGAAAACTCTTTAATAAGAAATTCCAACACTTTGGGAAGGTGTAAATATCTATGGTAACCTTATCTTCCAAACCCCAAATCAGGATATGTGATCTGACCAAGTATTATTTTTATGGCAAGAAACAATCTGGAAGGTGTAGTTTGGAAAATGAAATACCAAAATTTCTGGGAAACTAGACAGACATTTGAAATTGAGATTGTCCATAAAATGAGGACTCCATCATATCAGCAGAGGTGTTTCAGTAAGGTGGGTGAAAGATGAATCCCCCAAGAGCCGGGGTAGATGCTCCTTTAGCTGCTTCTCCAACACAGTTGGGAGCAAAGGGTTTGGGTTGTTTGAACACTCTAGGGAACCAACTCACAGAAGTACCAAAGGATGGAAAAAAAAAAAAGTGTCCTGAGTTACCTGAAGCCTCAAACAACTGACAATATAAGATTAATACTGTAAGGAAAATGGAAAAGTTAAGAAAAAAAAAGAAGAGGAAGAGGAGGAGGAGCAGAACTTTTCATTTCTGGTTAAGGGGCTTTCTCTAAGTCTCTCTCAAATCCAGAACTGCAATAACGACAACAAAAAACAGATAACAGACGGCAGACGGAACACTAACGCGAGAATCATGAGCCTTGCTTCCACCGCTTGGCCAAAACCTTGCTATGGCAAGTCATTTAGCCCGGATCTTGACTCAGTTATCCATAGACAAAGGAAATTATAATATCCTATCTCCTCTACAGGAGGAGGACTCACCTGAGGCTGTAGCTAAAGTTCCCCTAACGTCCCCAAATTAAAAGGCTGCAGCCCTGTTTTCATTCTACCATCCGGACCACAGAACAACACGACAGCACGGCAATCCTCCCTACCTGTTGCTAGGACGAGAGCTGGTTGAATGATGTCAATAGTTTCAGAACAGAACTTCTCTAAGTCTACAGCTCTGCCTGGATCGCGAAACCTGCTCAGGTGAATGTCGGATATCTGCCGAAAGCAGGTGTTAAACAGAGATATCTGAGTCAGGAGGAGGCAGCACGAACAGAGACCCAGCGGCTCTCTCCGGCGGAAGTAAAAGGCAAAGACGCAGTGCATCAACGAAACCCCCAGGGAAGGACGGAGCACCAACCCCCTCTCCCCCAGCCCAGAGTGTGGGCCCAAACAGGAGCGGGTCGCGACCCCGCGTTAACTGCTGGCGTCTCACCGCGCGGCGCCAGCTCTGCACCCACCCAGCCCCCGCCTGAGCTCCCGCTGCGTCACCTGCAGACCCCAGAAGATGTTGCTGGCTCCGAGGCCCGGCGCAGGGTGCGGGCTCCGGGGGGTGCGGGGCTGGGGCAGTGGCGAGGGCGGCCCAGCCAGGCCGTAGTGCTCCAAGAGCACTGCCGCTAAGGCCGCGGCCGCCAGCCCGGCGACCACCCTGACGGCCAGCGCTGCGACCATTCCCGCCGGGGCGCGGCACGCGAGTGCGGGGCCGGGTCAGGGACCGGCCGGGACCCACCGGTGCCCACCGGGAGCTGCTTTGGCCGCACTTCCGGACTCTATGGTCGCGGGGCCTACGGCGCCGGTCTGGCCAGCCGGCGCTGGCACCTGCGCCTGGCTGTGTACCTGCAAGCCGCCCGCGGCTCTGGGCTCGGTTTGCTAATGCAATGCGGGGTAAAAAAAAAACCTTGACACCCACCCCCCCCCCCCCGCCCCCAGCGCCACTCGCAGTAGCCTTGGGGTGGCAGGGAAGGAGCCCGGGTCTGGGAGGCGGAGGCTAGCGTCCTGACTCCGCCTTAGTCAATCATGCCGGACCTCGGTGATCGGTTTCCTTGCAACCCAGAGTTAATACCTACCGAGCGTACTTCACAGGGTTGTTGTGAGAGTCAAAGTATGTATGAGGACGCCTTTTAAAAATTGCTGCACACATGTGGCAGGTGGCTTTCTCTGGTTCCTTCTGATTATTAACAAAGTCGCTCTGTAGGTTTTCTATAGATTTAATCCGTATGTTTTGTGAAAGTTGTTTTTTCCTAAAACTGATTTCATGTACACTTGGTTGCATACTAGTCTAATACGGTGGTGTGCCATTCATTTAATACATTTTAAAATACTTCCTATGGGCCAGGTACAAGAGAAGAATTACATTAGGGCCCTGCCCTTAATTTATCTAACCATTCCCTTATTGTTGAACTTTTGGATTGTTTATTATGTTCTGAATAAACATTTTTGAATAAACATGTTTTGAAAAATATTCTGGATAAACATATTTCTGTTCTCAATAAACAGTTTTATATGAATACAGCCCCCTTCTTAACCCCTTTTTGAGTTATTTTATTGGGCTGTGTTGCCAGTATTTAAGTTATGCCTATTTCAATTCATTAAATATTTTTTTAGTACCTTTGGAATTCAAGACATTGATCTAAGCAGAAAACATAAAGAAACATAATGGTAAGTAGCTAAAAAGTTCACTATCTTAGAAGTTTATGTAGCAGAGAGAAATACATAAATGAGGTTGAGAAGAACATGCCATTTTGCTACAAGTGACATTGAGATATAAAATGCTAGAGGAAGGTTAAAACCTGGAGAGATCACTTCTTTGGAGAGACTCTGGAAAAGTTTAATTAAGGAGGTGGCATATAAAGGATGGATAGTATTTCTGAGTGGCAGAGATTGGGGGCAGGATGGGGAGAAGCACTTTCCACCAGGACCTAACAACATGAACCAGAGCATTAAGGTGAGAAAACGCAGGTCATGTTGAAGAGACAGTGAGAGTCTTCCTTATCCAGGGGTTGGGCATCTGTGGATTCAACCAACCCATAGGGGTGTGGAAGCTGCAGATACAGAGGGCCAAATTTGGGACTTGGGCACCCAGTGGTTTTGGCAGTTGGGTGGTGGGGGGTGGAAGGTGGGGACAGACTCCTGGAACTGAAACAGGAGGGAAGGGGGCAGGGCACAACCTTTAAAAGAATGACATAGATGTTGAGGATACAACAAAAACTGGTTAGAACCACCTAGGTCCAAGATGGCGGGAGATTTAACTTCCAGTAGACCTTGAGCCTCATTATATGCTCGTTGTAATATATTAGCATGCTAAATGACACACCACACCCACAGGCGCCATGACAGTTCCGAGGCTGACCATAAAAGGCCAAAAAGTGGGCCGAGGCCCAATTCCTGGAAATCCCTGCCTTTCCCCCAAAATAGTTGAAATAATCCTCCCACTCATTAGCCTATGAAATTACCCAGCCCATAAAAAACTAACCATGCCGTATTTCGGGGCCACTCCCACTTTCTGAGAGGGACTACATTTCATTCTGTCTTTGGAGTGTGTTTCTCCCATGGCCACTCTCACCTTCTGATATGGACTGCATTCTGTCTATGGAACGTGTATCTCTCTAAATAAACCTGCTTTCACTTTTCTATGGCTCACTCTTGAATTCTTTCCTGTGCAAAGCCAAGGACCCTCACTTGGCGGCCAGTCCCACAGACTCACTCAAGACCTGGGACATGACCCTCTTCTTGTGCCCCCTTTTTTTTTTTTTCCTGCAACAGAAAGCCTCTATAAATGCCAAGAGTGAATATAGATCTGGCAATGGCATAGGGAACCAATTAAACAGAGGGATGTGGCAGAGAGTCCTGTTAAAAGAATACTGCACTAATCCTGTGTTACGATCTGAATATGTCCCCACAAAATTCATATGTTGATAGTATTTGGAGGTGGGGGCTTTGGGCTCCAACCTCCTGAATGGGATTAGTGCCTTTATGAAAGAGACCTTAGAAAGATCCCTGGCCCCTTCCACCATGTGAGGATGAGGCAGGAGATAGGTGTACCCCAGGCTGAGCAGCTGGAGTTTGTCCCCTGTGGGGTGACAGTAGCAGAGAGGAGCTGAGCCCTGCCCAGAAAAAAGATAAAGAGACCACATATTTCTCATTCTCGAAGTCAAGGAGACCTTCCCAACTACACATGTGCAGAAAGGCTCCTTGGAGGTCAAAAAGGGAGTGACGTCAACCTACCCATAGGCCTCTTCGCTAGAATCCATCTTGGCTAAGAGATGTGCATGTGTGCACACATGGGAGGACCCTGAGATAAACCAAATAGGGACTCAGAACCAGGCAGAGCAAGATGATTGGCCAGAGGAAACCCAGAACAAATGCCCCATATAAGTGATTCAAACTACCATGAGGGTACAACTCTCTCTCTGCGACCGCCCCTGTGTGTCTATTCACAGGTACTCTTTTTCCTCCTAATTAACACTTTACTTGTTTCACTACTTTCTGTCTCCTGGGGAAATTGATTTCTACAAAGCCAAGGGCCAGGGCCTTGTCACTATGTTGCAATGTAAATAGCAGTGAGAGTTTTCTTTCTTCTTCTCCTGAGAGCAAGGAAAACAAAGGGAACAGCAAACAAGCTAGAGAAGAAACATAACCTGGCCTGAAAGAGTTAATCACTCCTTGTTTTATTTAACTGTCACTAATTTGTAGTAACTAGATTTGTACTTTACAAAGCTAATCTCACTCCCGGAGACTATGTAATTTACATTTGACACCTATCACCCCCAACTCTGTGTGAGTTACATCCTCACACAGGATGCCTGTCACCCCCTAACCTTATTACCTCCAAGCACTTACATTCTATATGCCCCTGGTAACAAATCACCCCCTGTAGTTTTTGCATTTCAGAAACAAGGTCACCGGCCAATAAACCAGAGGCAAACAGACACAATTACCAGCCTGCAGGACCTCAATTACCCAACAGCCTGACCCCAGCTATGACTGTTTTGAAATAATGCAAAAGAAAGGAAGAATGCAAGACTTTCACTACTTTGATCCTTATCTTATACCCCAGACTGCGAGCCCCACATATAAAATCTTACCTGATTCCCAAGGAGTGGGGGGACACAGTTCTTGAGACACTAGCCTGCTGTGTCTTCCCTTCAGCCTGGCAGAAAAATAAAGCCATCTCTCTCTTTCTCCAAAATCCCTGTCTCCATATTTCTGTTCAGCATCAGTGCACAGGGAAGCCCACATTTCAGCAACAGCTGGACACTGTCCCTGGTGGTCTATTGGCTAGGATTCAGCACTCTAACTGACACGGCCTGACTTCAGTCTCTGGATGAGGAAACAAAATCCTGCTTCAAGCTACTACAGGCCTAGGCCACCCAAGATCAAGGACACAGCAAGAAGTCAGCAGTCTGCAACCTGGAAGAGTGTCTTCACCAGAACCTGACCACACTGGCACCCTGATCTTACACTTCCAGCCTACAGAACAGTGAGAAATAAATGTCTGTTATTTACAAACCACCCAGTCTGTGATATTCTGTTATAGCAGCCTGAATGGACTAAGATATCCAGGTGGTGGGTAATTACAAAGGCCTGAAGTAGGAAGGTGGAAGAGTGTGACATTGAGATTAGAAAGGAAGGATTGTAAAGACAGAGACTACAGAATTTGACAGCTGATTGGATATTTGAAGGAAGAACAAAAGATAGCTGAAAGTTAGTATAAAATTTGGAACTCTAGTGATGAAAAAAACTAGGGCTATAGTGTATGTGTAGAGACCATTGTCCACATGAATAAAGTTTTTGGTTTTGTCTAATACTGTGCCACTAAAAAACATCTGGATGAATATCTTTAAAGCAAATTTGGAAGATATGGTTGAGATAATCTGATTTAAAACACAGGCAATGTAGCATATAAAAAATGCATTTGAAGAGGTTTTGGAGGAACCTACCTCAAAGATACGAAAATCATTTTCCAGAAATGGAATACAACAAGAAGCCATGTGATAGATGATAGGAACAGACTTGCTGTAAAGACATCTTGGACAGAGAAACATGGTTTAAAGTCACAAAGGCCAGCAGTTTGAATTTCAGACACTGAATTGTAACCAAGCTGCTTCACCCAAGGTGCTCAAAGTGAAACAGATCAGAACCCTATGGGGCCATCCCTCCTTTCTGTGTCCCCCATCTCTTGTTTGTAGGAGATGGGCTTCATTCAGCCTCCTTAAACTTCCCTAAGTTCCAAAGGGCAGGTTCAAACAGTTGCTAATCAGGGAAGTGAAGGGATACAGAGACAAGGGAGGAGCCACCAAGAAACAATAGTGCAGCCTTGGGGCAGGGTCCTGGTTCCTCAGGAAGGAATATATACATAACAATACCTTGAGTTCTGCAGGAACTAAGGCCCCCACCCAGGTGGAGGATGGTAACTTCAGATTGAGCACAAGATTCCTGGAACACCGCCCTGTTACCTCACCACCGACCAATCAAAAGAAAGCCACACACCATACAGCCCGCATCCCAAATTTTGCCTATAAAAACTTTTCCCCCAAAACCATCAGGGAGTCCAGGGTTTTTGAGCATGAGCCACCTGTTCTCCTTGCTTGGCCCTGCAGTAAACCTTTCTCTGCTCCAGGCTTCAACATTTTGATCTACTTGGCCTCACTGTGCATCGGGCACACGAACTTTGTTCAGTAACAAAAGTGAGTAGAAACAGGAATTTATTTATGTCATGATGGTTAATGATTCTCCAGAGAAATACTGGTTTGACCAGCTAATCACTACAAATTAGTATAAAAGCTGGTTCTCAGTTCCTGACAGTCAAAGGAGAAAGGTAGATTTCTTGTAATCTCATAAAGATAGCAAGCAGCAATTCACCATGAAAGCAAACTTTCCTAGAATTAAAGTGAAGGGAGAATCTATCACTTGGACATTTCACAATACAATGTACATTGTCATCAAGACTCATAAATTGAACTATATGACTCATAAACATGAGTATTGGTGACAATGTACATTGTATTGTGAAATGTCCAAGTGAAGGATTCTCCCTTCACTTTTTTTTAAATTATTTTATTTTTTTTTGGCTGCGTTGAGTCTTTGTTGCTGCACACGGACTTTCTCTAGTTGCGGCGAGTGGGGGCTACTCTTCATTGCAGAGCGGTGGCTTCTCTTGTGGCAGAGCACGGGCTCTAGGCACGCGGGCTTCAGCAGTTATGGCGTGTGGGCTCAGTAGTTGTGGCACACAGGCTTAGTTGCTCCGTGGCATGTGGGATCTTCCCGGACCAGGGCTTGAACCCGTGTCCCCTGTGTTGGCAGCCGGATTCCTAACTACCGCATCACCAGGGAAGCCCCTCCCTTGCCTTTAATTCTAGGAAAGTTTGCTTTCATGGTAAATTGCTGCTTGCTATCTTTATGATAGCAATTGCCATCAGATCACTATTTCTATACTAACGTTATTTTAAAATCTGAAACTGTATTATTAAATCATTGTTCTGTGAAGTCATTTTGTTACCCAGTGAGGTCCATTTGCTCGACACACAGTAAGCCAAACGCTGAGACTCTGAGGATTATGGCTGAGAAAGAGTTTATTCACAAGGCAGCCAGACAAGGAAATGAGAGAACAAGTCTCAGATCTGCCTCCCCAAAGGCGACAGGGGTGGGATATTTATGGGATAAGCAGGGTGGTCTTAGGCATGGGGAAAGGTGATTGGAGGTAGGGGAAAAGCTGAGGTAATTGGTGTTCTGTGCAGGTGCATGTGGGTTACATGTTTCTGCATATTGAAAATGGAACTGCTTAGCATGATTAGAGGGTGGAGTTTTCCAGCTGTCTCACATCAAGAGGCTATTCATCAGACACCTGCCCTGGCCCAGTTTTAAAGGTCACACAGCCCCAGCCAGCTTGCACTGGGCAAGAGCTAACTGCAAGTTTCTGTGAAACAACTGGGCTGTGTGAAGATGGGAAGGTGTGGAAAGAAAAAAGAAAGAAAGAAAGAAAGAGAGAGAGAGAGAGAGAGAAAGGAAGGAAGGAAGAAGGGAGGGAAGAAAGGAAGGATGGAAGGGAAGGAAGGAAGGAAGGAAGGAAGAAAACCTTAATCAATGAAGGCCATTTACAGGCAGAGGGGTTTTAACAAGCCGTTCCCACACCTGTTGTTCTGTAAGACAAGCTCAAAAATTTTCATTAGTTACCAGCTTCTGTTAACGCTATGGAGCATGGCTTCAATTTCCATAGAAAGCTAAAGTAGTATAATCAAAAGACTTTTACGTGTATATAAATGTTTTTAAAAATTATTTTTCAAAATCATGATAAAATACATATAACGTGTTATATATCTATTAACTGAAAAACCCACACAACCTAAGAGCAGTATGTTTCAATTTTATTTACAGACCTGACTGAGAACTATAGCCCAGGAGACAGCCTCTCAGATAGCTCTAAGGAACTGCTGTGAAGAGGCAGGGAAAGAGCCAGGATATATGTGAATGTTTTGCTGTAGTTTGCTGTAGGGAAAAACATGTAGTCAGGCATAAAAACATTACTGCTAATCACAAAGAACAGATATTTCAAGTGAATGATTTTAGCACTTTTCTCTATATGGGAAGATGCAAGAATCTGGGGTCACAGAAATTTTTCCTTAGATATGCATCTTAACTATCTAGGTGCCCTTATATCCAAAGCACAGAATGCTTCTTGTTCCATCCTGAATTTTCCTCAGGGTGGGTGACTGCAGTGGGTTGCAACTTAATCCTTGAAGAACTGGAATGGATGGCAACATTCCTTGTTTTACACATCTTAACAATGTTTAAGTGTACAATTCAGTGGCATTAAATACATTCACTTTGTTGTGCAACCATCACCTCTTTCCATCTCCAGAACTCTTCAGCATTCCAAACTGAAATGTGTAACCATTAAACATTAATTCCCTATTCTTGCCTCCCTACCCCAAGCCACTAGTAACCACTATTCTACTTTATGTCTTTATGAATTTGATTATTCTAGGTACCTCATATAGTGGAATCATACAATATTTGTCATTTTGTGTCTGGCTTATTTCACTTAACATAATGTTTTCAAGGTTCATCCATGTTGTGGCATATGTCAGAATTTCCTTTCTTTTTAAGGATGAATAATATTTCATTATGTGAATATAGCACATTTTCTTTAGTCATGAATCTGTCAATGGACATGTGGATTCTTTCCACCTTTGGGCTATTGTGAATAATGCTGCTAAACATCATTATGTACCGGGTATTTTTTTTTATATAAATTTATTTATTTATTTTTGGCTGCTTTGGGTCTTCATTGCTGCGTGTGGGCTTTCTCTAGTTGGGGTGAGAGGAGGCTACTCTTTGTTGCGGTGCACAGCCTTCTCATTGCAGTGGCTTCTCTTGTTGCGGAGCACAGGCTCTAGGTGCACAGGCTTCAGTAGTTGCAGCACACGGGCTCAGTAGTTGTGGTGCACGGGCTTAGCTGCTCTGCCGCATGTGGGATCTTCCCAGCCCAGGGCTCGAACCCGTGTCCCCTGCATTGGCAGGTGGATTCTTAACCACTGCGCCACCAGGGAAGTCCTGTACCGGATATTTTTAAAGCTTTTTAAGGAACACTCCTTTTTTAAAAAAATTGAAGTCTAGTCGATTTACAATATTGTGTTAGTTTCAGGTGTACAGCAAAGTGATTCGGTTACACACACACACACACACACACACGCACATATGAATATATATATTCTATTTCTAATTCTCTTCCATTATACTGTTGACAAAGAATTAATCAGTTCATCTAAGAAAGAAACAGAAATTTTTATTCAAGCCAAATTTGAGGATAATAACCTGGGAAAGCATCTCCAAAAGCTCTGAGAACTCTTCCACCCATTAGAAGTCAAGGCACAGTTATGTAAGTTTTTCAAGAAAGAGGGCTGTACATTAAATTACATATTATTGACAGTTTACACAATCCAGATCTAAGTGCCATGGGACCCCTTATCAAGAAGGAATATTATCTTTAAGGAGTCATCTTATTGATGGTAGGAGAATGTTGCTCTTGACAATCGAGCAAGTATTTCTGATGAGGGAGGTTTGGTCGATGCATAATGCAGTTAAACAATGCACAGTGCAGGGAAAGAGGAGGCCAAAGGACATAGAAAAATTTTTATGTTTAAAAGAAAAATTTCTATGTTTAAATTTTTCTTATCTTGCCATAAAATATGAATTTTATTTCACAATAGTTTATTACAAGATATTAAATTTAATTCCCTGTGCGGTACAGTAAGTCCTTGTTGCTTATCTATTTTATATATGATAGTGTGCATGGTGGGGAGAATAAATTGGGATTGACAGATGCACAAGGAGCACTCCTTTAACTCCTTAGGAAACAGAAATTTGAGGGGAATTTTATCTAGGTAGTTAAGGCTCTGTATAAGGAACCTGAAACACCTGCAAAAGTAATGTCAGAGATCAAAGAAATTCTGATGCATACTACAACATGGATGAAGCTTGAGGACATTATGCCAGTAAATTAAGCCAGTCACAAAAGACAAATACTGAATGATTCTGTTACCAAACAAAAGTTCGTGTCCCTGACTCACAGTGAAGCCAAACAAACTGAAACATTGGAATTTGTAGCAGAGAAAGGTTTATTGCAGGGCCAAGCAAGGAGAACAGGTGGCTCATGCCCCAAAAGCCCAAACTCCCCAGTGGTTTTAGGGGAGAAGTTTTTATAGGAAGAATTTGGAGTAAGGGCTGCAGAGTATGTGACTTCTCCTGATTGGTTAGTGGTGACATAACACGGTGGTGCTCCAGAAATCTGGTGCTCTGCCTGAAGTTACCATCCTCCACCTTGATGGGGAGGCCTTAGTTCCTGCAGAACTCAAAGACATTGTTATGTATACTTCCTCAGAAGGAACCAGGACCCTGCCCTAAGACTGAACTATTGTTTCCTGACTGCTCCTCCCTTGTTTCTGCAACCCCTCCATTCCCTGATTAGCAACTGTTTGAATCTGCCCTGTGGAACTCAGGGAAGGTCAAGGAGGCTAAATGAAGCCTATTTCCTACAAGCAAGAAACAGGGAGGGGACTTCCCGGTGGTGCAGTGGTTAAGAATCTGCCTGCCAATGCAGGGGACAGGGTTCAAGCCCTGGTCCAGGAACATCCCACATGCCGTGGAGCAACTAAGCCTGTGCACCACAACTACTGAGCCTGCGCTCTAGAGCCGAGGATCCACAACTACTGAAGCCCGTGCACCTAGAGCCTGTGCTCCGCAACAAGAGAAGCCACTGCAATGAAAAGCCCGTGCACCACAACAAAGAGTAGCCCCTGCTTGCGGCAGCTAGAGTAAGTCTACGCACAGCAATGAAAACCCAACAGAACCAAAAATAAATTAACTAATTAATTAATTTTTTAAAATGTAAGTGTTAAATGAGCGGATTGAAGTGGGTGTATTTAAAATTCAATTAAAAACAAAAAAAGAAAGAAACAGGGACACAGAAAGACTTTTGTGCCCAGGAGGGCCCCACAGGTCCAGGTTTCAATTCCATTTATGTGAGGCACCAAGACTACTAAAATTCACAGAGACAGAAAGTAGAATGGTGGTTGCCAGGGGCTGGGGAGAGGGGGAAATGAGGAAATAATGTTTAAGAGGTACAGATTTTCAGTTTTGCAAGATGAAAAAAGTCTTTGAGATGCATGGTATAGTGATGGTTGCAAAACAATGTGAATGTATTTAATGCCATTGTACGCTTAAAATGTGCATGCCCACAATGTCCACTTAAAAATCAAACTGAGTTCCCCTAAAGCCAACTTCTTCTGCAGAGTTTATAATTAACCTCTCTATCCAAAACTTTATGCCCTGTCTGTCCCACACTTGTTCTCTCTCAAGATTGAGGAGCATCAGGAGAGGCGCCTTCAAGATGGCAGAGGAGTGAGATGTGGAGATCACCTTCCTCCCCACAAATGCATCAAAACTATATCTACATGTGGAACAACTCCTACCAAACACCTACTGAACGCTGGTAGAAGACCTCAGACTTCCCAAAAGGCAAGAAACTCCCTGTGTACCTGGGTAGGGCAAAAGAAAAAAGAGAAAAGAGACAAAATACAGGGATGGGACCTGCACCTCTGGGAGGGAGCTGTGAAGGAGGAAAAGTTTCCACACACTAGGAAGCCCCGTCACAGGAGGAGACAGGGAGTGGCAGTGGGGGAAGCTTCAGAGTCACAGAAGAGAGCACAGAAACGGGGTGCAGAGGGCAAAGTGGAGACATGCCCGCACAGAGGATTGGGGCCGACCAGCACTCACCAGCCTGAGAGGCTTGTCTGCTCACCCGACGGGGCGGGTGGGGGCTGGGAACTGAGGCTCGGGCTTTGGAGGTCAGATCCCAGGGAGAGGACTGGGGTTGGCTGCACAAACACAGTCTGAAACGGGCTGGTGTGCCACAGGTAGCCGGGAGGGAGTCCGGGGAAAAGTCTGGAACTGCCTAAGAGGCAAGAGACCATTGTTTCGGGGTGCGCGAGGAGAGGGGATTCAGAGCACCACTTAAATGAGCTCCAGAGATGGGTGCGAACCGTGGCTATCAGCGCAGACACCAGAGACAGGCAGGAAACGCTAAGGCTGCTACTGCAGCCACCAAGAAGCCTGTGTGCAAGCACAGGTCACTATCCACAACTCCTCTCCTGGAAGCCTGTACAGCCCGCCACTGCCAGGGTCCCGTGATCCAGAGACAACTTCCCCGGGACCAGCACGCCTCAGGCTGGTCCAATGTCACACAGGCCTCTGCCAGCACAGGTTCGCCCCACATTCCGTACCCCTCCCTTCCCCCGGCCTGAGTGAGCCAGAGCCCCCAATCAGCGGCTCCTTTAACCCCCTGCTGTCTGGGTGAAGAACAGTTGCCAGAGGGCAACCTACACACAGAGGCGGGGCCAAATCCAAAGCTGAACCCCAGGACCTGCACGAACAAAGAAGAGAAAGGAAAATCTCTCTGTGCAGCATCAAGAGCAGTGGATTAAATCTCCACAGTCAACTTCATGTACCCTGCATCTGTGGAATACCTGAACAGACAATGAATCATCCCAGAATTGAGGTGGTGGACTTTGGGAGCAACTGTAGACTTGGGGTTTGATTTCTGCATCTAATTTGTTTCTGGTTTTATGTTTATCTTAGTTTAGGATTTAGAGCTTATTATCATTGGCAGATTTGTTTATTGATTTGGTGCCCTCTTCCTTTTTTATACATATATATACTTTTTTCCTTTTTCTCTTTTTGTGTGTGTATGTGTATGCTTCTTTGTGTGATTTTGTCTGTACAGCATTCATTTTGCCATTTGTCCTAGGATTCTGTGTGTCCGTTTTTTGCTTTTTTTTTAGTATAGTTTTTAGCACTTGTTATCACTGGTGGATTTGTTTGTTGGTTTGGTTGCTCTCTTTCTTTCTTTTTTATTACCTTTTAATTTTTTATTTTAAATAATTATTTTATTTTAATAACTTTATTTTATTTCCTTTCTTTCTTTTTTTTCCCTTTTATTCTGAGCCATGTGGCTGACACGGTCTTGGTGCTCTAGCTGGGTGTCAGGCCTGAGCCTCTGAGGTGGGAGGGCCAAGTTCAGGACATCGGTCCATGAGAGACCTCCTGGCTCCACATAATATCAAATGACAAAAGCTCTCCCAGAGATCTCCATCTCAATGCTAAGACCCAGCTATACCCAACGACCAGCAATCTACAGGGCTGGACACCCTATGTCAAACAATTAGCAAGACAGGAACACAACCCCACCCATTAGCAGAGAGGCAGCCTAAAATCATAATAAGTTCAAAGACACGACAAAACACACCACCAGATGTGGTCCTACCCACCAGAAAGACAAGATCCAGCTTCATCCACCAGAACACAGGCACTAGTACCCTCCACCAGGAAGCCTACACAACTCACTTGACCAACCTTAGCCACTGGGAGAAGACGCCAAAAAAAATGGGAACTATAAACCTGCAGCCTGCGAAAAAGAGACCCCAAACACAGTAACTTAAGCAAAATGAGAAGACAGAGAAATACACAGCAGATGAAGGAGCAAGGTAAAAACCAAGCAGACCAAACAAATGAAGATGAAATGGGCAGTCTACCTGAAAAAGAATTCAGAGTAATGATAGTAAAGATGATCTAAAATCTTGGAAAGAGAATGGAGAAAATACAAGAAACCCTTAACAAGAACCTAAAAGAATTAAAGAGCGAACAAACAATGATGAACAACACAATAAGTGAAATTAAAAATTCTCTACAAGGAATCAATAACAGAATAACTGAGGCAGAAGAATGGATAAGTGACCTGGAAGATAAAATAATGGAAATAACTACTGCAGAGAAGAATAAAGAAAAAAGAATGAAAAGAATTGAGGACAGTCTCAGACACCTGTGGAACAACATTAAATGCACAAACATTCGAATTATAGGGGTCCCAGAAAAAGAAGACAAAAAGAAGGGACTGAGAAAATATTGGAAGAGATTATAGTTGGAAACTTCCCGAATATGGGAAAGGAAAGAGTCAATCAAATCCAGGAAGAGCAGAGAGTCCCATACAGGATAAATCCAAGGAGAAACACACCAAGACACATATTAATCAAACAATCAAAAATTAAATACAAAGAAGAATTATAAAAAGCAGCAAGGGAAAAACAAGCTTTAAATGATACATTAAACAAGATAGACTTAATTGATATTTATAGGACATTCCATTCCAAAACAGCAGAATACACTTTCTTCTCAAGTGCTCATGCAACATTCTCGAGGCCACATCATATCTTGGGTCAAAAACCAAGCACTGCTAAATTTAAGAAAACTGAAATTGTATCAGGTATCTTTTCTGACTACAATGCCATGAAACTAGATATCAATTACAAGAAAAAAATCTGTAAAAAATACAAACACATGGAGGCTAAACAACACTGCTAAATAACCAAGAGATCACTGAAGAAATCAAAGAGGAAACCAAAAAATACCTAGAAACAAATGACACTGAAAACACGACACTTCAAAACCTATGGGATGCAGCAAAAACAGTTCTAAGAGGGAAGTTTACAGCAATACAATCCTACCTCAAGAAACAAGAAACATCTCAAATAGACAACCTAACCTTACACCTAAAGCAATTAGAGAAAGAAGAACAAGAAAACCCCAAAGTTAGCAGAAGGAAAGAAATTATAAAGATCAGATCAGAAAGAAATGAAGGAAACGATAGCAAGGATCAATAAAACTAAAAGCTGGTTTTGGGGCTTCCCTGGTGGCGCAGTGGTTGAGAGTCCACCTGCTGATGCAGGGGACA
Organism: Tursiops truncatus; assembly: GCF_011762595.2. NCBI lineage: Eukaryota > Metazoa > Chordata > Mammalia > Artiodactyla > Delphinidae > Tursiops > Tursiops truncatus. The sequence continues at coordinate 85,912,468 of NC_047035.1, read as the reverse complement.
CGGGTTTGTGCACCGGTCCGGGAAGATCCCACATGCCGCAGAGCGGCTGGGCCTGTGAGCCATGGCTACTGAGCCTGCACGTCCGGAGCCTGTGCTCCACAACGGGAGAGGCCACAACAGTGAGAGGCCCGCATACCACAAAAAAATAAATAAAATAAAATAAAATAAAAGCTGACTTTTTCAGAAGATAAACAAAATTGATAAACCATTAGCCAGACTCATCAAGAAAAAAAGGGAGAAGACTCAGATCAACAGAATTAGAAATGAAAAAGGAAAAGTAACAACTGACACTGCAGAAATACAAAGGATCATAAGAGATTACTACAAGCAACTATATGCCAATAAAATGGACAACCTGGAAGAAATGGACAAATTCTTAGAAAAGCACAACCTTCTGAGACTGAACTAGGAAGAAATAGAAAATAAAAACAGACTAATCACAAGCACTGAAATTGAGACTGTGATTAAAAATCTTCCAATAATCAAAAACCCAGGACCAGATGGCTTCACAGGCGAATTCTATCAAACATTTAGAGAAGAGTTAACACCTATTCTTCTCAAACTCTTCCAAAATAGCAGAGGGAGGAACACTCCCAAACTCATTCTATGAGGCCACCATCACCCTGATACCAAAACCAGACAAAGATGTCACAAAGAAAGAAAACTACAGGCCAATATCACTGATGAACATAGATGCAAAAATCCCAGCAAAATACTAGCAAACAGAATCCAATAGCACATTAAAAGGATCATAGACCATTATCAAGTGGAGTTTATCCCAGGAATGCAAGGATTCTTCAATATATTTAAATCATTCAATGTGATACACCATATTAACAAACTGAAGAATAAAAACCATATGATCATCTCAATAGATGCAGAAAAAGCTTTTGACAAAATTAAACACCCATTTATGATAAAAACCCACCAGAAAGTAGGCATGGAGGGTACTTTCCTCAACATAATAAAGGCCATATATGAGAAACCCACAGCAAACATCACTCTCAATGGTGAAAAACTGAAAGCATTTCCTCTAAGGTCAGGAACAAGATGAGGATGTCCACTCTTGCCACCATTATTCAACATAGATTTGGAAGTCCTAGCCACAGTAATCAGAGAAGAAAAAGAAATAAAAGGATACAAAATGGAAAAGAAGAAGTAAAATTGTCACTGTTTGCAGATGACATGATACCATAGATAGAGAATCCTAAAGATGCCACCAGAAAACTACTAGAGCTAATCAATGAATTTGGTAAAGTTGCAGGATACAAAATTAATGCACAGAAATCTCTTGTATTCCTTTACACTAATGATGAAAAATCTGAAAGAGAAATTAAGGAAATACTCCCATTTATCATTGCAACAAAAAGATACAGTACCTAGGAATAAACCTACCTAAGGAGACAAAATACCTGTATGCAGAAAACTATAAGACACTGATGAAAGAAATTAAAGATGATACAAAAACAGATGGAAAGATATATCATGTACTTCAATTGGAAGAATCAACATTGTGAAAATTACTATACTACCCAAAGCAATCTATTGGCATAGACACCAATGGCATTTTTCACAGAACTAGAACAAAACATTTCACAATTTGTATGGAAACACAAAAGACCCCGAATAGTCAAAGCAATCTTGAGAAAGAAAAATGGAGCTGGAGGAATCAGGCTCCCTGACTTCAGACTATACTACAAAGCTACAGTAATCAAGACAATATGGAACTGGCACAAAAACAGAAATATAGATCAATGGAACAGGATAGAAAGCCCAGAGATAAACCCACGCACATATGGTCACCTTATCTTTGATAAAGGAGGCAAGAATATACAATGGAAAAAAGACAGTCTCTTCAATAAGTGGTGCTGGGAAAACTGGACAGTTACATTTAAAAGAATGAAATTAGAACACTCCCTAACACCATACACAAAAATAACTCAAAATGGATTAAAGACCTAAATGTTAAGGCCAGACAATATAAAATGCTTAGGAGAAAACGTAGGCAGAACACACTATGACATAAATCACAGCAAGATCCTTTTTGGCCCACCTCCTAGAGAAATGGAAATAAAAACAAAAATAAACAAATGGGACCCAGTGAAACTTAAAAGATTTTACAGCACAAGGGAAATCATAAACAAGATGAAAGGCAACCCTCAGAATGGGAGAAAATATTTGCAAATGAAGCAACAGACAATGGATTAATCTCCAAATTATACAAACAACTCATGCAGCTCAATATCAAAAAAACAAACAACCCAATCAAAAAATGGGCAGAAGATCTAAATAAACATTTCAGCAAAGAAGACATACAGATGGCCAATAGGCACATGAAAAGATGCTCAACAGCACTAATTATCAGAGAAATTCAAATCAAAACTACAATGAAGTATCACCTCACACCGGTCAGAATGGCCATCATCAGAAAATCTACAAACAATAAATGCTGGAGAGGATGTGGAGAAAAGGGAACCCTCTTTCACTGTTGGTGGGAATGTAAATTGATACAGCCACTATGGAGAACAGTATGGAGCTTCATTAAAAAACTAAAAATAGAACTACCATACAACCCAGCAATCCCACTACTGGGCATATACCCTGAGAAAACCATAATTCAAAAAGAGTCATGTACTACAATATTCATTGCAGGTCTATTTACAATAGCCAGGAAATGGAAGCAACCTAAGTGTCCATCGACAGATGAATTGATAAAGATGTGGCACATACATACAATGGAATATTACTCAGCCATAAAAAGAAATGAAATTGAGTTATTTGTAGTGAGGTGGGTGGACCTAGAGACTGTCATACAGAGTGAAGTAAGTCAGAAATAGACAGACAAATACCATACGCTAACACATATATACGGAATCTAAAAAAATTTAAATGGTTCTGAAGAATCTAGGGGCAGGACAGCAATAAAGACCCAGACGTAAAGAATGGACTTGAGGACACAGGGAGGGGGAAGGATTAGCTGGGACAAAGTGAGTGAGTGGCAGGGACATATATACACTACCAAATGTGAAATACATAGCTAGTAGGAAGCAGCTGCATAGAACAGAGAGTTCAGCTCTGTGCTTTGTGACCACCTAGAGGGGTGGGATACGCAGGTTGTGAGGGAGATGCAAGAGGGAGGAGATATGTGGATATATGTATATGTATAGCTGATTCACTTTGTTATACAGCAGAAACTAACAAAACATTGTAAAGCAATTATACTCTAATAAAAATGTTAAAAGATATTAAAAATAAAGTAACAGGAAAAAAAAAGAAAAAAAGATTGAGGAGTATCAAAGAAAAGGGGGGATTAAAACTAAGTAGGTCCCTGCAAGCCTTCCTAGACCTTCCCTGAGCTCCAAAGGGCATATTCAAACCGTTACTAATTAGGGAAGTGAGAGGATGAAGAAACAAAGGAAAAGAAGTCAAGAAACAATAGTGAGGTGATAAAGCAGTCCTCATTTCTCCTGAAGGGATATAGATAACAATCTGATACATATCTTTGAGCTCTTCTACAGGAACTAAGGCCCCCACCTAGGTGGAGGATGGTGACTACATACCAAGCACAAGCACATAGAGCCCAGACTGGCTGAAACCAGAAGACTGAATATTGTGATTCCTGAAACACCACCCTGTTACCTCACCACCAAACAATCAGAAGAAATTCATGCATCCTGCAGCCCTTCCCCCAAAATTTGCCTTTAAAAACCCTTCTCTGAAGACCATCAGGGAGTTCAGGTCTCTTGAGTATGAGCCACCTTTACTTCTTGCTTGGCCCTTGCGATAAACCTTTCTCTCCTCAGAACTCTGACATTTCTGTTTGTTTGGCATCACCGTTTGTCAGGTGCACAGACTTGGGGTCGACAACAAAAATGTACACAATGTACACTTTAAAAATTAAAATAGTAAATTTTGTGTTATTTATATTTTACCACAATTCCTAAAATAAGAATAAGTAGTAAACTAAAAAAAAATAGAGGTAGGAGGCTTGAACCTAGGTCACTATTAAAATGATCACCATTCATAAGTCATTTTACGGTTGAGTAAAAGAGACAATGACCAGATAGCCACTTTGGAATGAGTCAATCAAGGCAAGTTTGGTTAACTTCAAATCTATTCTTTACATCTATTTAAATGTATGAAACAGATTTACAAACAATCATAAGATTGTCAGCTTTCACTTTCCTGTGATACAAATACTACTCTGCCGTCCCTTCAATGAAGCATGAATCCACAAGCTTTAAATTAAAAAAAAAAATGCAGAGGACTAATGGCTTCATCAAAAGTCAGAAAAAGCACCAAAATCAGTCATTAAAACTAAATACTACCAGAAAAATATTTTGGTCACATTATTATTATTTATTTTTAATATTCAAAAATTAGCCTTTGGGACTTCCCTGGTGGTCCAGTGGCTAACACTCTGAGCTCCCAATGCAGGGGGCCCGGGCTCGATCTCTGGTCAGGGAACTAGCTCCTACATGCTGCAACTAAGAGATCGCATGCTGCAATGAAAGATCCCGCATGCTGCAACTAAAGAGCCCACATGTCACAACAAAGATCCCACGTGCTGCAACTGAGACCCAGTGCTGCCAAATAAATATTTTTAAAAATTAGCCTTTATTTCTTAAGCTGGTGGCTGATACACTGGTATTCATTCTACCGTTATTCTTTTTTTTTTTTTTTGCGGTATGCGGGCCTCTGACTGTTGTGGCCTCTGCTGTTGCGGAGCACAGGCTCCGGACGCGCAGGCTCAGCGGCCATGGCTCACGGGCCCAGCCCCTCCGCGGCATGTGGGATCTTCCCAGACTGGGGCATGAACCCGTGTCCCCTGCATCGGCAGGCAGACTCCAAACCACTGCGCCACCTGGGAAGCCCTCTACCGTTACTCTTTAACTTGTACACATGTTACATGTAATCTTTAGTAGTATAAAATATTTAACACAAAATTCTTATGAGATACATTTAATAAAAATATAATAAATTCATACTTTATCCATCAAAGTATAAAAAATATTAAAATGTACATTCAGCTTACAACTTATCCTAAGTATTTCTACTTACAATTTATCCTACGGAAAAATATGGATGTTTATAGAAATTTACCAGTAAGTATGTTTATTAAAGCAAAATTTAGGAATTCCCTGGTGGTCCAGTGGTTAGAACTTGGCACTCTCACTGCTGGGGGCAGGGATCAACCCCTGGTCAGGGAACTAAGATCCCTGGAAGTCGCGTGGCCAAAAAATAAATAAATACATAATTTTAAAAATTTAAAAATAAAGCAAAATTTATAATAGGAGAAAACTAGAAACAAACTACAGTAAATGTTCCACAATAAGAGTCTTAAAAATAAAATGTCACAGCCATATAAGGGAATTACATGCAATAATCTTAAAACAATTTTGAAGAAAAATATTAATGTTATGAAAATATGTTAATAACATAATGAGTATTTTATAAAGCTGTACAGTATAATGTCACTTTACACACATACACACACACACACACACACACACACACACACACACACAGAAAAAAGCCTGGAAACATGTATAGCAAACTGTCAATAATGCTTATCTTGGGATAGTGAGATTTTATGAAATTATAGGTTATTTATATTTTCTTCTCTTTGCTTATACATATTTTCTGAGTTGTTAACAATGACCACGTAAAGAGAAAAAAAATTTTGTTTGTTTTGGGTTAGCAAATTTTTTCTATAAAGGACCTGATAGTAAATGTTTCAGGTTTAATGGACCAGATTGTCTCTTTTGCAATTATTCAACTCTACCCAAAAGAAGCCAGAGTCAATACATAAATGAATGAAGTGGCAGCGTTCCAATAAAACTTTACATATGGACACTGAAATTTGAAGTTCATGTATTTTTCATATATTATGAAATATTCTTCTTTTGATTTATTTTTCAACCATCTGAAATGTAAAAACTATTGTTAGCCTGAAGGCTGTACAAAAACAGGCAGCAGGTGGATTGGGGGCCACATTTTGCTAACCCCTGCTCTAGGACAACTATTCTTATCTTACACAACTCCTTTTCCTACAGTGATGAATTATCTTGGTTTTTCTATATGTTTTGTTTTTCAAGTTCTTAGCACTAATTGTCTGAACTTCTACTTGGCATTTTTAAACACTTCAAGTATTGTGTCAGTCTGATTTTTCAGAAGCAGCGTCTCCCAGAGCTTTCTAATTTCTAACCTGGTCTGTTTTTTCACCATGTCTGGTGCACAGCTGTTGTCTGGGTATCTGCTTTCACTCTGTGCCTAGGGATTTTTTGCCTTTTATCTCTGTTAGTAATACAGTGCTCCATGTATTGCTTATACTCAGCTCACCTCCATTTTTTCAAGTTTCAGTGTCCACATAGAAAGTTTTTAAAATTAAATTAAATTAATTAATTAATTAATTTTTGGTTGCATCATGTCTTAGTTGCGGCAGGCAGGATCTTCCATTGCGGTGCACAAGATCTTCAATGGGGCGTGCGGGCTTTTCTCTAGTTTTGGTGTGCAGGCTCCAGAGCACATGGGCTCTGCAGTTTGCTGCACGCGGGCTCTCTAGTTGAGGCGTGCGGGCTCAGTAGCTTTGACATGAACTTAGTTGCCCCATGGCACGTGGGATCTTACTTCCCTGACTAGCGATTGAACCCGCATCCCCTGAATTGGAAGGTGGATTCTTTACCACTGGACCATCCGGGAAGTCCTACCACACATAAAGTTTTATTGGAACACTGCCACATTTTAAGGGAAAAGATGCCTGTATAGAATATATAGTTGGTTGCCAAGCTGCATCGACAGGTTCTCAAACCATCGTGGGTCCATCATGGGTCCCATGTGGGTCCTCTTCCTAGAATTTACTCAGATCCTGGACAAAGAAATTTGCTCATGTCTATTTAATGTGTTCACCAAACCACTTGAACCCCAGGATTGAAGTAGTCGTCTGCAAACTAGGGCATATAACTCCTTCCAAAAAACTAGATTTTTTAAAAAAATTATATTTTATTTTTGGCTGTGTTGGGTCTTCTTTGCTACGCGCGGACTTTCTCTAGTTGCGGCGTGAGGGCTTCTCATTGTGGTGGCTTCTCTTGTTGCGTAGCACGGGCTCCAGGTACATGGGCTTCGGTAGTTGTGGCATGAGGGCTCAGTAGTTGTGTTTTGTGGGCTCCAGAGTGCAGGCTCAGTAGTTGTGGCTCACGGGCTTCATTGCTCCACGGCATGTGGGATCTTCCTGGACCAGGGCTCGAACCCGTGTCCCCTGCCTTAGCAGGCAGATTCCTAACCACTGTGCCACCAGAGAAGTCCTCCAAACTAGACTTTATTCTCCTGGTAGACTGAGCTATTTCCTGCATGTCTTAACAAAGTTCTTTCCATTCAGCATTTAGTCTCATTCCTTCCCAATCACTTCCACATCTCCATGCCCAGGAGCCTCAGTGAAGAGCACATTCCCTAGAGTCTTATGGATCTTGATTCACATCCTGACTCTATTTCTTCCTAGTTGTGTTACCTTTGGCAAATTCTTTATTTGTCTGATCCTCTTTTTCCACACCCTTTCCCCTCCACTATGGCTGAAATGCTCTTGTGTTTCATCACCTGCAGTGCCAGCATCCTCTGACCAGAGTGCCCTAAATGATCCAGGGCTTAGATCCAGGGCTTAGAGTAAAACCAAGATCCAGGTCTATTTACGCCCCCTAACCTATGTCTGACTCAATTTGAACAAGCAATCTGAGTTTCACTCCAGAAATGATTCCCTGAGTGTGGAAATCCTTATCTCTAAAATGAAGCTAGCCCTGACAAGCCAAGCCAAACTCAGAAATGAAATTTCTGATCTGAGGACTGATTCTTCCAAAATTGGTGCTGATGTCTCCAACCCTGATTACTTCTCCACATTCTCAGGACTTTCCTCATTCTAACAGAGGGTTGATCCCAGCTGTGGGAATGATCTTAGTCCAAGACTAAAGACTACAGTGGACCACCCTCTCCACATCCTTTGACCCTATTGACCTCAATGACCCCTGCTTCTTAGCTTAATATGGGAACCTCTTTCTTCAAGTGAATCTGCCCCCAAATCGGTTTGCTATGGTCCACAGCCTCCCTGAGAGGACAGATAGCCACCCCCCCTCCCCCGTCCCACTTTTCTCAGCTCAGAAATCAGCACTTTTGGGACAGGTAGCAGGAGTAGAAGCTGCGAAGAAACTGAATCAGAAAATGAGGACAGTGGTACCATTCTATAATTTTCTTTCTTTCTTTGCTTCTTCTTTAAAATTTATATTTCCTTTAGTAAGCACAATGTAGTGGGATAACTGAGGACATGGAAAGGAGACGTGACCCATGAGCCCCCCCCCCCCGAAAACTGGAGGCTGGCGAATAAGCCAGAACTGCAAACAGTCCTGATTGCTTTGAGCACCCCCCCCCCACCCCCGGCAAACCGGGGGCATGCGAATAAGCCAGAGTTGTGAACAGTTCTGAATGCTTCGAGCGCCCCCCCGCGGCAAACCGGGGGCCTGCAAAAGAAGCATTGAGTGCTTTGGGCACTGATCCATGAGATGTCCTCAGTATAATCAGAGTGGTGGGAACGCAAGGAAATGTCCTTGTGCTACTTCAGTATAATCAAAATAATGGTGGGAACTTTATGCTGTTCTTGCGCTCAAGGACGAAGCACGGCAGGTGCTCACGAAAGCCAATTATTGCTTGTATAATTAATAAAAACATAGGTTGCTGCTTTGGCACTTCTGAAATGTTAAGAAAACAAGTCTTAAAGTGTAAATCTAGATAATGCTTTAATAAAAGTTACCACAGCAAGACAGACGGCGCTGTTTTGCCTGAGCGAGCGGCAGCCCTCTACTGCTGTGCTTTGGCACAATTCATCTCGTGTGATGAGCTTACTTTCCGCCCTGTCCTAAGAAACTACAACACACAAGACTCAGCTTAGGTTCATATTGTTTTGTTTTCTAAACTGATCATGAGATAAGACGAGTCCCCCTCTCTGAAGACAGGCTAACTTTTCCACCCCAGAGCAAACAATCATCATTCAAACCACTAAGCATTCACCATACGTAAATAAATGCCTTTTCAAATTTGCAGAGGGTATACTGGATTTGCTTCCATACATGTTTCATTTTTACACCTGTGTTCCAACCCTGCAACATTCAAATTGCTGGCATTTAAGAAATCATGCCTGGTCCCAGACTTCCCTGGTGGTCCAGTGGTTAAGACTCTGCTTCCACTGCAGAGGACGGGTTTGATCCCTTGTCTGGGAACTAAGATCCCACATGCTGCGAGGTGCAGCCAAAAAGAAAAAAAAAAAAAAAAAGAAAGAAAGAAAAAAAACAGTCCCTAATGTTAAAAAGTAAGGAAATATTTCTTGACAAGGAACATGATGACCCAACTGAGACAATCCAGGAACTCTAGTCAATGAACAAGACAAATAAAAGGCTAAGAATAACCACTCATGTAAATTACAGACTAACAGGAAGCTGGGATAATCTTACTAGAATAGTAAAAATAGACAATTTTTACAAATGGAAACGTTCAATTCAATGTAGATGCTTAATTTGTACATACATAAACATATATATTAGCTTTACATCCTTTATATTTATTCAAGTTCTGCCTGCACATGATTTTTTTGTTTTCTCAACTTTCTGAAGTTGCTCCCCCCACACACACACTCCCTCCACACCAGGTGGCTTAGTCCCATTAACAGTATTCCTGACAGGAGAGCTCAGGTGTCTCTTCACGTATCTCCAAAGCCTCGGCTGGGAAGGGAGGGCTATTATTTTTAATCCAGAGCTCCCAACGTACCTGAACAGAGAAAATATGAAGAAGTTTGGCCTCTACTGAATCCCCCCAGGTTCCCCCCACCGCACCCCGCCGCGTGGCATGCAGGATCTTTGTTCCGTAATCAGGGATCCGGATCGAACCCGTGCCTCCTGCAGTGGAAGCGCACAGTCCTAACCACTAGACCACCAGGGAAGTCCCAGAAGTAGTCTTTTCTTAAAACACAAAATATATTTTTCCCATAATCTAGGACAATTCATCTTATTACCCAAGAATTTGGAACCTGGCCATGATTCTCCTTTAGGTACGTTCAAATCTTGACAGTCTAGTGAAGCCCTGAATGTGGAGCCAGGGGACAGCCCTCATTCAACACGACCTGCCCACGGTGATCAGGAGATTGAGCCACAAGAGGGACACTAGGCAGTATTAACTAATTTGCTCTGCCTCCTAGGGAAGCGCTTCCTGGCAAAAGCTCCAGCCCTTCAGTGACGTTATGGGGGCGGGGCGGGGCGTTCCGAGTGGAACCCGCCCCTCTGCCGCTGGCCGCGCCCCTTAAAGCCCCGCCCAGTCGGTGGTGGGAGGCTGCGGTTTCCATGGGGACGATAAACAGCGCCAAGTTTTTTTCCCTTGTCACTTCAGTTACCCGTGTCATACCCATGATATGATGATATCCCCTGAGCATTGGAAACCAGAGTGTGAGGAGCCAGTGCTGGTGAGCCGGAGTTCGAGCAATGGGGTCTGAAGTCGGTGCCTGGGGTGGGAGTGGTCCTGGGTGGCCTGCCCAAAGAGAGGTGGAGTTCCAAATTAAAGGACCTCAAGCCAAATTCCCCAGGCGCCAAGGACTGTTGGGGGTTAAACACTAATACTTAGGGAAGGAGTTGGGAGTTGAGTAGGGCAGAAGGGACAGAGCCAGGACTAGGGGAAGACCAAGGACGTGGGGGGACGCAGTACAGGCCAAACTTCTTCATATTTTCTCTATTTAGGTACGTTGGGAGCTCTGGATAAAAATAATAGCCCTTCCTGGGCTTCCCTGGTGGCGCAGTGGTTAAGAATCCGCCTGACCATGCAGGAGACACGGGTTCGAGCCCTGGTCCGGGAAGATCCCACATGCGTAGGGCAACGAGGCTCGTGCGCCACAAGTGCTGAGCCTGTGCTCTAGAGCCTGTGAGCCCGCGTGCTGCAACTGCTGAGACCCGTGTGCCTGGAGCCCGTGCTCCACAAAGAGAGAGGCCACCACGGTGAGAAGCCCGCGCACTGCAATGAAGAGTGGCCCCCGCTCACCGCAACTACAGAGGGTCCGCGTGCAACAACGAAGACCCAACACAGCCAAAAATAAATAAATAAAATAAATAAATTTAAAAAATAATAATAGCCCTTCCTGCCCAACCGAGGCTTTGGCGGTATGTGAAGAGACACCTGAGCTCTCCTGTCAGGAATACTGTTAATGGGACTAAGCCACCTGGTGTGGAGGGACTGGGAGGAAAACTTCATTTACCCTCTTAAGTTTGGTATTTGGGAGCCTGTGAATTCAACTGAAAAAAGACAGATTGACAGGAGAAAAGGAATACAAGTTTATTAATATTTTTTACATGCATAGGAGTTCACAGAAAAGAGGTAACTCACAGAAGCCATTAGGCTTGGGAATTTATATACCTTTCTTAACGAAGAAAGGGCTTGGGCTTCAAGGGAGATCATTTGTGGGGAAGTAACTAGGAAATATATGGGGGAACTAATAGAAGATAAGGGGCTACTTTTTTTTAGTAAGATTTGTTTATGCAGGCTCATCTTGGTGCTGGCTCTGTCTCTGGTGATAAGGTCTCTCTCCTCGTCCTGGTCCAGGAGAGGGAGGGAGGAAATGTATGTCACCTTCACAAAAGGAAATATATGCCGTGATTTTGGAGAGATAAAGGCAGAGAACCCTTCCTATATCTGTTGATTATGAATTGCCTTTAGCTCAAAATAATCCTTATGCTAAAATGGCATATTTTGGGGTGTTATATCCTGATTCCCTTCATGGCACTATTTTCTAATATAATTTTTATTTTACTCAAAATTATACATGCTCTCAGTTTAAGGAATCAATATTTCAACAGATTTGTGACTAAGAAAGTGGCATTTACTACCAAGAAAATGTTGGGTCCCAAGTGTTCCCCATTCACAATTCCAGAGGAGACTTTCAATTCTGGAGCTCACTCTTTTTTATCAACCTCCATATCTCTCTTGACATGCCAATCATGATAGTTTTGGGCTCTCAGGATTAAGTGATATCCTACTGACTCCCACCTAGGAACAAACCCTCTTTCACAACCACCACAAGGACTACCTTAATTCATACCCAGACCCCTCCTCCCAAAACAGTTGTATCACAATTTTGGTTAAGTCAGTATTCAGGGTTGACCTCAGTGTAACTATGTAATTTCTACTCGGAGCAGAGCTGTATCATTTTCTAGGACAGGGGTAGACACACTTTCTGTAAAGGACCAGATAATATATGTTTCAGGTTTTGTGGGCCATCTGATCTCTGTAGCAAGTACTCAGCTCTGCTGTGGCAACATGAAAGTAGCCAGAGACAAGTGGCAAAGTTCCAATAATACTTTATGGACACTGAAATATTAATTTCAAATAACTTTCACATGTCACAAAATATTATTATTCTTGATTTTTATGACCACTTAAAAATGTAAAAACCATTCTTAGGTCAGAGTGATACAAACAAGCACTGGGACAACCATAGTTTGCTGACTACTAGTAAAAGCTATTAGCAGATTATTGCCTTAGATCCCTTTATCTCATCAAATTACTGTGAATCTCTATGAACAAAAAAGTATCTTTCATTACATGCAGGTGGTTATATTCAAAGATAAATTATTTTGAACTTCAAAACATAAAGCCCATATCTGAAATGCAATATTTTGGGACCTAATTATTCAAACACTACAAGATCCATTCAGGAAAAACGTACAGTGAAAATAGAAAAACAACAACAACAACACACACACACACACACATAAACTTAACAGTTTACCCTTAATAGTTACTGAAAATTTTGACATAGCCAACTAATACAAATACAATAACAAAAAAAAAATCCGACAAAACAACCCTGATATATGTTAATAAGATATGGAATGAGAGCATTACATTCAAGACAAATTATCTTTAATTTTAAAGCATCTTTGTACTCTCAAAGAAAGATTTTCATATATGTTGTTTTCTTGGGAAATTGGATGCCTAGGAAAAGCTTGTATAACTTAAGTGACATGGTGTAAGATAAATTATTACAATATCCTTGCCTTTATGATTACTATAGGTTCTGGTTAAAGTAGTTCCTGGGATTGTTAAACTATGTCACTTAATTTGTTTTAGTTTTGCTGCCTTTTTATTATTGTGACAAAAAGTGTATGTATGTGTGTATTTATGACAAGAACAGGACCTTTCAGTAAATTTACTCAATTCTGTCACCCTTTTATCACTCTGAAAATAAATTAATGTAATATTCCTTTTTTCTTCCTCATCATGTTAAGAGCTTATCTTCTCTGTTTCCACTAATTTTCCTTCATCCCCTTTTTCCTTTCACTCTTGTCTGCTCATTTCCCCTTCTTCTTATTTTGTCTCGTGCCTGGAAGGTCATTAGACTCTTCTATAACCCAACTCCACTTGCCCTTCCACAGAGGTCACAAGTCCTTGCCTTCTTCATGCCTTGTCTCCATTTCTTTCACTCAATTCTCCCTTTCTTCTTTTTTCTTCCCCCAAAGTCACAATTATTGTGTTCTCCTCTTTTTCACTCTCTACCTTCAGTTTTGGCCTTAATGAAACAATAAGGCAGTTTTGGAAATTTTAGGTAAAGATAGCACATCCATTCAATCCCACGCAGCCTTTTTTGGGTCTCCCTGGTTTTTTATCCACATGATTATCCCCACCTAGCCAGGTCTTTTTAGGTCACTATTCTTTCTTTTATTACTTTATTCATAGACTTATTTTCCCACTTCTACTACCCTCCCTTTGTCATTATCTCTTCTCCAGGAGTACCTGTTGGTTTCAGGCTGAAACCACACTTTTCAGGCAATATACTATTGCGGCTAAGAACCTCAGACGTATCTGTGTTGAAGCCAGCTCTGTCACTTTTTAGCTGTGTGACTAGGCAAATCTTGTAACCTCTTTGACCCACTGTTATCTTACCTCTAAAATGAGGACTATAGCAGTCTTTGCTTCACAAAACTGTTTTAAGGAGTAAATGAGATAATACATTTGGGGTTAATGGATTTTCTCATGGGCTCACTGCCTAAGCCCTTTCAATCAGCAGCAGCTCAGCTTTGTCATTCCCCACATCTCTCAAAAGCTTAAGCTCCTCTGTATCTCCATCCTCTGCCATTCTCCTCCTGAGTTCCTGAGCTGCCTTCTGTTCTGAGATCATCAGTCCCCACCTTTAGAGCTTCATGTATAAAGGCCATAAATTATATCCTTGGAACATGTTAATATAGAAATAGCTCACATATAATTCAATTACAGTTTCTCTGGCCCAAGACAATACTACCAAATCCACATACATTGTTAGGTAAGGAAGTTATTGCATTGAAATATGGTTTTTAAAAAGTTAAAAAAAAATAGTAGGGCTTCCCTGGTGGCACAGTGGTTAAGAATCCGCCTACAGTGGCACAGTGGTTAAGAATCCGCAGGGGACACGGGCCTGGTCCGGGAAGATCCCACATGCTGCAGAGCAACTAAGCCTCTGTGCCACAACTACTGAGCCTGCGCACTAGAGCCCGTGAGCCACAACTACTGAGCCCACGTGAAACAAATACTGAAGTCCATGCACCTAGAGCCCGTGCTCTGCAACAAGAGAAGCCAGCACAATGAGAAGCCCGCGCACCACAACTAAGACTAGCTCCTGCTCGCCACAACTAGAAAAGCCTGCACACAGCAACTAAGACCCAATGCAGCAAAAAATAAATAAATAAAATTTTTTTAAAAAGTAAAAGAAATTTTAAGGTAGGCATCTTGGCAGCCTCTTGGATCAATGGAACATACCGAGCAAGAGCTAAAGAGGAAACAATACAAAAGAGTTGTACTCCCTCTCTGCTACCTGCTAGTTTTTGAACAGAGAACTTAAACAGATACTTAGTTTTTGAACTAGTTAACTTAATCAATAAATCAAATATTTGTAACAACACCATGTATTTGTATGGCACTTGATAATCGACAAAGTAGTTTCACATATGTTTTCTTGTTTAATTATTGCAACTACCTAATCAGGGAAATTTTTTCATCACAGCTATAGATGAGAAAATTGAGGCTGAGAGACTCTATGAGACTTACCTAATTCTTTGCAGGTAGGAAGTGGTGAAATCAGGATTCAAATCGCTGGCATTCGGAGTTCCATAGTCTCCACGTGTCACACAGCCTCACAAGAGCATAGGCTAAACTGAAGAAGATAAGATTTGTCTTTGGGCTTTTTTAGCTGCCTTTTTCCAGCCCTTTGTTTCTCACCATTCCTATCTGTGTTGGAAACCATGATGTGCAGCCCAAATCCCCCTTCAGGAATGAAGGACTTACTTCCCTAGCTGCTGGCAGTGCTGCTGGCTGCATTGCCTCAGCTGGAAGGGAATAATTGCCTCTGCTGAAGAGGCCTGCCTTGTTCAAGGTGACCCCTCTTGCCATGGCTGCCACATCTAAGGACTGATCAATGTGAGGATATAAAGGCCTAGCCACCCTGGTCCCAATTCTGAAGAGCGAGTCCAGCTTCAGAAATCCCCAGGGAGTTGGCTGAGTCCTTCATTCAGACTGCATTGCAGCTCAGCTTCTCCCTCAGCCTAGTGATGTTTCTTTCCCATTCTTTCCCCTTCCTACAGGTATTGATCCCAAGAAATCTCCCTAATAAACCTGTATGCTAAACTCTGCTTCAGTCAGTTTCATTTGAAACCCAACCTCTAACACCATGTACAATTCATAGAACTTGGATTTCAGGCATCTGTTAAACTAATCCCTACTACAAGGTAATCTGATAGGAAGTTATCCTCCTCAAATATAACTTGCATTTTAAGAAGGCCTCAGGCTGAAAACTCTAAGATCCCTAGAAAGAAGCCTCTGATTATGAAATAAATATAAGTGCTAGTTTCTAATCTGGATTTCTAAATTATTGTGGGACCAATGAATATTTTGTGAGTTGATTTTTTAAGATTGTATTTTAAGAACCATTTATAAATTTCAAATACAATAATTTGTATCGTGTAGTATTTTAGTCTTTTCTGAGTTTTTTCCATAAATTTTAAGCGTCCATGATATGGCAGGCTGCCACTCTGTGCTATGTATACAAAGCTGAGACAGACTTCCTGCTCTCAAGAAGCTCACAGCCTAGTAGGGTTAACAGGCATTGAAATAACTCCATCACATGATAAGTACAGGGCCAGAGGCATTTAAAGTGCCATGAAAACACAGAACAATTCCACCTGTTGGAGAATGAGAGAATCAGAAAACTCAGAGGGAGTCATATATAAGCTGATCCCTAAAGAAGCAGTCAAAATCTCTTTATAGAAAGAGTTGTGGTGAAGGAGGTGGGCACTCTAGGCCAAGGGACTAACCTATGTGAAAGCACAGAACTATGAGATGGCATGGTGTGTGGAAAACACAGTGTGGATAGTTTAAGAAGAGGGGTGGCAAGGGAGATAAGACTAGCAAAAATCATTTCAAGCTAGGTTGAGAAGGGCTTTGAATGCCATGCTTAAGGGTTAAGTTTTATCCTAGAGCAGTTGTCTAATACATTTAGGTAAGAGTCACATGATCAGATTTATTCTTAATAATTCTGGCAGGAGGACAGAGGATGGTATGAGCAAGAGAGAGGAAATAAGGAGACCAACTAGGAAGGCTGCTCTTCCCTAATCTCGATGAGGAATATCAAGGGTTTGTACCAGGCAGGAGGAATTATGTAGGCCCTACTATCATCCTATATACGAAAATAATCCCAGCGAATGAGATCAGTTAAAATGGAATCACCCAGGGGTTCTTAACTCTGATTGCTCATTAGGATCACGTGGGGGAGGTTTAAAAAAATGAAAATTCAGGTCTCACCCCTTTCTAATTAAATCAGAATCACTAGAATGAGGCCTGGCATTGGAAGTTTTAAAAAGATCCCAGGTGATCCTAATGTGTAACCAGGGTTGAAAGCCTACAGCATAACCCATATATGAGTATTCTAAGGAAAACCGTTCTGAGCATGGCTGTCCCAACTGACTGTGTCATCCTGGGGCATCCAGAAAGTGTCAGTTGTTAATGTGTCAAACAGTAAAATGGCACCTGAAAAATGACCTTGTAGCTTACTTACTCACAAAAGTTACTGTGAAATGATGTTAATTGAAAAAAGTGTGTCTTTGCATAAGAATCAAAGAAATTAATAATCTTATTCTAAACTAGGCCAAACCACACCTTGGTCTAGATAAGAAAAGAGCAATGATAAATCATAAGTTTGTATCTATTTTATCTGGTTCATGCCCTGTAAAATGTCTAATATAAATGTGCTCGGATGTTAAATGTTTGCCAGATACCTGATGAAGACATTTATATTATATAAAATGGTAAAAGAGACTTAAGTTTTTTTTTTAAAAAAAATAGGAGGTAGGAGAGTGCAGTGGCTAAAGGCACAAATTTTGAAGCTAGTCAGAACTAGGTTTTGAATACAGGTTTTATTACTTAGTAATTGCAGGTTTGAACAAGCAACCTCACTTGTTCAAACTTTAATTTCCTTGTCTGTACAATGGTGATAATGAGAACAACATCATGGGATTGTTTTGAGAGTTATTTTAACATACTTTAACATGCAACTAAAACCTTTCACGCAGTAGTTGACATTTCTATGTATGTGTCTTGGTTCCTGCACTTAAGGAACTAACATATTAGAGCTGTATAGCTACTAGTTCCTCCAAGGGGAGGGAAAGATCCACCACAACTGGCTAGATCAGGAAAGACATTATCAAGGAAGCTTTTTGATCTGGATAGATTGGGTATCCATCTACTATCTATCTAGCTGGGTATTCAGTATTTTTTCTATCTTAAAAAAGAGGTAGATTAAAATATTTTTTAAACAAGTAAGAAATATTAATTGTAAGAAAAACTAGAAAATACACAAAGTAGAAAATAAAAGTTTCTGGGACTTCCCTGGTGGTGCGGTGGTTAAGATGTGCTCCCAATGCAGGGGGCCCGGGTTCGATCCCTGGTCAGAGAACTAGATCCCACATGCATGCTGCAACTAAGAGTTCGCATGCCACAACTAAGGAGCCTGCCTGCCGCAACTGAGACCTGGCACAGCCAAATAAATAAATAAATAAATACTGAAAAAAAAATCTTCCTAAGTCAATAAGAATGCCTCTACGACAGTAGTTCTCAAATTGTCGTCTCGAGATCCTTTTATACCTTTTTTTTTTTTTTTAAGCTGAGCCACGTAGTGTGCCAGATCTTAGTTCCCCAACAAGGGATTGAACCTATGCCCCCTGCAGTGGAAGCGCAGAGTCTTAACCACTGGACCGCCAGGGAAGTCCAAGGTCCTTTTACACTCTTAAAAATTAGGGAACTTGATTCTTGAGGTGCTAGCCTGCTGTGTTTTCCCCTTTGCCAGGCAAAGATTAAAGCCATTTTTCTTGGGACTTCCCTGGTGGTCCAGTGGTTAAGAATCTGCCTTCCAATGCAGGAGACGTGGGTTTGATCCCTAGTCGGGGAACTAAGATCCCACACGCCATGGGGGGAACTAAGATCCCACATGCCACAGGGGCAACTAAGTCCGTGTGCCACAACTACTAAGCCCACGCTGTCTGGAGCCTGCGTGCTGTAACTACTGAGCCGGTGTTCTGGAGCCTGAGTGCCACAACGAAAAGCCTGTGCGCCACAACAAAAGATCCCACATGCTGCAACTAAGACCCGACGCAGCCAAATAAATAAATAAATAAATTTTTAAAAAGAAAAAAAAAATTAGGGAACTCCAAGTTCTTCTGTTTATGTGGGTTATATCTATTATATTTATTGTATTAGAAACTAAAATGGAGGAAAATCTAAAAATATCAATTTGTCTAAAATAACAATTGCCAACCCAATACATGTTAAAATAAATAAAATTGTAAGTGAAAAATAGATTATCCAAAACAAACAAAAAGTGTGGCAATGTTTTACATTTTTGCAAATTTCTTTAACAGAAGACAGCTGGGTTCTCGTGTCTCTTTCTTTTTTTTTTTGCGGTATGTGGGCCTCTCACTGTTGTGGCCTCTCCCATTGCGGAGCACAGGCTCCAGACGCGCAGGCTCAGCGGCCATGGCTCATGGGCCCAGCCGCTCCGCGGCATATGGGATCTTCCCAGACCGGGGCACGAACCCGCGTCCCCTGCATCGGCAGGCGGACTCTCAACCACTGCGCCACCAGGGAAGCCCTCGTGTCTCTTTCTTCATTCCATCTACTGTGATATGTTGTTTTGGTTCAAGTATATGAAGAAACTCTGGCCTCACACAGATACCTAGTTGGAAAAGGGAGTATTTTAAGTGTTTTCAGATAACTGTGGATATTATTCTTTGAATTTACATCAGAACTGGGCCAATAGTAAAATCTTAAAGATCAATTCAATACGGAATCTGAAATTTTTGTACTCCATAACATTAAATTCTACTGGTCTATTTAGCAATGTGAACAGATCTTTTACCCATGCTGGATTTCATAACATCCTGCATTTGTCATTTGGAAAATATTGGTTCATTGACTTATACAGATCTTCCAAATGTCAATACTTTTCATTACACAATACCCCCCCAAACCACATGTTTTAATATCCTACCAAATTCACTGGGACTTTGTCAAACTCACAGTGGCAGATACAAGTTCTCCACAAAACATTCACTTGAAAGCTTGAATTTTATTGTAGACAAAAACTGTTGTTTTCCTTGATGAGAATGGCTTATTTGTTCATATTTGAGAAAATGCCTGCCTTCTCATTCTATCTTTTACTTGCTCCAGAATCTCATAACCCTAGAATATCTGTCAGTTGTTTTAAGTAAATATGGTGTTCCATGAAAATGGTGGCTGGTTCAGCTAGCAACTCCATCACAGAAATGTTTCTCTTCAAGTCAACAATCATACTTTGGATACAGCAGAAAAGTTTTATGTGTGCTTCCCATTTCATCATACAGAATATTTAAAAGACTCACAGGTTGAGATTTAATAAAATTAATAATTTTTACTGTTTCATCAAGAACATTGTTAAGAGAAACAGCCCCCCCCCCCCGCCCCGGCCCCCTGACTTTTTCAAGTGCAAGGGAATGGTGGTGAAGAAATTACCAGTGACTTTGGTGCCTAGTTGTTTTTGGTGCCACTGCCTTTATTTTGTGCTGCAGCCAGCAGTTTCATCCACCATTGCCTCTGCAGCAGTAATTACAAATACCAACATGGTTGTTTAAAAAGACACGTAACTTCTTTGCCATTACCATAAAAAGTTTTTACCTCACGAACTTTCCGAATCTTGGGAACTCTCATGGAGTCTGTGGGCCACACTTTAAGAACCAATGTTCTAAAATATTTTTAAAGGCTACAGAGTACTACACTGTATGTGTGACCACAGTTTATTTAGCCAGTGTCCTTTACTGCGGGCATTTGAGTTGTTTCTAATTTTTCTCCATTGCCAGTAATGATGTAGTTAAAACTTCACTTGCACCCTGAATTATTTCTCTAGGATACAGTCTTAAAAATGGAATTGCTAGGCCAAAGTGTATGCATTAAAAAAAAAAAAAAGGATCCGGAAGGTTGCCACATTGCTTTCCTGCAGGTTTACCAATTTACACTTGCATTTTACATAACAATATATGAGTATCCTTCCAGCTTATCAACAACGGTGATTATCTTTAAGAAAACAAACAAAAAAACCTCACCAAATTTACAGGCAATAAATGGAATCCATTTTTCTTTAATTTGCACTTATTTGCTTACTAGTTAGGTTTTTTTCATATATTTATAAAAAATGATGAGTATTTTGTTTTTTAATAAATTTATTTATTTATTTATTTTTGGCTGTGTTGGGTCTTTGTTGCTGAGCGCGGGCTTTCTCTAGTTGTGGTTAGCGGGGGCTACTGTTCGTTGCGATGCGCAGCCTTCTCATTGTGGTGGCTTCTCTTGTTGTGGAGCATGGGCTCTAGGCACGCAGGCTTCAGTAGTTGTGGCTCGCGGGCTCAGTAGTTGTGGCTCACGGGCTTAGTTGCTCCGCGGCATGTGGGATCATCCAAGACCAGGGCTCAAACCCGTGTCAATGCATTGGCAGGAGGATTCTTAACTACTGTGCCACCAGGGAAGTCTCCCAAATTGATGCGTATTTATGTATTTTGTCCATTTTTAAAATCGGAAGAGTCTTCTTTGGGATTTTATCCTTTGGTCTGTCATGAGTGAGTGTTACAGAAATTTCTACCCAGTTTTTGTTTACTTTTTAACTTTGTGTAACTTATTTTTATATGTAAGTTTTTAATTTTGATGAAATTACTTATCAGTCTTTTTATATTATCTGTCTATATTTCTGACATTTAATATTTTCTATATTTTATATTTTCTGCCTTTTCTGTCATGCTTTAAAAAGCCTTCTCCACCCCAATATTATACAAATACATTTACTTATTCCTTTACTTTTTTAAAGCAGTTAATGCCTCAATTCATTATTTTTATATACTATTTGAGGTAAAGACCTAACTTAATCTTTCCCCAAATAGTTAACTACTATTAACTCTTTCCAGAACGTTAGCTTTTTTCCTTTTATTAAAAAATACGTTTTAAAATTACTTCTTTTGTAAACAATTTACAACAATATAGAAGGTAAAGTAGCTCTAGACCACCTCCCTCCTCTCCTGTTCCTCAGAGCTAACTATTAATAGTTTGCTCTGTTCCCTTTCAAGACTGTTACTTTCGCATTTAAAAGGTAGGTAAGTGCCAAACCATAGTTTGTGGCAACTTGATTGCATTTTCCTCCCACTTAATTTATCTTTATCTTTTCACACAGAGCTATTTTGTTCTCTTTAAGAGCTACACGATGTTCCATAATGCAGATGTACCACGTTTATTTCGTCTTTCCTCTGCCGCTGAATGACTAGGTTTCCCATTTCTCGTTACTTCTTCACCACCTCTCCCAAGAGCTGCTGGGGCCCAAGCTTTCTTGCGCGCATGTGCAAGTTCCCACAAGCTACGCTCTTAAAGAGAGCTTATATTTGAGTATTTTTTCATTTTGTTGGCTCTGGGGAACCAATGCAGGTACTTAGGAAGGCAAAACACACCCAACAACCGCCCGACCAGAAAGAGACTCAGAGCAGGTTCTCACTTAGCCCCGACAGTTTTCTTCCTTTCATAATGGACGCTGAACTTGTTTTTCACCTCGTAGATGCAACAGTTCCCAGCACCGAAACCAGCTATACAACCACTCGACCACCAAGCACTGTGACTAAAAAACAAGTGGAAGAAACAGCCGCACCGGCCGTGACGCCTGCTTCCGGAAGCGGACCGGAAACCGCTGTTTGATTCTGCGTCAAACCCGACTTCAGGGGCCGTCGTAAAACTGTCGCCCTTCGTCTCTGGGACCGGCCGCAGGGTCCCACGCGCCTCCGGCGGGGCGTGTGGATTTGCGGGTGTCAGTTTTCCTCAAGATGGCGGAGGAGGAGGCTGGGGACGCAGAGAGGATGGAAGTCAGCACGGAGTTGCCTCAGACTCCACAACGACTGGCCTCTGTAAGTCCGTGTAGGCTAGTTGCTTTTGTCCCCCCGAGTCCTTCCCTACCGCGTTCAGGAGGATGTGGGGCTTCACCCCTTACGGTGGCTCTGGGGAGCGGGAGTCGTATGGATTGATCAGAAAGGAAGCCACAGAATAAAGTTAGTCATCACCCACATTCCTGCTGGCCAAGTCTCCGGTGTATAATGACTGTCATTTATTAGCCGTGACGAGTTCAAGCTTGTCTCTATCCTGAAATAGAAAGAACTGGTAATGTTATTAGATGGTCTGGTGTAGGGGTTTGGAGGAAGAGCCATTTTCCGACAGACGTAGTGTTAACCCCTCCTAGACGATAGACGTCCAGGACGCAGCACCTAGTGTTGTATTGCATAGCTTGGCTGGGTGGGGCTTCATAGTGACAGGGAATGCTGCCTCTGTCAACTCACGTCAAGATATAGGGTGTAGGAGTTGTAGTCCTTCGTTGTAGCATCTTGAGAACCCAGGCCTAATCCTCCGTGGAGAAACCCATCATCTGTCGTTGCTTTTTACAGGTGAAGAACAGACTTTCAGACATTTCAAGTCAGAGCGATACCATTAATTAATATCGGAATCTATACTTTGCCCTTGTATTTTGAAAAACAAAAAAAAAAAAAAAAGGGAAGGCAGAGATAGTGAGTAAATTTGAGTCAATAGTCTGACTACAGGGAGAAAGCTGACTGAGGAGGATAAGAGGTAGGGGGGCAACATTAGGGAATGTTCTGGATGTCCCCAGGCACCTAGTGGGGAGGTATATAGAAAATATTCAAATATTGGTCACTGCATGCTGTGAAGAGTTTTATTAATTTATCTTTATTGGTGCATATAGAAAGGTGTGGGATTACACCTCTTTCTGAAGTTTCTTTGGTTTGTAGTTTTAATAAAATCATTTTTGAAGTATTTTAACCCTGCAGACACTTGAGCATTGTTTTATGAGAGAACAGAGTGAGCTCCAGAAAAGAGTCCACCTCAGGGACTGAAGAGACTGGCTGGGAGACAGAAATCAGGGGGGGAAGGAGTTGGACTAAGGGTTTGGCCATCAACTAGGGCAGTGCTTGCAACCATCCTCTACCCCAAGTAGCAGTTCAACCTCATTTCACGTATTGAAGGGGGAAGCATGTGTTTGAGATGATAAGAAATGAGAAGATAGGGAAACTTTAGAAGCAGCTGAAACATCTGGTCTTAATGTAAAGCTGTGCTTCTTACATTTTCTAAGGAGTGGAGAAACTGTGCTGTGGTCAGAAGTGTTATCGTAATTTTGTATTGCTAAAGATGACTAAGCTTTGATATATTAATTCCTTCCAGGTGGTACCAAAAAACCTCATCAATCTGGATCTTACTTATTTGAGATTGGAGATAATGGTACAGGAATTCAGCTAGAATTATGTTGCAAACTCTTCAATATTAGATTTCTTTGGGCAAGGTTTTGGGTTTTGCAAGATAGTAGGTAGATGACAAGAGAAGTGTAAAAGCCTCAGGTAACTCACACTCTAGAGGCACAGGTAGGACAAGTGCTCAAATTTTAATACAAGATAGGGTGATGTAAGTGAATGAAGACTTGTGACTGGTGAGCCTCCTGATCACTTTTTTGGCTTGGCTCTCTCTATTTTAGAACTCCAGACATCTTCCTAGTTTCCTATTCTTTTTAAAAATACCACCTTCAATTTTATCCTGACAATGGAGTAAGACACTGGCTTTTCCAGTTTACTTCTTCTTCTCGATTAAGTGAAGTGATCTCAGAGATTCTTTAACATTTGAATGATTTGAATCTTAAATCACCATTGGGAGGCAGGGGAAAACAAAATAGTAAATATGGAACAGTTACAGAGGTCTAAGAAATCTTACCAATTCCATTAGAGTCTTGTGCCTGGGTATTATATAGTTTCTGTTATTCTTAAATCAAACTTCCTTCTTAGAGCCCAGGTCTTTTTTTACTGTCATGTTGCAATCAACAGGCATGAAGTCTCTCAAATTCCTGATATCACATAACATGCAATTAGAGTGAAGTAATAGGTATGAATTATTGGACATTTATTAGAAGAGCCATTGCTTAAGAATAATTAGGGGAGTTGATTCTGTAGGTCTAGGGTGGGATCTCAGAATTTGCATTTTCACAAGCATGCACTGCAAATGAAGGCCTGGTCTGTGGGCCACAGAGTAAGATTTAGCCAGAGACATTTAGAAGTTCTCAGTATAGAGTTGAAAGTTGAGGTTGTGGGGATGGATAAGATCTTTGAGGAGGAAAGTCTGTGTTTGTGTGTGTGTTTATACATACACAGAGAGAAAGAGACGGTCACACAGAGAGGGAGGGAGGAAGAGAGGGAGAAGCGAGGAAGACAGGAATGATTGAATTTCAGGGATAGACAGTGGAGGAAGGAGCTAGAAAGGGAGCAGACAAGCAGGTAGGAGGTGAGAGTAGTGCAGTGTCATAGGGTGTAGTTTCTAGGAGAGGGTAGTTTATTGGGTCTAGGGAGGTGAAGAGTGAGAAAAATTGGGAATTCATAGTATGTGGAGTGGTCTGACAGAACTTCTGCCTTCTGTCTTCATTAACTGGATTTTCTTCATTAAGTCCATCTCAAAAGATGCCTCCTGGTATGGTACTAAACTCTTTTCTTTTCCCTGTCTACATCCTCTGCCCATGTGATTTCATCCAGTTCTGTGGCTTTAAATACCATCTGTATTCGTTCAGTTCCCAAATTTGTATCTCAGGGTCATCTCACTTTTGAGCTCCACAGTCACAAGTCCGTGTGCCTACTTGACATATCCACTTGGATGTCTGAAAAGTGTTTCAAACGGAGAAGCAATTAGGAAGCTACTACAGTAACCAAGCCATAGTTGCTGGTGGCTTGTACTAAAGCGATATCACTGGAGATGAAGAGAAGTGGATGGATTGGGGAGAGATTTTGGAAGTATGGTAGAAGTAGAAAGATTTGTTTATGGTTTAGGCATGAGGGAAAAGGGAAGAAACAGATGACATCTGGATCCCCAGTTTTTGACTTAAGTATTCATGATTGTGGCTGTGTCATATACTGAGAGGGAAGACCAGGTTTTGGGAGGGCAAAGAAGGGAGACATCAAGTTTTGTTATCCCTGTCTCAGTAGATGACACTTCCATAATAGCTCTTGAATACAAACAACTCTGTCTGTCTCCACTCCATCTCTTTAGTCCTAGCCACCATCTGTTGCCTAGGCAACTGCAGTGGCCTTTTAACTGGTCTCTTAGCTTCTGTTTTTGCCCTCTTCCAGTCCATTCTCCACAGAGCAGCCAGAGAAATCTTTGTAAGACTAAATCAGATCATGTCAATCTCTTGCCTAAATCCTTCAGTGGTTTCCCATCTACTTGGAAAAAAATCTAAACTCATTACATGTTCTTCAAGATCTGGCCTGATCCAGCCCCTCCATCTCCCCTCATTTTCTGTTACTTTCTCTTCATTTACTTTTAGCCACCCTAGCTTCCAAAATAAGTCCAAGCTCTGTCTTACTTCAGGGCCTGTGCCTTTGCTTGCTGTTCTTTTTCATACAGTGTTTTTCCTCTGTTTTTTCTTGATACTTACCTTGTCTAAAAGATGGGTTCCTTTTACCATTCTCTGTCAAAGCACCCTGTTTATTTCCTCCACTGCACTTATTACAATCTGTGATTACTGTATTGTCTTTATTTATTTAAATGTCTGTTTCTCCTACCAGAATGTAAGTTCCGTGAAGGCAAGGATCATGTCTGACTTGATCATGATCATTTCCTGATCATGTCAAGGAAAAATTATCTACAATCTCATGTGTATAGGGGATCTTTAAGAGATAACATAGTCTTTTTATAGTGGACTTTAAAATATTGAGATATAGAGGAAGGAATGAGAAGTTATATGCTATTTTCAGTGGAGGTGATTTTCCTTAGAAATCTGTATCTCTTATTTTAGGCCAGAGCACAGCTTTCTGTAGTAAGAACATACTTAGAGTGAGAAAACGAGGATGAAAACCAAAGTCTCTCTTTTTAAAAAATAAATAAATTTATTTATTTATTTTTGGCTGCATTGGGTCTTTGTTGCTGCGTGCAGGCTTTCTCTAGTTGCAGTGAGTGGGGGCTACTCTTGGTTGCGGTGTGCAGGCTTCTCATTGTGGTGGCTTCTCTTATTGACTAGGCATGCGGGCTGCAGTAGTTGTGGCACGCGGGCTCAGTAGTTGTGGCACACGGGCTCAGTAGTTGTGGCACGTGGGCTCAGTAGTTGTGGCACACGGGCTTAGTTGCTCCGCGGCACGTGGGATCTTCCTGGACCCGGGATTGAACCCGTGTCCCCTGCATTGGCAGGCGGATTCCATAGCAGAACCTAGTGACAGTTATTTTTTCATCAGTATCTCCTAATTTCTATTGTAGGCAGCTAGGGAAAATTCTGATTTTCAGTACCAAATTCTGTAGAGTCCGATGAAGTTAAGTTTTAAAACTGCAAGTCAAGAGTGACAGCTTCGGGCTTCCCTGGTGGCGCCGTGGTTGAGAATCTGCCTGCCAATGCAGGGGACACGGGTTCAAGCCCTGGTCTGGGAAGATCCCACGTGCTGTGGAGCAACTAGGCCCATGAGACACAACTACTGAGCCTGCGCGTCTGGAGCCTGTGCTCCGCAAAAAGAGAGGCCGCGATAGTGAGAGGCCCGCGCACCGTGATGAAGAGTGGCCCCAGCTTGCCGCAACTAGAGAAAGCCCTCGCACAGAAACGAAGACCCAACACAGCCAAAAATAAATAAATAAATTAAAATAAAAAATAAAAATTAAAAAAGAGTGACAGCTTCAGTCCTACTAGTAATTTATCTAGTAATTTATCTAGATGAGCTGGTGCTTGAGCCTGACTGCTTATGTTTAATAACAGACATTGTCTTGCAAATAAAGAGGTTTTTGTCCTCAGTACTGCATAGGGTGTCTGTCTGGGTAGATATTATATAAATCAGTGATGCAGGATGAACCAATGCAGTATCCTGCCCGTCCTTTCTTCGTGTGTGCTGGCTTTGAGGGTTACCTCAGATTTCTTTGAAGGTGTTAATCATATGTTGTGTTCTGTGAAACAATTTTCTTTAAGCTTTTAACTCAGATGGCTTAAAACAAACTATTAAGACCTCTTTAGTCCTGAGTGATTTCTGTGAACTCCTATGTGTTCTTCTAAGATATTCTGGTTAACATGCCTCCTGTTGAAGAAACAAAAGTTATTTCATGAGTTTGTTTTTTTAAAGCATTTGGTACAGCTTTTTTTTTTTTTAATGTTGTTATACCCTGTAGTAAGCTAAGTGCTTATGGAAATACGCTCTACTAAATAATGCTATTGAAAGACCCCAGAAGAGTTATTGTGCTTCCATAAGTGCCTACTTGATATTCAGGAATGACATAGGCCCTGTCCAGAATGGAGTTTGTTTTTGATCACTTGAATGTAATTCTCCTTCTAATAGTTTACTTGATGCTATTCTTCAGAACGAAGTCTGTTTGACTTGTTTGGAGGAGTGGGGCTATAACCACTTAATGTGTCTTTATGGACTACCTTTTAAAAGTCCTTTGAACTTTTGATATTGTTGGATAAGCTAGAAATGACTTTAGCCACAGGGGGAAAAATCTGTAAATTTATGCATTTATGTTTTTATATATACATACTCTGCCTTCCAATCTAAGAAAGAATTTTAGTTGTATTGGAAATATTTATTCAATACAGTAGAAAGAGAATATGAGATATGTACCCCATAGTGTAGGAAACCAGATTTCATTCATCCAGAGACTTAAAGGAGAGCTTAGAAAATTGGAGCATGAGCCTATGGTCAGAGCAGAAAAGGAAGAGAAAGGCTTAGAAGGGATGGTATGCTTTCGAAAACTAAATTCTGACAGCATGAATATATGTATATTATCTCAACAGGAAAGAAGAGAGAGGGGCCTTATTTGTCACACTACTCTATATTTGATTCTGGCTAATTTTATCAATGCCATGAGGACATAGTAGACTTATGTACGAAACAACACAAGGCTTAACAGACATAGGACCGATATGTTATAGGACACACACATAAAATCTCCTTAGGCTAAATTTTGCATCAAAACTAACAAGGTGAAATTTAATTGCCATGAAAGTAAAGACTATGTCTAGGACCGGGTATTTGTGTGTAGGACTAGGTCTCTTATGTGAATGATTTGAGGGTTTTAGTTTTCTGCAAACTCACTAAGTCATAATGTGATGTGGCTGCCAAACAAACAAAAAAGCGAACTTTTAAAGCAGTTTAGTGTCCTGGATAAGGAAGGTAATAAGCAATCCCACTCCTATGTACAGAGACATATTGTGCATGTTCTATGTGAGAGAGAGAGTGCATGTTCTATGTAACATGGAGAGTGGGCTGGATACCATGTCATTAGGGATGGCTAAATTTCATTTCTAGGAATGAACAGATTTCTTTAGTTTCTACATTCCTGTTTAGCCCTGGAATAAAGAAACTAATGAGAGACATAATATTTAGCTTCATTTATTTGATAGGTTGTTGGGTGAAAGAGCAGAGTAATTTGTATTGGATTATTTCAGGCAGCATAGGATAAAAGTTACAGGAAGGTAGATTTTGGTTTAATTATGAGCTGTAAGAATGGAAGTTGGCTGAGCGGATGTGTTCAAACAGGCTTAGGGAGCTGATTATCAGATATGTTTTAGACAGGGTTTCCCTATGGGATAAGTGGGTGCACTAGGGGTTTTGTTGTTTGCTTGTTTTTAAACTTCATAAACCTGTCAAATAGTATTACAAGAAAATTTAGTATAACCAAAAGATTTCTTGGTGCCTAGAGGTGCTACAATTACTAGTCCAGTACTTGCTTTGAGCAGTTCTGCCGCCTCCAGATTTTGTTATGCCTTTAAAACAGGGGAATTAGAAACAGAATTACAGGCCCTCCATAGATGTCCATCAGTTATCTAAGGAAGGGTAAATTGTGATTTGAACAAAAGGAACCTAGTGTACTTAAAGTAAGTTCTGTTTTCAGACTGATGTTACCAGTCATCCCAGTCCCTGGGTCAGAGTTGAAAACATATTTTTTAATCTCCATGGGGATGAGGAAAATGTTTGGAATGTTTGGGGATTTAAATGTTGTGAGAATTTGTTTTTACAGGACAGTCAATTGGGAAAGTCTTCCCTTAACTCCAGATGTTGAAAAAAGTTTTTTTTCCCTGAACATGAAAATAAAAATTCCTTAATTTAATCATGTCTCAAATTGGAGAAAATACTAAAAGCAACCAACCAAAGAATCAAACCTACTCCAGTCACCAGTAATTCCTGAACATGTCACCCAGTAGAATACATCCTGTATAGTTTTTCTTATCTAGAAAAAAAACCCAGAAATCTTAGTTGAAAAAAATTTTTTCATACTTGCAGCAGTCATCTAGGAAAAAATATTTGTGAAACAGCGTAATTGTACTTTATCTTCTGTAAGAATTTCGTAAACAGTTTTAGAAGGCTTAATGTTATTATTTGCTTTGTTCTCTTTAGCAAGAAGTCTATAACTTTCAACAATGACTGAGACCTTTTGTTAAGTACTTGAGATAGGCTTGTGTGAATACAAGGATTTGGAAGGAAAGTTCCTTCCCTCAAGGAGCTGAAAATCTGGTTGAAGAGGCTCGATGTACACATTTAAAGGTAACTAATGTTATCTGGCAAAGGTACAGGTGCTGAATGAGTACCTTCTTTAGTAAGTGCTGCATTGGAGTTACAGGGGAGAGAAATTTTCTTAGATGGGTCAGTGAAGTGTTCATGGAGGTGGGCTTTGAGCTAAATCGACCTTAAGGAACAACTAAGGTGGGGGGAGGTGGAAGGATAGAGAGCTAGTGGTAAGGTCAATGGAGAGGGCATTGATGGCATCAACACCCAGACATTCTGTCCAAATCATCCAATTATGTAAAGATAACATTTTAAAATATCAGTTCCTCAGACTGAGACATGTAATGACAGGGATATAATTTAAGAATATTTAGTGGTATTCATTTAGAGGGAAAAATTAAAAAGAAGGCAAAGCTTTGTTTTTTGTTTTGTTTCACTATTAAAGTGAAATTGAGCAAGTCTTAAGAGTAAATTTAAAAGAATAATGTATTTATATTTGGTTAAGTAGAATGAACACTGAACTCTGGGAGTCAGGATACCTAAGTTCTATTCCTGACCCGGATAGTATTCAGTCTTGAACAAGCCAGTTTACTTTTTCCTTGTCACTCAGTTTTAAATGAA
Source organism: Tursiops truncatus (assembly GCF_011762595.2). NCBI lineage: Eukaryota > Metazoa > Chordata > Mammalia > Artiodactyla > Delphinidae > Tursiops > Tursiops truncatus. The sequence goes on along the minus strand of NC_047035.1, from coordinate 85,881,737 downwards.
GGACTTGAACCAGAATAGATCCCTTAGGTTTTTGGTGATTCTCAAGTTTCTCATGTTCTTGAAAATATTCTTGAAAACTAGAACAGAAACTAGTTCTGTGCCTTCCATAATTAGGAAGGACAGAAAAAGGTTTTTGTTTGGTGTATAGGACTGAATATACAGGATTTTTTTTTCTTTAGTGCTGTTTGAAGAAAAGAACTTTAGGTACTCCATAGAACATTAAATCTGCTAATTATAGTTGTTGCCAGGTATGCAGAGAACACAAGTTGTTGGTTTGTGAGTATCCTAGAAAAGTTGGAGTTAGAATATTGGAAGGTTTAGTTCATTTTTTAAAAAAAGTTTTTAGTAAAATATTTAAAATTTTACAGTTAAAAAATTACTCCCAAAATATGGAATCACTGTAAGGATATTATTCATATTAGGTAAGCAGACATACAAATTCCATGAAAGTATGCTAAAATCCCACTACCCACTACTGTTAACATTTTGGTATATATTCCATCTAACTTTTTCCCCATGTTAATATATATAACACTTAACCAAAATGAGATTTTATACACACTGCTTTGTAACCTACTTTAATGTACTGTGTATCTTCAATGCCTTTCCATTAGATGGAAATAGACATCTTCAGTTATCAGCTCTTTTTTTCTAACTTCTTATTTTGAACTCATTTTAGACTTTTAGAAAACTTAGAAAAATAGCACAGACAGTTCTCTTATATCCCTCACTCCTGCATCCCCTAATGCTAACATCTCACATAAATGTAGAACAATTATTAGGGACCAGAAATTAATATTGCTACTAACTAAACGACAGACCTAATTCAAATTTTACCAGTTTTCCTACTAATATCCTCCTTCTGTTCCAGGATCCTATTGAGGATCCCATCTGACATCCCACCTGTTTGTCTCTTCCAGTATGTAACAATGTCTCACTTTCTCCATAGTCTGCTTCCAGTTTGTAAGTGTCTTGGTCTTTCCTTGTTTTTCATAACCTTGACATGACTACTCAAGAATATTGAGCAGTAATTTTGTGTCATGTTCCTTAATTTGGGTTTGATATTTTCTTAAGTTAGGAATGAGGGCATACATTTTTGGCAAGAATAACACAAAAATGGTACCATATCGTTCTCAGTGAATCATATTAAGGGATTCTTGATATCAATATTTCTTATTACTGGTGATATTTATCTTAATCATTTGGTTAAGTTGGTATCTGCAGGGTTTCTCTACTTTACACTTACTATCTTTTTCCCTTTGTAGTTAATAAGTATCTTCAAGGGAGATACTTTGAGTGTATTTGGCATCATTTTATTTTATTTTTAAAAAAATTTAAATTGATTTTAATTGGAGTATAGTTGCTTAACAATGTTGTGTATTTGGCATCATTTTAAATGGGTGTATATCCTATAGTTTTTTGAGTGGCTCCCCCACCCTGCCCCTTGATTGCAGAGGTATTGTCACTTGTCAAACAAGGTCAAACAGAATTACATTGTTTGAAGTAAAAAGTGAAAATTCTTAGACCCTCTCCACAATTCCTTTTCTCCATGTAATCACTGTAAACAGTTTGATGTTTCTCTTTCTAGACACTTAACTCCATGTTTAGGAAACATCTATACATATATCTATACATTTATATACATGTGTGTATGTTGAATTAGGAAACTCAAATTTGTAGAAATACATAAAGTAAATATAATTTAGGTTTTCATTTAATTTACAAAAATGAAATTTTATTATTTTAAACTTGCTTTTTCGGGCTACAGTATTTTATGATATTCTGACTGCATAGAATGGTATAGATGCATCTTTATTGATAGACATTTAGGTGGACGTTTTTTCACAGTTACAAGTAACATTGTGCACACAGTGGAATATATATATATATATATATATATTTTTTCACAGTAGGGCAGGTGTGGCTAAATGATAGATTCCATCATTTCTTTAAACTATTCCCCTATTGATGGACATTCAGGTTTTTTTTCCTGATATGAATAACTTTGTACATGAAATGTGTAGATGGCAAAAGCTTTAAAATGATTTCTAATAGATAATCTATATAGTAAAAATTGAAATAGTAAAAATGGGTATGTAGTGAAAAATAAATACAGGGGTCTTTCCACTGTTAACAATGTATTTTGAATCCTTTCAGAGGTTTTCTACTCAAATGTAAGCATATACATATATATCTCCTCTTCATTCTCTTCCCTTCTTTATAAATGGTAGCATACAGTACTTAATGTTCTGTACCTTTTGTTTTTTTGTGTGTTTTTTTTAGTATTAGTTTTTTTTTTGTTTGTTTTTTTATACTACAGGTTCTTAATAGTCATCAATTTTATGCACATCAGTGTATGCATGTCAATCCCAATCGCCCAATTGAGCACACCAACATCCCCACCCCACTGCGGTTTTCCCATCTTGGTGTCCATACGTTTGTTCTCTACATCTGTGACTCAACTTCTGCCCTGCAAACTGGTTCATCTGTACCATTTTTCTAGGTTCCACATACATGTGTTAATATACGATATTTGTTTTTCTCTTTCTGACTTACTTCACTCTGTATGACAGTCTCTAGATCCATCCACGTCTCAAAAACTGACCCAATTTCGTTCCTTTTTATGGCTGAGTAATATTCCATTGTATGTATGTACCACAACTTCTTTATCCATTTGTCTGTTAATGGGCATTTAAGTTGCTTCCATGACCTGGCTATTGTAAATAGTGCTGCAATGAACATTGGGGTGCATGTGTCATTATAAATTATTGCTTTCTCTGGGTATATGCCCAGTAGTGGGATTGCTGGATCGTATGGTAATTCTATTTTTAGTTTTTTAAGGAACCTCCATACTGTTCTCCATAGTGGCTGTATCAATTTGCATTCCCAACAACAGTGCAAGAGGTTCCCTTTTCTCCGCACCCTCCCCAGGATTTGTTGTTTGTAGATTTTCTGATGATGCCCATTCTAACTGGTGTGAGGTGATACCTCATTGTAGTTTTGATTTGCATTTCTCTAATAATTAGTGACATTGAGCAGCTTTTCATGTACTTCTTGGCCATCTGTATGTCTTCTTTGGAGAAATGTCTATTTAGGTCTTCTGCCCATTTTTGGATTGGGCTGTTTGCTTCTTTAATATTGAGCTGCATGAGCTGTTTATATATTTTGAAGATTAATCCTTTGTCCGTTGATTCATTTGCAAATATTTTCTCCCATTCTGAGGGTTGTCTTTTCATTTTGTTTATGGTTTCCTTTGCTGTGCAAAAGCTTTGAAGTTTCATTAGGTCCCATTTGTTTATTTTTGTTTTCATTTCCATTACTCTAAGAGGTGGATCAAAAAAGATCTTGCTGTGATTTATGTCAAAGAGTGTTCTTCCTATGTTTCCCTCTGAGAGTTTTATAGTGTCCAGTCTTACATTTAGGTCTCGAATACATTTTGAGTTTATTTTTGTGTATGGTGTTAGGGAGTGTTGTAATTTTATTCTTTTACATGTAGCTGTCCAGTTTTCCCAGCACCACTCATTGAAGAGACTGTCTTTTCTCCATTGTATATCTTTGCCTCCTTTGTCATAGATTAGTTGACCATAGGTGTGTGGGTTTATCTCTGGGCTTTCTGTTTTGTTCCACTGATCTGTCTTTCTGTTTTTGTGTCAGTACCATATTGTCTTGATTACTGTAGCTTTGTCTAGTCTGAAGTCAGGGAGTCTGATTCCTCCAGCTCCATTTTTTTCCCTCAAGACTGCTTTGGCTATTCGGGGTCTTTTGTGTCTCCATACAAATTTTGGGATGATTTGTTCTAGTTCCGTAAAAAATGTTATTGGTAATTTGATAGAGATTGCGTTGAATCTATAGATTGCTTTGGGTAGTATAGTCATTTTCACAGTATTGATTCTTCCAGTCCAAGAACATGGTATATCTATCTCTCCATCTGTTGGTATCATCTTTAATTTCTTTCATCAGTGTCTTATAGTTTTCTGCATACAGGTCTTTTGTCTCCCTAGGTAGGTTTATTCCTAGGTATTTTATTCTTTTTGTTGCAATGGTAAATGGGAGTGTTTCCATAATTTCTCTTTCAGATTTTTCATCATTAGTGTGTAGGAATGCAAGAGATTTCTGTGCATTAATTTTGTATCCTGCAACTTTACCAAATTCATTGATTAGCTCTAGTAGTTTTCTGGTGGCATTTTTAGGATTCTCTATGTATACTATCATTATCATGTCATCTGCAAACAGTGACAGTTTTACTACTTCTTTTCCAATTTGTATTGCTTTTATTTCTTTTTCTTCTCTGATTGCCTTGGCTAGGACTTCCAAAATTATGTTGAATAATAGTGGTAAGAGTGGACATCCTTGTCTCGTTCCTGATCTTAGAGGAAATGCTTTCAGTTTTTCACCATTGAGAATGATGTTTGCTGTGGGTTTGTCGTATATGGCCTTTATTATGTTGAGGTAGGTTCCCTCTATGCCCACTTTCTGGAGAGTATTTATCATAAATGGGTGTTGAATTTTGTCACAAGCTTTTTCTGCATCTATTGAGATGATCATATGGTTTTTATTCTTCAATTTGCTAATATGCTGTATCACATTGATTGATTTGCATATATTGAAGAATCCTTGCATCCCTAGGATAAATCCCACTTGATCGTGGTGTATGATCCTTTTAATGTGTTGCTGGATTCTGTTTGCTAGTATTTTGTTGAGGATTTTTGCATCTATATTCATCAGTGATATTGGTCTGTAATTTTCTTTTTGTGTAATATCTTTGTCTGGTTTTGGTATCAGGGTGATGATGGCCTCATAGAATGAGTTTTGGAGTGTTCCTTTCTCTGCAATATTTTGGAAGAATTTGAGAAGGATGGGTGTTAGCTCTTCTCTAAATGTTTGATAGAATTCACCTGTGAAGTCATTTGGTCCTGGACTATTGTTTGTTGGAAGATTTAAATCACAGTTTCAATTTCATAACTTGTGATTGGTCTGTTCATATTTTCTATTTCTTCCTGGTTCAGTCTTGGAAGGTTATACCTTTCTAAGAGTTTGTCCATTTCTTCCAGTTGGTCCATTTTTTTGGCATATAGTTGTTTGTAGTGTTCTCTTAGGATGCTCTGTATTTCTGCGGTGTCTGTTGTAACTTCTCCTTTTTCATTTCTAATTTTATTGATTTGAATCTTCTCCCTCTTTTTCTTGATGAGACTGGCTGAAGGTTTATCAATTTTGTTTATCTTCTCAAAAAACCAGCCTTTAGTTTTATTGATCTTTGCAATTGTTTTCTTTGTTTCTATTTCATTTATTTCTGCTCTGATCTTTATGATTTCTTCTGGTAGCTTGGGGTATGTTTGTTCTTCTTTCTCTAGTTCATTTAGGTGTAAGTTTAGATTGTTTACCTGAGATTTTTCTTGTTTCTTGATGTAGGCTTGTATAGCTATACGCTTCCCCTTAGAACTGCTTTTGCTGCCTCCCACAGGTTTTGGGTCGTTGTGTTTTCATTGTCACTTGTCTCTCGGTATTTTTTGATTTCCTCTTTGATTTCTTCAGTGATCTCTTGGTTATTTAGTAATGTATTGTTTATCCTCGATGTGTTTGTGTTTTTTACGTTTTTTTCCCTGTAATTCATTTCTAATCTCTTAGTGTTGTGGTTAGAAAAGATGCTTGAAATGATTTCACTTTTCTTAAATTTACTGAGGCTTGATTTGTGACCCAAGATGTGATCTATCCTGGAGAATGTTCCATGCGCACTTGAGAAGAAAGTGTAATCTGCTGTTTGGATGGAATGTCCTATAAATATCAATTCAATCTATCTGGTGTATTGTGATATTTAAAGCTTATGTGTCCTTATTTGTTTTCATTTTGGATGATCTGTCCATTGGTGTAAGTGAGGTGTTAAAGTCTCTCACTATTATTGCGTTACTGTCGATTTCCTCTTCTATAGCTGTTAGCAGTTGCTTTATGTATTGAGGTGCTCCTATGTTGGGTGCATATATATTTATAATTGTTATATCTTCTTCTTGGATTGATCCTTTGATCATCATGTAGTGGCCTTCCTTGTCTCTTGTAACATTCTTTATTTTAAAGTCTATTTTATCTGATATGAGTATAGCTACTCCAGCTTTCTTTTGATTTTCATGGAATATCTTTTTCCATCCCCTCACTTTCAGTCTGTATGTGTCCCTAGGTCTGAAGTAGGTCTCTTGTAGACAGCATATATATGGGTCTTATTTTTGTATCCATTCAGCGAGCCTGTGTCTTTTGGTTGGAGCATTTAATCCATTCACGTTTAAGGTAATTATCAGTATGTATGTTTTATGACCATTTTCTTAATTGTTTTGGGTTTGTTTCTGTAGGTCCTTTTCTTCTCTTGTGTTTCCCACTTAGAGAAAAGTTTCTTTAGCATTTGTTGTAGAGCTGATTTGGTGGTGCTGAATTCTCTTAGCTTTTGCTTGTCTGTAAAGCTTTTGATTTCTCCATCAAATGTGAATGAGATCCTTGCTGGGTAGAGTAATCTTGGTTGTAGGTTCTTCCCTTTCATCACTTTAAGTATATCATGCCACTCCCTTCTGGCTTGTAGAGTTTCTGCTGAGAAATCAGCTGTTAACCTTATGGGAGTTCCCTTGTATGTTATTTGTCATTTTTCCCTTGCTGCTTTCAATAATTTTTCTTTGTCTTTTTTTTTGCCAATTTGATTACTATGTGTCTCGATGTGTTTCTCCTTGGGTTTATCCTGTATGGGACTCACTGAGCTTCCTGGACTTGGGTGGCTCTTTCCTTTCCCATGTTAGGGAAGTTTTCGGCTATAATCTCTTCAAATATTTTCTTGGGTCCTTTTTCCCTCTCTTCTCTTTCTGGGACCCCCATAATGCGAAGGTTGTTGCATTTAATGTTGTCCCAGAGGTCTCTTAGACTGTCTTCATTTCTTTTCATTCTTTTTTCTTTAGTCTGTTCCGCAGCAGTGAATTCCACCATTCTGTCTTCCAGGTCACTTATCCGTTCTTCTGCCTCAGTTATTCTGCTATTGATTCCTTCAACTGTAGTTTTCATTTCAGTTATTGTATTGTTCATCTCTGTTTGTTTGTTCTTTAATTCTTATAGGTTTTTGTTAAACATTTCTTACATCTTCTTGATCTTTGCCTCCATTCTTTTTCCAAGGTCTTGGATCAACTTCACTATCATTATTCTCAATTCTTTTTCTGGAAGGTTGCCTATCTCCACTTCATTTAGTTGTTTTTCTGGGTTTTTATCTTGTTCCTTTATCTGGTATATAGCCCTTTGTCTTTTCATCTTGTCTATCTTTCTGTGAATGTGGTTTTTGTTCCACAGGCTGCAGGATTGTAGTTCTTCTTGCTTCTGCTCTCTGCCCTGTGGTGGATGAGGCTATCTAAGAGGCTTGATGGGAGGGACTGGTGGTGGATAGAGCTGACTGTTGCTCTGGTGGGCAGAGCTCAGTAAAACTTTAATCCACTTGACTGTTAATGGGTGGGGATGGGTTCCCTCCCTGTTGGTTGTTTGGCCTGAGGCAACCCAACCCTGGAGCCTACCTGGGCTCTTTGGTGGGGCTAATGGCAGACTCTGAGAGGGCTCACGCCAAGGAGTACTTCCCAGAACTTCTGCTGACAGTGTCCTTGTCTCCACGGTGAAACAGTGCCACCCCCCGCCACTGCAGGAGACCCGCCAACAGTAGCAGGTAGGTCTGGTTCAGTCTCCCCTGGGTCCCAATATGCACACTACTTTGTGTGTGTCCTCCAAGAGTGGAGTCTCTGTTTCCCCCAGTCCTGTCGAAGTCCTGCAATCAATTCCCTCTAGGCTTCAAAGTCTGATTCTCTAGGAATTCCTCCTCCCATTGCCGGACCCCCGGTTGGGAAGCCTGACGTGGGGCTCAGAACCTTCACTCCAGTGGGTGGACTTCTGTGGTATAAGCGTTCTCCAGTCTGTGAGTCACCCATCCCGCCGTTATGGGATTGGAGTTTACTGTGATTGTGCCCCTCCTACCATCTCAGTGTGGTTTCTCCTTTGTCTTTGGATGTGGGGTGTCTTTTTTGGTGAGTTCCAGTGTATTCCTGCCGATGATTGTCCAGCAGCTAGTTGTGATTCTGGTGTTCTCGCAAGAGGGAGTGAGAGCACGTCCTTCTACTCAGCCATCTTGGTTCCTCCCACCTTTTTTTTCTTCTTTAAAAATATAACTTGAGGAATGTTCCATAGCAGTACATATTGATATCTGCCCCCCTTTTTTATAATGGCTGCATTGAATTTATGTACCATGATTTATTCAACTCTTCTTAAGGAGCATTTAGGTTGTTTCCAGTCTCTTATTTATTTATTTTTTTTAATTTAAATTTTATTTTTTTTTATTTATTATTTAAAAAATAATTTATTTAGTTGCGCTGGGTCTTAGTTACGGCAGGTGGGCTCCTTAGTTGCCACGCGTGGGCTCCTTAGTTGCCGCAAATGGGGCTCCTTAGTTACGGCAGGAGGGCTCCTTACATGGGCACATGTCCAGTCTTTTATTATTATAAATAATGCTGTAAATAAAATACTTGTATGTATTTCTTTTTACATATTTGAGTTTATCTGAGGTACAAATTCCTAGAAGTGGGAATTTCTGAGTCAAAGGTTATATAAATTAAAAATTTTAATAACTATCAAAATTGTCCTTCTGAGAGGATAGGCTAATTTAATTTCTACAATGATACCTAATTAAAATTTTTTTTATTATTATTATTTGTTTTTTAAAGTTTTGGCTCTGTTGGGTCTTCGTTGCTGAGTGCAGGCTTTCTCTAGTTGCGGCGAGCGGGGGCTACTCTTCTTTGTGGTGTGTGGGCTTCTCATTGTGGTGGCTTCTCTTGTTTCAGAGCATGGGCTATAGGAGGGCTGGCTTCAGTAGTTCCAGCACACGCGCTCAGTAGTTGTGGCATGCGGGCTCTAGAGTGCAGGCTCAGTAGTTGTGGCTCACGGGCTTGGTTGCTCCACAGCAGGTGGGGTCTTCCCGGACCAGGGATTGAACCCATGTCTCCTGCAATGGCAGGAGGATTCTTAACCACTGTGCCACCAGGGAAGTCCCTAATAATATCTAGTTTTAACATAATGTTTTACATGAAGTTTTATTGAGTTCAGCTCATTTATAGAGCCATATTGAGCTTCAGGAGAGCAAACTCAGAAAGCCTTATATATAATCAAATATGTGTAACCTTCCTTACTTACCTGTGATGGAACTTTATGTAAATTTTTAAAAAAATTTTTATTGGAGTATAGGTGATTTACAATGATGTGTTAGTTTCAGGTGTACATCAATATGAATCAGTTATACATATATCCACTCTTTTTTTAGATTCTTTTCCCATAGAGGCTATTACAAAGTATTGAGTAGAGTTCCCTCTGCTCTACAGTAGGTTCTTATTCGTTATTTATTTTATAGGTAGTAGTGTGTAATATCTTTTTTTAAAAATATCTTTTAATATCTTTATTGGAGTATAATTACTTTACAATGGTGTGTTAATTACTGCTTTATAACAAAGTGAATCAGCTATATGTATACATATATCCCCATATCTCCTCCCTCTTGCGTCTCCCTGCCACACTCCCTATCCCACCCCTCTAGGTGGTCACAAAGCACTGAGCTGATCTCCCTGTGCTATGTGGCTGCTTCCTACTAGCTAGCTATTTTACATTTGGTAGTATATATTAGTCCATACCACTCTCGCATTTCGTCCCAGCTCACCCTTCCCCCTACCTGTGTCCTCAAGTCCATTCTCTACATCTGCATCTTTATTCCAGTTCTGCCCCTAGGTTCATAAGAACCTTTTTTTTTTTAGATTCCATATATATGTGTTAGCATACAGTATTTGTTTTTCTCTTTCTGACTTCACTCTGTATGACAGACTCGAGGTCCATCCACCTCACTACAAATAACTGAATTTCGTTTCTTTTTATGGCTGAGTAATATTCCATTTTATGTATGTGCCATATCTTCTTTATTCATTCATCTGTCGGGGGACACCTTGGTTGCTTCCATGTCCTGGCTATTGTACATAGAGCTGCAGTGAACACTGTGGTATATGTCTCTTTCTGAATTATGGTTTTCTCAGGGTATATGCCCAGTAGTGGGATTGCTGGGTCATATGATAGTTCTATTTTTAGTTTTTTAAGGAACCTCCATGCTGTTCTCCATAGTGGCTGTACCAATTTACATTCCCACCACAGTGCAAGAGGGTGAGGGTTCCCTTTTCTCCACATCCTCTCCAGCATTTCTTGTTTGTAGATTTTTTGATGATGGCCATTCTGACTGGTGTGAGGTGATACTTCATTGTAGTTTTGATTTGCATTTCTCTAATGATTAGTGATGTTGAGCATCCTTTCATGTGTTTGTTGACAATCTGTATATCTTCCTTGGATAAATGTCTATTTAGGTCTTCTGCCCATTTTTGGATTGGGTTGTTTGTTTTTTTGATATTGAGCTGCATGAACTGCTTGTAAATTTTGGAGATTAATAATTGGTCAGTTGCTTCATTTGCAAATATTTTCTCCCATTCTGAGGGTTATCTTTTCATCTTGTTTATGGTTTCCTTTGCTGTGCAAAAGCTTTTAAGTGTCATTAGGTCCCATTTGTTTATTTTTGTTTTTATTTCCATTTCTCTGGGAGGTGGGTCAAAAAGGATCTTGCTGTGATTTATGTCATAGAGTGTTCTGCCTTTGTTTTCCTCTAAGAGTTTTATAGTGTCTGGGCTTAACATTTAGATCTTTAATCTATTTTGAATTTATTTTTGTGTATGGTGTTAGGGAGTGTTCTAATTTCATTCTTTTACATGTAGCTGTCCAGTTTTCCCAGCACCACTTGTTGAAGAGACTGTCTTTTCTCCATTGTATATCTTTGCCTCCTTTGTCATAGATTAGTTGACCATAGGTGCATGGGTGTATCTCTGGGCTTTCTATCTTGTTCCATTGATCTATGTTTCTGTTTTTGCGCCAGCACCATATTGTCTTGATTACTGTAGCTTTGTAGTCTAGTCTGAAGTCAGGGAGTCTGATTCCTCCAGCTCCGTTTTTTTTTCTCTCAAGACTGCTTTGGCTATTCGAGGTCTTTTGTGTCTCCATACAAATTTTAGGGTGATTTGTTCTAGTTCCATAAAAAATGCCATTGGTAATTTGATAGGGATTTCATTGAATCTATAGATTGCTTTGGGTAGTATAGTCATTTTCACAGTATTGATTCTTCCAGTCCAAGAACATGGTATATCTGTTTCTCCATCTGTTGGTATCATCTTTAATTTCTATCATCAGTGTCTTATAGTTTTCTGCATACAGGTCTTTTGTCTCCCTAGGTAGGTTTATTCCTAGGTATTTTATTCTTTTTGTTGCAATGGTAAATGGGAGTGTTTCCATAATTTCTCTTTCAGATTTTTCATCATTAGTGTATAGGAATGCAAGAGATTTCTGTGCATTAATTTTGTATCCTGCTACTTTACCACATTCATTGATTAGCTCTGGTAGTTTTCCAGTAGCATCTTTAGGATTCTCTATGTGTAGTATCATGTCATCTGCAAACAGTGGCAGTTTTCCTTCTTCTTTTCCGATTTGGATTCCTTTTATTTCTTTTTCTTCTCTGATTGCTGTGGCTAAAACTTCCAAAACTATGTTGAAAAACAGTGGTGAGAGTGGACAACCTTGTCTTGTTCCTGATCTTAGTGGAAATGGTTTCATTTTTTCACCATTGAGAACAATGTTGGCTGTTGGTTTCTCATATATGGCCTTTATTATGTTGAGGTAAGTACCCTGTATGCCTACTTTCTTGAGGGTTTTTATCATAAATGGTGTTGAATTTTGTTGAAAGATTTTAATACATCTGTTGAGATGATCATATGGTTTTTCTGCTTCGATTTGTTTATATGGTGTATCACATTGATTGGTTTGCATATATTGAGGAATGCTTTCATTCCTGGGAGAAACCTTACTTGATCATAGTGTATGATCCTTTTAATGTGCTGTTGGATTCTGTTTGCTAGTATTTTGTTCAGGAGTTTTGCATCTGTGTTCATTGGTGATATTGGCCTGTAGTTTTCTTTCTTTGTGACATCCTTGTCTGGTTTTGGTATCAAGGTCATGGTGGCCTTGTAGAATGAGTTTGGGAGTGTTCCTCCCTCTGCTATATTTTGGAAGACTTTGCGAAGGACAGGTGTTAGCACTTCTCTAAATGCTTGATAGAATTCACCTGTGAAGCCATCTGGTCCTGGGTTTTTGATTATTGGAAGATTTTTAATCACAGTCTCAATTTCAGTGCTTGTGATTAGTCTGTTTTTATTTTCTATTTCTTCCTCCTAGTTCAGTCTCAGAAGGTTGTGCTTTTCTAAGAATTTGTCCATTTCTTCCAGGTTGTCCATTTTATTGGCATATAGTTGCTTGTAGTAATCTCTTATGATCCTTTGTATTTCTGCAGTGTCAGTTATTACTTTTCCTTTTTCATTTCTAATTCTGTTGAAATGATCTGTCTCCCTTTTTTCCTGATGAGTCTGGCTAATGGTTTATCAATTTTGTTTATCTTCTGAAAAAGTCAGCTTTTATTTTATTTTATTTGTTTATTTTTTTGCGGTACGCGGGCCTCTCACTGTTGTGGCCTCTCCCATTGTGGAGCACAGGCTCCGGACGTGCAGGCTCAGTAGCCATGGCTCACAGGCCCAGCCGCTCTGCGGCATGTGGGATCTTCCCGGACCGGTGCACAAACCCGTGTCCCCTGCATCAGCAGGTGGACTCTCAACCACTGCGCCACCAGGGAAGCCCCAAAACCAGCTTTTAGTTTTATTGATCCTTGCTATCGTTTCCTTCATTTCTTTCTGATCTGATCTTTATAATTTCTTTCCTTCTGCTAACTTTGGGGTTTTCTTGTTCTTCTTTCTCTAATTGCTTTAGGTGTAAGGTTAGGTTGTCTATTTGAGATGTTTCTTGTTTCTTGAGGTAGGATTGTATTGCTGTAAACTTCCCTCTTAGAACTGTTTATGCTGCATCCCATAGGTTTTGAAGTGTCGTGTTTTCAGTGTCATTTGTTTCTAGGTATTTTTTGGTTTCCTCTTTGATTTCTTCAGTGATCTCTTGGTTATTTAGCAGTATTGTTTAGCCTCCATGTGTTTGTATTTTTTACAGATTTTTTTCTTGTAATTGATATCTAGTCTCATGGCATTGTAGTCAGAAAAGGTACCTGATACAATTTCAGTTTTCTTAAATTTACCAGTGCTTGGTTTGTGACCCAAGATATGATCTGGCCTCGAGAATGTTGCATGAGCACTTGAGAAGAAAGTGTATTCTGCTGTTTTGGAATGGAATGTCCTATAAATATCAATTAAGTCTATCTTGTTTAATGTATCATTTAAAGCTTGTATTTCCTTATTTATTTTCATTTTGGATGATCTGTCCATTGGTAAAAGTGTGGTGTTAAAGTCCCCTACTATGGTTGTGTTACTCTCGATGTCCCCTTTTATGGCTGTTAGCCTTTGCCTTATGTATGGAGGTGCTCCTATGTTGGGTGCATAAATATTTACAATTGTTATATCTTCTTGGATTGAGCCCGTGATCATTATGTAGTGTCCTTCTTTTTCCCTTGTAATAGTCTTTATTTTAAAGTCTATTTTGTCTGATATGAGAATTGCTACTCCAGCTTTCTGGAGTGATTTCCGTTTGCATAGAATATCTTTTCCCATCCCCTTACTTCCAGTCTGTATGTGTCCCTAGGTCTGAAGTGGTTCTCTTGTAGACAGCATGTATATGGGTGTTGTTTTTGTATCCATTCAGCTAGTCTGTGTCTTTTGGAGTATTTAATTCATTTACATTTAAGGTAGTTATCAATATGTATCTTCCTATTACTATTTTCTTAATTGTTTTGTGTTTGTTATTGTAGATCTTTTTCTTCTCTTGTGTTCCTGCCTAAAGAAGTTCCTTTAGCATTTGTTGTAAAGCTGGTTTGGTGATGCTGTATTCTCTTAGCTCTTGATTGTCTGTAAAGGTTTTAATTTCTCTATTGAATCTGAATGAGATCCTTGCTGGGCAGAGTAATCTTGGTTGTAGGTTTTTCCCTTTCATCTCTTTAAATATGTCTTGTCACTCCCTTTTGGCTTGCAGACTTCCTGCTGAAAGATGAGCTGTTAACCTTATGGGGATTCCCTTGTTTGTTTGTTGTTTTTCCCTTGCTGCTTTTAATATTTTTTCTTTGTTTTTAGTTTTTGATAGTTTGATTAATATGAGTCTTGGCATGTTTCTCTTTGGATTTATCCTGTATGGGACACTCTGGGCTTTCTGGGCTTGATTAACTATTTCCTATCCCATATTAGGCAAGTTTTGAACTAAAATCTCTTCAAATATTTTCTCAGTCCCTTTTTTTTTTCTTCTTCTTCTGGGACCCCTATACTTCGAATGTTGGTGCGCATTTAATGTTGTCCCAGAGGTCTCTGAAACTATCCTCAATTCTTTTAACTCTTTTTTCTTTATTCTTCTATGCAGTACTTATTTCCACTGTTTTATCTTCCAGGTCACTTATCCATTCTTCTGCCTCAGTTATTCTGCTTTTGCTTCCTTCTAGAGCAATTTTAATTTCACTTATTGTGTTGTTCATCATTGTTTGTTTGCTCTTTAGTTCTTCTAGGTCCTTGTTAAGGGTTTCTTGTATTTTCTCCATTCTCTTTCCAAGATTTTGGATCATCTTTACTCTCATTACTCTGAATTCAATTTCAGGTAGACTGCCTATTTCCTCTTCATTTGTTTGGTCTGGTTGGTTTTTACCTTGCTCCTTCAGCTACTGTGTATTTCTCTGTCTTCTCATTTTGCTTAAATTACTGTGTTTGGGGTCTCTTTTTCGCAGGCTGCATGTTCTTAGTTCCCACTGTTTTTGGTGTCTTCTCCCAGAGGCTAAGGTTCGTTTAGTTGGGTTGTGTAGGCTTCCTGGTGGAGGGGACTGGTGCCTGTGTTCTGGTGCATGATGGTGGATCTTGTCTTTTTGGTGGGCAGGACTACGTCCGGTGGTGTGCTTTGGGGTGTGTGTTACCTTATTATGATTTTAGGCTGCCTCTCTGTTAATGGGTGGGTTTGTGTTCCTGTCTTGCTAGTGTTTGGCATAGGGTGTCCGGCACTGTAGCCTGCTGGTCGTTGCGTGGAGCTGTGTCTTAGCATTGAGATGGAGATCTCTTGGAGAGCGTTTGTTGTTTGACATTAAATGGAGCCAGGAGGTCTCCGGTGGACCAATGTCCTGAACTCGGTTCTCCCACCTCAGAGCCACAGGCCTGACACCCGGCCAGAGCACCATGACCCTGTCAGCCACATGGCTCAGAAGAAAAGGGAGAAAAAAATAAAGAAAAAAATAAGGTAAAATAGAGTTATTATAATAAAAAATAATTATTAAAAATAAAAAAATTAAAAAGTAATAAAAAAAGAAAAAAAAAGAAAGAAAGAAATGAGAGCAACCAAACCAAAAAACAAATCCACCAATGGTAACAAATGCTAAAAGCTATATTAAAACAAAAAAGAAAATCAAAAACGCACAGACAGAACCCTAGGAGAAATGATAAAAGCAAAGACAGACAAAAATCACACAAAGAAGCATACACACACACACTCACAAAAAGAGAAAAGGGAAAAAAATATATATCTATATACAAAAAAAAAAGGAGGAAGAGAGCAACCAACTCAATAAACAAATCTACCAATGATAATAAACTCTAAATACTAAACTAAGATAAACATAAAACCAGAAACAAATTAGATGCAGAAAGCAAACCTCAAGTCTACAGTTGCTCCCAAAGTCTCCCGCTTCAATTTTGAGATGATTCGTTGTATATTCAGGTATTCCACAGATGCAGGGTACATCACGTTGATTGTGAGGATTTAACCCACTGCTCCTGAGGCTGCTGGGAGAGATTTCCCTTTCTCTTCTTTGTTCACACAGCTCTTGGGGTTCAGCTTTGGATTTGGCCCCGCCTCTGCGTGTAGGTCGCCTAAGGGCGTCTGTTCCCCGAGACAGGACGAGGTTAAATTAGCAAGTGATTAGGGGGCTCTGGCTCACTCAGCCTGGGGGAAGGGAGGGGTATGGAATGTGGGGCAAGCCTGCAGCGGCAGAGGCCAGCCTGACCTTGCAACAGCCTGAGGTGTGCCATGTGTTCTCCCTGGGAAGTTGTCCCTGGATCACGGGACCTTGGCAGTGGCGGGCTGCACAGGCTCCCAGGAGGGGGGATGTGGATAGTGACCTGTGCTTGCACACAGGCTTCTTGGTGGCTGCAGTAGCAGCCTTAGCGTTTCCTGCCTCTCTCTAGTGTCCGCGCTGATAGCCGCGGCTCGCGCCCATCTGTAGAGTTCGTTTAGGCAGTGCTCTGAATCCCCTCTCCTCACTCACCCCGAAACAATGGTCTCTTGTCTCTTAGCCAGTTCCAGACTTTTTCCTGGACTGTCTCCCAACTAGCTGTGGTGCACCAGCCCGCTTCAGGCTGTGTTCACGCCGCCAACCCCAGTCCTCTCCCTGGGATCTGACCTCCGAAGCCTGAGCCTTAGCTCCCAGCCCCGACCCGTCCCGGTGGGTGAGCAGACAAGCCTCTCAGGCTGGTAAGTGCTGGTCCGCACTGATCCTCTTTGTGGGAATCTCTCCACTTCGCCTTCTGCACCCCTGTTGCTGTGCTCTCCTCCATGGCTCCGAAGCTTCCCCCCTTTCACCCCACGTCTACACCAGTGAAGCGGCTTCCTAGTGTGTCGAAACTTTTCCTCCTTCACAGCTCCCTCCCAGAGGTACAGGTCCTGACCCTATTTTTTTGTCTGTTTTTTCTTTTTTCTTTTGCCCTACTCAGGTATGCAGGGAGTTTTTTGCCTTTTGGGAAGTCTGAGGTCTTCTGCCAGCGTTCAGTAGGTGTTCTGTAGGAGTTGTTCCACATGTAGATGTATATCTGATGTATTTGTGGGGAGGAAGGTGATCTCCACGTCTTACTCCTTTGCCATCTTGAAGGTCTCCCTGCCTTGTAAATTCTTAATTCTAATTAAATGTCAGGTTAGAAAACTCCTTAGACAAGTTTTATTAGTTTATCATAGCTGAATAGAATTCTCATTCCTTTTCTTTGCCTTGAAAATTGTTTTTTAACACTTCAAGGGGACACCTGTTAATTTACTTTAAGATATAGTGGACAAGTATATGTTAACTGTGTCGAAACTCTTTATGATTTTATAAACGTTATCTAGCCTTTGTTTTTACAGACTGAAGAGTCCTAATTTTCCATCCCTATTATTTTTTCTAGGATTCCTTCATTCTTTTGGTAAGTTTTTGCCTAGATAACACTACCCAGTGGTCTGAATAATCAGTCTCACATCTTGGCACAAGGGTGTTCCTGTGCCAAAAGGGCCAGGACCTTAGCTACCATAGATAGCTGTGGGTTGGTGCCCTATGCTCTACTGGCAAGTTGGGTTAGTGTATGATAAATATACTTCTTAGTTTCCTCCTATTTCTGTGTAATTTCATAGAAGGGGTAGCTTAATTTAAGAAGTAGGGGCATGTTCATTTTAATATAGATCCATTCTAAAATTCATCTTTCAGTATTTGGTTGTATGAAAAATTTGAAAAATGCACAGTGAGTAGCAGTATTGGGTAACAGTTACTCATGTTCATTTTGAGTAACAGAAGGTTTTAATTTTGATTAAAATAAAAAATTTATCCATTTTTTTCATGGTTGGTGCTTTTTCTGCCCTGTCCAAGAACTCTTTGCCCACCCATAGGATGTCAAAGAGTTTTCTCCTATGTTTTTGTCAAGAAATTTTAGTTTTATTTTATTTTTTAAAAAAATTTATTTATTTTATTTATTTATTTCATCGTGTTGGCTTCTCTTGTTGCAGAGCACAGGCTCTAGGTGTGTGGGCTTCAGTAGTTGTGGCTCGTGGGCCCTAGAGCACAGGCTCAGTAGTTGTGGCACATGGGCTTAGTTGCTCCGTGGCATGTGGGATCTTCCTGGACCAGGGATCAAACCTGTGTCCCCTGCATTAGCAGGTGGATTCTTAACCACCGCGCCACCAGGGAAGTCCCAACAGTTTTATTTTTTAATATTTAAATCTTTTATTCATTTTGAATTAATTTTTGTGTGTGGTGTGAAGTACGGGTTGATGCCATAAGGATATCTAATTACTCCTGCACCAGTTTTTGAAAATGCTGTCTCTTTTGAATTATGTTGGTTCCTTTTAAAAAAATCAGTTGTCTTTATATGTGTGGATTCATTTTTAAACTCTCTCTTAGTTCCATTGATAAATATATTTATCTCAAAATATATATATATATTTATCTCAGTGCTAATTCCACAGTCTCATTTCTTATATCTTTTATAGTAAGTCCCGAAATCATGTAGTGTTAAGTCTTTTCTAAGTCCTTTACATTTTTTTTTTCTTGGCTGTGCTGTGCAGCTTGTGGGATTTTAGTTCCCCAACCAGGTATTGAACCTGGGCCATGGCAATGAAAGGGCCGAGTTGTAACCACTGGAATGCCAGGGAATTCCCTCCATATTCATTTTGGAATCAGCTTGTCAATTCTACAAGAAAGCTTTCTGGGATTGTGTAGAATCTGTAGCTCAGTTTAGGAAGTATAGACATCTCAGTATTGAATCTTTTAAGTAATGAACATGATGTAGCTCTTCATTTTTTTAGGTGTTTTAGAAATTTCTCTCAATAATGTTTAGTAGTTTTCAGTGTAGGGGTTTTTCACAATCTTTATTAAATTAACTCCCAAGTACTTTATGTTTTTTGATACTATTGTAAATGCTGTTTTTTTAAAAATTTCATTTTCCAGTTTTTTGTTGCTAGTGTATAGAAATACAGGTGATCTTTATCTGTTGATCTTATATCTAATGAGTTTGCTCAATTCACTTACCATTTTTATATGTGTTTTTTAACTGATTCCTTAGAGTTTTTTATGAAGAGTAATCATATTGTTTGTGAATAGAGACAGCTTTACTTTTTCCTTTGCAATCATCATGCCTTTTATTTATTTTTCTTGTTTTATTTCACTAGCTATGACCTGTAGTACAATATTGAATAGAAGAGAACAGATATCCTTGCTTCATCCCTGATCTTTGGAGGGAATGTATTATTGCAAATATTTTCTCTCAACCTGTTTCTCCTTTTCTTTTTCAAACTATGTTCTTTTTTATTCACTGTGAAAATTTACATAAAGTAAATAACTGTTTATTCTACAGTTCTATGAGTTTTGACAGTTGCCAACAGTTGTGTAACCGTCACCATAATAGATACTACAGAACAGTTCCATTGCCCTCAAAAATTACATTGCTGCTACTTTGTAGTCAGCCCCTCGCAACCACTTTGCTATCCTCTATCTCGAGTAGTTTTGCCTTTTCTGGAATGTTATATAAATGGAATTATATAGCATATAGCCTTTAAAAATTTTTTAAAAATTTATAATATAACTTAAATGTGTACAAATATAAAACTACTATGAATGCCTTATACTTACAGTTTTAATTTAAGTATAAAACAAACATGAAATTCTAATAAAACCAGAAAGCCAACATATTTCAAATGAACAGTATTAATTTAATTGGAAGGATATTAACTGCAACTGAAATCACCACTGTTGGTTTGATACTAGAGAGTTCTGTTTCTCCTACCTCTCTTTTAGGCCTGCTGTTACTGAGTGGCATTAAAAATGTTGAGCTGGCTGTGTGGTTTGAGGTAATCACTTCACATTTAAGGCCAAATTGCCAACGAGTAATCCATGAAAGTCTTTTAACAGGGCATTTCTTGATACTTAGAAAGCTCTCTTGTTTGATTGAAGATAAGGGTGGTGGTATTGAAATCTGCATATAGTGTCTGTTAAACCCACTTATAGGGACTTCCCTGGCAGTCCAGTGGTTAAGACTCTGCACTCCCACTGCAGGGGGCGTGGGTTCGATCCCTGGTCGGGGAAGTAAGATCCCACATGCCTTGCAGCACAGCCAAAAAAGGAAAAACACCAAAGCCACTTATAATGGGAATCAGGAATTTGGCACAGAGGTGGGCTTTGCTCAGTTCACAGATACGCTGACAACATGAACATGGTCCCAACTGCTAAGAGGCAGTAGGACATAGCCTCTTGAGTTTGACTTCTTTTGATGTTGCATGCATTGATAATTCAGTCCTTTTATTGTTGAGCAGTATTCTATGGTTTGGATGTACAGTTTGTTTATAGTCCACCAGTTGAAGGACACCTGAATCATTTCTAGTTTTGAGCGATAATGAATAAAATTGTTATAACTTCATGTACAATTGTCTGTGAACATAAGTTCTTGGGTAGATAACTAGGAGTTTGATTGCTGGGTCATATAGTAAGTATATATTTAACTTTGTAAGAAACTGCTAAACTCTTTTGTAAAGTGGATGTATAACATTTTGAGTTCCTACCAGCACATTCCTTTTCCAGTTTTCTGCATCCTTGTTGATACTTGGTATTGCCAAATGTTTATTTAGGTATTATAGGTGTATCTCACTGTCATTTAAAAAAAATTTTTATTGGAGTATAGTTGCTTTACAATGTTGCGTTAGTTTCTACTGTACAGCAAAGTGAATCAGCTATACGTATACATATATCCCCTCTTTTTTGGATTTCCATCCCATTTAGGTTACCACAGAGCATTGAATAGAGTTCTCTATGCTACACAGTAGGTTCTCATTAATTATCTATTTTATACATAGTATCAGTAGTGTATATATGTCAATCCCAATCTCCCAATTCATCCTACCTACTCCCGCAACCCCTTGGTATCCATACGTTTGTTCTCTACGTCTTTGTCTCTATTCTGCTTTGTAAATGCGATTGTCTATACCAATTTTTTCAGATTACATATATATACGTTAATATACGATACTTGTTTTTCTGACTTACTTCACTGTGTATGACAGTCTCTAGGTCCATCCACATCTGTACAAATGACCCAATTTGTTCCTTTTTATGGCTGAGTAATATTCCATTGTATATCTGTACCACATCTTCTTTATCCATTCCTCTGTTGATGAACATTTATGTTGTTTCCATGTCATGGCTATTGTAAATAGTGCTGCAATGAACATTAGGGCGCACGTGTCTTTTCGAATTATGGTTTTCTCTGGATATATGCCCAGGAATGGGATTGCTGGGTCACATGGTAGTTCTATTTTTTAGTTTTTTAAGGAACCTCCATACTGTTCTCCACAGAGGCTGTATCAATTTACATTCCCACCAAAAGTGCAAGAGGGTTCCATTTTTTCCACACCCTCTCCAGCATTTATTGTTTATAGATTTCATGATGATGGCCATTCTGACTGGTGTGAGGTGATATCTCGTAGTTTTGATTTGCCTTTTTCTAATTATTAGTGATGTTGAGCATCTTTTCATGTGCCTCTTGGCCATCTCCATACCTTCTTTGGTGAAATGTCTCTTTAGGGCTTCTGCCCATTTTTAGATTGGTTTGTTTGCTTTTGATATTGAGATATATGATCTGTTTGTATATTTTGCAGATTAATCCTTTGTTACTTCTTTTTTTAATTAAAAAAAATTTAATGTAATTATTGATGTGGTTGACATTAGAGCTACCATTTTATTATTATTTTATCATTCAAATTTTATTTTTTAAAACAGCAATTTCTTATTAGTTATCTATTTTATACATATTAGTGTATATATGTCAATCCCAATCTCCCAATTCATCCCACCACTACCTACCTCCTCGCCACTTTGCTCCCTTGGTGTCCATACGTTTCTTCTATACATCTGTGTCTCTATTTGTGCCCTGCAAAACGTTTTATCAGTACCATTTTTCTAGGTTCCACATATAGGCATTAATATATGATTTTTGTTTTTTTCTTTCTGACTTAACTTCACTCTCTATGACAGTCTCTAGATCCATCCACATCTCTACAAATGACCCAATTTCGTTCTGTTTTATGGCTGAGTAATATTCCAGTGTATATATGTACCACATCTTCTTTATCCATGCGTCTGTCGATGGGCATTTAGGTTGCTTCCATGGGGTGCATGTGTCTTTTCGAATTATGGTTTTCTCTGGGTGTATGCCCAGTAGTGGGATTACTGGGTCACATGGTAGTTCTATTTTTAGTTTTTTAAAGAACCTCCATACTGTTCTCCATAGGGGCTGTATCAATTTACATTCCCACCAACAGTGCAAGAGGGCCCCCTTTTCTCCACACCCTCTCCAGCATTTGTGGTTTGTAGATTTTCTGATGATGCCCATTCTGACTGGTGTCAGGTGATACCTCATTGTAGTTTTGATTTGCATTTCTCTAATATTAGTGATGTTGAGCAGCTTTTTTCATGTGCTGCTTGGCCATCTGTATGTCCTCTTTGGAGAAATGTCTATTTAGGTCTTCTGCCCATTTTTTAATCAGGTGGTTTGTTTTTTTAATATTGAGCTGCATGAGCTGTTTATATATTTTGGAGATTAATCCTTTGTCCATTGATATGTTTGCAAATATTTTCTCCCATTCTGAGGGTTGTCTTTTCGTCTTGTTTGTAGTTTCCTTTGCTCTGCAAAAGCTTTTAAGTTTCATTAGGTCCCATTTGTTTGTTTTTATTTCCATTACTCTAGGAGGTGGATCAAAAAAGATCTTGCTGTGATTCTGTGATTTATGTCAAAGAGTGTTCTTCCTATGTTTTCCTCTAAGAGTTTTATAGTGTCTGGTCTTACGTTTAGGTCTCTAATCCATTTTGAATTTATTTTTGTGTATGGTGTTAGGGAGTGCTCTAATTTCATCTTTTACATGTAGCTGTCCAGTTTTCCCAGCACCACTTGTTGAAGAGACTGTCTTTTCTCCATTGTATATCCTTGCCTCCTTTGTCATAGATTAGTTGATCATGGGTGTGTGGGTTTATCTCTGGGCTTTCTATCGTATTCCATTGATCTTTGTTTCTGTTTTTGTGCCAGTACCATATTATCTTGATTACTGTAGCTTTGTAGTCTAATCTGAAGTCAGGGGGTCTGATTCCTCCAGCTCCATTTTTTTCCCTCGAGACTGCTTTGGCTCTTTGGGGTCTTTTGTGTCTCTATAGAAATTTTAAGATTTTTTGTTCCAATTCTGTAAAAGATGCCATTGGTAATTTGATAGGGATTGCATTGAATCTGTAGATTGCTTTGGGTAGTGTAGTCATCTTCACAATATTGATTCTTCCAATCCAAGAACATGGTATATCTCTCCATCTGTTTGTGTCATCTTTGGTTTCTTTCATCAGTGTCTTATAGTTTTCTGCATACAGGTCTTTTGTCTCCTTAGGTAGGTTTATTCTTAGGTATTTTATTCTTTTTGTTGCTATGGTGAATGAGATTATTTCCTTAATTTCTCTTTCTGATCTTTCGTTGTTAGTGTATAGGAATGCAGGAGATTTCTGTGCATTAATTTTGTATCCTGGAACTTTACCAAATTCATTGATTAGCTCTGGTAGTTTTCTGGTAGCATCTTTAGGATTCTCTATGTATAGTATCATGTCATCTGCAAACAGTGACAGTTTTACTTCTTCTTTTCCAATTGATATTCCTTTTATTTCTTTTTCTTCTCTGACTGCTGTGGCTAGCACTTCTAAAACTATGTTGATTAATAGTGGTGAGAGTGGACATCCTTGGCTTGTTCCTGATCTTAGAGGAAATGCTTTCAGTTTTTCACCATTGAGAATGATGTTTGCTGTTGGTTTGTCATATATGGCCTTTCTTATGTTGAGGTAGGTTCCCTCTATGCCCACTTTCTGGAGAGTTTTTATCATAATTGGGTGTTGAATTTTGTCAAAAGCTTTTTCTGCATCTATTGAGATGATCATATGGTTTTTATTCTTCAATTTGTTAATATGGTGTATTGCATTGATTGATTCGCATATATTGAAGAATCCTTGCATCCCTGGGATAAATCCCACTTGATCATGGTGTATGATCCTTTTAATGTGTTGCTGGATTCTGTTTGCTAGTATTTTGTTGAGGATTTTTGCATCTATATTCATCAGTGATATTGGTCTGTAATTTCCTTTTTTTGTAGTATCTTTGTCTGGTTTTTGTATCAGGGTGATGGTGGCTTCATAGAATGAGTTTTGGAGTGTTCCTTCCTCTGCAAGTTTTTGCAAGAGTTTGAGAAGGATGGGTGTTAGCTCTTCTCTAAATGTTTTGTAGAATTCACCTGTGAAGCCATCTGGTTCTGGGCTTTTGTTTGTTGGAAGATTTTTTTTTTTTTTTTTTTTTTGCGGTACGCGGGCCTCTCACTGTTGTGGCCTCTCCCGTTGCGGAGCACAGGCTCCGGACGCGCAGGCCCAGCGGCCATGGCTCACGGGCCCAGCCGCTCCGCGGCATGTGGAATCTTCCCGGACCGGGGCACGAACCCGTGTCCCCTGCATCGGCAGGCGGACTCTCAACCACTGCGCCACCAGGGGAGCCCTTGGACGATTTTTAATTACAGTTTCAATTTCATTACTTGTGATTGGTCTGTTCATATTTTCTATTTCTTCCTGGTCCAGTCTTGGAAGGTTATGCCTTTCTAAGAGTTTGTCCATTTCTTCCAGGTTGTCCATTTTATTGTCATAGAGTTGCTTGTAGTAGTCTCTTATGATGATTTGTATTTCTGTGGTGTCTGTTATAATTTCTCCATTTTCATTTCTAATTTTATTGATTTGAGTCCTCTCCCTCTTTTTCTTGATGAGTCTGGCTAAAGGTTTATCAATTTTGTTTATGCTCTCAAAGAACCAGCGTTTTTTTTTTTTTTTTTTTTGGCGGTATGCGACTCTCTCACTGTTGTCGCCTCTCCTGTTGCAGAGCACAGGCTCTGGACGCGCAGGCTCAGCAGCCATGGCTCATGGGCCCAGCCGCTCCGCAGCCTGTGGGATCTTCCTGGACCGGGACACGAACCTGTGTCCCCTGCATCGGCAGGCGGACTCTCAACCACTGCGCCACCAGGGAAACCACAGAGAACCAGCTTTTAGTTTTATTGATCTTTGCTGTTGTTTTCTTTGTTTCTATTTCATTTATTTCTGCTCTGATCTTTATGATTTCTTTCCTTCTGCTAACTTTGTGTTTTGTTTGTTCCACTTTCTGTAGTTCCTTTAGGTGTAAGGTTAGATTGTTTATTTGAGATTTTTCCTGTTTCTTGACGTAGGCTTGTGTTTCTGTAAACTTCCCTCTTAGAACTGCTTTTGCTGCATCCCATAGGTTTTGGATCATCGTGTTTTTGTTGTAATTTGTTTGTAGGTATTTTTTGATTTCGTCTTTGATTTCTTCAGTGACCTTTTGGTTCTTTAGTAGCATATTGTTTAGCCTCCGTGTGTTTGTGTTTTTTACGGTTTTTTTCTCCGTAATTGATTTCTAATCTCATAGTATCATGGTCAGAAAAGATGCTTGATACGATTTCAGTTTTCTTAAATTTACCAAGGGTTGATTTGTGACCCAAGATGTGATCTGTCCTGGAGAATGTTCCATGTGCACTTCAGAAGAAAGTGTATTTTGCTGCTTTCGGATGGATTGTCCTATAGATATCAATTACGTCTATCTGGTTTAATGTGTCATATAAGGCTTGTGACTCCTTATTAGTTTTCTTTCTGGATGATCTATCTGTTGGTGTAAGTGTAGTGTTGAAGTCCCTCACTATTGGGTTACTGTCGATTTCCACTATTTTGGCTGTCAGCATTTGCCTTATGTATTGAAGTGCTTCTGTGTTGGGTGCGTACATATTTACAATTGTTATATCCTCTTGGATTGATCCCTTTATATTATGTTGTGTCCTTTGTTGTAACAGTCTTTATTTTAAAGTTTATTTTGTCTTATATGAGTATTGCTACTCCAGCTTTCTTTTGATTTCTATTTGCATGGAATATCTTTTTCCATCCCCTCACTTTCAGTTTGTATGTGTCCCTAGGTCTGAAGTGGGTGTTTTGTGGGCAACATATATACAGATCTTGTTTTTATATTCATTCAGCCACTTTGTGTCTTTTGGTTGGAGCATTTAATCCATTTACATATAAAGTAATTATCAATATGTATGTTCCTGTTACCATTTTTTAAATTGTTTTGGGTTTGTTTTTGTAGGTCTTTTTCTTCTCTTGTGTTTCCTACCTAGAGAAGTTCTTTTAGCATTTGTTGTAAAGTTGGTCTGGTGGTGCTGAATTCTCTTAGCTTTTGCTTGTCTGTAAAGCTTTTGATTTCTCTGTGAGATCTGAGTGAGAGCCTTGCTGGCTAGAGTAATCTTGGTTGTAGATTTTTCCCTTTCATCACTTTAAATATATCCTGCCACTCTCTTCTGGCCTATAGAGTTTCTGCTGAAAGATCAGCTGATAACCTTGCATGGATTCCCTTGTATGTTATTTGTTGTTTTTCCCTTGCTGCTTTTAATATTTTTTCTTTGTATTTAATTTTTGATAGTTTGATTAATATGTGTCTCAGCATTTTTCTCCTTGGGTTTATCCTGCCTGGACTCCCTGCGCTTCCTGGACTTGATTGACTATTTCCTTTCCCATGTTAGGAAAGTTTTCAACAATAATCTCTTCACATTTTTTTCAGACCCTTTCTCTTTCTGTTCTTCCTCTGGTACCACTATAATTAGAATGTTGGTGCGTTTAATGTTGTCCCAGTGGTCTCTGAGACTGTCTGCAATTCTTTTCATTCTTTTTTCTTTATTCTGCTCCTTGGCTGTTATTTCCACCATTCTATCTTCCAGGTCACTTATCCGTTCTTCTGCCTCAGTTATTCTGCTATTGATTCCTTCTATTTTGTTTTTTAATTTCAGTTATTGTGTTGTTCATCACTCTTTGTTTGTTCTTTAGTTTTTATAGGTCTCTGTTAAACATTTCTTGTATTTTCTCCATTCTGTTTCCAAGATTTTGGGTCATCTTTACTATCATTACTCTGAATTCTTTTCATGTGGACTGCCTATTTCCTCTTCATTTGTTTGGTCTGGTGGGTTTTTACCTTGCTCCTTCATCTGCTGCGTATTTCTGTGTCTTCTCCTTTGTCTAACTTACTGTGTTTGAGGTCTCCTTTCCGCAGGTTGCAGGGTCATAGTTCCTCTTGCTTCTGGTGTCTGCCCCCAGTGGGTGAGTTTGGTCCAGTGACCTGTTTAGGCTTCCTGGTGGGAAGGACTGGCGCCTGCGTTTTGGTGGGTGGAGCTGGATCTTTTCCCTGTGATGGACAGGGCTGTGTCAGGTGGTGTGTTTTGGGGTGTCTGTGGCCTTAGTACGACTTTAGGCAGCCTGTCTGCTGATGGTTGGGTTTGTGTTCCTGTCTTGTTTGTTGTTTGTCATGGGGTGTCCAGCAGTGGAGCCTGCAGGCAGTTGGGTGGAGTTGGGTCTTGGAGTTGAGATGGAGACTCCCGGGAGAGCTCTGGGGCCAGGAATTCTCTGGCATTCCAGTTTCCTGGGCTCGGCACTCCCACCTCAGAGGCTCAGGCCTGACCCCCTGCCTGGAAACCAAGACCCCGCATGCCACACAGCTCAGCAAAAATGGGGGGAAAAAAAAGAAAAGAAAAAAGAAAGAAATAAAAGGGTAGGAAGAAAACAAATGAAAACAAACAGACATACAAAACTCGGGACAAATAGCAAAGACAAAAACAAGCAAGAAGCAACAGCAACAATTAAAAAGAAAGAAACAAACAAAGGAAGAGACAAACAAAACCCCAAATGGTAAAAGTAAAACCAAACAGAAACAAAAATAATCACACACACACACACACACACACACACACACACACACACACACACAAAATAAGAAACCAAAACATAAAACAGAGAAAATGAAAAAGAACAGCCAGACCAACAAAAGAATCCCAAAACAAAATTAAACAATTAAAAGCAAAACTAACCAGAAAAACAAAAACAAAAGCAGAATGCAAATTGAAGGGAAAAGCAAGGAATACAAAACAAACACACAAAAACAATAAATAAAAGTTAAATAGCACAAAGAAAAAAAAAGCAAGTTAAAAACACAGAACAACAAAAAAGTAATGTAGAAATAGAAAAAATATATTATAAATTTAAAAAACTAAATAAAAACAAATAATAAAATATACAGGACAAAACAAAACATTAAAAAAATAGTAATAATTATATTTTCCTGGGGTCTCAACTGTCAGTGTCCTTGCCCTCACCTTGAGTCACAGCCAACCTCTGTATCCCCAAGCCACCCTCCAAAACCTCTAGGTAGGTTTCTGGTCTCTCTCTGGGTACTGGGGGACAGCTAGGACTCTGACATGGCCCAACTCTTGGGTGTACTAGTCCCCAAAGTCCATAGCTGCTAGCACTAGACTGGTTTCTGTTCTGGGAACACTCGTTGTCCGTTCAGATATTTCATAGATGGAGGATTTACCAAGACGATCGCGGGGATTTAACGTGCAGTTTATGTAGCTGCACGGAAAGATTTTTGTTCCTCTTCTTTAGTCGCCCCGCCCCTGGGGCTCAGCTGTGGTTTTAACCCCACCTTTGCGTGTGTGCCACCCACCGGAGTCTGCTTCCGAGGCTGCCTTGGAGCCCTCAGGTCTGCTCTGGTGAGGACAGGGCGCGGAGGTGGCATGACTGCCTGGGTCTTGGGGGCCCTGGCAGCGACAGGTACGCAGGAAAACTGGTGGCCACAGGCATGAGAGATCTGGCCCTAGTGGGAGCCTTTCCTAGCGCCTGGTGACCGGCATGAGAAGGTCAGTTCTGGCAGCTTTTCCTAGCGCCTGTTGGGGCAGGGGTCAGTGCGTGGGGAGAGAGAGGCTGCTGTGGTGGTTCCACCCACTGCACGTCATTCAACAGTGGTGCCTTGCTTCTATGGCAGTTTGGGTTTCCTTCATAAGTGTCCCGGTTGCTGATTTCCTCCCTCCTGTCCCCTCAGGCTGTCTCCTTGCAGCCAACAGCAGTTCTCCCCCCAGGTTTGCTTTCTAATCCCCATGTTCCAGCTCTCAGCCCCCGTGTGAACTGGCAGACACACGTCCCAGTCTGGGGCACACAGGCCTGTGGCACTGACCATCTGTGTAGGTCTCACTCTGTCCCGTCTGCTACAGACCAGCCATTTCATCCTCCTCTGACAGCCTCAGATGTTCGCCTTCTGTCCCAAGTGATTTCCCCATCAGTGAGGGGGCTTCCCCGGATGCGGGAACCTCTGTGCTTCAGCTCCCCTGAGGGGCACAGATCCTGTCCCACTTTTTCTCCTCTTATTTTTCCCTTCTTACTTTCATCCTACCCGGTTATGCAGGGGTGTTTCTTGTCGTTTCTGGTGTCCGAGGTCTTCTGCTAGTGTTCAGCCGGTGTTCTTTGAGAATTGTTCCATCTGTAGATGTATTCTTGATGCTTTTGTGGAGAGAGATGAACTCCACGTCCTTCTACTCCGCCGCCATCTTGGTTTCTCCTCATTGTTGTCTTAATTTGCGCTTCTCTAATGATTTAATGATGTTGAACATGTTTTCATGTATAAATAAGCATGGCAGAAATGCCATCTGTAACAGTTTCTTTTGAAGAGCAGAAGGTTTTACTTTTGCTGAGGTCCAATTTATCTGTTTTTTTCTTTTATGGTTAGTGCTTTTTGTGTTCTGAAAACTCTGGCACTCATTCATTTTGATCTCTCATTAAACGCTATGGTTCCTTTAAATAATTAAACTACTAGAGAGTAAATCCTAAGAGTTTTTATCACAAGGAAAAACACTTTTTTTTTTCTATTCATTTAATTTTGTTTCTGTGTGAGATGATGGATGTTCACTAAAACTATTGTGGTGATCATTTCATGATATATGTAAGTCAGATAATTATGCTGTATACCTTAAACTTATAAGTGCTATATGTCAATTATATCTCAATAAAATTGTAAGATGAAAATAAAATAGTTAAACTACTGGTATGGGGAATACTTTGTCTCTACAGCCTTTGACTGATAATAGAATCTTCACACACCAGGAGTTGACCATTTCAGAAGGGAAGAGTAATTCTCCATCCACTATAGCTGCACCTCTTTTTTCCAGATATCTGTGATATGGGGACAACCACTTATTTCCAAGCCTTTTTTTAAAAAAAAAATCATTTACTTTCCTTTTGTATTGGTGAAGTATAAAGGAAGAATATATTGTAAATCAGTTCCTCTGAAACTACACAATTACTGGTGCCCCTAGATTTTTAAGAAGGAACTTGTAACAAAGTTTAATTTTTGTTTTGTTTTGTTTTTCAGTGGTGGCATCAGCAAATTGATTTTCATACTACTTTCTTGAACCATTTGGCACGATTGGTGCCCGAAATTTATTTTGCTGAAATGGAACCAGACTTGGAAAAGCAGGAGGAGAATATACAAATGTCAATAGTCACTCCACTGGAATGGTACTTATTTGGAGAAGATCCAGATATTTGCTTAGAGAAATTGAAGCACAGTGGAGCATTTCAACTCTGTGGGAAGGTTTTCAAAAGTGGAGAGACAACATATTCTTGTAGGTAAGATTTAGAAATGTACAGGATTGGTTATAATAACAACTTGGTGTTCTGTATGTATTTTATGATGTACCTTTCTTGGTATATTACTATTTATAATATATTTAATTCTACATAATTTACTTTGTTTTATTGTGCACTATAAGTTTGTTTTTGCTAATACAGCTTGTTTTTAAATATATGACTTAAACAGTTCTCTCACTTTTTCTTCCTGTTCTCCAGAAGTATATAAGAGATATATTTTTGCCTTGTTTATAACATAGTCCATACACCCTTATCTGAAACTCTTGGCGCCACATGTATTTCAGAATTCTGAATACTTCCCTAGTGGAGTCAGGTCAGGATCCTGTAATCAAACAGAGCATTTCTGTAAGAAACCTATGACTGTTCACAGCAAGTGGTATAAATAAAGTCTATAGTCCCTTGTCATTTCAGGTCATTTTTCCGCCACCAAGTGAGATTTGGTATCAGAGGGTTGTGGACCTGTAGGAGCATTTGTAATTTAGTTGGATAGAAGAGGCCAGTGGTAAGGAAACTGGAAACAGCTTTAGGCTTTTTTTTTGCCTTTTGTGAGAGAGATTGACTTAACACAGCATGGTAACACAGAGAACTTTTTTATTCTCTACTCCTGCCTGAAACTTTTAACTTTTAGATCTTAACAACACTTTTAGTTTTTTTTTCTTTCTTTTTTTTTTTTTTTGCGGTACACGGGCCTCTCACTGTTGTGGCTTCTCCTGTTGGGGAGCACAGGCTCCGGACGTGCAGGCTCAGCGACCATGGCTCACGGGCCCAGCCGCTCCGTGGCATGTGGGATCCTCCCGGACCGGAGCACGAACCCGTGTCCCCTGCATCAGCAGGCAGACTCTCAACCACTGCGCCACCAGGGAGGCCCTTTTCTTTCTTTTATTAGAGGTTGTTTAGGTTAGGAATGTGAAGTTTTAGATTTTATACAGAGAATTGTTTTTTGCTTCACTGTAATTCTAGGTTTGACTGGTTTATGTATAGTTAACAGTTGTCTAGAACATACTGCTTTTCTTTATTCTCTTCCTTTCTCAGGAAACAGTCAGCTTTAGTATTTTATTTCTATTTTGCTATATGACAGTAAGTTTCATTTATCTTGTTATATATTTTTAGCTGAAGCCTGGTCAATTTCAGCTAAAACATAGTAGATATTTGTAGACCTCATTTCTCCAAAAGGGTCATGGAGGCATTTTTAATTGTCACAGCTAGGGGAATGGTATTGGCATCTAGTGGGTAGAGACCAGGGTTGCTGCTTAAACATCCTATGGCACACGGACAGTCACCTATATCGCCAGCAAATAATTATTCAGTTCAAAATGTCAGTACTGCTGAGGTTGACAAATCCTGCTCTGAATAGGTTAGTAGATGATATTATATTTTAGAGGCTATTATTAGTCAGTTTTTATTTATTAGCCTATAAAAATTCATTTTTAAAACTGCCGAATTCCATCTCTTCAACTTTTCTAAATAAATATTTTAAAAATTAATTTTGCACTTTGCACTAATATATATTATTGTTAATGTTTCCTTGAAAGTATTAAATAAAATTTTACATTTTAGAAGTTTTTATTAGGAAAGAGATTAAGAGAGATTGAATTTAATTTATTCAGTAAATATTCATTGAATACCTGTTGTGTGCCAGGCACTGATCTACATGCTTGGGACATATCATTATAATAAAATAAATTAAAATCCTTTAATTTATGTTGCTTACATTCTAATGAATTTTGTCTTTAACCAAGCCTCATTTACCAGTGAACAATCAGTGTCTGTAAAATACATTCATAACTGTAATAGGGTAAGATGATGCAGAGAATGAAAAAAAGCTGATGATTTTTCAGAAAACTAATTTTGGTATATGTGCTACCAAATGGAGCACCAGAAAATGAATTTTTTTTAAATTTTATTTATTTTTTATACATCAGGTTCTTACTAGTTATCTATTTTATACATATTAGTGTATATATGTCAATCCCAATTCATCACACCACCCCTACCACCCCCAACTTTCCCCCCTTTGTGTCCATATGTTTGTTCTCTACATCTGTGTCTCTATTTCTGCCTTGCAAACCGGTTCATCTGTACCATTTTTTAGATTCCACATATATGCATTAATATACAATATTTGTTTTTCTCTTTCTGACTTACTTCACTCTGTATGACAGTCTCTAGGTCCATCCGTGTCTCTACAAATGACCCAATTTCGTTCCTTTTTATGGCTGAGTAATATTCCACTGTATATATGTACCACAACGTCTTTATCCATTCGTCTGTCGATGGGCGTTTAGGTTGCTTCCATGACCTGCCTATTGAAAATAGTGCTTCAGTGAACATTGGGGTGCACGTGTCTTTTTGACTTTAAAGTCTTTATTGAATTTGTTAACAATACTGCTTCTGTTTTATGTATTGGTTTTTTGGCCACAAGGCATGTGGGAATCTTAGCTCCCCGATCAGGGATTGAACCCACACCCCCTGCCTTGGAAGGTGAAGTCTTAACCACTGGACTGCCAGGGAAGTCCCTGGAATTCAGTTTTTAAAGTATTTTCATAATCAGTTTGTGCATGATATAGGAAATTCATTCACATTACTTTATAGTCATACCTTGAGCATCAGCAGGAGTCATGTAAATTTTGGAGTCTGATTTTTAATCTTTTTCAGGGACTGTGCAATTGATCCAACATGTGTACTCTGTATGGACTGCTTCCAGAATAGTGTTCATAAAAATCATCGTTACAAGGTATGAAAATAGATGCCTAAAATCTCTAGATTGGCAGGAGTCTGATGGCCAGCTAGTCCAAATTCCTGACTAGTACTTGAGTTCCTGCTGTAACAGACCTGATTTGTGAACCTTTAGCTCTGGTTAAACATACCATGTGATAAGACATCTACTACTTCAAGATGCAGCTCCTTACAATTTTTTAATTTTTGAGATACATCATTTTTATGCAGAAGATTGTATAAAGCATATGAACAGCTTAAAGAATAACTATAAAATGAACACCTGTGTAACCACTACTTAGGTCAAGAAATGAGACATTTCCAGCTCTCAGTGGCCTCCCATTTGTTCCTTCTGGATCACCATCCTTCTCTCCTCCTTTGTGATAATCTCTCTCTCCTGTGTTTTGTGATAATGGTTTCCTTGATTTCCCTTTTAGCTTATCACCCAAATCATATTGAATGGTTCTGTTTTTGAATTCTGTACAGATGGAGTCATTCTGTATCTTTTTCTTGTTGAGTAGCTTTCACTCGGCATTAAGTATATACTTATATATATATATACGCATATATATATTTTGTCCATTTACCTTATAGGGTTTAATAATCCATATTGTCTTTATTCATTGTACTGTATATAGATATGTAGATTGTTTCCAATTTGGGACTGTTATTGTATTAAAACAATTCTGCTGTGAACATTCTTATTTGTGTATTTTGGTACACATGTACAGGAGTTTATCCAGGGTATATATCTGGAATAGAATTGCTGAGTTCTAGGGTATATCTTAAGTCATAGTAGATAGTGTTTTCCAAAGTGGTTATACCAACACACACTTACAAGATTTGGTGTTGCTAGTCTTTTAAATTTTAGCCAGTTTGGTGGGTATATAATGGTATCACATGGTGGTCTTAGTTTAATTTTCTTAATTAGTAGTGAGGTTGAGGGATTTGCCTCTCCTGTGACATCTTCAGACAACTTTGTTATTTTGAGCTGAAATGTATTTTTCAAGTAACAGTATTGGTTCTGTGCTCTGGGCTTGGGCAGATATAATAATTGATGTTTCTCTTTGTACATATAATATGCCGAAGGTCCCATGTAAATGTAAATAACATCTTAAAGTTATGTAGACTATTTCTTCCATAGAGCTGAAAGTGTGATTCATGTTTTTAGACTGGCTTCAACATTAGTGCTTCTATCTCAGGAAATGATAAGCTATAGATATATGTTATATATATATATGTATTTTTATTATTGTGCAAAAGAAAAAACATGAGCCTATCATGTAGTGTGGTTAAAATGTTTTCCTAACATTGCAAAGCTAATCAGTGATGGAATTTACAAAGTTGATCATTGGTTAATTTCATATTTCCCAGTCGTCTCCATTTATTATAGTTTTTTCCTTATGTTGGAGAACTCAAGAAAGGATGCCAGAAGTAGAGACAATGAGGAAGTTGTTAATTTCTTCTTAGTTTTACTCTGGGATGTTAAGGGGGAGAGATGCTGAAGTCTCAAGGCCAGAGTTTTCCAGTTGCCAAACTTTGGGATTTTGTGGTCCAGTACAATTTCACAAGACTTGGGTAAGACATAGGGTTTTCAAATTTTTATTTGGCTAGGGAAGTTCAATTTTAATTTTAAAAAGAGCACATGAACAGCAACCAAAAAATACCTACCATCTCCTATCATTTTATGAAGAAAAAGAAAATTTAATTCCAAGAAAGTAGGATAATCTCAGACTAAAGAGCAGGTCTTTAGATTGCATACATGTAGCTCTGTTAAAGAGCTCATCACATTCCTTATTCCTTCCTTTTCTGATTTTCCGTGGACTGGTAAAACTTGTCTGTTAAATTTTAGGAACTTCTTCACTAAGCTACCTTTGAGTATTGAAAGTTTACCAGTCTACACTGCCACCACAAAGCACTCTTTTATGAAGCATGCTTAGGTTTATCATCTTTAGGTTTTTGCAGAGCTCTTCTTGTAGAGGGTGCGTACACAGCTTACTCAGGAACCTTTGAGTTTTCAGAAGGATGGGCTGTTATGTAACTAATAAAAAATTATGTTCATAAGCTTTTAAAAATATTACCCTTCAAAAGTGAGTGTGAAGAGAACAGAAGACTTTTGGTGGGAGAATAATTTGGTAGAGTCTTTCTGGAATACCTGTTATGTGTGGTGAAATTTTTAAAGAAAAGTGAGGGAATGACTAATAAATACAATTCGCGTAATAGTAACCTCCAGGGCAAGTGGATGATCACAGAGGGAACATCAACAGTATTAATATTCTCTTGTGTTAGATGCTGGATCATTTTATTATTATACTTTGTAACTTGCCTATACATTGTGTATATTCTTTTTATAATAAAAAACATAATAAAAGAAAAAATGAAGCCATTTAAAAAAAAGATGAGAAGAAATAAGAAGGGATCTGTGTTGCTGCAGAGAAGGGGAAGAAAAGAATAACGATGGGGATGCAGACCCAAGATCAGGTACTATGTGAAGAAAGCACCAAGAAAAACCTTTTGTCACAGAATAGCACAGAACAACTTTTGCAGTCCCCGGCACCACAGAGGAAGTGGGGCTGCTGCACGGAGATGGCATGGCAACTCTGTCCAGACCTGCTCCACCATGTCCAAGTTTTCCTTTAAAGTCACGCTGCTGTCTGCCTTACGGAGTACTCAGTGTTCCCAAAAGTACACCTTTCACAGCAGTCTTAAAGTCTGCAGCAGAAGAATGTAAAGTTCCTGCAGTGACATGTGCAGTTATTACCAACGATGAAATAGGAATAAATCCTGCACTGCTGGAAATGTTTTTCTGAAGCATGGTTCAGAACTGCGAATTAGGGAGTTCTCTGGTGGTCTAGCGGTTAGGACTCAGTGCTTTCACTGCTATGATCCGAGTTCAGTCCCTGGTTAGGGAACTGAGATCCTGCAAACCACACAGTGCGGCCAAAAAAAGAACTTTGAATTATTCTTAGAGATCGTGTTGGAAGTTCTGCTACTTGGAACATACGATTACCTTTCAGAATAAATATTGGTATTGTTGTTGTAAAATTGAAATCAGGCATTTAAAATACTGTGAAAACACCAATAGTTGATGAAATAATGAAAGGTGACTCTCCATCCCTTCTTGTTATTCACACTCTTCATGTGAAGAGAGAATGCTTCTGCGTTGCGGGTGTTATCACCACAGAAGATCATAGTTCTATCATTGCTACCTCACAACACACACAGGTGTTTCATTTGGGGTAAATGGATTACCCAACTGTGTTTTATAACTGGAGGATGCTTCTGATAATTCTTTCTGAGAACATTTGGAAAATTAAAATTTATTGAGTCTTCCTATTTGTCTTTGAGTTAAACATTTAAAAAGGATTGCTGTTTGCTTGATAGCACCTGACTTGCAGACACAAAAATAGTTCGTCTTGATTATATATTGTTTATGATAAAAAATCATATCAATGAATACTTAACTATCTTAACTTTTTATTGTTTTTTTTAAAATTTTATTTTTGGCTGCATTGGGTCTTTGTTGCTGCGCGTGGGCTTTCTCTAGTTGCAGTGAGTGGGGGCTGCTCTTTGTTGTGGTGCGTGGGCTTCTCATTGCAGTGGCTTCTCTTGTTGCGGAGCACGGGCTCTAGGTGCGCAGGCTTCAGTAGTTGTGGCTCGCAGGCTGTAGAGCGCAGGCTCAGTAGTTGTGGTGCGTGGGCTTAGTTGCTCTGCGGCATGTGGGATCTTCCCGGACCAGGGCTCGAACCCATGTCCCCTGCATTGGCAGGCGGATTCTTAACCACTGCGCCACCAGGGAAGCCCTGTTGAGGTTGTTTTTAAGTGTCAAACTTCATGTGTTCATATAAATTTTAATTTAATACCAAAGAGCCAAAAATTGAATTTTCCCTTATGTGTAAAACTTATATCCCATTCCAAAGAGTTTTCTCTGTGATCTTGCACAATCCAAGATGAGAATTGAAAGTAAAGTAGAGGCATAAAAAACAAGAAACAAAACAAAACAAAAACCTTTTGAGAACAGGAAAATAACAGATAAAAATTGGAGCTTTTTGTTCTGCTGTGTGTAATGTGACCCTTCTTTGTGATATCCAGCTTTTCAGTAGTTTATTCCTTAAAAAAAGCTACAGTAAGATAAATAAGGTCTGAGGATCTAATGTATTTAACATGGTGACTATAGTTGATAACACTGTATTATTGTATGATTGAAATTTGCTTAGAGAGTAGAACTTAAACATTCTTACATACACACAAAAAGGTAACCATGAAACAAGAAAGAATATACTGAAGTACTATCTTTAAAAAAACTTTCAGTAAACCTCTGCATTTTTATCCTCAAAATAAAAACACCCACTGTTTAAGATTATTATTATTATTTTTTTGGCTGCACCACGTGGTATGTGGGATCTTAGTTCCCCGACCAGGGATCGAATCTGTGCCCCCTGCAATGGAAACATGGAGTCTTAACCACTGTACTGCCAGGGAAGTCCCAAAGATTATTTTTAACTCCATAAATGTTTCCTTTTTGTTGTTAAATGAGAATAGTGAGTTACAAAAATAGTATATTCATACAGCTGTTTCCTCTAATCAGAAAAAAACAGTTTTCAAATGAAGCTTACAGAGTTGTAAAAGGAAGAATAAAATTCTCATGTTATACTTTTAAATGGAAAAAGCACAATATGTATAATTATGCATTCAATTTTTGGATTCAATTTTGCATTCAATTATGTTTCTTTTAGAACTTATTGGGTATATAATATTAAACCATAATATATTTTAACTGCTTATCTATTGGAGAATTTGTTCAGGTTTCAGTTTTTTTTAATTGTAAGCAATATTGCTATAAATATCTTTATATGTAAATCATTTTTCTATATGTAAGATTATTTCTTAGGCTAGGTTCTCAGAAGTGGAATTACTGGATTAAAAAATAGAGACCTTTCAGAGAATAAAAAGACAAGCCACAGACTGGGTGGAAGGCTTTGCAAAACATGTATCTGATAAAGGATTGTTATCCACTATATACAAAAAACTCTTAAAACTCAACAGTAAGAAAATGAACAACTCAGCTTTAAAAATGGGCAAAAGATCTGAAACAGACACTTCACCAAGAAGATACGTAAATGGCAATAAGCACACAAAAAGATGCAAAACATCATATGTCATTAGAGAATTACAAATTAAAACCATAGTGAGATACCACTACATACCTATTAGAATGGCAGAAATCCAAAATATTGACAGTACCAAATGCTGGTGAGGATGTGGAGGAACAGGAACTCCTATTCATTGCTGGGTTGGGAATGCAAAACGATATAGCCACTTTGGAAGACAGTTTGGCAGTTTCTTATAGAAATAAATACACTGTAACCACATAATCCAGCAATCATGCTCCTTGGTATTTACCCAAATGAATTGAAAACTTATATCCACAAAAAACACACAAAAAACCTGCACAGAAATGTTTATGGCAGTTTTATTCATATTTGCTGAAACTTGGATGCAACCAAGATGTCTTTCAGTTGGTGAATGGGTGAAAAAACTTTGGTACGTTGATACAATGGAATTTTTAAAAAATGTTTTATTTATTTATTTTATTTTTATTTTTGGCTGCGTTGGGTCTTCGTTGCTGTGCGCAGGCTTTCTTTAGTTCCAGCGAGTGGGGGCTACTCTTCGTTGTGGTGCACGGACTTCTCAGTGTGGTGGCTTCTCTTGTTGCGGAGCATGGGCTATAGGGCACACGGGCTTCAGTAGTTGTGGCACACGGGCTCAGTAGTTGTGGCTCACGGGCTGTAGAGTGCAGGCTCAGTAGTTGTGGCACACAGGCTTGGTTGCTCCACGGCACGTGGGATCTTCCTGGACCAGGGCTCGAACCTGTGTCCCCTGCATTGGCAGGCAGAATCTTAACCACTGCGCCCACCACCAGGGAAGTCCTACAATGGAATATTATTCAGTGCTAAAAAGAAATGATCTATCAAGCTATGAAAAGATACGGCAGGACCTTAAATGCATGTTTCTAAATGAAAGAAGCCATTGTGAAAAGGCTATATACTGTATGGTTCCAGCTGTATGACATTCTGGAAAAGGCAGCACTATGGAGACAGTAAGAAGATCAGTGGATGCTGAGGCTGGGAGATGATGGTGGGAGGGATAGAGGGATGAACAGGTGGAGTACAGGGAATTTTTAGTGCAGTAAAACTACCCTGTGTGATACTGTAGTGGTGTATATACGTCATTATACATTTGTCAAGACCCCCAAAATGTACAACACAAAGAGAGAACCCAAATGTAAATTATGGACTTTAGTTAATGTATCAGGGACTTACTTCCCTGGTGGCAGTGGTTAAGAATCTGCCTGCCAATGCAGGGGACACGGGTTCAAGCCCTGGTCCCAAAAGATCCCACATGGCACAGATCAACTAAGCCCGTGTGCCACAACTACTGAGCCCATGTGCCTAGAACCTGTGCTCCGCGACAAGAGAAGCCACTGCAGTGAAAAGCCCGCGTGCAGCAACTAAGAGTCAAAGCAGCCAAATATAAATTACTTAATTTAAAAAAAATAATGTATCAACATTGACTCCTCAATTGCAACAAATGTGCCACACTATTGCAAGATGTTCATAATAGGGGAAACTGTGGGTAGGGAAAAGGAGGGATATATGAGAACTCAGTATTTTCTGAGGTATAAAAATAACGATCAGGGTCTATTTTAACAGCCTGCTATAATCCTACATGATGAGAATTTGTATTCATATATTATCTTTGAAACACAACATTAAAAAAAATAATTTAGGCAATGCAATAAAACTTACCTTTTAAAAATTCAAATAATACAAAAGAGTACAAATAAAAATTTTTGTTGCCTTTCTGTCCCATCATACTTTCTTTGTTAAACTGAACACAATTTAGTGCACATCCTTACAGATCTTTATGCATGTACACTCATATATATATTTATATGTTTAGGAGGATGTTTGTGTGTGTACAAATGGGATCCTACTATATATTTTGTTTTGCAACTTTTCTTTTTGGCCATGCTGCACAGTTTGCAGGATCTCAGTTCCCCGACCAGGGATTGAACCTGGGCCACAGCAGTGAAAGCCTGGAATCCTAACCACTAGGTCACCAGGGAACTCCCTGCAACTTGATTTTAACTTAATATATCATGGAGATAATTCTGTGTTGATATATATAATAACTCTTGCCTTATTTAATTGCTGCATGTATTCCTTTGTGGGAATATGTCATCAAATATTTAACCCATCACCCTTTTCTAGATAATTACACTGTTTCCAGCTTTCACTGATCAACAAATAATGGAACATACACATATACCTTTGTTTTAATATAAACCAATGTATATATTAAAGAATGCTTGAGACTAGATTCTTAGAGGTAGATTTTCTGGATTGAAGGGTACATGCATTTAAAATTTTCATAGATTTTGCCAAATGTTTTTCCTGAATTGCTGTGTCAATTTACAGTCCCATTAAAAGGATATGAGGGGCTTCCCTGGTGGCGCAGTGGTTAAGAATCCACCTGCCAATGCAGGGGACATGGGTTCGAGCCCTGGTCTGGGAAGATCCCACATGCTGCGGAGCAACCAAGCCCACGCACCACAACTACTGAGCCTGCACTCTAGAGCTCGCTTGCCACAACTGCTGAAGCCCGCGCGCCTAGAGCCTGTGCTCCACAACAAGAGAAGCCACTGCAATGAGAAGCCCGTGCACTGCAACGAAGAGTAGCCCCCACTCGCCACAACCAGAGGGAGCCTGCGCACAGCAACAAAGACCCAACACAGCCAAAAATAAAAATAAAAAAAGGATATGAGAATGTTCTTTATCTACATCCCCAAAGTTTATTTAGTCAGTCTTTTTACTTTTTGCCAATCCGTTAGTCAAATAATCTCATTTTAATTTGCATTTCTATTACTAATATTAACATCTTTTCATTTTTTAATTGTATGTTTAATTTCTTCTGTGTATTGCCTGTTTTTATCCTTAAT
Organism: Tursiops truncatus; assembly: GCF_011762595.2. Taxonomy (NCBI): domain Eukaryota; kingdom Metazoa; phylum Chordata; class Mammalia; order Artiodactyla; family Delphinidae; genus Tursiops; species Tursiops truncatus. The sequence goes on along the minus strand of NC_047035.1, from coordinate 85,840,620 downwards.
TTTTCTTTTGCCTTTTTCTTACTGTTATATACGTTACAAATATTTTCTCTTACTATGCTTGTCTTTAATAATTTTTAAAGTCAGATTTTTTTGAGATATAATTTATATACAATAAAATCTACCCTTGTAAGTGTAGTTCCATGAGTTTTCACAGACATACAGTTCAGTAACCACCACAATAATCAATATATAAAACATATCATTCCCAGAAGTTCTCCCGTTTGCAGGCAGTCCTCTTGCCCACTTACCCCAGCTCCTGGCAGTCACTGATCAGTTTTCTGTCCCTATAGTTTTGGCTTTTCCAAATGTCATATAAGTGAAATCTATATATAGTATGTAGTGTTTCCTATCTGGTTATATTCACTTAGCATAGTGCCTTTGAGATCCTCTCATGTCTCAGCAGTTTGTTCCTTTTTATTGCTGAGTAGTATGCCGTTGTATGGATATGCCACAATATATTACCTGTTCATCAGTTGATGAATATTTGTCTTGTTTCCAGCTTTTAAATAAAGCTGTTACAAACATTCAAGTACATGTCTTTGTGTGGGCATTTGTTTTAATTTTTCTTGGGTAACCTCAGGGTGATATTGCTGGATTATAAATTAAGTGTATTTTTTGACTGTATAAAATCTATTTTCTGTCTTTTAAACTTGATATATGCTATCATTTGCCTTACTGACATTTTAATTTATATGTTGTCAAATTTGCCAGTTTTTTTTTTTAATGCTTCTGGATTTTGTGCCTTGCTTCCATGGCATTCCCTATACTAAGGTTATGCTTTTACTTTCATTTGAAACAACTACATTTTTAGTAATCATGGATGAGTCTAGCATTCTTCAGTATATAAAATTGATTTGTATATTCTAATTTCTTTTGTTACTATTGTTCTAGTGATAATGTTTGTACTAATAATTTTTATAATGCCTTTAGTTCCTTTTTACTCCCTTATGTAACTTTTTATTATCTAGTCTGTCAGTTTTAATGCTATCTTTGACTCCCTCCTATTACCTATTTAATAGTTGATAATCTTATGTTGCCTTCTCTTTCCCTTCTCCCACTTTTTAGTTGTAGTCTTTCTGATTGTGAGATCATATAATGTTCATGGATAATGTTCTATCCATGTATCTTTCAACACCCTTGATTTGTTCTTAGCGCTACAATTAAATACATAAAATGTTCGCCATCTGTCCTTTTTCTGAAGTTCCCCAGTCACTGCTTGGTCAGCTGAAGTGCATCCTCTAGGGGTCAGTAAACTACAGTTTGTGGGTCAAATCTGGCTCACCATCTGTTTTTGTATTGCCTGCAAGCTAAGCTTGGTTTTTATTCTTTTCTTCTTTTTTTTTTTTTCTTTTGGCTGTACCGCAAGGCATGCGGAATCTTAGTTCCCCAACCAGGTATCAAACCTGTGCCCCCTGAAGTGGAAGCGCAGAGTCTTAACCTCTGGACCTCCAGGGAAGTCCCTTAGCTTGGTTTTTATATTTTCAGATGGTTGGGAAAAAAGATGAGAAGAATAATATTTCATGATAAATGAAAATTATATGAAATTAAAATTTCAGTGCCTATAAATAAAGTCTCATTGGAATGTGGCTATGCTGGTTCATTTATTTATTGTCTGTGGCTGATGCTTCACTGCCAGAGCAGAATACAGTAATTCAACAGAGATTCCATGGCCTGCAAAGACTAAAATATTTACTGTCTGTTCCTTTACACAGGAAGTTTGCTGATCACTGCTCAGGTAGATTCCTCAGGAAGGTCGCATGTATACTGTGTTTCTTAAGTTCTGACATGTTCAAAATTATATTATTGCTCGGCTGTAGACAGTATTCTTGGTTTGCAGTTTCTTTCCTTGAAAATGCTGCTCTGCTGTTGTCTTGCTTTATGTGTTGTTATTGAGAAGTCTGATGCCAGTCTAATTTTCTTGTGATTATGTTATTTCATCTTTTTGCCTAGGGCCTCAGGACTTTTATCTTTAAAATCCAGTAGTTTTAGGAGGGTATACTTTGGAGTTGATCATACTGAGTGAGTTTTCTCTTAGTCACTTTTGGCCGTTTGATTGTGTAGATTCAGGTCTTTTATTTCCAGGAAGTTTTCTTAGATTACAGTTTTAAATATTACCTCTGTTCCATTGTTTTGATTTTTCTTTGGTGATTCCAGTTATACTCATCTGCCTCTATTAGGCCTATCTTCTATTTCAACCACTTTTTCTCTGACCCTGTATTTCTTTACTTCATCTTATTTTCATTCTCTTGTTTTCCTGCTTTGTTTCAATGCTATTTATTAACTTTTCATTTGAGTCTATCATCTTGTAATTTAAAAAAATTCATTTCTGATATGATATCGTTTTCTTCCTGGTTTTTCCCCTTAGTTCACTCGAGTCTCATTTTATTTATTCCTATTTCTTTGTCCGTTTCTGTTCTTAGTTCTTATATTTATGATTAAAGGTGTTTAGTCTGATTAAGGGTTTTTAATGCTTGTTTGAGGCTGTGTAATTCAGTTTGGAGCATTGTATAGTTTTCTCCAGCTTCATAATTGGGTTTTGGCTCTTATTTGCATTTTTTGGCTTTTTTTTTTTGCAATAGTTTTGTGTGGATATGGTGTACTTCTTTCTGTTCTTTTCATTTCATGGATAGGTTTACAAGTGCTCTCTTCTGTCAGTTCTACCCTCTTCTCTGTTTTTTTTTTTTTTTTTTGCGGTACGCGAGCCTCTCACTGTTGTGCTCTCTCCCGTTGCGGAGCACAGGCTCCGGACGCGCAGGCTCAGCGGCCATGGCTCACGGGCCCAGCAGCTCCGTGGCATGTGGGATCTTCCCAGACCGGGGCATGAACCTGTGTCCCCTGCATCGGCAGGCGGACTCTCAACCACTGCGCCACCAGGGAAGCCCCTAACTTATTTTATAGATGATATTGGTGATGGTGGTGAGGTGAGGGGAGGGTTTGGCATGTCTTGTTTCTCTCTTGTTTCATAGGATCCTTAAATTTTCTTTCTTATTTACTTCTTTCATTTACTGCCCCATCTATAATGGGTTACCACCTTTTTTAATGTATTTGATTTTCCTCCAAAAGTAATGCTTTTCTGAGGTGGCCACTTCTGGTCCTGTTTACTTTCAGTCTCTTTCCCTGTGAACCACCAAGTCCTAACCTGTGTTCAGTATTTGTCCCTTGGCATTGGGCTTTCTCTTCTGGAGTGTGATTTTGTTTGTGCTTGATCTAAGTCGTTTGTACCCCTCTGTTCTCTTTCATGGGGTCACTTAAGCTTCCCTCTCGTATTGTCTGTAACCACAGGCTTGAAGTGATAGGCAACAGGAACTCTGATAAAGCAAGTCATTTGAAGGTTGTGGTATTTATTTTTTGTCTCCTAGTAATCTTGCAGACATGAGTCATGTGTGGCTTTATTTGTTCTCCTTGTTAATTGTATGCTTTGGAGGGGGGAGATTTGGGGAAGATTCAAATTCAGGTCATTGTCATCCTTCTCTATCTAAATTAGGATGTTTTAGATAATTTTTTTTTTTTTACAGGAACCCTCACAGGGACAATGTTGTGAATAAGTTTTAGTTGCTGTGGAACATCAGTATAGATGAAAATACTTTATACATGTCTTAAGTACTTACACAAGTATCATTATAATGATTTTTAAGAAGTTTGTTTAATCATAAAATCTACTGAAGCATTCTGGGTGAAGTATAGATTATTTTTTGCACACGTCACAACCTGTTCTCCATTAGTACAAAGTTTAAAAACTATTATTTAAAAACTTTGAATATGTTTCAAAAATATCAATTTTGAAGGTTCAGTTTTGTTGTGATTAAGGATTTTTTTTGGTTAACTAATCAAAATATTTTTTGATATATATCTATAACATTAAAGGCAATTAAGGTTGAAATAGAGGGAAACATTTATTATTTGAGTCATCTTTATCATTCTTCTTTGCTTTGTGATATGTTTTGAAATTAAGACATACTCATTTTTCATTTATCAGATGCATACTTCTACTGGAGGAGGATTTTGTGACTGTGGAGACACAGAAGCATGGAAAACGGGCCCTTTTTGTATAAGTCATGAACCTGGAAGAGCAGGTACCACAAAAGAGGTAAGAATATTGCTATTTTTTTAATTGCTAACTATTTTAAGGTTGATGAAATTAAATAGACATAAATGTTATGTGTATGGGTTAAGCCGAATTCCATTGATAATCCTGATTTTTATGTTCTAATATTTAAATGTAAGGAGTTTTATTTGACTCTAGAGAATTTAAGTGTTTGATAATTATATTCCATATTTCTCTAAAGAAGGAATGAATTTACAATGAAAAGATGAACTTAGAATACTTTTTTGTTAAGCAATTTGATGAGTAAACAATATATTAACCTAAAAGAGCAAATGGAAGTAGTTATTAATAGATAGGAGAATATAATGAATTAGAAAACAGTAGAATTGACACATAAATTCCATAATTGCTTTTCTTAAAGAAAAAAACGTCAGCAAACTGATTGTCCACTATACGTCCTAATCAAGAAAAAAAACTGCGAGCAAGCCCAGATGTAGACCGTTAAAAAGGAATGGGAAAATAACCATAGAACTACAGATACAGAAGGATTGTAAAAGGCTCCTTATATGACTCTGAACAAATACATTTGAAAATAGATTCTTCTTTTATCAGACAGTATTAAGTGCCATAATTTATTCAAAAACATAGAAAACTTGAATAGGCAGTAGCCATTGAAGAAATTTAGAAAATTGTCACAAGAAAGTACTTCCTAAAAAATGCCATGCTCTAATAGTTTTACAGAGGAATCCTTTTCAAAACTTAAGGAATAAATAGTTTTTGTACTCTTTAAACTGTTCCTGATAACTATAGCATTGAATACCCTTAGGGTATATATTTTGATCTCTTAAGTACCATTTCCCACTAAAAGAAATCAGGGCTTTTTGTAAAACTGCCTGATTCCACATGTGAGTTAGGGAATAGATAAGGTAGGCTTGTGAGGATGGGTTTGTGTCAAAACCTAAAACCCAGTTTGAAAAGGCTCCCACTGACCTGAGTTGGACAATTGGGGCATCAGAAAAACAATAATAAATAACCACTATGATTGATTGAATCATACTTAATATATAAAAATCCATGAGTTTCTAATAATGAAACTTACATAAGAACTAAATAGAATAAAACTTGTTTGTTGCCATGCAGTGGTTATTGTATCATTTCCTTACTCTAAAAACTGGTAATTGAAGGGAATGGACTAAACGTTTATTCTACCTTTACAACAGGAATTATATTTCATTGTAAGCAAGTATCTCCAGTTCATGAGGTAAAGCTCTTCTTTCTACAGGAATGCTAGCTAATAGAGAAGGAATAATAGAATTAGAAAAATCAACATTTTGCAAACCCTAAGGAAATATTTGATTTAGACAAAGATCATTAATGGATGCTAAAACCCTTAAAACTTGAATTGATGAGGAACAATATGGGCATGGTTCTGAATTACCATCTCATAGATTACTTGCTAGTCATAAGGGAAAAAACAAAACTGTACAGTGAGGCGGGCAGGGGAGGGCATCATACTGTTGTCACCTGAAACCAGTCATCAGTATTAGCATCATCATGAATATTGGGTTGATATGGCATAATGAGCCTCCTCGTATGATGTAAAATACAGTACATAGTTTAACATCTGAAAATCAGTTAATGTAATACTATATAAATAGAATAAAAAACAAAGCCACATGATCATTTCTGTAGATGCAGCAAAAGCTTTTGACTAAATCCAACACACTTTCATGATAAGAAGACTTAAACTTATAGGGACTTCCCTGGTGGCACAGTGGTTAAGAATCGCCTGCCAGTGCAGGGGACACGGGTTGGAGCCCTGGTCTGGGAAGATCCCACCTGCTGTGGAGCAGCTAAGCCTGTGTGCCACAACTACCGAGCCTGCGCTCTAGAGCCCGCGAGCCACAACTACTGAGCCCACGTACCATAACTACTGAAGCCTGCATGCCTAGAGCCCGTGCTCTACAACAAGAGAAGCCATCGCAATGAGAAGCCCGCGTACCGCAACGAAGAGTAGCCCCCGCTTGCCTCAACTAGAGAAAGCCCGCACACAGCAACAAAGACCCAACGCAGCCAAAAATGAATAAATAAATAAATAAATTTTAAAAAAGACGTAAACTTATAATAGAAGAGAACTTCCTTAACCTGATAGAGGGCATTTATGAAAAACTCACAACTATAATTATATTGTATACTTTCCCCCTAAGATCAGGAATAAGGCAGATTCTGCTTTTGCCACAGAGCATATCCATTCAATATTGTAGTGGAGGTTCTAGCTGGGGCAGTTAGGCAAGAAAAAGAAATAAAAAGCACCCAGATTGGGAAGGAAGAAGTAAAACTAGCTCTGTTTGCAGATGACATGATTTTGTATATAGAAAATCCTAAGGAATCCACTAAAACATTATTAGAACTAATAAATTCAGCACAGTTGCAGGATATGAGATAATTATACAAAATTACTTGTGTCAAAAAAAAAAATTACTTGTGTCTATGCATTAGTAATGAACAATACAAAAATGAAATTAAGAAAAAAGAAGTACAAAATTTATTTAATTTGAGAAGATATATGCACCCTTAATGTTCATTGCAGCATTATTTACAATAGCCAAGATATGGAATCAACCTGAGTGCCCATCAATAGCTGAATGGATAAAGAAGATGTGGTGTGTCTGTGTAAATATACACACATACACAAAATGGAATATTACTCAGCCATAAAAAAATGAAATATTGCCATTTGAGACAAAATGGATAGACCTAGAGGGTGTTATGCTAAGTGAAATAAATCAGACAAAGACAAATACTGTATGATTTCACTTATATGTGGAATCTAAAGAACAAAACAAATGAACAAACAAAACAGAAACAGAGTCACAGATACAGAGAACAAGTGTTTGCTAGAAGGGATGGTGTTGGGGGAGGAAAAAAATAGGTGAGGGAGGTTAAGAGGTACAAACTTTCCGTTACAAAATAGGTTATGGGTATGAAGTGTACAGTGTGGGGAGTATAGTCAGTAATTATATAGTATCTTTGTATGGTGATAGATGGTGACTAGACTTACAGTGACCATTTTGAAATGGTGACCATTTATTATCAAATATATATCAGATCACTATGTTGTATACCAGGAACTAACATAGTATTATAGGTCAACTATACTTCAAAAACAAACAAATAAATTCATAGAAAAAGAGATCAGATTTGTGGTATCAGAGGCAGGTGGTGGGAGGAGGGGGAATTGGATGAAGGTGGTCAAAAAAGTATAAACTTCTAAGATAAATAAGTACTGGGGTATAATGTACACCATGATTAAAATAATTAACACTGCTGTGTGTTATATGTGAAAGTTGTTAAGAGAGTAAACTCTGAGTTCCCACCACAAGGAAAAAATATTTTTTCTTTTATTTTGTATCTATATGACTTGGTGGATGTTGACTAAACTTATTGTGGTAATCATTTCATGATGTATTTAAGTCATATCATTATCCTGTACACCTTCAACTTATACAGTGCTATGTCAATTATATCTCAAAACTGGAAGAAAAAATATAAAAAGAAATAGATTCTAATGTTGTTTATGTAAAACAATAAATTCAAATGGACTCTTCTGATTGAATTTGGATAAATTTTAATTAAAGAGGAACATTTTGGGACTGAGGCTTTGTCCAGTTATAAAGATTTGCACAGAAATCATGTAACAAATAATTGGGCATGGCATAAACTGTCTTGTTTTAACAAGACAATTTTTGGCAAACCTAAATATTTTCACAAGAATATATTTTTTTACTTGCATTAAAACATTTTTAGTATTTACTTTGTACTTATGGTCATTGACAGACTTTTGTTGAATATCCACTCCTTCAACATGTACAGTTTCTAAGGACAGTGTTGCATTTTTCTAATTGTTTCTCAGTGTCCCAGATTTAGGGAAGCAGATTTACAAAGATTTTACTTAAGTGCTGTTGTGTCACAGTTCTGGATTTAGTGCAGGCATATTTAGATGTGATCAGATCTTAACTTGTGCTAACATGTGCATGTCTTGATACTTCAAATCAACTCAGTTATATATAAAAGTAACGGGAAGAAAAATAAATTGGGACCCGGGGCTTACCTCAGAATTTATCTGACCTAAGGAAGAGAAAAGTAGTCATTTTAAAGTGTTCATTGCATCCTTTTGTATCTAGGGAATGAGCATGCAGGGGCTGAAAGCTTCGTTGCCTGGAAAGAATTTAGCAGTAGTAGATCTTTTATGTATTTAGAGACATCTGTGTGTATTTCTCTGGAAGCCTATGGGAGATTTTTTGTTTGTTTGTTTGTTTGTTTTTATGGAGGCTTTGTTACGTAGCACGATTAGTTAAATCATTGGCCATTGGCAATTGATTCAACCTCTAGCCCCTCTGGGGTTGGGGATGGGACTGAAAGTTGCAGCCTTCTAATCACAAGGTTGGGTCTCCAGGCAACCAGCCCGCATCCTTAGGTGCTTTCTAAAAGTCACCTCATAAACATAACAAAAGACAGCCCCTACTTCTTCACTTGGGAAATTCCAAGGGTTTTAGGAGCTCTGTGCCAGAAACTGGGATGAAGATATTTCTTATTATAGATCACAGTATTAAAGGCCATGCTCCCCAAATTCAGCTACACATTCAGTACAGTTCCCCAGCTGGAAATTTGTTTTAGGTAATTGACAAGATGGCTCTAAAATTCATATGAAATTGTAAGGGACCCACAATAGCCAAAACAACCCTGGAAAAGAAGAACAAAGTTGGAGGACTCACACATCCCTCTTTTAAAACTTAATACAAAGCAACAGTAATCAAGACAGTGTGGTACTGGCATAATGATAAAAATATAGATTAACAGAATAGATTTGAAATCCCAGAAATAAACCCACATGTCTGTGGTCAGCCATTTTTCAACGAGAGTACCAAGACCATTCACTAGGGTAAGAATAATCTTTTTACCAAATAGGACTGGGACAACTGGATATCCACATGCAAAAGAATGAATCTGGACCCCTAACTCACACCAACCACAAAAATTAACTCAGAATGGATCAAAGACCTAAAAATAAGAGCAAAAACGATAAAACTCTTACAAGAAAACATAGGGATAAATCTTTATTACCTTGGATTTGGCAATAGATTCATAGATGTAACACCAAAAGCATTAGTAATAAAAGAAAAAAAACCTTAAATTGAACTTCATCAAAATTAAACACTATTGGGCTTCCCTGGTGGCGCAGTGGTTGAGAGTCCGCCTGCCGATGCAGGGGACACGGGTTCGTGCCCCGGTCCGGGAAGATCCCACATGCCGTGGAGCAGCTGGGCCCGTGAGCCATGGCCACCGAGCCTGCGCGTCTGGAGCCTGTGCTCCGCAACAGGAGAGGCCACAACAGTGAGAGGCCCGCGTACCGCAAAAAAAAAAAAAAAAAAAATTAAACATAAACACTTTTATGTTCCAAAGGACACTACCAAGAAAGTGAGAAGATAGTACACAGAATGAGAGAGAGATATTTGCAAGTCATATTATCCGGTAAAAGGAACTGGTATGTTGAACTTACAAAGAACTCTTAAAACTTAAAAATAAAAAGACAACCCAGTTTTTTTTTTCTTTTTTTTTAGTGGTGGCATTTTATTATTTTATTTTATTTCATTTCATTTCACTGTGTGACTTGCAGGATCTTAGTTCCCTAACCAGGGGTTGAACCTGTGCCCTCTACAGTTAAAGTGCGGAGTCCTAACCACTGGACAGCCGGGGAATTCTTTGCAACCCAGTTTTTAAAATGGGCAAAGGATCTGAATATGAATTTTTTCAGAGAATATACAAAATAACCAATAAGCACATGAAAAGATGCTCAACATCATAAGTCATTAGAGAAATGCAAACCAAAACCATAATGAAATACTTCTTAATACCCGCTAATGGCTATAATCAAGAAGCAGGTAATAACAAGTGTTATTCGAACTCTCAGACGCTGCTGGTGGAAATGTAAAATGGTGCACCCACTTTGGAAAGAGGCAGTTCTTCAACCTGTGAAATGTAGAGTTACTACATGCCCCAGCAATTCTACTCCTATACAGACTCAAAATAATTGAAAACAGGTGTTCAAATAATTATTTATACATGAAAGTTCATAGCATTATTCATAATAGTGTTGTTATTATAATAAAACAGTGTTATACAATAATAGTATTATTATTCTTAATAAAAATTAGAAACAGTCCAAATGTTCATCAGCTGATAAATGGATAAGCAAATGTGGTTAGGTTATATCCATTACAGTGGAATATTATTTGGTTATAAAGGGGAATAAAGTGCTGAAACATACTTCAATTTAGAGGAACTCTCTGAAAACATTATGCTAAGTGAAAGAAGCCAGTTACAAAAGACCACATATTACATGATTTCAGTTATATGAAATGTCCAGAATAGAACATCCGTAGGGACAAAAACTAGATTAGTGATTTTTTAGGTCTATGAGGATGGAGACCTTGTGGGTGTGATCATTAAAGGTTTTTTGTATTTTTTTTTTTTTATTGCGGTATGCGGGCCTCTCACCGTTGTGGTCTCTCCCGTTGCGGAGCACAGGCTCCGGACGCGCCGGCTCAGCGGCCATGGCTCACAGGCCCAGCTGCTCCGCGGCATGTGGTATCTTCCCAGATCGAGGCACGAACCCGTGTCCCCTGCACTGGCAGGCGGACTCTCAACCACTGCGCCACCAGGGAAACCCTTGTATGTTTTTTTGAGTTGATGAAAATGTTCTAAAACTGACTATGGTAATAGCTGCACATAAAAACCATTGAATAGTATATTTTTAGTGAATTATATGGTATGTGAATTTATCTCAAGCTGCTAAGAAATTGAAGTACATAGTCTTACTAATGACATATTCTTGCTAAAAATGTTTTACCTGAACTTAATAAAGCCTTGAGATCTAACTTCTAGTTTATAGGAAATACAGGAGAGAGATGAACAAGATAAAGAATACCGCAAGGAAGATAAATATAATATATAGGACATTTCAAGATAAATCTAGAATGTAGGACTTTTTATAGGAAAAATTGGCCTGACCTCAGTCATGAAGAAAAGTCAAGGGGTGGGCATGAGAGATTCATTTAGATGTAAATGACTTGAGGCATAACCAAATGTGATAGACATTTGGGGAATAATTAGGAAACTTGAATATGGTCAAGATATCAGATAATATTTAAAAGTTATTGTTAATGTTATTAGATTATAATAAGGATATTAAGATTATATAAGGAAATGTCCATGTTAAATACATATTAAAGGGCTTCCCTGGTGGCGCAGTGGTTGAGAGTCCGCCTGCCGATGCAGGGGACACGGGTTCGTGCCCCGGTCCAGGAAGATCCCACATGCCGCGGAGCGGCTGGGCCCGTGAACCATGGCCGCTGAGCCTGCACGTCCAGAGCCTGTGCTCCGCAACAGGAGAGGCCACAACAGTGAGAGGCCCGCGTACCACAAAAAATCAATCAATCAATCAATAAATAAATATTAAAGTATTTAGGAGTAAAATATCATGATGACTATTTTTTACCTTAAAATAAGCAACAAAAAAGGAAGCATATATGGAAAAAAGAGTTACTAAATTTAGGTAAAAGTTGTTTTTATTATACCGGTTTCTCTGTTTCTCTGTATTTAAAAAAAAGATAAAAAATAAATAAAAATCACTCGATTACTTAAACACTACACAAATAACAAAAACATACAAATTGTTCCTGAACACAGAGGGCAGAAGAGGGAAATTTTCCAAATTTGTTATATAAAGCCAACATTATGTTGACTTCAGATCTGACATAATATGGAATTTATAAGTCAGTTGTATTAATAATTGTTATGCTGAAAGCCTAAATAAAACTAACAGGTAAAATCAAGTTTGACAGAATAATATAATCATGCCTACATTCCTAGAATGAACTGTTTTTGGAATTCATCTGTGAAACTGTTTATGCCTGGCACTTTTTGGGAAAGTAGCTCTTTGATAAGATTTTCAGTTTCTTCCAGAATTATTGGCCTCAAATCAAAAGCTGTTAATCATGCTTGATGATGAAGCACTAGTGTATTCCCATTATAGATAGAGACAGGATAAGGAAATTCACTATTGCTCTTATTATTTACCGCTATTCTGGAAGTCAGTCAAATAGACAAACAGAATGAACTAAAATACATAAATATTGGAGAGGAGGCAAAATAGTCATGATTTATACCTTGACAACCCAAGAAAATTAACTGAAAAAGAATTAGAAACTATAGTAGAGTTTAGTTAGGTTGTTAGTTATGGAACTTACATACTAAAAATCATAGTTCAATGTATTCAACAAAATTTTTTTTTCAGGCAAGTCACTTTATTTATTTATTTACATATACATGTATCTATTCTTTTTCAAATTCTTTTTGCACTTAGGTTGTTACAGAAAAAATATTTCTTGAATGTCCTTAAAAGCAATAGCTTTTAGAAAATGTAGTGAAAGAAAAGATCCCATTTACTATACCATCAAAAAAAATAAAATACCTAGGGAAAAAACCAAGAAGAAATCTGCCAGGTCTGTTTTAAGAAAACTTTAAAACTATACTCCTGTAGGAGTATGGGCATGTAAGAAAAAAAAAAATCAGAAGACACATTTCATTCTTGGATTGGAAGGTTCAGTATTACAAACGATAAAAGTTTTTCCAAAATTAGTCCATAAATTCATTATATTCCCAATCAGAATAACAGCCAAATTCTCTTTTGGAACTTGACAAAAGTAATCAGAAGTTCTCTGGAAAAATTTATGAGAATTGCCAGGAAAAACTGAAGAGTTATGAGTGTGAATAGATCCAACAGATTTTAAATGTATTAAAGAGCCATAGTAATCCAGACAATGTGACAGTTGGGACTAAAATTCAGATCTTTAGAATCTGGGCTCTAGCACATTTTTTTTTTTTAACCTTGAATTTGGAAATAATTTCAAATTTGTAAAAAGTTGCAAAAATAAAGTACAAAGAATATTCATATACTCTTTACCCATTCACCTATCATTAACGTATACCTTATCGTTCAGCACTCTATTTTTATTTATTTATTTTTTAAAAAATATTTATTTATTTATTTTGGCTGCTCTGGGTCTTAGTTGTGGCATTTCGGATCTTTAGGTGCGGCATGCAGACTCTTAGTTGTGGCATGCATTCAGGATCTAGTTCCCCAACCAGGAATCGAACCCGGGCCCCCTGCATTGGGAGTGCAGAGTCTTACCCACTGGACCACGAGGAAGTCCCTCAGCCCTCTATTTTTAGATTGCCTCTTCTCTCTTACTCATTTATTTGTCCTGATTCCAAATGATTATTCCTTCATTTGACAAATAAAAAATTTGCTTGATTAAATATCACCAGATGTCCCTTTCTATTCATTCTCTTGTTTCTGGTTTCTTTCTTTTTTGTTTTTTAAGTAAATTTATTTATTTATTTTTGGCTGCATTGGGTCCTCATTGCTGCACACAGGCTTTCTCTTGTTGGGGCGAGGAGGGGCTACTCTTCATTGTGGTGTGTGGGCTTCTCATTGGGGTGGCTTGTCTCTGTTGCAGAGCAAAGGCTAGAGGTACGCAGGCTTCAGTAGTTGTGGCTCACAGGCTCTAGAGTGCAGGCTCAGTAGTTGTGGCGCACAGGCTTAGTTGCTTCATGGCATGTGGGATCTTCCCGGACCAGGGCTCGAACCTGTGTCCCCTGCATTGGCAGGCGAATTCTTAACCACTGTACCACCAGGGAAGTCCCTCTTGTTTCTGTTTTAAGAACCTTTTCATTCTGATTATTTCCATTTCCTCCTCTGATATTTTTTTAAAGGGTATTGGAATATTTTAGCATATAGTCAGAGGGCTTTGTGGCTTGATTTTTATATCCTCTTCATTCCATAACTAATCATTCTAGAAAATTGTTTTCGTACTGTTTTGTGTTAAGTAGCTGAAGAATCCTTGGGAGTTAAATTGCTCATTGAGTTTACAAAACTAGCCTCCCTCTTCCTATATCATGGGATTCCAGTCTGTTGGTGGTTTTCCTGAGTCATATGGCCTCAGTACACTGAATTTAATCCTGAACTAACCTGATCTTCTTGGATTTCTTTGGTTTTCTAATTAGATTCCAAAGGTAGTTGGTCATTCAGTCTTATTCTGAAGGTAAATCTGGATATTCTGCAATGACTCTAGATCTGATTCATGATCTAGATGTGAGAGAAGGACACTTATGGCTAGCATATAACTAATCAATTGCCACCCAACAGTCCTTTGTATTTCGCATTTGTTTCATCTCTGCTTTGGTGAATGTGAAATCCATACTCTGCCAGGCGTGTGGCATTGTGCCAACCATAATAGGGATTTACCAAATGTAATTAGACCTGGCTGATACTAATCAGCCCATCATCCAGCATTTGGCAGTATCTCTTAAAGTGTATTTAAGAGAAGTTTCTTTCTAGTCCTGCAGTACATTTCTGGGTTAATTTTTAAAGTTTTTAAAAATCTATTTTGATTATCACCCTTTTGTTCCCTCTAATGGACCTTCTTATTTTCTAAGCTATAAATGATTTATTTTAAAGTTTCTTCTGTACTTGGACTTCCCTGCTGGCGCAGTGGTTAAGAATCTGCCTGCCAGTGCAGGGGACATGGGTTCTATCCCTGGTCCGGGAAGATCCCACATGTCCTGGAACAACTAAGCCTGTGCACCACAACTACTGAGCCTGCGTTCTGGAGCCCGTGAGCCACAATTACTGAGCCCACGCTCCACAATTCCTGAAGCCCGTGTGCTTTAGGGCCTGTGCTCCACAACAAGAGAAGCCACCACAATGAGAAGCCCGCGTGCTGCAATGAAGACCCAACACAACCAAAAAATAAATTAAAAAAAAAAAAAGTTTCTTCTGTACTTACCAGACCTCTTCTGAAGAACTTAGCCTCTGATTGATACAGTATGGGAGTAATGAGTAGATTCTCTTAACTCTTTAATTCAGACTACTTTTCTGAGGAATTGAAAGGAAATATTGAGCTAAAAAAGATAAGAAATAGGAACATAGTGGATTAATATTGCTCTTAGTACCTTTGGCACTCTATTTTCTCTCTCTGTAGCAAAAGCTTCTGAGCAGAATCTCCAGAGGAAAGGTGACATATTGAGGAGATGGTAGAAATTAAAATAATAAAGCATTGGGGAGTGAGAAAGAATAGGTGCAAAAGAATAAATGTGTAGGTTAATGTTTTGGTCACCACAGTTCATTAGTACGGTCTATAGCAGGTAGGTTAAAATTGAATATTAAAAGCATTGTACTGAATTTCTAGTGGATTGTGTGTGTGTGTGTGTGTGTGTGTGTGTGTCTTAAAGAGCTACTATGTTTCTTTTCCTGATTACTGCTTTGTTTAAACATCTTATTGGGCTGTAACTTGCATAATGTATTCAAGAATTCACCCATTTAAAGTATAACTTTAGTGCTTTTTTAACATGTACTTCATTCTTTTTTTTATGACCAAATAATATTCCATCGTATGGATTACATACCATTTTATTTATCCGTTCTTCAGTGTATGGAAATTTAGGTCGTTTCCACTTTCTGGCTATTATGAGTAATGCTGCTATAAATATTTGTGTACAAGTTTTTGTGCAGATATATGTTTTCGTACTTCTTGGATAGATATCTAGGAGTAGAATTGCTGGGTCACATGGTAACTATACTTAACATTTTGAGCATCTCTCAGACTGTTTTCCAAATTGAACCATTTTACATTTCCACCAGCAGTGCATAGGGTTCAAATATCTCCACATCCTGGCCAATACTTATTGTTATCTCCCTTTTTGATTATAGACACCTTAGCAAGTATGAAGAGGTATCTCATTGTGGTTTTGATTTGCATTTCCATAATGGTTTATGACATAGAGCATTTAAATGTGTTTTTTTTTAGCTAATTGGTTTGAACAAGCCTTTTATTAAGGAAGTTGTATTTTGTAATGAAATTAACATTTTTTTCCCCCATGGGAGTCAAAAGCCCAGATTTTAGTCTTGCTTTTTATATCTGTTTAGAGGTTTTTTGACCTTGGATGGGACCTTTATCTTTTAAATGCCTTTAATTTTCTGCCTTAACAGAGTGGTTATAAGGATCAGTTGAAATAAATTAGTGAGAAAAGTTTTTGTCAGCTGGAGGGGATAACCACTCCCTATAACTCATTGTTCTCTGATGATATAATTATTCAGGCAGGGAAGAACATTCATAATGAAGAGCATCATAAAGGAGACCTCTGTGGTTTTGCCTTCTTGCCTTTCTGTCATCTGTAGCACCAACTTGGCCACAAGGAGTTAAGCTAAACTGATGTGAATAGCAGCCTCTTGAGTTGAAGTTAAATTCATTCCTGGAGGATGGTGTAAATGAACTCATTGAAATTATTGCTATAAATTAATAACATTATCTTTCTCATCCACTTACTTGTATACAACATTGGTAGTATGTTTTTCTATACTTTCTTGCAGAACTTACGCTGTCCGTTGAATGAAGAGGTAATTGACCAAGCCAGGAAAATATTCCCTTCAGTGATAAAATACATTGTAGAAATGACTGTATGGGAAGAGGAAAAAGAACTGCCTCCTCAACTCCAGATAAGGTGGGGGATTTTTTAAAAGGGAGAAGTTTTCATGATGGTTATTTATATTGCAAAACGGGTGTTTGAAAAATGTCTTTGTTGTTATTTACTGCTTTAACTATCATTATGAAGATTTTATAGAGAATGGCCTCATTGAAATACTTCCAAAATGCCCATTTATATGAGATGGTCTCTTAAGACACTATACAGAAGTTAAGCCAAAGGAAGAGCCTAATCAGGAGCTTCAGATTTTTAAGAAAACACATTTTGGGGGTCTTGTTCTAAATGATTTACAAGGTCCTAGCAGCCATTCATCCCAGTAGGGAGTAAATTGCCCAGTGTGATACTGGCCTGGACCAACTTCCAGGTTCTCTGAGAGGTTTGTGAACAAAGGTGGGGACTTTGGAATACTGTGTCTCCCTTTAGTCCAAGTCTTTAGCTATTTTCTTGATCAGAAGTTTTGATGGGGGCCACATTCACAGAAAAATAGACGAGATGAAAAGGCAGAGGGCTATGTACCAGATGAAGGAACAAGATAAAACCCCAGAAAAACAACTAAATGAAGTGGAGATAGGCAACCTTCCAGAAAAAGAATTCAGAATAATGATAGTGAAGGTGATCCAAGACCTTGGGAAAAGAATGGAGGCAGAGATCGAGAAGATGCAAGAAATGTTTAACGAAGACCTAGAAGAATTAAAGAACAGATAAAAAGAGATGAACAATACAATAACTGAAATGAAAACTACACTAGAAGGAATCAATAACAGAATAAGTGAGGCAGAAGAACAGATAAGTGACCTGGAAGACAGAATGGTGGAATTCACTGCTGCGGAACAGAATAAAGAAAAAAGAATGAAAAGAAATGAAGACAACCTAAGAGACCTCTGGGACAACATTAAACGCAACAACATTTGCATTATAGGGGTCCCAGAAGGAGAAGAGAGAGAGAAAGGACCCGAGAAAATATTTGAAGAGATTATAGTTGAAAACTTCCCTAACATGGGAAAGGAAAGAGCCACCCAAGTCCAGGAAAGGCAGAGAGTCCCATACAGGATAAACCCAAGGAGAAACACACTGAGACACATAGTAATCAAATTGGCAAAAATTAAAGACAAAGAAAAATTATTGGAAGCAGCAAGGGAAAAACAACAAATAACATACAAGGGAATTCCTATAAGGTTAACAGCTGATTTCTCAGCAGAAACTGTACAAGCCAGAAGGGAGTGGCATGATATACTTAAAGTGATGAAAGGGAAGAACCTACAACCAAGATTACTCTACCCAGCAAGGATCTCATTCACATTTGATGGAGAAATCAAAAGCTTTACAGACAAGCAAAAACTAAGAGAATTCAGCACCACCAAACCAGCTCTACAACAAATGCTAAAGGAACTTTTCTCTAAGTGGGAAACAGAAGCGAAGAAAAGGACCTACAAAAACAAACCCAAAACAATTAAGAAAATGGTCATAGGAACATGCATATCAATAATTACCTTAAATGTGAATGGATTAAATACTACAACCAAAAGACACAGGCTCGCTGAATGGATACAAAAACAAGACCCATACATATGCTGTCTACAAGAACCCACTTCAGACCTAGGGACACATACAGACTGAAAGTGAGGGGATGGAAAAAGATACTCCATGCAAATGGAAATCAAAAGAAAGCTGGAGTAGCAATACTCATATCAGATAAAATAGACTTTAAAATAAAGAATGTTACAAGAGACAAGGAAGGCCACTACATAATGATCAAGGGATCGATCCAAGAAGAAGATATAACAATTATAAATATATATGCATCCAACATAGGAGCACCTCAATACTTAAGGCAACTGCTAACAGCTCTAAAAGAGGAAATCGACAGTAACACAATAATAGTGGGGGATTTTAACACCTCATTAACACCAATGGACAGGCCATTCAAACAGAAAATTAATAAGGAAACCCAAGCTTTAAATGACACAATAGACCAGATAGATTTAATAGACATCCAAAATCATATTAGCAAATTCCATCCAAAAACAGCAGATTACACTTTCTTCTCAAGGGCGCATGGAACATTCTCCAGGATAGATCACATCTTGGGTCACAAATCAAGCCTAAATAAATTTAAGAAAATTGAAATCATATCAAGCATCTTTTCTGACCACAATGCTATGAGATTAGAAATCAGTTACAGGGGAAAAAAACATAAAAAGCACAAACACATGGAGGCTAAACACTACGTTTCTAAATAACCAAGAGATCACTGAGGAAATCAAAGAGGAAATCAAAAAATACCTAGAGACAAGTGACAATGAAAACACGATGATCCAAAACCTATGGGAGGCAGCAAAAGCAGTTCTAAGAGGGAAGTTTATAGCTATACAAGCCTACCTCAAAAACAAGTAACAATCTAACATTACACCTAAAGGAGCTAAAGAAAGAAGAACAAACCAAACCCAAAGTTAGCAGAAGGAAAGAAATCATAAAGATCAGAGCAGAAATAAATGAAATAGAAACAAAGAAAACAGTAGCAAAGATCAATAGAACTAAAAGCTGGTTCTTTGAGAAGATAAACAAAATTGATAAACCATTAGCCAGACTCATCAAGAAAAAGAGGGAGAGGACTCAAATCAATAAAATTAGAAATGACAAAGGAGAAATCACAACTGACATGGCAGAAATACAAAGAATTATAAGAGATTACGACAAACAACTATGCCAATAAAATAGACAACCTAGAAGAAATGGACAAATTCTTAGAAAGGTATAACCTTCCAAAACTGAACCAGGAAGAAATAGAAAATATGAACAGACCAATCACAAGTAATGAAGTTGAAACTGTGATTAAAAATCTTCTAACAAACGTCCAGGACCAGATGGTTTCACACGTGAATTTTGTCAAACATTTAGAGAAGAGCTAACACCCATCCTTCTCAAACTCTTCCAAAAAATAGCAGAGGAAGGAGAGCTCCAAAACTCATTCTGTGAGGCCACCATCACCCTGGTACCAAAACCAGACAAAGATACTACAGAAAAAGAAAATTACAGACCAATATCACTGATGAATATAGATGCAAAAAATCCTCAACAAAATACTAGCAAACAGAATCCAAAAACACATAAAAAGGATCATACACCACGATCAAGTGGGATTTATCCCAGGGATGCAAGGATACTTCAATATATGCAAATTAATCAATGTGATACAGCATATTAGCAAATTGAAGAATAAAAACCATATGATCATCTCAATAGATGCAGAAAAAGCTTGTGACAAAATTCAACACCGATTTATGATAAATACTTTCCAGAAAGTGGGCATAGAGGGAACTACCTCAACATAAGAAAGGCCATATATGACAAACCCAGAGCAAACATCATTCTCAATGGTGAAAAACTGAAAGCATTTCCTCTAAGATGAGGAATGAGACAAGGATGTCCACCCTCACCACTATTATTCAACATAGTTTTGGAAGTCCTAGCCAAGGCAATCAGAGAAGAAAAAGAAATAAAAGCAATACAAATTGGAAA
Organism: Tursiops truncatus; assembly: GCF_011762595.2. Lineage (NCBI taxonomy): Eukaryota > Metazoa > Chordata > Mammalia > Artiodactyla > Delphinidae > Tursiops > Tursiops truncatus. Next base: position 85,820,450 of record NC_047035.1, on the reverse strand, counting down.
AGAAGAAGTAAAACTGTCACCGTTTGTAGATGACATGATAGTATACATAGAGAATCCTAAAGATGCCACCAGAAAACTATTAGAGCTAATTAATGTATTTGCTAAAGTTGCAGGATACAACATTAATGCACAGAAATCTCTTGCATTCATATACACATCATCCTATACAATGATTTTTCAACATTCCTTCAGATGATGAAAAATCTGAAAGAGAAATTAAGAAACACTCCCATTTACCATTGCAACAAAAAGAATAAAATACCTAGGAATAAACTGACCTAGGGAGACAAAAGACTTGTATGCAGAAAACTATAAGGCACTGTTGAAAGAAATTAAAGATGATACCAACAGATGGAGAGATATTCCATGTTCTTGGATTGGAAGAATCAATACTGTGAAAATGACTATACTACCCAAAGCAATCTACAGATTCAATGCAATCCTTGTAAAATTACCAATGGCATTTTTTACAGAACTAGAACAAAAAACCTTAAATTTTGTATGGAGACACAGAAGACCCCAAATAGCCAAAGCAGTCTTGAGGGGAAAAAAGCAGAGCTGGAGGAATCAGGCTCCCTGACTTCAGACTAGACTACAAAGCTACAGTAGTCAAGACAATATGGTACTGGCACAAAAACAGAAACATAGATCAATGAAACAGGATAGAAAGCCCAGAGATAAACCCATGCACCTATTGTCAACTAATCTATGACAAAGGAGGCAAGGATATACAATGGAGAAAAGAGAGTCTCTTCAATAAGTTGTACTGGGGAAACTGGACAGCTACATGTAAAAGAATGAAATTAGAACACTCCCTAACACCATTACCAAAATTAAACTCAAAATGGATTAGAGACCTAAATGTAAGACTGGACACTGTAAAACTCTTAGAGGAAAACATAGGAAGAACACTCTTTGGTATAAATCACAGCGAGATCTTTTTTGATCCACCTCCTAGAGTAATGGAAATAAAAACAAAAATAAACAAATGGGACCTAATGAAACTTAAAAGCTTTTGCAAAGCAAAGGAAACTACACACAAGTCGAAAAGACAACCCTCAGAATGGGAAAACATACTCGTAGACAAATCAACAGACAAGGGATTAATCTCCAACATATATAAACAGCTCATGAAGCTCAATATTAAAAAAACAAACAACCCAATCAAAAAATGGGCAGAAGACCTAAATAGACATTTCTCCAAAGAGGACATACAGGTGGCTAAGAAGCACATGAAAAGCTGCTCAACATCACTAATCATTAGAGAAATGCAAATCCAAACTACAATGAGGTATCACCTCACACCAGTCAGAATGGGCATCATCAGAAAATCTACAAACAACAAATGCTGGAGAGGGTGTGGAGAAAAGGGGGCCCTCTTGCACTGTTGGTGGGAATGTAAATTGATACAGCCACTATGGATAACAGTATGGAGGTTCATTAAAAAACTGAAAATAGAATTACCATATGACCCAGCAATCCCACTAGTGGGCATATACCCAGAGAAAACCATAATTCAAAAAGACACATGCGCCCCAATGTTCATTGCTGCACTATTTCCAGTAGCCAGCTTATGGAAGCAACCTAAATGCCCATCGACAGACGAATGGATAAAGAAGATGTGGTACCTGTATGCAATGGAATATTACTCAGCTATAAAAAGGAACGAAATTGGGTCATTTGTGGAGACGTGGGTGAATCAAGAGACTGTCATAGAGAGTGAAGTAAGTCAGAAAGAGAAAAACAAATAGGGTATATTAACGCATAACTGTAGAACCTAGAAAAATGATAGAGATGAACCGGTTTGCAGGGCAAAAATAGAGACACAGATGTAGAGAACAAACGTATGGACACCAAGGGGGGAAAGCAGCTGGGAGTGGGGGAATGGTGTGGTGAATTGGGAGATTGGGATTGACATGTATTCACTGATGTGTATAAAATGGATGACTAATAAGAACTTGCTGTATAAAAAATAAAATTTAATTTAAAAACAAAAAAGAAAAAGAAGAAAAAGAAAAAAATATATTTTTATGGGGGTTCCCTTGTGGTGCAGTGGTTAACAATCCACCTGCCAATGCAGGGGACATGGATGTGAGCCCTGGTCCAGGAAGATCCCACATGCCGTGGAGCAACTAAGCCCATGTGCCACAACTACTGAGCCTGCACTTTATTTTTTTTTATTTTTATTTTTTGGTATGCTGGCCTCTCACTGTTGTGGCCTCTCCCGTTGCGGAGCACAGGCTCCGGATGCGCAGGCTCAGCGGCCACGGCTCAGGGGCCAGCCGCTCCACGGCACGTGGGATCTTCCCAGACCGGGGCATGAACCCATGTCCCCTGCATCGGCAGGTGGACTCTCAACCACTGCGCCACCAGGGAAGCCCTGAGCCTGCAGTTGAGATCCCATGTTCCACAACTACTGAAGCCCGTGCGCCTAGAGCCCATGCACTGGAACAAGAGAAGCCAACGCAATGAGAAGCCTGCACACTGCACCAAAGACCCAACGCAGCCAAATTAATTAATTAAAAAAAATTTTAAATATTTGATGGTAGGAATAAGGAAATAGCCCTTTGCCCTGTGCTTTGGGATCTAGATTTATTTCAGGTGTAGGGATTTAACAGTTTTTTGTGTTTTTTTTTCGGTACGCGGGCCTCTCACTGTTGTGGACTCTCACGTTGCGGAGCACAGGCTCCGGACGTGCAGGCTCAGCGGCCATGGCTCACGGGCCCAGCCGCTCCGCGGCATGTGGGATCTTTCCAGACTAGGGCATGAACCCATGTCCCCTGCATCAGCAGGCGGACTCTCAACCACTTCGCCACCAGGGAAGCCCCAACAGTTATTTTTTTAAAAATTTATTTATTATTTATTTTTGTCTGCATTGGGTCTTCGTTGCCACCCGCGGGCTTTCTCCAGTCACAGCGAGCAGGGGCTGCTCTTCGTTGAGGTGCACGGGGGCTGCTCTTCATTGTGGTGCATGGGCTTCTCATTGCAGTGGCTTGTCTTTGTTGCGGAGCACAGACTCTAGACGCATGGGCTTCAGTAGTTGTGGCTTGCGGACTCTGTAGTTGTGGCTCGTGGGTTCTAGAGCGCAGCCTCAGTAGTTGTGGCACACGGGCTTAGTTGCTCTGTGGCATGTGGGATCTTCCCGTACCAGGGCTCGAACCCATGTCCCCTGCATTGGCAGGCAGATTCTTAACCACTGCGCCACAAGGTAATTCCCTTAACAGTTTTTTTTAGCTAAAACCCAGCAATTTCTAACAACCATATGTCTTTTAGTGACAGTAATATTTGCTCTTAATTTACAAATGCAAAAGAGAATTCTAGACCTGATATGAAATACAGTTTGGGGCTTGTAGGAATTTTTCTACCTGAGTAATATTAGGAGTTTCACAAACCTAAGTACAGTTTTTTTAGTTTATTGGGTGTATTTGTATTATTCTATGAGAGAGAATTAAGAATTTCAATTTTTAAAAACATTAAATGTATTGTTTTGACTTTTGCTGGGCCATAAACTGTTTATAAAAATAATGATCATCAGAGATTGTGTCCACAAAGGTTTTAATTTCAGATATTTTGATAGCATCAGTTAAATGCTTTAAGAAACTTTGTGTTGGTAAACATAATACTAGCAATATGCCTGTCTAAAAAGGGTGGGTTGCTTGAGTGTGGTCATGTATGTAGACTGCACTGGACTTCAAATTCACAGATCTGAGTTCTAATTCTCACTGCTTATTGGCTTTGGGACCATAGAGAAGTCTTTTCGAGCCTCTATTTCCTAAGGTATAAGAGGCCTGAGAAAAGCTGCCTCTTAGAGTTATGAGGATCAATTGAGTATTTAGTGAAAGGTTATTATAAACTGTTTAAAACTGATAATAACTTCTGACATTTGTGTAGCCCATGACAGCCATTTTCACGTATTTTATAAGATCCTCACACCACTCTCAAATGTAGATATTATACTCTTCTTAGAGGTGGAAAAGCTACTGTCATCTCAGCAAGATTAAATGCTTAAGTGATTTGTCTAAGGCCTCTCAGTCAAATGGTAGTTCTGGCACTTTAAATCTATATACCTTTTTTAAAAAAACTTAAATGTGCTATAAAACCAGTATCACTTAAAATAAATAGAAGGTAAAAACAGAAATAAGTTAAATAAAAACTAAATGTTAATAAAATCTGTCTGTCGTTGCCTGCTTGAAGGTTCTGAGCCTGAGGCCTGTCTCCTTTTGTCAAAGTGGGAGATTAGCAAGATTTAAGAATGGTGTTAAAGACATACTGCCACTTACTGAGAATAATATTTTAATTCTGAAAGTTAGAAAAATTGGGGGACAAACATCGAAAAGGTAATACTTTTGTCAGGGTTTTTAAATTTTATGGCACTGTACCACTTAAAATCACCTCCTATAGTAGTATTACAGAGGTACTTTCCCATACGTAGGAAACTACATGGTGCTGCTTCATCACATGGCATATATTATTTTAGCCTGTATTTCATGTTTTCCTTTGTTTATTTGTTGCAGTGTCTGAATATATATCTTTTTTTTAAAACAGAGAGAAAAATGATAGCTACTACTGTGTCCTTTTCAATGATGAACACCATTCATATGACCATGTCATATACAGTCTACAAAGAGCTCTTGACTGTGAGCTCGCAGAGGCACAGTTGCACACCACTGCCATAGACAAAGAGGTTCGTGAGTGTCATTTGAATTATTATGCTGTCTTCATCAGCTTCCTGGAAATTGGGTGTTGACTGGCCCTTGCCAAGTGCCTTAGTATTGTGTTAGGTACAACCACCCTCTTCATTTATCCTTTATAGCCTAAGTAAATTGGTTGAAACTTGATTTTTCTGTGTGTGTTTAACAGTTTAAGATGACTAATTTTCCTCTTTTGTTCTAAATAATTAGAAAGTTACTGAATATACTTGGCAAAGAGTAGTTAAGAATGTCAGCTCGGGCTTCCCTGGTGGCGCAGTGGTTGAGAGTCTGCCTGCCGATGCAGGGGACGCAGGTTCGTGCCCCGGTCCAGGAAGATCCCACATACCGCGGAGCGGCTGGGCCTGTGAGCCATGGCCGCTGAGCCTGTGCATCCGGAGGCTGTGCTCCGCAATGGGAGGGGCCACAACAGTGAGAGGCCCGTGTACCGCCAAAAAAAAAAAAAAGAATGTCAGCTCAACCTCAGTCTGTTTCTATAATTATTGAATGAATGAATAAATGCATGAATTATGAGAAGTTGGTTAGTTAACATCATCTATTAAAACTATTTTTAGAATAATATTGATAACATGGCTCAACTTTTATTTAACACCCATCCAAAGCAAAATGTGTTCTTCGGGTATGCAGAAGGAACATTAACCTAATCCCTACCCTCAAGAGGAGGGTAAGATGGTAGAAGAAACATCATGGCACTAGTAATTAGCATTGTGATTCTAGGACTTGAGGAATCAATATCCTGGCCATACCTCTAACCCACTAGTGGACCAAAAGTGTGATATGGAACACATGATGAAGAATTTTAAGTTTACTCATGAAAACTATCTAAGACATATAATAGGAGTTTAGTAAACCTAACTTATTATTATCTGATAGAAATAGAATATACTACAATAAGTAAATAATTGACATTCTTGCCAAGCAGGAAATCTAGAATCCTAAAGTATAGATACTCTCCACTAGTGGTATTGAAAGTTCTGAAGCTACATAAAGCTGCTAAACATTTATGTTTATCTTCTAGGTATTGTCAATCTTAGGACTTTTAGACAGTCAACAAATGATTGATAATTAAGAGCTTATTGGGTCTTTGGGCTTTATATTACTTATTGATTGGGATTGTCAATCTACTACCACCTAATTCTCATGTTTGTCTATAATTAGGGCCGTCGGGCTGTTAAAGCAGGTGCTTTTGCTGCTTGCCAGGAAGCAAAGGAAGATATAAAGGTAATTTTCTGAATTAGAGTCAAAGAGAGAATTTTAAGAGGAATGCACATTACAAGAGCCCAAGTAAAACAATTATATTGTTGAAGTGGTTTGACATCCTAAGTAAAGATAAGATTGGAACATTTAGACCCAGAGATTTGGAACTGCAACAGTTATATGATTTCTTTTTTTGAAGAGTAGATTACTTAGTTACAACAAAAATTTTAAAACTAGTTTGTTTTTAATATTCCTTTCATTTCTAGAGTCATTCAGAAAATGTCTCTCAACATCCACTTCATGTAGAAGTATTACACTCTGAGGTTATGGCTCATCAGAAATTTGCTTTGCGTCTGGGGTCCTGGATGAATAAAATTATGAGCTATTCAAGTAAGTATATAGCCTATTTTTCTTATTTTTCATAAACTATTGTCTTTTTAAATAGCCACAAATGTCATTGAGTATAAAATAAAATGGTTTTTGTTTGTTTTTATACATTTTGCTTATTTTCAGGATTGCATTTCAGCTGCTGTGAATAATGTTTCATTGGCTCTTGATTCTTTGATATTGACAGAATAATTCTTGATATCAAGTGTAGGATGATTACTGTTAGTCTTTTCATATGTTATTATAGGAAATGTACTTTTGGGAGAAAATACTTTAAGAATAAAAATTATATGACTTTTTTTGTTTGTAGGTGACTTCAGACAGATCTTTTGCCAAGCATGCCTTAGAGAAGAACCTGGCTCTGAGAATCCCTGTCTCATAAGCAGGTTAATGCTTTGGGATGCAAAGCTTTATAAAGGTAGGTAGATCTTTACTTGTGCTTCTTGCCATGAAGCAGAGGAATATTAAGACCTTAAAGTGGAGTTTAATCTCTTTTGTTTATTAAATCAGTGAACTTGATAAGATATTATACTTTGAAGGTGAGGTTAACCAATCTATGTATTCTGTGTTAAAACCCCGGGATATTGCCTTTTAATTATAGTGCCTTTTCATTTACTCAGAACCAGTAAAAAGAGTATGTATGCATTCATGCAGTAGTGCCATTATAAAAGCTATGTTAATTTTCATTTTTAAAATTTAAATGAAGAACCAAAAGTAAAAGGTGAGAGAAAGGTTAAAGGGGATGGAGAAGGGAAAGTACAGAGTAAGAATAGTCTTTAGTGAAACAGAATGAAAAGGAATGGAGAAAGGTGGGAGAAGTAGGATGAAGTAAGGTACAGGAGTGAGAGGGGTACAGAAAAAGAGGGGAAAGGCATTACATGTATGTATTTTAAATTCTAGCTATTAAATATTAATGCAATAAATGCCACTAACATTTGAGTCCTTGAGGTCTATTAGCATGTGAAATATTTTTATAATATTCTGCCACTACTAATAGCTGGAATGTTTTTTTTGCCTTGGTGATACTCCTCCCACCTCCCTAAAATATGATGTATAGGTGCCCGTAAGATCCTTCACGAATTGATCTTCAGCAGTTTTTTTATGGAGATGGAATACAAAAAATTCTTTGCTATGGAATTTGTGAAGGTAATTGCTCTTTATAAATAGATATCAATAAATAGAAATAGAAAACCATTTTTGTAAGTGAAATAATGGAAACAAAGGGGATAATTATGAAGTAAGAATTTAATTTTATAGTTCATTTCTTTGTCAAAAAGTTCATTTATTTTCACGTTTGGTAGTATGGAAACAGTAGTCTGAGAGAGGAGATAGGTGGAAAATGACCTATTGTTTGCCTAGAAAAAGCAGTAGGAAGTTATCACATTCATGAATACATTTATCTTTTCTAATCATTTGTTAGTAAAATTATAACAAGAGCAGTGACTAGCTGAAAGGCATAGCAGGGAAAAGGAACAGATATACATGCTAAAAGGAGGCAGATATCTGATGGGCAAGAGTTATACTTAACTATTTGAGGCTAGAATATAAAGATAAATCTTATAGCTTTTTAATATTGTTTTATTGATCTATTGTATATCCCTTATATTGTTATATTTTTTGTCTCTCTCTCTCTCAAGTTAGACTAGTTAGAACATGTACTTCTTTAACCTTCTGCTTTGCCTTATACAGAGGTATCCAGTAAATACTTGTTAGTTTACTCTGATTTTGAGTGGCAGGAAATTCTGTAAAACTTAGGACAGAGGTAGACCCAGGATGGAATTGGAAGCAGAGAGTGAAATAATGATTGTCATAGGCAAATGATACTATGGGATAAGATACCTGCACTTCCTGGATTTTATAAGTAGATTGTTAAAAGCAACTAAGACATTTGGTTTCTTTAAAGGTGATGACAACTCAAATTATCAACTCTATTCTTCTAAAACTCATTAGAGATAGAATATTGGACCATATCTGTGATCTGAAATGAAGTTTTTTCCTTATACAACAGCAGTTCTCCCTCCTTATATGATGTTTTTCTGTATACCATGGTTACCTCTTAAACTTTGTATGAATTCTAATGGTTGAAATTAAATATGTAGGTCAGGGATCTAACACTGTGCTTACATATAATAGATGCTTGATGCATGACTGGATGTATTATTATTTTTGTTCTCCCAAGATATCAGGATTGATTTTCAGCTGGTATGCACCAGTATGTATAAGAAGTTATGTACAGCCAGCATCCATTCTGTTTAAGGCTGGGTTGAATCTGATGGTTGGTTTTCTGGGTCATATCAGCTTTTAAATACTTTCAATATAGTCCCTGCCCTATTCCATTGGGGTAAAATCTGCTAAAAATTGCCCCAGATTCTGTTTGAGAAAGTATATACTACACCTTTGCAGTCCTCTGTGATTTTTACGTGTGTGTGTGTGTGTGTGTGTGTGTGTGTGTGTGTGTTTGTTGTGTTTTTTAAAAATAGTTCTCAGTATCCAACTATGCTAGTTTGGGTAGCTGAATTCATATTCAGTCTTTTGTTATTCTCTAGTAAATTTTTGTTGACCATAGTATCTCCCCTTAATAAATAGGAGTTATACTACTTGCCATTTTATACATAGGAACAAATATAGCAGCTGTTAAAATTGGGATTTTAAAAGTTTTCAGTACTTATTTATAATTGCTTCTCCACTTATTGTTTTATCTTCCAGTATTATAAGCAGCTACAGAAAGACTATATCAGTGATGATCATGACAGAAGTATCTCTATAACCGCACTCTCAGTTCAGATGTTTACTGTTCCTACTTTGGTATGTATTAATTAGTCTTGGCAATCTTTCTAAGTAATATTTATTTTATTATTTAAGAATTTTAGTTAGTGTTGAATTGAATTAAAACAATTTCTGAGTCACTATGCTGGTCTAATTACACGTGGAAAATTGAATAATGCTTCAGTGGTATCTGCACGTGAAAATGCTTTAATGATACCCAAGGGCTAGGTAATTTGTGGAGTGGGAGTGATGGCACTACCTTGGTCCAAAAGTGCTTATTCCTGCAGGTGAAACCTAGGGATGGTTTCTCAGTGTCTAGAGTAACTTAGGAACAGTGCCTTTTTAATACCAAAAATTTTTTTGTGTGCTATTCTCTTGTTCTTTAGGTTTTTTTTTTTTTAAATCATTGTGAGGGTGGGGGAATAGAGTAAGACAAAACAAAACAGGAGGAGAGTATAACTGTTGAGCATTTGCATGAGATGGAGCTGCATAGGCCTGGGAGGAGGAGGGTGGAGGATTCTGCTTCCTTTTTATCCTGCTACTTTTCCTGTTTCTTCTGGAAAGTTCCTACTTTCTCTTTTCAAAGGCCAGAGAAAAGAATGGGGAAGAGAAATTGGATTGCGCTTAAGGGGGAGATGTCAGAATAGAAAATATATATGACAGAAGCCTGAAGTATATCTGTTTGTTCTGCTTTGCTCACTGTGTGATTAACAGTGGTAAACATTCATGTAAATGAATGTTACACAGATACTGTGTAACCTGTGTAATGGGCTTGGGGTGTTCAGACAGGTGTTTTCTAGTTGCTGAGGAGTAGGGAATTTTTACTTTTAGAAAATAATTTCTCAGAAATTGCTATCCTGTGAGACTAAGGAGTATGTTTGATGCTCAACAAACATTTATTCAAAATGATTTACCAACCAAATGAATAAATAAGTAAAGTCCATACTATAATGAGTTAATACTAAAGACAATATTCTTCACATGTTCTGCAGGCTCGACATCTTATTGAAGAGCAAAATGTTATCTCTGTCATCACTGAAACTCTGCTGGAAGTTTTGCCTGAGTACTTGGATAGGAACAATAAATTCAACTTCCAGGGTTATAGCCAGGACAAATTGGGAAGAGTATATGCAGTAATATGTGATCTAAAGTAAGTTGTTCGAGTAAAAAGGTGAGGGTACCTGTTAAACACAGTTGTGTTTATTCTGTCCTATATATAAACATCTGATCCTTTTGGTTATCTTGGAATCTTTATAATGATGGCAAGGACAAAGAACTGTTACTGTGATGTCAATAAATGTTTTAAGTGAAGGCTTCTTATAGAGTTAAAATCAGGTCAGTAAAGAAGGTACTGAGGAAGGGCCTCTCACAGGAACTTAGGGTCTCTTGGGGTCACCAAATGAATCTCCATCATGGTCACCATGCCTTCCACTCACTTCCACTCATGTATTTTGGTTCTGCCCCTCTTGCATAGTCTCTTTGTGCTTAGTTTCAGATGATCTTGTTGATGTGAATTTTTTTAACTCCTTTTTCATACATATGACCAAGTATTCATCAGGGGTTTCTTAAGTTTTTCTCCCTGAAGAAATGGAGTTTCCTTTTAAAGTAAAGTTGGAATCATATGATAGGTCATATTTGGGATCATTGGACCTAAAAGGAAATAAATTTCTAATTTTTTTAGAAATAGATGGTGACTACTATAAGGATTATGCTGTATAAAGTATTCAATAAATCATAAACTTAATTATTTTAAGAATATATTAAGACAAAATGTTTCATTTAGTTCACTATTAAAAAAAGAGCTCTAAGATATATATGATTACTTATTCTAGTCCCTACGTGAATAAAATCATTCTAATTTTGTCCACTTCTTCTAGTGACCATGTAAAGTATAGAGAGCTGGAAACAAGTTTCTAAACCAACCTAGAAATAGTTTACTCTAGTTAGAAAAATACATTTGACAGATTTCTGGAACTATGCATTGGATCCTTGATATTACTCAGAAAAATGTTTCCAGACCCTTTCAAATTCTGCAATTTCTAAACATGATTATGACATGTAATTCTTTCTTTAAAGTTCAGTAAATAGTTATGTTATATCTTCAGTACAAGTTGAGATGGTGATGAGTTCAGTAGTGAATTGCCATTTAGCCAGTGTGATTCACAAATTATGCATAATTTACAATATGCAAAACAAACAAAAAATATACAAAAACTCCAAATGGCAGTACTTAAAGTTTAGTGTTAAATCAGTGTATTTATCATTCCTTTGGTCTACTGTATAGGAAAAATCTCTTTCTGTGGTTCTCATTACTCTGAAGTATTCTTATAACAGAGTTATTTTTCTATCCAGAGAAGTGCATAATCACATCATTGTTTTGTCTTATTTTATTTTGTGGATCTCTGACTATAATTATTCTCTGTGGTAAATAATTTAGAGTTAATGCATCCCTAGATACTTACCCCTATGGTAAAACTTTAGGGTCCCTGGTTGGGAAGGTAATTTTAAAGTTTTCCCACTCATCTGATGCTCACAACTGCTCTCCTACATCCTTACATAAGTAGAGATATCTCTAATGACAAGGAGAAGGGAAAATTAATGTCTTTTGAGGACCTGATATGCAGATATTGTGTTAGACTTCTCGTGTAATTCACTCTCACAAGGGTCCTGTGTTATTTATTAGTAACTGCTATGTGCTAAGAAGCTTTACTTATTTTACTTCATTTTATTCTTGCAACATTCTCATAAGGTAGGTGATATCTTTATTTGTAGATTATAATTATTTGCCTAAGGTCACAAAACTAGTAAGTGGCAGAATTTGGATTTGAGCCTAACGCTATTTATCTGTAATACTCATGTTCCTTTCACTACATTATGTAGCTTCACAGACTACATAAACAACAACAAAGCCTTCTCTGAAACCTGGCCTAAAGCACCAATCAGATATACCCTTCATTTAACAAATAATTACTGAACCCCATTTCTCAGTCTCTCATTGTAGAAATTTTGTAGTCATTCTTATTATTTCCTCATATACTTACTCATTCACCACTTCTTCCTGAAGCCCTGCTTATTTTTAAATCAGTTAGAAATAACCACAAATACTTAATGCCTTTTAACTGTTTCTAGAATAAAGTACAGATTCTTCCAGAATTTGTAGCTCTTCATAGTCTCACTTTATATACTACTTATCTGACTGTACCTCAGCATGAAATAAGTTTATTGGTCCTAGCAGAAGCTCTGTTCAGCCTGCCTCAGGAAATTTTCATTCTCTCAAAGCAGTGCATTCTAACCCTTGAGTAGCCCCTTCCAACTTTTAGAAAGTTTATTTTATATTGAAATCTGTCTTTGTAGCTTTCATTATGTGGCTCTAGCTCACCCTTTGTCCATTCAGAGCAACTCCGTGCTCATTTAACTTGACGTATTTGAAGACAGCAGGCATATCTGACAACTCTTTTTTATGTTAAGTTGCATCATTTTCTTTAAATATACCCATTTCATATTTAAAATTCCTTCTACATTATTGTCCTTCTCTACTGAAGCTGTTTTAGTTGACTGTGTACCACTTAAGGTATATGCCAAGAAATGAACACAGTACTCTGAGGTCTGTGTAGTAGAAGGAAGGGATTATTACCTCTCTCATTCTAAATAAATACACCTGTATTAATTTAGTTTCATTTGTCACTCACTCTATGGAAGGTATCTGTTGGGATATTATGGAAATGAAACTTAGAAAAGAGATGCAGTTGAACCTTGGTTCTGTTAAGTGAATATTGTCCTTTTATTACTCTAACTTATTCCTTCCTTTTTCTGAAAAGTATAGCATATTCTCAATGCAAGTCACCCTCTTCCTCTCCTACTCTGTCCCACCCTCTCCTTCCACTGCTTTTACCACCTATTTTTATCTGCAGACTGCTTTTCTTTTCCTTTCCTTCCTTACTCTTTCCTTTCTTCCTATCTCTTACATCTTCTTTACTTCCTAGGTCTCCTACAGGGGTCAGGCATGAACTATGTGAAACTAGAAATGTAAATTTTCTTCTCTAGATCAGTGCTTCTCAAATATTAATATGAATGCAAATCTTTATGGGAGCTTGTTAAAATGCAGATTATTACTCAGTAGATTCTGCATTTCTAAAGATTCAGTTGATGCTGATGCTTCTGGTTTGTGAACCAACCTTTTGAGTAGCAGTGCTCTAGAAAACAGCCAAACTTTGATGCCATTTGTTCATTGTGGTAGAGTTTAAACTTTAGTCTTTTTTACTTTAAAAGGAAGATTTAGAATGTAATTAGTATATTTCAAAGTTATTTCTTTGATAAAGTCCTGATGATTGTTTTTTTTTTGTTTTTTGTTTTGCGGTACGCCGGCCTCTCACTGTTGTGGCCTCTCCCGTTGCGGAGCACAGGCTCCGGACGCGCAGGCTCAGTGGCCATGGCTCACGGGCCCAGCCGCTCCGCGGCATGTGGGATCCTCCCGGACCGGGGCACGAACCCATGTCCCCTGCATCAGCAGGCGGACACTCATCCACTGCGCCACCAGGGAAGCCCCTGATGATTGTATTTTAACTTTCAACATATTAATGGGTATTTAAAGAAAGGGAAAATGAAACCACAATCCTTACTATCTTTATGAATAAAACTAATTTTTCCTCCATCTTTTTGCCATGTCTTTTATGTTCAGCATTACTTCCTTTGTGCCCTTTTTTTGGGAGCTTAACATTGGATTACAGTGTCCAGTATACATATCTGTTTTCCCATCTGCACTTTGAACCTCAAGGGTAGGGTGTCTGGTTCGTGTTTATGTTCCTGATACCTGGTGTGTAATAGGAATTGATTTTGGTTGACTGAGTGCAAAATAATTTTTAACAATTGTTAATGATTCCTTCCTGAGAAGTTATTTTGTGATAAACCATGTTCCCACTGGATATGAAAACAGCCATTGTCTTTACAGCCAAAAGAAGTATTGGTCTTGTAAATTATAGGCTAAAATGGGTCTGTTTATCTTATGAAACAAATACATTCTGATATGTAAGCCACGATGACATAGGTGCTTATATCCTTCTTCTGGGTTCTGGGCGAAGAAAGCCTGGAGGTAGGAAGTCTGTTCCAAATTTCCTGATCCACCAGCGGTAGTATATCTATGGTACTGAAATCAGGTAGCAGGAATGAATGGCTCTGGGAACCAGTGCAGAATAGTCACACAAAGTTGTACAAATCTTTAGTCATTACATACTGAGCAGCAGTAACAAAGGTATTGAATCCTCAGGCCAAACTACTATAATTCTCATGACTGCATGCTTTAGGGGAAAATGTGTGTCATTTTAATGCACAAAAATATTTTATAACTTACAAAATATTCTGAAATAGTTTGCACAACCAGCATACATCATGCACATGTAGTTTTGACATGCATTTTGAGGCTGAAGGGATTTCAACTGGTCCTTTGGGTGAAGGGTATGAACAGTTCTAGAAAATTTGTACTGTGGTTGTCCAGCTGTGACAGGCTAGATTCACTTAATCAGACTAACTTTTGAGTGGAGAAGTCAGGCTTAGCTTTGACATCTGCCTCTCATAGGTAGAGCATTCACATTTTGCTGGTGTAATTCTAGCACTGCCTAGAGTTATAAGAAATTAGAATTCATAATTTTGATGAATCAACATTATCTATAGCCCTGAGAACCTTAAAATTATCCCAAAATAGGAAAGTGAAATGTTTCTTTGTCTCTTGAAATGATAGGTATATCCTGATCAGCAAGCCTGCAGTGTGGACGGAAAGATTAAGAATGCAGTTCCTTGAAGGCTTTAGATCTTTTTTGAAGATTCTTACCTGTATGCAGGTATGATAGTTCTTCTGTACATCAGTAAGATAAATTTATTTAAAAAAATTTAACCCCAATCTTTAATGTTTTGTTTTGTTTTGAGCAAATTATGTTTTTTATTTGAGAAAGGATAAATCTAGCAAAATAGAAGTAAAATTTAAACACTGCCTCACTGATTCTGCTTTAATAGATCTTTCTGAATAGCTTAGTTAACTGCAGTTGTTACTATTAATGTTTATTTATGCTTACCATGTGATAACTGTAGTAAGCACTTTCATGCATTTTCTTTTGAGCTTCATAGCAATCTTATGAGGTAGTTACTATTATTATCCCCCTTTTACCTATAAGGGAATCATAGCTTAGAAATAATTTGACCAGGGTCATACAGCTAGAAAAGTGACAGAGTTATGATTTGAACCCGTGCGTTCTGACCTAGTGTAACAGCTATGTTAAAAAACTACACATACATGAATATAAATCCTGATGATTTTATATTTTGCCAGTGGAAGAGCAAAGAAAGAGGGCCCATATGTATATGTTAACCACTCTTTTCTTGTAGGGAATGGAAGAAATCAGAAGACAGGTTGGGCAACACATAGAAGTGGATCCTGACTGGGAGGCTGCCATTGCTATACAGATGCAATTGAAGAACATTTTACTAATGTTCCAAGAGTGGTGCGCTTGTGATGTAAGTAAAATTTGTTAGAAGGATCCGTGCCTTTTTAAGTGTTCTGATTGTTATTAATAGTATAGTTTTATGCTGCAACTTCCTTGATGTAAAGTTTTATTGCTTAAATAGTTTCTTATATGTTTGAATTATCTTATTAAATTTGTAGTTTTTTACACTTAATTAGAAAATGTGCTCCATGGCATTCCATTTACCTTTGGGAATAGTGGAGTTTAAAAAATACAGCACACACTAATCAATTAATAAATTATTTATTGATAAATTTATTTCCTTGGACATGAATATTAATAATAAAATTAGGACTAGACTTTTAAATATTCCAACAGTGGAGGGGTGTAGATATTAATTCAATCAAGAGCCTTGTTATGTGAGTTAAACCATTAAGAAAATTAATTTTAGTTATTTATTTTTTAATTAATTTATTTTTGGCTGCGTTGGGTCTCCGTTGCTGTGTACAGGCTTTCTCTAGTTGCGGCGAGCGGGGGCTACTCTTCATTGCAGTGTGCGGGCTTCTCATTGCAGTGGCTTCTCTTGTTGCAGAGCACAGGCTCTAGGCGCGTGGGCTTCAGTAGTTGTGGCATGCAGGCTCAGTAGTTGTGGCTTTCAGGGTCTAGAGCTCAGGCTCAGTAGTTGTGGCGCTTGGGCTTAGTTGCACCACAGCATGTGAGATCTTCCTGGAGCAGGGCTCGAACCCACGTCCCCTTCATTGGCAGGCAGATTCTTTTTTTAAATAAATTCACTTATTTATTTTTGGCTGTGTTGGGTCTTCGTTTCTGTGTGAGGGCTTTCTCTAGTTGCAGCGAGCGGGGGCCACTCTTCATCACTGTGCGCGGGCCTCTCACTGTCGCGGCCTCTCTTGTTGCAGAGGACAGGCTCCAGACGCGCAGGCTCAGTAGTTGTGGCTCACGGGCCCAGTTGCTCCGCGGCATGTGGGATCTTCCCAGACCAAGGCTCGAACCCATGTTCCCTGCATTGGCAGGCAGACTCTCAACCACTGCGCCACCAGGGAAGCCCCTAGCAGGCAGATTTTTAACGACTGTGCCACCAGGGAAGTCCAAGAAAATTAATTTTAAAATATAGAACTAATGTTTTTCCTTAAGCAATAGTTTTATTTTATTTATTTTAAAAAGTATTTATTTTAAAAAGTATTTATTTTATTTTTGGCTGTGTTGGGTTTTAGTTGCGGCACATGGGATCTTCGTTGTGGCATGTGGGATCCTCTGCTGTGGCATGCGTCCTCCTCTTTGCAGTGTGTGGTCTTCTCTAGTTGTGGCCTGCATGCTCAGTAGTTGCGGCGTGCGGGCTTAGTTGCCCCATGGTATGTGGGATCTTAGTTCACCAACCAGGGATTGAACCCATGTCCCCTGCCTTGGACGGCTGATTCTTAACCACTGGACCTCCAGCAGAGTCCCCTCGTTAAGCAATAATTTTAGACCATAATGCTCTTTAAACACGTAATCCTACTCCAGACTCCCTTTGGAGAAGATGACCTCATTTATTTCTGTTCTGAGAAAATTAACATTATCTAAGTCAAATTCTTTCATCTTCTCCAGTTTCTCTGTACATCTCACTATAGTCAATTCACTGAGTTTCTATATATATCTTCACTATTGGTCTCTTTCATTTTCCTCTTTCTAAAAGTGATGTCTCTACCTAGCCTCTTGGTCCCAACCTATATTTCTTCTTCTTGGAGTTTGCTTCCTCAGTTGTCTCCTCTGGTATTTCCCACTCTTTCATTCATCTGCCTGTAAACACACAGGACTGTCCTATTCTTAAGAACAATGAGAATAAAAGCCCCCTTACTTGTCATTGCTACCTCATGAACTGTATTTTATCTCTCTCTTTTCCTCATCTGCTCCACCACCAGCCATTGGTCATGGGTTCAGAGTGGCGGTCACGCTCACAGACACAATAGACTTTAATCTAGCACAGCAGCTGTATAGAACAATAAGGACAGGAAATATTGTCCAGCAACTACCACAGCACATATTTTTTGGCTCCCCTCGTCTTTATGAAGGGCATGCTTAATTGTTGGAGACGAGGTCAAAGAGTGTGGTGTTCATGTTGACATCTGCAAAACCTCCTGAAGTCATCTACATTTACTGTCGCCACTCTTTAGCTTCTAAAACTTCTTTAGAGCCAGGCTTCTGCCCTTACCAATTGATAGGAGCTGCTTTTTGAAAAACTTTCAAAGGATCTATTCAGTAACCAAATTCAGAGGTCTTTTCTAAGTCCCCCATCTTCCTTAAATGTCTGTAACATTGTATTCTTTTGAGAACCTTCATCGTTTTGAAACTCCTTCCCTCTGATTTTCACAAACTTACTTATCCTAATATTTCTCTTGTTGATTACCCATTTTCAATCAATGATTGCCTTTTTTCCCCTCACTTCCTTCTGCCTACTAAATAAGACATTCCCCAGTGTTTTCTTTTTCTTACAGATCTTTTATTTCTACCACCCCAATTAAAACTTCGTAAGATAACTTTCCCAAACTATAGAATCACTTCTGTTTGTGTGCTACACATTACTGCTTGGATCTTACATTTGCATTTCAAACTCAGAGTATATTAAATTGATTTGTCATCATTTCATTCTACTTCCAGCTTGCATTTTTTCTTCTTGACTCCCTTATTCTGTTCATGACACCATGATTCATACGTTCATCCATACAGGAAATCTGAGAGCCACTGTGTTCTGTGTGTTAGATGTTAACAGACTTTTGATGGGGGGAGAAAGTTTTATGTTCATGTAAGATCGGGAAATGCTAGGTTGAACAAAATCAAACATGATTTTTTAAGCCACTGAACTTCTCAAACCCTTTGATCAATCAGTGTTCTCAGGACTTCCCTGGTGGCTCAGTGGTTAAGAATCCACCTGCCGGTGCAGGGAACATGGGTTCAAGCCCTGGTCTGGGAAGATCCCACATGCCATGGAGAACTAAGCCCGTGTGCCACAACTACTGAGCCTGCGTGCTGCAACTACCGAAGCCCATGTGCCTAGAGCCCGTGCTCTGCAACAAGATAAGCCACTGCAATGAGAAGCCTGCGCACGTCAATGAAGAGTAGCCCCCGCTCACCGCAGCTAGAGAAAGCCCTCACGCAGCAACGAAGAACCAACACAGCAAAAACTAACTAAATAAATAAATAAATTTATTTAAAGAAAAAAAATTAATGTGCTCATTTCTAAGAGAGATATTCCCAAAATTTATTTAACTATAGAATTCCTTTTTTTAAGATACAATCAGTAAGAAATACTCTTAAAAAGTGACCTTTGACTCATTTCCCTGCCATACTCACCCAGATTTGAGTCTTCCTTATCCTAAATTTATTTTATAATCCTAACTTATTTCCTATGGGTTTATTCTTTTTTGCCCTGACTGCCCCCACCCTAGTTTGAGTCCCTTATCACCTTACACTTAACTTAGTAATAAACTTTCTGTTGGTTTCCTTGTCTCCTAACACTACTGTCTCCAATCTGTTACCTTCAGTGATACCCACTAATCCTTCTTGAAGCAATATGTTGACTACATTATTACACTTCAGACAGTATCAGTATATTCAGCTTTACATGGCAACGCAAGGCGTATTTCCAGTTTAATTGCTAATTAATTCTGTCCATAAACCCTTTGATTTGTCTAGTTTTTATTCCTTTCCATTGCCCGAACAGGAGTTATTACTTCCCCTTATTTCTCTTTGTTTATTCTGTATCTCTGCTTACAGTGCTACCATCTCTCCATCTTCCCGTCATACTTAAATTCTGCATATTCTTTCAAACCCCACTCAAAAGCTTTTTAAAAAATTTATTTATTTATTTATTTTTGGCTATGTTGGGTCTTTGTTGCTGCACGCGGGCTTTCTCTAGTTCCGGCGAGTGGTGGCTACTCTTTGTTGCAGTGCGCGGGCTTCTCATTGCAGTGGCTTCTCTTGTTGCAGAGCACAGGCTCTAGGCACGTGGGCTTCAGCAGTTGTGGCATGTGGGCTCAGTAGTTGTGGCTTGTGGGCTCTAGAGCGCAGCCTCAGTATGTGGCACACGGCCTTAGTTGCTCCATGGCATGTGGGATCTTCCTGCACGAGGGCTTGAACCTGTGTCCCCTGCATTGGCAGGTGGATTCTTAACCACTGTGCCACCAGGGAAGCCCCTCAAAAGCTACTTTTGCAAACAAGTATTCCCAGTCGTTTGTGATTCTTTTTTTTTTTTTTTGCCCTATTAAGGTTATTAGTTTATACCATTTATGTGGCTTACAATTTTTTACTTTGATTGTGTGTGTATGTGTGTCTGTCTGACTGTCATAATATTTCCTACAGGTTTGCAGATCCTGTTGATGTAGCTCTAGTAACACGTCAAACAATTTTGTGCTTGTATTTAGTAAATATATACTGAATGATGTAATAAAGTAGATAACTTGTCAATTTATTTGCATTTTTATCTTCCTTTTAGGAGGAACTCTTACTGGTGGCTTATAAAGAATGTCATAAAGCTGTGATGAGGTGCAGTACAAGTTTCAAATCTAGTAGCAAAACAGTAGTACAATTGTGTGGTCATACTTTGGAAACTAAATCCTACAGAGTATCTGAAGATCTTGTAAGCATACATCTGCCAATCTCTAGGACTCTTGCTGGTGAGTGTTTATTTGGTTTTTGCATGTTTCTGTTAGCTTTGTTTTCTAGATATTCATATTAGAATCAGTACTATTTTTGTTCTCAGTATGCACAGACATACTCGGATCAGTTACTGCAGTTAAAAGCTGTCACTATCCTTCAAAGAGCTGTGACCAGAACATCTAAGGGTGCTACCTGGGCTTTTTGTTATCTTGGTCAACTAATGGATCCTTATACTATATACTTAAGGACTAACTTGGTAATTTATCGCCTAACCAAATGTAAATGTAGGAAAATCTTGTTGCTGTTTTTTCACCCTCTTCTCTTCCTGATTGCACCAGTGTGTTCACTGTGTCACTGTTCCTTTCACCACTAAAAGAAAGAAATCATAGATTTTCTTTAATCATCCTTTGATTTGCATTTCTATGTAAATCGACCGTGTCAGTGTCTTTTTCTTTTAACAACTTTGTATAAGTGTACATAATTATATTTTTAATTGTGGTAAAATATATGTAACATAAAATTTACCATTTTAATCATTTTTTAAGTATATAGTTCAGTGACATTAAGTACATTCACATTGTTGTACAGCCATCACCACCATCTATATCCAGAATTCTTTCCATCTTCCCAATCTGAAATTTGTGCCCATTTAACATAACTCCTCATTCCCTGCTCCCTACAGTCTCTGATTTTCTGTCTCTATGACTTGACTACTCTAGGTACCTCATATAAGTGAAATCATACTCATATCCTTTTATAACTGGATTATTTCACTTAGCATAATGTCCTCAGAGTTCATCCATGTTGTAGTATATGTCAGATTTCCCTCATTTTTAAGGTTGAATAATATTCCATAGTATATATATACCACGTTTTGTTTATCTATTCATCCTCCAGTAGATGCTTGCATTGCTTACATCTTTTGGCTATTGTCGAATAATGTTGCCATGAACACAGGTGTCCAAATATGCACTTGAGTGCTTGTTTTCAATTCTTGGGGTATATACCCATAAAGTGGAATTGCTGGATCATAAGGTAATTCTACTTTTTAATTTTTTGAGGAACCACCATACTGTTTTCCATAGCAGCTGCACCATCTTACATTCTCAGAAGCAAAGCACAAGGATTCCAATTTCTTTACATCCTCATCAACACTTGTTATTTTTTGTTTTTTAAATAGCCATCCTAATGAGTGTGAAGTGGTATCTCCTTGTGGTTTTGATTTGCATTTCCTTAATAATTAGTGATACTGACCATCTTTTCCTGTGCTTACTGGCCATATGTATATCTTCTTTGGAGAAAGGTCTGTTCAAGTCCTTTGTCTATTTTTTAATCAGATTTTGTTGTTGAGTTATTGGAGTTCTTTGTATATTCTGGATATTAACTGCTTATCAGATATATGGTTTGCAGATATTTTCTCCCATTCTGTGAGTTGCCTTTTCACTCTCTTTATAGTGTCCTTTGATGCACAAAAGTTTTTAACTTGGTGTAGTCTCATTTATTTTCCCTTTGGTTGCCTGTACTTTTGGTGTCATATCCAAGAAATTATGGCCAAATCCAATGTTATGAAGCCTTTTCCCTATGTTATTTTCTAAGAGTTTTATGGTTTTAGCTCCTGTGTTCAGATCTTTGATTCATTTTTAGTTAATTTTTGTATATGGTATAATTGACATGATTTTATGTCACTTCTATTTTTATAAAAAGAAATACCAAGATTCGTTTTTATTTGTTTTTATTTTACTGAAGTATAGTTGATTTACATGTTGTGTTTAATTTCTGCTGTACAGTAAAATGACTCAGCTATATGTATATATACATTCTTTTTCATATTCTTTACCATTATGGTTTACCACAGGATATTGAATACAGTTCCCTGTGCTATACAGTAGGACTGTGTTGTTTATAAGTTTTTATTTCTTTTGATGCTTGGCTAAGAGGAGAATAATTTCTTAAGAGGCAGAATATTATTTTTATATAATTTATAAGCACACCTTGTACAATGTAGGATCTTAAATATGTTAGTAAAACTGTGTTTCAAAATTAGAAATCAAATGTTTGCATTCTGAGATGTCATTTCTAAACTCAATAAACGTATGTTTAAATTTCACAAGTTTTCAAACTTGATGAGTTAACTAGGAAACAAATCAGCTGGGTTTATTGCTTTCTCATTTTTCTCTATCTTTTTTTAACCTTTAGGTCTTCATGTGCGTTTAAGCAGGCTGGGTGCTATTTCAAGACTGCATGAATTTGTGCCTTTTGTAAGTGACTGTTAAATGTTGATTTGCTTATATTCTATTTCTAAATACCTCTTTAAAAAAATATTTATTTATTTATTTTTGGCTGTGTTGGGTCTTCGTTGCTGCGCGTGGGCTTTCTCTAGTTGTGGTGAGCAGGGGCTACTCTTCATTGCAGTGCGAGGGCTTCTCATTGCGGTGGCTTCTCTTGTTGTGGAGCACGGGCTCTAGGTGCATGGGCTTAGTTGCTCCACGGCATGTGGATCTTCCCGGACCGGGGCTCGAACCCGTGTTCCCTGCATTGGCAGGCAGATTCTTAACCACTGCGCCACCAGGGAAGTCCCCTCTAAATACCTCTTGGTTGAGTGGGAAGAAAAAGAACATTTTGAAATCATGGGGACTTGGAGTCATCTAGTTCAAGCCCTCAGTCTTACAGATGAGAAAACTGAGCAATGTATAGTGGCGTAACGTTCAAGCCCTCTGGGATATAATGGAATTGATCTCACTCTGTTTCAGGAGGATTTTCAAGTAGAGGTACTAGTGGAATATCCTTTGCGTTGTCTGGTATTGGTTGCCCAGGTTGTTGCTGAGATGTGGCGAAGAAATGGGCTGTCTCTCATTAGCCAGGTATGGCAAGGCCTATTGTTCACACTATGAATGTGTTCATTTTCTGCTTGTTTTTTCTTTTATATGTTTTACTTTGTGTCCCTGGATTTTCCTGAGTATTTGTTTTGTGTTCTCTTATATAAACTCAGAAATGAAAGTTCTAGTGGCCATATAGACATTTATCCTTTAATACTGTTAAGTGGGTAGACTAGGTGAAAGCCAGTAGTACCAGGAACCATCCCAATATATGTCTTTTCTGAAGATTACTTGGGAACATGTAATCTTCCCACCACCAGTCTTAATGGAAGGGCATTGTTTCCCTCTGTTGTAGAGCAAATAAGGAGAAGTGCTTTTCCTAAGTGGTGGGGAAACAGGGCTTGTAAAGATACCACTTGGGAGAAAAATAGTGTTATGATTGATTGTAGAAATTGGTTTACTTTATTGAAGTGTGCATTTTAAACTTAAGGGAAGTAAATTCTTTTGTTACGCATGTTGAGAGTAATAACTAGTATAGAGCATTTTTAACTCTGAATTATTTTCATGCCGTATTTTCTCACTTC
This sequence comes from Tursiops truncatus, assembly GCF_011762595.2. Lineage (NCBI taxonomy): Eukaryota > Metazoa > Chordata > Mammalia > Artiodactyla > Delphinidae > Tursiops > Tursiops truncatus. Next base: position 85,796,886 of record NC_047035.1, on the reverse strand, counting down.
ATCCTCACAAATCCCTTAAAATGATTTGTAGATTTACAGCTTATTTTTTGCCACAAAGGAGTTCTTGGGGTTTCTAGTTTAGAGAAAATTTTAAGAATTCTGTTTGAAATAAAATGATTCTTTTAGCTTCTGTTCTCCTTTTTATTTTATAGGTGTTTTATTACCAAGATGTTAAGTGCAGAGAAGAAATGTATGATAAAGACATCATTATGCTTCAGGTACCTATTTAAATTACCTCTGATATTTGTGTTAACCTTCCTTCCTAGGTTCCTTATAATAAGCGAAGATACTGTAACTATTGTTAACTTCACTTAAATTTTTCTCACTGTTGAAATGAATATAGTATCATAGAAGCAGAAGGGACTACTGCATTATCTTCTGCAGATTTACCTTATAATTTTTTCTCACAGTCCTACTAGAGACAAAATGTTTCTCCATTTAATACATGAGAACTATGGTACTTGATTTCTTTCACAGATTGGTGCATCTTTAATGGATCCCAACAAATTCTTATTACTGGTACTTCAGAGGTATGAACTTGCTGATGCTTTTAACAAGACCATATCCACAAAAGACCAGGTAAGTGACAGAAACTAATAAGTAAATTAATTCCAAAGGAAATATTATTTAAAAAATTTTAATCATATTTAAGATTTTTATTTATTTATGTATATCTCCAAAAATCAGGCACATACGTAAAACATACATATACACACATATATCCTTTTTACTCTATAAAAATTAGAATATAGTTGGCCCTCCATATCCATGGATACAGAATCCCAACTGTACTAGCCATTTTATATAAGGGACTTGAGCATCTGTGGATTTTGGTATCTGCAGGGGTCCTAGAACCAGTCCCCTGCAGATACTGACTGATGACTGTGTATAGATTAACAAAAAGGAGAAGAAAAATCACATGAAACTCTGCCTCCTAGAAATGATCACTTTTAAAGTTTTGGTGTCTTTTTTTTTTTTTTTTTAACATCTTTTTTGGGGTATAATTGCTTTTTTTTTTACCATCTTTATTGGGGTATAATTGCTTAATTGTGTGTTAGTTTCTCCTTTATAACAAAGTGAATCAGTTATACATAGACATATGTTCCCATATCTCTTCCCTCTTGCGTCTCCCTCCCTCCCACCCTCCCTATCCCACCCCTCCATGCGGTCACAAAGCACCCAGCTGATCTCCCTGTGCTATGCGGCTGCTTCCCACTAGCTATCTACCTTACGTTTGGTAGTGTATATATGTCCATGCCTCTCTCTCACTTTGTCACAGCTAACCCTTCCCCCTCCCCATATTCTCAAGTCCGTTCCCTAGTAGGTCTGTGTCTTTATTCCTGTCTTACCCCTAGGTTCTTCATGACATTTTTTTTCTCTTAAATTCCATATATATGTATTAGCATACGGTATTTGTCTTTCTCTTTCTGACTTACTTCACTCTGTGTGACAGACTCTGGGTCTATCCACCTCATTACAAATAGCTCAATTTCGTTTCTTTTTATGGCTGAGTAATATTCCATTGTATATATGTGCCACATCTTCTTTATCCATTCATCCGATGATGGACACTTAGGTTGTTTCCATTTCCGGGCTATCATAAATAGAGCTGCAGTGAACATTTTGGTACATGACTCTTTTTGAATTATGGTTTTCTCAGGGTATATGCCCAGTGGTGGGATTGCTGGGTCATATGGTAGTTCTATTTGTAGTTTTTTAAGGAACCTCCATACTTTTCTCCATAGTGGCTGTACCAATTCACATTCCCAGCAGCAGTGCAAGAGTGTTCCCTTTTCTCCACACCCTCTCCAGCATTTATTGTTTCTAGATTTTTTGATGATGGCCATTCTGACTGGTGTGAGATGATATCTCATTGTAGCTTTGATTTGCATTTCTCTAATGATTAATGATGTTGAGCATTCTTTCATGTGTTTGTTGGCAGTCTGTATATCTTCTTTGGAGAAATGTCTATATAGGTCTTCTGCCCATTTTTGGATTGGGTTGTTTATTTTTTTGTTATTGAGCTGCATGAGCTGCTTGTAAATTTTGGAAATTAATCCTTTGTCAGTTGCTTCATTTGCAAATATTTTCTCCCATTCTGAGGGTTGTCTTTTGGTCTTGTTTATGGTTTCCTTTGCTGTGCAAAAGCTTTGAAGTTTCATTAGGTCCCAATTGTTTATTTTTGATTTTATTTCCATTTCTCTAGGAGGTGGGTCAAAAAAGAATCTTGCTGTGATTTATGTCATAGAGTGTTCTGCCTGTGTTTTCCTCCAAGAGTTTGATAGTGTCTGGCCTTACATTTAGGTCTTTAATCCATTTTAAGTTTATTTTTATGTATGGTGTTAGGGAGTGTTCTAATTTCATTCTTTTATATGTAGCTGTCCAGTTTTCCCAGCACCACTGATTGAAGAGGCTGTCCTTTCTCCACTGTACATTCCTGCCTCCTTTATCAAAGATAAGGTGACCATATGTGCGTGGGTTTATCTCTGGGCTTTCTATCCTGTTCCATTGATCTTTCTGTTTTTGTGCCAGTACCATACTGTCTTGATTACTGTAGCTTTGTGGTATAGTCTGAAGTCAGGGAGCCTGATTCCTCCAGCTCCGTTTTTCGTTCTCAAGATTGCTTTGGCTATTCGGGGTCTTTTGTGTTTCCATACAAATTGTGAAATTTTTTGTTCTAGTTCTGTGAAAAATGCCAGTGGTAGTTTGATAGGGATTGCATTGAATCTGTAGATTGCTTTGGGTAGTAGAGTCGTTTTCACAATGTTGATTCTTCCAATCCAAGAACCTGGTATATCTCTCCATCTGTTTGTATCATCTTTAATTTCTTTCATCTGTGTTTAATAATTTTATGCATATAGGTCTTTTGTCTCCTTAGGTAGGTTTATTCATAGATATTTTATTCTTTTTGTTGCAGTGGTAAATGGGAGTGTTTTCTTGATTTCACTTTCAGATTTTTCATCATTAGTTTATAGGAATGCCAGAAATTTCTGTGCATTAATTTTGTATCCTGCAGCTTTACCAAATTCATTGATTAGCTCTAGTAGTTTTCTGGTAGCATCTTTAGGATTCTCTATATATAGTATCATGTCATCTGCAAACAGTGACAGCTTTACTTCTTCTTTTCCGATTTGGATTCCTTTTATTTCCTTTTCTTCTCTGATTGCTGTGGCTAAAACTTCCAAAACTATGTTGAATAAGACTGGTGAGAGTGGGCAACCTTGTCTTGTTCCTGATCTTAGTGGAAATGCTTTCAGTTTTTCACCATTGAGGATGATGTTGGCTGTGGGTTTGTCATATATGGCCTTTATTATGTTGAGGATAGTTCCCTCTATGCCTACTTTCTGCAGGGTTTTTATCATATATGGGTGTTGAATTTTGTCAAAAGCTTTCTCTGCATCTATTGAGATGATCATATGGTTTTTCTCCTTCAATTTGTTAATATGGTTTATCACATTGATTGATTTGCGTATATTGAAGAATCCTTGCATTCCTGGAATAAACCCCACTTGATCATGGTGTATGATCCTTTTAATGAGCTGTTGGATTCTGTTTGCTAGTACTTTGTTCAGGATTTTTGCATCTATGTTCATCAGTGACACTGGCCTGTAGTTTTCTTTCTTTGTGACATCCTTGTCTGGTTTTGGTATCAAGGTGATGGTGGCCTCGTAGAATGAATTTGGGAGTGTTCCTCCCTCTGCTATATTTTGGAAGAGTTTGAGAAGGATAGGTGTTAGGTCTTCTCCAAATGTTTGATAGAATTCGCCTGTGAAGCCATCTGGTCCTGGGCTTTTGTTTGTTGGAAGATTTTTAATCACAGTTTCAATTTCAGTGCTTGTGATTGGCCTGTTCATATTTTCTATTTCTTCCTGATTCAGTCTTGGCAGGTTGTACATTTCTAAGAATTGATCCGTTTCTTCCAGGTTGTCCATTTTATTGGCATAGAGTTGCTTGTAGTAATCTCTCATGATCTTTTGTATTTCTGCAGTGTCAGTTGTTACTTCTCCTTTTTCATTTCTAATTCTATTGATTTGAGTCTTCTCCGTTCTTTTCTTGATGAGTCTGGCTAATGGTTTATCTATTTTGTTTATCTTCTCAAAGAACCAGCTTTTAGTTTTATTGATGTTTGCTATCTTTTTTCATTTATTTCTGATCTGATTTTTATGATATCTTTCCTTCTGCTAACTTAGGGGTTTTTTTTTTCTTCTTTCTCTAATTGCTTTAGGTGCAAGGTTAGGTTGTTTATTCGAGATGTTTCCTGTTTCTTAAGGTGGGCTTATATTGCTATAAACTTCCCTCTTAGAACTGCTTTTGCTGCATCCCATAGGTTTTGGGTCATCATGTCTCCATTGTCATTTGTTTCTAGGTATTTTTTTATTTCCTCTTTGATTTCTTCAGTGATCACTTCGTTATTAAGTAGTGTATTGTTTAGCCTCCATGTGTTTGTACTTTTTACAGATCTTTTCCTGTAATTGACATCTAGTCTCATAGCATTGTGGTCGGAAAAGATACTTGATACAATTTCAGTTTTCTTAAATTTACCAAGGCTTGATTTGTGACCCAAGATATGATCTATCCTGGAGAATGTTCCATGAGCACTTGAGAAAAATGTGTATTCTGTTGTTTTTGGATGGAGTGTCCTATAAATATCAATTAAGTCCATCTTAATTTTTCATTTAATGTATCATTTAAAGCTTGTGTTCCCTTATTTATTTTCATTTTGGATGTTCTGTCCATTGGTGAAAGTGGGGTGTTAAAGTCCCCTACTGTGAATGTGTTACTGTCGATTTCCCCTTTTATGGCTGTTAGTATTTGCCTTATGTATTGAGGTGCTCCTATGTTGGGTGCATAAATATTTACAATTGTTATATCTTCTTCTTGGGTCGATCCCTTGATCATTATGTAGTGTCCTTCTTTGTCTCTTCTAATAGTCTTTATTTTAAAGTCTATTTTGTCTGATGTGAGAATTGCTACTCCAGCTTTCTTTTGGTTTCCATTTGCATGGAATATATTTTTCCATCCCTTCACTTTCAGTCTGTATGTGTCTCTAGGTCTGAAGTGGGTCTCTTTTAGACAGCATATATCTGGGTCTTGTTTGTGTATCCATTTAGCCAATCTGTGTCTTTTGGTGGGAGCATTTAGTCCATTTACATTTAAGGTAATTATCGATATGTATGTTCCTATTCCCATTTTCTTAATTGTTTTGGGTTCGTTATTGTAGGTCTTTTCCTTCTCTTCTGTTTCTTGCCTAGAAAATTTCCTTTAGCATTTGTTGTAAAGCTGGTTTGGTGGTGCTGAACTCTCTCAGTTTTTGCTTGTCTCTAAAGGTTTTAATTTCTTCATCAAATCTGAATGAGATCCTTGCTGGGTAGAGTAATCTTGGTTGCAGGTTTTTCTTCTTCATCACTTTAAATATGTCCTGCTAGTCCCTTCTGGCTTGCAGAGTTTCTGCTGAAAGAGCAGCTGTTAACCTTATGGGGATTCCCTTATGTGTTATTTTTCCCTTGCTGCTTTTAATATGCTTTCTTTGTATTTAATTTTTGACAGTTTGATTAATATGTGTCTTGGCGTATTTCTCCTTGGATTTATTCTGTATGGGACTCCCTGTGCTTCCTGGACTTGATTAACTATTTCCTTTCCCATATTAGGGAAGTTTTCAACTATAATCTCTTCAAATATTTTCTCAGTCCCTTTCTTTTTCTCTTCTTCTGGAACCCCTATAATTCGAATGTTGGTGCATTTAATGTTGTCCCAGAGGTCTCTGAGACTGTCCTCAGTTCTTTTCATTCTCTTTTCTTTATTCTGCTCTGCAGTAGTTATTTCCACTTTTATCTTCCAGGTCACTTATCCGTTATTCTGCCTCAGTTATTCTGCTATCGATCCCATCTAGAGTATTTTTCATTTCATTTATTGTGTTGTTCATCATTGTTTGTTTCATCTTTAGTTCTTCTAGGTCCTTGTTAAATGTTTCTTGCATTTTGTCTATTCTATTTCCAAGATTTTGGATCATCTTTAGTATCATTATTCTGAATTCTTTTTCAGGTAGACTGCCTATTTCCTCTTCATTTGTTAGGTTTGGTGGGTTTTTATCTTGCTCCTTCATCTGTGGTATGTTTTTCTTTCTTCTCATTTTGCTTATCTTACTGTGTTTGGTTTATCTTACTGTCTCCTTTTTGTAGGCTGCAGGTTCATAGTTCCCGTTGTTTTTGGTGTCTGTCCCCAGTGGCTAAGGTTGGTTCAGTGGGTTGTGTAGGCTTCCTGGTGGAGGGGACTACTGCCTGTGTTCTGGTGGGTGAGGCTGGATCTTATCTCTCTGGTGGGCAGGTCCACACCTATGGTGTGTTTTGGGGTGTTTGTGGACTTATTATGATTTTAGGCAGCCTCTCTGTTAATGGGTGGGGTTGTGTTCCTGTATTGCTAGTTGTTTGCCATAGGGTGTCCAGCACTGTAGCTTGCTGGTCATTGAGTGACGCTGGGTTTTGGCGTTGAGATGGAGATCTCTGGGAGATTTTCGCCGTTTGATATTATGTGGAGCTGCGAGGTCTCTTGTTGACCAGTGTCCTGAAGTTGGCTTTCCCACCTCAGAGCCACAGCACTGACTCCTGGGTGAAGCACCAAGAGCCTTTCATCCACATGGCTCAAAATAAAAGGGAGAAAAAGTAGAGAGAAAGAATTAGTAGAAGTAGGAAGAAAGAAAGGAAGGAAGGAAGAAAGGAAGGAAGAAAGAAAAGAAGGAAAGAAGGAAAGAAAGAAAGGAGGGAGGGAGGGAGGGAAGGAGGGAGGGACGGTGGGAGGAGGGAAGGAAGGAAAAAAGCAAGCAAGAAAGAAAAAGTAAATTAAAATAAAGTAAAATACAATAAAGTTATTAAATTAAAAATAATTATTAAGAAAAAAAACAGACAGAACCTTAGGACAAATGGTGGAAGCAAAGCTATACAGACAAAATCTCATACAGAAGCATACACATACACACTCACAAAAAGAGGAAAAGGGTAAAAAATCATAAATCTTGCTCTCAAAGTCCACCTCCTCAATTTGGGATGATTTGTTGTCTAAAGGAGGGAGGGAGGGAAAGAAGGAAGAAAGAAAGGAAGGAAAGGAAGGAAGGAAGGAAGGAAAGAAGATAAAGTAAAATAAAATAAAGTTATTAAAATCAAAAATAATTATTAAGAAAAAACAATTTTTTTAAAAAAAGGACGGATAGAACCCTAGGACAAATGTTGGAAGCAAAGCTATACAGACAAAATCTCACAGAGAAGCATACACATACACGCTCACAAAAAGAGGAAAATGGGAAAAAATCCTAAATCTTGCTCTCAAAGTCCACCTCCTCAATTTGGGATGATTCGTAGTCTATTCATGTATTCCACAGATGCAGGGTACATCAAGTTGATTGTGGAGCTTTTATCCGCTGCTTCTGAGGCTGCTGGGAGAGACTTCCCTTTCTCTTCTTTGTTCTCACAGCTCTCAGGGGCTCAGCTTTGGATTTGGCCCCGCCTCTGCGTGTAGGTCGCAGAAGGGCGTCTGTTTTTTGCTCAGACAGGACGGGGTTAAAGGAGCCGCTGATTCGGGGTCTCCGGCTCACTCAGGCCAGGGGGAGGGAGGGGCATGGAGTGCGGGGCGAGCCTGCGGCGGCAGAGGCCGGCGTGACGTTGCACCAGCCTGAGGCTCGCCGTGCGTTCTCCCGGGGAAGTTGTCCCTGGATCCCGGGAACCTGGTAGTGGCGGGCTGCACAGGCTCCCCAGAAGGGAGGTGTGGACAGTGACCTGTGCTCGCACACAGGCTTCTTGCTGGCGGCAGCAGCAGCCTTAGCGTCTCCTGCCCGTCTCTGGGGTCCGCGCTTTGAGCCACGGCTCGCGCCTGTCTCTGGAGCTCCTTTAAGCAGCGCTCTTAATCCCCTCTTCTCGGGCACCAGGAAACAAAGAGGGAAGAAAAAGTCTCTTGCCTCTTCGGCAGCTCCAGACCTTTTCCTGGACTCCCACCCAGCTAGCCGTTGTGCACTAACCCCTTCAGGCTGTGTTCACGCTGCCAACCCCAGTCCTCTCCCGGTGCTCCGACCGAAGCCCGAGCCTCAGCTCCCAGCCCCGCCCGCCTCGGCGGGTGAGCAGACAAGCCTCTCAGGCTGTTGAGTGCCGGTCGGCACCGATCCTCTGTGTGGGAATCTCTCCGCTTTGCCCTCCGCACCCCTGTTGCTGCGCTTTCCTCCGTGGCGCCGAAGCTCCCCCTCTCCGCCACCCACAGTCTCCGCCCGCAAAGGGGCTTCCTGGTGTGTGGAAACCTTTCCTCCTTCACAGCTCCCTCCCACTGGTGCAGGTCCCGTCCCTATTCTTTTGTCTCTGTTTTTTCTTTTTTTCTTTTGCCCTACCCAGGTACGTGGGGAGTTTCTTGCCTTTGGGAGGTCTGAGGTCTGCCAGCGCTCAGTAGGTGTTCTGTAGGAGTTGTTCCACGTGTAGATGTATTTCTGGTGTATCTGTGAGGAAGGTGATCTCCGCGTCTTACTCTTCCGCCATCTTCCCCTCGTCCGTCTTATTTGTTTTTAAAGGAAAAATTGAATCTTTTATATGTACTTTTTTTTTTTTTTTTTTTTGCGGTATGCGGGCCTCTCACTGTTGTGGCCTCTCCCGTTGCGGAGCACAGGCTCCGGACGCGCAGGCTCAGCGGCCATGGCTCACGGGCCCAGCCGCTCCGCAGCATGTGGGATCTTCCCAGACTGGGGTACGAACCCGTGTCCCCTGCATCGGCAGCCGGACTCTCAGCCACTGCGCCATCAGGGAAGCCCTATATGTACTATTTTTGTAATATGCTTCCTGTGCTTAATGAAATATTGTGATAGGGTTTTTCTTGTCACTAAGTATGCAGGAACCTCATCTTTTTTTTACATCATAATTTTTAATTGCTGTGCAGTATTGCAGTATATGAATGCATTATACTTTAGTCCCCTATTGCTGAAGAGGCTTTTCAAGTTTTTTGCTCATATAAATGTCTCTGCACCTCAAGGTTTAAACACTTGCATAATTATTTTGTTACGATAAATTCTTCGAAGTGGATTTGCTGAAGAATACAGTATACTCTTTCTTATGACTCTGAATACGTATTGTCAAATTGCTCTCAGAAAAGTAACTCCAATTTAAGCTCTCTCTAGCAGTATGTACATCTGTAATGGTACTGATATTTTTAATCTTTGTTGGTCTGATACATGAAAGATGGTGTTTAATTTTCATTTGCAGTTCTTTAATTATCAGTGAGGTTGACCATGTTTTCATGATTATTGACCTTTTTTTTCCTTTTTGGTAGTGAATTATCTGTTCCTGTCCTTCACCCTTTTCCTGTTTTTTGTAAAAGTTCCTTATTTAGTAAAGATATTAATTCTTTACTTGTATTTGTTATCAATAAATTTTTTATGGTTTATATTTTGTCTCTGGAGTTTTGTGACATCTTCATTGTTTTAATACTTGATACCAGTTTATAAAGTAACCTTTGACTACTTTGAATTTATGAATTACATTATTTTATTCTTCAAATTCGAAGTCACTTGCAACAGAGCAAAGGATAGGCTATAAAATACAAAGCTAATTTTTAGTCATGTTTTTATACTCAGTGAAAATGAATATCTCATTTACTGTAGTATTTAAATAACAGGTGTGTTAGGGAAGGGAACTCTCACCATAACTGTTAGTTACCTATTTGAAGACACTGTCTCACCAACCCAGATAAGAAGGAAGCCAATAATAGAGGAAAAGTTAAAGATTAGAATTCTTTTGTTGACTGAAGACTAGATGGGAAATAATGATAATAAAAACAGTAATAATATTTAACAGTTGTTATTGAGTTCTTACTTCGTGCCAAGTATTGTGAACCTTGTTGAATTTGATGTCAAAAAAGGGAATTATTCACCTCATAATTCTCTGTTGCTGTGGTCCGAAAGAAAATACTGGATCAGTTGGACTATCTGATCCAGAAAAAAATGTATGTTTTATGGAGGTTTTTGATTCTTAAGTAACTAATTTTTTCTTTTACAATTCTATAGGATTTGATTAAACAATATAATACCTTAATAGAAGAAATGCTTCAAGTCCTCATCTATATTGTGGGTAAGATTAAAACATGTTTTGAAATAGAACATGAGTTACTTTTTAGAGAGAACATTAATAAGAACTGTAAGTTATTTTGTTCTCCTCCCAAATACAGCAGAGAATATTAGAGGTAAATGTGACTAATGTGATTGATACGTTTAGGAACTCACCTTTTAAAAAACACAGCTGTTACATCTTCATTTTTCAATACCTGATTTGTAATTGTTTGGACTTGTTTGTAGAGATCTGGGATATAATTATCCTAGTTAGAAAAGTAAATGTAAAATAACTATGTCGAGTGCTAAAAATTTTATGTGTGTGTATATATATATATATACATTGGGTATTTCCTTCTATGTGATTTGATTTTTAGTTAATATTTGCTGCATTCCTGAGTATAAGTTTATTACCTTTAGGAGTCATCATTTTTAAAAGTGTGTGTGTTTGTGTGTGTGTGTAAAATCTCTGATTATATTAAGATTAATATAATCTCTGATTATATTAATTAAGAAAACATTAAGAAGTAGCAAAAGATTTGGATTAGGAATCAGAAGATCTAGAGTTGACCTCGCTATAAACTGTCAAGAGTGTGCCATTTACATTTTTAGGGTCTCAAATTCTTGATTTGTAAAACGTGAAAGTAATCTACATGATCTCTAAGGTTCTTTCTAGCACGAAACTTATAGAGGGTACTGTTTTGGTGGAAAACAATTGAAAATTACAGTGTTTGAAGAGGAGTGAGTCTGTTGGAAGTGAATTAAATTAACAAAATGTCATTCTTTGGCTAATTTGTAGAATTCATCAAATCTCTTAGGCAAAAAAATTCCTGTCTTCTAATAACCCTCTTATAGATATCACAGGACTTTGTACTCATGTTGTAGTATTGAAAATCAGTGGTGACATAAGGTCAAATATTTTAAGCCTTCTTGAAGCATTGGGGATTAGATGCTGTTGACACCAGTGAAGTTCCCGTAGTTAATTTAGCTATTTTCTCTCCCCATTTGGCAGTTTATCGAGATGAAAAGTGGAAACCTGATTATGTGTGCATGTTAGCAACACCATCCATTCCTGATACATATTACTATTTTGTCATTTAACCCATAGAGATATTTTTAAGTATTTTGTTTTTTAGTTTTCACTTTGTTCTTTCTTAAATAACAAGTAGAGACAACATTGAGGAAATCTTGAAAGAAAAGCTATTGTTCCATGATGGCCACTACTTATTCAATGCTATCTTCCTTGTTTTCTGGGTTAGAGACCATGCTAATTTAATCAAGGGGCCTTGTTTATAATGTGTGAGTATGTGTATGTATATGTGTGTGTGTGTTTAAGTTAAGAGAAGGCCTGTGTTCTTCAGATCTCTTTCATTTTTCTTCCTCTTTTAGCAAAGAGACTCTTGTTCAGATTTAGGAACATATCCAAATAATTTTTGGTTACTATCTCATAGATTTGATTTAATGCAGTGTTCTTGATGGGAAGAGATTTAAATGGAAAGCAATTAATTGTTTTACTTTTTCTTTTCATTGTTTGTATTAGGAGAGCGTTATGTCCCTGGAGTGGGAAATGTGACCAAAGAAGAGGTCACAATGAGAGAAATTATTCACTTGCTTTGTATTGAACCCATGCCACACAGTGCCATTGCCAAAAATTTACCTGAGAATGTAAGTCCAGTTTTGTTTTTCACTCCATTCACCTCAAGATGGGATAGTTTTTTCTTTTTCTTTAATTGGAAGCCACTCGAAGTTTTAGGAAAATCTGTTTAGGAAATTTTCAGATATAAAACTCACCATTAATTTTTTTGTGGTATAAACTTTAATTCTGGCCTTTTGGGCATTAGGAAACATTTTAGAGACATTCTGACTGTTTAGAAAACATTTTAGAGCAGGAAACTCTTTGCTTTTTTGTTTTACTTTAACATAAATTTTCTCCAGAGGAAAAGGGGACTTCCTGAAATGCTGAGATTATTTGGGTGGTGTGTTAGTCTGGGTCTTCTGAGAAGCAGATGTCAAGACAAAAGATTTAAGATTTAATTAGGAACAATGACTATGAGAGAAATGGTGAGGAAACTGGGAAAGGCTGGGGGAGCCATCATACTGTGGTGCAAATCTGACTCCAGGTGAAGGAAAGAGGGAAGGAACGTTAGGTAGGACTGTCCTAGACTGCTGGGTAGTCTAATCAAGGCTTGTTGCCTTCCCATGTCTCCCGGAGTGAGCCTGCATTAGTATTTCTCTAGCTGGAGGTCTGCAGGGTGCAGTCTCATGGCTGACACAGGTGATACTTATGTTCAGTATTGCTGATATTGAAACAGTAATCCTAAAGATTATGAGTCATATTTTTCACTCCGAGATTTAATTTTGAATTAGAACAATGATTCTTAAAAGAGATTAGATTTACCTGTACTATCAAGGCTATCCAGAGAAGTAGAATGGAGGTAAGCTTTGACTGTTGGTCATTTTTCTTCCAACATACCTGTATCTTTTTCCAATTTCATTGTTAACTGATTCTCAAACTTTAACCATTTGGCATATCACCTTCATAATATTTGCACATCTGTCTACCAATTTTATAATTATTAATACAGTTTGTTTATTTATTTATTATTATTTTTGGCTGTGTTGGGTCTTTGTTGCTGTGCGTGGGCTTTCTCTAGTTGCAGCTAGCGGGGGCTACTCTTCGTTGAGTGCGCAGCCTTCTCATTGTGTTGGCTTCTCTTGTTGCGGAACACAGGCTCTAGGCACACGGGCTTCAGTAGTTGTGGCGTGCAGGCTCAGTAGTTGTGGCTCACGGGCTCAGTAGCTGTGACGCACGGGCTTAGTGGCTCCGCGGCATGGGGGATCTTCCCGGACCAGGGATTAAACCCACGTCCCCTGCATTGACAGGCAGATTCTTAACCACTGTGCCACCAGGGAAGTCCCTTATTAATACATTTTAAAATCAACTTACATTTTTCCTTAGCATCTTTCTAAGCAATATTACAATGAAATAGTAGGTTTAACATTCTAGATTAATTTTTTCCTAATACATGTTAAGATAAATGAATATTCAAAAATTTAAAAATATATAACTGTGTGCCACCTAAAATAATTTCACATACCAATAATGATACACATTCCGTATTTTGCAAAAAAAAAAAAAAAAAAGCTTTAGTGTCTACCCTAAGTTTTCACTGCTTATCTCAAGTATGTTTTTGAAGGAGGCTAAATTTAATTTTTGCAACACTATAGGAATCTATGAATTTGCTTTAGTATATTGACTAGGTCCTTATCCTGATTTTAAATGACTTCATTAAGAAAAAATTCCTTATTGGGACTTCCCTGGTGGTCCGGTGGTTAGGACTCCGTCCTTCCACTGCAGGGGCATGGGTTCGATCCCTGGTCGGGGAACTAAGATCCCACATGACCACGGCATGGCCAAAAAGAAACAACAAAAAAATTCCGAATTCAAGGAAAAATTCAGGCCAGTCAGAAAAAAATAAAATTATTATAATTGCAGAAGCCAGAATATATTTGGACATCTACATATGTGTTTTACCGTAGATCCTATTTATTTTGTTACCTTGGTTTTAGGGATTAGTACAGCATGGGCATGTGCTTAAATGATGTGGGTGATGAACATACTAGATAAAGAAAATAATAATTTCTTTGAATTACTGGTTGTATGTGTATATATATATGAGGGCAAACTTAGATTAAATTTCTTCCTTAAGCAGTTTATACATACATCTTACCTCTGTTAAGAAATTGGTCGTCCGACCTAATTTTTAAATATTGGAAATTGATCTTTTTTTATTGTTCATAAAACACTCAGGAATGCTATTGAAAGTGTATTTCAGTTCACAGTAAGAGAAGATAAAGTCATTACATGAAGGTAAAAATGACAAAAATGTTGTTTCAACAGGAAAATAATGAAACTGGCTTAGAGAATGTCATAAACAAAGTGGCCACATTTAAGTAAGTACTTAATATTTATGCTTATTCTGAAAGTTAGACCAATCTTTGTTCTTGTATTTCGGATACTTTGTAGAAGCTCTGAAGTTCTTTCCTGAACTCCCAAGGACAAAAACAAAGTACAGACAGAATGGGTGAGAACAAGGGACACACTGTAGGCACTTAGTACCTGTATGATGAAGAAATGAGTATTTTTGTCAAGTGAATGAGAAATGTCCATTTGTGATATTAGGTGACTTAAGTAAGCAAAAAAACCTTTCGATAGTCTCTTTCCCATCAATTCTAAGCCATGACTTCGTTTATTCTATTAAATTTTTATATTGTATTCTAATTTTAGACTTTGCTAGGATTAAAACATTATTTTGCAATCCTTTGATTCTTTGAGAGACAAAAAAATGGAAATAAGGTTTTAAGTGGATTAATTCTTGAAATTAAAAATTGATACTGGTAGTGAATTTTACTGTTATAGTAATATATTTATAGATAAATTGCTAGTTTCAAATAACCTTAAAAATAGAGTGTAGCTTTTTTATGCTCTAATATTGTTCAATAAAGTATTTCACTTACTTTGAAAGAGACCAAAAGCTGTTTAATGTGCAGAACAAATATGGTGTGCTCCTTTTGGCCTTAATGCTTTTCCTTATAGTTCTCTGTAGAGGATTCACCACTATATTTTCATTTACAATTCAATTTTCTACAGATATGATATCTTACTACCATTTTATATTTGACCTTAGACAATGCAAGCTGTAGTTGAACAGGAAATCTTGAACAGGCTTCGTTTTTAGCTTCTGAAGCCTTAGGGATTTAGGTAGGGTATGGGGTCAGATCTACGTAGTGTAAAATAAACTTCTTCAGATTTGTTTAAATTTCATAATTATGAAACACAGCTTAGCTGTTACCAGGACTTTGAGCTTACAGTGTAGGTTTTTAGTTTTACTCTTGAAATGAAATTTCTCATTTCAGTTTAAGCAAGTTGAATGAGATAAGGCTGATTTCTTTTCTTGATTTTGACTTTTATATTAACTTTTAGGTTCTTATTTTGTCTTACTCTATACTTCAAGAGCACTGCAGTTCACCTCTGTATTTTCTATCGTTTTAGGAAACCAGGTGTATCAGGACATGGAGTTTATGAGCTGAAAGATGAATCATTGAAAGACTTCAATATGTACTTTTATCATTACTCCAAAACACAACATAGCAAGGTAGGAAAAGTTATCCTCTTCAGTAAATAGCCTAAAATGCTTTATGCTTTCTAACTCCATAGAAAATTGCCTGGTTTTTCTGTAGTTTCATACTGGTTTTCATTATTAGAGCTCATTATCTTACCCAAGAAATTAAAATTGAATCAATAATGTTATCTAGTTCGTAGGAAATATTCACATTTTCCTGATTATACCAAAAATATTCTTTTAGTTGTGTTAGGGGTAGGAGGATTCAATCAAGGATCATGCACTTTATTTGCTGTCATGTTGCTATAGTCTCCTTTAATTTGGAATAATCTTTTTGCCTTTTTTTGTCTTTCATAACATTGACATTTCTGTGAGTATAGGCTAGTTGTCTTTTAGAATATCCTATATTCTGGATATGTCTGATTGTATTCTTGTGAGTAGATTCAAATTAAACATCTTAGGACAAAAATACTACATAAATGATATATTGCATCACATCAATAGGCACATATAATGTCTTTTTGTCCCATTAAGGGTTGATGTTAAGTTAGATCACTTAGTTACGGTAATATCTGGCTTTGTCCTTATAAAATGAATAATTTCCAGTTTGTCGTACAATGCCCTGTATATAATAGACACTAGGTAAATACTGTTGACTGAAAGAATGGGGACTAAATTAGTGATGAAGATTATTACCCATCTATTTTGCAGTGGCTTTCCCTAGGACAACCATTTTGTTTCTGGAATAAGGTAGCATTTGAATACATATTTCAGTATATAAAGTATTTTGGTAGGTTTGTGAATCTTTCCTGCCTGCTTCAAAGTACCCCATTTTTTTCATACTTGTCAAGTGGTATATTTTAAGATAGACTTTTTTTTTTAAATATATATAGGCTGAACACATGCAGAAGAAAAGGAGAAAACAGGAAAACAAAGATGAAGGTAAAAAATGAGACACTGAATTGACTCATTTTGACTATATGCTGTGATTTTGTATCAGCAAAGCATATAGTGTTTTGTTTTTGTTGTTTTTTGAGAGTGGGCAACTAATGGAAGTGCAAAGAACCCTTTGTTTCTTGCTCACATATTAAGGTATAGCCTACATCAGTGGTGATAGAATTTTAAATTTATAACAAATGGAGTTTATTTTGGGTGACTTACATAGTGACTTATTTCCCTTGACATTGATGTTTTCAGCGCTTTAAAGGTAACAAAGATCATGTGTTGTTTTGCGTGTAATATATGATTCTGACATTTGCAATTTAGCATGAAGGATAACCCAAATAAAATTGTACCTATTTGTCTCTCCTGACATTGATCTCCTACCCACTTTAGCACTACCACCACCTCCTCCTCCTGAATTCTGCCCTGCTTTCAGCAAAGCAGTTAACCTTCTCAATTGTGATATCATGATGTACATTCTCAGGACCATATTTGAGCAGGCAGTAGACCCAGATTCTAACTTGTGGACTGAAGGGATGCTCCAAATGGTATGTATACCGAAAATATTTTCTCTATTTCAAATACTTTCTCTACTTCATAGAGTTCTTGGAGGTCTGGAGAAGATCGGTAGTCTAACTTTCTGACTTCAGAACCACAACTAGAGCACCTGAGACCTAAGGGTCATTGAAAACAGCTTAGATGTGGCACAGATTTCCTTGTGACACATTCTCAAGTTTTTAGGATCATTACTCTTGAGAATCATTTACATTAAAAAAAAAGCAGAGAAAAATTTTAAAAAGGGCTGTTCCTGCTAATAATAAATTGGCATGTCATTATTGTATCATAGTTTTCTGTATTTTTATTTCACATTGTATTATCAGGAGACAGTATAATAAAGATTTGAAGACAGGTTTAGGCTTGAATTTACCTCACTTGGGTTAGCGCACTTCCCATTTAAGGAGCAAAGAGTAATTTCCCCATTGCTAAAATGGGTTTAAATATAATTATTTCATAGAGTTGTTATGAGAATTAGCTCATTAAATGGAAGCAGCTATTTTTTTCTTCATACTGTTATGGATAAGTTATTTAATAATGTCACCTTTGGTAGCTGTAATAGGATATTTATTTGTCATCTGCCAACTAAATTTCCTTGGCTGTTATTGGTCTGGAGGCTCTAAATGCTATCATACTCTATGTGTATCTCACTTTTTTTTTTTATAACAGCGGTAAATAAATGCAGTAAAAATTTCAACCCATAGAGATATATTTGAAATCAAAAGTTAAAATTTCTCTCCCTGCCTCCCATCGCCCTACCTAAAGGTTTGTATCATCTGAAAGTCGTTCCACATTAGAGCATATAGGCCTACCTCATGCTTATAGCTGTGTATTCCATTGTATGGACATCTATGATGCATTTAACTATCTCCTGTTAATAGACATTTAGGTTGTTTTTAGGTCTTTGTATAACAAAGAACACTAAAATGAACATTGTTGTACAAATATCTTTGTACACTTAAGTGAGTGACTCTGTTACACGAATTCCTAGCACTAGGTCTGTACCTTTACATTTTTGATAGATATTGTCTAATTGGCCTCCAAAAATGTTATACTGATTTACTTTCCCATTACCAGTGTGGTGAAGAGTGCCTGCTTCCTAACACCTTTGCCAGCTCTGTATTTTACTAAGCTCTAAAATATTTGCCTTTTTTTTTTTTTTTGCCATTTTAATAGGTGAAAAACAGATGATCTTGTTTCACTCACATTTCTTTAATTTTAAGTGAACTTGAACCCTTTTTTTTTTGGCCGTGCCATGTGGCTTGCGGGAACTTCCCCGACCTGGGATTGAACCCAGGCCACGGCAGTGGAAGCCCAGAATCCTAACCACTAGTCCACCAGGCAACTCCCAAGATTGAACATTTTTCATATGTGTATATTTCATTTCTTTTTCTGTGAACTGCTTGTTCATAACCTTTGCACATTTTTTACCCATCAGATTGCTTATTTTTTTACCTCCATTTAAAATGTATTTACCTGAAGAAGCACAGTTTTAAAGATCTTGTCCTACTTTCCTTTTTCAGGCGTTTCATATTCTGGCATTGGGCTTACTAGAAGAAAAGCAACAGCTTCAAAAATCTCCCGAAGAAGAAGTGACATTTGACTTTTACCATAAGGCCTCAAGTATGTTTTAGTATCATTTTCAACACAGTTTCAGCTATTTGCCAATTTGTAACAGAAAGTTTAGCTCTGACAGGATTTTAATCTGTTAGTCCTTAAGACGGAAAACTCTGAAATTGTTTTAAGTCTTTTCGTAGCATTTTTAGTTTTTAACATTTTCAGTAACACAGGTATGTTTTTTAATCCCCATGGCAGTCCTTTTACTGCATGATCTCACCCCCCTTTTGGGGGTGCTGCATGCATTGATGGTTTCTTACTTTCATTCCTTGTCTCAGTATTATCAAATATTTGCTGCTATCTCAACCATAATGTTTATACTACCCATCTATGGAAGATATTAATGTTCCTGAATTTAAAATGATTGCAGAAGTCTGAGTGAATGATAATGTGTTTGTTTTGCACAATTTTCAATGTGGAAGAGCAGGATAGGTTTAGATTAGATTTTTCTTAAACGCTACATGATTAAGACAGTTTTTTCAGAGCACATTCTAGGAACATTGATTTATAAGATCAATAAGACAAAAACATCTCATTTTCTATTTAAACACTATTTTTTAGATTCTTGACTACATCATAAACCTATTCAGTTTATGGATAGGACAGCTCCCACTTCCATATTTTTGGGAGCTTTGGTTCTCAGTAAGTACTTTTAGACAGTGAGCCAAGTAGAGGGAAGGCAAAAGATATATCATTAAGGGTAGTTTTCACTTAGCAGCCCCAGTGGAACATGTACAAGAGAGACCTAAAGTAATTCCGGTTTTTCAAGTTCTTTAATTTAATACTTAGTACTTCATGTAATTGTAGATTCTTCCATTGAAAAATTAATGTAGTTAAGGGATTGACTGCAAACTTTGGTTATCAATGTGAATAACATTAACTATAAATTATAATTTATACATAATTATGAAGATATATGTTCATGATATATACTTTTTGTGTTTTAAAAAAGGATTGGGAAGTTCAGCCATGAATGCTCAGAATATACAAATGCTTTTAGAAAAACTCAAGGGAATTCCCCAGTTAGAAGGCCAGAAGGACATGATTACATGGATACTCCAGGTAAAACTGAAAAATAAACTGATCATTATCTTGGTTTAAATATTTAAGAATCTTCTGCTTGCCTTTAAGATTAAACCATAATATTCTCTAATTGTAAAATCATTTACTACTGATTTTCATGATCACTCATAATTTTTCATGTTAGTAATCCTATTTTCCGTATGTTTTAGTGAGGGCTCTTTTTAATAAATTAACATTTATTCGTTTCATTATTCAGTAAATACGTATTGGGTACCTGCTTATGTGCCATGTTCATTTCTAGGCTCCGAAAAAGACAGATAAGGTGCTTGCTATCATGTTGCAAACATTGAGCTATAGACAATAAACAAAAAAATTATCAGAATAATTCAGTAGATGAGTAGGGGTAACTTTAGATGGGTAATCAGAAAAGGCCTCTTTTAGGTGGTAACACTGGAACTGAATGACATGGAGCCAGTCTTACAAGAATCTTGAAAAGTCCTCCAGAATGAGGGAGCAGCAATGCGGAAGCTCTAAGGAGGCCAGAAAGAAGGCTAGTGTGACTGGAACATAATGGGGGAGGGAGAGAAAGGTAGGCAGCAAGGTCAGAGGCACAGCCGGGGCCAGGTCATATAGGACCTTACAGGTCAGGGGTAAATGGATTATAGGGACAAGAGTAAACACAGGGTAACCATTAGAAGATTATTGCAGTAATCCTGGTGAGAAATGAGCATGACTTCAGCTAGAAAGCAGATGGCAAGAAGCTGGACTGATTCACGTATAATGTGATAGTAGGAGCTATAGAAATTGCTGATACATTAGATGGAAGAAGTGAGAGAAATCAAAATGACTCCTAATTTGGAGTTTGAACTATTGGGTGGATGGCAGTGCCTTTGGGGAGGAGTGAATGAGGGGTAGGGAGAGAGGTCAGGAATGTTACTTTAATGGAAAACCCTCCAAATGGAAACATGAAGCCAAGGTTATGGAGCTTCCTTTCACGGTATTTATGAAAATATTTTTATGTTATCAGCTAGATATTATGTTGATAATTAGAATATAGGGTGGGGCTTCCCTGGTGGCGCAGTGGTTGGGAGTCCGCCTGCCGATGCAGGGGACGCAGGTTCGTGCCCCGGTCCAGGAAGATCCCACATGCTGCGGAGCAGCTGGGCCCGGCTGGGCCCGTGAGCCATGGCCGATGAGCCTGCGCGTCTGGAGCCTGTGCTCCGCAACGGGAGAGGCCACAACAGTGAGAGGCCCGCATACCACAAAAAAAAAAAAAAAAGAATATAGGGTGGTTACATCAATTGGGGATCTTTGTACTGATTTGTACTTCAAGCAGTTAGTCCTTTTTATTACTTAATCAGAGACACTCCTTAAACAAGTGTGATATAATTTGATATGTAACTATAAGGTAATGATGTTATCAAGATTTCTCTTGAAGTAGATTTCATGAATATTTACTATTTTTCTTAAACCTACCAATATAATCATTTTAAAATATAAAACAAAAACAAATAAAAGAAGTAAAGTAGATAACTATTCTATAGATTTTACTCATATGTAGAATATTAAATTAAATAAATGAACAGATCAAACCAAACAAAATCAAGCACATAGATACAGAAAACAGAGTAGTGATTACCAGAGGGAAGGGAGTAGGGGCAGAGTGAAATGGGCTAAGGGGGTCAACTGTATCATAATGGATGGAAACTAAGTTTTTGGTGGTGTGCATGCTGTAGTGTATAGAGATGTAGAAATACAACATTGTACACATGAAACTTGTATAATGTTATAAACCAATGATACCGCAATTTTAAAAAAGTCAATTGAGCCATCAATTAGTCCAACATTTATATCCTATGGACCTGGTGTTATAAATTGGAGATCTGGTCCTGAAAGTTCATTTTTCCATTACAATACCAAAGTCCATTGTCAAAATATATAAAAATCACAAATATCTGTTCTTATAAACATTAGATACTTTATCCAAATGGTTAATATAAAGTTTTGTTTTAAGTTCCTTGTGGGAGTTTTTTCCACATGAGACTGAGGCTCTTTCAAAATATAAATACTACAAGTTTTATGGATGTGCTGTCCTATTTCTGAAATCTTGATATTGTTAAAAAGAATGAGATAGCTCTTCCTTGGCACTGCCTGCGGAGGTGGCGGCCGTCTCCTACTTGGCATCATGGCTACCCTCATGAAGCCCAAGATTGTCAAAAAGAGGACCAAGAAGTTCATCTAGCACCAGTCAGGCCAGTGTTTCAAAATTAAGTGTAACTGGCAGAAACCCAGAGGTATTGACAGTAGGGTGCTCAGAAGATTCAAGGGCCAGATCTTGATGGGAGCAACAAGAAAACAAAGCACATGCTGCCCAGTGGCTTCCGGAAGTTCCTAGTCCACAACATCGAGGAGCTTGAAGTGCTGCTATGCAACAAATCATACTCTACTGAGACTGCTCACAATGTCTCCTCCAAGAACTGTAAAGCCATTGTAGAGAGAGCAGCCCAGCTGGCCACCAGAGTCACCAATCTTTGTGCCAGGTTGTGCAGTGAAGAAAATGAGTACACAGCTCATGTGCACGTTGTATTTGTGTCAATAAAACCATAAAACTCAGACAAAAAAAAGAGTAAGATAGATCTGTATAAGCTGTTTTGCAAACACCTCTAAAGATAAATGATGAAGTGAAAAAGGAAAGTAGGAAACAGTGTATATAGTAGGATCGGTTTTTATGAGAATATATGTAAATATAAAGAAATATATATTCTGATTTTTTTCCTGAAAAGAAATACTAATTATCTTTAATTTAGTTGATTGTGGGGAGAGGGACTGGCATCAGGAAGAAAAGGTATCACTTTCCATATTGTATCTTTGTCTTTATATGTCTTTGCACTAAAAATGTTATTTTAAATTTTAAAAAATTTCCATAGCAAAAGCAGAGGTATGCTCACCCCTGCAGACTGATTCAGCTGATTTTTGCTATCCCCAACCTTCTTCTTAGCTGGATTGCTATTTATTATGTATTTGCAGGTATTTCTCTCTCTCTCTCTGTGTGTGTGTGTGTGTGTGTGTGTAAATATATATAAATAGCTTAAGTTTAAGTCAAAGACATTTGGAGACATGATGACAAAATCAGTTGAGTGAATTTCTCTGTTCCTGATCAATCTAACCATATCTTTTTTTAACATTTCATCTGTTTTTCACAGATGTTTGACACCGTGAAGCGATTAAGAGAAAAATCTTGTTTAATTGTAGCAACTACATCAGGATCAGAATCTATTAAAAATGATGAGGTAATAACATTATAATGATGATGACGTTCATCTCTGTCTTTGAACTTTACTGGTATAAGGGAGCTGCTTCTTTTTGTGAGAAGGAACCTGTTTATTGTAAGGTATATAAGATGTCTACTATTGTTCATTGTGTTTCTGTACCACAGGGATTAGTGGTAGTTGACATACATAGTTATCCAATATAATATATATATTTCACAAAAGTAGAGGAAATTGATGTTCAGTGCAGCGCTGTTGAAAATACCATATTTTATTAATTTTTGAAATATTTTAATGTCTGAAATTGGAATATGTCTTATAATCCTTGCCTTCTTATTATTTAATCAGCAGCATTCTTAGTGGAACACAAGATTATGGTGCATCTAAGATTTAATGAAACGCAGTAATCTTTACGTTATGAATTTCCATAATATAACGAATCAGGTTTTGATGATTCTAATCTCAAAATCATTAGAATATTATTACTTGTGGTTATTAACTATCTTTCCTAAAAGAAAAACACTGGACTTAAGTTAAAATAAATAAAAAGACACCAATGCATTTCAGTAATGTTGTTAAAGTTCTCATTCTTAGCAATGTGTTAAGTAGTAACTGTTAGACATCAAGTTGGCTTTAAATTGATTAAATGTCAGTGGTTAAATGATTGACAAATCATTCAAAATTATTATTATTATTATTATTTTTTTTTTTTGTGGTACGCGGGCCTCTCACTGCTGTGGCCTCTCCTGTTGCGGAGCACAGGCTCCAGATGCGCAGGCTCAGCGGCCATGGCTCACGGGCCCAGCCGCTCCACGGCATGTGGGATCTTCCCAGACCGGGGCACGAACCCATGTCCCCTGCATTGGCAGGTGGACTCTCAACCACTGCGCCACCAGGGAAGCCCTCAAAATTATTATTTCATTTAATTTTGTTTCTTAATATACCTGCATTGAATATAAAAAGCAGTTTATTAGATATTTAAGATACTTGGCATTTTAAGTTAAAAAAATGTTTTAATAAGTTAAATTATTGAAGTAACCAGTGGAACAATTAATTGTAAGATGTGATGGAGCCTGTATGTTAATTTTGAGTCATCAGATTGAATCTGAGTTTACTCTAGGAAATTTTGCCTGACTGAACAGTATATGTAAATTTTCACAATGGATCTTACCTAATTTTTCTGGTCTTTTAATACCCAGATCACTCATGATAAAGAAAAAGCAGAACGAAAAAGAAAAGCTGAAGCTGCTAGGCTTCATCGCCAGAAGATCATGGCTCAGATGTCCGCCTTACAGAAGAACTTTATTGAAACTCACAAACTCATGTATGACAGTACGTCAGAAATGTCTGGGAAAGAAGACTCCATTATGGAGGAAGAGAGGTAAAATAAAGCAAAACTAAAAATTAGCAACCCAGTTTCTTGTAGGAAAAATTACATATTCACTTTAAATAATATTTTTTCAAAATATATTTCAAAGTAAGAGAAATCACACTATTTTTAAGCTAGCAAGGGCACAGTGAAGCCTCTTACTGGATGTAATTTTATGTTGATAAACTGTTCAAGTGCACAATGAAGTTAGTCGGGAACCTTTATGCACAAAAAGGCATGACGATGGAAACAGCAAAGATAGAAATCATCTCCTGTTATCTTGTACGTGCGGACTTCTTTAGGTACACATTTATGTATCAGTTCATATATTCCACATCATTTTTATGAGTTCTGGTAAAAATGACTGCTGCTATTACAGATTGAAAAAAAACCCTTCACTTGAAAAAGATGGTCCATGTTAATTTTTCCTTTTTTCTAAAAAAGAAAGAAGGCAACGCCTATAGTTTTAGTCATGGAGAGCACATTGGAATGGGAATTAGTAAACCTCGTTTTCTGACTATGACACTATGCTGTGCTCTTGGGGAAATCTGTTAACTTTCTGAGAGTAGTGTTTTGTGGGCTGTTATTTAGATACAGTGAGAAAAGGGAGGAGGCAAAATAATGGTTCTTTGAAAAGCATTCCAATTTAAAATATTGAAAATCCCTTCTATGCTTATTTTTAAAAACAAGCTTTCACTGCTCCTTAAAACAATGTGTGTTGTGGATACTTTTAGGAAATTGTGCTTCTGCAATAACAGTAGACAGTAAACATTATACTTTACATAATATGTCTGTAATCCTGAAGCTGAGTATGCTAACAAAGAACCACAAAGAATACTGACTCTATATCTTAAAGATTAAAATTATGGTGGTAAACTATCCTGGGATGACAACATCCCAGTAATAAAACTAGAAACTAATACAAAACTTTAAACAACAAGCAGAAGTCCCAACCCTCTTGATATTACCTATGAACAATATAACATTTAGAAAGTAATGAACAAGAGACTACTGTATATTTATTCAAACAAGAGGATGTAAGCAGAAATGTACTCAGAATTAATTAATGGCCCTAGTGCTTTCATAATATATTTTTATTGCCTGATTGATTGTACACATAAAATTGTGTATGTGTTCTCACTGAAAACAATTCACATAACACAGTAAGTCTCCTTTGACCGTCCTCTGCATTCCTGATCTTTCTCCACAGATAACCATTGTGATAATAACTGTGGTTCTAGGTGTCTTTCTATGCATTTGTAAACATGTGTACGTGAATAATAATGAGTCTTGTTTTGTGTGTTTTAGTGGCTTTTTAAAATTTTACCATCCTTTTTTGTTCTGTGGGTTGCTTTTTCATTCAGTGTCTTTTAAATCTTTTCATGTCAATACAGATAGACCTTTAGAGTAGATTCTACATCATTCTTTATGACTGCTGCATAGTATTCCATAGTATGGATATATAATATTTTATTTATCATATTTTGGACATTTAAGTTGTTTTTCCCTTGTTCCCCAGTTTTCCCATATTACAAACAATGTGTCAGAACATTTTTGTATGTTCCCCCTTACACAACCCTACAAGTACTTCTCAAGGGTGGAATCTAATAAATGAAAGGGCTGGGTCATAATTATTTAAAATTTTAATAGATACTGCCACATTGCCCTCCAAAGTAGTTTCACCAATTTCTACTCCCAGCAGTGTATGAAGAGTTCCTGTTTCTTTCATTCTCACCAATACTTAAAATTATCAGTACTTGAAAATATTTGGTATAATCAAAATTATAAATTTGTGCCCTTCTGAAATTCCCTGATTGGTTAGTACTAGGTTGAGCATCTTTTCTTATAATTATTCACTAGCCTGTTAAATTTTGTCTTCTGAGAATTGCCTCTTATTATCCTTTGCCCATGTCTATTGGATACTTTACTTTTATCTTACTGATTTCTAGAAGTCCTTTAAAATTATGGATATTAAAGTTTGTTTCATGTTTCTCATATGTTGTTCCTGTTTATTTAACATTAATTATGAAATTTTAGCCATAGCAAAGTTTTCAGTGTTGATAAAGACAGATTTGTCAGTCTTTTCGAGTTTTAACTTTTTGTATCTTGCTTAAGAAGGCTTTTCCTATCCCAAAGTCACAAATATATTCTCTTACATGTTTTAAATGTAATTACATTTTTCATTTACATTACATTTACAAATTTACATTTACAAATTACATTTACATTTAAAATTTTAATTACAGTTATATTAACACATTTTCCTTTTAAAAATCAAATGTTAGAGATAAAGCTAAAGTTCCATTTGAGTACTGGCCCAAATCCTGCACCCCTTTCTGCCCTTCCTCAGAGATACTCTGGTTATAAGTTTTATGTATATCTTATAAGAATTTTTACTGTGCTATTAGATACAAATATATGTAACCATAGAAATTATATAGTGTCATTCAGCCTTTTGTTTTATTTGCATAAATGTTATTATGCATGTATCATTCTTCAGTTTCCCATTTTCATTTAATATTATGTCTTGGAAATCTGTATATGTATATTCTTACATACAAAACAAGCTCAGGGACTTCCCTGGCGGTCCGGTGGTTAAGACAACGTGCTCACAATGAGGGGGCCTGGGTTCAATCCCTGGTCAGGGAACTAGATCCTGCATGCTGCGACTAAGAGCCCGGATGCCGCAACTAAGACCCAGGGTGGCCAAATAAATAAATTAATTAATAAAATAATAAAAAAAACAAGCTTAGCATTCCTCATTCTTGGCATTTGGACAGCAGTTCTTATGCCTAATGAATTGCAGGGCATTTAGCATTTCTGGCCCTTTATCCACTGAAGTGCAGTAGTGCCCCCTAGTCCTTATGATAACCAAAAAGTTAACTTTACTCACATGTTGCTGAACCCCTCCTAAAAAGTAGTAAGTACCACACCTAGCTGAGACCCACCTTTTAAAAACTTCATACTATTCTGTATTATGTAATTTCATGTATACTGATGATAACCATTTAAGTTATTTCCAGTTTGTTGGATGATATATGATATCTCAGGGAGCTTCTTGCATGGATAGCGAGGCAGTATTACACGGCATGGCCTGTGAAGTCAGATCATCTGGGTTAAATCCTGGCCCGGTTACTTCCTAGATGAATCATTAGATAAGTCTCTTACCATCTCTAGGCCTCAGATTCTTCATCTGAAAAATAGAGATAATAATAGTACCTGCCTTATAGGATTGTTGGAAGGATTAAATGAGGTAACAAAGTATTTGAAACAGTGCCTCACATTACAATTAGTGCTTTGTAAGTATTTACTCTTATTTATTATTGTACACATTGAATACATCTTATGAATTGCTAAGTCACTAAGATGTATATTTTAAATTTTAATAGCTACCAAAGTAGAACAGAAACTTCAATGCCTAATAAGAGGGAATGGATAAAACCATTATGGCACATCTAGTGAGAGTACTGTGCAGCCATTTAAAAATAATGTTTCTGAAGCAAATTTCATGACATGAGAAAACAGCTAAGATATAAGTGAATAAAGCAGGACACAAACCGTATATGTAATGTGATCTTAATTATGTAAAAAATGTTATAAATAGAAAGCAGACTGGAAGGACATGTACAAGTCGTTATTTCTAGGTTGTGAGAGTATGATGCTTTTTATTTTCTTCTTTATATTTTTCTAGACTTTCCAAAATTTCTTAATAAGTATGTATTACTTTTATAATCAGAAAAAACAGATTCACAGCTTCTTGGTACAGTAAGTTAACTATAATTATAATATGCATTCTACTTTGTGATCTGCTTTTTCTCTTTTTGCACTTATCAACACAGAATGTATTTTCTAGTAAGCAAATTAACTGATAAAAGTCAGAAAAATCAAGGGGGAAGATTTTAAGCTAATATTGCTAAATATAATTTTTATTTTATTTTTTTTATTCTTAAAGTTCTTGCCCTAAAGTTACTTAAAATCTACCAAAATATAAAGACAAGTGACCAAAACATGTGTCCTCATTTCTGGTCGTTTCTCTTGCTAGCACCCCAGCAGTCAGTGACTACTGTAAAATTGCTTTGGGTCCTAAACGGGGTCCGTCTGTTACTGAAAAGGAGGTGCTGACATGCATCCTCTGCCAAGAAGAACAAGAGGTGAAACTAGAAAATAATGCCATGGTATTATCGGCCTGTGTCCAGAAATCCACCGCCTTAACCCAGCACAGGGGAAAACCCATAGAACTCTCAGGGGGTATGTATTGTTTAATAAATGTCTTTTTGAGCCTTTCTTTTCATACTTGTGTAATTAGAAAAAATACTATCTGAAAGAAGTTTGGGAGTGAGATTGTATTTAGCCTTATTTGGTCAGATCACATTTTACCCATTTATAAAATGGACGCTAGATTTTTACATGCCATTTTGGCTCCTTTGTCTGTTTTTTAAAATTTTGGTTAACACATGGCCACGTTGCTCATTCTGTCTCTTTCTATCTATCTCCATTTCTTTTTGCTGAACCATTTGCAAGTAGGAATTCATGACATTTCCCTAAATATTCCCTAAATATTTCCACATGCATTTTCTAAAACTAAAGATAATCTATTATATATCTAGCATACCAGTATAACATTTAAGAAAATTACTAATTCAGTAATATCATCTAATATAAAATCCATATTTGAATTTCCCCAACTACCCTCAAAATGTCTTTTTTTAGCTAGACTTTTTTTTCCATTTAGGATTCAGACATGTTTCCTATGTTGCTTATTTTATGTCTGTTTTAATCTAGAATAGTCACTTGCCTTTTTTTTTTTCATCATAAGTTTTTTGAAGAATGCAGGCCAGTTTTCCTGTACAGTGTCTTACATTGTGGATTTGTCTGGTTGTTGCCATGTGGTTAGGTTCTTGTTAAACATTTTCTTGGCTGGAGTACTTATTACATAATATGTTGTAATTCTTATATCACATCAGGAGTTAGCTGCTTTATTTTTTAAATACCCTTGGAATAATAATAATGATAAAAAAGGTTAACATCTAATGAATACTCACCATGTGCCAGGCACTGGTTAAGTGCTTTATGTGTATTTACTCACTTAATCTTCATAACAGCCCTGTGATTTAGGTACCAGTATTGGCTCAATTTACAGATGAAGAAACTGAGGCACAGAGAAATTAACTAACTTGTCAGAAGCCACAAATTATAAATGGTGAAATCAGGTTTTGAACCCCATAGTCTGTGCTCTTAGCCAGTAGATTATATTGCCTCTAAATATCCCTTAAAGTTACCGAGTCAAATCACTTTTAAAATACAAAAGTAAACTGTGCTTGAATCATAGAAAATTGCTTCAACAACCAAGATAATGCAACTTAAAGCCTAATGTTAATACATCAAGAATAGAAGTTGTGGGCTTCCCTGGTGGCGCAGTGGTTGAGAGTCCACCTGCCGATGCAGGGGACACGGGTTCGTGCCCCGGTCCGGGAAGATCCCACATGCCGCGGAGCGGCTGGGCCTGTGAGCCATGGCCGCTGAGCCTGCGCATCCGGAGCCTGTGCTCCGCAACGTGAGAGGCCACAACAGTGAGAGGCCTGCGTACCGCAAAAAAAAAAAAAAAGAATAGAAGTTGTCATTAATCCATACTAATCACACCTGGAAGTCTAGCTTTATATTTTCCTCTTTTTACTTACTCTTAAGAATATATATACTACTGCCATGATATTGTGACACTTTTATTGGACATTCCTAAGAAAGTTTATGATTAGAATTTTAGACCTGATAACCTCTTTTTTTGTTTGGTTTCTTTTTATGATTGTGGGGCAGATGAATACATACCTCATGTTTTTGTCTTTCTGTATCAGAAACCGTGGACCCACTTTTCATGGATTCGGACTTGGCATATGGAACTTACACAGGAAGCTGTGGTCATGTAATGCATGCAGTGTGCTGGCAGAAGTAAGTTGTCCTTCTGACATGTTCTTGAAAGAAGCTAGGAATATTGAAGTTCTCTAAAGGCCACAAAAAGGCATGTTTTCTCGTGTCTTCTTTTTTTCTTATTTGAATAATTGAAGCAGTTTTAATTACTGATTTTGTTTGCATGATACTCATTATAGTATCACCCTTAGAAATTGGTGTGTAAAGTTATCAACTTAAAATTTTCACTGTACTTGCTTTGCACAAACTAATTAGTCTCTTTTGATCAGTATTTGTATAAAAGAAGTAATAATCTTTATAAAAATCTCATTCCCCTCAAAACATAGAAGGAAAAGTACCTTTGAGGTAGAATAGGGGACATGAAGTTCTAGTTGTATATCTGGAAGAGATAAAAGTTCAGAAATATAATTCCTGCGAAATATTTTGTGTAGGGTTTACCTTTTTGGCATCAGATTAAAATACATAATTTTCCTGTAATAGCCCTTACTACTTCAGTTGGTCATTGGAAACTGAGGGAGGTAGTATCTGTATTGTATCTCCATGCTGTTGAGGCAGGAGACAAGTTATAATTCAGTAAAACTACTTTAAATTTGTTTCTGCCCTGATGTGTCCTCCAGTTTGTCCCCAAAAGAATGGGCGTCCTATTTCTTCTATAATTATAATTCGTGTATTTTTGCATGTAGATTCTAAAGATGTTTATTGAGGCAAAAATTCCAGATTTTTTTCAGTTGAATTAGAGCAAAGATACATGTGTAGTTTTGAATGGACCTATGTCTTGGAATTTTGCAGGTATTTTGAAGCTGTACAGCTGAGCTCTCAGCAACGCATTCATGTTGACCTTTTTGACTTAGAGAGTGGAGAATATCTTTGCCCTCTTTGCAAGTCTCTGTGCAATACTGTGATCCCCATTATTCCTTTGCAACCTCAAAGGATAAGCAGGTATATTTTAATTTATGTTTTGGTTAATTTTTTTTAAGTTGTCTTTAATCCTTTTGTTGTGACTGTTTTAATTAGATTGCTAATTCCTTTTTTGCTATTTAATTAATACTTTTTCATTTTATAACTTGTATTCAACTTTAAAAATATGATAAAAGCCCCAATTTTTGGTTTCTAAAGGAACTGGAACATTCATTTACTCAAGTCTACATGTTTTGTATCTGTCTTCCAACAGCCATTAAAGTAATAGAACTTTGATCTCCATCTTAGCACTCACAGAAGGAAGAAAGTTGCAAAGAAGATCCATTCCTTTCTTATAGTCCTTTGCCAGCATTAGAGTTGCTATTAGGAGTTTGGTTGCTCTGCAGGTCTTTGTATTATTATTTCTATTCTATTTTTCTGAAGATCCAAATGCTGTAGTTGTAGAGACATGGACAAAAGGTTAACTATAAAGGTAAATAAACACGATAGGTTCATCTATGGATAGTTTTTTAGTGTTTAGAATAAATTTTTAAACTTTTATATTCTGACCATCTGTGAATAGAATTTAATAGCAGATTTATTAGTTTTTTTATGACAACTAGAACATGTAATTGTATATTTCTGTATTCTCACTATTCTACATGATGATAACAGTACTATTTATTATTATTATTATTTCAGTTTTTTTTAACTCAGTGACTTTGTAGTGATAGACCTAAGTTTTTCTAAAGAAAATGATTTTATTGATAAAACACTTTTAACTTGTTTTCACAGCATAAGAGTTCAAAGGTGATAGGTTTGGCAATCAGAGTCAGTAAGTAGTTGCTCTGTCTCTCCTATTCCATGTCATTAGAAAACATAATTTTGAATTGTTTTCTATTTAGTGTATTGGGACATAGAATGTCATCTTTTAGGAAGAAGGTGACATCACAAAGATTTATCTTTTATTTATTTATTTATTTTAGTTTTATTTATTTTTTGGCTGTGTTGGGTCTTCGTTGCTGCACATGGGCTTTCTCTAGTTGTGGTGAACGGGGGCTACTTACTCTTCATTGTGGTGTGCAGGCTTCTCTTTGTGGTAGCTTCTCTTGTTGCCAGGCACGGGCTCTAGGCACGCAGGCTTCAGTAGTTGCAATGCGTGGGCTCAGTAGTTGTGGCTTACGGGCTCTAGAGCGCGGGCTCAGTAGTTGTGGCTCACAGGCTCAGTTGCTCTGCAGCATGTGGGATCTTCCCAGACCAGGGCTCAGACCGTGTCGCCTGCATTGGCAGGTGGATTCTTAACCACTATGCCATCAGGGAAGTCCTCCTTGATATCTTTAAGAATAGGATGCTTCAGGGAAGTCCTTTCTAAAGTTAGACTGATCCTTACAACTAGGTCTCTTCAAACCCTGTGACACTTTTAGTCTGTAGTAACAATTTTGTTACTTAGGATCTGAAATACATAATTATACATAACATTTTTATTAGGCATTTGAACTTACCTGTATAGTTGGAATATATTTGCCTCTTTTGTTAGAAAATCAACATGAGTATAACCTAAGATACTAAAGTTAAGAGCATATAAAAAACTTTATCAAAACTAATAATAAGCTAGCATTTTTAAAGAAAATTGGTCATAACAAATCAGAGTACACTTTCATTTCTGAGAACTGAAAAAATTCTTAGATCAAATTTGTGCCCAGAGATGTGAATTTTGGCACAGTTCATTGTATATTTTAACTTCACTTAAAGCTGTCCTTTCAGTAAGCAAATCTCTACTTTATAGTCCTTTTTAATAGCACTGTTTCTGGTCCCCCTTGGTTGTTAATAGCAGTTTGGGTCAAACCCCTGCCCTTACGGAATTTATATTACAGAGAGGAGAGACCAATGGTAAACATAAAAATACAGAGTATTGAGTAGTGAGAAATACAGAGAAAAACTAAATTGGCAGCATAAAGGGCTAGAGACAGACCAGTGCATGAGGTTCTCTACAGATTGAGTCGGCAGGGAGCTCCTCTCCGAGATGGTGACGTTTGGATAGAGACCTGAATAAAGTGAAGGACAAGCAGTGCTACTCTCTGAGAGAAGAGAATTCTAAGAACAGGCAATATCAAGAGCAAAGACCCTGAAGTAGGAGCACATCAGCGTGTTGAAGGTGAAGCAAGAAGGCAGCAGGTTCAAGGCACAGGAAGAAGGCAGTACGCTTGGAATGGAGCAAGCAAGGAACCAGATCCTAAAAGGGCTTATGAGCTAAGATTTGAAGTTAGAACTGTATTTTATGTGTGATGGAAAACCATTGGAATGTTTTGGATAGGGAAGTGATACAATCTGATTTACATTTTTAAAAGATCTTGCTGGCGGTTGTGTGATGAATGTATAGATAATAAAGAAGCACTGCTGTGGAAGCAGGAAGAACAGTCTATTGAAGTAGTCCAGGTGATGGATAGTGTAACTTGGATTAGGGTAGTAATGATGGAGATAGAAAGAAGTGATCAACTTGGAATACATTTAGAAGATGAAACCTGCAAGACTAGCTGATAGATTAGAACGTGGTGTGTGAAGGAATCAGATATATCAGTGGTGATACCTAGTTTTTGACTTGAGCAGCTAGAATGGTGATTTCATTTACTGACATTTATTACTTCCAGGTGATGGGTGTATGGGTGGTATCTTGTTCTTTGTACTTTAAAATTTTTCTTCCCTCCCAAAACTACATTTTTAGGCACCAGTGTTTCTATGACCTAGGAAGCTAATCTGGAGGAGTTTGACTTTTTCATACAGCCGTTTATCCATGGAAAGACCCTACAAATTCAGCTTTTCAGTTTGACTTTGTGCCAATGGCTTTAATAATTTTTAAATATCATTTTTCAGTGAGAATACAGAAGCTCTTGCTCAACTTTTGACCCTGGCACGATGGATACAGACTGTTCTGGCCAGAATAACAGGTTATAATATGAAACATGCTAAAGGTTTGCTTAAAATTATTTTATATTTAGCTGTATGAGATTCAAGTGTCAGAGTCTTTATTTTTTTGAAAGTACTTATTGCTCTAAAATATGGTTTGTACATACAGATTTGTTAAATATTAGGAAATAGGTTTTTTTAGACCAAGGCTAAGTTTGGCTTAAATCACTTTACTCAATTTAATAATTTTTCATACTATGAGGCAGTATGGACAGTAATTAATCTGGAGTCACAATGCTTGGATTTAAGTCTTAGATCTATCACTTACTATCTGTGTGATCTTGGACAAGTTACTTA
This sequence comes from Tursiops truncatus, assembly GCF_011762595.2. Classification (NCBI taxonomy): domain Eukaryota; kingdom Metazoa; phylum Chordata; class Mammalia; order Artiodactyla; family Delphinidae; genus Tursiops; species Tursiops truncatus. Next base: position 85,762,839 of record NC_047035.1, on the reverse strand, counting down.
ACCTCTCTGTGCCTCAGCTTTCTTATTTGCAAAGTGGGAATGATAATAGTACCTATCTCATTGATTGAAGGATTGAGTTATCCTACATAAAGTAGAACAGTGCATGGTACATAGTAAATACTATATAAGTGTTAACTATTATTAATACTGTTAATATGTTGTAATTAATATTAATAACAACAAACATTTGGAAATTATTACCCCATTTATATATTCTTCACAGTTGAGAGATAAGACTACCTAAAGGCTCAGAGAAGTAAACAATGGCAGGCAGATTGGGGTGGAAGTAAAAATCTGAGGAATGTTTAGTACAGGCAGTGAGTTTCCTGGGGTTTTTTTGTTCCTCCTTTATTTCCCGGTTTTGACCCTGGGGTAGCCTGAGTCACAGAACTATGCAGTGGACATGAACAGTAAAAAATCCAGGAGAGATGCCATCTTTCTGGCTAGAGGACTGGAAAAGAAGCCCCTCAGAGCTGGAGAGTGTAAAGGGAATTCTTTTTTTTTTTTCCGCGTCTTTATTGGAGTATAATTGCTTTACAATGGTGTGCTTCTGCTTTATAACAAAGTGAATCAGTTATACATACATATATATCCCCATATCTCTTCCCTCTTGCATCTCCCTCCCTCCCACCCTCCCTATCCCACCCCCCCAATCCCACCCCTCTAGGTGGTCACAAAGCACCGAGCTGATCTCCCTGTGCTATGCAGCTGCTTCCCACTAGCTATCAGTTTTACATTTGGTAGTGTATATATGTCCATGCCACTTGTTGTGTTTTTTTCCCTCTCTTTTGGCTCTTTCCCAAGGCCAGCTTCAGTCATGGAACTGCACTGCCATGGTGGCCACATAAATATCTAAAATCCCAAGAGAAAACCAGTCTTACTTGTCAAAAGATCTGGGAGAAATGGGACCACTATATTCCAAAAAATTCTGGGTGAATCCTCATTATTTTTTTCTTTGCCTCACAGCTTCACCGCAAGGTTAGCCCCAGTCAGCACAGGGGACTAAAACTGAGAGAAATTGGTCATTTTGACCAGAGGAACTGGGAAGAAGGGCCCCTTGGAGCTAGAGAGTACAGGGGGAATCCCAGAGAGGAGAGAGTTGTAGAAGGGAATCTCCTACTTTTGAGACAAACACAAGTCCTGAGCTCAGCTCCAAGCTGCACTTGTGTGGAACAGGCCCAAAGAAGCATAGCAACAGCTTTGAGACTGAAGCTGCATTAAACCACCACTCAAGTTCCAGACTAAGCCCTGAGTAGTACATGTACTGGCAGACCCAAACAGCATAGCAAAGGCTCTGAAAACTAACATTGGAACCACCACTTACAGGGAGTGAGACAGAACTTGTTGAACCTGATTTGGGTTGGGTTGATTGCCTACTAGAACAACAACAAAAAAGGTACATTTTTCCAGAGAATGTTAATGCGGACCAGTAATGTTCAATATATTCACAATGTAATATTCAAAGTATCCAAGACACAATCCAGAATTACTGAAGCTACAGAGAACCAGGAGAATCTGACCAACTCTCAAGGAAAAAAACAGTCAACCAACTGCCAATCCTGAGATGTTTTAGTGTTGAACTTTTCAGACAAAAAGTATAAAGCAGCTTTATAGTCATGAAACATGAAATAAAGGTGAACACTCGTGAAGTGAATGGAAAAATAGGAGTTCTCATCAGGAAAAAATAGAAACTATAAAAAAAGAACCAAATGGAGATAACAAAATTGAAAAAATACTATATGAATTAAAAAATTAACTGAATGGGGGCTTCCCTGGTGGTGCAGTGGTTAAGAATCCGCCTGCCAATGCAGGGGACATGGGTTCGAGCCCTGGTCTGGGAAGATCCCACATGCTACAGAGCAACTAAGCCCGTGCACCACAACTACTGAAGCCTGCGCGCCTAGAGCCCATGAGCCACAGCTACTGAAGCCAGCACGCCACAACTCCTGAGCCCGTGTGCTGCAACTACTGAAGCCTGCGCGCCTAGAGCCTGTGCTCCCCAACAAGAGAAGCCACCTTAATGAGAAGCCCTCGCACCAGAATGAAGGGTAACCCCCGCTCGCAACAACTAGAGAAAGCCCGCGCACAGCAACGAAGACGCAGCGCAGCCCAAAAATTAATTAATTAAATCTTTTAGAAAAAAAGAATACAATTTTAACTGAATGGGCTCAGTAGTAGAATGGAGACGGTGAGATAAGAGTCAGTGAATTTGAAATTAGATCAGGGGAAATTACACAATGAAGAATGGACAGAAAAGTGATGCAGAAAAGCGATGCAGTATCCTTAGGGACATATGGAACATTTTTTTCTTCCCTTTAGCCCAACATTTGTGTCATTGAAGTCCTGAAAAGAAAAAGGATGGTACAGAAAAAATAGTGAGGAAATAATAGCTGGAAACTTTCCAAACTTAGAGAAAGACTTAAATTTATAGGTTTAAGAAGCTCAGTGAACTTCAAACTTAAAAGCATACCTAGATAGATCATACCCAAACTGCTGAAAACCAGAGATGAAGAAAAGAATCTCAAGAGCCACCAGAAGAAAACAAGTCATTTCACATACGGGAATAACAATTCTAATTTGATAAGGAAATGGAGCCACAAAGAGGTTTAGTATTTACCCAAGGTCTTAGTAACAGTCACTGGCAGAGCTAGGATTCATACCCAGGCAGCTTGGCTCCAGATCCTTGTTCTTATTCACTAACACATGCTGCCTTACTAATAGAATACTATGCATTTGTTAAAAATAGAAATATAGAGGGTCAGTTACTGATGTGGAAGACATTTATGATCTGTTAGTGAAAAAACAAGATACAGAACAGTACTAGAGATGTTGTCCTTTTTAAAAAAAATCTACACGTGTAACATTTATATGGAGAACAGAAGAATATCACCCTAATGCCATCTGGTTATCTAGGTGGAGAAATTGTGAATGATTATTTATTGCTTATTAACATTTTCTAAGTTTTCTAAAATGATCATATATAATTTACAAAAGCTAGAAAAGTGTGTGTCAGGCTAAACTCCTGTGATTTTTCTTTCTTTTTCCTTTTAATTTGTAAGGAGAAAAGCCAACAATTCCAGTCTTGTTTGATCAAGGAATGGGTGATTCCACTTTTGAGTTCCATTCTATTCTGAGTTTTGGAGTTCAGTCTTCGTAAGTATCTAAACAAGAGAAGTTTGTAAGTGGTTGTGAAAATAAGAGTGAAGAACAGTTCTTTCCTTCCTTCTTGCTTTATTTGTAAAATTGTTTTCTTTATCCCATTTTTATCTTGTTGCTTTCTCCCTAGAGTTTTATTTGTACTAATGAAATTAAGTGGTTTGAGATATTAGAGTAATATGTATTTAATATGTATTAGGGTGAACCATGCCTATAATTAACTGTTTTTGACCAACAAAAATACTATTTTTATATAGTCCAACCTACAACAAGAACAGAATTTAAGAGACTTAAGTTAAAATCACATCTGACTTGCTCTGTGACTTCTGAAAAGTCTCAGGTCACTCCAACCCTACCACAATTCATTTTCTTGTTTGTAAGATTGAGACAGTGGTCTTCTAACTTACCTCATAACGTTAATGGAAAGATATTTATGTGAAGGCACTTTGAAAAATATAATATATCCAAATCAGATATTACTTGTTAATGAATATCATCTGAGGTACATTTTTCTAGTTGTGATCCTTGTTTACATTATGTATCCCATTGCTACTGAAAATATTTGTTACTTGCAACAAATAGAAGTTCAGGAAACCAGAAATAATCATTGCTAGTACATATATTATAATATACACACACAGACATACACACACCCCTATCAGCGCAGAAGTACTTCTTGGTCCCTTATCCATACACTAAAACTTATGTCAGATCTGTTTCCTCTGAGTTTTTTTGTTTTTTTTTTTGCGGTACGCGGGCCTCTCACCGTTGCGGCCTCTCCCGCTGCGGAGCACAGGTTCCGGACGCGCAAGCTCAGATTCTCCACGGCATGTGGGATCTTCCCGGACCGGGACACGAACCCGCGTCCGCTGCATCGGCAGGCGGACTCTCAACCACTGCGTCACCAGGGAAGCCCTCCTCTGAGTTTTAATCCTCTCTCCAGTCTGTTCCTTAATTTGGACCTGGACCCTTTCTGCTGTGAACATTTACTGCATCTTTTATAAGAAATTATCTGGGTCATTACCATTTTGTCGGAGACATTTTTCTACCTGTAGGAGTTACAGTTCTGCTTTTCCCATTTTTTCTTAAGGAATAAATCTTCTTCAGCAGCTCTTATCTCTAATTTGACAAAGGGTAGTTTACTTTGTCAAAAGGAGTTAAATTCTTACTTTGGTACTTAATTGGACTTCTCAATAGGTAGCCCCTTTTACTAGACCATCATATCAATATAAATTTTTCTTGTTTTATTTTTAGGATAAAATATTCTAATAGCATCAAGGAAATGGTCCTTCTCTTTGCCACAACAATTTATAGAATTGGATTGAAAGTGCCTCCTGATGAAACGGATCCTCGAATCCCCATGATGACCTGGAGCACATGTGCTTTCACTATCCAGGCAATTGGTAAAGCCTATAAGAGAACTAGTTTGGAGCTTTATAGAAACAGAATTAACATTGATTGACCAAAATTCCTTTTTTTCCCTGATGGCCTGGAATACTTTGACTTGTTTAAGGACTCTTAGTATATCAGTAGATTAGGTGACATGATGCCATTTAGCCTTAGAATATTTTGTATTAATCTCTTAACTACAAAAATGAGCATATAAACTAAAAATACTTGAAAGGGACAGCATGAAGCAAGCTATATTAGAAAGGTGGCAGAGTTACAACACTGGAAGATCAGAGAAAAACAAAGGAAGAAGAATCAACCCAGAAATGTCCAGTATTTTTATTTCTTTTACACTTTGAGATAAAAAGAAAGGTAAACTAAAGTCATCTAAAAAATTACCAGGAAAGAGAAAGGAAGACTGAGGGGGTCAGGAGAGACAGATTAGCAGCAAGAAACCTACCAAGTCTGAAGGGAAGCCCACTGTCAAGTTCTCTGCCATGTTGAAAGCTTCTAGCTATCAAATCAACATGTTGTGCACCAGCGGTCCCCAACCTTTTTGGCACCAGGGACCAGTTTCATGGAAGACAGTTCTTCTGCGGACTGGTGGCCTGGGCGTGGGGGAGTGGTTCAGGTGGTAATGCAGGTGATGGGGAGCAGCAGATGAAGCTTCGCTCACTCGCTGCTCACCTCCTGCTGTGCAGCCCGGTTCCTACCAGGCCACTGACCGATATCGGTCCGCAACCTGGGGGTTGGGGACCCCTGTTGTACACCTTAAACTTACACAGTGTTATATATCTCATTAAAGACGGGTAGTGAAGCAGTGAAGAATTGCTTAGATTTTTAAATTAGTATATTTGCCCATGACAGTCACAAGATAGAGTACTACATGAAAAAGAGTTAAGAACTGTAATTCTTTCATGTCATCTTTATCCAAGCCAGTTTCAGACTCATTTTCCAGTTTTTCTGGTAGTTGTTTTTAATGGTTCTACCACATTTTCTTCATTTAAATATAGTTTTGTAATAAGACACTATTTCATGATTTGAAGTAACTAACATGAAGCCACTTCTTTTTTTTTAATAAATTTATTTATTTATATTTTATTTTTGGCTGCGTTGGGTCTTCGTTGCTGCACACAGGCCTTTCTCTAGTTGCAGAGAGAGGGTGCTACTCTTCGTTGCGGTGCACGGGCTTCTCATTGCAGTGGCTTCTCTTGTGGAGCACGGGCTCTAGGCGTGCGGGCTTCAGTAGTTGTGGCTCGTGGGCTCTAGAGCGCAGGCTCAGTAGTTGTGGTGCACGGGCTTAGTTGCTCTGCAGCATGTAGGATCTACCAGGGCTCAAACCCATGTCCCCTGCACTGGCAGGCAGATTCTTAACTACTGCGCCACCAGGGAAGTCCAAAGCCACTTCTTTCACAGAGCGTTCCTGGACATCAGCATCAGTCTCTGTGAACGGATTTTAGAAGTTATTTCCAAACCTGTCAGACTTAAATTGTGGGTAAAAAATAAATACACAGGTTTATATTTACTATGATTAAATAAAATGAGAAAAGGAAAAGATGAGGTTTAAATAGAATCTGAACAATATGATATGAAATGTAAAGCATTCTTTTGGAGTCATAATCTACTAAATATCTTCAGATTTCCAATGAAGGTACTTTTACACTTTACTATTTTGGGAACACAAGCATTAGGAATTGGAAATTTATATTTAGGCATTGAACATTTTAAAAAGTGACAGTTTTTTTATAGAGTAGATGAGAAATTCATTGGAGAATAGGACTGAGTCTTCATGTGTGTTTCTGTAACATAGTAATTTGAATCTATTTGATTAATAGAGTGTTATATAGTTTTCACTCTAGGGCTTTTTCCATGCAGTGGATATAATGCTGTACTTTATTCCTAGTACATAAACAGCTAACTTTTCTCACTCCCTGTGGGTGTGGAGAGACATATACAGGATGTGTTGGCACAGTTATGAAAAATAGTTGAGGAATCAAAACAGAGGGTCTGACAAAGAGAATGGAAGAAGAGGACAAATATTGTCAATCGATCACTTTGTGAATAAGATATCTTATGCCGCATAACAGGAGGGGGCCCTTCTGAGATAAAGGCACTAATCTCTGAAGAATTTAGTACTTCCTCGCTCAGATTATTTAACAAAACTTCTTCCCAAGCAATACCCAGGAAATAACAAAGTTTTGCTTAATGACTAATTCCAAAGTCCATAAAATGTCAGTTCAGGAATTGTTTCAAAACCAATAGGGTGGTTATATGATCCACACATCCTCCAAATTTTAAAAATGTATATATAAATCATGTGACATTCATTTTAATATAAAATTTACAAATATAAAATCAGTACTGAACTGAAAAGATATATTAATAGGTTTTATACTTGCTCAAGTGACTTTTGTAACACAATATATAATATTCAGTTAAACATCTGGTATCTAATGGTAAAAAAAACTACCAGCAAATTGAGGTTACATTTAGAATTAAACATGGTGATACTTGATTTAGTTCATACTGACCTTTTAACTATCGCATTTTGTGTTTAATGGTGTCTAGATTAGCCAAAATTTTGTCCATTTTTAGCCAGTTCTGGTTTTCTATTTTTTCTGCTTTCTTCAAAGCTAGAATAAGAGAAAATACATGATAAAAAAATGCAAAAAGAGAATAGGAAATAAGCCTTCCACTCTCACAGATGTGTTTGCTACCAAGGATCAGTGAAAATAAGAGTAATTTAGTAATAAATACCCTAGCCAACAAGGCAAAATATATTTCTGAACCCATGCTTTTTTGGTATTTTCAGTTTCATCTTTTTATCCTATAAATCTAATTGTTTTTTAATAGTACCTAAAAGAGCAATAACGTTACTTACGTCTGTCTTATGTATTATTTTTTAACAAAATAGGTGTTATTATATTAAAAAAATTACTTATTTAAAAATTTTTTGCAGAGAAGGACAAATACTGTATGTTTTTATTTATATGTGCTATCTAAAATATAAAACAAATGAACAAATATAGCAAACAGACTCACAGATACAAAGGACAAACTAGTGGTTACCAGAGGGGAGAGGGGTAGGAGTAGGGGCAAAATAGGTGAAGGAGATTAAGAGGTACAAACTACTAGGTACAAAATAAATGTTACAAGGAAGTAATACAAAGCACAGGAATATAGTCAGTATTTTATAATAACTTTGTATGGAGTGTAATGTGTAAAAATATCAAATTACTATATACCTGAACTTAATATAATATTGTAAGTCAACTATACTTCAATTAAAGAAAAAAATTTTTTTTGCATAGGAATTTTTTTTTTTTAAAGGAGGATAAATGAACCAGAATGCTTTGTTTTTCCCAGGTATTCTTTTTTTTTTTTTTTTTTTTTTTTTTTTTTTTTGCAGTACACGGGCCTCTCACTGTTGCGGCCTCTCTCGTTGCGGAGCACAGGCTCCGGACGTGCAGGCTCAGCGGCCATGGCTCACGGGCCCAGCCGCTCCGCAGCATGTAGGATCTTCCCAGACCAGGGCACGAACCCGTGCCCCCTGCATTGGCAGGCGGACTCTCAACCACTGCGCCACCAGGGAAGCCCCCAGGTATTCTTTATTGATTGCTGCAGGGACTTTATTATTTGTAGTAGCAATTTGTGAATGATCTACATTTGCCTTTGTAGTATTCTCTCACTCAAAAGTTTGGAAATTTGGGGGACTTCCCTGGTGGTCCAGTGGTTAAGACTCCGTGCTTCCAATGCAGGGGGCCTGGGTTTGACCCGGTGCCGCATGCCACAACTAAAAGAGCCCACATGTAGCAACGAAGATCCCATGTGCTGCAACTAAGACTCAGCGCAGCGAAATAAATAAATAAATAAATATTTTAAAAAATTGGGTGGGGGGGAAATTTTGGCATAGACTTAAACATGAAATTTTGAAGGGGAAAAGTGCAAAGCATCTGGTCAAAAATAAGATTAGTTAAAGAATATCTGATAGAAACCAAGTATACAATTGTAGCAGTATTCAGAATTTATCATTTTCGTTTTTCTTACTCTTTGAGAAAACCTCTTGGGAGATGAAGGAAAACCTTTGTTTGGAGCACTTCAAAATAGACAGGTATGTGTATTCCAGCAGGGTACGTGTAACTCTTGGTATGCTTTTTTAGGGAGTCCGCAGTATATTTATCATTTAAAAAAATCTTTATTCATTCCTTTTTCTGTAAAAGTTAGCAGAATTCTGTTAAAAAAAAAAGCTACTTCAGTCTCATAGGAGACTGAAGGGCCAACATTGTACACTTTGGAGAGTTTTCTCAATCTTAGTGGTTAAATGTAATTCACAGAAAGATTTCTGATGATACTTGGTTACTTTTTATCCCCTTCTCTGTTTATTTCCAAATCAGAACCCTAGTGTCTCTTACATTTTTCCTTCTTACTAATTTTGTACCATCATGTAATATTAAGTATTAATGCTGGCTTAGCTCTAGATAAATCATCATACTGAATTCAAGAATAAAACTAAACCATGACTCCTTGATGGGCAGATCCTGACTCTGTATAACTATACTCCTGCCTCAGGCCCAAGCCTCATAACATTGGGGACCCTGAAAAACAGTGCTTAAGAAATGTGCTCAGTAGCCCTGTGAAAACAAACTGGGTAACAGGATTCCCTAGACCACCTACTTCCTAGCCATTTCTCTCTTATTATCTGATAGCTGACACAGGGGACTTGGAGTCCACGATGTGCTTCCCTATAGTTCCCATCCTTCCATCTGGGAAGCAGAAGATCTGTTCCCTGAATTCAGTGATTTTCTGCCATCATTTTAGAATTTCTGTAAATACGTTTGTTTGCACAGGCCTCAATAGAATAATTTAGGCCAGATATTTAAGAGAATGACTCTGGGGAAAATGAGTACTTAAATGAGAATTGAGATGATTATATCTTTAATACCTCTTTGTCATGGGAAGATCTATTAAAAAAATTCGGTGAAGTCATAAAACTTTTTAGAAGTATTAAAAATATTGTAACTAAATTTGCAAGAATGTAAAGTATATAGTAAGTCTGCACTAATTCTTGCAGACTGGGATTGGTTTTTACATTGAATGACTTAGGTCTTTTATCTTCCCTTATCTTTTTATCTTCCCCTCTCTTACAATCTAGCATAATGGTCTAAAAGCATTAATGCAGTTTGCCATTGCACAAAGGATTACCTGTTCTCAGGTCCTGATACAGAAACATCTGATTCGTCTTCTATCAGGTAGAGTCTTCTCTGAATTATTATTATTATGTTATTTATGTGTCTTTTCCCATTGCATTTCTGGCAGTGTATTTTATTAGGAAACAACACACTGCACTAACTTTGGATACTCATTACCACAGCCTTACAAAAGAAAAAAACAAAAAGAAAAAAAACACATGGCTGCCCCTTTAATACCTGCAATCTTATTTTTAAAGCCAAGTGTTTTCAAATGTTGTCAACGTGTATCGGTTATACCCACCTAGGGGCTTTTTTGAACCAACATCCACAATCACTAACATCTGGTATCTCAGTCTGGTTAGAAAAGGGAGCAGTGATGTGGCTAGAACATTTAAAAATATGTTTAGTTTTGCTGGTGTGTATCAAAGTCATATAAAAATAATAGAAGTGCTAAGTGTGGTAATCTCAGACTGTAGGTCCATGCATGCCCTTTTCTTTGAGAGACAGGCTATATAACAGCTGAGTTGGGGTTTTTTTTAGATTCTAACAAGCTAGAAATTAAGCCCATATGGTACTCAATATAAAAACAAAAAGAGGGATTAGAGGTCATACAGTAGTAGAATGATTTGGCTTTCATTTTGGTTGTCTGCATTTCCATTTAGGTATTTGTACTACAAGAGCTCCTTTGCATCTAAATAGGTCAGGCTTAAAAAAGACTGTTTTTATAAGTCTTTTTATTCGTAAGTTCAATATGTCACAGGTAAAGAGGTTTAAGCTTGCACTTCCTAGGTATGTTTCTACCAAATAAGAGAGTCATTCAGTCTTTTTAAGCTTTAAAGCCAGGCATGGTGTTTTTCTAGCTGATCTAACAGGCTTTTTTCCCCAAAATTGACCAGTTACTTTACCTTGAAAGTCTGTTGAAACAGGTCACCTTCCTCCTTGTTGATTCCCACAAGCTTCTTAGGGAGCTCTTCCTGGGCAGCTTTCTGTCACTCTAATGACATGGGGGTTCCATGGCTCCATCCAATCTGCCACCTAAATTTCATTAGAACTTTTACCCTGCCAAGTTTTATATCTTCAAGTTTATTTCCAGCTATCTCCTGAATTAATCTCATGCTAATAGGAATCTAATATTAATGCTGTTCCCTAGCTATACACTTAAATTTTTTCTGTTTTTTCATTTACTTTTTCTCTTATTGGTCAGTTGCACAGGCCCAGAATTTTGCACGTGTTACACATGCTTCTTATTCTTAGGACCTCTTCCTATTGTTAACAGTTTATCCTATTTGCACAGTAATATTTTGGTCTTGTTTTTTAATTTTTTGGCATCTCTTTTCATTTCAGTTATAATTTGGATACCTTGTTTTACCAGCACTTCCAAATAGTCTCCCTGCTTTTACATTCATCACACGTTATGGGATTTATAATGTTTAAAACACGTCAAAATAAGCACCAAACAAAGAGACTATTTAACATCATCACAGATAGCAGAAACTGAAATAATAGTGCATAATCTCTAATTGGCAGTAACTAATAGAATTGATGTGCTTTTGCTCTGTAATGTAGCTTTGTGCCTTTATGTAAAAGTTTGGTATGTGAAAATTTATTAGCAGGAACATCTTTATTTGCAAGGTGTTAGGGCTATAAACTCTGTATAGAGGTAGAAGATATGGTCTCTGCCATTTGTAAGGCTTATGATTGAATTAAAGAAGCAGAACCTCTGTGAAAACTCACATTATAATGTAGCCAAATGCCAGATATATGGTAAGAATACATGCTTCAAGAATTGAGACAGGAAGGGATCACTGTGGGGCTCTGCTGTTTTTTTCCTCTAACAGGGTCCATAAAGATAAGCTGAGAGGAACAGAGACAGCATTCTAAGCCCAGGGCACAATTTAAACAGATTGAGGAGGTAGGAAAGCATGTGATATGTTCAAGTTAGGCAAGTTTGATAGGAGTAGTGGCACCTGTAGATAGATAGAGAAGCATGAAGTTGTTTTGATAAAAATAGAGGATCTTAAATGCCCCAATGAGAAGTTTGAACTTTATTCTTCAAGTTATTGGGAATTTTTGAAACATTCTGAGCAATAATATTCTAAAATTAATTTGATATTGTATAGGTTGGATTGGAAAAAGGAAAAATTAAAGGTAACATGCATCTGCATGTAGTAGCATAAATTAGGGAGGGAATTGTGATGGGTGGAGGCAAGATTTTGAATTAAAATGAGTAACTAGATTATTGAGAGAAATAGGGAAGTCCAGAAAGTCCACAATAGAGAGCTGTTTTGTGTGAAAGGTGATGAATAATGTTGTAACATGTTGATTCTGCAGTAGCAACAGGACATACAATGCTCACTGCCATGTATGTGCCAGGCATTGTACAAGGATCTTTTTATATAATCATGTCTTTGAACTGCCATTCTTCAAGGAAATTATCATTTTCCTGATTTACAGATGAAGAAACTGAGGCACAGAGAAGTTATTTGACTTGATTGAGGTCATAAAAAGAGGCAGAACTAGTATTTGAATCCAAGCCTGACCATAAAACCTATGCTTTTCCTGCTATATCACATAAGTTTTGCTGAGATATTTAATTTAGCATAAATGGAAGATTTATTTATTTACTTATAGCTATTTAGCTATTAACATAGCTAGTTAATGGCAGAGCCCTGTTATCACTTTGTTTTTTAAGGCCAATATTAATAGCGTTTATCGATTACTGTATGCCAAGCTCAGGATAAGTACTTTTAATGCACATGTTAACGAACCTCTCAACAATCTTGTATACACTGTAGACTTAGAGAAGTCAAGTACCTTGCTTATGACAAATAGTCGCAGGAAGTACTGCATCCCATTTCTGTCTGACTCCAAAGCCCATGCTCTTAACTTTTATGGTTTTGTTTAGAATCTTGGATTTGGGGTTGAGAAATTCAACTAGTCTGAATTTTTTTTTTTTTTTTTTTTTTTTTTGCGGTCCGTGGGCCTCTCACTGTTGTGGCCTCTCTTGTTGTGGAGCACAGGCTCCGGACGTGCAGGCTTAGCGGCCATGGCTCACAGGCCCAGCCGCTCCGCGGCATGTGGGATCTTCCCGGACCAGGGCACGAACCCGTGTCCCCTGCATTGGCAGGCGAACTCTCAACCACTGCACCACCAGGGAAGCCCCTAGTCTGAATTTTAAACAAATAATAGTTTTATTGAAATAAATTAATTCCCTCATTTTTATATATACAAAACCCTTAATGTTGTTTTGAATTCTTGATTTCACTTCCTTGTCACTCTTTCTCTGACTTCCAAATTTAGAGACTGATCAAATCAGAAAGACAAAGTTTTTGAGCTGTCTGCATTTCCTTCCATTCATCAGCCCATATAAACCATTATCTAATTTTAATTCAGGAGGATCATCTCCATACTCCTTTCATTTACAGTGCTTTTCATGCTCTCCCTGCTCCAAACCCCAAATTGTTCACGTATTTTATGTATCACAGAACATTTAGAAATGCGTAGTTAGGGGGGAAAAAGTGGTAGGGAACATTGTATAAAAGGAATTCTTTTTCATTCAGCAAATACTTATCAAACAATTTCTTACTTCAGTCATCCTAGTTTATTTACCCTTTGCCCCGTATCTTATATTTCAACCATTAAATTGCATCCAGGGCTTTTTAGAGCCTTTTCTCAGTTTAGTTTATCTTTAATTATGGTTCCTATATCTTAAAGGTGTGATATACCAGTTTATCAGTTTCTGTATTATAACCCTGTTAAATTTTTGTTTTAGATCTTGCATTATATTTAACTACATTGCTTATGACTGACTGAATTACATTAAGGTTTTTTTGTTTTTTAGTTGTTCTTCCTAACCTCAAATCAGAAGCTACACCTTGCCTTCTATCTGTAGATCTATTTCATGTTTTGGTAAGTGTTCAGTAAATTTTTTTTTTAAGTCACTCAAGCTTAGAATTTCGTGTGTTTTCCTCATTGAAATTTATGCTCTTTGTTCAAGATTAAAAATTATCAGTGTTCAAAGTTTAGTCTCTTTTGTCCATTCCCTTTACAAATAGATACAGATTTGACTGAGACCATGAAAATCACTTTAAAAATGAAACCACATTTACCCTTTACTTTGTAATAGTCTTATTCTAGTTGATTATATTTAGTTAGTGTCTATACAAACAAACTTTTTCTAATAATGTATTTTCCCCCTTCCTCTTTTTCTCATCTTGTTTACATTCTAAGCAGTGAATGATGGGGTGAGCTGTCTTAAAATCATTAATTATTCGTGATAGGGACCAGGCCATGGGTGCATCCAGGCTTCCCCCAAAACACCTATGGTTAGGTGGCAACTGTTTTTTGAGTTTCTTGCACAGCTTTTCCATCCCTGTGAAGATTCCATTCCTTCAAAGCGAGTTCTCTAGAAAGAGCCATGGTGAAGTTGGGAGCATGGAGTTTGTGGATGCAAGGTTAGCCAGTATCCTCTACCCAGTGGTTGTCTCCCTATCTTTTGGAATCTCTTGGGGGAACCTTGAAAAGAATGCTGGTAAATGGGCCCGACCACCTGAGATTATGATTTGATTGGACTGGTGTGGGGCCTGTGTATCAGTGTTATTTTAAGAGCTCCCCAAGTGATTGTAATGTTGAATCTTCTAAAATCGCAGGGTTGAGACCACTACCTAGAACTAGAATAAGTAGACCCAGCAAAGGGTTAAATCTGTTTGGTGATGACATTTGTCCTCTATTTGTGGTATATTATATTATAAAATATCTTGTTGAATAATTAGGAAAAATATGGTGGTTATTAAAAAAAAACACAAACAGTGCAGGATCTGGTGTTCTTTACATTTAGTTATGAGATTAACTTGTGTTGGTCTTTGTTGTTACCCATGTTGATGTCCATTTTCTCTCATAGGTGGGTACTGTGTTAGCATTCCCATCCTTGTATTGGGATGATGCTGTTGATCTGCAGCCTTCATCAATTAGTTCTTCCTATAACCACCTTTATCTCTTCCATTTGATCACCATGGCACACATGCTTCAGATACTTCTTACCACAGACACAGGTAAAGCTCCCATCAGTTGTTAACTGTAAATAACATTTGCCCATGATTTATTGGCAAAATAAATTAAGTTTGTGATTAATCATTTTATATATTTCTAAGTTCTGTATTATGTCTCTTTTTGAATGACTGTTCATTTGTTTCTTTACGGATGCTGTTTAAACGGAAAGGTTAGAAGAACTGTGACAGGAATAATTAGGTCAACCACTTGATTCTCTAACTTGCAGCTGCTCTCTAGGTATACAGGGAGACCATTTGGATCTGCTTTTCCCTTTCTTTTTTTTTTTTCAAATTCCCCAATCTCAAGGTTGAGGATTAGTCTCTCCATTGTTTGTTCCTACCTAAATACTTTCAGCCTTTCGATAAGCCTGTCTACGAAACATTCTTGATTCCTCCAGCTAGAATGATAGTACTTTGTTCATTTTATAGCAGTTATCACATAGTGTCTTATTTTATAGTTATATCTTACTGTTGTTCCACTCCTTTCCCTGCTTCTCCTTTCTCCCTGCTCCTCCATGCCTACTGTTTCTTTAATAGGGAACATTCAAATTTCAAAATCTTCCCTCATAAGCTTCAAGTGTCTAGCAACTTTTGTTATACCCAGTAAGAACTCAATAAATATTTTTTGGATGAATGTTCATTTGAGGATACATGAGTAATATCATGGAATTGTGGTATAGTTGTCCTTATAGACTCTGCTCTTAATAGAAAACAAAGTTGGGTTTTGAGTATCAGTGATCAATAAAGGCTACTGAAAGTTCAAATAATTTAGAGGACAGATAATTAAAGTGACCTTAGAACGGTATCTAGCAAAATTACATATGCATTTACCTTTTGACCCACCAATCCCACTTCTAGGAATCTACCCCAAAGCTCTACTGGCAGAAGTATGAAAGGATATAAGCACAGATTATTCATTGTGGCATTATTTGGAATAGCAGAAAACTGGGAGATTGGTTGAATGACCTATGGTATATCCATATAATGGAATGCTGTGCAGCTATAAAACAGAATGAACAAGATCTATTGAAGAAGTGATCTCCAGGATATATTATTAAGTGAAAAAAGTAGGGTACAGAACACTGGTTTTAGTATATACCTTTGTGTGAGGTATTTTATGTGTATTCATGTGTTTACATTCTTACATATATTCATACTTGCTTATTTTTTTAATAAATGAAACAACAGAAGTATAAACCGAAAACTGATTAAAAAGAATTGCCTCTAGGACAAAGTAAAGAGTACAATACTTTGAGCAAAGACTCTTATGAATGTCTTTTTAATATAGTTGATTTTAGAACCCTAATTATACTTAACTAAAAAAAAAATCTAAATGGTGAAAATAATTTTTTGACAATTGAAAACAACAAATGAACCTAACAAGTGTATCAAGAAAATAATTGCTTAAGTGACTTTAAAAAACAGTATTTCAACTGTACTTCCCTAGTAGGATATATTCTGATAATGGAAGAACTACAAAAAAAATCTTAAATTGAACTCAGTTAGTGGTATCAGTAGTACTAATATTCTTATTTTGAAATTATTTTAGGCGGTTTTTAAACCAAATAAGGATTGTGTTAATGTCATTGGGAACCAGATTTTCAGTATAAGAAGGAAGACACACAAGAATAAATTCAGAAAAGTTAAGTAAAAACCAAATAATCTCCCAGTCACAATCCCTGCAAGTTATTTTTTGGGTGTCAGCAGACTGATTGTAAGTTTATATGGAGAGGCAGAAGACTCAGAATAGCCAACTCAGTATTGAAGGAGAAGAACAAAGTCGGAGGACTGATACTACTTGACTTTAAGATTTACTGTAAAGCTACAGGAATCAAGACAGTGTGGTACTGGTGAAAGAACAGACCAATGAATCAATGGAACAAAACAGAGAGCCCCCAAATAGACCCACATAAATATAGTCAATTGATCTTTGATGAAGGAGCAAAGACAAATGGAGGAAAGATAATCTTTTCAACAAATGGTGCTGGAACAACTGGATATCCACATGCAAGACACAGACACAGATCTTACACCTTTCCCAAAAATTAACTAAAAGTGGATTATAGACCTAAATGTAAAAATACAAAACTATAAAACTCCTGGAAGATAACATAGAAGAAAACCTAGGTTACCTTGGGTATGCAATGACTTTTTAGGTACAACACCAAAGGTACAATCCATGAAAGAAATAGTTGGTAAGTTGGACTTCATTACAATTCAAAACTTCTGTTCTGCAAAAGATTATTATCAGGAGAGTGAGAAGATAAGCCACAAACTGGTTGAATGGATTTCCAAAAGATGCATCTGATAAAGAACTGTTATCCAAAATATACAAAGAACTCCTCTAAGATTCAACAGTAAGAAAACAATCTCGTTAAAAATGGACAAAAGACCTGAACAGACACCTTGCCAAAGAAGATATCCAGATGGCAAATAAGCATATGAAAAGATGTTTACAATTAGGTGTCATTAGAGAATTACAAATTAAAACAACAACGAGATACCAGTATACATCTATCAGAATGGGCAAAATCCAGAACACTGACAGCACTAAGTACTGGCAAGGATGTGGAGCAACAGGAGCTCTCATTCATTGCTGGTAGGAATGAAGCCCATGCCACTTTGAAATACAGTTCAGCAGTTTCTTAACCAAACTAAACATGCTGCTACCATGCAGTCCAGCAGTCACACTCCTTGGTACCTACCCAAATGAACTGAAAACCCATGTCCACACTAAACCTGCACACAGATGTTTATAGCAGCTTTATTCATAACTGTTAAAACTTGGTAGCAACCCATATGTCCTTGTGACTGGATAAATAAACTGTGGTACATCCAAGCAATGGAGTATTCTTCAGTGCTAAAAAGAAATGAGCTGTGAAGCAATGAAAAGACATGGAGGAAACTTAAATACATATAACTAAGTGAAAAAAGCAAATTTGAAAATGCAACATACTGTGTGATTCTATGACATTCTGGAAAATGCAAAACTATGAGATAGTAAAATGACCAGTGGTGATTGGCAAGGGTTAGGGGAGAGAGAGGTGAATAGGCAGAGCACAGAGGGTTTTTAGGGTTTAATGAAACTACTCTGTGGGATACTATACTAATGGATACATCTTATACATTTGTCAAAACCCATAGAATGGGGCTTCCCTGGTGGCGCAGTGGTTGAGAGTCCACCTGCCGATGCAGGGGACGCGGGTTCGTGCCCTGGTCCGGGAAGATCCCACATGCCGCGGAGCGGCTGGGCCCGTGAGCCATGGCCGCTGAGCCTGTGCGTCCGGAGCCTGTGCTCCGAAACGGGAGAGGCCACAACAGTGAGAGGCCCGCGTACTGCAAAAACAAAAAACAAAAAACAAAAAAAAACCTGTAGAATGTACAATAGCAAGAATTATCTCCAATGTAAACTATGGACTTTGGGTGATAATGATGTGTCAATATAGGTTGTAACAAATGTGCCAGTCCTGGTGAATGGTACTGATAGTGGGAGAGATCGTAGGTGTTTGGGAACAGTGGGTATATGGGAAATCTGTGCTTTTCTCTCAGTTTTGCTGTGAACCTAAAGCTGCTTTAAAAAATAAAGTTTATTAATGTAAAAAGATCTTGTTACCTGGGTGTGTGAATTTGTCAAAATTCATTAAATGGTGCATTTAATATTTGTGCATTTTATTGTATGTAAAATTTACCTCATACTGAAAAAAACAGTCATATACAAATATTGAACTCTTACATTTAAATTGGAAATATCAGTATGAGTTCATGATATATTTTCCTTTAAAAAAAAAAAAGTGTATTTTCTAAAGAGACCTTAATTGAAAAAGGAAAAGAACTGGCAATATTCAAGGTAAGAGACTCAGGGTAATTTTAACTGTGGCCTTTCAGATGAATTAATGGATAAACAAAATATTTTTAAAACAAGAGAGTACTACTCAAATGTGCTGTACCCATCCCTTGCAGCAGACTGAAGATAGGCATTTTTATCCCCATTTTAATATAATAAAACTAAAGTTCAGAGAACTTCAATGGCTTACACAAAATTTTAACTTAAGTGGGAGAGGTGGCAGTTGCTGGAAAGGTTTAGGATGGTCCTACTAAAGGTTAAGGATAGATTATGGAGGAAATAACCCCACAAGATTCTTTTTATGTGTCTCTTTGCTTGAGCAAGAAGGCAGAACAGCAACCTACTTTCCTTTCTAGAGGTTGAATTTCTACCTGCTAGACAGGACAGCTAGGAACCCAGAGCAGGTAGATGACCACTAATTTATTTACCTGGTCATGTTATAATGAGGTAAACATTTATTAAACATCATGTTTAGCAAGGCTGTGATTCTGCCCTATTTGTTTCTCTAGCTAACATACTGTTAAAGTTTATGTAACAGTTTTAATATTCAGGATCAACAATTTAGACTGAGAACAAGGGAAAGAACCTCAGTTGAGTTGACATTGCTTATTTTCCTGGAACCATGAAATTGGCGTTTAATTGATAAATTGAATAGCAAATTCATAGATTTATCTTTCAGAATTTCTTTTTCAGGTCTCCCCCTTGCACAAATTCAAGAAGAGAGTGAAGAGGCTCGTTCTGCATCTTCTTTCTTGGCAGAAGTTTCTCAGTATACAAGTGGGTGAGTAACAGTCCATTAGTCCAGTCTATTTCAGTATTGTTTTTATAATTCCACATCTTTGTTCAGTTGTTTGGCAGTATAACTTTTTTTTTTTTTTTTTTGTTATGGTACGCGGGCCTCTCACTGCTGTGGTCTCTCCCGTTGCGGAGCACAGGCTCCGGACGCGCAGGCTCAGTGGCCATGGCTCACGGGCCTAGCCGCTCCGCGGCATGTGGGATCTTCCCGGACCAGGGCACGAACCCGTGTCCCTTGCATTGGCAGGCGGACTCTCAACCACTGCACCACCAGGGAAGCCCGGCAGTATAACTTTTGAACCATTTTAATTCCAGTTTTAAAAAATCAGTTAAAAGGCTTTTGGAATAACAACAAGTAAAACCTACCCATTCATTTGTTTCTGAGTCTAAAACAAGTTTTGACACATCTTTACTCTTGTAAACTGTTATGGGAACATAGGCAAAAGATGATAGAATTTTAACAATATGCAGCAGTTAGAATTTAAATAAATGTAAAAAGTTGAAAATAGGTTGCCCTTTTAAAGCAATTCATACAGTTAATACACTTAACTACCTAGAGGTTTTTTAAGGCTGCTGTGAGTAATATGTGAAATATATTGGCAATGCAGAGGTTAAAACCAAAAGTACAACAGAGTGCTCTGCTGCGCTTCATCTGCTGCCAAGTTCTGCTCTTTGTTTTCATCTTCTTCGCCAGTCAACCTTTTTCTTTTAGTTTAAGTACTGAATATGTGTGCGTGTGTATTTATTTTTATGTTAATAGACTATTTTTAGAGCTGTTTTAGGTTTACAGAAAGCTTGAATAGAAAGTACAAAGAGTTCCCATTTCCTCCCTCCCCCCACCAATTTCTCCGTTATTAATGTCTTGCATTTGTGTGGTACATTTGTTAAATTGTTGAACCAGTACTGATACATTGTTATTAACTACAGTCCATAGTTTACGTTAAGGTTCACTCTTTATGTTGTAAAATTATAGTATTATATAGATTAGTTTCACTGCCCTGCAAATCACCAATTTTAATACAGAAATCAGGAAAGTATTAACTTTTTTTTTTTTTTTTTTAGCTAACTTGGCTTATTTGGTTAGTTATTGCTAAATATATTTGCTCCACATTTCATTACAAGGGTTAGGAGAAAGAAAAAAGTAGTTCTTTGCCTTAAACATCTACCTGGTAAAAAATGCAAGATTTGTGGTTTTCTATAGCTAGTTAAATATTTTGTTTTAAATATTTAAAAATTAAATGGATAAAAAATTATTTAATGCTCAGCTATGTTTTTGAAAGGAGATGTGTTTACAGTCTAGATTTTAGTCTGATCTGTATTCTGTTCTCTTCTGGAATTATTGCCTCTTAGCTGCATTGGGTGTGGTATTCCTGGCTGGTATTTATGGGTCTCGTTGAAGAATGGCATCATCCCTTATCTTCGCTGTGCTGCATTGTTTTTCCACTATTTACTTGGAGTAACTCCACCTGAAGAACTATTTACCAGTAAGTAGGAAAATGAAATCACAGAGTAGTAAATAAAAGACTTTTTTTGTTACCTTCAACCTCAGGAATACAAGGTGAGAGCAGGCAAAACCACTTCATTCCTCACCTCTTTCATCAGTGTTCATTCCAAACATGTGTGTGCCCCTGCCCTGGTGTAGGTAAAAGGTGAGGCCAGAAACCAGATTAGCCTCACAGTCTGCAAAACCTATTCATGGCTCCTATCTATGTACAGTTTTTGTACTTGAGCTTACAAAATGCCTGCGCGCAGAGTATAATGGTTAAGGTATACAAAAAATTAGAAAGATTGATTGCTTTTAAGGGAAAAGAACTGTTTGGCTAAGTAGGAGGAAATTTTTATTATATACTCTGTTTCTTGAATTTTGAACATATGACTGTATCTATTATGAAAGAGTTAAAATGCTGCTGGGAAAGGACTGTTGTAATAAACCAAGGCTATGTGTATTTGAGTAACAGAATCATTTCCGTTCTCCTTTACTTGCCTTAAATCTACATCAAGGTAGAGAAGGTTTCCTTGTGGCTTTGTATGGGTGAAAATCAGAAGGTTTGTATGATTTTGGAAGAGTCATCAAATTTGCTCAGAGATTCTTTCTTTTGTCCTTTTCTCAGGTCAGCCTTAAGAAGGTTCTATATCTTGAACTCAGTTCAGTAGGCTTTGTTAGATGTAGGTTTGTTCTGATTCTGTATAAATATGATGCTACTTTCCAAGTGGTTGTCAGTACAGATCTGTTGTTTTCATTTTTTTAAAAATCATATATTATCTAGTCTGTGCTGTAGTATGGCAATGGATAAGATAAAGTCCTTTCTTTTATTGAGAGGAGATGAAATATAAACAAACAGATAAATATATATAGTATAATGTGAAATGGTAATAAGTGCTGCAAAGAAAAATAAGCAGGTCATGGGAGTAGAGAATGCTGGGGTAGAGTCATGAAAGCCTTGTTTGTGAGGAGATATTGAGCAAAGGGATATTGAAAAAGGAGATAGGGTTGAACTGGGCGGGTGATTGAAGGAAGAGTATTCCTAAGCAGAAGGAACAATAACTGCAAAGGCTTTGCTTGACATAGTCAAGGAATAGTAGAGATGAGTGGCCGAAGCCTATTGAACAGGGGGAGGGTGGTAGGAGATGAGGTCCAGATCAGGTAGGGCCTTTATGCCACAATAAGGACTTTTGTATTTTGTATTTTTGTGGTGGTTTGCTGTTGGAGAAGTCTGATCAGGAGAATGACTCAATCAGATTTAAACGGATCACTGTAAAATAAATTAATTAATTAAAAAAAAAAAGGATCACTGTGTCTTGTCACCCACAGTTTCATAGAGTACAAAGTATACTCTGTGTAGACAGAGTATAGAAATGAGCATAAACAGTGTAGAAACTCTACTGTTGACCAGGTAAGAATAATGTACTTATTAAATGTATTTTTATTTCCTTGCAGATCCTGCAGAAGGAGAGTACAGTGCACTCTGTAGCTATTTATCTTTACCCACAAATTTGTTCCTGCTTTTCCAGAAATATTGGGATACTGTAAGGCCCCTCCTGCAGAGGTACTGTGGGGTTAAAATATCATTATTGGGTTATTATACAGTTTGAAAATGTTAAATTAAAAATATTTGCTAAGCTCTTAGATTGATTAGCATCGTTTGAAGGGGTGACAAAAATATACGAGATTCCTAATTCACACACATAAGGAGTTGGGGATAAGACCAGCAGCAATGGGCAGCTGGAATTTCTGCTTGTTCTACCATGACTACCATTCATGGTTCTTATTTTCCCTACAGCTGCTATCTCATCCCAGTTTTAAATGGGGTGGGGGGTGGGTGGAGTGAGGGTAGGTCCTGTTGTAAGCAGCAGTACAGTCACAGTTAAACATTGGAGGAACCCAAAGTGGGGCTACAGTAGTAGCATATCTCATATGGTAGCACATATCTCAGCAGGGTGACTGAGGAGGAAATAAAGGTCATTTGGTAGATCAGAGATGTATCTAGTTAAATTTTCTGTGGAAAAGTGTGTCTTTTTTTAATTAAAAATTTCTTCCTACCCCATTACTTACTGGCCCTTCTGATCACTCTCTACCCTCCAAACCTCCAATCTCCTTACCCTATCTTTGCTGCCACCATTTTCCATCTTTTTTTTTTTTGAGATATAATTGACATATACCATCATTTTAATAATTAGTTCTCATCGTGTTACTCTTACTTTATTTCCCCCATTAAAGATTCTGGCATCCAATTCCAATACTTGTTGCAGGGGGGCGGGTTGTTTTTCCCACGCATCCAGCAAGTAATTCTGCAACATCATCTGGGTGTCCTGCTATTCAGCTCAATCCTGATGCTGTCTTCCTGGAGATGCTGTCAGATTCCATGGGTTAAGGGCTCAGTCCATAAAACTGACGACCCCACCTCCACATACTTCAGAAAGAGCCAGTCACAGTCCAGGTTGTCACCTGTGCTCACCAAAAGACTATAGTTTGATTAGTCTGTAGAGCAGCTCACAGAACTCACAGAAACGTTTTACTTACTAGATCATCAGTTTTTTATCAAAGGATATAACTCAGGGCCAGCCAGATGGAAGAGACACATAGGGCAAGGTATGAGGAAAAGGGAGCAGAACTTCCACACTCTATCTCTGAGCACACCACTCTCCCTGAATCGACACGTGTTCACCAACCTGGAAGCTCTCCAAATCCTGTCCTTTAGAGGTTTTATGGAAGCTTTATTACATAAGCGTGATTGAGTAAACCATTGGCCGTTGGCGACTGATTCATCCTCCACCCCTCTTCCCTCCCCAGAGGCTGGTGGGTAAGGAGTGGCTGAAAGTTCCAACCCTCTAGTCAATGGTTAGTTCTCCTGGCTACCAGCCCTCATCCTTTTGTTCAAAAGCCACTTTGTTAACATAACAAAAGACACTTTTTCACTCACATCACTTCGGAAATTCCAAGGGTTTTGGAAGCTCAGTGCTGAAGTTGTGCTGAGTCAGTCTGTGCCAGGAACTGGGTCAGAGACCAAATATATTTATTATTGTTAAAAAAATTAAGTTTGAAGATCTAATTGGCTTTATTAAATGATTTATGAATGGGCAGCATCCCATCTAGCAAGTAGAAAGGAGCCTTTTATAGTCAGCAAGGAGGTGGGACAAGGAAGTCATAAATGAGAAAAGGATTATTTCAGGCAAGGTAACCTTCCTTTGCGGGACAAAAGGATCTGTTAGGCAGATTACCTCACTGCTACTGACCAGGAAATTCCAGACCGATGGGTAAAGATTTCACTTCTGGGGAAGGTTGAAACTGCAATTAGGTTTAGGTGTTAAGTCTTGGTTTGATGGACGTGGGCTTAGCACAAGTAACTTCCATTTGGGGCTTGTCTCTTTTTTAATGTTATCAGTCACAGTATCACACCCTTGATTTCCTTTAGTCTTTTCAATTTTCTACCCTTTTTCTTTCTCCTTTTTCTTTGATCAGTGTCTTTTTCCCTGCATGCCCATGTCAGGATTTGTGTGAATGTCCACCCATCTCCTGACACCTTTCTCTGTGCTCTCACCTCTTCTTTTGGGTTCTTTTCTGTGTTTTCTCATTTCTCATGAGGTATTCTGATTTTCAGTGTGATAAAAATGAATCCAAAAAAAAATCAGTATCATGCTTTGTGTTGAATGCAATCACAGTAGGTTATACTAATTTTACTTTTATATTGTTGGAGTCGATACATTTTTAACTTGCCATTTTAGTTTAGTGTTAAAAATTCAAACTTTGAAACAAAGTCTGTACCATTCCTGGCTCTGCTTGCCTCAGAGCCTTTCCTCATTGTCTTCTCTGAAAGGCAGGGGACTGACCTCTGTAGGCCATGTTTCCCAGTCTCCCTCGTCTGTTGGCTTCAGCCTGTGGGAGGCACTGGCAAGATATTGGAGGTCAGGAGGAAGAGAGAAACCTGTGTTTAGACCACCTCTCTCTGCCTTGTGGGGCATCCCTGACAATGGCTACTGTCAGTTTTACTGATGTTCTACTGGATGTCAGAACATCTAGTTCCCACCAGACAAGTCTACTGTAGTTCTAGCATCCACCAGTGACCCTGAGCTCCAACAAAACCACTCAAAAAATATTATTTTGTTCCTCCCGCCTGGGAAGGATAGTAGCTTCCTGTTATTGGCTAATCTTTGGGTTGCCTTGCCTTATTTGACTCCTGGTTGGCTTCTCAGCCCTTCTGTCACCTTTATTTCCAATTCCTAGTATTAAATTCCCTCTTGTTAAAATACTCAGAGTGGTTTCTGTTTTTCTAGTAATAGATAACCTTTTAAAAAAGAAATTAATAAAAGGGGGGGTAAATAGACAGAAAAAAGAAGGGGAGAAAAGAAAGGGAGAAGAAAGGGGGACAAGATATAAGGTAAAAGAAGTCTAGCAGAGGGCACATGGAAAGAAGGTACAGAGAGGTTTGGAGAGGATGGCTCCATGAATATTCCACTGAAGTTGTGATGACCCATTTGCTTTTTCTCTCTGCTCCCCATATAGATGGTGTACAGACCCTGCCTTACTAAACTGTCTGAAGCAAAAAAGCGCCATAGTCAGGTTGGTTTTACTTCTCAGTCCTTCCCCATCTACAAGTTGTGTTTCCAAAAGTAGTTGGTTGATGAGGATGCTTTCTAGTCTGTTGTCTTCATTCTCACTCAGCACATTGTTTCTTACATTTCTGTTAGGTCTTTGCCGGAAATTCGATTCTTCGTACAGTTGATTTTTTTCTTGGAGTGGCTGTCCTTTCTCTCTTAAATTGTTTGACACCACCAGCACCTTAAGCTAGTGCATACCTGTTAAAAGGCTTCTTGCAGCTGCTAGTGTATTAAAATGAGAGGGTAGTGACAGTATTCATATAAACCACTTTTTTTCCTTTTGAGAATAAAGATATAAATAGAACTATTCCCTCCTCCCCATCTCTTCCTTTCTATAAGCTTAGAGACTACCCAGCAAAACTTTTCTTCAGCCCCCCATCTCCCTTAAGTTATGGTTTAATCAAAATCCATCTCTTCCTCAAGGACAGTTTTTATTTATTTATTTATTTATTTATTTATATTTTTTGGCTGTCTTGGGTCTTTCTTGCTGTGCGCGGGCTTTCTCTAGTTGTGGTGAGCAGGGGCTACTCTTCGTTGTGGTGTGCAGGCTTCTCATTGCGGTGGCTTCTCTTGTTGCGGAGCACAGGCTCTAGGTGCGTGGGCTTCAGTAGTTGCGTCAGTGGGCCCTAGAGCACGTGGGCTTCAGTAGTTGTGGCACGTGGGCTGAGTAGTTGTGGCTCACGGGCTCTAGACCACAGGCTCAGTTGTTGTGGTGCACGGGCTTAGTTGCTCCGTGGCACGCAGAATCTTCCCGGACCAGGGATTGAACCCATGTCCCCTGCATTGGCAGGCAGATTCTTAACCACTGTGCCACCAGGGAAGTCCCCCTCAAGGACCATTTTAAATGTTACCTTCTCCCTGAAGCCTATCCTAACACATCCTCTCATATGTGTCTGTTCATGTGTGTGTATGTGTGTCCCAGCCAACACTGTAAATCACTGAACAGTAAACTCAACAGTGGCCAGAACCGCATGTTTATCTTCTTTGCGTCCCCTCCAGGGCCTGGTTTGTATTATGTACAGTCTCTGATTTTTATTCAAATTGCATTGCGTCAATAAACAAGCAGAGGAATTGACCCCAGCCTTAAATACTAACACCAGCACAATTTTTTTTTTATGGCTAAAGCAAACATTGTGAGACAGTGTGCATTTGCTACCTTCTTTTCTCATCTGTTTTCACCCCTTGAGTTCCTTTCAGCTTCTCCTTAAATGTGCATATGCTGCTGCCTAAGACTTAACCCAACTTTAGTGATTTAGAGATTATAGATCCACCTCCTGTGCTCAGATGCAGTAGTATTCACATCACCAAGAAAAGAAGAGTTTAAAATATGAGTACATATTTTAGCACTATTAATCTCACAGAAGTCGCTGTGTGCCTTTTAGACATCTACTGTTTCCCTAGCATGGTACTAAACTAAAATACTCTGAGAGAGTTAAAAGATACAATACATACACCTTTTGGTCATGGGTAGTTTATAGTCTAATTATGTACATAAATGAGATACAGTATAATAATATATGGAATATACTGTTAATGCTATAAAAATGTAAAGAGTAAATATTCTTAATGATGTAAGTTTAGTCTTAGAGGAGATAATTTTTAGCTGAACACAGAAGAGATTATAGTAGAATTTGAATTGACTGGGGTTTGAGAAGAGAATTTCATGTTATTCAGATGACCTTCCCCAGGACATGCATGCAAGGCTTTTGTCATATTACTATGGTGAGAATGAATAACATTTGCACGCATGTAACAAGTACTAAGTATATTATGTTTCACTTCAATATCTTATTGAGTTCTCAACAGCCCTTTGAGGTTCCTTGATACTATTCATTTCTTAAATCAACATGAGTATTTAATGTTTCTCTCCTCACCCACCCCCCCCCCACCCCGGAAATGTGTTACTAAATTGAGGGTGTGCCCTATGATTGAGAAAGTATATATGTTTATTCTCAGTTTACTGACCAGGAAATACAGGATTAGGTTCAGTGACTTGTCAGGTGTTAGAGAATTTAGGATATGTAACCGAGCCTGTTTGATTTCAAAGTCTGTGTTCTTAACTACTACTTTATATTACCTTCCTAGACAGTATAGAAATATAGCTAGAACAATTTAGTCTTAGGAGATAGTAGGAGTTGGGTTTGGAGAGGAAACCAGCTGATGAAAGATCTGGAATTCTAGGCTGAAAAGTTTAGACTTAATCTAGTCAACAGTAGGAATTACTGTGGATTGCAAATATGAATCCTTAAACTGTTTTTTTGGCCACGTCACACGGCTTGTGGGATCTTAGTTCCCCGACCAGACCAGGGATCAAACCCATGCCCCCTGCAGTGGAAGCACAGAGTCCTAACCACTGGACCACCAGGGAATTCCCCTCCTTTCATTATTTTTAAAACATTCTTCCTTCTGTTATTTGGTCTGTTTTTGATCTGGGCTTATTTACTCATAAAATAAAATTGCCATTTAAATTATATTTCTAGGTACCCTAGAAAAAGAAATAGTTTGATAGAGCTTCCTGATGACTATAGCTGCCTCCTAAATCAAGCTTCTCATTTCAGGTAAGAAGAAATATATATTTAAAACTTTTTTGAGCTTACAAACTCACCACCACTAGCAAACTTTTTTTAAAAGTGACCACTGAGCATCCTCTGTAACAGTGATTTTCAATCTTTTTTTTTTAATCGAGGTGAAAATCACATAACATACAATTTTGTATAATTCATTGGCATTTAGTGTATTGCCAATGTTGTGCCACCACTGTTTCTCTCTAATTTCAAAACTTTGATCACCCCAGGGAAACACCTTGCATCCACTAAATAATCATTCTCCATCCCGCTCTTTCCCGATTCTGTAGTAACTGATAATCTGCTTTCTGTCTCCATGGATTTGCCTATTCTAGATATATTATATAAAAGGAATCATACAATCTATGACCTTTTGTGTCTGGCTTTCTTCACTTAGTATGTCTTTGAGGTTCATTCAAGTTGTAGGATGTATCAGTACTTCATTCCTTTCTTGGCTAAATAATATTTCATTGTATGTATATACCAAAGTTCATTAATCTATTCATCCATTGGTGGGCATTTAGGTTGTTTCCCTCTTTTGACTATTATGAATAATGCTCCTACAAACATTCATGTACAAGTTTCTGGTAGGACATATATTTTAATTTTTCTTGGGTATATATACCTAGGAGTAGAATGCTGGGTCATTACGGTAATCCTATGTTTAACATTTTGAGGAACCATTAAACTGTCTTCCACAATGGCTGCACCATTTTACATTCCCACCAGAATGTATGAGGGCTCCTATTTCTCCATATTCTCACCAGCACCTTTTATTTTCTCGTTTGTTTGTTTGTTTGTTTTTTAATTAAAGTGATCCCAGTGGGTGAAAAATGGTAGCTCACTGCGGTTTGATATACATTTCCTTAATGATCAAGGATGTTGAACATCTTTTTGTGTGCTTGTTACAGATTTGTATATGTTCTTTGGAGAAATATGTGTTCAAGTTTTTTGCCCATTTTGTTTATTTATTTTTCATTTATTTTTTTATTTTTTAATTGGGGTATAGTTGTTTTACAATGTTGTATTAGTTTCTACTGTACAGCGAAGTGGAGTTCCCTGTGCTATACAGCAGGTTCTCATTAGTTATCTATTTTATACATATTAGTGTATATATGGTAATCCCAAGCCCATTTTATAATTGGACTATCTTTTTTGTTGTTGAGTTGTAAGAGTTCTTTTTATTTTCTGGATATTAAACCCTTATTAGATTTTAATTTGCAAATATTTCCTCCTATAAGTTGTGTTTTCATATTCTTCATAGTGTCCTTTGATGTATGAGTCCATCTTATGTTTCTTTCTCTTGTTGCTTGTGCTTTTGGTATCAAAACTAAGAATTTGTTGCCAAATCTGAGATCATGAAGATTTATTCCCATGTTTTTTCCAAATAATTTTATAGTTTTAGCTCATATTTAGGATGTGAATCTGTTTTGAATTAATTTTTGGAATAAGGTAAGAGGTACAACTTCATTCTTTTTTCCATGTGGTTTCCAGTTGTCCCAGCACCATTTTTGGACACTGTTTTTTCCCCCTCATTAAATAGTTTTGGCACCTGCTTTGAAAATCAGTTGGTCACAGATGTTTGGGTTTATTTCTGGACTCTCAATTCTGTTCCATTGGTCTATAAGTCTATCCTTATGCTAGTACCACATTTTTTAATTACTGTACCTTTGTAGTAAGCTTTGAAATTGTAACATGAGAGCTTTCCAACTTTTTCTTTTTCAATATTGTTGTGACTATTTCGGGTCCTTTGCGATTAAATTGGAATTTGAGAATTGGCTTTTTCATTTCTGCAAAAGAGGCAATTGGGATTTTAATAG
This sequence comes from Tursiops truncatus, assembly GCF_011762595.2. NCBI lineage: Eukaryota > Metazoa > Chordata > Mammalia > Artiodactyla > Delphinidae > Tursiops > Tursiops truncatus. The sequence continues at coordinate 85,732,938 of NC_047035.1, read as the reverse complement.
AGATTGCATTAATCTATAGATTGCTTTGGAGAGTGTTGCCTTCTTAACAATATTAAATCTTCCAGTCCATGAACATGGATGCCTTCTATACTTAGGCCTGCTTGAATTTCATTCAGTGATGTTTTGTAGTTTTCAGCGTACAAGACTTTTCCCTCCTTGATTATATTTATTCGTAGGTATTTTATTCTTTTGAAAGCTATTGTAAATGAAATTGTTTTCTTAATTTCCTTTTTGGATTGTTCATTGCTGGTGTATGTATGTATGTATGTATGTATGTATTTATTTTTGGCTGCATTGTGTGTTTGTTGCTGCACGCGGACTTTCTCTAGTTGTGGTGAGCAGGGGCTACTCTTTGTTGCGGTGCACGGGCTTCTCATTGCAGTGGCTTCTCTTGTTGCAGAGCACGGGCTCTAGGCACATGGGCTTCAGTAGTTGTGGCTCGCGGGCTCTAGAGCGCAGGCTCAGTAGTTGTAGTGCACGGGCTTAGTTGCTCCGCGGCATGTGGGATCTTCCTGGACCAGGGCTCGAACCCCGTGTCCCCTGCATTGGGAGGCAGATTCTTAACCACTGCACCACCAGGGAAGCCCTGCTGGTGTATTTAAACACAACCGATTTTTGTCTGTTGATCTTGTACCCTGCAACTTTCCTGATTTCCACTAGGTTTTTTTTGTTGTTGTTAATGGTTTCTTTCAAAGAGCATATTTAGGAGAGTTAATTTAAAGTCTTTGTTTATTATGTCTCATGGCTGGGCTTCCTTAGGGATGATTTCTGTCAGTCTCTTTTTGGTTTCCTGTGAATGGGCCATACTTTTCTGTTTCTTTGTAAGCTTTGTTGAGAATGGGACATTTTGAGTATTGTAACATAATAACTCTGGAAATCAGGTTCTTACCACATCCCAGGAATTACCATTGTTGCTTGATAAGGCTGTAGTTATCTGTTTGTTTTAGTGACTTTTCCAAACTATTTTTGCAAAGACTCTATTCGTTGTGTGTTCACTGAAGTCTCTGTTCCATTATCTCTGTGGTCAGCCAGTAACTGACAGAGATTTCCTTAAATGCCTGGACACAATAAGAAAAAAAAAAAAGAGAGAAGAAAAGATATAAAGACTATCTACCTCTTTAACTCCCCTCTACTACCATCACCGCCAAGGAAGCTGCTTCAGCCCACGGGAGCTGAAACAATGGTTAGTTTCTGTGCCAGCCCCTCAGTGAACTGCCAGGCAAAACTAAACATACAACCCTAATTTTTGAACACAAGGTCCCTCTTGCCCACCTTGGCACCAGCATGCTGCACCAGGATTGTGGGCAGCCACGCCCATAGCTACCTGCTGTGGGGCTGGGGGATAAGGGATGGTAACCACTACACAGAATGCCAAAATTCACTGAAATTTACTAGCCTCATTTTTGTCAAGCACTCCTCTGGACACTGCAAGTGTTTGTCCTGACTCTGAGTTCCCAGAATAATTGCTTCAGACAGTTCTTGCCAGATCAGTAGTTGTTCTGGTACAGGAACCTCACTGTTCTCAACTTCCCAAGCAAGTAGCAGTCTTAGAAATATCTTTTATACATGTGTCTTTAAACACTGTTTTACATGCATTACAGTGTGGTGACCACATTCATTCACTGAAATGACACTGAAGAACACTTTTTTTTCCCAAACACAATCTTATATGGAAGCTCATTGTAACAGTAAAACAGATAACATTGTGACTCAAAGTGCAAGCCTGGGTACTGGAAAGAGGAATAGCCTTTTAGCCCCTTAGCCTTTTCTGGCACCATGTTCCTCCTACCTCAATCAGATTAAACACTACTCTAAAGCAGTGTTTCCTAAACTTCCTTTTATCTTCATCTTCCCTTTCACTGATCACTTTCAAATCAAAAAAATACTGGCTGATAAAGACGAGTGAGAAGCAATAAAAACAAGTTACATTGTGCCCATTGCTAATACCATGTATGAATTACCTTTATAAGAGAACAACATGAGCTTAAACTCATGATGCTCTGTGATAAAATTATGTTCAATAAGGTTAACAGTAATTTTTGTTTTGCGTTCTGTAATATGATGCAATTTATTTGAATAGCATAAATTAATGAGCAGCACACCACCAGTGAAATGTCACTGAATGGAGAAATCATATTTGTATCTGCTTCAGCCATTGGTTTGTGAATATTTCATATTTGAATCACAATGCATCATCTTGAAAATAATAAGCCAAAATTATTATTGATGTAGTTCTGTATCCTTGACAATCCAGTAGCATCACACATCACCCATAGCAAACCAAACTGATAATGATGACGTGGAACTAGCAGTAACTAGTAATTAAAAGGCAAGAATCTCAGTAGCTTGAAAATCAAAGCCTATTCAAGACTCCGTTGATAATGTACTGGTGACAAGGCATTGTTTTCCCAAATTACAGAAATTCCAAAGCTCAGTTAGGCGTTTTGTAATGTTCCTGAGCTTTGTGCAACAGCTAAACTTCTTACTAAACTTAATTAGAGCTCTCAGTAAACACAACTAACTCTCAAATTTAAGGATACTAATTAATAATTCCAGTTAACTGCCTTGATCTATAAGGTGACTTAGTCTTTATAACTATATGTTAAATAACTTACTGTCATTTGAAGGACTCAAAAGGAGAGATTGCATTTCAGGGTCATCTTAAGGGCTTGAAGAGCCCTTCTTTGGCCCACTCTGAGAATCACCACCCTACAGAATGACTAAGGAAATTCTCTTATTTAGTTATAACCATTGCTTTGAGCCACAAAGCCAGGGGGTTTAACTGGCCCATCAGGGGCTTGGGCAGCCCATAGTTCAGCCTCTATTACCAGTTAGAATTGACCTCAATTTCAGCTCCCTTGCTGCTTGTCTCAGGCAGATTAAGGTCAGCCAACTAAAGAAGTGACTGAATCACTTTACCTCTCAGCCCTCCAAAAATTAGGTGGATGATTTCAGAGACTGCGTCCAGCTCCAAATTCAGTGATTTTCCTAATCTTGGGGCTGCATTGGTATCACAGATACCCTGTGAATAGATATTGTTTTCTAGTCATTCAAGGGTATCATGCTGTTGGCTCTGAGAAGAGTGTTAATCATTAATCACAGTGACGATGCTCCTGAATGATATTAGTACTTACTGGTTTCAAATAAAAATAATAATAAATCTTATGCTCTCTTCCAGTTTTATTGTTACTACTAGTTTCCATTAAGACTGAGTCATCTCTAGTGTAGGAGGGTGGCTGGTCAGTACTGTATTTCAGGGGCATCACTCCCATTTTCCTCTATAGGATGGGACTCAGCCATCCTGTGCTAAAAGTTAAAGAAGATGTTGGCTTTATCCAAAAAGAGCAACACCCAGGGAGTGAAAATAACCCTCTCATCTACAGGAGACAGGAATGGAATACCTATGCAGGGAGTCCCTCTGCTCGTGTGTAGAGAATAGTGATTTTCTTATCTTGCCTAAGAAAGTGGGCATCAGAGAATAAACTGTTAATACCATATTAGAGATTTGTTTTGGTGCTCTTTATTCTGACCCAATTGTGGACATCAATGGATCTCTCCTGGGGTTGCATTTATTTTTTTCTGTCCAAATTGATGCTTGCTTTATGTCCATTATACAGCAGAGATAGGAGTATAAGAAGCTCCTTTTACAAAGATAGCCATTATCACTTTAATTCAGAGAGTGATACCCCTCTTGGGGGCATTATAGCAAGGCTCTAGCATGCCACTGTGTCAAATGGCCAGATCTCATAGTACTACTTGGTTCAAACAAGTAAACTTTGTCACTTTTTCTTTCCCAAGACTTGGCTGTGTTTCACAGGTGGAAAGGTGCGTCAGCTCAAAGACTGCAGTCTCCCCTTTCAACCCTAAAGATCTCAATACTTCAAAGAAGTGGGGGAAATGTGTTTAAACCCTTACTGAAAATTGTGGTTAAAACAACAACAGTAATTGTATACCTTCAAGGTCATTGCTCCAACATTGAGACACAAGATTGACTAAACCAATCCAGAGGGGGAGCTGACTGTAAATTGGTTGTGTCAGATGAAGACTGGATTCTCTAAATGCATCTCAATCTCAAGGCATATTTAAGTGCCACACTTTGTGGGAATTCGCAGAACACTGCATATTTAAAAATAAATTTTCTTACTATGAATTAATCAGAAGACTTTTTGTTATCTTCTTAAGGAAAAGTATTAAAAAGGAATCATCTAATTAAATGTTTCCTTGTGTTTTAAGAGCTTTCTTCGCTGCAAAGCAGCCAGTGATGAAAACACTGCTAATACATCTAAAACACTGCTAACTGATTATATCATGCTTTTATTATTTCTCCACCATACTGAATGTTTTCTTCCCTTTTGAGGTGCCCACGGTCTGCAGATGACGAGCGAAAGCACCCTGTCCTCTGTCTTTTCTGCGGAGCCATACTGTGTTCTCAGAACATTTGCTGCCAAGAAATTGTGAATGGAGAAGAGGTGGGAGCTTGCATTTTTCATGCCCTTCACTGTGGAGCTGGAGTCTGCATTTTCCTAAAGTAAGTAGGAAGCTTCATAATGAATGTAGGGAATCTGAATCCAGTCTGGAGGCCATGATGGCAGGACAGTATGTTGATAGGATATGATCTCTCAGAAGTTAGAGCATAGACCTGTATTCACATGCAATTGCATTTGAAAAGATACTTAAGTATCTTCTCAAATGTAAATAATAGTTTAAAAAATATGAAGTAAGTAGTTTGAAAAATAAGGAGTTAAAAATTGGAATCTGTTCACATTTTCATTATTTGTGGAAAACCTTAAATATGGTAGACTTGAAATGAAACTGAGTTATTTGTATTGAGGTGGATGGACCTATAGTCTGTCACTCTTACAGAGTGAAGTAAGTCAGAAAGAGAAAAACAAATACCATACACTAACACATATATATGGAATCTTTAAGAAAAAAAAGGTTCTAATGAACCTAGGGGCAGGACAGGAATAAAGATGCAGAGGTGGAGAATGGACTTGAGGACACAGGGAGGGGGAAGGGTAAGCTGGGATGAAGTGTGAGAGAGTAGCATTGACATATATACACTACCAAATGTAAAATAGATAGGTAGTAGGAAGCAGCCGCCGCATAGCACAGGGAGATCAGCTCGGTGCTTTGTGACCACCTAGAGGGTTGGGATAGGGAGGGTAGGAGGGAGATGCAAGAGGAAGGGGATATGGGGATATATGTATACATATAGCTGCTTCACTTTGTTATACAGCAGAAACTAACACATTGTAAAGCAATTATACTCCAATAAAGATGGTAAAAAAAAAATGGAAACGTGAAATATGATAGGCTTTATATTGATTACTCTGGTATTGTGTAAAAATCAGGTATAGTGAAAGAGTTTAGAGTCCTAAAACTTGTATTTTCAAAGGACATGTACATTGTTACTTTATGTTGTCCTTTGAATGTTTTAATTTGCTTCACTTCTTCTACCAACCAACCATTGTTTTCCCTGGTGTCTTAGCAAATGACTGAGAACAGACCAATAGTCTCTCATATTTATGAAAGAAGAGTGCAAGTTTCCTGAGAGAGAGAAAAAATTCAAAGTGGATGCATGTGCTCTTTCTTTCCATTCTCCCCATGTAATCTAGTTTCTGTTTACATAAACCCAAACATCTCACTCACTAGGGAATATGTAATCACTGCCAATCAGCATCTGTTGGAACAAGGAGAATAAGTGTATGCAAGCAAAGCCCAAACACCTATTTTCTTCTAGGGTACCTACAGCGATTAAACCCACTACCTATTCCAACTGTTTATTTTATAATTTCTCTCTAGAGTACTTATCTCTTATGTACACGAACATTATTTTTTATTTTTCCATTTCTCTGCTGTAAGAGTCCCAAGTACCTTCAGGGTTACAGTGGTTCTTCATAATGTGCACTGTTGGAGGCTGGCTCTAACCAGAAAAGGCTCGACACTTCCATAGATGACCTTCTTTCTGGCCCAGGGTTATCAGACTAGGAGATGTGGTTCTATTCTTCTGTTAAGCTCCCTCCCCCGCTCCAGGTCATAGGTCAGGAAATAGAACAGAAACAACCCCAGCCACCATCTTCCAGGGTACCTATGGTTCACATAGGACAGTCTCCTTCCTCTCTTCAGTATATTTAGTCAGTATTACTGACTGATCCCATTTCCCTAAGTCCATTGATCCTTTCCCATAGCTTCAACAAAAATAGCAATGTTCATTCTCTTTTATTTAGACAAAACACGATTTAGTCTGTTTGTCTATATTGTCTTTATACTGAATTCTTAACAGATACCATGTCTTTTCTCTAGATTAACTTTGACACAGTGCCTGTCATTTGCATACATGCACTTAGTAATATTTCTGTTGGTTGTTTTGTCCCTTAGAATCAGAGAATGTAGAGTAGTCCTGGTTGAAGGTAAAGCCAGAGGCTGTGCCTATCCAGCCCCTTATTTGGATGAATATGGAGAAACAGACCCTGGCCTGAAGTAAGTTTTTAAAATTTTACTCACATTATTGTACATGGATGGTGGCAGCTCTTTAAACACAGAAGCTAATACTGAGAGATATTTTTAAATAGCTATAAATTGAAAATATTAAATATGATGCCATCCTAAATGTAACACATAATTTTCAACAAGTTTGTGCTTCTCCAAAATTTTTAGACCCCCGCCATCCTAATGTTTGAATGCTCTATTATTTTTAATCAACCTTTCTTCAGAATTACTTAGAAGGTTTAATTGACGCTGATGTATAAAAGAAAGAAATCTGTAGTATCCAGTGAGGGAGTTTGGTTTAAAATGGATATTCATTGTTTCCATTGCAATACTTGAAACTTTTTATTAGCCAGCTATGTCAGCCTTCTTTGCTTTTAAACATTAGCAAAAATGCTTAGAATCCTGTAATTTTCTGTATCCTTCACTGGTGTTAGGAACTGGAGTACCACTCATGGGTATGAGAAAAAGGAGGTAAGGCCACAATGGTCCCAAAAGTACATATAGTTAAAGATTAGATCCCCTTACCATAAGCTCTTTTTGTTTAACTAAAAGTTTGTTCTTTTGAAATTTTGGGTTGGCCAAAAAAGTTTGTTCGGGATTTTTGTAACATCTTAACGGAAAAATCCGAACTTTTTCATCATCCCAATATATTATTCAGAATGAATCGGCTTATTGGATGAGGCTTAGAACCTCTTTGTTCATACGGAGATTTGTTTTTATTGTAATAGCTTTTGACCTGTATAGAGAAAGTCTTTGGATTCAGGAAGAAAAAGGTGGGTGGTGGAAGTAGTTAATGATTGAGGATAAGAGGCCTGTGTTGTTCCAGAAAGGTACAAAGAAGCAGAATTTTTAAGTTAGTTAGGCAATATGAAAATACCTAACCAGCTGAGACATGTTAGTGCCCCAGGGATGAGAGTCTCACAGTTCTCCATCATTGGCAACAGCCAGACTTCAGTCATTTTGGATTAGCTGTTATACAGTGTTACAAACTGTGCAACCTTAGAATTGGTGTGGAGTAATTTTATTTAAGTACTTGCTAATCACCAGCAAGTTTGTTGTGTCATAAAGACAATAATAACTAAGTATTTCTGAGGAGCAGCGTATAATTTGAGGGCTTAGTGTTACACCTCAGACCTAACCTCTACCGTCCAAAGATCAGAAATCAAAGCTGGATAAACTATAAGAGGCCAGAAAGCCATTAAAGACCTACTCAGGCTAACCACTCTAAAAAGAATAGAACTGCTTCAAGTTATAAACCTTTCTAGCCATTTAAATGGGATCCCATAATGCCCATGGTATACTTGACCTATTTTTCTGAATAATCAAGGAGTAAGTTTCTTCTTCATTAGCTAAGTAACTTATCGAGTTCATAGTGATCAGTGGTGAAGGGAAAATATACCTTTTAAAACCTTGTCCTGGTGATTCCTTCCCAGTTCCAAGAACATCTCAAAAGTTCAGACTAATTTAAACAATAAAGATGTAGTAGTTATTTGATTCAAGCTTACATGTTTTTTTCTCCCCCTGAAGGAGGGGCAACCCCCTTCATTTATCTCGTGAGCGGTATCGGAAGCTCCATTTGGTGTGGCAGCAACACTGCATCATAGAAGAGATTGCTAGGAGCCAGGAAACTAATCAGATGTTATTCGGATTCAACTGGCAGTTACTGTGAGCTCCAACTCTGCCTGGGGAGAATCACGAATGAAGACAGTAATGAAGACTGATTCAAAATTATGGAGACCTTATTGAGGGCTGGGGAAGGGTTGGAGGGTCTTTTGCTCCATGTCCAGATTCACATACATCAATAAAATATTCCTTAATGGAATATTTCTTTCAATTAATGAACATATGCTTAAAGCAAAAAAAAAAAAGACATAGATTAATCTATTTTATGTTCCAGAGCACTAAAGAAATGCTTCTTCACCCCCAAGTGTCTGATTCTGCTAATAGTTCCAGAAAACTTATTTCCCTTCGTAATCTGTCCCACTTCACTTCATCCACCTGATAAATGAAGTCACATCAAGCAGTTGTGGGCATTCTTATATGTTGGTTGACTCTTCTACAATTTGTATTTGGTGTTTCCCCCCCAAATTTAATTTAGCTAATGGATCACTGACAAGATTTAATAATCTGTGTTAGTCTTCCTTGCAGCTAAAGAGAAATTCAGAAACCATGCAGTGTACTTCAATTGAGAAAGTTTTCCAAAAAGTAAAAATTTTATAATTTCTCTCTTAAGGAAATGCCCCTAAAGTGCCACTTACTGTTTCAGCCAGAAATTAAACTATATTTCTATATGGACAAAGTTTCCATTTCTAAGGCAAATTTCTGCCAGTGTGGAAAAGCTTTTTTTTTTCCTACTGTAGACCTCAAGAAGAGTTAGGATAATGTATTTATTATTTATCCCTGATGAAACAAAGCCTGCAGTCCTCACCTCTGATGGTGAGGATTAGCTTTATTGCATTTTGAAATTATACTTTCCATTTTCCAAAGGCAAGTTTTTCAAATAAGTTCACTTATCTCTTGATTGTGACATGACTCTATTTGACTCAGAAACCTGATGCAGTTCTGATGTAAACTATCTATAGAATGAAGATAAGAAAATTCCCCCAATGAATGGATCATGGCAGCTGTAAATTAGAACAATCAGATTTAAGCCTGTTCTGTAACATTCTGTGTCTTTGTAAGACAGATCCTTCATTTGTTATCTGTGTGCAAACTTTTCATAAACTCTGGATATATGAATAGTATAACCAACAAAAAAAGCCATGTGGTCAGTAGTCTGTGTCCTGTTAAAACATGCTGTGGTTGAGCCATCTTGTTCATAAATAACAGAGCTCTCCGGCATCTGTGCATAGACTTCTTGGTTTTTGGCTTTAACTTTTTATATCAAGAACTTATGATATAAAACAGCAGGCAGAAGATAGATTTAGCTTCTGTTGTCTCTGGGGTAATGTTAGGAGTTCGAAAGATACATTCAAAGACCGTCTTATTTTGCCTTTGGTGACCATGGTCATGTATGTGTATGAATGTTTTCCTACCTTCTTTTTGCTCAGCAAAGGCAAGCAAATAAAAATATATTTGCAAAGTGATTGATGATGTACATTTTGGGTTAGATTTTTATGGTATTTTTATGTAAAGTAAAGAAATTCTGGATTTTACAATAAGGGATTGGCATGAACAGGCATCAGAATCACAATCATGTTTCTACCTGATAATTATTATTCAGAAGGTATCAGAAAATAGATACAACTCCAATAAACAGTTTCTAACTATTGATGGGTGAGGATTACAAATTTCAGTATTCAGTTTGTCAAATTTGCCAGTATGATTAAATGATTATAACATTTCCTTTTACTTCTTATATAATTTTGTTGGGTGGATTGTCTGACTGGGAAGTCTGAGCCAGCCTAGGCAACAGAAGATGCTGACTTCTGCCCTAATTGATTGGTCCCAGTTTAGCAAAGATAAATTGATTTTTTATTTCTAACCTTTTTCTATCCACTTCATAAATTCTACGGTTAAGCTCTCAAGCTGCCAGAGGGACTGTCCTGCAATGGCCAGTCAGATCTTTACTGCCAAAGAACCCATTTCCTATTGAGTTCCATTTCCTGAGATTGATTCAGATCTCTGCACTGTAGATGAACATACATCTCTCAGTGCTGCCCCCAGCCCAAGGGATTTCTAATTATATTCAAATATCCTAGTTGTTTGCCTTCATCATTGGAAACAGTTTAATTAAGCATATGAAGTTTACTTAAAAATGAGCAAAAAGTCACTTTATTTTCTTTAGTGTAGTATGTGGAGGAACTGGTTCAACAGGATGGCTCCAAAACTGTGTTTTTTGAATGTTTGGTGAGGGGCTAGCAGAAATTTTAATGATACAGTGAAGAAAAACATATATCTGTATAACTAATTTATTATCGTGGTGTATGGGCTGAGTTCACCCTTTAGTGGTCATTTGTCATTTCATAACAACTATGCATTTTGGTTCACTGTGATGATGATCTATATTTAGTGACTGCCACATATTTATACCACTGATTCAAATTCCATCCATGATACAAATAATGCATATATTGATATCTTTTATTGCAAAATGTAAATTTAAAACTTGTATAATGTTCTGTGCTTTTTGAAATAAAATATCTTATATGTGTATATTTAAAAAGAAAAAAGGGACTTCTCATGTTTGGGGATTTGGGTTTGAAGTATAAAAAAGTATACCTAGAAAGGAGCTATAGCTAAAAGTTATCTTTGTCAGCCCAGACAAATTCTTTAAAAGACATAGGTATTTAGTGTAATGGTCTCCAAACATTTTGACCATACAGTCTATCAGTAAATAATTTTTAAGATGCATATTTTACATATATATGCATATATTCAACTGTAAGAATTAAGATTACAGATGGGGGTGGGAATAAGCCAAAATCAGATAATTTTACATTATCAAAATAATGCAAAATTATTACAACCAACAAAAAATGGGAGCAAAGGGATGAGTAGGTGGAAAGTTAAATAAGCTCACTGAGGGCTTCCCTGGTGGCGCAGTGGTTGGGAGTCCGCCTGCCGATGCAGGGGACACGGATTCGTGTCCTGGTCTTGGAGGATCCCACATGCCGCTGAGCCTGTGCGTCCGGAGCATTACATAGAAGTAAAAAGATAGCACTTGAAGCTGAGAAATCAAGAAATAAAAACTACACAAACTGACAATAGGATAAAGCTAGCAGCTACATAGAAGGGGCAGTAAGAGGTAGTTTCAAAATTGCTTACATATTAGGGAAGCAACAGAGAATTTAAAGAAAGAGTACTGAGAGTATTATATAAAATCAGAATAAAGTTTACAACTAGAACTACACACAATATCAAAAGGGGGGGGGGAGGCAAAGAAAATAAACTACATAGTGAAACAATATAAAAAAATTCAGACCAATCAACAGACGTAGATGGGCTTAACTCACCTACTTTTTAAATAATCACCTGAGTTAACAAATAGATTCAGATGAAAATTAAAGAAATGAACCTAATTTAAAAATGGAGGCTTCCCTGGTGGCGCAATGGTTAAGACTCCGCCTGCCAATGCTGGGGACACAGGTTCGAGCCCTGGTCCGGGAAGATCCCACATGCTGCGGAGCAACTAAGCCTGTGCACCACAACTACTGAGCCTACGTGCCACAACTACTGAAGCCCACGCACCTAGAGCCCTTGCTCCACAACAAGAGAAGCCATTGCAATGAGAGGCCCACACACTGCAATGAAGAGTAGCCCCCACTTGCCTTAACTAGAGAAATCAGGCACACAGCAATGAAGACCCAATGCAGTCAAAAATAAATAAATAAATAAATTTGAAAATGGGCAAAAGATTTGAACAGATTTTTCTCCAAAGAAGATGTACAAATTACCAGTAAGTATATGAAAAGATGTGCATTAGTCATTAGGGAAACACAAATCAAAACCACAATGAGATACCACTTCATACCCACAAGGATGGCTATTTTCAAAAAGACAGATAATGTGTTGGTGAGGATGTGAAGAAATTGGGACCAAATACAGGCAGTCCTCACTTTGTACAGTAGTGAATTACTGCATATATGTCCATGCAAGCTGAAACCATAGAGAGCAATCTTAGTATCAATGGGAAAGATACCATTGGGGATTCCCTGGTGACGCAGTGGTTAAGAATCCGCCTGCCAATGCAGGGGACATGGGTTTGAGCCCTGGTCCAGGAGGATCCCACATGTTGCAGAGCAACTAAGCCCGCGTGCCACAACTACTGAAACCCACGCGCGTAGAGCCCAGTGCTCCACAACAAGAGAAGCCACTGCAACGAGAAGCCCATGCACTGCGACGAAGAGTAGCCCCCGCTCCCCACAGCTAGAGAAAGCCAGCATGCAGCAACAAAGACCCAACGCAGCGATAAATAAAATTAATTAAAAAGATACAGTTGTTCCATGGCCTTTAAAAATTTTGCTCAAATCAAACTGTTATAAATGTTATAAATGACAGTATAAAAACAAACTGTCAGTTATAAATGTATTGGGAAATGAAAATAGTAAAACATTTATGTAGTACAGTATAACTTATAACATTAGAAACATTGAAAATTCAAGTTTTTTTTTTCTTTTTCAAAAACATCTAGAAAATAACGTCAAGCATGTCTGCCTCTCTGTATAACTTATACAGAGTGAGCATCTTTTCTGTGCCTTGGCAAATTGTCATGTTTCTAAGTTTGGATCAGCTTCCAAAATTTTACCCTTTGTGTTCCAAAGTTGTGAAATACTTCCAAGAGTTCCTTTAGTGTGAAGATTTTTGGCAGTGTCATTCCTTCTGGGACATTCATCTTAACCACTTTTTTTTTCTTTTTTGAAATTTGCCTTCACTAGCTTCCTCTGACATGCATTCTCTCAAATATCAGTGGTGTCAACAATTCCATAGTTAACTACTACTCTATAACTCCAGTATAACTTGTATAACATCTAGATTTTACCCAAATTTCACTTCCAGCATTATCACTTTAGTTCCTTTGCTGCATTAAAAAATTTTTTTTTTAATTTACTTATTTTTTATTTACTTATATATATATATTTTTGGCTGTGTTGGGTCTTCATTGCTGCGCACAGCCTTTCTCAAATTGTGGCGAGCGGGGGCTGCTCTTCATGGTGGTGCATGGGCTTCTCATTGCGGTGCCTTCTCGTTGCGGAGCACAGGCTCTAGGCACTCGGGCTTCAGTAGTTGTGGCACACAGGCTCAGTAGTTGTGGCTCGTGGGCTCTAGAGCACAGGCTGAGTAGTTGTGGCACACGGGCTTAGTTGCTCCGCGGCATGTGGGATCTTCCCGGACCAGGGCCTGAACCCATGGCCCCTGCATTGGCAGGCGGATTCTTAACCACTGCGCCACCAGGGAAGCCCTTTGCTGCATTTTTATCTTTGTTGGCCATTCCCTCTTTTGATTATCCATTTTTGTAAAATGTCACATGGGTTTATCACTGGGAGACAAGGAGACAGCACGACTACACGCTTTGCTCTCCGTCCCGAACTGAGCAACAGATGTGCAATGTCCAATCACCAACAGACTCTGGGGAATTCTCTGGCGGTCCAGTGGTTAGGACTGTGTGTTTTCACTGCCGAAGACCCTGGTTCGATCCCTGGTCAAGGAACTAAGATCCCACAAGCCACTTGGCATGGCCAAAAGAAACAAAAGCAAAAAAACCAAAGACCAACAGACTCTGAAGGAAGTTACATAATTGGTCACTGATCATGACACACATCTGTTATTTAGTGATTTGTGGACTGAAGAACTAGCCACGTAATTTGCACTTTATGAAATTACTCACAGTTAATATACCATCATAAGTGAAATTTGAACCGTGTTGTTGAGGACCAATGTTAATTAATTAAAACATGGTAACTGAAAATCGTGCGTGTAGGAACTGTACAAGCTGAGGATGTCATTTACTAAAGCAGCAGCTTTCTAAAGCAAAACTACAGGATATAAAAGGATGAATAGACACATTAATAGGGGAGACGTTAACAAACATCTCCCAAACCTAGATAGATTAAAGTGAACAAAAAAAATTAAGAATATAGTAGACCTAAACAACATAATCAGTTTGTTAGTTGGGTCCTGCAGTACGCAGATACTGAAAGATTTGGGAGCACAAAAGGTTTAAGTTGCTGCACTAAGCCATTCAGTCACAACTCGGCAAGGGAGTACCAAGAAGTGTCCAAGTAGATCATCTAAATTCCACGCATGTTCCTCCCTTCTCTCTTAATCCAAGAGCAGCCTTACCTTCTGTTCATCCACATCAATTGCCCCTGCCAAGATGGTGACTCCTTTACTTGCTTGCTAGTTGCATGCAGCCCAAAAGTCCACAGCAATAGTTTGTAGTCTAGAAGGACACTTGCTGTATCCCCTGGCAAGAGTGGGCCACTTTTAGGGACCAAGATGTCTAACCATGAAGAGCCCAGAGTTGCAGGGACAGAAAGCACAGAGGTCTCCAGGGAGTCATCAGGAATGATGTGGATTGGAGCCATTGCTTGGATCCTGAACCCCAGGTATTCTTCCTACTGGAAACACAGCAACATATAAAGGTTTCTGATTCAGTGCATTCAGTCTGTTTTGTAAATAAGTTCATTTGTATCATTTTTTAGTATCATTAATTTTAATATTTTTTCTTTAGATGCATTTGACATTTACTGTGTAGATAATACATGTATCAATGTTTTTTCTTTTCGTTTCCAGTATTTATACCTTATTTCTTCTCTTACTAAATGGACTGGAGTATATGTGGGGACTTAGTAGCAAGAGTGGAAAGTGATCATAGAGAGCTTTCTAAGTGGGGCTTCCCTGGTAGCTCAGTGGTTAAGAATCTGCCTGCCAATGCAGGGGACATGGGTTTGAGCCCTGGTCCGGGAAGATACCATATGCTGTGAAGACCTAACGCAGGGAAAAAAAAAATTTTTTTTTTTAATGTCTGAAACATTTATATTAACATATTTCCATACAAATAACCCAAAGAAAGTTTGGTATTAGATGTTTTTTTGGTTGGTTTGTTTTTTAGTACTGCAGGTTCTTATTAGTCATCAATTTTATACATATCAGTGTATACATGTCAATCCCAATCGCCCAATTCAGCACACCACCATCCCCACCCCACCACAGTTTTCCCACCTTGGTGTCCATACGTTTGTTCTCTACATCTGTGTCTCAAATTCTGCCCTGCAAACCAGTTCATCTGTACCATTTCTCTAGGTTCTACATACATGCATTAATATACGATATTTGTTTTTCTCTTACTGACTTACTTCACTGTGTGTGACAGTCTCTAGATCCGTCCACGTCTCAACAAATGACTCAATTTCGTTCCTTTTTATGGCTGAGTAATATTCCATTGTATATATGTACCACATCTTCTTTATCCATTCGTCTGTCAATGGGCATTTAGGTTGCTTCCATGACCTGGCTATTGTAAATAGCACTGCAATGAACGTTGTGGTGCATGTGTCTTTTTGAATTATGGTTTTCCCTGGGTATATGCCCAGTAGTGGGATTACTGGATCATATGGTAATTCTATTTCTGGTTTTTGAAGGAAACTCCATACTGTTCTCCATAGTGGCTGTATCAGTTTACATTCCCACCAACAGTGCAAGAGGGTTCCCTTTTCTACACACCCTCTGCAGCATTTGTTGTTTGTAGATTTTCTGATGATGCCCATTCTAACTGGTGTGAGGTGATACCTCATTGTAGTTTGGATTTGCATTTCTCTAATAATTAGTGATATTGAGAGCTTTTCATGTGCTTCTTGGCCATCTGTATGTCTTCTTTGGAGAAATGTCTATTTAGGTCTTCTGCCCATTTTTGGATTCAGGTTGTTTGTTTCTTTAATATTGAGCTGCATGAGCTGTTTATATATTTTGGAAATTAATCCTTTGTCTGTTGATTCGTTTGCAAATATTTTCTCCCATTCTGAGGGTTGTCTGTTCTTCTTGTTTATGGTTTCCTTTGCTGTGCAAAAGCTTTGAAGCTTCATTAGGTCCCATTTGTTTATTTTTGTTTTTATTTCCATTACTGTAAGAGGTGGATCAAAAAAGATCTTGCTGTGATTTATGTCAAAGAGTGTTCTTCCTATGCTTTCCTCTAAGAGTTTTATAGTGTCCGGTCTTCATTTAGGTCTCTAATCCATTTTGAGTTTATTCCTGTGTATGGTGTTAGGGAGTGTTCTAATTTCATTCTTTTACATGTAGCTGTCCAGTATTCCCAGCACCACTTATTGAAGAGACTGTCTTTTCTCCATTTTATATCCTTGCCTCCTTTGTCATAGGTTAGTTGACCATAGATGCGTGGGTTTCTTTCTGAGCTTTCTATCTTGTTTTGTTGATCTATGTTTCTGTTTTTGTGCCAGTACCATATTGTCTTGATTACTGTAGCTTTATAGGATAGTCTGAAGTCAGGGGGTCTGATTCCTCCAGCTCTGTTTTTTTCCCTCAAGACCGCTTTGGCTTTTCAGGGTCTTTTGTGTCTCCATACAAATTTTAAGATTTTTTGTTCTAGTTCTGTAAAACGTACTATTGGTAATTTGATAGGGATTGCATTGAATCTGTAGATTGCTTCGGGTAGTATAGTCATTTTCACAATATTGATTGTTCCAATAGAAGAACATGGTATATCTCTCCACCTGTTGGTATCATCTTTAATTTCTTTCATCAGTGTCTTATAGTTTTCTGCATACAGGTCTTTTGTCTCCCGAGGTAGGTTTATTCCTAGGTATTTTATTCTTTTTGTTGCAGTGGTAAATGGGAGTGTTCCTTAATTTCCCTTTCAGATTTTTCATCATTAGTATACAGGAATGCAAGAGATTTCCATGCATTAATTTTGTATCCTGCAACTTTACCAAATTCATTAATTAGCTTTAGTACTTCTCTGGTGGCATCTTTAGGATTCTCTATGTATAGTATCATGTCATCTGCAAACAGTGACAGTTTTACTTCTTTTCAAATTTGGATTCCTTGTATTTCTTTTTCTTCTCTGATTGCTGTGGCTAGGACTTCCAAAACTATGTTGAATAATAGTGGTGAGAGTGGACATCCTTGTCTCATTCCTCATCTTAGAGGAAATGCTTTCAGTTTTTCACCATTGAGAATGATGTTTGCTGTGGGTTTGTCATATATGGCCTTTATTATGTTGAGGTAGGTTCCCTCTATGCCCACTTTCTGGAGAGTTTTTTTCATAAACGGGTGTTGAATTTTGTCGAAAGCTTTCTCTGCATCTATTGAGATGATCATATGGTTTTTCTCCTTCAATTTGTTAATGTGGTGTATCACATTGATTGATTTGCGTATATTGAAGAATCCTTGCATCCCTGGGATAATTCCCACTTGATCATGGTGTATGATCCTTTTAATGAGCTGTTGGATTCTGTTTGCTAGTATTTTGTTGAGGATTTTTGCATCTGTATTCATCAGTGATATTGGTCTGTAATTTTCTTTTTGTGTAGTATCTTTGTCTGGTTTTGGTATCAGAGTGATGGTGGCTTCATAGAATGAATTTGGGAGTGCTCCTTCCTCTGGAAGTTTTTGGAAGAGTTTAGGAAGGTTGAGTGTTAGCTCTTCTCTAAATATTTGACAGAATTCACCTGTGTAGCCATCTGGTCCTGGGCTTTTGTTTGTTGGAAGATTTTTTCTTTTTTTTTTTTTTTTCGAGGTACGCAGGCCTCTCACTGTTGTGGCTTCTCCCGTTGCAGAGCACAGGCTCCAGACACGCAGGTTCAGCGGCAATGGCTCACGGGCCTAGCCGTTCCGCGGCATGTAGGATCCTCCTGGACCAGGGCACGAACCCATGTCCCCTGCATTGGCAGGCAGACTCACAACCACTGTGCCACCAGGGAAGCCCTGTTGGAAGATTTTTAATCACAGTTTCAATTTCATTACTTGTGATTGGTCTGTTCATATTTTCTATTTCTTCCTGGTTCAGTCTTGGAAGGTTATACCTTTCTAAGAATTTGTCCATTTACTCCAGGTTGTCCACTTTGTCGGCAAAGAGGTGCTTATAGTTGTCTCTTAGGATGCTTTGTATTTCTGCCATGTCTGTTGTAACTCCTCCTTTTTCATTTCTAATTTTATTGATTTGAGTCCTCTCCCTCTTTTTCTTGATGAGTCTGGCTAATGGTTTATCAATTTTGTTTATCTTCTCAAAGAACCAGATTTTAGTTTTATTGATCTTTGTTTGCTATTGTTTTCTTTGTTTCTATTTCATTTATTTCTGCTCTGATCTTTATGATTTCTTTCCTTCTGCTAACTTTGGGTTTTGTTTATTCTTCTTTCTCTAGTTCCTTTAGGTGTAAGGTTAGATTGTTTATTTGAGGTTTTTCTTGTTTCTTGAGGTAGGCTTGCATAGCTATAAACTTCCCTCTTAGAACTGCTTTTGCTGTATCCCATAGGTTTTGGATCATCGTGTTTTCGTTGTAATCTGTCTCTAGGTACTTTTTGATTTCCTCTTTGATTTCTTCAGTGACCTCTTGGTTATCTAGTAACGTATTGTTTAGCCTCCACGTGTTTGTGTTTTTAATGTTTTTCTCCCTGTAATTGATTTCTAATCTCATAGCGTTGTAGTCAGAAAAGATGCTTGATATGATTTCAATTTTCTTAAATTTACTGAGGCTTGATTTGTGACCCAGGATGTGATGTATCCAGGAGAATGTTCCATGCACACTTGAAAAGAAAGTGTAATCTGCTGTTTTTGGATGGAATGTCCTATAAATATCAACTAGATCTATCTGGTCTATTGTGACATTTAAAGCTTCTGTTTCCTTATTTATTTTCATTTTGCATGATCTGTTCATTGGTGTAAGTGAGGTGTTAAAGTCTCCCACTATTACTGTGTTACTGTCGATTTCCTCTTTTAGAGCTGTTAGCAGTTGCCTTATGTATTGAGGTGCTCTATGTTGGGTGCATATATATTTATAATTGTTATATCGTCTTCTTGGATTGATCCCTTGATCATTATGTAGTGGCCTTCACTGTCTCTTGTAACATTCTTTATTTTAAAATCTATTTTATCTGATATGAGTATTGCTCCTCCAGCTTTCTTTTGATTTCCTTTTGCATGGAATACCTTTTTCCATCCCCTCACTTTCAGTCTGTATGTGTCCCTACATCTGAAGTGGGTCTCTTGTAGACAGCATATATATGGGTCTTATGTTTGTATCCATTCAGCAAGCCTGTGTCTTTTGGTTGGAGCATTTAATCCATTCACGTTTAAGGTAATTATCGATATGTATGTTCCTATGACCATTTTCTTAATTGTTTTGGGTTTGTTTTTGTAGGTCCTTTTCTTCTCTTGTGTTTCCCACTTAGAGAAGTTCCTTTAGCATTTGTTGTAGAGTTGATTTGGTGGTGCTGAATTCTCTTAGCTTTTGCTTGTCTGTAAAGCTTTTGATTTCTCCATCGAATGTGAATGAGATCCTTGCTGGTTAGAGTAGTCTTGGTTGTAGGTTCTTCCCTTTCATCACTTTAAGTATATCATGCCACTCCCTTCTGGCTTGTACAGTTTCTGCTGAGATATCAGCTGTTCATCTTAATGGGTGTTCCCTTGTATGTTATTTGTCATTTTTCCCTTGCTGCTTTCAATAATTTTTCTTTGTCTTTAATTTTTGCCAATTTGATTACTATGTGTCTCGGTGTGTTTCTCCTTGGGTTTATCCTGTATGGGACTCGCTGCTCTTCCTGGACTTGGGTGGCTATTTCCTTTCCCATGTTAGGGAAGTTTTTGACTATAATCTCTTCAAGTATTTTCTCTGGTCATTTCCTCTCTCTCTTCTCCCTCTGGGACCCCTATAATGCGAATGTTGTTGCATTTATTGTTGTCCCAGAGGGCTCTTAGGCTGTCTTCATTTCTTTTCATTCTTTTTTCTTTATTCTGTTCTGCAGCAGTGAATTCCACCATTCTGTATTCCAGGTCACTTATCCGTTCTTCTGCCTCAGTTATTCTGCTATTGATTTCTTCTAGTGTAGTTTTCATTTCAGTTATTGTATTGTTCATCTCTGTTTGTTTGTTCTTTATTTCTTCCAGGTGTTTGTTAAACATTTCTTGCATCTTCTTGATCTTTGCCTCCATTCTTTTTCCGAGGTACTGGATCATCTTCACTATCATTCTGAATTCTTTTTCTGGAAGGTTGCCTATCTCCACTTCATTTAGTTGTTTTTCTGGGGTTTTATCTTGTTCCTTCATCTGGTACATAGCCCTCTGCCTTTTCATCTTGTGTATCTTTCTGTGAATGTGGTTTTTGTTCCACAGGCTGCAGGATTGTAGTTCTTCTTGCTTCTGCTGTCTGCCCTCTGATTTCTAAAAATTATAAAAACACCTACCCACTTGATAGTCTGCTTTGATTAATAAGACAAAATAGAGCGATGAGACCATTCTAAGTTTTATTTCAGTACAGCTGGCAGTGGAATACTATGATCACTATGGTGCACTATTAGCATTACCAGGCAGTTATTCTACCTTAAAACACAGAAAGCTGTCCAGCTTTTGGAGCAGCTAATCACTGAACCAGATTGAAAGCCACTGTACTGAACTTTTTCCAGACTGTCTCAGACACACATCAGGAATCACAACATCACCTCACCACTTTCTCTTTTGAAAACTGTGAGTATCCAACGATGCTTTGTTAATTGATGACCTTGCAACAAAGAGGAAAGCTAAAAGACTGAGCAAATATGTAGAGAATTTACTGTTCTACTAGAATAAAACTTTTAAAAAGTTAACTGTTGGGACTTCCTTCTGGCGCAGTGGTTAGGAATCTGCCTGCAAAGGAAGGGGACGCGGGTTCGAGCCCTGGTCCAGGAAGATCCCACATGCCGCAGAGCAACTAAGCCCGTGCGCCACAACTACTGAGCCTGCGCTCTAGAGCCTGCGAGCCACAACTACTGAGCCCTTGTGCCACAGCTACTGAAGCCCGCAAGACTAGAGCCCGTGCTCCGCAACAAGAGAAGCCACCGCAATGAGAAGCCCACGCACTGCAACGAAGGGTAGCCCCTGCTGACCGCAACTAGAGAAAGCCTACACGCAGCAACGAAGACCCAGTGCAGCCCAAAATAAATAGATTAATTAATTAAAAAAAAAGTTAACTGTTAACATTTAATGGTATAGTGTTGTATTTCATAAAAGTTAGGCATAAATAGGAAGTAGATCAAGAAATAATTAGAATTACTTCTTAAATACAAATTTAGTGTGTTTTCTAACTTTACTAGTTTTAATCAGTGTCAATTTTCCCTAACATTTTGTCTATTTTAATAATCACCAAACACCAAACATCAACAGGTTAAAAGACAATAGGCTCATATATCCAAAACTGAGATTACTTTGCCCATCTACCCCCCCACCTCCTGCCAGTTTTCTCTTACTGATTCCTTTTTATTGGAAATCTCTTTAATTAGAAATAGTCTTTTACAGCAAAATAAAGGATGAAGTTTTCAAAAATACAAACACTTGAGCTAGTTAATGTATTTGGTGTGAATGCATTTCTATGAAAATCAGAGTGCATCTGACACTAGCTTAAAGAGGTCAAGCTCTCAGAGGACCCCCCAAAATTTGGCCTGCAGCCTATAGATTACTGACCCCTGTTCTAGAGCATCTATATAGCCTACATAATATACCTTTAGCAGTTATTGTGGTGCATTGCAATGGGATTTGCATGTTCGCTAATCCACTATGAAACTCTCAAGGACAGAGACTGAGTTTATTCATATTTGTTCTCCCAGTACCTAGCAGAGTGGTTGGCATTAATTGGCTCTAAAATATTTTGTTTAGTGGATTAAGTAACATTCAAATAGAAACTGGTTAGATTGACCAAAAATTTTAAAAACAGGACTGTTTGCTGGTTTGTGGAAACACCTGAGCACCAGTCCACTATGAGCGTTGTGTTTTAAAAGACTGTGCAGAGTTTTTAGAAACAGCTTTATTGAGATATACAGTCAGTGCTCTGGACCTCTGTATCCTTGGGCACTGCATCCGTGGATTCAATTAACCACAGACTGAAAATATTTGCAAATTCCAGAAAGCCCCAAAAGCAAAACTTGAATTTTCTGCGTGCCAGGCAACTATTCACATAGCATTTACATTCTACTAGGTATATTATAAGTAATCTAGAGATGATTTAAAGTATATGGGAAGATGGTTTTGGGGGACCCTAGCCTGCCATCTTCTCAGTCTGCTGGCTTTCTGAATAAAGTCGTATTCCTTGCCTCAAAAAAAAAAAAAAAAAGTATATGGGAGGGTTTGCATAGGTTATATGCAAATACTATGCTGTTTGATTTTTTCTTCCAGTTTTATTGAAATATAATTGACATACAGCACTGTATAAGTTTAAGGTGCGCGGCATAATGATCTGACTTATATACGTCATGAAATGATTATCACAATAAGTTTAATGAACATCCATCATCTCATATAGATACAAAATTAAAGAAATAGGGCTTCCCTGGTGGCGCAGTGGTTGAGAGTCTGCCTGCCGATGCAGGGGACACGGGTTCGTGCCGCGGTTTGGGAAGATCCCACATGCCGCGGAGCGGCTGGGCCCGTGAGCCATGGCCGCTGAGCCTGCGTGTCCGGAGCCTGTGAGAGGCCACAAAAGTGAGAGGCCCGCGTACCGCAAAAAAAAAAAAAAAAAAGAAATAGAAAAATTTTTTTCCTTGTGATGAGAACTCTTAGGGTTTACTCTCTTTTTTTTTTTTTTTTTTTTTTTTTTTTTTTTTTGTGGTATGCGGGCCTCTCACTGTTGTGGCCTCTCCCGTTGCGGACGCGCCGGCTCCGGACGCGCACGCGCAGGCTCAGCGGCCGTGGCTCACGGGTCCGCCGCTCCGCGGCATCTTCCCGGACCGGGGCACGAACCCGTGTCCCCTGCGTCGGCAGGCGGACTCTCAACCACTGCAGCACCAGGGAAGCCTCTGCTCATTATCCTTGAATATGCTCTAAGGCTGATCCTAGATTTTTGCAAATCTTACTGTAGTAGTTCTCAATTGCTGCATGACAAATTTCCCCAAAAACTTAGTGCTTAAAGCAACAGTAAACATTTATTATAACACATAGTGTCTGTGGGTCTGGATTTTGGGTGTGGCTTAGTTGGGTGGTTCTGGCTTGAGGTATTTCACAGAGTGGCAGTCAAAACGCGAGCTAGGCCTGCCGTCATCTGAAGGCTTGGCTGGGGCTGGAGGATCTATTTCCAAGAACAGTTCATTAAGATGGCTGGCAAATTGGTGCTGATTATTGGTGTAATGCCTCAGTTTTTTGCCAGATAGCCACTCCAAGAGGTTGCTTGAGTGTCCTCATATTACGGCACTGGCTTTCCTCTAAGTGAGTGACGCAAGAGAGCATAAAGTGGAAGCTGCAAAGTATTTTATAACCTAGACTTGGAATTTACACACCACAATTTCTGAAAAAGCCTATTGGTTACACGAGGCAGCCCAATTCAGTATGGGAGGGACTAGACTATACAAGGGTGAAGATACCAGGAGGCAGGGATCACGGGGTGCCTAGAGGCTGACTACCAAATTTATTTGTTTTTTAATATATATATTTGAGATACATATATCTCAAAAGGAGATTCCTAAATTCAGGTACCAGCTCTTGAATATTACCTTGCCATTTATCCTAACTGAACAAGTATCTCTTGGGACAGACCAATAATTCTTTATTTATTTTTAAATTAATTAATCAATTTATTTTTGGCTGCATTGAGTCTCCGTTGCCGTGCACAGACTTTCTCTAGTTGCACCAAGAGGGGCAACTCTTCGTTGTGGTGCGCGTGCTTCTTATTGTGGTGGCTTCTCTTGTTGGGAGCAGGGGCTCTAGGCACACACGCTCAGTAGTTGTGGCTCGCGGGCTCTAGAGTGTAGGCTCAGTAGTTGTGGCGCACGGGCTTAGTTGCTCCATGGCATGTGGGATCTGCCCGGACCAGGGCTCGAACCCGTGTCCCCTGCATTGGCAGGCAGATTCCTAACCACTGCACCACCAGGGAAGTCCCCAGACCAATAATTCTTTTTTTTTTTTTCTTTTTCTGCGGTACGCGGGCCTCTCACTGTTGTGGTCTCTCCCATTGCGGAGCACAGGCTCGGACGCGCAGGCTCAGCGGCCATGGCTCACAGGCCCAGCCGCTCCGCGGCATGTGGGATCCTCCCGGACCAGGGCACGAACCCGTATCCCCTGCAACGGCAGGCGGACTCTCAATCACTGCGCCACCAGGGAAGCCCCCTTTTTTTTTTAGAGAGGAAGCCAGTGGGGCCAGAGGATTCGGGTGTGGTTCTTTTATTTATTTTATTTTTGGCTGTGTTGGGTCTTCGTTGCTGCACGCGGGCTTTCTCTGGTTGCAGTGCATGGGCTTCTCACTGCGGTGGCTTCTCTTGTTGCAGAGCACGGGATCTAGGCTCGCGGGCTTCAGTAGTTGCAGCATGCAGGCTCAGTAGTTGTGGCTCGCGGGCTCTAGAGTGCAGCCTCAGTAGTTGTGGCGCACGGGCTCTAGAGCGCAGCCTCAGTAGTTGTGGCGCACGGGCTTAGTTGCTCCGCGGCATGTGGGATCTTCCCGGACCAGAGATCGAACCCATGTCCTCTGTACTGGCAGAAGAATTCTTTTTTTTTTAATGGTGTGTTAGTTTCTGCTGTATTACAAAGTGAATCAGTTATACATATACATATGTTCTCATATCTCCTCCCTCTTGTGTCTCCCTGCCTCCCACCCTCCCTATCCCACCCCTCTAGGTGGTCACAAACCACTGAGCTGATCTCCCTGTGCTATGCGGCTGCTGCCCACTAGCTATCTATTTTACGTTTGGTAGTGTATATATGTCCATGCCACTCTCTCACTTTGTCACAGCTTACCCTCAGTAGTTGTGGCGCACAGGCTTAGTTGCTCCGCGGCATGTGGGATCTTCCCGGACCAGGATCGAACCCATGTCCCCTGCATTGGCAGGCGGATTCTTAACCACTGTGCCACCAGGGAAGTCCCGGGACCAATAATTCTTAAATGGGAAAGACCAGAGAAGAAAAGGGGCCCTGAGAAACTGTTTTCCTTGGGCACTCCAATATCCTAGGGTTCCTATACCTGTGGCATTAACTTTCACTATGTATTCATTCTTATACTTCCTACTCTGAGATATACTGTTGTACTATTCTCAAGATACTCATCATACAACACTTCCCTTTGCACTGCACTTTTTTCCCCCTTCAACTCTTTCTTGATATACAGCTGCCGGACTGCTTTCTCACATACTCTTCTATTTATCTTATCCTTCATGGATTTGCAAATGAGAGTTGGTCATAAGATAACAGTAAGAAGAATAATCGTCTTTCCATCATTTGGAGAATCCAGCTGTATCTACTGACTCATTTAAAATAAACACAATAGTAGTTCTATGAATAAATTCACTAAAACGCTTACCTATGATAGCAGAGATTATATCTGGGTAGCTTGGAGAGACACATTATATTTGCTAAGTGAGTGAAAAATATTCTCTTTGAATAGAGACTATCTATCTGAAATCCTGCTAGGCATTATTTCAATGAATCTGGACTTTGTTTCCCCTATAAACTTCTTTAATTTTAAAGAAAAGTACTTACAGAAACACTAACCCTTTCCAATTCAAATTACTTGCCCTGCCAATACTCTGAAGTGAACTATATTCTGTTAGACAAAGTAATGGAAAAAGCAACTTGTGGTTTTAATCAGTGGAAAGAAAACAATTTGGCAACTTCTTTAAGTTTGAATAGAACAAGATGAGCTGCATCATCAAGTGCCTTTAATGTACATTTTGTCCTGCTTTTCATCCAAGGATCTAGACATGACAGACAGTAGAAGTGCCTGCTGTTTTTCAAAGAATGTCAAGAGGCTGTGGCATTTCCTGAACAAGAAGAAACAGATTCAATAATAGTTATGAGATTGAATATAGGATTCGTATTTAACCATTCTATATTCTCAATCAGCTTTAATCATAATGTCACTTGAGTGAAGAAAAAGATTTAAAGTAAAAGGAAGCTCATAATTCATCGCAATCTTTCAGTCCATGGCAGACTCCTGAGATTATCAAGTAGGAAAAGCATTGGACACGGGAGTTTAAGAGACCGGAGTTTTGGTTCTTCTACTCATTAGTTTTATAGTTCTAGGAAAGCTGTTAAGCTCTTTGAGTTTTTTCTTCTGTAAGTTGGTGGGTAAGGATGGGAGAGGGGTTTGATCATAAGGTTTCCTCTTTACCAAAGAGTTTGATATACCAAATACAAATTATCCCACATAGCCTCGTTTCTCCGCCCTCCTCGCTTTTCTTTGAAAGTCTTCGAGGGACTCCCGCATTATCTTGCTCAGAATCCCATACGGGACCTCACCGGGGCTGCTCACTGAACCCTTCACTGGCGGTGTTTCAAAAAGGGAGTGAAATCTTGTTCTTCATTGATGTGAAAACCGTAAGGATACGCCGGGCTCCAGGCTGACGTTCCTTTCTGGAGGTCTCGGTCTTCTTTCTTTCTTACACTTTCAGGCCTTTCCCCAGTACCCACCGATGATTAACTTCGTGTTAGGCGGTTCTGGGGACAGCGCCAATTTGCCAGATCCTGGCAGCGCTGCTTCTGAGGAGGTGGCATGGCAGGGCCTCATGGTTTGGGGCCCTTTTTCGCGACCGAACTCCTCGGTGTGTGTAAATTCGTATCGTGACAAAGCATTTACGATTTTCTTCCGAAAAGACCAACCCTGGCGTCACAACCGTGCCTCTATAACCAAGGTAACTGCTTGAGCTAGGAGGAACCACTGTGTACCAACCACTAGTCTCAGAAGCCCTACTTCTCTGCTCCAGACTGGCGGGTAGTTGCCGCTGCGGCTGGAACTACGAGGACCAGAATTCCTGCGCGCACGCGCGCTGCCATTGTGATGCTCCTTTCCCGGTAACTCGCCCTCTCAGGCAAACCTGAAGATAGCGGCAATTCTCCGGTGGGGGGCGGAGACACTCTTTGCCTGGCTTTCCGCCCCTTTCGTGATAGGCAATGGGACCAGCCAACCAACATGGCGGGCTTGGGACGCGCTCTCCAATCAGCACCTGTGGCGGAGAGGTGGGCGTGCGCACTGGCAGGGTAGGTGGGCTAGGCTGTGTCGGGTTGCGAAGGGGGAGAATAACGTCGGGTCGGGTCAGCGGGCGCTGCAGTAGTCGCCGCAGCGGCGATGGGAGCGGTGGGGACCAGGCGGCGGCGGAGGCGGCAGGAGGAGGAGCAGGAGCTGGCACAAGAGCAGCGGCTGGGGGCGGCCAGCAGCAGCAGTAACAGCAGCAGCCGCCGCCGCCAGTAAACGCGGACGGTACCCGAGGGGACTACCCAGCCGGCCGGCCCTCGAAGCCGCGCTTGGGTCCCGCCGCACTGGGCGGCGGGGGATGGGCAGGCGGCGGTCGTCCCGCCTGCTGAGGGTTGACCTCTGCCGGTCCCCGCCCTGAGCTGAACCCGAGCCCTCCGCCCGAAATCCCTGCGTCCGCCACGGCCCAGGTAGGACACACCCCCCGAGCCCCCAGGACGCCGCTGGGGGAGCCCAGCGTCCCGCCCTCCCTCAGTCCTGACCCCCTCCTCCGGCAGCACCCCTCGCCCAGTGACCGATACTGGTGCGGAGGGGAGGGGTACCGGAGACTCCTCGGTCGCTACCCACGCCCTGGGCTTGTGCCAGACCCAGTAGCTCCAAGTCGGAGACTGTTTCTCCCCCGTTTCCCTGGAGGGTTATGCCCCGTATCCCCAGAGGCTTTTGGTGTCTTCGCTGAACTTGGAGGGTCATAAAGCTTCGTTCTGTTTCTCTCTCTGTGGGTGACCCACATACCACTTGTATTCATGCTGCTTTAGGTACCAGGACTGAACACAGATGATTCTCAGGATATATTCTCAGGATATACTGAACGCTTCTTTCCCACCCCGCTTCCTCAAATCTAATAGAAGAGGGCATGGGACTATAGAATCTGTTTGTTGTGTAGTAACGACAGTGGAGGCCATGACTTTATGGTACTTAAGGTGCGAAGTAGACCTGAGGGATTTGCTCGTCATTTGCTTTGACTAAGATGATGTTGACAACCCGGGATGCTGTGGGAGGGACAAAAGACTCCACACGTATTTACTGTTAAATCAGAAGTAAATAATACATTGGGATGCCAGGATACTTTATCCACAGTGAACTTAATTTTGTTTCAGTCGTGGTTGCATTAGAGGTAAAAATGACATTGAGTTGTACTTTGCTTTAAATTAAAGTTGATAGGTGGCAGCAATCCGGTATTAACTCTTTTCGTCCCTCGCTTTAGAAATTGTTCTATGTTTGAACATTAAAGAGGGCAATTTTATAATAACCTGTGTATTATGTAGAGATGTTTTGGTTTTAAATAGAAGTTAAGTTTTTTAAGGCGTGTATGAGGATCGTAATATTATGAATGGGCACATGTACACACCCGGAGGATCCACTCTGTGTTTTGTTACAGTGTTTGGTTCTGAGCCATTAGTAAAAGTTTCATTGGCTTCTAAATACTGGTTTGCTAGGATAGACCATGAAGATGTATTTGCTGTTTTCTTTTGGCTAAATGTAATAGAGTACCGTTCATTTGAGGGGGAAGAGGTGATGGGAGATGGATTTTAAAGCTGAATGTTATGTATTTCTTTTCTATTTATTTAAATAAAGCAGTAATGATGGCAAATATTACTTATATGACTAAGCTTGAAGAATTCATCCTAAGTCTAAACATTTTTCAGATAACAAGTGTGTGGACTTGGATGATGTATTGTGCTCTTTTGAAATTGAAAATGTACTGAAAGGAATCTCTCTAATTTAGAAGCTTATGTTTTCCTGTATGATACATTTTTATCAAGGCACTAAAGGGGATGTTTGAAGCATGGTAATAAAGGAAAGTCTTTCTAACACTTTTCCTTTATGATAGAATGTTAAAAAATGCTTTTTCTTCTTTTAGTTTTAGACACATAAAAGAAATTGAAGTCCCTAGCTGCATTAATTTAATTTGTAATATGAAATTGAAATAAATTTGGTCTTCAGTAGTGGTCTAAGAATGGAATATCTTGCTCATTATCTTGTAGTACGGTTAATACATAATTTAGCAAATTCTTTATTGTACTGTGTATGACTTCAGATATTTGTGTCTTCTTTTGACTTTCTTTTAAATACTTATTATTTTAATGCCTCAGGAAATCTTCGTGAGAGTAGGCTTATGTGCTTTAGCAAAATGAACTCACTTATGCAGGGCTTCAAATATCTCTAATGTAGTGTTAGAAGTGAAGTTTGTATAATGCAGACAACTTTTGAGGGTATTTTACATTAAAAAATACACTAAAATGTGAGTTAGTGATAGATTGTTGGTTTTTCATTGTAAACAAATATTACAGAGCTGAATATGCTATGATCATGGAATATAACTTTGGTGGCGGGGGCAGGCAATTCTTTATAAGTTTTATAACTTAATGTATAGAAATGACAACTTAATTGCAATTCATGAGAGACTTTGAGCTGGAACCACGCAAATTAGATACTCTCAGATTCCTAATCCTCATAATAAATGTTTGTTGCCTGGAAAAAAAAAAAACAAAAAACAGTATAAAACAAGAGAAAATGTTTAGTGAGCATTATTAAACTAGTGACTTCTGAATTGATTAGCAAAATAAAATAGCCTTTAAGAACTAATGGAGAATATAGCTTGCTTCCTTTCCCACTTAAAAAAAAATCTCCGATAGAAAAATTCTTTTATAGGTATGTGGCATTCTTTACAGTTTGAGTGCATGTTACACAGAATTATTCTAGCCATGTATTCCTTTGCTATTTTTGGGGCTCTTAAGAAAGACTCAAAATATAGCTGGAGCTATGTCAATTTATTTGATTAGTAATAAATATGGCGGGACATCCAATATTTATAGGTTTTGAAATATGAAATTAAACATTTGTACTGTTTTACTTCGTTGTCATATTTTTTGCTACTCAGTATATTGTGAACAATAGTGATGATGGTGGTAGATTTTTTTCCCCTAGGCTTCAGTGGATAGAATCCTTGGGTTAAAAATACTTTTTTTTTTTTTTTTAACAGTTTTTGTGCTGTAAATACTCAGTGCTTTCAGGTTAAATATCATACATCCATATTTGATAAAAGACCCTTTAAGTGTATATGAAAAAAGTTGGGTTTTTAGAGCTGAATTTTGAACATAATTCCAACATATTACTGCTCACAAGTTTCTGTCCTCAATATCTTGTAATCCTTGGTTGTAAGTTTAAAATATAGATTGACATATTATTTACCTAACATCAATGTCAGTTTTGCCAGAAAGTTTCGTCTTTTAAACAGGTGATTTTTAAGCAGACTTCTTGGTATATTTTCATTTATGTTATATGACTTTAAGTTAAGCATAATGATTCCTTGTGGTTATTATTTTATGTGTTCTTAATACTTGAGTCTATAATACTTATCAACTTTTGTCAACATTTTGGATTTTTTCTGTGATTTTTTCCTTGATATTTTGGGATGTTGATAGCTGCTTTTTATTGTGTTAAGCAATTTACTTTCACTTCAATTAGAGTAGCGCTTCCCAAGGTAAAAAAATTAAGTGTTCTTTGAAAAGCACCTCAATACTCTGTAAATGGCCTATATGGGAAAAGAATCTAAAAAGGAGTGGACATATATATAACTGCTTCACTTTGCTGAACACCTGAAACTAACACAACACTGTAAATCAACTACACTCCAATAAAAATTTAAAAACAAAAAACAAAACAAAAAAACCCTGGCTTGTTGTAGTGTTTTCTGAAGAATGGGAGGTAATAGATTCTTAGCTCCCTTTGATAATGTCAAGATTTAACCTAACCATGTTTAAGAATCTATATTATATATTATATATATATTTTAGAGAATTTACATCTTTATTGAAAATAAAAATCAGTATTTTTTAATATTTGCATTAGAAAACTTATTTGCCATTATGTCTGTTTTTACTAAAATGCTTTTATCATTATTTTTATACTTGGATTTTTTTTTTTGGTCTTTCTGACGTTCCAAGGTAATTACCTTTTTAAAAAAAATGATTTTGCATTGTTTCCCTGAGCTTGTTCTAACCACGTGATCATCTCATCTCAATACTGTATTTTGCTAATATTGGTCTAACATTTAGTTTTCCGTGTGTGCTGTGTTTTATGGATTAAGTTTGGAAACCCCCGCCCCCTGCTTTTTTCCTTGATCTACTAAGTGCCTCGGTTTCTAAAATTTCTCAGAAACTTTTTTTTTTTTTTTTTTTTTTTTGCGGTACATGGGCCTCTCACTGTTGTGGCCTCTCATGTTGCGGAGCACAGACTCCGGACGCGCAGGCCCAGCGGCCATGGCTCACGGGCCCAGCCGCTCCGCGGCATGTGGGATCCTCCCGGACTGGGGCACGAACCCATGTCCCCTAGCATCGGCAGGCAGACTCTCAACCACTGCGCCACCAGAGAAGCCCTCTCAGAAAAGGTTTTATCAACATTTTTCAATGACCAGTAATGCAGAGATGAGGGGAGGAAAATAGGGGGAAAAATGAATAACTAAAGAGAAAAATGTGAGCCTTGCTTCTTATGAAATTCGATTTGAAAAAATCAGCCGGGGGTTTCCCTGGTGGCGCAGTGGTTGAGAGTCTGCCTGCCAATGCAGGGGACACGGGTTCGAGCCCTGGTCTGGGAAGATCCCACATGCCGCGGAGCGACTAGGCCCGTGAGCCACAATTACTGAGCCTGCGCGTCTGGAGCCTGTGCTCTGCAACAAGAGAGGCCGCGACAGTGAGAGGCCCGCGCACTGCAATGAAGAGTGGCCCCCACTTCCTGCAACTAGAGAAAGCCCTCGCACAGAAACGAAGACCCAACACAGCCATAAATTAAAAAAAAAAAAAAAAAAAAAAAATCAGCTGGAAGCTAAATAGTATGGTAGATAGTAAGCTAGATTAGGACTTCATTTATTAGGGACTTATGTAGCACTTAAAAAATTCAACATGTCCAAGGCCAAAGTCAGTCCACTTTTAACTTCTGTAATTATAAATGAAGGTGTCACGATTTAATCAGTCACACAAATTCAAAAATCCCATTAATTTAATTTTTTAGGCTGCTTCTTTTCCCTGGTTCTACATGCACAAAACCTCTCCTTTTCATTTCTACTGCTACCATCTTAATTTAGCGTCTCTGATCCTCATTATCGCTCCTTAGAACTACTGCAGTAGTCTCATTAAATATTTCAGTTATCTACCGTGTTACCGTGGTAGGGGTTAGAGATTCAGTAGGGAACAAGACAGAAATTATCTCACTTTTGGAACTTGCAATACAGTGGGAATAGACAATTGTAGAACAAGGAATTACAAGTGTTCCAAGTATCATGAAGGGAAAATGCAGACGACCACATAAACGTATTAACTGACGGACCTAACAGTCCGGGGGATGGGTTCAGGGAAGTCTTCGTTTTATCAACCACAGTTTATTCTACATACTCTACCAGTTTTGGAGGTTAGTGGATATGTTATAGCTGTAAGTAGTTAAAAAATTAAAAATAAATGTTTTAAAATAAAGATATTTAATAAAAATTAAATGTTCATACAATTCCTGAAACAGCTTTAGACAAATCCTTTCCAAACACCAGAACACTTTGAAAACTTTTGCTCTAAAGAGGCCACCCTCTCCCTCCAATATGGGTTTCGACTTTGGGTTCTCCCAGGCCTCAATTGCTTAAGTACTGACAGAATTCCTATGTTATATTTCATACTCTTTGAACCTCAGAAGTTAGGACTAGGCATTTCCAGTAGGAGGGTATGTATGGTTACAAGAAAGAGGTTTCAGATAAATAGTTAGAGTCTCTTTGTAGCCAGAGTCCAGCAGCTTATAGGTGAGTTATTAAATGTACAAGTAACTAGGATATAGCTTGAACATCTTTGTAAGTTTAAAATTATATAAATTCATTTGTAAATCAGAAAAAAATATCCCTTATCATATGCTGGCTCCTAATTTTTGGTTTATAAAATAAGGTTAGAATAGCCACAAATCTCATAAATTAATAAATGCTTACTAGACAGATGAATAAAACTGTTAATTGTGCTTCAAGGTGAGATCTGAATCTTTTCTCATCTCTATGATAACATATCATGAGTCATTAGATTACTTAACCTCTCTTTGCTTCGGTTTTGATTTTTTTTTTTTTTTTTTTTTTTGCGGTACGCGGGCCTCTCTCTCACTGTTGTGGCCTCTCACGTTGCGGAGCACAGGCTCCGGACATGCAGGCTCAGCGGCTATGGCTCAAGGGCCTATCCGCTCCGCGGCATGAGGGATCTTCCCGGACCGGGGCACGAACCCGTGTCCCCTGCATCGGCAGGCGGACTCTCAACCACTGCGCCACCAGGGAAGCCCCTTTTTTTTTTCTTCTAGTTTTTCTATTTTTAAAAAGGGACGTTAATATACTTAAAATCCAATTACAATGAAGATCACTACAGAGAAGATTCTTCATTGATTTTTTTTTCCTTTGTCTTAGTTGGAGGATCATAGGCAATGCTTTGTTTGGTTGATGTGGCTACAGTAGATTTTACCCAAGGAATTGTCTTGTTTAATGTTTTCCTTACTATCTTTTTTTTCTTTAATTTTAATTAACTAATTTATTTTTGGCTATGTTGGGTCTTTGTTGCTGCACATGGGCTTTCTCTAGTTGCGGCAAGCAAGGGCTACTCTTCATTGCGGTGTGTGGGCTTCTCGTTGCAGTGGCTTCTCTTGTTGTGGAGCATGGGCTCTA
Organism: Tursiops truncatus; assembly: GCF_011762595.2. NCBI lineage: Eukaryota > Metazoa > Chordata > Mammalia > Artiodactyla > Delphinidae > Tursiops > Tursiops truncatus. The sequence continues at coordinate 85,699,179 of NC_047035.1, read as the reverse complement.
GGCATGCAGGCTTCAGTAGTTGTGGCACACGGGCTCAATAGTTTTGGCTTGTGGGCTCTAGAGCGCAGGCTCAGTATTTATGGCACGTGGGCTTAGTTGCTCCGTGGCATGTGGGGTCTTCCCGGACCAGGGCTCGAACCCGTGTCCCCTGCATTGGCAGGTGGATTCTTAACCACTGTGCCACCAGGGAAGCCCTTTCCTTACAATCTTGACATGTAAGTTACACTGTACTTTCTGTAAGGGAAGAATTTGTTTATGTGTTGTTAGTATCAGTAGCCAGGGAGAGGTGAACTAGGTTGTTTACACTTTTATTCTGTTGTAGGTAATTGTAACCATAACTGACTTGTAAAATTTCTCTTCACTTTTAATAGATATTTTACTTTCTTGAATATATTTATGAGCTCAGAGAGATTCCATGCTGCTGGAAGTATAATTTATCTCCTGTTAAAGTTTAGAAGGAACAGTTGAAGTGTGAGTGGTGACTAAATTTTCTCTCTCTTTTGCTATCAACAAATAGGGTTATTTGTACATCTTCATCTCTTTTTACTAACACTTTATAGAGAGGCTCTTGCTAAAACCTGCAGGGTTAAAAAAAAATCTCATGGGGTTTATCCTATTCTTGACCCTTCTGTTGTTTACATTACTGTTATTAGATATTTTGAAAAGCTTAACTGGTTTGTAGTCTTTGTAAACTTGTGTCTGCACCTCAGCTTGTTTTATCTTGAGACATAATTTAGTTTCTTGTAATGTGAAAAATGTATTATTTTGACTTTTGAGATGTTTGATGAAGAGATAGCCACTCTGCATCTAACTATATTTTAATCTATTTTTGGAATATTAATCAGGTATCCTAAATATTATCTACTTAACAGATCATGATGACTTTGAAAACATCTGATTTTTTGTTTTAATAGGGGATGTTCAGTGTGTTGATAGTTTTCATCAAATTTGGAAAAATTTCAGACATTTTTTCTTCAGGTTTTTTTTTTTTAAGCATGCAATCTCTTTGGGCCCAATAAATGTATCCAGAAATTAAAATATCTACTAAAAGTGGAGAGAAACTTTATATAAGATAGTATGGTTACAATAACTGACAACAAAATAAAAGTATAAACAACCTCTCTATTCTCTCCTTCTGGGACTCCAGTTATATGTATGTTAGGCTTTTAAAAAAAATTTATTTATTTTTGGCTGTGTTGGGTCTTCATTGCTGCGCGTGGGCTTTCTCTAGTTGCAGCGAGCGGGGGCTACTCTCTGTTGCGGTGCCTGGGCTTCTCATTGCGGTGGCTTCTCTTGTTGCGGACCACGGGCTCTAGGTGTGTGGGCTTCAGTAGTTGTGGCTTGTGGGCTCTAGGGTGCAGGCTCAGTAGTTTGGGCGCACGGGCTTAGTTGCTCCACGGCATGTGGGATCTTCCTGGACCAGGGCTCGAACCCGTGTCCCCTGCATTGACAGGCTGATTCTTAACCACTGCACCACGAGGGAAGTCCATGTTAGGCTTTTTGATGTTATCCCATTGCTCACTGATTCTCTGTGTGGTTTCTGTCTTTTTCTATTGTCTGTTTCATTTTGGATGATTCCTTTTTCTTTCTTTTTTAAAAAAATATTTATTTATTTGGCTGCTTTGGGTCTTGGTTGCAGCACGTGGACTCTTCCTTGTGTCGCGCAGGCTCTAGAGTGTGTGGGCTCGGTAGTTGTGGTGCGCAGGGTTCTCTAGTTGTGGCACGCGGGCTCTAGAGTGCTCAGGCTTAGTTGCCCTGTGGCATGTGGGATTTTATTTCCCCGACAGGGATCAAACCTGCATCCCCTGCATTGGAAGGCGGATTCTTAACCACTGGACCACCAGGGAAGTCCTGGATGATTCCTTTTTCTGTATCTTCAACTTCACTAATCCTTTATTCCACAGTGGTTAATCTGGTGTTAATCCTATCTAGTGTATTTTTTAAATCTCAGGTATATACTTCTTATGTCTGGAAGTTCATTTAAAAAATATTTCCCATTTCTTTCCTCATGCTTAATGGTTTTCTCTGTTTCTTTGAATATATTTATAATAGCTGTTTTAAAGTCCTTGTCTACCATTCTGTCATCTGCACCATTTCTAAGTCTGTTTTTATTGATTGATATTTCTCCTTGTTTGTGTCCCTGCTAATTTCTGTTTGGATGCTCGACGTTGTAATTTTACACTGTCATGTGCTGGATTTTTTTTTTTTTAATTCCTGTAAATATTATGGGGATTTGTTCTGGGATACAATTAAGCTATTTGAAAATAGTTAGATGCATTCATGGCCCTGGATGTTTTTAAAGTTTTTTTTTTTTTTTCATTCTGTTTGGTGATTATACAAACTATTCACAGCCCTGTGTGAACATTAAGGATTGTTCCTGCCTGCCTCTTTCCAGGGGTTCTTTACCCTGGCCTTGATTGCTTCTGTACACACATGCACTCATAAGTACTCGCCAAAGTTTCAAGAGGAACTCTCTCTAGATATCCAGAGTTCTGTCTGCACAGCTCTTCAGTGTTCTGCCCTGCCTTGGCCTCCTCAAAACTCTGAATTCTGTCTCTTCAACTCAGCGAGACTGATGGGCTCTGTTTGGGTTCCTCATTCCTGTGCTGCAGCCTGGAAACTCTCCAGTCAGTGAGCTGGGGGCAGTCTTAAGGCTTACCTCGTTTATTTCCCTTCTCTCGTGGATCCATGTTCTGTGCTGCCTATTGTCTAGTTCTAGTGTCTAAAGTCCATTGTTTCATATATTTTGTCTATTTTTCCCATTTAAGTTGGGAGGCTAAATCTGGTCCCTGTTACTTCGGTGGTCAGAAGCCGAAGTGGTCTGGTGGGTATATTGAAATGTCAAACAAAGAGGAGTCATATTTCAAAGTTATGCTGTCATTAGAAATCTGGGTATTATCTTTATGCCCAAATAATAGCTTCAAAAATATTTTCCTTACTCTTTAGACACGTCATAACCTCTTCTGATGATTAATTCTAGCACTGTTCCCATTGAAATTAAAATTGTAGGTAAAAATAATTTTCCTATTTTTCTGTTAAAGAGCAGAATCTTACATAAGCTATATATGACACTTATAGAACCCTGTTGTTATCTGTTTAGTGAATTATCTAGCTTCCCCCAAATGTAGGAGAATTTTTTTGCTTCAGCCTTTCTAGATAATAGTAGTTGTAACTGGACTTCCTTTCCTCTTGCATTATATCCTCCCCTGCTCTGAAATCCTTCAGTGGCTCTTCCTGTCTATTGAAACTGAATGAAGTCCATCCTCTTCCTAGCCTGATTTTTAAACTTATTTATTTATTTATTTTTGGCTGCATTGGGTCTTCGTTGCTCTGCCTGGGCTTTCTCTAGCTGTGACGAGTGGGGGCTACTCTGGGCTACTCTTCGTTGCAGTGCGCGGGCTTCTCATTTGAGGTGGCTTCTCTTGTTGTGGAGCACGGGCTCTAGGCGCATGGGCTTCAGTAGTTGTGGCACATGGGCTAAGTAGTTGTGGCTTGCGGGCTCTAGAGTGCAGGATTAGTAGTTGTGGCGCATGGGCTTAGTTGCTCCGCAGCATGTAGGATCTTCCTTGATGAGGGCTCGAACCCATGTCCCCTGCATTGGCAGGCGGATTCTTTACCACTGCACCACCAGGGAAGCCCCCTAGCCTGATTTTTACAATCTGAACTCAGTTTACCTTTCAGGTTTATGTATTCTTTCTCCACAATCAGAACTCTTTTCCATTTAGACTAATGTATGCATTCATTTTCTCATGTACTTGTATGTTTTGCTCCTTTCCTTTTCTGTGCCTTTGCTTACATCTTCAGTTAGTTCTTGTCATTAAACAAACCACCCGAAAGTTCAGGAGCTAAAACAATAATTTATTAACTATTATGTGGATTGGCAGTTTGGCTAGGCTCAGCTGAATGGTTCTTTTGGTCTTGTTTGGGCTCATTTATGTGAAGCAGTCACCTAGCTTGGGTTTCCTCACTATCTGGGTTCCAAAACCAGCAAAAGAGGGCAAGTCCAGTGCATAAGTGCTTTTCAACCTTCTGAGTCATGTTTGCTGATGTCCCATTGGTTAAAGCAAGTCATGGGGCCAACCTCAGTTTCCAGAATGGAGAAAGAAAATCTACCTTTCAGTGGCAGATGCAGCAAGGTCACATTGTAAAGGGATGTGTATACAGGAATGGGAGGAACTTTTGGCTATTTTGCAATCGCCAAACCGCTATAGATGATATCCAGCTCCTCTAAGAAACATCGTATGATCATCCTAGCCCATGTTAGTCTCTCCCAGTTCTGATTTGTCATATGCACTAGCCCTTGCAATTTGATGTTGGTTAACTTATATATTTTACCTTTTTTTTTTTTTTTTTTTTTTTTTGTGGTACGCGGGCCTCTCACTGCTGTGGCCTCTCCCGTTGCGGAGCGCAGGCTCTGGACGCGCAGGCTCAGCGGTCATGGCTCATGGGCCCAGCCGCTCCGCGGCATGTGGGATCCTCCTGGACCGGAGCACAAACCCGTGTCCCCTGCATCGGCAGGCGGACTCTCAACCACTGTGCCACCAGGGAAGCCCTACCTTTTATTTCATTTCATTTTTTTGAATTTTATCTATTTTTTTATACAGCAGGTTCTTATTAGTTTATTTTGCCTTTTAAATCCAGAGAATTACTATTAATTTCTGTTTTTGTATGATGTGTTCTACTTCAAAGAATAATTTGGAAATAATTGTTTAACTTCTTCCCTTGATTATACACTCACTGAGGGCAAAACTATGCATTATACTTCTTCCTACTCTTCTATGTATTTGTAACAATTTATTGAATGACTATATGTTAAATTTAAAAGTCAGCTCTCAATTATTTACTTGAGGACTACTTCTTTTCATTCAGCTGTCTAGGAGGTTAAAGATGTTTCATTCATTCTTCCATTCATTAAACATTTATTGAACGATTGTTCTGTGGTAGGTATTATGCTAGGTACTGAGAATACAAAGATGAGTAGAATTCTGCTCTTGACCTCAAGAAATTTATAGTCTTTTAGGAAGACATTGTAAATTGTCCTAGAAGATATGTCTTAGAAGACATGTAATTGTGCATGTGCTTCTAAGCCTCTTTCTTTACTCTGAACCTAGATTTCTGCTTCATGCTCAACTCACAGATTACCTGGCTTTTTACCATTGTATAGATGGGACAGTCTTCTGCTATCTGTCATACTGCTAGATGGTTGTTGCCTGTCTAGTTTGTGTCTGGATTTCCCTGCTCTGGTTTATATGGCCATTATCTGTTACTGTTCTTTTTATAAGAGACATTAATTATAGGTACAGTTTAAATTTAGGTATTTTATTTACTTTATTTTTGGCTGTGTTGGGTCTTCATTGTTGCATGCGGGCTTTCTCTAGTTGTGGCAAGCTGAAGCTACTCTTCATTGAGGTGCACAGGCTTCTGATTGTGGTGGCTTCTCTTGTTGGGGAGCACGTGCTCTAGGTGCTCGGGCTTCAGTAGTTGCAGAGCGCAGGCTCAGTAGTTGCAGTGCACGGACTCAGTAGACATGACTCGCGGGTTCTGGAGTGCAGGCTCAGTTGTTGCAGCACATGGGCTCAGTAGACGTGGCTCGCAGGCTCTAGAGTGCAGGCTCAGTAGTTGTAGTACACAGGCTGTAGAGCGCAGGCTCAGTAGTTGTGGCGCACGGGCTTAGTTGCTCTGTGACGTGTGGGATTGTCCCAGACCAAGGATCGAATCCGTGTCCCCTGCATTGGTAGGTGGTTTCTTACCCACTGTGCCACCAGGGAAGTCCCCTGTACAGTTTAAAGAATAATTATAAGGCCAAGTGGTCAAGAAATAGAACATTGCCAGCATCTCAGAAGCCCTTTCCTTATCTCCTTTTCTTACCCCCAAAGGAATTCATTCTTGTGCTTTTTATGAAAAATCATGTCCTTGTTTTTTCTTTATAGACTTACTACCTATACTTGCATCCCTATTTAACATAGTTTAGTTTTGCTTAATTTTGAACCTTACATAGAAGGACTTATGTTGTAAGTATACTTTTTTGTCTTGCTTGATTTTTTTCAATGTCTATCCTGAGATTTAGTCATGTAGTTCAGAGTAGCAGTAGTTTCATTTTCTTAGCATATTTTTTGTGGCAGGTAGAATAATGGTCCCCCCAAAGATACTCACTTTCTAATCCCTGAAACTTCTGAATATGTTACCTTATAGGCAGAATGGACTTTGCAGGTGTGATTAACTTAAAGCTCTGAGTTGGGAAGATTATCCTTGATTTTCCAGGTGGGTTTAGTGTACTCACAAGGGTCCTGTAAGAGGGAGGCATGTATATTTTGTCAGAGAGAAGTAAGGAGATGTGATGATGGAAGCGGAGGTCAGAGAGATTTGAAGATGCTAACTACACTACTCCAGCTTTGAAGGTGGAGGATGCCGCCATGAGCCAAAGAATGAAGGCAACTTCTAGAAGTTGGAAAACGCAAGGAAGAGGATTCTCCTCTAGAGCCTCCAGAAGGAGCATAGCCTTGCTGATACCTTGATTTTAGCCCCAGTGGAAGCCTGGACTTCTGATCTCCAGAACTGTAAGACTATAAATTTATGTTGTTTTGCTGCTAAATTTGTGGTAATTTGTTACGTCAGCAGTAGGAAGCTAGTACATTTTTTCATTGTATGAGTATATTATAATTTATCCATTCTTCTCTTGCTGGACATTTGGGTTGTTTCAGTTTTTGGCATTTATGGACAGTGTGACTGAAAATTCTTGTACATATTTCCTGGTGCACGTGAGAGAAGAGTGTCTTTAGGATATACCTAGGAAAAGGGTTGCTGGGTCACAGTATGTGCATATTTTCAGCTTTACTTTATAATACAGAACTATTTTCCAAAGTACATTCCTACTAGCAGTGTGTGAGAGTCTTTACTTTTTATATTTAAATAATTTCTTTTTTTATATTCACTATGACAGTGCTTCCTTTTTTTACGTAGGTGGGTACTCAAAATTTGCTTCAAGTGAAAGCACATTTGGGAACTAATTTATACTTTTTCCAACCTAGAAATAGTAGGTTTATTTTTATTCCCTTTTTGGTCAACTAATTTTTCTGTTAACTTTAAGAGCAAAATTATAACAATGCAAATGCTATAATTTAATTTGTAATCATAGTTGTAGAGTAATAATTTCTCTTGCTGACAAAAACATTTCTATATGAATTTGTTAAGTAATACTTGCATACTAGGTTTAAATTCTAGTCTTCCATGCAAACATGATTATTTTCTTTCATCAACATTCAAGCACTTCAGGGACTGTTTTGGATAACATTATGTTTGTGAATGTGACTGTTTCTTCTTCTGTTGGCTAAGAAGCATGCAAAATGACGTAGTAAGTAATGATTACCATTTATTGGGCACAGTCAGTGTAGCAGGCACTGTGATGAGTAAGCACTTTACATATATCATGTATTATCACTTTTAATCCTTAAATAGCCACAGTTGTTATCTCTTTTCTATAGTTGAGGAAATTGAGGCATAGAGAAGTTAAGTAGTGGGTCCTAGGTTTTACAGCCAGGATTTGAATCTAGGTAGTGTGGTCTCCCCCTCCCCGCACAGCTGTGGGATCTTTGTTCTCTGACCAGGAATTGAACCCAGCCCCTTGGCAGTGAGAGCACGGAGTCCTAACCACTGGGCCGCCAGGGAATTCCCCAGATAGTCTGGTCTTAATCTCTATTCTGTGAGGTCCCTGGAGCTAAAAGACAATAAACACACTGCAGTGTTATTAATTTCTCAGACAATACTCTTGTAGGGAGTTATCTTCATTAAGTATGGTTTGGTCTGGTTTATGTTTTTGGAATTCTTATATTAGTACAGTTTTTATCCATTTGCCTTTGTGTCTTATCATTTTTATTTTCATTCTCCTTTTAGTTCTCATTTTTCCTCTCATCTTTCTGTTATACTCGTATATGTGAACCTGTATGACTTATAAATTACATACAGTTTGATATCTCATTTTCATCTGGTTAATTAAATTACTTCACCAAATATCTATTGATTAACTGCAAAGTTCATAATTTTTGATTATGGCAGAGAATATAGTGACTATGATATGGTCTTCATCATCCCCTAGTTTGTAATCTAGGGGATTATCAGTATTTACTTTTTAATTTGTTGGCTATTTTTCTTCTCAATCTTTTTCTACCAAGCAAATGTTTCAAATGATTTTTCACCACATGGTATTTTACAAGTTGAATCTCCATTTAGTATGTTCTGTCTGTATTTTGATCATCTTTGGGTCTGTTTTGGCAACACCTCCAGATTTAGCATCACTGTCTGAATTCATTATCATGCTGTTTACTTTCTATTTTAGGTCATTGAAGATATTGCCAAAGAGGAATTATTTAAGTTCTTTCTTGCAGTATCTCATTTTCTTGCACCAAGATCATTTTAAAGCTATTAGCTTACTGAAAAAATGAATCCCAAACAGTTATTTGACAGCATTGATACTGCAGCCAGATTACATTAATTTTTTCAGATATAATTTTTGATGTGGAATCAAAAAGAACCTGTGGTTCGTGTACAACTTTGAGAAACTATTGTCTTACACCAGTGAAGCCTGGTGTGTTAGTTATCTATGGCTGCATAACAAATTACCCCTAACTTACTGTTTTAAAACAACAGCATTATTTCACAGAATCTGTGGGTCAGGATTTTGTGTGTGACTCAGCCATCTGGGTACTCTGTTTCAAGATGAGTCAGAGACTGCAATTAAGGTAGGCTGTAGTCATCAAGAGGCACAACTGAGGAAGGATCTGTTTCCAAGCTTACTCCAGTGGTTGTTGGCATGATTCCATTCCTTGTGGGTGGTTGGACTGAGGGCTGTTGGTACCTTTTGTAAGTGGAATCATATGCTAGCAGAGGTTGTCCTAGCACATGGGTCTTTCCTTGGGGCAACATGGCAGCTTTCCTCATCAGAGCAAGCAAGTAGGAAGAGCCAGAGAGAGACAATGAGCAAGGTAGATGTCACAATCTTTTATATCTGGGAAGTGATATCCTGTCACTTTTGCTGTATTCTGTTCATTAGAGTCAAGTGACTGGATCCACCCACACTAAAGGGGAAGGGATCAATAACATGAGATAGGGATTATTGGGAGCCATTTTAGAAGCAATCTAGTACACCTCAGTAGCTTACAGGATTCTGGGCTTTTCCCTTAGGGTTCAATTTCTAATTGGAACAGGTGTATTTTTAGCTTTATATTAGTATCTTGAAGGACTCTATCCAGGATACTACTTTGTTTCATGATCTTTCTACTGGTAATTTAAAGTGAGATATGGTGAAAATTATTTGGTAATTATATTTCTGAGGGATACCTAGTAGTGTTAGAAACTTTTTTCATGGTAAAATATACATTAGATTTTCCATTTTAACTATTTTTAAGTGTACAACTCAGTGGCATTAAGTATATTAACATTGTTCTGCAACCATCACCACAATTCATCTCCAGAACTTTTTCATCTTCCCAAAAATGAAACTTTGTACCCACACTAAATCCCTATTACCTCCTCCTTGCAGCCCCTGGCAACCACTAGACAGAAACTACCTTCTGTCTCTATGAATTTGACTAATCTAGCTACCTATTATAAATGGAATCATATATTTGACCTTTTGAGATTGGCTTTTTTCACTTAACATAAGGTCTTCAAGGTTCATTCATGTTGTACCATGTGTAAGAATTTCCTTCCTTTTTAAAATTGAATAATATTCCTTTGTATATATGTGCTACATTTTTGTTTATCCATTCATCTGTCATTTGGGATGGACACTTGAGTGCTTCTGCCTCTTGGCTCTAATGAATAATTCAGCCATGAACACTGGTGTACAAAATATCTTTTTGAGTCCCTCCTTTGAATTTTTTGGAGTATATACTCAAAGGTGGAATTGCATAATTATATCATAATTCTATGTTTAATTTTTTCAGGAACCTCCAGTACTGTTTTCTGCAGTGGCTGCACCATTTCACATTTCCTCATTCCTCATTTCCATCAGCAATGCACATGGGTTCCACTTTCTCCACAATTTTGCCAACACTTATTTTCATGTTTTTTGATAGTTATTCTAAATGGGTTGTAAAGTGGTTTGATTTGTATTTTCCTAGTTAATTAATGATGTTGAGCATCTTTCCATTCTTATGATCCTTCGTATATTTTCTTTGGAGAAATGTCTATTCAGGTTTTTTGCCCATTTTTAAAATTGGGTTGTTTGTTATTTTGTTGTTGAGTTGTAGGATTTCTTTATATATTCTAAATGTTAACCCCTTATCAGATATATTATTTGCAGATATGTTCTCCCATTCCATAGGTTGCCTTTTTACTCTTTTGATGGACACTTCATCAAAATTATTTGTTTTTAATTTTGATGAAGTCACTTTATCTGTTTTTTTCTTTTCTTTTGGTGTCATATCCAAGAAATCATTGCCAAATCCAATGTCATGAAGCTTTTCCCCTATGTATTGTTCTAAGAGTTTTATAGTTTTAGATCTTACATTTAGTTCTTTGATCCAGTTTCAGTAAATTTTTATATACGGTATAAAGTAAGGGTCCAGCTTTATTCTTTAGCATGTGGATATCCAGTTTATCCAGTGCCATTTGTTGAAAAGATTGATCTTTCCCCGTTGAATGGTTTTGGCACCCTTCTCTAAAAATTTTTTGACCATATATGTGAGGCTTAAAAATTATAACTTTTAAAAATAGTGTTTTTCTACTTATTGTAAAAATACATGTTTACTATAGTAAATTTACAGAAGAGGAGTCTATCCCAAGAAAATAATCATACTATATAGGAATAACCATAGTTCATAGTTGGTAAATATGAGTTCAGGCTTTTTTTTAAAAAAATTAATTTATTTTTGGCTGTGTTGGGTCTTCGTTGCTGTGCACCTGCTTTCTCTAGTTGCGGTGAGCGGGGGTTACTCCTTGTTGCGGTGCGTGGGCTTCTCATTGTCGTGGCTTCTCTTGTTGCGGAGCACGGGCTCTAGGCGCTCAGGCTTCAGTAGTTGTGGCATGTGGGTTCAGTAGTTGTGGTTTGCCAGCTCTAGAGGTCTGGCTCAGTAGTTGTGGCGCACGGGCTTAGTTGCTCCGCGGCGTGTGGGATCTTCCCAGACCAGGGCTCGAACCCGTGTCCCCTACATTGGCAGGTGGATTCTTAACTGCTGCACCACCAGGGAAGCCCCTATATGTATACTTTTTAAAAAAATAGAAATGAGATCATATATATTGTTTTATAAGTCACTTAAAATATAAAGAATATTTTTTCATGTTTAAATGTTCTTCTACAAGTTGCATTTTAAATTTAATTTTCATTTTTAATCAGTTAAATATGCACATAATTTAAAAAGTTGAATGATTCTGTACACTTCTTTATAGAAAAGAAGAGTCTCCTGGCCTCCCCACTCTGCCCTTTTTGCTGATTCTTTTGGTATTTACCTCCATATCTCAAATGAACATGCTTGTATTGCTGCTGATTAATTTTTAAATTTTAGTCATTATTTATTGGCTTTCCACTATGGAAGGTGAGGATTTAGCTTTTCACAGCCTATCTCAGCTAGGTCCTCCGATTTTCCATTAATATTATAGTTTAATTTTGGTTAGGGCAGTATTCAGAATTTAAGTTATTATGACTCTGTAAATGCTTTTGACATCTAAGTCATGAAATTTATATCTGTATAGGTATAGATGTAGGTATATAGTATGAGTAACTTTTCTACACTGGTTTTTTTTTCCTGGAAGTAATAATTGTATTGTGTTTTTCTTTGATTAGTTTTCTAACCTAATTCAATTCCAAACCAGTTGCACAACTCTTCTCTTATTGCATTTAGGTTCAAGTGAATATTCTACCAATAGCATTACCTATGAGAAATCTCTCCTGGAGTACCCATTGTCCTAAAGGCTAGGGACCATGATTTATTTATCTTAGTATTCCCACAGTTTTTGGCAGGGTACTCATCAAATGTTTGTTTATTGAAAGAATGATTGGTAAAAGTTCAGATTGTAGAATATTTTAAAATTTACCCAAATAACTTTGTATATAATAAATCAAGATTATTAATAGATTGATTCAAATATAGATTTGTATAACATAATTTAGCCATTCTCAAACTCTCTGGTCTCAGGACCTCTTATCAATCTTAAAATTTATTGAGGACCCTAAAGAGTTGTTTATTTGTTTTATCATGGATTTATAGCTAATGATATTTCCTGTATTAAAATTAAAACATATTTTAAGTTTATTTATTTTAAAATAATAAAGCTGGGCTTCCCTAGTGGCACAGTGGTTAAGAATCCACCTGCCAGTGCAGGGGGCATGGGTTCGAGCCCTGGTCCGGGAAGATCCCACATGCAGCTAAGCCCATGCGCTTTACAACTACTGAGCCTGTGCTCTAGAGCCCATGAGCCACAACTACTGAGCCCATGTGCCACAACTACTGAAGCCTGTGCACCTAGAGCCCGTGTTCCACAACAAGAGAAGCCACCGCAATGAGAAGCCCGCGCACTACAACGAAGAGTAGCCCCTGCTCACCACAACTAGAGAAGGCCTGCGCGCAGCAACGAAGACCCGATGCAGCCATAAATAAATAAATAATACTATTTTCCAAAACAGAAAAACAGGTGGTGAAATGAGTGGCATTGTTTTACATTTTTTCAAGTCTCTTTAACGTCTGACCCCATAGCAGACAGCCGGATTCTCATACTTCTGTGTTCAGTTTGTTGCAATATATTGCTTTGGTTGAAGCATATGAAGAGAATATGGCCTTATTCAGATACACTATTGGAAAAGGGAGGAATATTTTACCACCTTCTCAGATAATTGTGGATTTTCTTTTTATAAATTAATTTTATTTATTAAAAAAATTAACATGGTAAATGACTTTTTTGGGTTCTACAGTTCTATGAGTTCTAGCATGTGTGTAGATTCATGTAACCTTCACTATAATCATAATAATAATCGTAATAGTTCATAATAGTATTCATAAGTATTCATAATAGCTCTACAGTCCCCCAAAACTCCTTCATACTATCCCTTTATAATCATACCTTCATCCCACCTCTAACTCTTCGCAACAACTCATCTATTCTCTGTCACTCTAGTTTTATCCTTTTGAGAATGTCATATAAATATAATCATACACTATGTAACTTTTGGAGACCGGCAAGTGATGTCAAACATCTTTTCATGTATTTATTTGCAATCAGTATAACCTCTTTCGTGAAGTGTCTGTCTTTTGCTTAGTTTCAAATTGGGTCATTTGTTTTCTTACAGTTGAAATTTAAGTGTTCTCTATATATTTTGATACAAGCCCTTGGTTGGATATTATGATTTGCAAACATTTTCTTCCAGTATGTAGTTTGTCTTTTCATTTTCTTAACAGTGTCTTTCACAGAGTAAAAGTTTTCAATTTTGGTAAAGTTCAGTTTATCAGTTTTTTTTTTCTTTTATAAAATGTGCTTTAAGTATCATGTCCAAAATCCTTTGCAGAAAGATTTGCTTACCAGTTTATTTCTAAATGTTTTGTATTCTACATTTAGATCTGTGATGCATTGTGAGTTAAGTTTTGTATATAAGGTTTGAGGTTTAGATTGAGGTTCATTTTTTTACATACAGATGTACAGTTGTTCCAGCACTTTGTTGGAAATTGTCTCTTCTGTGTTGAATGGCCTTTGCGTCTTTGTCAAATATCACTTGGCCTAGAATAGGCAAAGCTATAGAGACAGAAAATAGACTAGTGGTTGCCAGGGACCAGGGAAAGGAGGGAATAGAGAGTGACAGCTAATAAGTATGGGGTTTCTTTTTTGGATGGTGAAAAAGTTCTGGAATTGGATAGTGGTGGTGAATACACAGCCTTGTGAATATACTACAAACCACTGAATTGTATACTTTAAAATGATGGTATGTGGATTATATTTACATTTTTAAAAAGCTAAAAATTTAATTGGCCATATTTGTGTGGATCTATTTATGGACTCTATTTCATTTACCTGTAGTATGACTAATAAGCCTTTGCCAATAGCACAAGGGCTTGATTACTGTCACTATATAGTAGTAAGTCTTAAAATCATGTAGTGTGATTCCTCCAACTTTATTACTATTTTTCAAAACTGTTTTAGGTATTTTGGTTCCTTTGCCTTTTCACATAAATTTTAGAATCAGCTTGTCTATTTAACGCCTTTTGCTTGAATTTCATTTGGAATGTTGTTAAATCTGTTGATCAGTTTGAGCAGCTTTTTTTGTTTTTTATATGCCCTTTATCAGGTTGAGAAAATGCCCTTCTACTCTTAGTTTGCTGAGAGTTTATATCATGAATGACTGTTGAATTTTGTCAAGTGCTTCTCCTGCATCAAATGATAGGTCATGTAGTTTTCTTTTTTAGACTGTTAATCTGATGAATTTTATGAATTGATTTTTTTTTTTTTTTGCGGTACGCGGACCTCTCACTTCTGTGGCCTCTGCCGTTGCGGAGCACAGGCTCTGGACGCGCAGGCTCAGCGGCCATGGCTCACGGGCCCAGCCGCTCCGTGACACGTGGGATCTTCCCGGACCGGGGCACGAACCCGTGTCCCCTGCATCGGCAGGCGGACTCTCAACCACTGCGCCACCAGGGCCCTGGACTTTTGTTTGTTGGAAGATTTTTAATCACAGTTTCAATTTAATTACTTGTGATTGGTCTGTTCATATTTTCTATTTCTTCCTGGTTCAGTCTTGGAAGGTTATACCTTTCTAAGAATTTGTCCATTTCTTCCAGGTTGTCAATTTTATTGGCATAGAGTTGCTTGTAGTAGTCTCTTAGGATGCTTTGTGTTTCTGCGGTGTCTGTTGTCATTTGTCTCTAGGTATTTTTTGATTTCCTCTTTGATTTATTCAATGATCTCTTGGTTATTTAGTAACGTAGTGTTTAGCCTCCATGTGTTTGTGTTTTTTACGTTTGTTTCCTCTGTAATTCATTTCTAATCTCATAGCGTTGTGGTCAGAAAAGATGCTTGATATGATTTCAATTTTCTTAAATTTACTGAGGCTTGATTTGTGCCCCAAGATGTGATCTATCCTGGAGAATGTTCCGTGCGCACTTGAGAAGAAAGTGTAATCTGCTGTTTTTGGATGGAATGTCCTATAAATATCAATTAAATCTATCCGGTCTGTTGTGTCATTTAAAGCTTCTGTTTCCTTATTTATTTTCATTTTGGATGGTCTGTCCTTTGTGTAAGTGAGGTGTTAAGAGTCCCCCGCTATTATTGTGTTACTGTCGATTTCCTCTTTTAGAGCTGTTAGCAGTTGCCTTATGTATTCAGGTGCTCCTATGTTGGGTGCATATATATTTATATATATATAGATAGATCCCTTGATCATTATGTAGTGTCCTTCGTTGTCTCTTGTAACATTCTTTATTTTAAAGTCTATTTTATCTGATACGAGTATTGCTCCTCCAGCTTTCTTTTGATTTCCATTTGCATGGAATATCTTTTTCCATCCCCTCACTTTCAGTCTGTATGTGTCCCTAGGTCTGAAGTGGGTCTCTTGTAGACAGCATATATATGGGTCTTGTTTTTGTATCCATTCAGCAAGCCTGTGTCTATTGGTTGGAGCATTTAATCCATTCACATGTAAGGTAATTATTGATATGTATGTTCCTGTGAACATTTTCGTAATTGTTTTGGGTTTGTTTTTGTAGGTCGTTTTCTTCTCTTGTGTTTCTCACTTAGAGAAGTTCCTTTAGCATTTGTTGTAGAGCTGGTTTGGTGGTTCTTAATTCTCTTAGCTTTTGCTTGTCTGTAAAGCTTTTGATTTCTCCATTGAATCTGAAGGAGATCCTTGCCGGGTAAAGTAATCTTTTTCTTTTTCTTTTTTTTTTTAACATCTTTTTTGAGTCAGGTAGAGTAATCTTGGTTGTAGCTTCTTCCCTTTCATCACTTTAAGTATATCATGCCACTCCCTTCTGGCTTGTAGAGTTTCTGCTGAGAAATCAGCTGTTAACCTTATGGGAGTTCCCTTGTATGTTATTTGTTGTTTTTTCCCTTGCTGCTTTCAATAATTTTTCTTTGTCTTTAATTTTTGCCAATTTGATTACTATGTGTCTTGGCGTGTTTCTCCTTGGGTTTATCCTGTATGGGACTCGCTGCTCTTCCTGGACTTGGGTGGCTCTTTCCTTTCCCATGTTAGGGAAGTTTTCAACTATAATCTCTTCAAATATTTTCTCTGGTCCTTTCTCTCTCTCTTCTCCCTCTGGGACCCCTATAATTCGAATGTTGTTGCATTTAATGTTGTCCCAGAGGTCTCTTAGGCTGTCTTCATTTCTTTTCATTCTTTTTTCTTTATTCTGTTCTGCAGCAGTGAATTCCACCACTCTGTGTTCCAGGTCACTTATCCGTTCTTCTGCCTCAGTTATTCTGCTATTGATTTCTTCTAGTGTAGTTTTCATTTCAGTTATTGTATTTGTTCATCTCTGTTTGTTTGTTCTTTAATTCTTCCAGGTCTTTGTTAAACATTTCTTGCATCTTCTTGATCTTTGCCTCCATTCTTTTTCCAAGGTCCTGGATCCTCTTCACTATCATTATTCTGAATTCTTTTTCTGGAAGGTTGCCTATCTCCACTTCATTTAGTTGTTTTTCTGGGGTTTTATCTTGTTCCTTCATCTGGTACATAGCCCTCTGCCTTTTCATCTTGTGTATCTTTCTGTGAATGTGGTTTTTGTTCCACAGGCTGCAGGATTGTATTCTTCTTGCTTCTTCTGTCTGCCCTCTGGTGGATGAGGCTATCTAAGAGGCTTGTGCAGGTTTCCTGATGGGAGGGACTGGTGGTTGGTAGAGCTGGGTGTTGCTCTGGTGGGCAGAGCTTAGTAAAACTTTAATCTGCTTGACTGTTGTTGGGTGGGGCTGGGTTCCCTCCCTCTTGGTTGTTTGCCCTGAGGCAACCCAACACTGGAGCCTACCTGGGCTCTTTGGTGGGGCTAATGGCAGACTCTGGTAGGGCTCACGCCAAGGAGTACTTACTAGAACTTTGCTGCTAGTGTTCTTGTCCCCATGGTGAGCCACAGCCACCCCCCGCCTCTGCAGGAGACCCCCCAACACTAGCAGGTAGGTCTGGTTCGGTCTCCTATGGGGTCACTGCTCCTTCCCCTGGGTCCCAGTGCACACACTACTTTGTGGGTGCCCTCCAAGACTGAAGTCTGTTTCCCCTAGTCCTGTCGAAGTCCTGCAATCAAATCCCACTATCCTTCAAAGTCTGATTCTCTAGGAATTCCTTCTCCCATTGCCAGACCCCCAGGTTGGGAAGCCTGACGTGGGGCTCAGAACCTTCACTCCAGTGGGTGGACTTCTGTGGTATAAGTGTTTTCCAGTCTGTGAGTCACTCACCCAGCAGTTATGGGATTTGATTTCGGTGTGATTGTGCCCCTCCTACCATCTCATTGTGGCTTCTCCTTTGTCTTTGGATGTGGGGTATCTTTTTGGTTAGTTCCAGTGTCTTCCTGTCGATGATTGTCCAGCAGCTAGTTGTGATTCTGATGTTCTCACAAGAGGGAGTGAGAGCATGTTCTTCTACTCCGCCATCTTGGTTCCAGTGGTACATCAGGTGTTTTAAATGCATTTTCAGCTTAGATATTTTCAACTTAATGATGAGGTGTAACCCCATCCATCAGAAATCGAGGAAGATTTGTATAGGTACTCCAGCTTTATGTGGTATACCTTTTCCTATTCCTTTGCTTTTTAAATTCATGAATAAGTTTATTTATAATGATATTTATATAATAAAAGCAAAACACATGAAACTCAGAAGTTCTCAAAGAAACTGAAGTATAATAATAAAAAGCAATGTAGACTGACAGGCAAGAATTTAAAGATTTAATAAACAGTTGAATATGAAATAGACATCCTTACTTCTAAATTCTACTTTGTCACTCACACTGAATTATATTTGAACAACGGCTCTCTGTTCAGGAGGTCCTGTACTGGAAATTCTGGAAACTGGTAAATTACTTTTTAATAAGAGTTTAAAGTTAATGATGTATATAAAGAAACAAAATTGAGTTATTTGTAGTGAGGTGGATGAACCTAGTGTCTGTCATACAGAGTGAAGTGAATCAGAAAGAAAAACAAATACCACGTGCTAATACATATATATGGTACCTAAAAAAAAAAAAAAGAAGGGTTCTGAAGAACCTAGGGGCAGGAAAGGAATAAAGACACAGATGTAGCGAATGGACTTGAGGACACAGGGAGTTGGAAGGGTAAGCTGGGGCGAAGTGAGAGAGTGGCATGGACATATATACACTACCAAATGTAAAATAGATAGGTAGTGGGAAGCAGCCGCGTAGCACAGGGAGATAAGCTTGGTGCTTTGTAACCACCTAGAGGGGTGGGATAGGGAGGGTGGGAGGGAGACACAAGAAGGAGGAGATATGGGGATATATGTATATGTATAGCTGATTCACTTTGTTATAAAGCAGAAACTAACACACCATTGTAAAGCAATTACACTCCAATAAAGATGTTTTAAAAATATTTAAAAAATAAAGTTAATGATGTATTACCATGTTGTACCTAATGCTGCCTTAATATGAAGTCACATTCAGTATGCTTTGAAGTGAAATATCTGTAAATTAATCTCTTCTGCCAGGCTACAAAAATGTCACCAACATTTTGGTGATGCATGCTTATGTGTTAGGATTGAACTGTTTAGGAGGGTAAAGAGAACTGGAGCAGAAGTGAGCATACCTTTGTTTTTAACCTACGTATCCCATTATTTTTGAAGTGAGTTTCTTATAGAAAGCATAACTCATCTTCATGATCTCTCTCTTTCAGTGGTGTGTTTAGGCCGTTTATATTTAAAGTGATTACAGATATATTTGGATTTAGGCCAACCATTTTATTATTTGTTTTATGTTGATGCGCTCTGTTTTTGTTCTCCTGTTTCTCCTTTCTTAGCTTCTTTTGGATTATCTTAACATGTCTTGGTATTCCACTTTATTTCCTGTTTTTTGCTTTTTATTATATCTTTTTTGTATAGTTTTTTAAAGAATTATTTATTTATTTGGCTGTGTTCGGTCTTAGTTACAGCCGTAGGATCTTCATTGTGTCATGCTGGTTCTTCGTTGTGGCAAGCGGGATCTTTAGTTGGGGCATGTGAGATCTAGTTCCCTGACGAGGGATTGAACCTGGGCCCCCTGCATTGGGAGTGCGGAGTCTTAACCAGTGGACCACCAGAGAAGTCCCTGTATAGTTTTTTTTGAATGGTTGCTCTAGTGTTTACAATATACCTACTTAATTTTTCACAGTCTACTAGAATTATTATATCACCACTTCAGGTAGAATGCAAAAGCCTAATAACCATCATATAGGTCTCTTTACCATTCTAGCTTTTTTTTGTAGTTATCTTATGAGTTATATCTATATACATTGGAAATCCTTTCAGATAGTGTTATAATTTTTGCTCTTAACTTGCAAGCATATTTTGAAAAAGTCAAGAGGAGGTTAGTCTATTATGTTTACCTAGATTTCTGTTGTTCTTCATTCATTCCTGTTATTCCAAGTTTCCCTCTGTTATAATTTCCTTTTTCTCAGAAGAAATTTCTTTGGTAATTTACCATACAGCAGCTCTGCTTACAATACATAATTTTCTTTTCTCTGAGATTGTCCTTATCCCTCAAGGATGTTTTCTCTGGGTACAGAATTCTGGTTGACAGTGCTTTACTTTCAGTACTTTAAAAATGTTTTTCTGTTTCTTGCTGACCTCCATGGTTTATAATGAGAAAGTCACAGTCAATTGAATTATTGTCCCCAGTAAGTAATGTATCATTTTTCTCTGGCTGTTCTTAAGAGTTTTTCTTTGTGTTTAATTTTCAACAGTTTGGTTATGATGTGTTTGTGAATGGATTTTTTTTGTGCATGTCCTGTTAATTAAGGTTCTTCAATCAATTGTTTTATGTCTTTTGCAAAACTTGAGATGTTTTAGCCATTATTTTAAAAATATTTTTCCTGCCCTACACTTTTTCCTCTCTTGACATGACTGTGATGAGTTGAATGTTAGAATTTTTGATATTGTCCTGCTGGTCCCTGGGGTCTGTGTTCATTTATAAAATTATTTTCTGTTTTTTTAATTTCTGTATATTTATCTTCAAGTTTACTGACTCTTCTGACACTTCCATTCTTCTGTTGACTCTAGTAACATTTAAAATTTTCTGTTATTTTTCCCTTCTAAAATTGTTGTTTATGTCTTCTATATCTTTACTGAGACTTTATCTTTCTGTTCATTTCTAGGACTTTATATATCTTTCTATTTATTCCTTCACTTCTTGGAGCATTTTTATAGTAGCTGCTTTAATGTCTTTGATAAGTCCCAGATCTCTGTCATCTTGGCATTTACATCTGCTGATTTGTCCTTTCACATGTAAGTTGAGATTTTCCTGGTTCTTTGTATATTTGGTAGTTTTGGATTGTGTCCTTGTTATTTAAAAAATTATGAGACTTGAGTCTTATTTAAATTCTGCAGAGAATGTTGATATTTTAAAAATTTGACCACCTAGTTGTGTTGAGGTTGCACATTCTAAGTAGCCTTCCAGGTATTTTGTTTTTAATATTAGTTCGGTTTTTAAAGCCTTTGAAATAATACTCAGATCTGTCCCAGATGTATACCAGTGGTGGTAAGTCTGGCACCTGGACAGTGAGTCTAAGCCTTAGTTCAGTTCTCAAAGTTAGTGGTATGCTGTTCAATGTCATATCTTTTAGTGATGCTAAATGTAATCTGTAAGTGTAAGTATTACCGGTTTCATTCATTCATTATTAAGTTCTAAATCAACCAACCTTTCACCTAAGAGTTTTGTCAGCCATTCATAACCACTGCCTACATTATTTCATTAGGTGTTGCAGAATGGTGAATTTTTAATTCTGTGACTATCAACTATTTGGTTTCTTTGAAATACAGTTACTACTACAGGAAAGGCAGGGTAAATGCTTGACTTATTTTCCTTTTATTTATATTCAGAATAATGAATTAGTACACTAGCAATTGTTTGTAGTGTCTACTGAATTGTTTTTGAATATCATTATGAATTTATGGGTTATTATATATTTCATGTGTTTCAGTTATTGCAGTCATTATCCTTTTATTTTAATTTCCTTATTTATTTATTTTTAATTTTGGCCATGACTCATGGCTTACCAGATCTCAGTTCCCTGACCAGGGATTGAACCTGGGCCACGGCAGTGAAAGTGCCGAATCCTAACCACTAGACCACCTGGGAACTCCCTCATTATTCTTTAGATGTCAATTTTCTCACTTCAAACCATTGTGAGCCCGTTCCACTTAGCTCCTGTGTCCTTTTGACTTGACTCCATTATCTTGAACAAAGTTGGATTCACCATGAGGATAATGAAGCTTAAACTTCAGGGTTCTTTATTTCCATTGGCTTCTTTCAAAGCTTTGGGAGCAAAGTTTTAGTAATTGGTCATATGTAAAATTTGCAAAAGTAAGATTTTTAAGATAGAGGCCTCACTTAATATAAATTCCAGGCCCCATAAACCCTGGATCTGTCCCAAGTCTTTGGTATATTCCCTGCTTTCAAGCACAGCAAGATTCTAGGCTCATCTTTTATATTTCCTGCCCCAGTTTTAGAAATAGCCATTTTTCCAAGGAGCTTTTCTTTTTTTGAGGGAAATGGTATTTGGAACTTTCAGTTTGGATACTAGAGATGCTTAATCTATTGGGCTGCATTGCTTCTAGGACTTCTCGATGGTTAGGCTTGTGAAATACGTGTTTAAATAAAGATCATATTTTTTTCATGTTTTCTTCAATGTCAGATTTCAGGATTTTTACTTGACCTCTTTGACTTTTATATTTGTATCTCTTTATACTGAAAATGTTGACTCTTAGTGATTTAATATAATCACTTATTTGCTGTGTCTTGCAGTATACCTATAATAGTTTTTAAATAACAGAATTGATATTATTTCTAATGACAAAACTACTAAATGAAGTTTTAAGATTTCTTTGTTGTTCTTTTATTCCTTAAGCTATATCCCACTAGGGGTATACAATCAAAATACTGTATTTTAAAGCCACTTGAATTATTTTCTGTGTGATAATGTCACATACTTGGTATGCAGTGGGTTCTTGGTTTCAGTTTGTTTTAGATTTTTAGAGATTGTACTCCTTTCATTTTTAGTATCTTTTTTAAAATTTATTTTGTCTTTTAATTGTCTTGAAGGAAGAGGTCACCACTCAGTGTCAACAAAACGCTAAATTTATTGGTCTCCATTCAGGGGAGAGTTGTGAAGCTTAGAGTTCAGGGATTGGTGAAGTGGGAGTGTTTAGGAAGTAGTTGAATTTTTGATAAACAGATGTGGCTATGGACTGTGGCTGTTACTGACTGGTTGACTTTCTGAAGTGTGGTCGCTAATATGAAGCTGTCATTGATAGACTGGGATGAGTTTGAAGCTAGTTCTGATGATTACTTTGTTGCTATGGTCCTTTCCTGAATTTGGAGTATAGGAGTTTTTTGTTTTGTTTTGTTTTGATTTTTTTTTTTTTTTTTTTTTGCGGTACGCAGGCCTCTCGCTGTTGTGGCCTCTCCCGTTGCGGAGCACAGGCTGCGGATGCGCAGGCTCAGCGGCCATGGCTCACAGGCCCAGCCGCTCCGCGGCATGTGGGATCTTCCTGGACCGGGGCACGAACCTGCGTCCCCTGCATCGACAGGCGGACTCTCAACCACTGCGCCACCAGGGAAGCCCTAGGAGTTTTTTTTCTTGTATGTAAAACAATGATTTTTGTTCCAAAATGAAAACTATATCACAAGATATATTCTTAGAAGTCTGACTTTTATCCTTATCCCCTCCATCCTGTTTCCTCCTTTCTTTTGGGCAAAGGTTGGCAAGCAATAGTCTGCAGGCCAAATTTGGCCACCCATCTCTTTTTGTAAGTAAATTTTTGTTGGAACACATACTCTTTTGTTTATGTATTGTCTATGTCTTCTTTTATTTTAAAATGGCAGAGCTGAGTAGGCATGACAGAGATTATGTAGCTTATAAAGACTGAAATATTTATTATTTGGCCCTTTACTGAAAAAAATTTATTGATCTCTGCTATCGTTTTCATCACTTTTTGGCTTTTCCTTTTTTTAAAATAATAAAAGCAAATATGTTAATATACTTAACATTTACCTTCCTTTTACAGAAAAGTAGTATGCTTTAAACACGTCACTGCATCTTATTTTTTTTCACTTAACAATATATCCTGAAAATCACTCTGTGTCAATATATCTCTAATTCCTGGACTAGTACTCTGTTACATAAGTGAATCATTTTACGTTCAACCAATCCCCTATTGAGTGACTGTTAGTTTTTTCCCTAGCCTTTTGTAATTATAAATAATGTTATAGTGAAAAGGCTTGTGAAGAAGTCATTTCACATGTTTTTGCCATTGTACCTTTGGAATAGGTTCCTTGAAGTGGAATTGCTGGATTAGAGTTTAAATATAAATTATTTTATTATGCTGAATATTACCATATTCTCCTCCATGGGGCCCATACTTTTTTTTTTTTTTTACTGTGATAAAGAACACATAACATAAAATTTACCATCTTAATCATTTTTAAGTATACAGTCAGTAGTGTTAAGTATATTCACATTGTTTCAAAACAGATTTCTAGAACTTTTTCATCTTGCAAAACTAAAATTCTATACCAATTGAAAAACAATGCCCCCTTCCCCCTCCCCCCTCCTGCCTCTAGTAACCACAATTCTTCTTTCTGTTTCCATGATTTTGACTGCTCTGGATAGCTCATATAAATAGAATCATAAAGAGTATTTGTCATTTTGTGACTGGCTTTATCACTCAGCCAGGTTCATTCATGTTGTAGCACGTGATGGGATTTCCTTTTTAAAGGCTGAATAATATTCCATTGTGTGTATATTCCACATTTTCTTTATCTGTTCAACTGCAGATGGACGTGTGGGCTGCTTCCACCTTTTGGCTATTGTGAAGAACGCTGCTGTGGTCTTGAGTGTACAAATATATTTGTCTGAGTTCTTGCTTTCAGTTTTTGAGGGTATATACCCAGAAGTGGAATTGCTGAATCATATGGCAATTGATTGTTTAATTTTTTTAGCAACTGCCATACTGTTTTTCATAGTGACTGCATCATTTTATATCCCCATGCACAGTGTACAAGAGTTCCAGTTTCTCCACATCCTTGTCAGCACTTATTATTTTCTTCTTTTAATAGTAGCCATCCTAGTGGGTATGAGGTGATTTTTCAGATGGTTTTGATTTGTCGTTCTCTAGATTTTGAGCATTTTTTTCATGTGCTTTTTGGCTATTTGTATATCTTCTTTGGAGGACTGTTTATTCAGGCTGTTTGCCCATTTTTAAATTGAATTATTTGATTTTTGTTTTGTTGAATTATTCTTTATCTGTTCTGGGTATTAACCACGTATCAGATATATAGTTTGCAATTATTTTCCCCAATTTCATAGGTTGTCTTTTAGCATATAAAATTTAAAAAATTTTGACAGAGTCCAATTTATCATTTTCTTTGGTTTGCTGTGCTTTAGGTGTCATACCTAAGAAATCATTGCTTAATCCAAGGTCAGTGAAGATTTATGACTGTGATTTCTTTTAAGACTTTTATAGTTTTAGCTTTTACATTTAGGTCTTTGATCCATTTCGAGTTAATTTTTGTGTATGATGTTAGGTAGGGGTACAAATTCGTTCTTTTGCATGTGGATATTTACTTGTCCCAGCCCCATTTGTTAAAACAAACTCTAGATCTTTTTAATCTATGCATCTCTTGTTTTTTACTTTTAATGTAGAATATTGCAGTTATGCCTAGAAACAGTATAATGGATTTACATATACCCATCATACAAAAATTATAAAAATTCTGTCATTCTTACCTCATTTGATCTTCTACCCCCAAAACAATAACTCTTTTTCCCCTTAGAGTGCTTTAAGGCAAATCTAAGACCTTTTATCACTTTGTACATTAGTAGTTTATGTATCTCTTACAGAGAAAGACTTTATAAACATAACTACACTACTATTATTACACCCTACAAAATTACCAATTATGCCTTACCCAGTACTTGCTTAATTTTATCTGATTGCTAGTTGCTGCCTTAGGTTGATACATATCTTGTTTCTTATAATGTGCAGTGTAAAGCTTTTTTATTTTACATGCCATTTGTCTTGGGTCATTTTGTCATTTATATGGGTCATTTTGTTCTTTAGGATCTCCATAATCACGGATTTAGCTCATTGTATCTTCATGTTGTCATTTAACATGTACTTTGATCCCCCTTATTTTTATAAACATATAATTAAATCTAGAAGCTTGATTAGATTTAGAGGTGTTTTGTTTGTTTTAAGGCAAGAGACTTCATAGGTGGTACTGAGAAAATTTTGTTGCATCTGTCAGGAAGCACTTCATGTTTCATTGTTCTACCTTTTAGTGATGTTAACGTTGATCATTGAGTTCAACTTGATCCTTCCATATTAAAGTTCTCCATCCACTTTTTACCTTATGGTTTTAGCAGCTATTGATGGTCATTGCCTAGATTCATTATTTAACCAGGGATTGGAAAATGGTGATTTTCGAATTCTATAATTTCTTCTGCACTTATTAGCTGTGACTATTCTCTAAGGAAAAAGTTGCCTTCATCATCTCTTTGATTTCCCCGAAATACTGTTCACGTCAGAAAGGCAGGATAAATGCTTGATTCTTTCTATTTATTTGACAATTTTCAGAATAATGAGTTGTGCCTTAGCAACCTCCAAAATTCTTTTTTCTTTTTTGAGTGTCATTATGAACTCATGAGTGTTTATTTTTTAAATTAATTTATTTTTTATAAATTTATTTTTATTTATTTATTTTTGGCTGCGTTGGGTCTTCATTGCTGTGCGTGGGCTTTGTCTAGTTGCGGCGAGCGGGGGCTACTCTTCATTGCAGTGCATGGCCTTCTCAGTGCAGTGGACTCTCTTGTTGTGGAGCACGGGCTCTCTTGTTGTGGAGCACAGGCTCTAGGTGCACAGGCTTCAGTAGTTATGGCACGCGGGCTCAGTAGTTGTGTCTTGTGGGCTCTAGAGCGCAGGCTCAGTAGTTGTGGCGCATGGGCTTAGTTGCTCCATGGCATGTGGGATCTTCCCAGGCCAGGGCTTGAACCCGTGTCCCCTTCTTTGGCAGGTGGATTCTTAACCACTGCACCACCAGGGAAGTCCGTTTATGTTTTTGATGTTTTTCAATCACTGCAGTCACCATTCTTGTATCTGCTCAAATTGTTTCATCCTTGGCAAATGAGAATTCTTTCACTTATCTCTGAATTCCTTTTGGCATGTTAGTAGTAGTACTGTTAACATTTTTGCTTTCTGATTTGACAAGATGCCCCAAGTTCATTGTGCATAATTTCCTGTGCCAGACCAGGAATAAGCCATTTCTTCAAGGAGCTCTTATTTCTTTTAGTGGCATATGATGTTTAGACTTCACAATCTGGAGGCAGGGGTTCTCATTGCTACTGAGTTATCATTGCTTTTAAGCCTTTTCAGGCCAATCCTCATGCCAAATTTTCTATCATAATTTGATTGTCTGATACTTGTTACGTAGTTGATTCCTAGGGGCATTTCTTGGGAACAATATTCTTTGAGTTCTGTGTGTTCATAACTGTTTCCTTTAGCCTTGAAGGTTACTTTGGCTTGATAGAACACGCTTGGCTCACATTTCCCTGGATACTTAAATATGCAGTAAGCTGTTTGTGCCAATGTCTGTTCCCAGTCTGATTTTTTTTCCCCTTATGTATAATTTGGACTTTTCTGCACATACGTCCAGTGAAATTTTTTTCCCTTTAAAATTCAGTAGCTTTACTAGACTGTGTTTTGGCATTAACCTTCTTCTGAGTTGTTTTCCCAGATATGTAGTATACCATTTTAACCTGCAGGTTTAGTCCTTTTTTAATTTCCAGAAATTCTTGAATTATAGTGGCTAATATTTGTTCCATCTCATAGCTTTGGGGTTTTTATTGGCAGCCTTTTATAATATGTATTTTATATTTACTTTGTCTTTTATCACTTTTAATTTCTAAATTTCTTTTTAATTTTTTTCATTTTTCCCTTTATTTTTTCTCCCTTAATTTTATGTTGTTTTCGCTCATGTCTCTTCTACTTGAATCTTCATTTCTTTTCCTTTAATTTCTGTTCCTTTTCTGAATTTGCTCCGATTTCTTTTTATGTCTTTCTGTTGCCTAGGTCTCTCATTTATAAGGTTTTCTAATTATGATTTATGTTCTTTTAAATCTTCTTTTTCTTACTTTCCTTTAGTTTGTTCTGTAATTAGGTTACAGCATTATCTCCTTTAGGCCATATTTTTCTGCAGTATCTTCATTTTCTACAGATATGTTGTTCATGTTGTTATCCTTTTTTCTTACAATATCATTGTATTGGGTTTGATCAACAGACCTTTTCTGTGGCTCATGTTTATTTCCTATGCACTTTAAATGCATTTTGTAACATTAAAATTATATTAGCTCTGGTGATGTTAAGCTCTTAGTTGCAACCTATTAAACTGTAAGCTGTTGTAAATTAGGTACAATTTTTTTTTTCTTAGCAGTGTGTTGGACTAAGGATAGTAGTCTGTGTCAACTGCCATTGACACCATGCTTGTCCTGAGGTCTAGCAATCTCAGTTATTGTAAATTATATTTGTGTTATAATATAATGCTTCTTTAATGTGTGGCTATTTCACTGGACATCTGTAATGGAAAGATAAGTACTTTTTTTTTACATGTACTAAACAGATTTTAGAACTGAGTTTGTGGGGGTTTTCCCCTCTTTCCAGCAAAGCAACCTAATTAATGTATAGGATTAGTAGTGTTACTTGGTGCTGGAATGTTTATGTTAATTAGTTAGTCCTGATATGCTGCTGTGTTTCTTTTGTTTCAGGTTAAATGGAAACCACCCTTGGGAGCTGGATGCCTGTGTAGCCATTCTATCACATCAGTGAATTGCAATGAGTGGAGGAGGCGAGCAGCCGGATATCCTCAGTGTTGGAATCCTGGTCAAAGAAAGATGGAAAGTAGTGAGTATACATCAGGGAGAGAGAGGGGTGGGGGGGGAGGGGCTGCATACATATGAGCGGGTAACTTTTGGTATCTTGATAAAACCATTTCATTAGGAAATAATACATATATTGCTTATATGCCTAAAGCAGTTATTTTTGGTTCTTTTCCTATGATTAGGTTCTGTTTATGCCCTAATTCTTATTCTTGCTGCTTATAGGAGTAAATTTTCCTAAACTCTGATAGCTACTATTTTTTAAAAAATTTATTTATTCATTTATTTATTTTTGGCTGTGTTGGGTCTTTGTTGCCGCAGGAGGGCTTTCTCTAGTTGCGGCGAGTGGGAGCTACTCTTCGTTGCGCTGCACGGGCTTCTCATTGCGGTGGCTTGTCTTGTTGCAGAGCATGGGCTCTAGGTGCGCGGGCTTCAGTAGTTGTGGCACACGGGCTCAGTAGACGTGGATCTCAGGCTATAGAGTGCCGGCTCAGTAGTTGTGGCGCATGGGCTTAGTTGCTCCACAGCTTGTGGGATCTTCCCGGACCAGGGGTCAAACCTGTGTCCCCTGCACTGGCAGGTGGATTCTTAACCACTGCACCACCAGGGAAGTCCTCTGATAGCTACTATTGAGTAAGGTAAATAAAAGTATACTTAGGGAAAGAACAGTTGAAAAAAAAATACAGTACAGTGAACTGCCCTTTTTTATTTTTTAACATTTTATTAAGGAAAATTGTAAGTATACATTAAAATAGTGAGACTGTTATAAAGAACCTCCGGGTACCCATGCCCCAGCTTAAACAGTTATAGACTGATGGTCAATCTTGTTTCATCTCTTTAACCTCTCTCCCAGAATATTTTGAAGCAAATATTTTACCTTAGCATTTCTCTCTATGCACTTCAGTATGTATCTCTAAAAGATAGACTTCTTCTTAAAATATAATCATAATATCATTATCACTTCTAGAAAAGCAATAATTTCTTAATATCATTAGTTATCCTTCCAACTTTCACATTTTCCTAATTGTTTTGTAAATTATTTTTAACAGTTGAATCAACCAAATCCAAGTAAAGTCTGGATATTGCAGTTGGTTTACATCACTTAAGTTTCGTTTAATTTCTAGGTTCCTTTTCATCTCTCTTTTTTGCCTTACAGTTTATTTATTAATGAAACTAGGTTATTTGCCTGTAGAATTTTGCACAGTTTGGATTTTTTCTATTGCTTCCATGTGGTGTTAACATGTTTCTCTGTCCCATGTATTTTATGTAAACAGTTAGTTATTTAGAGAGGCTTAATGGATCTGACCTCAGGTTTGTTTATTGAAGTAGGGGCATTTCTTTTTTCATAAAGGGTATTGTGAACTTTGGGTGGGAGGCATATAATGTCTTATTGCCCATCATTTTTTGTGATGTTAGCACTATTGATCATCATTGTCTAGGTCTGTTAATTCATTAGGGATTGCAGACTGGTGATAGTCTATCATTCCTTCATTTATTAGTTGAAGTACATCTATGAAGAGAAATTTCCTATCATTAACTATCTGACTACCCTGAGATACAATTTAAATAGGAATACAGGATAAATGCTTGATTCTTTTCTTAATTCACCAGTTTTCAAAATAATGAATTGGTTCCCTAGCATCTTCTAAAAGTGACCAATGAGGGCTTCCCTGGTGGTGCAGTGGTTGAGAGTCCACCTGCCGATGCAGGGGACATGGGTTCGTGCCCCGGTCCGGGAAGATCCCACATGCCGCGGAGCGGCTGGGCCCGTGAGCCATGGCCGCTGAGCCTGCGCATCCAGAGTCTGTGCTCCGCAACGGGAGAGGCCACAACAGTGAGAGGCCCGCGTACCGCAAATAAATAAATGAATAAATAAAAGTGACCAATGAAATTTTTAAAAATATAATTAAGAATTCATGGATTTAAGCATATTTAATGTGTTTCAGTCCACATTAGTTATCATTTTTATTGATTCTAGTTATCATTCTTATTGATGCGCAAATTGTCTCATTTGACTAAGGGGACATTCTTCAGGTTGTCTCCTGAGTGCTTTTAACACGATCCTAATAGTCTTTTGATGGCTTCCTTGCCCTAGACTTGGAATCTGCCATCTTTCCTCCTATGAAAGAAGCTATTTTTGTTTTAGATATATTTAAATATATTTTATGGCTATCCAGTCTTTGGTAACCAAAGTTTTTTTCCATTAGCAGGTTTAGCAAAGCTATTTAATAGTTTCCTTAGTCTATCAACAGATTGGAAAAAGAAGATTCTTCTTTTAGAAATAAAAATTTTGTTTCTATGGTACAGTGTTTTACTGATTAGGCAAATCAGTAGGCTTTGAAATTTTACTTGAGTAAATATAAGAAAAGAACCTTTTCATCATCATGGACTGGTGCAGGGAGATTCCAGCAATTGGTAATCTTTAATGTAAGTCAGGCACGAGTGTTTCTTTGGTGGGAGCTTTGTGTTAAGTGCTGTGGTGAAGTTTGGCTTTCTTCAGTAGACATATCAAAAGGTGACAAATGAAGCTACGTCTGGCATAGTTGCTTTGTCCTGATAATGAGAGCTAATAAATGTATGGAGCATGTCCCCCAAATTTGAGAGTCATAGTGGCATTTTTAGTAAAATATCACAGGCTCATTGTTAAGGATGGTGTTTTGGTTATCTATTGTTATATAACAACTGCATCAAAACTTAGAGGCTTAAAACAGTCATTTATTTTGCTCACAGTCTTGTGGATTAGGAATTTAAGAAGAATTTGCCTGGGTGGTTTGTCTCATAGCCATGTGGCACTAGCAGGTTTGGGGATTGGAAGGTCCACTTCCAGATGGCTTCTTTGGTGCCTGGGGTCCTTAGTTCCCTTACCGCCAAACTGGTGGCCCATTTTCTAGGACCTCTCTACAGGGCTATGGCTTCTCAGGATGGACACACTTTTTACATGGTGGCTGGCTCTTGAGAGTGTTGGTTAAAGTAGTCACAAGATCCACCCAGGTTTAAGAGGGTGGGGAAATGGACTGTGCCTCTTGATGGGGGAGTGGCGGAGTCACAGAAGAGCAAAAAGGATGGGCACTATTTTGTGGCCATCTTTAGGAAATACAGTCTGCCACAGTCTTACCTCTATTCTTTCCCTAGTCTGCATATCACCATCGTACTAAATTACCTCTGTCTCTTTGCCGTATAAACATTGGTGATGTCTTAGGGTTTTGTTAAGCTCAATAAAAAAAAAATTCATGCTCTATTATTGTTCAAATTATTTTATATGAATAGACCAAGGAGCAAAATCATTTATTTCAGGTTAGAATTTTTCTTCTGTTGTTTGGTAAGGTTCTTTGTGAGGTAAAAACATGAAGCCAACTCGCATCAGAGTCCATAATTAGAAAGATATCTCTTTAGTACTGTTTATGACTTTTTAGAGTTACACAGTCTTTGTTTAATGGACAAAATATAAATAATCATAAGATTATTATGATTGGGTCCCAGTCAGGGGTCAAAAAAGAGAATTTATTTAACTGAAATTAAGTTCTGGAACTTTTTTTAGTCCCAAACTCATATCAGAGTTTCTCGTGGTATCTCTTCCCATCACCAAACCAGAATAAGGAAGGATTATGGCTCATGTATACAAAGCAGCAAATAGTTATTTAGCAATAATTATATACTTACCACTTTGCCAAATGCTATGGGGGAAGTAAAAAATAGAAGGAGTGGCCCTCTCTTTGAAGAAGATTAGTTTCATTGTAGGGGGATAGGGCATTGACAATGGACAGTTAAACAGTATGAGTTGAAACACTGTATAGTGTATTAATACAGGTCATACCTGAGGTATTTATAGTAAAATGATTAATTAAGTGATTAAGCACATAATTCCTATAGAAATTTGGAAGAGATAAAGGAATCAACCTAGATGCAGAAATCAGTACAGACCGTGTGGGGAAAGAAGTAGGACTTGAGGTGAGGCCTCTGGGGTGGTTAAGATTTAGGACCCTGTGCCTCCAGTGATGACTTCCTACATTATATCACATCCTGGCTGCTTGATAACGTGCTAAGGA
Organism: Tursiops truncatus; assembly: GCF_011762595.2. Taxonomy (NCBI): domain Eukaryota; kingdom Metazoa; phylum Chordata; class Mammalia; order Artiodactyla; family Delphinidae; genus Tursiops; species Tursiops truncatus. The sequence goes on along the minus strand of NC_047035.1, from coordinate 85,667,092 downwards.
GAAGACTGAGTTTTAGGAAATGGAAGAAGGCTAATGGCATGCTGTATCTAGGTTGAAGTATATCACCTCCCCCCTCCCACCCCAGTTTCTCACAGCTCTACAGTTCCAGTGTCACTAGCTCTTCAGAACTTGCTTTTATTTTATTTTATTATTATTATTAGTTTTTTCTTTTGCGGTACGCGGGCCTCTCACTGTTGTGGCCTCTCCCGTTGCGGAGCACAGGCTCCGGGACGTACAGGCTCAGCGGCCATGGCTCACGGGCCCAGCCGCTCCGCGGCATGTGGGATCCTCCCGGACCGGGGCACGAACCCGTGTCCCCTGCATCGGCAGGCGGACTCTCAACCGCTACGCCACCAGGGAAGCCCTATTTTATTATTTTTTTTAAACTTTTTATTTTATATTGGAGTGTAGTTAATTAACATAGAACTTGCTTTTAATACTCAAAGATCCCGATATTCCCCAGTTAAGCTAACACATTTTATTAGGGAGAATATTAAGTGTTTGATGAAAGTATTTATTTATCTATCTATCTATCTATCTATCTGTCCCACGAGGCTTGCAGGGTCTTAGTTCCCCAACCAGGGATTGAACCCCAGGCCATGGCAATGAAAGCACCAGCCCCCAACCACTGGACTGCCAGGGAATTCCCTGATGAAAATATTTAATTTGATTAGAGTTTACTATTATTTGAGCGTATGGATATATAGTGAACACTGGGATAGTTTAGAACAGGAGCTGTTCTGTGGAGCCTGTTCAGTGCCTCAGAAAGGAGGGTAAATGGTGCTGAGAGGGCTGGGCTCTGGCTGCCCCTATCCCTTCTCCAACCTCCCCACATACATATCTCAATCAGGTTCCAGATAAGATTTCAGTTGGCAGAAAGATTTTATGGATTTAAAAAGTCTTCAAATGATTGCCTTAGAATTAGAATAAATAGGGTTGTTGAGGGGTATTTGTGGGAAGTGAAGCTTTCAGATATTGAGTCTTTTATGATACTTCTGATGCTGGCTGTAGGCCAGATTTTAAAATTGTTTGTGGCTGAAATAAATTGAGTACTTTTTGTGGACAAAACTGTGAGAAGGGCTTCCCTGGTGGCGCAGTGGTTGAGAGTCCGCCTGCCAATGCAGGGGACACGGATTCATGTCCCGGTCTGGGAAGATCCCACATGCCGCAAAGTGGCTGGGCCCGTGAGCCATGGCAGCTGAGCCTGCGCGTCCGGAGCCTATGCTCCGCAACGGGAGAGGCCACAACAGTGAGAGGCCCGTGTACCACAAAACAAAGAAAGAAACAAACAAACAAAAAACTGTGAGAAAAGATTTTGATATTATTTCTAGGTTTTTGTTCTTGGCATATGCCTAGTTAACAATGTTGAGATCTTTTATCATAAAATAGGGATAGGCAAATTATATATTATTTTCTAAATATAAGAGATGAATTAGTTTCTAATTAGAATCTTCTAGTAATTTTGTGTGTGTGTGTTCTTATTTTATTTCCCATGCAGTTGAGGAAGATTGGGGGTGGGGGCTTTGGAGAAATTTACGATGCCTTGGACATGCTTACCAGGGAAAATGTTGCACTGAAGGTGGAATCAGCTCAACAACCAAAACAAGTTCTGAAAATGGAAGTTGCTGTATTGAAAAAACTACAAGGTAAGCTTCTTGTATGATATACCAAACAGTTTATAATTTATTGTTACCTTTGTGAACCTCAATTACATTCTCTATCAATTGAATATTCTGGTGTCAGCTTGGTTTAAACATGCTGAACGTTTTTCTTATGGAAATTTTATCACTAGTAGTTGTAGAAATACTGATTGCTTAGAGTAATTGGACTTTGGGAATTCCTTTTCATGGTGAGCAAGGATGAGAGAGAGTGAATAACCTGAAACATTCTGCTTTAGAAAGTGTTTTCATAATGTCTGTTATGGTAAAACTTGCCTTTTTAAAAAAATAGCCAAACATGAATACCTCTGAGTTGTTTCTACTTATGTTTTTGGATGTTAAACATGCTTTAATCCCATTAAGGAAGCTGCCTTCAAATCACACTGAAGGATGGATTAAAAATAATAGTATTTGTTATATGTTGATTTCATTAGCTTCAGTTTAATCGAATAACTCTTTCTGGCCCTGCCACCATTTTTGAGGTCCATTTTATGACTTGGATCCCTATTGTTTTACCACAAGCATAAATAACTTTTTTTCCGACATCAATCAAGTGATTAAAACCCTGAATACATGGCTAGTTTGATTCATCTTTGTATTTTCAGTTTATGACATAATCTGGTATTACTGATATTTAACTGTTTTATCTGAATCAAAATTAAATAGTGGTGATTAGCACATTAAATGATCTTGTTAAGCTCTAGAAGGTTTGATATTGCTATGGGACATTCATTAGCATCTAAAGGAATTTAGTACTAACATAGAGAGCAAAGGAAGTTGCTATAATTGGTAGAAAGAACTGTAGTTGGTAGAAATAGCAAGGACAAAATGCTGTGTATACTCTGGTTTCTCTTCAGATTGAATAAATCTTTCGCCTTTTACTAAAAAAAAAAATGCTATGTAGCTTAGGACTCTCAAATTCACGGCTGTGTAGTCTCTAGGGTGAATGTGCTATCTTTGTGAATCGCTGATGTGATGATGTCTGGAATTCTAGTAAATAAGTTTCTGATAAGTTAGTGAAATGTGTATTATGTATTGTGGCAACATCTATTCTTTTAATCATTGCTCTTTGCCTTAAGCTTTCTCATTGTCCGAGTTTCTCTACTAGTTGGCTCATTTCATTAGAGCATGATGCTAATAAAATTATAGTTCTGTTTAATAGTTACTTTTAGCCTAAACTTAGCTTTCCTAAAACATGGGAAATCAGGAAGACAGTGGATAGATCAGCACCCATTGTCACTACTAGAAAAAATGGATGACTGGAGAAGAAAGGATAGAGAAAAGGATGGTGTTCTCTTTTTCTCACCTTTTCTGCTTTTTCCCTATTTCTTTCGAGCTGTTTCCAGCTCAGCGAAATAGGGACCACAAACAAGTGCAGCTGGAGCTACCTCTTCGTGGTTTGCACGGATCCCAAGAGATCTGTTTTACTTTCAGCTAAGTCCGTAAAGGGTATGTCAACATCAGCTTGGCTTGGACGGTGCTGCTTCACCTGTCTTTCTCCTACTTGGTCCTGAGGAGATGCTTCCAGATGAGGCAGGATATAGCTTTGTAGCCCTTTCAGTAAGTTCTCCTGCCTATTTTGGCCATGGTTTACTTAGCATTGTATGTGATAAAGCTTGAAGAACAGTTTAGTACCTTTTAATGGGTGAATTAGAGATCCCTGGATGTTGAGTCTGTCCTTTCCTTCTTATTTTATCTTTCGTACTATTACCTAAAATGTTTTTCTTTCTTGCTTATTACCACGTGACATCCTATTCCTCAGGACCCTTCACTTTCCAAAATAAGTAGATTTTTAATCTTTTGGTCTGTATTTCAATGGACAGCCCTTGACTTTCTTTTCTTGGCTTTCTGACTGTGCCTTCTGCATACTTATGCCTCACAATTTCTTTTTGTTGAAGGTGCTTTGGAATCTGTACACTTTGAGAACATTTTTATGGGGCTGAGCTGCTTGCTTCTGCCTGCCTGTTGGCATAATGATTTTCTTACTCAGTGACCCCAATAAAAAGACTAAATGTGCAAGGAAAAGGTATATAACTAGAGGCTAGCCCTTTATAGGATTGGTTGGTTTAAAGTTGATGTTCAATTTTTGATAACTGGTATAGGATTTGTTTCTTTGTTTTTTTTTTTTTTTGCGGTACACGGGCCTCTCACTGTTGTGGCCTCTCCTGTTGTGGAGCACAGGCTCCGGATGCACAGGCTCAGCGGCCATGGCTCACGGGCCCAGCTGCTCTGCGGCCTGTGGGATCTTCCCGGACCGGGACACGAACCCGTGTCCCCTGCATCAGCAGGCGGACTCTCAACCACTGCGCCACCAGGGAAGCCCTGTTTCTTTGTTTTTTTATGATGAATTTAGCCTGAACCCTAAGTTTTGTTTCTTTTAAAAATCAATCCCCCTATTCAAAATTCTCATAATGTCTTTTCCTGGATTCCTTCAGTTCTGAGTTTTCTCCCAGTCTTTCCTGTACTTAACAATCCTAGATTTCCTCGGCTCGTGCATGACTCTCATAGTAGTATGTTCCTTTCTCATTGGCCCTAAAGTGCGAAGGCCTTAGCATTTTACCTCATCTTTCCTTCTTTTTTTTTTTTCATCTTTCCTTCTGAATGACCTTCCCCACGCTACTATAGGAGATAACTCTCTTTTCAGAGCTCTCTGAAATATTCTGGATGTATATCCTACAATTCTCTATTGAATCAAGCTAAACTCCTGAATTATACGTGGGTTTTACAAATGAGTCTGAATGTTTTAGTCACTGCTCAACTAGACCACTTGTCTATAGGCCTCTTAGGTAGTACTTCTATACTCAGTTATTCTCTGAAGTTTCCTTATTAAATAGAACTGTAAAACTTATTAAGCTTTTCCCTTTATTAATATCATTGTTCAGAGCTACATCTCTATATAACCATTTATTTGTGTTTCTTCGCTCAGTTTATGACTATACTATCTTCAAATCTTTGTTTTCAATTTATTTGCTTTGACACTGTGCAAAGCGTTATTGCCTCCCTACTCTGTTAGATTCTTTTTTCTCTCTTCTCTCCCATCATAATAAATATTTTATAGGGACATTCTACCGATCTTTACTTCTCCATTTTTATGGTCTCTTGAACTCTATCTCACCGTACCACTCTTTTTTTTTTTTCATTTTAATAAATAAGTTTTATTTGCAGTGCTGGTAAAAGAGGGAAAAAAAACCCTTTTGTCCTGTGATTCCAAATCTGATCGCTAGTAATTCTGCAGTACCTACCATCAATACTTTTTTTTTTTTTTTTGCGGTACACAGGCCTCTCACTTGTGGCCTCTCCCGTTGTGGAGCACAGGCTCCGGACGCGCAGGCTCAGTGGTCATGGCTCACGGGCCCAGCCGCCCCACGGCATGTGGGGTCTTCCCGGACTGGGGCACGAACCCATGTCCCCTGCATTGGCAGGCGGACTCTCAACCACTGCGCCACCAGGGAAACCCCATCAATACTTTTTAAAAAGATAGATTTCCTTTCCAATCTTAACAAAATTTTATACATGTCTAGACTCCTGCAGTGAGACAGGCAAATCTTAAATTTGTTTTTCTCCCCTAAATTTTTATTATGAAAAATCTTAAATATACATAAAAATAGAATTGTATAATGAGCATTCATGTACCCGTTACTCAGCTTCGGTAAGTATCAGTGTTTGGCCAGGCTTGTTGCATCTATAGCCTACATTTTTTCCCAGCTTGCTGAAGTATTTCAAAAGAAATCCTAGGCATCATATCATCTGTAAATACTTCAGTGTGGGTCTTTATCTAATAGATAAGGTCTCCATTTTTATTTTTTAATGAAAATAGTCTTTATTTCAGAGTTATGAATTACAGGCCAGTAGGAAATCTGTAGGGTTGAGGTTGGGGCAGGGGTTTTTGGAAACATATCAAAAATTGACAGACATTACTTTGCCTGTAAGAGCTTTGTTGATGGTTGATGATTTTGTGAATCCATTAAATTATATCTATTGGAATATAGAAAGTCTTAGTCACTTATTCCCTACCAAGAGAAAAAAATGATATGAGAAGTAGCTTATGTTAAACATTAGGAAAATTTGGGGAAATCTGCATTATTGAGAAAGTGAAATTACTATGGAAACTCTTCAGGTGACCAGTTTTAAGAATGGATTGGAGAATCTCATTGGAGAGGAAGCCCATGTTCCAGTGTTTCTTTTTTTTAATTAATAGACTTTACTTTTTGGAACTGGTTTAGGTTTACAGAAAAAATGAGCAGTTTCTACAGTTTCCTCTATTAATAAACCCCATCTACAGTTTTCTCTATTAATAACATCTTGCATTAGTGTAGTACATTTGTTACAATTGGTGAACCATTATTGATACATTATTATTAACTAAAGTCCATAATTTACATTAGGGGACTCCTTTATTAATAACATAAACACTATAGTCTAAAACACCTAAGGAAATTAAGTTATTTCTCAGTACCATATAAAATCTAGCAGCCAGTGTTTAATTTCTCCCGCTATCTCAAAAATATCCTTTTACCATTGAGTTGTTGAAATCAAGTTTCACGTCACATGGTAGGGACATTGCATTTGGTTGACATCTCTCTTAAGTCTCTCTTAATATGTAAGAGTTCCCCCTCCCCTACTTTTTTTTTCTTTTAAATTTTGGCCTTGCCATTTATTTGTTGAGAAGTGAAGTTCTTAGTTTGATAGAATAGTTCACATTCTGGATTTCATTGATCACATCCTTGCAGTGTTGTTTAATGTGTTCCTCTATCCTCCACATTTCCTGTGAACTTGTAGTTAGACCCAGAGGCTTTTTTAAAAAATAAATTTATTTATTTATTTATTTTTGGCTGCGTTGGGTCTCCATTGCTGCGTGCGGGCTTTCTCTAGTTGCGGAGACTGGGGGCTACTCTTTGTTGCGGTGTGCGGGCTTCTCATTACGGTGGCTTCTCTCGTTGTGGAGCACGGGCTCTAGGTGCACGGGCTTCAGTGGTTGCAGCTCGCAGGCTTTAGAGCTCAGGCTCAGTAGTTGTGGCACATGGGCTTAGTTGCTCCGCGGCATGTAGGATCTTCCCGGACCAGGGATCAAACCTGTGTCCCCTGCTTTGGCAGGTGGATTCTTAATCACTGTGCCACCAGGAAAGTCCTGAGTACATTGTCTTGATCCATTGTTTCTACAGGGGTTGCAAAATGGTGATTTTTCTTATTTTCTTTTTCCTTCCAAATTTCTGAATTGGAATTATTCTACAGAGTAGAACTTTATTTCATTAGCTGTTTGTTTCCCCTGAAATAATAGTTATTACAAGAAGGGTAGGATAAAGGCTTGAATTTTTTCCTTTTTATTTACCAATTTTTAGAATACCAAGTTGTGCCCTTTTGTGAATAGTGAAGTGTTTTTCGTTTGTTTTAAAATTTTATTTTATTTATTTTTTTATACAGCAGGTTCTTATTAGTCATCCATTTTATACACATCAGTGTATACATGTCAATACCAATCTCCCAATTCATCACACCCCCACCCCCACCCCCTGCCGCTTCCCCCCCTTGGTGTCCATACGTTTTTTCTCTACTTCTGTGTCTCAGTTTCTGCTCTGCAAACCAGTTCATTTGTACCATTTTCTAGGTTCCACATATATGCGTTAATATACGATATTTGTTTTTCTCTTTCTGACTTACTTCACTCTGTATGACAGTCTTTAGATGCATCCATGTCTCTACAAATGACCCAATTTCGTTCCTTTTTATGGGTGAGTAATATTCCATTGTATACATGTACCACATCTTTATCTATTCATCTGTAGATGGGCATTTAGGTAGCTTCCATGACCTGGCTGTTGTAAATAGTGCTGCAATGAACATTGGGATGCATGTGTCTTTTTTTTTCTTTATTTTTAGCTGCATTGGTCTTCATTGCTGTGCACAGGCTTTCGCTAGTTGCGGCAAGTAGGGGCTACTACTTCGATGTGGTGCGCGAGCTTCTCACTGAGGTGGCTTCTCTTGTAGCAGAGCCTGGGCTATACGCGGGTGGGCTTCAATAGTTGTGGCACGCGAGCTGAGTAGTTGTGGCTCACGGGCTCTAGAGCGCAGGCTCCGTAGTTGTGGCGCACGGGCTTAGTTGCTCCGCGGCATGTGGGATCTTCCCAGACCAGGGCGTGAACCCGTGTCCCCTGCATTGGCATGCGGATTCTTAAGCACTGCACCACCAGGGAAGTCCCTGCATATGTCTTTTTGAATTATGGTTTTCTCTGGGATATGCCCAGTAGTGGGATTTCTGGATCATATGGTAATTCTATTTTTAGGTTTTTAAGGAACCTCCATACTGTTCTCCATAGTGGCTGTATCAATTTACATTCCCACCAACAGTGCAAGAGGGCCGCCTTTTCTCCACACCCTCTCCAGCATTTGTTGTTTGTAGATGTTCTGATGATGCCCATTTTAACTGGTGTGAGGTGATACCTCATTGTAGTTTTGATTTGCATTTCTCTAACAATTAGTGATGTTGAGCAGCTTTTCATGTGCTTCTTGGCCATCTGTACATGTTCTTTGGAGAAGTGTTTATTTAGCTGTTCTGCCCATTTTGGATTGGGTTGTTCGTTTTTTTAATATGGGGCTGCATGAGCTGTTTATATATTTTGGAGATTAATCCTTTGTCTGTTGACTCGTTTGCAAATATTTTCTCCCATTCTGAGGGTTGTCTTTTCATCTTGTTTATGATTTCCTTTGCTGTGCAAAAGCTTTGAAGTTTCATTAGGTCCCATTTGTTTATTTTTATTTCCATTACTCTAGGAGATGGATCAAAAAATATCTTGCTGTGGCTTATGGCAAAGAGTGTTCTTCCTATGTTTTCCTCTAAGAATTTTATAGTGCCCGGTGTTACATTTAGGTCTTGAATCCATTTTATTTTTGTGTATGGTGTTAGGGAGTGTTCTAATTTCATTCTTTTACATGTAGCTGTCCAGTTTTCCCAGCACCACTTATTGAAGAGACTGTCTTTTCTCCATTGTATATCCTTGCCTCCTTTGTCATAGGTTAGTTGACCATAGGTGCGTGGGTTTATCTCCGGGCTTTCTATCCTGTTCCATTGATCAATATTTCTGTTTTTGAGCCAGTACCATATTGTCTTGATCACTGTAGCTTTGTAGTCTAGTCTGAAGTCGGACTCTGATTCCTCCAGCTCTGTTTTTTTCCCTCAAGAATGCTTTGGCTATTCGGGGTCTTTTGTGTCTCCATACAAATTTTAAGATTTTTTGTTCTAGTTCTGTAAAAAATGCCATTGGTAATTTGATCGGGATTGCGTTGAATCTGTAGATTGCTTTGGGTAGTATAGTCATTTTCACAATATTGATTCTTCCAGTCGAAGAACATGGTATATCTCTCCATCTGTTGGTATCATCTTTAATTTCTTTCATCAGTGTCTTATAGTTTTCTGCATACAGGTCTTTTGTCTCCCTAGGTAGGTTTATTCCTAGGTATTTTATTCTTTTTGTTGCAGTGATAAATGGGAGTGTTTCATTAATTTCTCTTTCAGACTTTCCATCATTAGTGTATAGGAATGCAAGAGATTTCTGTGCATTAATTTTGTATCCTGCAACTTTATCAAATTCATTGATTAGCTCTAGTAGTTTTCTGGTGGCATCTGTAGGATTCTCTATGTGTCGTATCATGTCATCTGCAAACAGTGCCAGTTTTACTTCTTCTTTTCCAATTTGGATTCCTTTTATTTCTTTTTCTTCTCTGATTGCTGTGGCTAGGACTTCCAAAACTATGTTAAATAATAGTGGTGAGAGTGGACATCCTTGTCTTCTCCCTGATCTTAGAGGAAATGCTTTCAGTTTTTCACCATTGAGAATGATGTTTGCTGTGGGTTTGTCATATATGGCCTTTATTATGTTGAGGTAGTTTCCCTCTATGCCCACTTTCTGGAGAGTTTTTATCATAAATGGGTGTTGAATTTTGCCAAAGCTTTTTCTGCATCTATTGAGATGATCATATGGTTTTTATTCTTCAGTTTGTTAATATGGTGTATCACATTGATTGATTTGCATATATTGAAGAATCCTTGAATCCCTGGGATAAATCCCACTTGATCATGGTGTATGATACTTTTAACGTGTTGTTGGATTCTGGTTGCTAGTATTTTGTTGAGGATTTTTGCATCTATATTCATCAGTGATATTGGTCTGTAATTTTTTTTTTTTTTTTGTAGTATGTTTGTCTGCTATCTTTTGGTATCATGGTGATGGTGGCCTCATAGAATGAGGTTGGGAGTGTTCCTTCCTCTGCAATTTTTTGGAAGCGTTTGAGAAGGATGGGTGTTAGGTCTTCTCTAAATGTTTGAAAGAATTCACCTGTGGAGCCATCTGGTCCTGGATTTTTGCTTGTTGGAAGATTTTTAGTCACAGTTTCAATTTCATAACTTGTGATTTGTCTGTTCATATTTTCTATTTCTTCCTGGTTCAGTCTTGGAAGGTTATACCTTTCTAAGAATTTGTCCATTTCTTCTAGGTTATCCATTTTATTGGCATAGAGTTGCTTGTAGTAGTCTTTTAGGATGCTTTGTATTTCTGTGGTGTCTGTTGCACCTTCTCCTTTTTCAGTTCTAATTTTATTGATTTGAGTCCTCTCCCTCTTTTTCTTGATGAGTCTGGCTAATGGTTTATCAATTTTGCTTATCTTCTCAAAGAACCAGGTTTTAGTTTTATTGATCTTTGATATTGTTTTCTTTGTTTCTACTTCATTTATTTCTGCTCTGATCTTTATGATTTCTTTCCTTCTGCTAACTTTGGGTTTTGTTTGTTCTTCTTTCTGTAGTTCCTTTAGTTGTAACGTTAGATTGTTTATTTGAGATGTTTCTTGTTTCTCGAGGTAGGCTTGTATAGGTATAAACTTCCCTCTTAGAACTACTTTTGGGGCATCCCATAGGTTTTGGATCTTCATGTTTTCATTGTCATTTGTCTCTAGGTATTTTTTTATTTCCTTTTTGATTTCTTCAGTGCTCTCTTGTTTCTTTAGTAATGTATTGTTTATCCTCCATGTGTTTGTGTTTTTTATGTTTTTTCCCCTGTAATTGATTTCTAATCTCATAGCATTGTGGTCAGAAAAGATGCTTGATATGATTTCAATTTTCTTACATTTACTGAGGCTTGATTTGTGACCCAACGTATGATCTATCCTGGAGAATGTTCCGTGTGCACTTGAGAAGAAAGTATAATCTGCTGTTTTTGGATGGAATGTCCTATAAATATCAATTAAATCTATTTAATTTATCAATTATATCTGGTCTATTTTGTCATTTAAAGTTTGTGTTTCCTTATTAATTTTCTGTTTGGATGATCTATCCATTGGTGTAAGTGAGGTGTTAAAGTCCCCCATTATTATTGTGTTTCTGTCGATTTCCTCTTTTAGAGCTGTTAGCAGTTGCCTTATATATTGAGGTGCTCCTATGTTGGGTGCATATATATTTATAATTGTTATTTCTTCTTCTTGAATTGATCCCTTGATCACTATGTAGTGGCCTTCCTTGTCTCTTGTAACATTCTTTATTTTAAAGTCTATTTTATCTGATATAAGTTTTGCTACTCCAGCTTTCTTTTGATTTCCATTTGCATGGAATATCTTTTTCCATTCCCTCACTTTCAGTCTGTATGTGTCCCTATGTCTGAAGTGGGTCTCTTGTAGACAGCATCTATATGGGTCTTGTTTTTGTATCCATTCAGCAAGCCTGTCTCTTTTGGTTGGAGCACTTAATCCTTTCACGTTTAAGGTAATTATCGATATGTATGTTCCTATGACCATTTTCTTAATTGTTTTGGGTTTGTTTTTGTAGGTCGGTTTTTTCTCTTGTGTTTCCCACTCAGAGAAGTTCCTTTAGCATTTGTTGTAGAGCTGATTTGGTGGTGCTGAATTCTCTCAGCTTTTGCTTGTCTGTAAAGCTTTTGATTTCTCCATCGAATCTGAATGAGATCCTTGCTGGGTAGAGTAATCTTGGTTGTACGTTCTTCCCTTTCATCACTTTAAGTATATCATGCCACTCCCTTCTGGCTTGTACAGTTTCTGCTGAGAAATCAGCTGTTCATCTTATGGGAGTTCCCTTGTATGTTATTTGTCATTTTTCCCTTGCTGCTTTCCATAATTTTTCTTTGTCTTTAATTTTTGCCAATTTGATTTCTTGTGTCTCGGTGTGTTTCTTCTTGGGTTTATCCTGTATGGGACTCTCTGCACCCTGGACTTGGGTGGCTCTTTCCTTTCCCATGTTAGGGAAGTTTTCAACTATAATCTCTTCAAATATTTTCTCGGGTCCTTTCTCTCTCTCTTCTGCTTCTGGGACCTCTATAATGTGAATGTTGTTGTGTTTAATGTTGTCCCAGAGGTCTCTTAGGCTGTCTTCATTTCTTTTCATTCTTTTTTCTTTATTCTGTTCCGCAGCAGTGAATTCCACCATTCTGTCTTCCAGGTCACTTATCCGTTCTTCTGCGTCAGTTATTCTGCTCTTGATTCCTTCTAGTGTATTTTTCATTTCTGTGTGTTTGTTCTTTAATTCTTCTAGGTCTTTGTTAAACATTTCTTGCATCTTCTCATTCTCTGCCTCCATTCTTTTTCTGAGGTCCTGGATCCTCTTCACTATCATTATTCTGAATTCTCTTTCTGGAAGATTGCCTATCTCCGTTTCATTTAGTTGTTTTTCTGGGGTTTTATCTTGTTCCTTCATCTGGTACATAGCCCTCTGCCCTTTCATCTTGTCTATCTTTCTGTGAATGTGTTTTTTGTTCCACAGGCTGCAGGATTGTAGTTCTTCTTGCTTCTGCTGTCTTCCCTCTGGTCTGTTTTTCGTTTTGAGTATCACTATGAGATCATGGATTTTTATATATTTTATTTTATCCCACTGCAGTCATTATTCTTCTCAGACTAAAATTTTCACTTTTTTTCGCTAGTGGAAGCGAAGCCCTTTTATATTGGCTGCTTGTCCTTCTGATGTAACTTCAGTGTTCTTTGATATCATTCTAGCTTTCTGGCCCAGTACATGTTTCAGGCTCTCCTTGAACTTTCCCTTCAGCAGAGTTGGAATCAGGAACCCTTTTACTCCAAGATCCCTACTTCCTTGTTTTGGAAAACAATTGAGATCACGGTGTGGGGACTAGGACACTAATCGCTATTAGACCAACACATTTCTCTCAATAGGTTTTCATAAATACTAGATTTGCCTGGTTTTTTCTATGTGCACTTTTCAATTTGTTTACATTGTTTATCTTATTTTTAAAAACATATTTGTGTTCTCTTTTAAATTTCAGGCTCTAAAAGGGCAGGAATTATGTACTTTTATTTTTTAATTTTGTTTATTTTAGTTTTGGCTGGGTCTTCGTTGCTGCGTGTGGGCTTTCTCTAGTTGTGGTGAGTGGGGGCTACTCTTCATTGCGGTGCGCAGGCTCTCATTGCGGTGGCTTCTCTTGTTGCGGAGCACAGGCTCTAGGTGCACAGGCTTTAGTAGTTGTGGCTCACGGATTCTAGAGCGCAGGCTCAGTAGTTGTGGCATATGGGCTTAGTTGCTTCGCGGCATGTGGCATATGCCCAGACCAGGGCTGAAACCTGTGTCCCTTGCATTGGCAGGGGGATTCTTAATCACTGCACCACAAGGGAAGCCCTGGAATTATGTACTTTTAAAGTTGACATATTATGCTTAGTGTTAAAATGATAGCAGACTGTGACTTTGTATTTGCTGATACATTTGTAAATGGAGATGTGGAGAATAGGATAACATTAACTCTTCTGTTTTGTCATTTTGTTAATAAAATTTAGTTTTTTGGTAAGAAAAAGAATTGTTAAGATTCTGGAATAATTTGTTAAAGAGTGTTATAAATACTAGTTGATAAAGTCACCTTTTGATGACTATGGCTTAGATTCTCAAAACCATATTATATAGATGTTCAATTCTTCATTGTTACAAAAGCCAGTCACTTGGGTGTTCCAGAAAATGGTTTCTGTTTGGTTTGGAAGTTTTTTTTAACCTTTGCATATAGGTGGTGTAATATTTTGGGAATTCAGAATATTGTGACTAAAATTTATCCTTATATCTTTTCCTCAAAGGAAGTCTTCCTAGGATCTTTAAAAGTTTATATTTTGTTTACTTGCTTCCAGTTGAAATATAAATATATACCTAAGCTTATCAATAGTTTTTCTTTAAAAATATTCTGTAGATCAGGTTTCTCACTAATTCTTATGTGTCTTCCCTCCATAATGTATTCAATCTAATGAATTATTTTGTACTTAAAAATCACTACTTAAATCAATGAGTGACTAGAACCTTGCCCAGCCTGTCTGTCCCATTTTAGCTCTTTACTTCATGCTGTAAATGAGCAACTCATCTTATCTCTTGTGTTCTTTCAAAGCACCAACTTGAGTAAAACTGAGGTTTTTCTCTTTATTCATTACCTTGGGTGAAAAAGTAATTAATTAAAAGCTTGTTGAATTATTTAAAAGTTTTTCTCCTCTACATCCTCTAAAAGTAAGTGAAGATCCTATTAATATTAAGAAATAAGAGAGTAAATTCCACTGTTTGATAACCAAATAATTTTATTATTCTCAGTTAAAATAGTTAGGAATTAATTTTTCTTGCCCCATACAAATGCAGGGAAAAACTACCTTTTTCCTAACAGCCCATAAAGAGATTGTGATTTTTATTCTGACTTCTGGAGACTTTTTTTTTAAACCCTGAAATATTGGTCCTGGATTTTATTTTTGCCCTAGAAACTGCAGAACACAAGCTGAAAGTTGAGATGAAGGAAAACTATTACAGAAGATCAACTGCACCTCTTCTGCCTTCCCTGCTTGACGTCTCCAGCTACTGCTGTAATATGTGACCACTTTCTTACCCTAGTCATAAGAATATAAGAAATATGTAAATTCTGGATTAGACCTCTGGTCTGTTCAGTATAGAATGTCTATAAAAGTTATTCCAAATTTGCTTGCCCTCGTTAAGTTTCTGTTTAATCAAAGGGTGTGTTAGAAGATCTCTGATGACTCCTTTTATGGAAGAGCATAATAGTCAGACTCTGGGACCTAAAGGTTTGGGATAAACCCTTACCCCTCATTATATATTTTAACCTTTTAAAAACCTATCATCTGTCCTTTTGTTCATTTCAGCCTGTGCATTTTTTCCCCTTAAAGTAACTTTTGCTTGCCCTGGTTAAGGTTTATCTTTTCTATCAAAGGGTGTTAGGCGATCATTGAGAACTTTATCTGTTAGTATGTCCATTTTAGCATTTCCTGACTTGAAAGATTTAACTTTATCTGCCAGTTTAGTGATTTGTCTATTCATTACTCTATTTGGGTTTAGAAAAATGACACGTAAGAAATATCGGGTTGGCCAGAAATTTTGTCTGGGTTTTTCCATAAGCTCACGTGGAAAGACCTGATCGAACTTTTTAGCCAACATAATAGAATAGGTCTAGATTATTTTAAGGAGCAGAGGTTTATTTCCTTGAAAGAGAATATAATGTATATAAGTATATATATTTATATGTGCTTTATATGCGCAAAGAAAGTCTGGAATTGTATAGAACTCAAGAGGCCATTTGGAATGGTTATATTTGGCTATTGGAATTAGAAGGACCAGGGCAGGAAAGGCTCTTTTGCTGTTTCCCTTTATACCCTTCAGTGCTTAAGAAATTGAGACAAATATGCAAGCATTTCTTTTACAGCAAATGCTTTTACTGTAAAAGCATTTCTTTTACAGTAATTAAATGATAATAATAAATATCTTTAAAATCCATTCTTACTCTTTATCTTTCCTCACATTTCTGAATGCTTGAAAATACCTGGTAAATTAGTGCAGTATAGTGTAGTGTAATGTAATTAGAAAGCTGTTTTGTGTTGTGAAATTACTTTATAAATGATTGGTAATATCTTATTTGTGGGAAGATCTGTAACAGTGTTTGAGTGCTTACTATATGCTAGAAACAGTGTTACTGAACGCTAGGCTCATTCATACATATCCTGCTTTAGTATCTTATATCTCTCATATCTAATTTATGCATAAGATCTTCCATTTTTTTTACAACCCTTTTTAAGAGTGTAAATGTTCATGGTAAAAGAATTTAAAAATCAAACAGAAGAATAATGTGAAAAGTAAAAGATTTTTT
This sequence comes from Tursiops truncatus, assembly GCF_011762595.2. Classification (NCBI taxonomy): domain Eukaryota; kingdom Metazoa; phylum Chordata; class Mammalia; order Artiodactyla; family Delphinidae; genus Tursiops; species Tursiops truncatus. Next base: position 85,651,317 of record NC_047035.1, on the reverse strand, counting down.
CTCTTAGCCCTTCACTCTCCTTCTCTAACCACTCTTACTGGTTTCTTGTGTTTTTTTCCAGAAACGTTCAATACATATTTTAATCTATTTATCCACATATATACATACATATATATATATATAATTATATAGAATCATAATCAGATATAAATTCATATAATCATATGATTTATGGATATATTTGGATATATAATCATGTGATTATATAAGATGTGTATAATAATATTATGTGTGTGCCTGTGTGTATGTGTGTGTATAAAATCTCCCTCCCTACCCA